>NC_066316.1:59191993-60442409 GCF_022539315.1 Serinus canaria
ATACACAAAAGCATCTGGATAGCTGGAACTTATAAAAAAAAAGGGAAGACAAACATAACTCAGACATTGCAGTTCTTATTAAGAGATAAATGCTTTCCAGGGATGCATTTCTAGTTAATATAATCTTGAAAAATCTTCAGAAGACAATAGGTGTAGAGAACAGAGACATCTGATGTGGCACAACATCTCCTTGTAGTCCCCCCTTGCTTGAAGCAAGAGCAATAGTTTAAGTTACTGATTCCAACTAGTTTTCTTGGAAGACAGAGTTCAATTTACATTTATGACTGCCTGAGGCTATTTTGAGGAATCCAAATAAAAGTATAGCCAGCCTTCAAAGCTGTCTGAGAAACGACACAGAAAATGTTAAGCATACTTGTGGCTTGCACTTGTGTAGTTTGTTATTATCAAACTTACATTGCCTCTGATTTTGAAGTCTCAGGGGAACATTTACTCTGCAAACTGTGCCTCAAAATGTATATGTGTTTTCTGAAATGCATTTTGTTATTGTTTCTGAAATACTTTTGATCTTTTTTTTATTTCTCCTTTGCAAAACCAAAAAATGTACAGAAAACAAACACATTCATTGCCCTTACAGTGAGGAAAGAAAGAAACCAGCCAATCAAGAAACCTTTTTATGACTTTGGAGTGGAAGTAATTGTCATAGTAGCTTTTGAGAAGTGACACATTTTGGAGGTCTTCAAGAGAGATGGATGGGTTTGAAACAAAACCACGTCAGAGATAGGGCCAGCTGACAGGAACTGGGAGCCCAGCACAGCAGCACTGCACCTCCTTTTAGGAGCACACTGAGCACCAGTGGCCTGGACCTCTAAAGCCAGCAGCCCCTGCCTGGTCTTTGCCATGCTACCATGGCACCATCCTGTGAAGTGCCTGGAAAATCCAGCCAGGGAGACAAACCCAGACAGAACAGGGAGACAGGAGACTGAGAGAGTCTGAGACTGGGAACTTTGCCTTGCTGAAGTGCTGAAGTTAAAATACCTGCTGAGGGCTAAGAAGGCAGCAATACATATTGCTGACATAATTTATTTGAGGGCATTGCATTCTTAGGAGGCCTAGGAGGGGCTGGGCAGTGCTTTGCATTGGGATTGCCAGGGCCTCCCAGTGCTGTGAAAGTTCCAAAAAGACCAAAAAATTTTCAAGTTTAACAAGAGATTGTGACAACCATGTCATGGAACAGCTATGAACGTGTGCCCTCATGTATTCTCATTTCCAGTCTGGTATAACAAAGATAGAGAGAGCATCAGTGTCAGACCTTCCCCCTTCTCCAGCAGTTTCAGTGAATATTTGATTTAGTTGTATGTACCCATTAACTCAGAGTAGTTAAAGGGGATGAACTTTGAACTTTCCTTATTTCTTTGTACCTTAAAGATAAGAAAAATCCTAATTAGCAGCATCTCTTGTTTAAGATTTTTTTAGCCCGGAAAGATGCTCTTGTATGAATCAAGAAAGGCATTGAATTCTCTGTAATCCCGTGAGATATCAGTTTGCAATTTACAGGCTATTGTACAGCTCTCTGTATGTCATAGAAGCACAGTTAAGAAATCTGTGTCCTAATCATTTATTCAGTTTCCTCACTTGGGCTGAATCAGCTCTCTATGAGTCTGAACTGGAAAGAGGATTGCTGAGATCATCTGAGTTTAAAAAAAACACACAAAACAAACAAACTGACAAATAAGTCAAAAATGAGTTTTATTTTGTTTTTCTGTACGGTGGAGATGGAACAAATAGTGTTTAGCTTTGACAGCAAGGACCAGAGAGAAGACAGGAAGTTTCCCAGGCAAAGCAAAAATACAAAACTACCTGAATTTAGACCTTCCCTTGCCCTTAAGGAGAGACACTGGAGTGGAGGGGCATAGGCATGTACAGTGGAGTGCATGGGGTGGAGGGGCAGGGGCATAGTACCACAGTGCTGACTCTCCTTTTGAACTCGTCTAAGCTCAATATCTGGTCCACAAGGAGTATCAAACTAAGAAGTTTCAAAAATATTTTAATCACTAAATATGTTTAGTTATACCTCTCCATGGTATTTCCAAGGATAGGAGAGCATTTGTTTTCCATGTTAATTTATCAGAGATATTTGAAAGTTTACAGGAGCTTTTGGAAAAACAGAAGTCAAAGGAATAAACTTTTCCTGCCAGCTGCATCAGTTATGAGCTGCTACAATGTAAGACAGTGAACATTTCAGGGCAGCTCATAATCAGTGTAGAAATTCTGACAGACTAAACGAGAGGACCCAGCAATTTGAAAGCCATCTCATACTTTCTTTTGAATGACAAAAAACCCTCTGAAACTGAAATGTGTGGATATGCTTTCCTTCCACTGCTGTCTCCCTCTCCATCAGCCTCCCCAAGCCACTACCAAGTATTAAAAGTGATCCCCTTGTCATGCTGACAAAATAAATGAGCATGACCCACTATTTTCCATAATAACTATTTGACATTAAAGCAGTTGGTAATTAAAGTAATCCTCACTCCCTGTCACATGCAGTGTGACAAAACAGAGGTAACGTGGCAGCAGCAGAACACGTCTCCTTTATTTACTCACTGCTTCACTGCCTTGTCCTGTCGAATGTCTGATCATCTTTTGAATTACCAAAGAGCAACTGAGTTACATTAACTGAATATTTGTGGTGAAAATGTTAACTTGAAAGCATCTGCTGTGATAGCCCATAAAATAAAATCAATATACTTTCAGATTTATCACATCCCTCCTGGGTCTGTGGTTGATTTTGCTGTGGTTTTCCAAAAAAAACAGAGTCTGCAGTTCAGCTGCTGGATCGAGACTGGGAAGCTCCAACCTGGACAGCTCAGAGATGCAATGTGTTGCATGGCACTGGCACAGAGTAGGTTGCTTTGAAACATCCTCCTCTCAATGTTACCTCAGCAGCTTTAGATTACGTTTAAGCAGAGAAGGCAGTTAAGAGTGGAAAAAATGCTGGTTTAAATTATCAGGGTCAGGCTGAGTAGGTCTTAGCACTGCCCCCTTTAGGATGGCCGACTGGAGAAACAGAGCGCCACAGCTCTCTGGAGGGAGGAAGATCTCCCTCCTCTTGGATAAGCACTGCTTCGTCCTGATGTGTGGGCTTGGTAGTTTCTGAGACACTAAACCTAGGCGTAACCCTAACCCTAACCTGAGGCAGGAAAAGCAGCCTAGGTTTGGTGGTGGTTTTGAGGAAAAAGCCGTGGAGGCAGCCGTCTTATGGCAGTTTTGCACTCCCCTTGGGATGCCTTTCACAGCTGCAGAGCAGCTGGAGCTCTGGGCTTGGTGTTTTCCGAGACACTAACCCTAGGCGTAACCCTAACACTAACCTGAGGCAGGAAAAACAGCCTAGGGTTAGTAATGGTTTTGACTAAAAAGCCGTGGTGTCAGCCGTCTTGTGGAAGTTTGACACACCCCTTGGAATGCCTTTAAGAGGTGCAGTGCAGCTGGACTTCTGAGCTGGGTAGTTTCTAAGTTGCTAACCCTAGGAGTAAACCTAATACTAACCATAGGCAGGAAAAGCAGCCTAGGGTTAGTGGTGCTTCTGAGGAAAAGGCCGTGGAGGCAGGTATCTAGTGGCACTTTTGCACTCCCGTTGGGATGCCTTTGGAAGCTGCAGTGCAGCTGGAGCTCTGGGCTTGGTAGTTTCTGAGACGCTAACCCTAGGCGTAACCCTAACCCTAACCTGAGGAAGGAAAAGCAGCCTAGGGTGAGTGGAGCATTTGAGGAAAAAGCCGTGGAGACAACCATCTTGTGGCAGTTTTGCACTCCCCTTGGGATGCCTTTGGCAGCTGCAGTGCAGCTGGAGCTCTGGGCTTCGTAGTTTCTGAGACGCTAACCCTAGGCGTAACCCTAACCCTAAACCCAGGCAGGAAATAAAGGCTAGGGTTGTTGGTGCTTCTGAGGAAAAAACCGTGGAGGCAGCCATCTTGTGCAGTTTTGCACTCCCTTGGATGCCTATCGCAGCTGCAGTATCTGGAGATCTGGGCTTGGTATTTTCTGAGATGCTAACCCTAGGCGTAACCCTAACCCTAACCAGGCAGGAAAAAAGCTGGTTTAGTGGTGCTTCTGAGGAAAAGGCCGTGGAGGAGCATCTTGTGGCAGTTTGCAATCCCCTGGATGCTTCGCAGCTGACCTGTATCTGGAGCTCTGAGATAGGTGGTTCCGAGATGCTAACCCTAGGCGTAACCCTAACCCTAACCTGAGGCAGGAAAAGCAGCCTAGGGTTAGTGGTGCTTCTGAGGAAAAAGCTGTGGAGGCAGGCATCTTGTGGCAGTTTTGCACTCCCCTTGGGATGCCTTTCGCAGCTGAGTGAGCTGGAGCTCTGGGCTAGGTGGTTTCCGAGACGCTAACCCTAGGCGTAACCCTAACCCTAACCTGAGGCAGGAAAAGCAGCCTAGGGTTATCGTGCTTCTGAGGAAAAAGCTGTGGAGGCAGCATCTTGTGGCAGTTTTGCACTCCCTTGGGATGCCTTTCGCAGCTGCAGTGCAGCTGGAGCTCTGGGCTTGGTAGTTTCCGAGATGCTAACCCTAGGCGTAACCCTAACCCTAACCTGAGGCAGGAAAAGCAGCCTAGGTTTGTTGGTGCTTCGGAGGACCAAGCCATGGAGGCAGCCGTCTTATGGCAGTTATGCCCTCCCTTTCGGATGCCTTTCGCAGATGCAGTGCAGCTGGAGCTCTGGGCTTGGTAGTTTCTGAGACGCTAACCCTAGGCGTAAGCCTAACCCTAACCTGAGGCAGAAAAAAGCAGCCTAGGGTTAGTGGTCCATTTGAGGAAAAAGCCGTGGAGACAGCCATCTTGTGGCCGTGTTACACTCCCTTTGGGATGCCTTTCGCAGCTGCAGTGCAGCTGGATCTCTGGGCAGGGTGGTTTCTGAGATGCTAACCCTTGGCGTAACCCTTACCCTAACCTGAGGCAGGAAATGCAGCCTAAGGTTAGTGGTGCTTCTGAGGAAGAAGCTGTGGAGGCAGCCATCTTCTGGCAGTTTTGCAGTCCCCTGGCGATGATTTTCTCAGCTGCAGTGTATCTGGAGCTCTGGGCTTGGTATTTTCTGAGACGCTAACCCTAGGCGTAACCCTAACCCTAACCTGAGGCAGGAAAAGCAGCCTAGGTTTAGTGGTGCTTCTGAGGAAAAGGCCGTGGAGGCAGGCATCTTGTGGCAGTTTTGCAATCCCCTTGGGATGCCTTTGGCAGCTGCAGTGCAGCTGGAGCTCTAGACTTGGTAGTTTCTGATACGCTAACCTTAGGCGTAACCCTAACCCTAAGCTGAGGAAGGAAAGGGAGCCTAGGGTTGGTGGTGCATTTGAGGAAAAAGCCATGGAGACAGCCATCTTGTGGCAGTTTTGCACTCCCCTTAGGATGACTTTCACAGCTACAGTGCAACAAGAGCTTAGGGCTTGGTGGTTTCTAAGACGCTAACCCTAGGCATAACTCTAACCCTAACCTGAGGCAGGAAAAGCAGCCTAGGGTTGTTGGTGCTTCTGAGGAAAAAGCCGTGGAGTCAGGCATGTTGCGGCAGTTTTGCACTCCCTTGGATGCCTTTCGCAGCTCAGTGCAGCTGGAGCTCTGGGCTTGGTAGTTCTGAGACGCTAACCCTAGGCTAACCCTAACCTAACCTGAGGCAGGAAAAGCAGCCTAGGGTTGTGGTGCTTCTGAGGAAAAAGCCGTGGAGGCAGGCAGTTGTGGCAGTTTGCACATCCCTTGGATGGCCTTTCGCAGCTGCAGTGCAGCTGGAGCTCTGGGCTTGGGGTTCTGAGACGCTAACCTAGGCTAACCTAAACCTAACCAGGCAGAAAAATAGCTAGGTTGTTGCTTCTGAGGAAAAAACGTGGAGGCAGCCATTTGGCGTTTGCATCCCGTTGGTGCCTTCGCAGCGCAGTGCACTGGAGCTCTGGGCTTGGTGGTTTCTGAGAGCTACCTGGTAACCCTAAACCTGAGGCAGGAAAATCAGCCAGGGTTAGTGGTGCTTCTGAGGAAGAAGCCGTGGAGGCAGCATCTTGTGGCAGTTTTGCACTCACCTTGGGATGCCTTTCGCAGCTGCAGTGCATCTGGAGCTCTGGGCTTGGTAGTTTCTGAGACGCTAACCCTAGGCGTAACCCTAACCCTAACCTGAGGCAGGAAAAGAAGCCAGGGTTAGTGGTGCTTCTGAGGAAAAGCCGTGGAGGCAGGCATCTGTGGCAGTTTTGCACTCCCTTGGGATGCCTTTCGCAGCTGCAGTGCCGCTGGAGCTCTGGGCTTGGTAGTTTCTGAGACGCTAACCCTAGGCGTAACCCTAACCTAACCTGAGGCAGGAAAAGCAGCCTAGGGTTAGTGGTGCTTCTGAGGAAAAGCCGTGGAGGCAGCGTCTTTGGCAGTTTTGCACTCCCTTGGGATGCCTTTCGCAGCTGCAGTGCAGCTGGAGCTCTGGGCTTGGTGGTTTCTGAGACGCTAACCCTAGGCGTAACCCTAACCCTAACCTGAGGCAGGAAAAGCAGCCTAGGTTAGTGGTGCTATCTGAGGAAAAAGCCGTGGAGGCAGCGTCTTATGGCAGTTTTGCACTCCCTTAGGGATGCCTTTCGCAGCTGCAGTGCCGGTGATACAATGGGCTTGGTATTTTCTGAGATGCTAACCCTAGGCGTAACCCTAACCCTAACCTGAGGCAGGAAAAGCAGCCTAGGTTTAGTAATGCTTCTGAGGAAAAGCCGTGGAGGCAGCCGTCTTGTGGACAGTTTTGCACTCCCCTTGGGATGCCTTTCGCAGCTGCAGTGCCGGTGATACAATGGGCTTGGTATTTTCTGAGATGCTAACCCTAGGCGTAACATTAACCCTAACCTGAGGCAGGAAAAGCAGCAGAGGGTTAGTAATGCTTCTGAAGAAGAAGCGGTGGAGGCAGCGTCTTGTGGCAGTTTTGCACTCCCCTTGGGATGCCTTTCGCAGCTGCAGTGCATCTGGAGCTCTGGGCTTGGTATTTTCTGAGATGCTAACCCTAGGCGTAACCCTAACCCTAACCTGAGGCAGGAAAAGCAGCCTAGGTTTAGTGGTGCTTCTGAGGAAAAAGCTGTGGAGGCAGGCATGTTGTGGCAGTTTTGCACTCCACTTTGGATGCCTTTCGCAGCTGCAGTGCAGCTGGAGCACTGGGCTTGGTAGTTTCTGAGACGCTAACCCTAGGCGTAACCCTAACCTTAACCTGAGGCAGGAAAAAAAGCCTAGGGTTAGTAATGCTTCTGAGGAAGAAGCGGTGGAGGCAGTCGTCATATGACTGTATTGAATTCCCTTTCGGATGCCTTTCGCAGCTGCAGTGCAGCTGGAGCTCTGGGCTTGGTAGTTTCTGAGACGCTAACCCTAGGTGTAACCCTAACCCTAACCTGAGGCAGGAAAAGCAGCCTAGGGTTGTTGGTGCTTCTGAGGAAGAAGCGGTGGAGGCAGTCGTCATATGACTGTATTGAATTCCCTTTCGGATGCCTTTCGCAGCTGCAGTGCAGCTGGAGCTCTGGGCTTGGTAGTTTCTGAGATGCTAACCCTAGGTGTAACCCTAATCCTAATCTGAGGTAGGAAAAGCAGCCTAGGGTTGTTGGTGCTTCTGAGGAAAAAGCCGTGTAGGCAGGCATCTTGTGGCAGTTTCGCACTCCCCTTGGGATGCCTTTCGCAGCTGCAGTGCAGCTGGAGCTCTGCGCTTGGTAGTTTCTGAGACGCTAACCCTAGGTCTAACCCTAACCCTAATCTGAGGCAGGAAAAGCAGCCTAGGGTTAGTGGTGCTTCATAGGAAAAAGCCGTGGAGGCAGGCATCTTGTGGCAGTTTCGCACTCCACTTGGGATGCCTTTCGCAACTGCAGTGCAGCTGGAGCTCTGGGCTTGGTAGTTTCTGAGATGCTAACCATAGGCGTAACCCTAACCCTAATCTGAGGCAGGAAATGCAGCCTAGGGTTAGTGGTGCTTCTTAGAAAAAAGCCGTGGAGGCAGGCATCTTGTGGCAGTTTCGCACTCCACTTGGGATGCCTATTGCAGCTGCAGTGCAGCTGGAGCTCTGCGCATGGTAGTTTTTGAGACGCTAACCCTAGGCGTAACCCTAACTCTAACCTGAGGCAGGAAAAGCAGCCTAGGGTTACTGGTGCTTCTGAGGAAAAAGCGTGGAGGCAGGCATCTTGTGGCAGTTTTGCACTCCCTTGGGATGCCTTTCGCAGCTGCAGTGCAGCTGGAGCTCTGGGCTTGGTAGTTTCTGAGAGCTAACCCTAGGCGTAACCCTAACCCTAACCTGAGGCAGGAAAAGCAGCCTAGGGTTGTTGTGCTTCTGAGGAAAAACCGTGGAGGCAGCCTCTTATGGCAGTTTTGCATCACTTGGATGCCTTTCGCAGCTGCAGTGCGGAGCTCTGGGCTTGGTGTTTCTGAGACGCTAACCCTAGGCGTAACCCTAACCCTAACCTGAGGCAGGAAAAGCAGCTTAGGTTTCTTGTTTCTTCTGAGGAAAAAACCGTGGAGGCAGCCGCCTTGTGGCAGTTTTGCACTCCCTTTCGGATGCCTTTCGCAGCTGCAGTGCCGGTGGAGCACTGTGCTTGGTATTTTCTAAGACGTTAACCCTAGGCGTAACTCCAACCCTAACCTGAGGCAGGAAAAGCAGCCTAGGGTTAGTGGTGCTTCTGAGGAAGAAGCCGTGGAGGCAGGCATCTTGTGGCAGTTTTGCACTCCCTTCGGATGCCTTTCGCAGCTGCAGTGCAGCTGGAGCTCTGGGCTTGGTAGTTTCTGAGACGCTAACCCTAGGCGTAACCCTAACCCTAACCTGAGGCAGGAAAAGCAGCCTAGGGTTAGTGGTGCTTCTGAGGAAAAAGCCGTGGAGGCAGGCGTCTTGTGGCAGTTTTGCACTCCCTTTCGGATGCCTTTCGCAGCTGCAGTGCAGCTGGAGCTCTGGGCTTGGTGGTTTCTGAGACGCTAACCCTAGGCGTAACCCTAACCCTAACCTGAGGCAGGAAAAGCAGCCTAGGTTAGTGGTGCTTCTGAGGAAAAAGCCGTGGAGGCAGGCATCTTGTGGCAGTTTTGCACTCCACTTGGGATGCCTTTCGCAGCTGCAGTGCAGCTGGAGCTCTGGGCTTGGTAGTTTCTGAGACGCTAACCCTAGGCGTAACCCTAACCCTAACCTGAGGCAGGAAAAGCAGCCTAGGGTTGTTGTGCTTCTGAGGAAAAAGCTGTGGAGGCAGGCATCTTGTGGCAGTTTTGCACTCCCTTTCGGATGCCTTTGGCAGCTGCACTGCAACCGGAGATCTGGGCTTGGTGGATTCTGAGACACTAACCCTTGGCGTAACCCTAACCCTAACCTGTGGCACGAAAAGCAGCCTAGGGTTAGTGGTGCTTCTGAGGAAAAAGCCGTGGAGGCAGGTAAGTTGTGGCAGTTTTGCACTACCTTTATGATGCCTTTCGCAGCTGCAGTGCAGCTGGAGCTCTGGGCTTGGTATTTTCTGAGATGCTAACCCTAGGCGTAACCCTAACCCTAACCTGTGGCACGAAAAGCAGCCTAGGGTTAGTGGTGCTTCTGAGGAAAAAGCCGTGGAGGCAGTCGTCATATGACAGTTTTGCACTCCCTTTCGGATGCCTTTCGCAGCTGCAGTGCAGCTGGAGCTCTGGGCTTGGTGGATTCTGAGACACTAACCCTAGGCGTAACCCTAACCCTAACCTGAGGCAGGAAAATCAGCCTAGGGTTAGTGGTGCTTCTGAGGAAAAATCAGTGGAGTCAGGCATCTTGTGGCAGTTTTGGACTCCACTTTGGATGACTTTCGCAGCTGCAGTGCAGCTGGAGCTCTGGGCTTGGTAGTTTCTGAGACGCTAACCCTAGGCGTAACCCTAACCCTAACCTGAGGCAGGAAAAGCAGCCTAGGTTTGTGTGCTTCTGAGGAAAAAGCCGTGGAGGCAGGCATCTTGTGGCAGTTTTGCACTCCCCTTGGGATGCCTTTCGCAGCTGCAGTGCAGCTGGAGCTCTGGGCTTGGTGGTTTCCGAGATGCTAACCCTAGGCGTAACCCTAACCCTAACCTGAGGCAGGAAAAGCAGCCTAGGTTGTTGGTGCTTCTGAGGAAAAAGCCGTGGAGGCAGCCGTCATTATGGCAGTTTTGCACTCCCTTGGGATGCCTTTCGCAGCTGCAGTGCAGTGGAGCTCTGGGCTTGGTAGTTTCTGAGACGCTAACCCTAGGCGTAACCCTAACCCTAACCTGAGGCAGGAAAAGCAGCCTAGGGTTAGTGGTGCTTCTGAGGAAAAAGCCGTGAGAGCAGGCGTCTTGTGGCAGTTTTGCACTCCCTTTCGATGCCTTTCGCAGCTGCAGTGCAGCTGGAGCTCTGGGCTTGGTAGTTTCTGAGACGCTAACCCTAGGCGTAACCCTAACCCTAACCTGAGGCAGGAAAAGCAGCCTATGGTTGGTGCACGACTTCTGAGGAAGAAGCCGTGGAGGCAGGCATCTTCTGGCAGTTTTTCTCTCATCTTGGGATGCCTTTGGAAGCTCGGCTGTGCCTAGGGCTCTTGGCTTTGTGCTATCTGAGACGCGAACCCTAGGCGTAACCCTAAGCATCGCCCGAGGCAGGAAGAGCAGCCCAGGCCCAGGGCTGTCTCCTAGGAAACAGCTGTTTAGGCAGGCATCTTGGGGCAGTTTTTGACTTTGACTCTTTTTTTTTTTTTTTTTTTTAATATATCCATGAAATGTCCCTCATATCTTCCCCTGCAAGTTGTGTCTGCCTCCTTGGATTTTGTTTTCCTTTTACAACATCTGTCAGCTTAGTTTTGGCCTCTTTTGCTCCTTTGCACTGCTCCTCCTTTCTGCCCAGACCCCTTTCTTGTAGTCACCAAATTTCCCATTTTTCTTTTTTTTTTTTTTCCAATTTCATTTCCTTTCATCATATCTCCATTCCAGAGTGTTTATAAGTCCTTCTTATTTGTTTTGGCCTTCAGCGGGAATCAATTCTGGCAAGGCTTGGTGTATGTTGTGAGTGTCCCTGCAGTTGTTTGCCTGCCATGCCTTTTCATTGCTTTCACTTTGGCTCAGATTTTTTTTCTATTTTTTTCTTTCATTTATCCATGAAATGTCCCTCATATCTTCCTCTCTAAGTTGTGTCTGCCTCCATGGATTTGGTTTTGCTATTACAACACCTGTCAGCTTACTTTTGGCCTCCTTTGGTCCTTTGCACTCCTTCTCCTTTCTGTCCAGACCACTTCTTGTAGTCACCAAATTTCCCATTTTTCTTTTTTTTTTTTTTTCAATTTCATTTCCTTTCATCATATCTCAATTCCAGAGTGTTTATAAGTCCTTCTTATATGTTTTGGCCTTCAGCGGGAATCAATTCTGGCAAGGCTTGGTGTATGTTGTGAGTGTCCCGCAGTTGTTGCATGCCATGCCTTTTCATTGATTTGACTTTGGCTGAGATTTTTTTTTTTTTAAAGTATCCATGCCTTGTCCTTCATATCTTCATCTCCATGTTGTGTCTGCCTCCTTGAATTTGTTTTCCTTTGCAACACCTGTCAGCTTACTTTTGGCCTCCCTTGGTCCTTTTCATTGCTCCTCCTTTCTGCCCAGACCACTTTCTTGTAGTCACCAAATTTCCCAATTTTCCCTTTTTTGGTGGTTTTTTGCAATTGCATTTCTTTTGATCATATCTCCTTTCCAGAGGGTTTGTAAGCCTTTCTTTGCAGGGGCGCAAGATTTCGTTTGCCTTCCCGAAAGGAAATGAAATTTCCTTTCGGGAAGGCAAACGAAATCTTGCGATTTTAATGGGGATAAATTGGACAAACTTTGTTGCAAGTCCCTGCACTTGTTGGCTTGCCATGCCCTTGGTTGACTTTCACTTTGGCGGAGATTTTTTTTTCCTTTTTTTTTTTTTTTTTTAATGTATCCATGAAATATCCCTCATATCTTCCCCTGCAAGTTGTGTCTGCCTCCATGGATTTGGTTTTCCTATTACAACACCTGTCAGCTTACTTTTGGACTCCTTTGGTCCTTTGCACTGCTCCTCCTTTCTGCCCAGACCACTTCCTTGTAGTCACCAAATTTCCCGTTTTTCTATTTTTTTTTTTCCAATTTCATTTCCTTTGATCATATCTCCATTCCAGAGTGTTTGTAAGTCCTTCTTATTTGTTTTGGCCTTCAGCGGGGATCAATTCTGGCAAGGCTTGGTGTATGTTGTGAGTGTCTCTGCAGTTGTTTGCCTGCCATGCCTTTTCATTGCTTTCACTTTGGCTGAGATTTTTTTTTTTTTTTATAAGTATCCATGCTTTGTCCTTCATATCTTCATCTCCATGTTGTGTCTGCCTCCTTAATTTTTTCCCTTATTAGCAACACCAGTAAGGACAGATTTGGCCTCTTTTGCTTCTTTACACCGCACCTCCTTTCTGTCCACACCACTTTTCTGTAGTCACCAAATTTCCCAGTTTTCTCTTTTTTTTTTTTCCTATTTCATTTCCTTTGATCATATCTCCATTCCAGAGTGTTTGTAAGTCCTTCTTATTTGATTTGGCCTTCAGCGGGGATCAATTCTGTCAAGGCTTGGTGTATGTTGTGAGTGTCCCTGCAGTTGTTTGCCTGCCATGCCTTTTCATTGCTTTCACTTTGGCTCAGATTTTTTTTTCTATTTTTTTTCTTTCATTTATCCATGAAATGTCCCTCATATCTTCCTCTCTAAGTTGTGTCTGCCTCCATGATTTGGTTTTCCTTATTACAACACCTGTCAGCTACGATTTGGCCTCCTTTGCTCCTTTGCACTGCTCCTCCTTTCTGCCCAGACCCCTTTCTTGTAGTCACCAAATTTCCCATTTTTCTTTTTTTTTTTTTTCCAATTTCATTTCCTTTCATCATATCTCAATTCCAGAGTGTTTATAAGTCCTTCTTATTTGTTTTGGCCTTCAGCGGGAATCAATTCTGTCAAGGCTTGGTGTATGTTGTGAGTGTCCCTGCAGTTGTTTGCATGCCATGCCTTTTCATTGCTTTCACTTTGGCTGAGTTTTTTTTCTTTTTTTTCTTCAAGTATCCATGACATGTCCCTCATATCTTCCTCTCTAAGTTGTGTCTGCCTCCTTAATTTGTTTCCCTATTAGCAACACCAGTCAGTTACATTTTGGCCTCCTTTGCTCCTTTGCACTGCCTCTCCTTTCTGACCAGACCACTTTCTTGTAGTCACCAAATTTCCCATTTTTCTTTTTTTTTTTTTTCCAATTTCATTTCCTTTCATCATATCTCAATTCCAGAGTGTTTATAAGTCCTTCTTATTTGTTTTGGCCTTCAGCGGGAATCAATTTAGCCAAGGGTTGGTCTGAGTGTCCCTGCAGTTATTTGCATGCCATGCCTTTTCATGGCTTTTACTTTGGCTGAGATTTTTTTTTTTTAAAGTATCCATGCCTTGTCCTTCATATCTTCATCTCCATGTTGTGTCTGCCTCCTTGAATTTTGTTTTCCTTTTGCAACACCTGTCAGCTTACTTTTGGCCTCCCTTGGTCCTTTTCATTGCTCCTCCTTTCTGCCCAGACCACTTTCTTGTAGTCACCAAATTTCCCAATTTTCCCTTTTTTGGTGGTTTTTTGCAATTGCATTTCTTTTGATCATATCTCCTTTCCAGAGGGTTTGTAAGCCTTTCTTTGCAGGGGCGCAAGATTTCGTTTGCCTTCCCGAAAGGAAATGAAATTTCCTTTCGGGAAGGCAAACGAAATCTTGCGATTTTAATGGGGATAAATTGGACAAACTTTGGTGCAAGTCCCTGCCCTTGTTGGCTTGCCATGCCCTTGGTTGACTTTGACTTTGGCGGAGATTTTTTTTTCCTTTTTTTTTTTTTTTTTTAATGTATCCATTAAATATCCCTCATATCTTCCCCTGCAAGTTGTGTCTGCCTCCATGGATTTGGTTTTCCTTTTACAACACCTGTCAGCTTACTTTTGGCCTCCTTTGATCCTTTGCACCGCACCTCCTTTCTGCCCAGACCACTGTCTTGTAGTCACCAAATTTCCCATTTTTCTTTTTTTTTTTTTCCAATTTCATTTCCTTTGATCATATCTCCATTCCAGAGTGTTTGTAAGTCCTTCTTATTTGTTTTGGCCTTCAGCGGGGATCAATTCTGGCAAGGCTTGGTGTATGTTGTGAGTGTCCCTGCAGTTGTTTGCCTGCCATGCCTTTTCATTGCTTTCACTTTGGCTCAGAGTTTTTTTTCTATTTTTTTTCTTTCATTTATCCATTAAATGTCCCTCATATCTTCCTCTCAAGTTGTGTCTGCCTCCATGGATTTGGTTTTCCTATTACAACACCTGTCAGCTTACTTTTGGCCTCCTTTGATCCTTTGCACTGCTCCTCCTTTCTGCCCAGACCACTTTCCTGTAGTCACCAAATTTCCCATTTTCTTTTTTTTTTTTTCCAATTTCATTTCCTTTGATCATATCTCCATTCCAGAGTGTTTGTAAGTCCTTCTTATTTGTTTTGGCCTTCAGCGGGGATCAATTCTGGCAAGGCTTGGTGTATGTTGTGAGTGTCCTGCAGTTGTTTGCCTGCCATGCCTTTTCATTGCTTTCACTTTGGCTCAGATTTTTTTTTTTTTTTAAGTATCCATGCTTGTCCTTCATATCTTCATCTCCATGTTGTGTCTGCCTCCTTAATTGTTTTCCCTTTTAGCAACACCAGTCAGGACAGATTTGGCCTCTTTGGCTCCTTTACACTGCACCTCCTTTCTGTCCACACCACTTTCTTGTAGTCACCAAATTCCCATTTTTCTTTTTTTTTTTTCCAATTTCATTTCCTTTGATCATATCTCCATTCCAGAGTGTTTGTAAGTCCTTCTTATTTGTTTTGGCCTTCAGCGGGGATCAATTCTGTCAAGGCTTGGTGTATGTTGTGAGTGTCCCTGCAGTTGTTTGCCTGCCATGCCTTTTCATTGCTTTCACTTTGGCTCAGATTTTTTTTCTATTTTTTTCTTTCATTTATCCATGAAATGTCCCTCATATCTTCCTCTCTAAGTTGTGTCTGCCTCCATGGATTTGGTTTTCCTTTAGCAACACCTTTCAGCTTACTTTTGGCCTCCTTTGGTCCTTTGCACTCCTTCTCCTTTCTGCCCAGACCACTTTCTTGTAGTCACAAAATTTCCCATTTTTCTTTTTTTTTTTTTTCCTATTTCATTTCCTTTGATCATATCTCCATTCCAGAGTGTTTGTAAGACCTTCTTATTTGTTTTGGCCTTCAGCGGGGATCAATTCTGGCAAGGCTTGGTGTATGTTGTGAGTGTCCCTACAGTTGTTTGCATGCCATGCCTTTTCATTGCTTTCACTTTGGCTCAGATTTTTTTTTTTTTTTAAAGTATCCATGCCTTGTCCTTCATATCTTCATCTCCATGTTGTGTCTGCCTCCTTAATTGTTTTCCTTTTTGCAACACCAGTAAGGACGTTTTGGCCTCTTTTGCTCCTTTGCACTGCACCTCCTTTCTGCCCACACCACTTTCTTGTAGTCACCAAATTTCCCATTTTTCTTTTTTTTTTTTTTTCCTATTTCATTTCCTTTGATCATATCTCCATTCCAGAGTGTTTGTAAGACCTTCTTATTTGTTTTGGCCTTCAGCGGGGATCAATTCTGTCAAGGCTTGGTGTATGTTGTGAGTGTCCCTGCAGTTGTTTGCATGCCATGCCTTTTCATTGCTTTCACTTTGGCTCAGAGTTTTTTTTCTATTTTTTTCTTTCATTTATCCATGAAATGTCCCTCATATCTTCCTCTCTAAGTTTGTGGTCTGCCTCCCATTGGATTTGGTTTTCCTATTACAACACCTGTCAGCTTACTTTTGGCCTTCCTTTGGTCCTTTGCACTCCTTCTCCTTTCTGCCCAGACCACTTCCTTGTAGTCACTCAAACTTTCCCATTTTTCTTTTTTTTTTTTTTTTTCCAATTTCATTTCCTTTCATCATATCTCCATTCCAGAGTGTTTGTAAGTCCTTCTTATTTGTTTTGGGCCTTCAGCGGGGATCAATTCTGTCAAGGCTTGGTGTATGTTGTGAGTGTCCCTGCAGTTGTTTGCATGCCATGCCTTTCATTGATTTGACTTTGGCTGAGATTTTTTTTTTTTTAAAGTATCCATGCCGTGTCCTTCATATCTTCATCTCCATGTTGTGTCTGCCTCCTTGAATTTTGTTTTCCTTTTGCAACACCTGTCAGCTATTTTGCCTCCTCTTGTTCTTTTCATTGCTCCTCCTTTCTGCCCAGACCACTTTTCTTGTAGTCACCAATTTCCCAATTTTCCCTTTTTTGGTGGTTTTTTGCAATTGCATTCTTTGATCATATCTCCTTTCCAGAGGGTTTGTAAGCCTTTCTTTGCAGGGGCGCAAGATTTCGTTTGCCTTCCCGAAGGAAATGAAATTTCCGTTCGGGAAGGCAAACGAAATCTTGCGATTTAATGGGGGATAAACTGGACAAACTTTGGTGCAAGTCCCTGCACTTGTTGGCTTGCCATGCCCTTGGTTGACTTTGACTTTGGCGGAGATTTTTTTTTCCTTTTTTTTTTTTTTAATGTATCCATGAAATAGTCCCTCATATCTTCCCCTGCAATTGTGTCTGCCTCCATGGATTGGTTTTCCTTTTACAACACCTGTCAGCTTACTTTTGCCTCCTTTGATCCTTTGCACTGCACCTCCTTTCTGTCCAGACCACTTTCTTGTAGTCACCAAATTTCCCATTTTTCTTTTTTTTTTTTTTCCAATTTCATTTCCTTTGATCATATCTCCATTCCAGAGTGTTTGTAAGTCCTTCTTATTTGTTTTGGCCTTCAGCGGGGATCAATTCTGTCAAGGCTTGGTGTATGTTGTGAGTGTCCCTGCAGTTGTTTGCATGCCATGCCTTTTCATTGATTTGACTTTGGCTGAGATTTTTTTTTTTTAAAGTATCCATGCCTTGTCCTTCATATCTTCATCTCCATGTTGTGTCTGCCTCCTTGAATTTTGTTTTCCTTTTGCAACACCTGTCAGCTTACTTTTGGCCTCCCTTGGTCCTTTTCATTGCTCCTCCTTTCTGCCCAGACCACTTTCTTGTAGTCACCAAATTTCCCAATTTTCCCTTTTTTGGTGGTTTTTTGCAATTGCATTTCTTTTGATCATATCTCCTTTCCAGAGGGTTTGTAAGCCTTTCTTTGCAGGGGCGCAAGATTTCGTTTGCCTTCCCGAAAGGAAATGAAATTTCCTTTCGGGAAGGCAAACGAAATCTTGCGATTTTAATGGGGATAAATTGGACAAACTTTGGTGCAAGTCCCTGCCCTTGTTGGCTTGCCATGCCCTTGGTTGACTTTGACTTTGGCGGAGATTTTTTTTTCCTTTTTTTTTTTTTTTTAATGTATCCATGAAATATCCCTCATATCTTCCCCTGCAAGTTGTGTCTGCCTCCATGGATTTGGTTTTCCTTTTACAACACCTGTCAGCTTACTTTTGGCCTCCTTTGATCCTTTGCACTGCTCCTCCTTTCTGCCCAGACCACTTCCTTGTAGTCACCAAATTTCCCATTTTTCTTTTTTTTTTTTTCCAATTTCATTTCCTTTGATCATATCTCCATTCCAGAGTGTTTGTAAGTCCTTCTTATTTGTTTTGGCCTTCAGCGGGGATCAATTCTGGCAAGGCTTGGTGTATGTTGTGAGTGTCCCTGCAGTCGTTTGCATGCCATGCCTTTTCATTGCTTTCACTTTGGCTGAGAGTTTTTTTTTTTTTTAAGTATCCATGCCTTGTCCTTCATATCTTCATCTCCATGTTGTGTCTGCCTCCTTAATTTTTTCCCTTTTTTGCAACAACAGTAAGGACAGATTTGGCCTCTTTTGCTCCTTTACGCTGCACCTCCTTTCTGTCCACACCACTTTTCTGTAGTCACCAAATTTCCCATTTTTCTTTTTTTTTTTTTCCAATTTCATTTCCTTTGATCATATCTCCATTCCAGAGTGTTTGTAAGTCCTTCTTATTTTATTTGGCTTTCAGCGGGGATCAATTCTGTCAAGGCTTGGTGTATGTTGTGAGTGTCCCTGCAGTTGTTTGCATGCCATGCCTTTTCATTGCTTTCACTTTGGCCCAGATTTTTTTTTCTATTTTTTTTCTTTCATTTATCCATGAAATGTCGCTCATATCTTCCTCTCTAAGTTGTGTCTGCCTCCATGGATTTGATTTTGCATTTACAACACCTGTCAGCTTACTTTTGGCCTCCTTTGGTCCTTTGCACTCCTTCTCCTTTCTGCCCACACCACTTTCTAGTAGTCACCAAATTTCCCATTTTTCTTTTTTTTTTTTTCCAATTTCATTTCCTTTCATCATATCTCCATTCCAGAGTGTTTGTAAGTCCTTCTTATTTGTTTTGGCCTTCAGCGGGGATCAATTCTGTCAAGGCTTGGTGTATGTTGTGAGTGTCTCTGCAGTTGTTTGCATGCCATGCCTTTTCATTGATTTGACTTTGGCTGAGATTTTTTTTTTTTAAAGTATCCATGCCTTGTCCTTCATATCTTCATCTCCATGTTGTGTCTGCCTCCTTGAATTTTGTTTTCCTTTTGCAACACCTGTCAGCTTACTTTTGGCCTCCCTTGGTCCTTTTCATTGCTCCTCCTTTCTGCCCAGACCACTTTCTTGTAGTCACCAAATTTCCCAATTTTCCCTTTTTTGGTGGTTTTTTGCAATTGCATTTCTTTTGATCATATCTCCTTTCCAGAGGGTTTGTAAGCCTTTCTTTGCAGGGGCGCAAGATTTCGTTTGCCTTCCCGAAAGGAAATGAAATTTCCTTTCGGGAAGGCAAACGAAATCTTGCGATTTTAATGGGGATAAATTGGACAAACTTTGGTGCAAGTCCCTGCCCTTGTTGGCTTGCCATGCCCTTGGTTGACTTTGACTTTGGCGGAGATTTTTTTTTTCCTTTTTTTTTTTTTTAATGTATCCATGAAATATCCCTCATATCTTCCCCTGCAAGTTGTGTCTGCCTCCATGGATTTGGTTTTCCTTTTACAACACCTGTCAGCTTACTTTTGGCCTCCTTTGATCCTTTGCACCGCACCTCCTTTCTGTCCAGACCACTGTCCTTGTAGTCACCAAATTTCCCATTTTTCTTTTTTTTTTTTTTCCATTTCATTTCCTTTGATCATATCTCCATTCCAGAGTGTTTGTAAGTCCTTCTTATTTGTATTGGCCTTCAGCGGGGATCAATTCTGGCAAGGCTTGGTGTATGTTGTGAGTGTCCCTGCAGTTGTTTGCCTGCCATGCCTTTTCATTGCTTTCACTTTGGCTCAGAGTTTTTTTTCTATTTTTTTTCTTTCATTTATCCATGAAATGTCCCTCATATCTTCCTCTCTAAGTTGTGTCTGCCTCCATGGATTTGGTTTTCCTATTACAACACCTGTCAGCTTACTTTTGGACTCCTTTGGTCCTTTGCACTGCTCCTCCTTTCTGCCCAGACCACTTTCTTGTAGTCACCAAATTTCCCATTTTTCTTTTTTTTTTTTTCCAATTTCATTTCCTTTGATCATATCTCCATTCCAGAGTGTTTGTAAGTCCTTCTTATTTGTTTTGGCCTTCAGCGGGGATCAATTCTGGCAAGGCTTGGTGTATGTTGTGAGTGTCCCTACAGTTGTTTGCATGCCATGCCTTTTCATTGATTTCACTTTGGCTGAGATTTTTTTTTTTTTTTAAGTATCCATGAATTGTCCTCATATCTTCCTCCTGTTGTGTCTGCCTCCTATAATTTTTTTCCCTTATTATCAACACCGTAGTGACATATTTGGCCTCTTTGCTCCTTTCACTGCCACTCCTCTTCTGCCCAACCACTTCCTGTAGTCACCAATTTCCCATTTTTCTTTTTTTTTTTTTTCCTATTTCATTTCCTTTGATCATATCTCCATTCCAGAGTGTTTGTAAGTCCTTCTTATTTGTTTTGGCTTCAGCGGGGATCAATTCTGGCAAGGCTTGGTGTATGTTGTGAGTGTCTCTGCTGTTGTTTGCATGCCATGCCTTTTCATTGCTTTCACTTTGGCTGAGATTTTTTTTTTTTTTAAAGTATCCATGCCTTGTCCTTCATATCTTCATCTCCATGTTGTGTCTGCCTCCTTGAATTTTGTTTTCCTTTTGCAACACCTGTCAGCTTACTTTTGGCCTCCCTTGGTCCTTTTCATTGCTCCTCCTTTCTGCCCAGACCACTTTCTTGTAGTCACCAAATTTCCCAATTTTCCCTTTTTTGGTGGTTTTTTGCAATTGCATTTCTTTTGATCATATCTCCTTTCCAGAGGGTTTGTAAGCCTTTCTTTGCAGGGGCGCAAGATTTCGTTTGCCTTCCCGAAAGGAAATGAAATTTCCTTTCGGGAAGGCAAACGAAATCTTGCGATTTTAATGGGGATAAATTGGACAAACTTTGGTGCAAGTCCCTGCCCTTGTTGGCTTGCCATGCCCTTGGTTGACTTTGACTTTGGCGGAGATTTTTTTTCCTTTTTTTTTTTTTAATGTATCCATGAAATATCCCTCATATCTTCCCCTGCAAGTTGTGTCTGCCTCCATGGATTTGGTTTTCCTTTTACAACACCTGTCAGCTTACTTTTGGCCTCCTTTGATCCTTTGCACTGCTCCTCCTTTCTGCCCAGACCACTTCCTTGTAGTCACCAAATTTCCCATTTTTCTTTTTTTTTTTTCCAATTTCATTTCCTTTGATCATATCTCCATTCCAGAGTGTTTGTAAGTCCTTCTTATTTGTTTTGGCCTTCAGCGGGGATCAATTATGGCAAGGCTTGGTGTATGTTGTGAGTGTCCCTGCAGTTGTTTGGATGCCATGCCATTTCATGGTTTGACTTTGGCTGAGATTTTTTTTTTTTTTAAGTATCCATACCTTGTCCTTCATATCTTCATGTTTTGTCTGCATCCTTGGATTTTGTTTTGCTTTTGCAACAGCTGTCAGCTTAGTTTTGGCCTCTTTTGCACATTTGTACTGCACCTCCTTTATGCCCTGACCTCTTTGTGCAGTCACCAAATTTCCCAATTTTCCCTTTTTTGGGGGTTTTCTGCAATTGCATTTCTTTTCATCATATCTCCTTTCCAGAGTGTTTGTAAGCCTTTCTTTGCAGGGTCGCAAGATTTCGTTTGCCTTCCCGAAAGGAAATTTCATTTCCTTTCGGGAAGGCAAACGAAATCTTGCGATTTTAATGGGGATCAATTGGACAAACTTTGGTGCAAGTCCCTGCACTTGTTGGCTTGCCATGCCCTTGGTTGACTTTGACTTTGGCGGAGATTTTTTTTCCTTTTTTTTTTTAATGTATCCATGAAATATCCCTCATATCTTCCCCTGCAAGTTGTGTCTGCCTCCATGGATTTGGTTTTCCTTTTACAACACCTGTCAGCTTACTTTTGGCCTCCTTTGATCCTTTGCACTGCTCCTCCTTTCTGCCCAGACCACTTCCTTGTAGTCACCAAATTTCCCATTTTTCTTTTTTTTTTTTCCAATTTCATTTCCTTTGATCATATCTCCATTCCAGAGTGTTTGTAAGTCCTTCTTATTTGTTTTGGCCTTCAGCGGGGATCAATTCTGGCAAGGCTTGGTGTATGTTGTGAGTGTCCCTGCAGTTGTTTGCATGCCATGCCTTTTCATTGCTTTCACTTTGGCTGAGATTTTTTTTTTTTTTAAGTATCCATGCCTTGTCCTTCATATCTTCATCTCCATGTTGTGTCTGCCTCCTTAATTTTTTCCCTTTTTTGCAACACCAGTAAGGACAGATTTGGCCTCTTTTGCTCCTTTACACTGCACCTCCTTTCTGTCCACACCACTTTCTTGTAGTCACCAAATTTCCCATTTTTCTTTTTTTTTTTTCCAATTTCATTTCCTTTGATCATATCTCCATTCCAGAGTGTTTGTAAGTCCTTCTTATTTGTTTTGGCCTTCAGCAGGGATCAATTCTGTCAAGGCTTGGTGTATGTTGTGAGTGTCCCTGCAGTTGTTTGCCTGCCATGCCTTTTCATTGCTTTCACTTTGGCTGAGATTTTTTTTTCTTTTTTTTTTTTTCATTTATCCATGAAATGTCCCTCATATCTTCCTCTCTAAGTTGTGTCTGCCTCCATGGATTTGGTTTTCCTATTACAACACCTGTCAGCTTACTTTTGGACTCCTTTGGTCCTTTGCACTCCTTCTCCTTTCTGTCCAGACCACTTTCTTGTAGTCACCAAATTTCCCATTTTTTCTTTTTTTTTTTTCCAATTTCATTTCCTTTGATCATATCTCCATTCCAGAGTGTTTGTAAGTCCTTCCTATTTGTTTTGGCCTTCAGCGGGGATCAATTCTGGCAAGGCTTGGTGTATGTTGTGAGTGTCCCTGCAGTTGTTTGCATGCCATGCCTTTTCATTGATTTGACTTTGGCTGAGATTTTTTTTTCTTTTTTTTTTTTTCATTTATCCATGAAATGTCCCTAATATCTTCCTCTCTTAGTTTTTTCTGTCTCCATGGAATTGAATTTCCTTTTACAACACCTGTCAGCTTACTTTTGGCCTCCTTTGGTCCTTTGCACTGCTCCTCCTTTCTGCCCAGACCACTTTCTTGTAGTCACCAAATTTCCCAATTTTCCCTTTTTTGGGGTTTTTTTGAAATCGCATTTCTTTTGATCATATCTCCTTTCCAGAGGGTTTGTAAGCCTTTCTTTGCAGGGGCGCAAGATTTCGTTTGCCTTCCCGAAATGAAATTTCCTTTCGGGAAGGCAAACGAAATCTTGCGATTTTAATGGGGATCAATTGGAATTGGACAAACTTTGTTGCAAGTCCCTGCACTTGTTGGCTTGCCATGCCCTTGGTTGTCTTTGACTTTGGCTGAGATTTTTTTTTTTTTTAAGTATCTATGCCTTGTCCTTCATATCTTCATCTCCATGTTGTGTCTGCCTCCTTAATTTTCTCCATTATTTGCAACACCAGTAAGGACAGATTTGGCCTCTTTTGCTTCTTTACACCGCACCTCCTTTCTGCCCAGACCACTTCCTTGTAGTCACCAAATTTCCCATTTTTCTTTTTTTTTTTTTTTCCAATTTCATTTCCTTTGATCATATCTCCATTCCAGAGTGTTTTTAAGTCCTTCCTATTTGTTTTGGCCTTCAGCGGGGATCAATTCTGGCAAGGCTTGGTGTATGTTGTGAGTGTCCCTACAGTTGTTTGCATGCCATGCCTTTTCATTGCTTTCACTTTGGCTGAGATTTTTTTTTTTTTTTAAGTATCCATGCCTTGTCTTTCATATCTTCATCTCCATGTTGTGTCTGCCTCCTTAATTTTTTCCCTTATTTTCAACACCTGTCAGCTTAGTTTTGGCCTTTTTTGCTCCTTTACACCGCACCTCCTTTCTGCCCAGACCTCTTTCTTCTAGTCACCAAATTTCCCAGTTTTCCCTTTTTTGGGTTTTTTTGCGATTGCATTTCTTTTGATCATATTTCCTTTCCAGAGTGTTTGTACGCCTTGCTTTGCAGAGGCGCAAGACTTTGTTTGCCTTCCTGAAAGGAAATGAAATTTTATTTCATTTTGGGAAGGCCAACGAAATCTTGAGATTTTAGTGGGGATCAATTGGACAAGCTTTTATGCAAGTCCTTGCAGTTGTTTGCATGCCATGCCTTTAAGTGACTTTAACTTTGGCCTAGACTTTTTTATACTTTTTTTTTTGATTATGTATCCAATGGAATTTAAATTGAAAAAAAAAATATAAGATATATTGGAAATTTGGTGACTACAAGAAAGTGGTCTTGGCAGAAAGGAGCTGCAATGTAAAGGAGCAAAAGAGGCCAAAACTAAGGTGACAGCTTTTGCAAAAGAGGGAAATATTTAAGGAGGCAGACACATCATGGAGATGAAGATATGGAGGACAAGGCAATGATGCTTAAAAAAAAAAAAAAAACCAACCAAAAAACAAAAAAACTCAGCCAAAATCAAAACTGCCACAAGATGCCTGCCTCTCCAGCTTTTTCCTGGTATGCAGCCCTAGGCCAGGGTTGCTTTTCCTGTCTAGAGCTAGGGTTAGGGTTACGCCTAGGGTTAGCGTCTCGGAAACTACCAAGCCCAGAGCTCCAGCTGCAATGCAGGTGCGAAAGGCATCCCAAGGGGAGTGCAAAACTGCCACAAGATGCCTGCCTCCACGGCTTTTTCCTCAGATCAACACTAACCCTACGCTGCTTTTTCTACCTAGTCCTGGTCCTGATGTGTGCCATGATGTGGATCCTGTCTGCACTCCTTCCGGGCCTTGGAAAACCAGCACCCATGTGTGCTGCATTCATTTTCTAAAACAAGGATGTAATCTGTTTCCTTTATGCTTTTTTAACCATTTCAGTAGCATAAATATACACTGCAGTTAAGAAATGCAATATGAAATGCTCTATATCCTGAAGAAATGCTACATGAATTAGGACAAAATCATAGTTTGAGACAAAAGATAGAAAACATGCTTTTTTGATGAGTAGAATCTTAGGCCAAAGTTGCTGCCTGAAAAAGACTTTGGAAGATGGAAATTGGTCACACAGGCATGGTCAGCACTGTCCTTCCTGCAGAGGGTGAAGAAGCGAGTCCAAGGAAGTGCAAAGCCAAAGGACTCAGAAACCAACTGTGGTGCTAACAGCAGCGAGGATGGAGTTACACTGATTCTTTACAATGGATACAAGGAAAAGTTGGACCTTCAGAAAAAATACCCAAGTAGCCAGCCAATGAAGGAGGAGGAAACAAAATAAATTTTAACTTTACCATAGTTTGGACGGGAGAATAAACTGAAGAGAAACAATCATTTGCATCTCATTGGTGCTCCACAAGACGGTGTGCCAGACAGGGCAAAAGCCTGTAAATGTAAACCCTCATCCCAGTGTCTGCTCTGCCGCAGCACTTTTGTATGGGTCTGGAAAGACTCTCCTTCTCTGCACGCTTCTGCCTTCTCCCTGTTTCCTGTGGCAAAGGTAATAAATTCTTAAAAGTAGGAAAGGAAGCTGTGGATACAGGCTTCAAAGCTTCTGCAGAACTCAAACACAGTAATGTATTCTCTGCTGCTAAAATTCCTGTACTTATTTCTAAATGAGTTAATTGGAGTTAAGGCATCACTCATGCAAGCTGAGTGAGAAGGAGTTGCTCACTCTAGATGTGCATCTCCATAAAGACAAGAAGCTTAATTTCAGAGGCTAAGCTATGACCAGCTGATAATTATACCTGGGGAAAGAACAGATACTATTGTTAAAGATTCTGTTCTGTTGCTATGGAAACCTCTATGGCATGGAGTGTCTAATATGTGAATGGTATAGATGAAGAAATGCAGAAAAACATTTTGTTATACAAGATCAAGAATGCATAGAGTTTCTTTTTGTGCTTCTGGAAAACAGGAAATACATTTTCAGTGAAGCATGAAGTTATTTTAAATATTTTGTTACTGGAACATTTGGTCTCAAGTGCTACCTCTTCTGAGTTTTGAGAAAAGATAATGCCATCTCCACTTGACTGCAAGCAGTATCTCTTAATTCTCTCTCAGGGACCTTTGGCAGACCTTTAAAATACAAAATATTCACTCCCTCTGCTCAGTGTTTCTAAATTATTTAAATGACCTGAGGAAAAATGCAATTTAAGCCACCTCTGTGCTGGCAGGTGTCAGGACAGGAGCTCAGCCAGAGAAAAAGACATGCAAGAGAATTTGTATTTTCCAAGCTATTCTTAAAACTGCCTAAAATGGTCCCAGGGCAACCTCAATTTGCTGCTCACTCTCAAGCGGGACTCCAAGAGGAAGTTCCCCTGGGAGATCACAGCTTTTAACCCCTGTGTTCTCAGAGGCGTATCCATGCCCTCAGTGGACAAACCAGGTGCCAATATTAAATCTGAACACCGATTGGCTTGCCCACACCATCACAAAAACTTCATTTCCTCTTAAACCACGACATTGGTCCATATGCTGATGAACATGGTGGCCATGGTGGGAAGGCAGCTAAGCAAGCACAACCACCCAAAAAAGTTTTGATTCCTCCAATTATTGCCCTGCTTAAAACCCTGTGTGGCAGGTGAGGCAATGGGACGTCTCCCTATTTTCAGCCCTGATCCACACATGAAACCAACTCCAGGTTGTAAATGCTCAGACCAAGCCCTCCTAAGCTCAGATTTTCAAGGAGATATTTGTGGTAGTTAAAATGTCCAGGCTGTGATTCAACTAGAAATCATGCAGCTTCCCAAGAAGACAACCTGACTATTTTCCTTTCCAGAGATTTGAATTATGCTTTGAATTAGATCTGCAGTGATTTATAGCCTCCTGCCCCCAGGGGACCTGCAGCACAGCTCAGAGTGGGCAGCTCAGACTGTGCCTAGGTCCATCTTTGCAGATGTCAGTGAGTCTGAGCCATTGCAGGAGCCAAGTGCTTTCTCAGAGTCATTAACATCTGAGTTGAAATTGCCTCCACAATATCAGCTGAGCTGTAATATCAAACTGTGTATGCTTCAGCCATCAAATGGGCTAGCTAAAATCACCCAAGGCAGTGGCTTTTCTGTCAAGAGGTGAATCACACCCACAGTGTGTCGGTTTTGAACAAGCCTTACGTTTTAAACATTGCACAAACCAAGAGATGCTCAACAGTTTCCTCCCAAGAAAAGAATCCAAGTTGTTAATGTATTTATTCTATCTTAAAACCATGCCTTCCTTGATGCACTTCAGACTATGTTTACCTAGAGAGCAAAGAAAAGTGTTGAGATGACAATCTAGCAAATTTTCTTGGATTTTAGTATGATCTCTCCTTTTAAGGAATCCAAATACAGTTGGTCTGTAGTGAAGTCCTGAACAAAATCAGGTTACTGGATACCAAGATATCAAGAGATGGTAGTTGTGGTTGTTGGTGTGGTGTTTAACTCTGTTTTTTTCAGGAAGCTTTCAAAGTGGTCAGGTTTATCTCTGAAATTCAGAGGAATCTCAGAGTGAAGAGAGGCACCAGATAATGAAAGTTTGATAAAGCAGGGAGTTGTGCTTAGCTCTAGCTATCCATCTTCTGTCCTGGTTGTTGCAGGTACACTGCTGTTCATACAGGGAGTGCTGTTGCAGGCACAACTAATGCCCAAAGTGTGCTTGAGACCTTTTAAGACCACAACCCTGGTGATAATCAGATTATCTGCATGCTTAGCAGTGAGATCAAACAAAGGTTCTTGGCTTAATTCCCATTTTTGCTGACATCAGGGCAAATTCCCTAAAACATGACTTGCAGGCATGAATGCAGTTTGCCCTTCTCTGCTCTCAAACATCCAAGCAGTTGTTTCTCACATATCTTTTTCTTCTTCAGTGTGGTGGAAACTGTACAAACCACAAGTTAGTGTATTTCAAGCCATGGCAGCTTGTAAGCCTTTCTGTGTCCTTGGTTTTCTGGACTTTTTCTCTTGCTCCAATAATTTTTATTCTGGCTTTGCCATTTTCAAGATGTTTTATATTATTATTGTGGACAAACAGAAGAGGATTTAACACATTCCTTCTGTGTTATTGTGGCACTCAGCAGTCCACAGTCCATTTCCTTATATATGCAGAAAAAGATCTTGATGTAATTAGCTAAGTAAGCACATGGCAAAAAGTGTAGCTGATATGAATGTTTGTAAAAGCAGGTCAATGCTTGATTTAAATCAGAACACACCTGATTTGCTCTGAAACTATTAAAATTACTATTTTGGATGCTCTCAACTAACTGACTTTGGCTTCTATGTTTATAAGTCTCATAATGCTTCTTACATGTGTCCTCAATTTTTTCCTGGCTTTGGTATGTTGTAAGATGGAAAGAAAGTCGGAGGCTTTTTCTTGCTTGTGTAAAGCAAATATTTTCCTGTCTTGTTCAGGTATGGTGAAGCATGGAAGTTCATGGCCAGCTTTTCTGAATGCTCAGGTAAAAATACTTTCCTCAACTGAGGTCTGAACAATCACAATTCTAACAATCTAGCAGATACCTGTTGAAACCATTAAAATGTTTCATGTTATGTGTCTCATCCTTGAGGAACACCTATGAACACATCTCACTAATTAGATCCTGATTAATAGGGACTATAATTAGCTTCTTAGAAATTGTTATAATTACTGTTCCTGAAGAGGCTGGCCCCTCAGCTGAATTCTGGGCTATTCAGCCAAGGATTTTGATATTTGGCAAATGCTTCACACTGGGCAGCACTACTTTAAATTAGGAAATCCATGCTTTTCAACAGACAAATCATTGTAATATTTGCAAAGGTAGTCTACTCTAGTAGCCTCTCATATTTCAGACATCATAGCTGAAGCTTGTGAGAGAAAAATTTGGATTTTTTTATTCCATCATTTCAGCAACTAAAAGACTAGAAAAGTTGCTAGTGAGAGAAGCCCTTTCACAGATGAGAAATTGAGGAGGTGGTCTCTTAAATATTATTTGAGGACAAACTGCTGCAGGTTCAGCTTGAGTACATTGTCTCTTGGGCTACCTGAAAGAAAAACTAGTTGATACTATGGAACAGAGTGAGGGGTTGGCATGGAGAGAAATAAATGGCAGAGGTGCTCATGGTAGAAGGCTGAAAAGAATGTATCCTAGTAGAATTTTATGTATAAAACTGGTTTTATTGTTTTGCACACAGCCTGACTGATGGTGCACAGGGCTTTCTTGGCAGGAAGGAGAACAGGCTGCACCTCTCTGATTTTGCAAAAGACCAAGCTCATGACAGATTTGTGTTTCCCTGGGCAAGAAGGGAATCCATACTTGTTATCAAATTGCCTGTCACTTTTTCCAGTGTTGTCAGTGTTGAAAAAATCACTGCCATTAGAAGACACTGAAATCACTCTTAATTTTATTATCCAGAAATCCATGTAAAGGTACATGATGTTCAAAGACATTTTGGCTTTTTTGTTAATGTCACCTTTCTTCTAGTTACTGCAAACAGAGATTGTAGTGATGCAGTTTGTCTGTATTTAAATCCCCTTGAGTTGATAGCACGACTGAAGGCTGAACAGTGATCTCTATGTGTATGAAGAAAAGACACTCATTTATTTATATTAATGTCAAGCTTGTCTACTGCACTTTTTTCTTCATCTTAATTGAATGCGTCTGCAGTAGCTGAGAGGGCATGTGCTTAAATGAGAAAGACTAATTGGAAGAAGCTGTCAGGTTAACACAGATTTAGTTGGATATCTTGCACTTCAGTTGAAAATTTTCCTCAGAATCATCTCCCATCATTTCTGTGGGCATATTATGGATGCATGAGGAAGAGGGTAGGAAGATACCTCTTTGGGAAATGTGTGAGGTTGTTAAGTGATCACAATGGGCCTTTTAATCTAGAATGGATAAAATACTAAATAGATGAGTTCCCTGTAGGTTACTGAGGCTTTCACAGTTTCATTTTCATCATACTTCAGATCCTCTACAGCCCCTCTGCACTCTAGAGAGGGGAGTTGGTTCATTTCTTGTGTCCCCAGTGAAGTAACAGAGGCATAGCAGACAAGAGATGACACATTCTCCATCTGTTGTGTCTCACTGCTGTGGCTGCAGAGCTGGGAAGGCTTGTTTCCACCACCAACTTACTGAAAGTATACCTAATGTTAGACTGAGTGTGTAAACACAGGGTTAGTATTTCAACTCCTGATGAAGTTCCCAGAAAAGATAATGAACAGCTCTTAATGGTAATAGGCCCTTATTTAAATTAAACTCAAACTTTTTGTCCTCTAAAACATGTCTTTAGCATGTTTTCCTAATAGCCATATGGTTTAACTTTTTACTAGTGGGTATTTAACACTTTTCAAGCCTAACCTTGTATAACTGGTGGCATTGGTGCAAACCTTCAGTTTGAGAGGTGTCAGCTGCCACTGATCTCTGATGGGACACAGGCTGTATCTAGCACAGGGATCTGTCACTGCTGGTGCCAGTGCAATGCCCCAGCTGGGCAGGGCAGCTGGGCTATCCACTGGGAACACACTGGCGTAGTGCTTCAGCAACGGGAGAAGAGAAACAGCTTAGAGAGGCACAGGAAGGCAGGAGTGCTTGCTGCTGACCTTTGAAGAGGATGGGGTGACTGTGCCCTCTCGCTGGACCCATTAGCCACAGGCATCCCACTCAGAGCCTGAGATGTTGAGAAGTATCAGAGCTACAGGCGAGTGCTTGAGCTGCTCTCAGCAGCGACCTGTCATTATGTGGTACTTAGCACTGCTTTATATGGTGATACATTTTATTGCCATGTTTGTAAACAGGAAAAATAGTTACACTATATTCACCTTTCATTTCACAACAAGCTGCCCTTTATAACAAGTGAGCTGCCCCCAAGCACTCTGAATAAACAGGTGGACTGAGTGTGCAGTTTTCCAGTGCTTTTACATAAATAATAGCTTTTGAGAGAAAACTGTGTTAGTCAGAGCCTTGTGAAATGAGCAAAAAGCTTTTCTCCTCTAGAGAACAGACTACCTGTTTGCACCCACATTCCCAGCCCTTACTGCAGCTACAGATCACCTAGCTGTATTGCTCTTTCTTTCTCAACAGATTGCATCGAAGACCTTCTGTTCCCAAAGGTTGCTTAGGCACTTCCAATGAAGAAAAACTTCACTGCAATATTTATACTAGGAGATTCCTTCTCTAATACTAACAACATTTGCAGTTAGCTTGATGGATGTTGTGCATTTGCACTAAAACACTAGCAATATTATTTTTTTAAAAAAATTGCAAACAGCTATTTTATACTATACATAATTCCATCTGGAGAATGTTCAAATTTAAATTCATGTTCCAGAAATGTATCTATGTTTATTTCTCCATGGATCTAGAGGAAAACATAAGGAAAATCAGTCCAGAAAAAATCAGCCCAGAGATTATTTTATGTAGCACTGAGATCTGTACCACTTTCCCTTTATTTACAGGTAAATTCAAAAGAAACCTGGAAAAAATTGGGAAAATACTTGTTTCAAATGGTTCCATCATGCTGCTGCTTGCCATGGTGACCTCCTGGTAAGGTTCATATTACAGAAGGTATTCAGTGCTTTATGAAACTGCAGACATGGTTTAGTATGGTTTAAGATTTTTTGTCTTTGTTTTGATCTTTAAATTTTCATGATTACATTGGACTGGGAAGAGGTGAATATTTTTGCTCCCATTAATTATAATGGAATGTCGCTTTAGCCTGCTGGAAACTTTACTTTCCACCCACTGATTCTCTGAGTTCATTACCAATATTATTGATTCCAGCTCTGCAAGCCACACCTGTTGAGCAAAAAATGCCAGGAAATGGTCTTAAAATTAAATATATGCTTAAGCCATTGTTCTCTCTGTTTTTAGCATTACACTGAATAGACCCTCATGGATTTACACACATTTAAAGTTTTGAACCAGTTGTGAACTTTTCCCTTTCTTGGATCACTTAACATTTGAAAGAGAAAACACCCGTTATCATTGTCACTTCCAAAATCTTGTTGCCTTAGATTGTTGGGGGACTTCTTTTTGCTCTCTTACTGGCAACGAGATGTCTATTCTGGTTTCTTCACCGTTCAGAAGCGACAACCGAAAATGTTAAAATTAAATTCTGCCGCTTGGTGGCACTAAGAAATAACTCAACTGCCCTTACAAACGCTGCTGTGAAACATAGCCCAGCGCCGGGTGATAGCCGGGCCCAGTGGCCCAGGGAAAGGAAAACATCAGGAAGGGATTTGTGCCGGCAGAAATCCCACGGCCGTTTTGCTCGCTGTAGATGTCAGCAGGTTTCCAGCACAGCCCGTGGCCGCTGGGATGCTGCTTCTGCACCTAGGCGTGCACAGCCCGTGCCTGCGCTCGCCGCTGGCTCTGCTGGCAGATGTTCTGTACACCTCCTGCATTTGCTACTCGGGAATCAGCTCTACCTGCCTAGGAGGGGTCTGCTGGTAGTTGAAAAGTTGCAAAGCCTTAATTTCCAGTGCCTTAGTTCAGGCAGTGTCAGAGAGTTTCTCTTGGAGAGGGAAATTTGCATGGATCTCCCTGGGGAGCCCTCCCAATGTAAATATTATTGCCCACTTGGTTAGAAGAGACACAGCAGAGCCATGTAAGGAATAAACTCAATCCAGAGTGTCTGTATGGATGGAGGGTTTTGTGTGTGAGTGTGTAGGATTTGACTGACTTGCCACCACTTCTAGTAAAGAAAATAAAAGAACTGGACCCAGAATTTATTCAGTTTTTTTCACATCTTGGTTGATAATACCCAGTAAAGGTCAAGTGCCCTACAAACTGATTTCATTTCTGGTTGCCTTCCATCTCCCTTGTGCAGCTCTTTTTTCAGATGAGAACTGAAAATTTGTTTTTTCTCTTTCCTCCTGTGTAAAGTTTTTCTTGCTGGTGTTATTTATTCAGAAATTTTTACAAGGGCATGTAGGGATAGGAAAAGGGGGAAGGGCTTTAAACTGAAAGAGGGTAGATTTAGATTATGGATTAGAAAGAGACTCTTCACTGTGATGGTGGTGAGGCACTAAAACAGGCTGCCCACAGAAGTGGTGGATGCCCCATCCCTGAAAGTGTTCCAGGCCAAGCTGGATGAGACTTTGAGCAACCTGACCAAGTGGAAGGTGTCCTGGCCATGGTGAGGGGGTGGAACTAGATATCTTTAAGGTCCCTTACAACACAAACAATTCTGTGATTCTGTGAACTGAGAGCTGTTCTTCTGTCTGATCTTTTTGTCTTCTGTCATTACTCCTTGTATGTGTGTTTGAGTCTGTGCTGGTTGGGACTGGAATAGAGAGCATTTTTTCCATAGTAGCTGGTATGAGGCTGTGTTTGGATTGTGCTGAAAACAATGCTGACAACTCTGGGGTGTTCTGTCTATTCCTGGGCAACACTTGCACAGAGTCAAGGCCTTTTCTGCTTCTCAGCTCACCCCTTCAGCAAGCAATTGTGAGGGGACACATCCATAACAGGCTGACTCCTACTCACCACAGGGATATTCCATAATATCTGGTGTCATGCACAGTGTGTGCAGCTAGGGGAGGAAGGAATTACGGAGGAAGGAATGAAGGAAGTACGGAATGCAGGAAAGGAAGCTTGACAGGTAAAGGAATTCCTTGTTCCAATTACTCTTCGCTTAAGTCCTTCCTTCAGTTCCTTCTGGTCGGTCCCTTCCTTCCTTCCCTTATTCCTTTTCCTTCTCCTCCTTCCCGGTCCTTTCTTTCTTCCTGGTCTCTTCCTTCCTTCCTGCCGTCCTTACGTCCTTCCTTCCTTCCTCCTTCCTTCCTTCCTTACTCATTCCTTCCATTCAGTCCCTTTCCTGCCTTCTTCCTTTCCTTCCCCTTCCGTCCTTCCATTCCGGCCCTGACTTCTTTCCTTCCTTCCTCCTTCATGCCGTTCCTTCCTGCCTTCGTCCGTCCGTACCGTCATCCTTCCTGCCTTCCTTCATCTTCCTTCCTTCCTTCCTTCTTCCTTACCGTCCTTCCTTCCTTCTCGTCCTTCAGGCAGTGCCTTGGGTAAGAAGTCACCCCTTACCAGGCCGGCAGTCCTTCCTGACGTCCTGCCTTCCTTTCAGTCATTCCTTCCTTCCTGTCCTGCATTCTTCCTTCGCTTACTTATTACTTCAGGCCTGCCATGATTCAAGTCCTCGGCCTACCCTCTTCCTTCCGTCCTTGCCTTACCTTCCTTCCTTTCCTTTCTGCTTCCTTCTTCCTTGCCCCTTCCTTCCTTCCCTTCCCTTCCTTCCGTTCCCGGCCCTCCTTCCGTCATTGCCGCCTGGCCTGACCCTTCCCTTCCTTCCGTCCGATCATGCCTGCATTCCTGCCTCCTTCCTTCCGGCCCTTCTTCCTTCCGCTTGACTTCCTGCCCTTCTGCCTTCCATGGACCGTCCGTCCGTACGGCCTTCCCTGCCCTTCCTTCCTTCTTCCTCCGTTCGTCCGTCTCTTCCTTCCCCTTCCTTCCTGCCTTGCCGTCCTGACAGGACGAAGGACGGAAGGAAGGAAAGGACTGAAGAAGGAGTCCGGCCGGCCGCCATGCATAGTGATGGTTTTTTGTCTCCCGAGTCCCTGTTATGCGTGGTGAAGTGCCCTGCTTTTCTGGAGATGGCTGAACACCTCCCTGCCCATGGGAAGTGATGAATGAATTACTTGTCTTGCTTTGCTTGCTTTGGATGGCTTTTGCTTTACCAATTAAACTTTTTTTTATCTCAGCCTAGGAATTTTCTCATTTTCACTCTTCTGATTCTCTCCCCCAAACCACCAGCAAGAAGTGAGCAAGCAGCTGCCTGGTACTTGGTTGTTGACTGATGTTAAACCACAATGGAGTCCTATTAAAGCTCCTAATAAAGAAAGTCAAATCATCATTCCCAGCCTTCTCAACTGGGAGAAGTTTACAGAGTGAAAAGACTCTTGGGACAGAAAGGAAACAGCCATCTGAAAAGCAGTGCTGTTATTTAATTTCCCTGTATTTCTAGAGTCACAGCTATGTCTACACTATTAAATAGTATGGTCAAATAGGATTACTTTTACAGAGCAAAAGAGCTGGTGTTGAGGACTTGCTGTGCACTCCTCACAGCTTTTTGGAGGGTGTAGACTCAGGCTCGAGACTGCCCATGGAAGGACCACACCTCGTAGATGGAGTCATCTGTTGCCTGCCCACCTGTGTTGCTCGGCAGTGTGAACTGGAGGCTGGCATGTCAACATCCCTGGGACATTTACCACAGAAGTGGCCTCCCAAGCAGAACAGAACTACTTCTCTTTTCTGAGACATGAGCCAAATTCCCAGGCTGTAGGAGATGCAATGGAATCATAAATTGCTGCTATCCCAATGTATTAGTGAGGATAATGAAATAGCTGCCAGGCAAGTATATTACTGAAAAATATAATTTTCATCAGTGATTTAAACGTGGATAACTGGAAGTTGTTACCAGCTTCTGAGTGTTTGCTGGGTTAGCATAACCAGTCCAGGAGAATGATGCCCATATAATGCATACCAAGTGCTGCTGGCAGTGACCCAGCCCATGCTAGGAAGCAGATTATTGTTTTGAATGTCCTGGAAAACTATTGGGAAATTGGAAAAGCCAAAGATGAAACTATAGACTTGACAGAATCAAGGAGGGGCAGGGACGGATACTACAGTGATGGGTAAAAAGAGCTAAGGAGATGCTGAGAAGCTGTATGGGAAGGTAAACCAGAGAAACCTGGGATTTTCTTCCATGCTCAGCTTGAAAACTAAGGCAGCCTCTACCCTGATAGACAAATGCATGGTCAGGAAAAGCTGTATGTGCACAGAACCGTTTAAGTTCCAAATAGAGGGGATCCAAAAGTGATTGAAGCTCCCCGAGTAGAGGTCCAAATCTCAGAAATATCTGAGTGAAAAACATCCTTTCAAGATGAGAGGCTAAGTGAGATTTAGTGTAGCTATTCACTTCATTAATTTATTCTCCTGTGGCTTTTACGTAGCCCACTATAACTGACAATATCAATAAAAAATATCATGTCAGAAAGACAGTCATATCTCTGAAATAAAGGCATGGAATTATGACTCCTGGATGCATTTCTGGTGTGTCAGTGTTTGGCTCCTAAATATTATCAGAACCTCAGTTTTTGAGTTTTACTATGATGGGCTGTATCTCAGTCAGCAGCAAACCCCAGCTAAGAAAAAATTATAAAAAAGACTTTCAGAGGTTAAGTTTACTGCACACTGCTGACACTATGAAAAATAACCAGGCTATTGTAAAAATCACCCTTTAAAAACAAAACCCAGGCAAAAATATCCATTTGGATTATTCACTCAGCAAAATCAAAATTGCTGAAAGGTATTCCTGTACGACACTCATGCAGTAGCAGGTGTACTTGCTCATAAACGAGGCTAAGGCAATCACTTTCTAAGCAACCTGTCAATGGGGCAAAATGTCTTTAATAGACAAAAGCAGTGAAACAGCAGGAGGGCTCTCATTAAAATGGCACATTCCTCTTTAAAGCAGAGAGCCAACCAAGGCAATAGTTATTTGGCACTTATCTTAAAAAAAAAAAAAACTATAAAACTTTCTAACATTTGATGTTTACTGAGCATGAAATTTCATCTGACATACTTGGGCCATGACTTTCTCCAGTGACTTGCTTCTTGTTTACATTTGATTTACATCTCATTTACATGGGAAATCAAATGTGTGAACTGCCTTTGTGTAAACTTCAAAACAGGCAGTTTTATGTGTTGGAAGGGTTCATGTTACTGTGTGATCATACAAAAATAGCAAGTAGACCACCAGTAAAAGATGCTTGTTGTACAAACTTCCTTCCTCCTTTTTGTTAGAGGAAACTGCCTCCTAAAAACTGAAAGAATTACTAAAAGATAGACTGGAAGGTTATATTCACTCTGCTGTAACTCAGACCCACCATTAACCTCAACAAAAATCAGCACCAAGATATCATCACCAGAAACTATTGATTGTCATCCTTGCTCCATCACAGCTATTTGAAGAAGACGTGGGAGTAAGCACAGCCCATCTTTATAATGGCCACCAGAAATGATGGAGCAGTCTCCAGACAGAATTGTTATAGGAAACACAGTAAGAAAAGACACATTTTTTCCAGATAATTGACAACCTTGTAAAGGTTAATACTAAAATAAACTCTCAGCAAAAGCTATAGGTAATTGCTGTGAACTTGAAAACGTTAATTACCTCTCACATCTTTCTCTACAGAGCATCCAATTAACAGATGAAAGATTAGGGGTGCAACATCCTCATCCTGCTCATACCTAAAACTGTATCACAATGTCACTGGTTCCAAGGTACCAGAAGCCTCCATATGAAAGGAATGGATGGTGGCAAGTATGACAAAACTTTAAATTACCCACTATTGCAAAGCAGAGATCATTAATTCTGACTTTAATACTAGCAAATCTTCTTGAAGCCATAATAATACAAAGATTTTTGCAGGGACAGAGAAGAATAATATAATAACTTCAAGAGTTCACTGTGGAAACATGTTGCAACCTGTGTTCCAAATGTTCTTGAAGAGAGTGCAAATAGAGACACGATGACATTTTTTACTATGCAAAAATTAGAGTAATCCCAACTGAAAATAATTGAAACTGCCTCAGAAAAATCAGGCAATACTGAATGACTGGATTTTACAAAAAAGCTATTTGAAACATAAAATGATACAGATGGAAGGGAAAATTATGCATTTGTGGTAACAGACTTCATTATCTATTATCAGTCAGGAAAGAGATCTTGTCATCATTGTGGACGCTTCTGAAAGCATCAGATCATCACTTAGCAGTAGCCAAAATGACAAACACAGTCCAATTAATTGTTAGGAAGAGGGGCAGAAATAGAAAATACCTCAATGCCAGTACAGAAATCTCAAGTATTTCTCACACCTTCAGTGTTGTACACATTTCTATTGTTTCCATTCTTGAGTAGATGGAGAAAAAACATAAAGAAGAGTATAATGGTGATTAGAGGTAAGGAATTTCTTCTGTGGATGCCATGGTTTAATCTCTTCATCTTAGAAAGATTCTCTCTGAGAGACTCAGAGACTTATTAAATGAGATTAGTATGAAAAATGTGATAAAGAAACTATACACATTTTGTCACAGTACAAAGTTAGAGAGATACTAAGCAAAATAGTTTGGAAGCAAATTCAAAAAAAGGAGAAGGAAATATTTTCATACCTTGTTAGTGAATCGCTGAAATAATCCATTGGCACAGGGGGTTTTGGAGACCAAGAGATTAAATGGGTTCAGAAAAGTGGTTAGACAAAGTGATGGAGGGAGGTTTGTCAAAGGCTGTTAAACTCTGCCACGACATGGGCTGGAGTTCTTCCCCTGTCCAAAAGCCTCTGAACAGGGCCCAGCAAGGGGCTAGAAGTGGATATGTTACTGTGTTGTCAGCCTGTACTTGTCATCTGTCTAGTCATATGCTGCTTCCTTCAGTAACCTCCCTTTGGCAGCAGCCTGTAGACAGACCCTTCACTGAACACTCCCAGGGTCTTGAATCCATATTTTAGCCAAGAACATGCCAATTTTTGAAGAGCTGAGAGTAGCCAAGAGTCCTGACCACTGAGGTATTTTCCACTCACTGGAGGGTGAGCTGCTGATAACAAAATTTGCATTGGTGTTTCTCAGTGTACTTGGCTTTTTTTTTCATTTTGTTGGGTTGTTGCAAGTAATTTTATGCATCTAGCTAGTACGACAAACAGCCTCATTTGTTTATATCTCCTGTAATCACAAATAGGATGCCTCTCATGTAGGGTTTTCAAGAATGGAATGTACCCCATGTAATTATAACCTTAGTCCTCAGATATCTGCCATTTCCAGTAGAATCACAGAATAACTAGGTTGGAGGAGACCTTTAAGATTATCAAGTCCAACCCCTGACACCTCAACTAAACTATGGCATTGAGTGCCAAATCCAATCTTTTTTAAACACATCCTTGGATGATGACTCTACCACCTCTCCAGGCAGATCATTCCAGTACTTTATCACTCTTTCCATAAAAAACTTTTTCCTAATATCCAACCTATATTTCCCTTGCCATAGCTCAAGACTGTGTCCTCTCATTCTGTCAGTTGTTGCCTGGAGGAGACCAACCCCCACCTGGATACAGCCACTTTTCTGGGAGTTGCAGAGAGTGATAAGGTCACCCCTCAGTCTCCTTTTCTCCAGGATAAACACCCCCAGCTCCCTCAGTGTTCCTCACAGGGCTTGTGTTCCGAGCCCCTCACCAGCCTCGTTGCCTCCTCTGGACATGCTCACACATCTCAGCATCCCTCCCAAACTGAGGGGCCAGAACTGGACACAGCACTCAAGGTATGGCCTCACCAGTGCCAAGAACAGGGATGACCTCCCTGCTCCTGCTGGCCACACTATTCCTGATACAGGCCAGGAGCCATTGGCTTTATTGGCCACCAGGGCACACTGCTGGCTCATGCCCAGCCAGCTGTGGATCAGAATCCCCAGGTCCCTTTCTGCCTGGGCACTGTCTAGCCAGACTGTCCCCAGCCTGTAGTGCTGCAGGGGGTTATTGTGGCCAAAATGCATTTTTGGACTCAGCATTTGCATTTATTGAACTTCATCTTACTGGACATCTTACCCATCCATCCAACCCTTCCAGGTCTCTCTGCAGAGCCATCCTACCTTCCAACAAATCAGCACACGCTCCTAGCTTAGTATCATCTGCAAATTTACTGATGAAAGACTCAATCCCCTCATCCATGTCGTCAATAGAAATCTTGAACAGAGCTGGCCCCAGCACAGACCCCTGAGGACACCACTGTGACTGGCCCTAGCTGGATGCAGCACCATTCACCACCACCCTCTGGCCCCGCCATCCAGCCAGTTCTGAACCCAGCAAAGAGTGCCCTGTCCAAGCCATGGGCTGCCAGCTTTTCCAGGAGTGGGAGACTGTGTCTAAAGGCCTTGCTGAAGTCCAGGAACCCAACATCCACAGCCTTCCCACATCCACCAGGCAGGTCACTTGGTTATAGCAGGAGACCAGCGTGGTCAAACACGACCTACCCCTGCTAAACCCAGGCTGGCTAGGTCTGATACCCCAGCCATCCTCTAAGTTCTGTGTGATGACACTCAATATCATTTGCTCCATTACCCTACCAGGTACTGAGGTCAGGCTAATTGGCCTAAAATTACCAGCATCCTCCTTCCCACCCTTTTTGCAAACAGGCATCACGCTGGGCAGCTTCCAGTCATCTGGAACCCCGCCAGTGAGCCAGGACTGTTGGTAAATGATGGAGAGCGGCTTCACCAGCTCATCTGCCAGCTCCCTCATCACCCTGGGGTGGATCCCATCTGGTGCCAAAGCTTTATGAACAAGCAGCTCAGCAGTTCTCTGAGTGCCTCCTCCTGGATAGCAGGATTACCATTCTGCTCCCTGGCACCATCTACCAACCCAGGAGGACAGCTGTCCTGAGGACTGAGGCAAAGAAGGCTTTAAGCACTTCTGCCTTTTCCCCACCTGCAGTTACTATGTTCCCTCCCACATCCAGTAGAGAACAAAGGTTGGTCTTACCCTTCCTTTTGCCATTAATATATTTAAAAAAACATTTTTTATTTACTGTGGTCTTCAATATTTTTTGCTGTTAAAACCTTGAAATTCCAGGTGAGAGTTACATATCTCTTTTATAGTGCCCGTGACAATCTTGCTGTTCCTTTAGAATGGGACTAAACCTGTTCAAATTTTTTTTCTTTGTCATTTTTGGTAGGTTATATTGTAACTGGCGTATCTGTCACTGAAGAGACAGGGCACTGTTGATTTCAGCACTGAGATTAAGATGCTTAAAGGAGCATGTGTTTTAGACAACTGGACAATTTAGTATTTGCCCCCCATTTATATAAGGGTTTTCCCCTCTAACCATAGACAACATTCATATTGTGTATTATTTTGCATATTATTGTGCAAATCAAACTCTTTATTTGTACCTTGTATTATGCTAAATCTGTTGTTTGGGTGTAAATATTAGCATAAGACACACTTATCTGTGTGTATCATACTGATGAATGAATAGCTGACATGTAGAACTTGATCTCTTGACATTGCCAAAATCAATGAATGAACTCTCTGATTTTTAGTGTTCAATGTGTCTGTGTTGGATAGGAACAAAACCCAAACCAGCAGTGCTACAAGTACTGACCTTCTGGCTATGTTTAATTTACCTGGTGGCAGAACAGATTAAATTATTCAATCCAAACAATCTCAAATTATGCAAAAACAAGCAAAGAGGTTGAAGCTTGGATTATCCTTTTCCTTCTTTTGTCTGATTTCAAAGGTCTCTTCCAGTCTTATGGTTCCATGATTCCGTGATTTCCCCAGTCTCTGCAGATGAAGAAACAAGAAAAAAAAATCAAAGTCATGGTATTGATTTTATGTCAACCCTACTTTAGGAAAAAATAGGCTCATTTTTATATCTTTCCATCTCCTGTTTTTCCTCATCTTCACTTCATTTACCATCTCCAGTGGTGCCTAAAGAGTGCATTTTCTACACAATAATTTGTTTATAGGCCCTCCCCTGCAGTATTTGTTGACAGAACAAGACCAAAAAAAGTATCCTGTATCCCATCAAATATTAGACCCTTCTGCAAAACAAAAGAGTTCAAAACCAGACTCATGTAATAAAATTCATGTCAGTGTGTCTAAATTAAAAATGAAACCCATGAGATAAAATAATCCCTAGCATTTTCTTTGTTCACTTTCACAATGGACTTGGTGCAAATAATAGGAATTTTTCCTTACAGACTACTTTCACTGTCCAGGAATATGAGAGAGACTATTTGAGTTTCCACAATGTACTCCAGTGATTGAATCCTGTATCCTCATGCAAGCTACTTTCCTAATGGAGCTGATAGGAATTTTGCCAAGCTGCTGCCTTGAATTGAAATGGTATGTGTGGGAGGACTGTGGAGTGACACCCAGAGCATATTTATGCATGGCAGATACTTATTATGCAGTCAGAAATATTTCATAATGAAATGATATAAATTACAGATGATAGTATTTCCTTCTATACCATTTAAAAATAAAACCCAAAGAAATTAATCTTTAAAGTTGCTTTTTCAGTCTTTGTCCTTCAAATGGGTCTGTGAAGTATTTATTTCATAATTTGAAGATGTGTTAAGCTGACTGTTTCCCCCCTTTTTATCTCCTGTTGGACACATCTATTTAATGCAAATTCTGGAAATGAGGGAAACATCAGGCTTACCAACTTAAAAGAAATCCATGCTCAGTTAATCAGCACATCACTCTGAAAACCTATGTGGAAGGAGACATTTTTGCCTCACATTAATTCTGGAATGTGCTTGAAAGCTGTTTTTTTTTCTGAATCTTATTGTTGGAGACAGTTATCTTGCTAGAAGGTGACATTGTCTGTGACACGGGCAGAGAGGGAGCCTCACTGCAAAGAAAAGTTGCCACTCTGTTTTATAACAAGTTAGCTGCAGTGGAAAACATGACTTTATGTGATTTACAACCTTCTGTGTACAACACTGTGGGGTTTCTTCCCCTGAGCTTCACCAGTGGCTCCACTGATTCTATGGATACAGGAGGGATAAACTGGCACCAGAGGGACTGATCTATGTAAATAATAAAATAATGCATGGGAAAAGATTCAGGATGGACAGGTTTGCTGTAGGACGTACTTCTAGCTCTTGCCTTTGTAGGAGCTATAGAACAGGAAATTTAAGGACACAGCAAGCATACTACAGGATCCTATAATGCAAGGCTATCTTGAGAAAAATAATTGAAATATCAAATACACAGAGCTCTGCTATTTCAAGTAGGATAAAGTAGTGTTTACCCTCACGAGAGCATTGTGGGTGCCAGAGGTTTACATTATTTAATGTCAAGAAGCTTAATAAGCACCTCTTGTCTGAAGGTGAAGTTACATTGGTGTTTCAGTGCCTCTCAGGTAGAGAGCCTGAGATAAACACTGATAATGAGGTTTGGGAAAATGATGGCCATGTACAATGGAATGAGATCTGATGCTGAGGTGGCCAAAGCAGATGATACAGTGGTTTCCTCTGGTTTCCTAGGATCTCTGAAAAGCTTCATTCTAATCTGCTGTTGGCCACTTGCAACAGTGTGTCAGCATCCGGCTGCTGAAGATTTGCATGCCTTGTTGCAAAAATATTGTTTGTTTCTTTTAACTTGCACAGATAATCAGATAACTGAGATAACCCGTTGTTTCCTTCTGAAAGACTGAATCTCAAAATACTAACAAAGCCAGTGAGATTTTATTTAAATTATTCGTTATATAAATCATAGGAATTGGTCAAAGATATAAACTTTGATAATTTCGAAACAGGTTTTATCCATGTAGACAGACAGTTTTGATAGCTAGATATATAATGAAAGAGGCAAATTTTTATATAGGCTTTCCTTCTTATCAGAATTTCCCCTATTTTGCCTGTTTAAAGCTCAGCTTAGATGTACTATCCCTTCATATGAATCACTGCTAAATTTTGGGTAATCTGAAAGATCATGCTGTTTATATTTGATACAATGAAGCTGTAGGGCTCCCCTGACAGTGAAAATACCAGAACTAAGATTCTGGCAGTTCATCTCCTCACAGGCCTTCAAAGAAGGCTGGGAGGATTAGACTAAGTGAGAGCTTTGGTACTGAATGACCCAGTTTGCCCACAACAATACACTGAGTTTCATTTGAAAGGAAGAATTCAATTTGAGGGCATTTCTGTTGACCTCTAAAGCTCCTTAGAGCTTGATTTACTTTTTTCTTTTAACCAATAGCTGTAATTTGTTGGTCTGAAGAGATACAAGAGGTAATACTTGTTTTGAATGGATGTCACTAAAGAAACAAAAACAAGTACACAATCTGCTTCATGTTCCAGCTGAAGGTGGACATCTGATGTAGCCACAGCCAGTAGAGAATGTTTAAAACTTTCTGGATCTTCCTTTGGTTTTAACTATTATAATAATTAGCTTCCATGAACAGTGAAGATTTGGGTTAAAGATCTTTAGCTTTGCATAATTTGAAATATCTATTGCATTCTGTTTAGAAAACACCACCCACATAGATCAGTGATCATGCTACCATTCTTTCTCTGAGAAGCATGCCAGGACATTGTTTTAGTATAAAACAGATGTTTAAGTTGAAGGGTTTTAATCTTGCCTTAATTCTTTAAGGAATAAAAGTGAACATTGCATCTTTATAAAAGGGAACTATTCACATGAAGTGCTGCAAGGGAATTTTACAGAATTTTTGAAGCAGAAATGCCATCACTGAATCAGCTTCCATATATTTATTAACAACTAGAGGTGAGGAATAGACTTTTTAGCAGTATGAAATCTCTTCAGAGGGAAGAGATGCCTCAAAGTAGCTTGGAAGGTGAAACCAAAATTGACTTCCAAGCAGAGCACTATCTCTCCTTTCTACAACTGGCAATATAGATACTTTCAGCTGATTCTGCTCTAGGATGTATTCATGAGGAATTGTATATCTTAGAGGGAAAACTGACATTTTTAAAGAAATTTGGGTCTTCAGGTCCTGATGGCTTAGTAGTACAAGACAAATGATAAGCTATTTCCTGAGCTTCTTTGGCATTTTTTAAAATTGCAGGTAAAAGTGGGATGAGAAAAGAAGTTGTATAATGAAAGCTGATTCTGTAGGGGGTAAGAAAAAAGAAAAAAATTACAAAGAATAGTGAAAAAACCATGGAATTTCCTTCTCTGTATTAGCACGAAAATAAAGCTTTCTGGCAGAACTGTCCATTCCACACAAAAGCCTCCACTCATATTGACATGACTGCAAAATCTCCATGTCTCCTGCTCCAGTGCAACAGTGCTCAGGCAGCATGTGCCAGAAGGGAAAGAAGCAGTTAGAATAGCCTCTTACACCTTGGTGTAACTTCACAGGGGATCAAAAGGACTCTGAACTGAAAACCCTGGTAATCAGGATCAACTGGCCACTGCAAGCATTGGATTGGGGCCCAGCAGCCACCTGGAAAGTTACTCAAGTATCAGGAAGTACTGGGAAGGAAGTAGAGAACAAAGAAGAATTCTGTCATTGCACAAATCAATGGTTGCCTCGAGTCATAGGTAAGGTTTTCAGTTCTGGTCGCCTCATCCCTGAAAAGAGATGGAAGAACAAGATGAATTCTGAAGAAAGGCCACAGGCACAGTCAGAAAATTAACATTTTCCACATGAGAAATGTTTGAGTTAGTTGGGAAGAAAAGCAGTACAAATTTGAGGATGACATGACAGAAGTTATGAGTGCCCTGGACAAGAATGACAGGGAGTGACATATTCCCTGTCTTTTCCAGTGGAATTGGGCAACATCATGCAAATCCAGGCAAGAAGAAGATTCAAACCCAAAAAATGCCAACGTTTTCATTCAACTGATTTCAACCCTGCCAATGGATGTGTGGGAAAGAAATTTACAGGCCTCCTTAGGAAGACTGGACTGGACCTTGCTGGTGACCAAAGGCACAACCTATGAAAGGCTCATTGAAATCTTGGAGATTAGAGACTGAGGGATGGGTCGCCAGAGGTTAAAATAATCCTCAGTGACCAGGAATGATCAATCATCCACTGTGACTATTACTGAAGATGCAAAATATAGCTAAAGACAAATAAATAAACAAACAGTTAAAATTTTCTATTATTTAATTAATTTTACATCTAGAGAAAAGGAGCCTGTAAGACCTTCAGAGACTGATGTGTCTACCTGTCAGTAGTATACCTATGTATACCTATGTATACTGACTTCTCAAAATCTAATTAAAGTAATGTACTCGCCATACTGTGTTAGAAGAGGAATGCTTTATTCATTTTTACTTTGTCCTCCTGTGCTCATAAGAATATTTTTTCTTGGAAACTTACTCTCATAGTTATGTTTGTTCTCCAAGTATAGGGCAACTGGATGTACTGAGAGAAAATCTGTGGAAATCTCAGATCTTGCCAATTATGAAACAGATTACTGAACGGAAATTAAAAATCTTCAGGACGTAGAAAAAAAAGAAGAAAAATTGTAATAAGTCAGTACTCTGCACCAGAGAGAGCTCTGTCATATGTTGTACTAATTAAACACTAATACAAGTTTCCTGACTGAAACTTTCCAGTGTACAGCTTTCCTCCAGCCTTGACATAAACTTGGGGATATAAAGTAAACTGTATGAAAGGCTAGGACCGGATTCTGTGATTTTGTCTGAATGATTAATGCATTCTTTAGATTGATCACATTTCTTCTTATTATGGAAAGCATTAGCTATCTCTTTCATCCCAAAAGTTACCTTTCTCAGGTAAAAGAAATTAAAAAAAAATAAAATTAACATACCACCTTACAATTAGATGTGAATCTAGCCTGCGGCTTTTCCTTCTCATTTACAATCTCTCTCTCAATATCTGGTAGGAAAAACCATTTGGGTCCCATTTTCATAAATAAATTTCATACTTAATTGCCCTAATTACTTTGGCTTACTAAGAAAACTGATGTAGGTTTGCAGCTATTGACTGTGTAACTACCCAAATTACACCACTTCTGAACTGCATTTTCTCTCTGTGGCTAGACCTAATAATAACTCAGGAAGATCACAAGCATGTCCTGTTCTTAAAATAAACTCAGTTTCCATGATAATCTTTTGGGTATATATTTTATGGAAATTACTCATTTATTTTTTCCTTTTTATTTCATAAGAGTGACATTCACAGACCACATTTATCCAAGTATCATACCAGGCTGGTTGTGCTGGTGTAAAATAAATCTTAGGAGAGGTGTTTCATATAATACTTGCACATATTCTTCCACTTGGAGTCAAAGGCCATGAGAGGAAGCAACTGACATATAGAAGGGGGAAAGTGAGGACAATTGGGGTTTAAATGAGCATAGGAGCCCCTCCAACTTCCAGCTGTCCTATGGGTGATGGATGTGGTCTCCTTTACCACCCACCTGCTCTACCTCCAGTAGGCATTGCTTGTGAGATGCTTGGCTGCATCAATTTCAGGAGAATGCCTGAAGAACAATGGGCAAATCTTTTTCCCATTTAGGAAAGACCAAAATTATGGCATTACTCAGATAAATATGCTGCTTGATGCTCCACAGTCTCGTTATAAAGGTCTCTCATATTTTCCTCCTGTGATTTTGCTCCCGCCCATTGACGCTTTGGATTTTTAATTTAACTGTCATGAAATAAAAGACTCAGTCGAGAGACTTTTGTTACAGCAAGCTTTTTTTCATCAAATCACTGTGAGATTGTAGGTCTTCAGTAGGAGAACAATTTTATCTGCAAACACTTCTGCTAAGAAGTTTCCTTATCCTATGAAGAACAGATCAAAAGAAACAGATGAAGGGATCTGGACACTGAAAAGAAAAATCTCATCAGAATCTATTAATGATGATATTCACTTCATTGCAGAAACCTGTACACAAAACCCTAAGGTCCAACTGTTTGGCTCAGCATCAGCACTAGCTGGATGTGGGGAATGTGTTCACCCCTGTGGCAGCCCAAGCTCAGTGGCTGTGCCCTTCTGACACTGAATCCAGAGCTGCTCCTGCTGCTTGTGGCAGGAACAGAGGAAAAGAGGAGGGAGGACGGTCCCCTCTGCAACCTTCCAGCTCCCTCATGCCAGATGCAGCCAGCTGTTGAGCTCTAGGAGCCAAAAGACAGTGCTTTGAGCTTGTTAGTAAAATCTGCTTCTCAACAGCTGAATTTCGTCTTGTCTGCAGCACTGCAACAAAACAGGGCATGCTGACCCTTCTAGCATCTTAAATCTCTTGCAAGTTTTTGGGCAGATGTCAGGTTTTGGAAGACATCTCTACAAAAAGGAATTTCATTTCAAGTTATCATTTCTTTTCTTTTAATAATCTTTGTTTGAATTAGGTCTCTAGGCATGTCAGAGAAATAACCTGAAAGTTAACATTATAGGCATTCTACATCTGTTGCTATTGTTCATATTTTAGTACTAAAGGGTCAAGATATTTTGCAAAAATGTATCTGGTTCTTTTTTTTTTTTGAAAATTAATACAATCCTGACAAAACACTGGCAGTCTGGGTTTGTGGAAATTACCTAAGAAAGCTTTTATCTGAGAGACAGATGCATCAACATGGGTCCCTCACATTCCTCCAAAGTCCATTAGATATCAAACAAACTCTTTTCCCTAGGATTTTATTTGGCCTTGCTTTACTTTGGATTCAAGACAGGTTTTCCCTCTTCTGCTTTAATATTGAAAACATCAGAAAAAGAGTTCTCTGTCTAAGGTCATTGTATTTCTTTTAATCAGGTCTTTCATTTTGAGCTGCCCAAAACGTAGTGTCTGCTTTTATAAAATGACAGGTAGATTGAGGAATGACAAGTTGACAGGTTGATAGAAGAATGACACATGTGATAAAAAAAAAATTTGGATAGTCAAATCTCTTAGCCTGAAGGAAAGACAGCTGTACTGGGAAAGGCTCATCTTGGAATATCAACAGGAAAATTGAGAAGGAATAGACTTCAGTCACAGTAATGGACCCCAATTTGTTTGCTCAGTCATAAAGGTAAATGAATAAACTTCATGAAGGATTCAAGGAAACACTGAGAGGTTTTTTTTTGGAAAGTGAAATGGGATATGTCAACAAGATGCAGAACTCCCAGATAGAGATACATTATATTGTAAACAAAACAGATGAGAGTTATAAAAATGAGATAGGAATAATCAAACTGACAGACTGTAAATGCAGATTTTACAGCTGTGAAAACTCCTGTCTATCCATATTCTTTTTCTATTAAGCCTCACCATTGCAAATTTAAACTGATCTTTCAAGAAGGTACCTGAGATGAAATAAAACCCATGTGTGAGTGGCTTTCAGGATTTCTATCTGTACAACATCCTCAAAATGCAGTATGGACAACAGATCTCTCCAAGAAATCCCCAAAGAACTGTAGAAGTGAATACACTATCTTGTAGCAATTATGTATGCTGGCCAAATATGAAAAAAAAAAAACCTTAGTTGACAGATTCATGATCAAAGAGTGATAGCTGTCTCACAGCTACCCAAGTGCTATTCCACAGTCTGATCTTCATTCTTCTGAATGAAGTAGTGAGTCTTCATTCATTTGAACAAGCCTTCCATCAAGCCTTGTATCTCGAGAGAGAAAGCATATACACTGTTAATGCTAAAGACCCAGGAAGGCATCTAGGTGCTCATTACTTGAGAAAAGGATGGGCAAACACTTCTGCACTTTACATTTCCAAATTGAAAACTGATAGGAAAAAACAGTGGTGATCTTGGTTATTTAGCAGAAAGTAAAAACTGGGTCTGACTAACACATTCTTATGTAACCATTACAGGCCATGAGAAAATTCAACGATTTGCCAAATATTCACTGCAGCAATCTGTTGTCAAGAGCTTTATGCAGTGAGAAAGGAGGTTTTCATGAAACTGAAGTTTATAGGTAAAAAAAAAAAAGCTCATTTGCTTGTCGCCTAAGATCCAACTTCACTGCACAGCACATTTTCAGTGACAGCTTGTAACATGGATCAGATAACATGCTGAATGTCATGGAAATGATTTAAAATGTCAAAACAAAGCATAATTATTAAAACAAATTGGAGTGAAGAGGGAAGTGTAATAGAGCACAAAATGAGCATACCTATGAGAAGTTATTTTGGTCTGTAATTTTTTTGAGAGCAACATCAAAATGTTAGCCCTTAAAACTATATGTTTCTTTTGTAGCTCTGGCTTCTGATTTTAACTTTGCAGTGTCTGTGAGCATACTTATACTGTAACATGTTTTGGAAGAAGCAGATTCAGGCATTTCCTCACCTATACTTTGGCTGCTGTTGAGTTGCACATGTAGAGAACTAGCTATCATGGTTTAAATGGGTACATTGCCATAGGTTTCAGTTTAGCTGATAACATGTGCAGCTAGCCCAGAAGGAGACAAGCATAGCTAAAATGCTGTGCACAGTGCTAGGCTAAGTGGGGTTTATAGGCCATCCAGTCAGGAATTTTTCTTAGGGGATGACACAAGGAAATGCTTGTCTCAGAGACTTGAAAATATGGCCCCCATACTTTATTTGCTTGATACAAAGGAAATACCTTCTTATCTTTGATAATACAGTGAGAATAGCTGAGGCAAGGTATAAGAGTTTTAGATCAGCAAAAAATCCATTGCTGTTTTCATGGCTCTATAATAACGGTGGACAAATGATTTGCAACATTTATTCTCCTTGTCTGTTGTATCAGTGACAGGATTATGATTTCCTTCAAACTGATCCACAGCTATATGCATGCAGGCTACTGTGCCATGTCACATTCCAGAGAACCTTTAACAGGCACAGTGTCACCAAGGACAGAGAATGCTGTGGGCCTGTCACTGTTGGTATCACCCTTGTCTGGTGCTACTCTAGAGGTGTCAAGAAGTACTGCGTTAGAAAATTTATTTTGAAGCAATCTCAATATTTACACTGCCCTAGATGCCCACAGGCTTTGTTCTGTGATGAAGTTTTAACCATGGTTATGAACTCAGATCAGTACATTTAGCCTAATAAGTGTCATGTCAGGAATTGAAGCTCATGATCCTGTGACAACACATTTTCCATAACATCCTATGGTGTTTTCTTAACCTACTAGATTCACTGTCACATCTCACATCTCACAAAGTCCTCTTTTATAGTAGAATCACACAACAGAGAATGTTACTTTCCATCTAATTATTTGTTCATAGATAATACTGTCCTCAATGGTTTTATTCCAGCTTTATTTGGATTCTTATTGTGCCTGGTCCAGTTTTCTTTCTTCTGACTTTGATAAGACTGCCCAGTTGAGTCACCAGATTGGCAAGTCTCCATGGGAGCAATGGGCAAGGATCGGAGCTCTGGGGAAATCAGCAGCTTCCTTGTGCAAAGGCAAAAAAGCTCTTCCAGTCTGAAGAAGTGCAAAGAGTCTGTGCTTGTAGCCATTTCAGTAACCCATTTAATGAGGCAAATGTGTGTGGTAACAAGTACAGTCTGCTTGCCTCCATTTAAGTCTGTGTCCCCCAGCTCAGGACAGCCAGCATGGAAAAGCAGCAACCAGCAGAGCTTTCCCCAGCATGGAAGCTGGAGTACTGGCAGACTGGGAAAATATTAAATGGGGCCAAGGAGTGACATCTGCTGAGTGAAGATAATTTTTATCAGTTAATGTAAGGGCACTGTGCTAGTGAGTTCACACTGATTTATACCTATTCTGTCTAGTCTGCATCTGCAGTTCTTCTATATTTTACATATTTGAGGGGAAGAACCAACTGACCTCATTCAGGTAGGCGATCTGTTTCTCATATATGTGCCAAGAGACAAAGATGTCAAACATTAATTTAAGCCTGCAAATATTACAAAATAAAATGAAAAGTATGCTTGAGCAGTCTGCAGCAGAATGGTAATGTTCTCCAAGAGCTTATGCTCAGTGTTCCCCAGGAAATAAATAGTATCTGCTATTCTAATATTGATTTTTCATTCTTCATCATACTTAGTCAAGCCTCTCCAAACTAGACACCAGATATTCTAACGAAGGATGAGCCAAGGAATGGGAGGAGGGTAATATCTACACTCAGCCTACGCCCTTGACTATACAAAATGATCTGTTTTAGAATTCTCATTGCTTCTTGTGACTTGTATCACAGCTGGTGTTGCTGACTCAAGCTAAGCTCTTTAGAGATATGAAGTAATTGAAATCCAGCATTTATTACAAGATCCATTTTTTTCAGTTATTATGTCACCCATTTTTAGGTTAATTTATACATAACTTTCAACAAAGGAAAACAATAAGAAAATGCTCCCATGTGAAATCAGGTGAAAGGACTGACAGGATGCCACCATGTGCCAGAGGCACTTCTCCTGGGCTCCTCCTTGATGCTTCCTTCCTGCTGACTCACCACTTCTCACCTGTAAGCATGGACAGGTCTCAAAGGGAGGTGGGGAATCCTCTCCTCATTGTTCCCTTTGGCACATGCTAACAAGCCATGGATCTCTGGCAGAGCAGGATACCTGCAGAAGAGCACCGAGCTGTCTTTGTAGCCATCTCCTGTATAGGTAAAGGCATAAAAATAATATTGTAGATGAAATATAGTGAAGTTTTTTCTGCTTTTTCTTTGTAAAGCTGGTAAAAAAAATCAAAGCAGCCTGCTTTCCTCGTTAAGGAAGCAATGTATTTAACAGCATGCTTCTGGCTCCTAGATAACCTACAGAGACAGAACGGTTTGCAGGAACGGAAAAGGCAAAAAAAAGGTGAAATTCTTTTAGGAAAAAAAAATCCATCAGGATCCACACTTTATAAGCTCCAAAACAATACAGTGCTTGTAATGAAAATGCCATCATTTATTCATTGCTTATTTTTGCCTGCAAAGTGATTCTCTGTAACTAACAACATTAACTGTGTACATAAAGATAATAGTGGCTATTAAAAAGTCCTTAATGGTAACTACTATAAATTAAGAAGGGCACAAACACTTATTAAGTAATAAGTGCAGCTGCATTGCTGGAATTTTTATTCCTCGTTTTTCTGAAGGCTTCAAAAAGGGGTGACTGTGCTGTCACTGGGAAAAAAAAAAAAAAAACAGATGAAAATAATTGCTAAAACTCAGTGGTAAAACTATAGGTAAAAATATCAAATGGTGAGCAGAGGGGACCCCCCTGGTAAACCTTGGTGCCCAGGGAAGTGTTCGGCTGAACAGGACAGGAGGGATGCTCTTTTCCTCTCAGTGCTTTTCCCCTCTAAGTGGAGCTGCTTCAGTAACTATTTCTCATGCCTAATAACCTTTTTTCCAAAGACATTTTATTCTAAGGAAAAGATTTTCTTCATCCAAGTGTTAAAAATATATAAAGTTCTTCATAGCTGGTTTTACATCTCCTCTGCCTACTCTCTTCATACTGCCCCTGGCACTGATGCTGCCTTCTGTCTGAGCTGTGCAAGGGTACTGCTGTAACTCCCCTTCCTCTGCCAAGGCTTCTCTGCCACTTTCATTTTCAAATTGCAATTTATTTCGTCACAGATAAGCACTAGAATCCAAAGTTGTTAATCCCAAATGGGGACTCTTTTAAATGTCCTAAGGTGGTTCATTTTGAGTAATGACGCTGCTGACAGTTTCCCTTAGACTGTGCGGTACTCATGATCTGATTTTTGAGATGGCAGTCTCTCACTGAGAATTAAAGCCCTGTGATCATCCTGAGAAAAACAGGAGGTAGAAGATACACATAAGGCTTGCAGAGATGACTGTGCAAAGCCAATAGATTTTATCCTCCCCTCTAACAGAAATTTACCTGACTATTTAACTTGATGGGTACACTCAATGCTTTCATGTGCTCTTCCTAGGATGTCATGTTCTCATGTTGAAGCTCATGGGCAAATGAATATTGATTAAATAGAAATAAATCTTAGAATAAGTAAATTTTGGAAGAAACATTGTATTGGGAGTTGAGAAATTTGCAATTCTGCAATATATTTAAGAGAAAGAGAAGCTGTCAAATGTCTTTTTGACACAACTTCATTGCATTCTTTAACAATAATCAAATAGAGGTTTTGCAATATAAACATGTAGGTGCTATTTTTATAATAATTTTTCATTTCTAATTTTATAATGATTTTTCATCCTTAAGTCCTTTACTGAAGAATTTTGTATTCCATTAGTAGTTAGAAATAGTTTTGAAAACATCAGCATAAAAGATTATTCCATCTGTTTTATGAACCTTCCGTCTCACCTACAGTGTCTCTTTCTTTTGGACATATTTTTGTTTTCCTATGCCTTTTTCATTAGTTCACTCACTTTATCTGTCAGAAAACTCAAGAATCAGCATTACCTTCTAAATTCTTTTTGAAATCATCTGGTAGGCACATTATAAGTCAGCATAGTTCACCTTTTTGTTCCTTTCTGCTCTTTTGCCCACCTTAGCTGAAAAATTGCTCAATGAAATGAAGCTTGTTAGACTTCAAATCTCTCAAGAAATGCCTGAAGAAAGGAAAAAACCTGGAATTTTCTACAGAATTATTTTAGTCTGTTGTGAAATAAATACGTCGAGAAAAGAAGAATTCCCTACATGAATTCTCCAAGTAAAATATTTATTGCACTGAAAGCTGTCCAGGTGAATTTGCAGCCTGGGATTTATGACTATGAGGGAAAGTAGAAGGCAGCTGCATTTGCTGCAATGCCTTTCTGAAATCTCTGTTGGCCTGGGATCATGCTGGAGACTTCCACAGGGAAGAGACACAGGGAAATTATTTTATACCCTTTTTCAGGCCCAAGGAGATTTTCACAGAGGTTGCTTTTGATGAGGTATTTTTCATGCATGTTCTGCCCCCACAGGAGCAGTCCACCTGTGCCTGCAGGTGGGCTTGCACAATTTGGAGCAGGGCTCCCAGCAGGAAGATTCCCATGCCAGCCACGATGGTACTGAGCAGATGGGAAAAAAGCCTCCATCTAGAGGCCAGAACCTACAGGGATTGTGTGGGCATCCCCAAGTGAAGTGGCAGAAAAAACCCCTCCCATTTTAATGAGACATCTGTCAGTGCCTGCTTGGAGGGAGCGCTACAGAGCAATTCTGTTCACAGAGCAGAGGTGAGTGCCTGCAGTGGCAACGAGGCAACTGCATTCCTGTGCAGGAAAGTGTGCAATGCCTCACAGCAGAATTTGCTCTAGTTTCTTTAGACATGCTCATGTGAAGAACATTAACAAAATAAAAACAAATCTCACACAAGCGAGTGCCCTTCATCCTCAATTGCAGTGAACATAGATTCATAAAATTGTTAGGTTGGAAATGACCTTCAAGATCATTGAGCCCAGCTGTGAGCACTGCTGGTTCCAGCACTGAACCTTATCTCTTAGCACTTTATCTACACAGCAGTGTCCAGATTAAGTTCTAGCTGGGCTTAGGCCCTTACAATTCATTAATAGCCTCATGACATCCTTGCACTTCTCCTGAATTATCTGCCCCCTCTTTCAAAGGTTATAAAGTCTCTTTTTTTTCTTCCAACTTACGGAGTTCTCTGTCCTGCCCTTAACACTGAAATCAGCTGCCTTAATTTACTATAATGATATAAACATTGCACTGTTGCCATTTTAGCCAAAGCTTTATGGTTCTAAACCTGTAATTGTGCCAAATCTCCTAAGAAGGAGATTGTTTAACCAGAATCTGTAAAGGCTTAATATATCAAAAATGAGGATTAAAAAAAAAAAAAAAAAAGAAAATCGGGGGAAAAATTAAATCATCCTTTGTTTAGCAAATTCTTATTATTCTGGGCAAATGCAAAACTTTACTGGACAGCCTAGACTGAAGCTTAGTATTCACACATGGTGAAACATCAGTTGTGGTGGTAACACTATCTGAATGGATACTCTGCTTAAGTGGAATCTGTGTTACATCTTAATTATCAATCTCATATTGCTGCCCTTAGATGGACACCACTTCCTAGGAGCAGCCCAAGCTGGGTATGTGAGCTCCAGTCAAAAGATTGATCTTTCCTGTTCAATATGGCTAGAAGATGAGCCTTGGTGAGTATTATTAACTCCTATATCCTAACAGAAGCAAGCAGCTAGTTTTAAATTGAGCAACTATTTTAGATGTGGGAACTGACAAAGCATTTTAAATGGACCCTAGCTTTTTCCATTTATTAAAACCTACATCATGTCTGTGCTGATGACCTGTAAGTAAAATACTCAGAAACTGAAGTACTCTTCCTTCAGCTAGCACTAGTCTCATCTATTCTATCACATTAGCTTTTCATAAAACAACCAAATAAAATTAAAGAACAAAATTCCTTGTACTGTTCCTATAAATTAATGGCATTCAGGAACGCTGTGTACCACCAGAAATCAATGAACTAGTTTCATTAATGGTCAGGCTTTTTGCCTTTTGTGATTTGCAGCAGCTTCACTAAAGAACAATTACGCTTATCAAACAGAGCAGACAGAGAGAAAGAATAGCATCCAACATAGCAAATTCCGGTTATTTGAAATCAGGACTCATTCTTCAATTTTAGGGACTGATTTGGATATAACTGCTACAAGTGAGATGTAGGCAGAGGCTGGAAACAGCACAGAGGCACACAGTGCCCATAACTCATGCCTCCCCACTAAGCCTTTAGAATGCTGCCCAGAATTGCCTCTGGAGACAGAACTTCCTACATTTTTAGCCATCAAGAATGATATCTTCATCAAATGCTACATTTATCAAAGGCTTGTGGCTAGCAGAAAGCAGATGGCAACCCCACAGGGGTACTTCTGGCCTAGAATGCACCTGGGAGCATGGGGCACCAGGACCTACAGCCTGATGTGCCCTGCACATGGAGCAAACTTGCTTCTGTTGGTAGGAAACCTAACACAGAAAACTTGCAAATTGAATAGAAGGTGTCCAAGCATCATATTTCAGGTTTTTTCTAGCACATAAGTTCTTTAGGCAATGCACCTTAATAAATCATTGAAGAGAGTCATGAAAATTATACCACATTAAAAGATTTATGTTGATGAGTATTTCTGGATTTTCTGATGAAGCTTACTATATTTTTGGCATAGATCTGAGAAGGAAATGATTTTTAAGCTTCATTATCAACCAGAAGATATAACGATTTTCAAATCTTGATTTTACTTTTTTTTTTTCAGATGTAAGCCAGTTGGTTAACAGTAAATATTTCTTATTTTGCAACTTAATAGTGTGGATTTTTTAATTAAATACTCCATTAAGCTGAATACTGAAAAAATTTTGTGGATCAAATGATAAACCATTTGCAGACAATTACTTGCTCAAGGCCTGTTTTGAATCCCACTGAAGTAATTGAAAAGAATGCTTTTAACTTCAGTTAAAAAAAAAGTTTGGAACTAGGCAGATAGATTGAGTGGAGCAGATGAGAGAGGTCCATGTAAGGAACTAGCATCTTGCACAGAAGGGATTTGGCTGTGTCATCCAACAAATAGAAAGAACCATAGTAGTTATTAATGTTGTACATATTATGGAACTAAAAATCAGCTGACATTAATTTGACAAGCTATTTTTTAACAAAAGAAATGGCAGTGTGGTTGGCTCTAGAGAATAGCAGTTTATCAATGTCTGCACTGTTGTACTTGAGGTCACAGGACTGCTTTTGTTTAATTAGGACTCCATGAAGAGCTCGTATTTTAAATGTCTATATGTACACATCCATATGCTGAAATATTTATGTAGAAAAGTTCCAACTACCCTTCAATTACCACAATCAGTAAATAAATTTTTTTATGCTCATGGCTTCTCATGCTCCTTTGTCAGATGCTGTCATGTGGGTATTTTCATCTCTGCCTTTTAGTGCAAAGTGCCTTTTATTTATACAGTAATATGTTATCAGCAGCAGTCTGCAAATTAAAATATTACTCACTAGGGGGAAAATGACCTTATAAAGATTGATGGAACAACCACCAGAAACTTAGAGAAATTATGTTTACTATTTTCTAAATTATAACACATTGAACTAATTCTGATCTTTCAGTATTCCTCATCTACCTCCAATTCATTTGTAGCAGACCAAAGAAAACAAACACAAGGGGAGATGGATGCTTCATTGTTTGATGTTGTCATTATTCTCTCATAATTTCCTGTCTTTTAGGACTTGTACACATTTATGATAGGACTCCCTACTGAGTAATATAAATAACTACCTTTTTACAATTATTTACAATCATAAGCAGGGGAACTTGCCCTTTTCTTGCCCCCTTAATGTTATTCTGGAAGCACTTTAAAGCCCTATTAAAAATCAGTAAGTTTTTGTACCAAAATCTGTCCTCATAACATATCAACAGTTTCTATTCCAGATAACTCCCATTTGAAATATTCACTGTGAAGGTTGCAAGTATGTGATCATCAAAATAAAAGGTAAGACAAATAACCTGTAATCAAGCATTCACTGGTTATTTTTAAATGGCTTCTTAAAGGCTAAACTATATACCTCTGAGAGCTTCAACAGGAAATTATGTTCTTCTAACTCCACAAATTATTCCTGGTGTGGAATATATAGACTCTTACACAGAGAACAAGTCTGAAGTCATCTTTCTTCACAAAACCTGCTGTTCAGTACTAACAAAACTGCAGTGTGTTAAAATGCTCAGAAAATAGCCTAGCATCCTTGCTCACAGAATAATCAGTAAAGATGTCAGGCAGATTCATAAGCCCTAAGAAATGTTTACCAACATTTGCAAAGTGTTCTTAAGTCTTTGTTGTTGGTTAACTTTAGTGGTCAGCTAAACACCACAGAGTCCTCAGCTCATTTCCCCCCTTCCTTAGTGAAAGAGGGGAAGAGAAAAAGAAGAAAAAAAGGAAGAAAACTTGGGTGTCAAGGAAAAAAAAAAAAAGCAAACAAAAGTTCAGCAAGTGAAGAATAGTGGAAGAAGAGAGAAAAAAAACCAAAGCAAGTGATGCAGAGGGAATCAATCACCACCTCCTGTGGGCACACTGATGCTCAGCCAGTTCCCAAATAAAAGGCGAGTGCTAAAACACTCCTTTTTTTTTCTGCTATTATTCCTGTGCATGACATTGAAATGAAGGGTTGGGACTGGAATATTCTTTAGTTAGTTCATGTCTGTTAGTTTGGGTCACCTCTTGCTCCGTAGCACACCCCTCCCCTATTCACTGGGGGGCAGAGAGAGAGGGCCTTGACACTGTGTAAACACTGTTCAACAAAAGCTATAACATTATTGTGCTATCAGTACTGTCTTGGTCAAAAATCTAAAGTGCAGTATATGAGCTACCATGCGGAAAATGGACTATCTCCTAACCAGGCCCAGTAAAATCCTTTTAATTTTCTCCCCCAAGTCTAAGACTAGTCTTAGCATATGTTGTGCATTTCTCTCAAAGGAATCTAAAATTTTCTTGCTTTCACAAATTTTGCCTGGAACTTCCAGATATACAGAAGACAAGAATATTATTTTCCTTATGGCACCTCTTCTCTTTCTGGAAAAGTTATTCTTCCCTTTATTGAAGTGCTTTTTTTTAAGGAGGGGCTGTAGTTATTTTTCACACTGCAACAGCCAGCAGATGAATTGTTTTGCCTCTCTGAGACTGGTGTTTCACATTGGAATATCTTTCTCTGGGGATGTGATGGGCATCAGGAGAATGAGGGATTCTTGTATCTCTCCAGAAATCAGAACAAGAGTAATGTCCTGGTAGGCAGTGCCTGACCTCCCTGCCAGCTGAATCGGAGGGCAGACCTCCCCTTAACATGTGTGAGCAGGACAGGACCCTCAAGAACCAACACAGCCTTACAGTTGTCATCCCACAAGACACAAAAGTTTCAAAAGGTCAGTGAAGGATTTTGAGGCTTACATTTTGCACAAAGCCATGTCACATCAGATCCCCGTTGCTAGGGAAGTTGCCCCACGCTGTGCATGGAGCCTATGACTGCTGGAAATTTCTTTCAGCTCAATGCGATGCACAGGCATGAGGACTAATAAGAACATACTGTATTATTAAAAATATCAGCTTGACAGGGCTCAGCAAGTGTACCTTGGAAACAGGGGAGAAGCCTGACACCATTAACTCTCTGCATCTGAGCTTTCTTTCTTATCTGTGGAGAGAGGCAGAGAAATTACACGAGGTTGAGATTTTAATGAGAAGAAGTAGAGGACTAATGAAATGCTAATGAGATCGACATAACCCAGTGTGTCACTGCAGGCTCTCGGTCCTCCCAGGCCTGGTAAACAAAATAGCAAATATTAATTTGCTTGAAGTGGATTCATGAATTTAGCAATGGAATTTAGAAAGCATTGAAAATACCCCATGCATTTAGCAGTGACACTGAATCTTTGGGCTTTTGAGGTATTTCCAGGAGGTGGAAGTAAGGACTCAATTTTCCATCTGCCATGAGCTTGCTAAGGTGGCTTCAGACTCAAACAGTTCCCTCACAGGGATAAGCAGGTGACCAGATGGTTTCTACTCAGGCAACAGCTTTGTTAGGAAGAAGACCTGACAGAGAACTGGGGATGGACCATGTGATTGCAAGGAAAGCACCAGTTTTGAAAAAGGAGGATGCTTTAGGTGCTGGTACTTGGGGATGTGGGCTGGCTGCAAGACAAGGGCTTTTGCTTCACATCTGTCCAGCTTATCCCCCTTCTTCAGGCCTTCCCAGCCCACAGGGAACTTTCAGGCAAGAGTCTTTCCTTTCTAGAGCAACATAGCCCTGGGTCACAGCAGCTTGTGTCATAAGACCAGAGAGCTAAGAAAGGCAGAAGTGGGTTGAAACTATTTTTAAAGACCTGTGATCCAAAGACAATCTTTGTCTTGTACAAGAGAGAACAAGTTTCAAGCTGTTCTGTTTTGCTTTGGGGTACTTTTGCAGCCCTCAGTAGCCCACACTGCTCTGCAGGGATTAATGGGACACAGGGCTGTGGGTGCCACTCATCTCCTTTTTAGTGAAAGGACTTGACTCCACATAATAATAATTTAACTCAGATCTCTCCCAGTACAAAAACAGCCGAAGGCACTACAGGATATGTCCAAAATTACTCCTTGAGTTGCATCAGCTGATTTCTTTATTTACAGCTCCTAAAAAATCCCACTTCTATATAAACTGAACTTTAGGTTTCAATGTTGCTGGCCATCACAGCTACATTTGTTGTGTTTGGGACCTTATTATGAAGGACTGGTAATTAGCTCTAATCTGGATGATAATTTTTGCCCCAGGAGCTACCAAGACAACCCTGACTAACTTTCCTTTGGACCCTCCGTTTATAAAATCAAGTTATGAATTCCAAGTACATGTTCCAGACAATTGGTTCTTTCCCACAGGGAGAAGAAAAATGCAGAGAGAGAAAATAAAAGGCAGTCATTCAGCAAATCTTCAAAAATATTTTACCTTGACTCCACCTTGTTCTATGCTTTAATTTTTGTTCTTCCAAGAGGGAAGTCTCTTGCCCTTTCAACACATCTTTTCAATTATACATGTATCACAATAATTTAGCATACATTTCTCTAATCTTTGATTAATGCCTTACCTTTCACTTAAATGCCTATTAACATGAAATCATCACATCCCATGTAATTTTGGTTGAATTCTCATATCACTGAAGTACTGTTAATGAAAACAAGATTAGCATTTGAAGCTTTCAAGAGATGATTGCTGTAGTGTTGGATTCTCTCCTGACAAGATAGATTCTCTAATTCTTTCAAGTGAGAGAAAAAGCATAATTTCCTTCCAACCAGACTTCTACACTGTCTTAAGTACAGAATCCCAAGTGAGCTTAAGTACAAAATTCACAAGCCAGGGATTCAGCATTTGTGTGAAAAGTGTGCTCAGGTTGGACATTCTGACCAGTACCTGACATGCTCACCAGCACTACTCTTTTTTTTTTCTTTTTTTCTATATTTTTTCCCCCCCCAGCTGATATGTATGTCTCCATCCTTGTCTTCTCTCTGTGTTTAAAGAGTCTGGGACAGGAATTATCAGCTACAGAAACACAAGCAACAACACATTTTACTTTCTAAAATTCCTCTTCTGAAAAAAATTTCACCTTCAGTTATGAAGTACTACATGTAAATTGCATTCATTCTAGAATGTTCTTTTCAAGAAAGTTAGTCCTCTATATGTCTTCATAGATTTAGTTACCTTCTGTATTGCAAATAAATTTCAAGTGCCAGAATTCTGTGACTGATGATGCATTTGTGTTTTTAGCTAACACTTTCAATATCCCCTGAAAATCATAAAGGCAGCCCTGAGATTGGCAGAAAATTACATTCTCGAAATCCCTCTACCTTGGTTCTCACTTATGCAAAATGACAGCAGTACTAACTTGACAGAACGTTAAATTCATCAGTATTTTTAAAGTACTTTAGGACTCTGAAGTGAAGTGAACTTAAAGCACTGTTGCCTTAAGAAATGCTGATCTTTTCTTGTCTCTTTTTAACATTCTGGCAGAACTAGAACAATGCAGTTTTAATCCTCAAAGACATTTTGTGCATTGGATATTTTTTTCTTGACCCTGTGCTGCATTAGCACCTTTATCCCTTTCCTCATGAGTGATGTGATCCACCTGGACACAAAGGTAAGGGTTGACATCAATAAACTTCCATAATTTTTCCTCATAGGCAAAAGTGGTGCTGGCCTGGATGTGCAAAAACAGAGATGAGGAATTCACAGGGAGCCACGTGGTGCTGCTCCTGGCAGTGCAGTGTCTGCAAGAAGGATCTCGGATGCTTTTGCTTTGAATGCAAATTGGGTCAGCTGCCGAGGCTGTCCCCTGATGCCACTGCGAGGCTTTGCTGCTGCTCCCTCCTGCTGTGTAGACTCATCTCTTTCAGCCATCGGGGGGGGAGCGGGGAGGACTGCTATCTCAGACAGAGAAAAGGTCATCCTTATCCAACTCTTGCCATTACTCTGACTGCCACTGACCCTGATTTTTGCCAAATGTTAATGAGGACTGACCAGTGTTTTCCTTAGGGCAGGGCCTGATATTGATAGCAGAGTGTGTGCTATCCCTGTGCTCAGCCTAGTTCAGCATAGTGGATTGTCATGGCTTTGCTAGTCTCCTTCCACTGTTAAATTAAATGAAAGTTACCTGAGGTTCATGTTCATTTGTCCTCTGTGAAACCTGATTTGTACCATGCAGTTAAAGACGGCTCTTGTTTGTTGAAGTTGTCTTTGTCCAGTGTTAATTAGGATGTCCACAGAACCACCACTGTAGTCCTTGGCCTGCCTAGAACTTGTGCATGTTTCTTACCAAAATAATGTGAATAGTTCCACTGAAGCAAAGGCTTAAATTACACAGGATTATAATACAGTATTTGGGCTCTTCATAGATTGTTAGAATGTTGTCTCATAAGATTATGACATCACTTAATTTCTCAATTTGCTCATCTGTACCTCACACCTCATTTCACTGCTTTGTTAATCAGTATCCATCTTATATGATTGATTTCTCAGTATTATCTTAGTAGTATTATTAGAGGCCTTATGCAATGCAAATAAAATGTATGGCTCTTTAAATAGCAGCACATGTATCTTAGATATTTAGTGGAAAATTAGATACTATAGCAAGAAAAGTACCAGTCTAAATTTCACAACAATTCCATCAGTTTTAAAACCGTAATACAGTCTTTTCCTCCATAATTACACCTGGCCTGTGCAGAGTGGGGTTTTAAGGCAACTCCCCCAAACAGATGAATGGTTAAATAAAGCGTAAAGACAGAGAATAGAAGAAAGCAGTTTGAGGAGAAACTGGGGAAGACAAAATGAAGGAAAAAAAAGGCAATTTAGAAAGCAAACGTCAATCTAGTTCAACTTCATTTAAGGGGAAAGAGGGGAAATAAACAACATGATATTTATACAAAATTTGTTACATCAAAAGCCTTTATTTAAGGTTTTTATTTTATAAGGGACTCTGTTGTAGATGAAAAGAGAGAGTTACCACTCCAGGGCAGATCATCTATCTATGAAATATATAGAATAACAGTGTGTAAAATATCACCCTTTTAACATCTTTGTCTTCTTCCATCAAAGGATCAAAAAGTACATTCTAGATTTTATTACTCTTACAGTGATAACACTGCAAGCTTCTCCTTATAAGGATTTCTCAGATTATTCTTATTACAAATATTCATGTGGGGCTCACCAGGACTGAACTGGGGAAGAACCAGATGTGAAAGACAGCACTGGAGATTTGTTATTTTTTCAGAAGGGTGGTGGACAGAGTGGGCATTTATAACAAATATTAGCATCCAGGTATACTGCTTACAAAATGTTTTCCACATGAAGATGTTTTGTCTTTTTTTTCCAGTTTCTGGTCCATTAAAATTCCAAAATGTGATTGTTTTCACAAAATCTGTGGTATCTTCTTATTTGATCAATTTTGCATCAGACTTCACTCAGGAAGATGCTATAGTAAACAAGCTTTGCATCTTTCTAGTCTGGGGTTTCTCCACGAATATTGGGCATCATCTACATAAAGCCTAAGGAATGAATTGTGGCCTAAGATTCCCTGGTCCTCTAACATCAGCAGCACTGTCTGAAGTCCTCTCAGCACAGCTGATTCATCTTTGCCAAACTCCTGGTTCCCAGGACAAAGTAGAAATGTCTTGTATTTTCCTTACTTTGTGCAGGAAGATTTGTTTCCCAGCAGAGTTTCTCCACACCTGCTAGGGTCCTGCAGATGCTTCTCTCTGGATTAGAGGCACTGAATCTAACCTGGAAGGGCCAAGTGCCTGGATGACTCCCAAGAGATGTGCCTGTAGCTGGAGGTCAGACCCACCAACACCAGATCATGCCAGCACCACTTTTGCCTATGAGGAAAAATTATGGAAGTTTATTGATTTGCATGAGAATTCATGGAAACCTGGTATCCTAAACAGTTGCTGTAGCAAATAGGACAGAATTTGTGATTATTCTGCAATTTCAGGGCTCTTCAAGCCTCAGCTCCTCCTGCCATGAGAGCCCAAAGCATAGCAGGGGCCTGCAGGGTGCCCTTCACCTTCCAGCAGGATGTGAGAGGGACACAACACGTGGCAGGCGCAGATTGGCAGCCTCACTGGGCTCTTTCTCCTGCTCCCCCCAAAGGAAGGGAAAGCAAACAGGATGGATTTTGATGTCAAGCCCTCCCTTTGAGAGAAGTTGAGCAGTGAGGGTAGCAAGATGGAAGAAGAAGCACTGCCCTGTGTGCTTTGGCAGTGACATAAATGACCAGCACGGGCTTACATGACACATTTAAGCTGTTTTCTTTCCCAAAACACTTTCTACTTTAAGATGTTTTAATTTGCTATAATCTTTACTCAGCCACATGTGGGCAAGTAAACAGATTGTTCTGAATCAAACAGCTGTGCTGACTTATTGCACAGTTTAAAAGAAAGCTTGAACAAGTTCTTGAATAAATGCAGGGACTGGCTGTACCAGCGGATAGAAACAATCTCCCTTCAAACTAAAATATCCACAAGAGGCAGCAGCCTGGCCAGCAAGCAGGGTGGTTTGTGAAAGGTTGCCTCCTCCTGGGTCAGGACCTTGCCTCAGCTGCTCATGGCAAGAGGCTGGGAGCAGCTGGCCCCAGGGTGGGAGGGGAGAGAGCCCTCCCAACGGGAGGATGCCCGGCTCCCTCCTGCAGCACTGCTGACCATCTCCCAGTAACCCCAGGCAGAATCAGGCACTGTAGCACGCCATGGCTCTCCAGGCAGATGGTTTCCATCTTCCCACATACAAAGCTGGCTCCTCCTTGCTTTTCCCTCTTGTCCTGCCCCATCTCCTTGGCAAGGAAATGAACATTTTCTTGTCTGGAACCTGTGCTGTGGACCAGAGCATAAACAACTCGTGACAGAAGATAACACGAACACTTGAGAGGCTGGAGCTCCCAAGTTCTTACAATAGTTTATACACCAAATCTAAGGCCAGAGCAAGTTAAAAGATTCAGGGTTATGTCCTAAACCACAGAGCAGGGAAAACTTGTTCTGAGCTTAGGGTTTCATGGTGGTCAAGGTCACTCCACTGTTTACATAGTACTTCTGCCTTTTCCTGACAGGAGGTACAATCTCAAACACATTGTATTTCTATCAGTTTTCCTTTCTGCTTGCAAGGCATCTCATGGACTCAGTGTTTATTAAATTAAAAGCAGGAGAACCCCATTATGAACTGGTGTGGAAAAATACACATAAATTTGTAGTGGAAACCCAAGGAGGTTATGGTCACAAACAAGTAATATTTTTTTCTTCGTTTGATTTTTGTCATTGTTTTTGGACTTACTTTCCTTTGCAATTCTCACATCTGAGCTTGAATCTTCTAAAATTTCCCTGAATTTCCACATCATGCTTCACTGAACATTTGTGCAAGGAGCCAAGCAAAAAAATTTCAATTACATTTCTAATTATCTAATGTCGGGTGAGAGATCTCTTGCCTGTGCTTACCTCTGCACCATGTCCTGACTGCTTCTGACATGAAACAATACTAGGAGAAAAGTCCAGTGAGCTTTCCTGATAGGTAAACTGCACTTTGAAAAGTTTCAGGTTTCCCTATGTCTGTTCACAGGCTAGCAAGTCACAGATTTTAAAAACAAACTGGGCTGCAGTAAAAATATACATATGTGTGTGTAGCTGTTTCTGCAACTGGAACTGCTGGGGAATGATGTGTTCAGCAAGTTTTATGATGAGATTAATCATTGTGGATAAATATCTACGCTGACCTAACCCAACAATGTTTGGTAGGAAGACAACTTAAAAAAAAAAAAAAAAAGAGCAAGCAAGAAAAAAGGAAACAGGTGGCTTGTTCCAGGCTTGCCAAGAACATTTTGGAGCCTTAAGAACATCCACTCCCCTGCTTGATTGAATGTTGTTTGTCTCATCCACAGAGTAATTTCTTCTCTTTCCTACAACTTCCTTCTACTGCCAGCAAATAACCTGCTCTCTGCTCCTTTTATCTGTTCCCTGGGGATAGGCCCTTCCATTTGACTCTCCAGGTTTTCTCCTCTTCATGTCAACTCTTCCTGATACACAGATGCCAGGTGCTGATAGATGATTAGCCTCTTACCTCCATCCTCCTCATTCTTCATTTCAACAAAATAAGTCAACACTTTTCACTTTGGGGTTGAAAATGCTGCTGTTCTGTGTGGTATATTGATAGTATTGGTGAATGCAGATGCTCAGAGTAATCATGAGCATGGTTTTCCTCTGCTCACCTGCCTTCCTTCTTCATCACTGAAAAGAAGTACAGCATTTACAGAAAAAATGATACTATCTTTTTTCTTTAGCATGAGTACAAATGAGATCCTGAGGAATCAGCTAGTCTTCTGATTTTAATAAAAGCGGGATAGTGGTTGTCATTTCTCATCCATGCTTTAGAAATCCGAATCATTCTAAATACGAGTGTTACAGTGAATTATGGCAGTGACAGGTCTATTTAAACTTTTTCTTGCTCAGTACAGGACCATATATTCCCTGAAATTCTTATGTTCTCCAAGAATTACCTCCATAAAATCTCTGCCATACTTCATCAATACATAAATAGTGCTTCATATCTCTTTGTATGTCTTAAATATAAACAAACATGCATGCCCTAGACAACAGTGTACAGTGGGGTCAGTGCATCCAGGTCACAGTAAACTCTAAAATGTTTGTGATAGTCATTTCTGCATGTGCAGTATCTGTCCATTTGGATTTCCAGATGTCTGGAGCCTGCCAAAGCTACTCCTCCACCAGGGCTTCTGGACATCTGGAAATTCCAGACGATCTGGAAATTCCTGGGGTGAAAAAGAGAACTTATGCAGAAACCCAAATGTCTTTGTTCAACTTATCAAGAAACTCTAGACAAGGTGATGATGCTCAGTGTAATGAAAATGAGCATTAAAATTGTCAGCTATCTCCTACAGAAAGACAATAGGAGTGCCAAATTCCTCTTTGAACCTCTCAAATCCTGCTTTGTATCTCATTTTGCCTTGGGTTTATTATGCTGACTTTCATTAGATCTAAACAGACACCCTCAGTAACTTCTCTCCTCTCCTCTTCACTGTGAAAACATTTCTGCGTACCACACTATACATGGCACTTTCAAGCAATAAAGCCAACAATACAGCACCAGTCCTGTATTGTTGGCTTTTTTTTCTACATGGCTCCACAACTTACTCTTCTCAGGGGACCCGTGGGCTGTATTTACTGGCACATCCCTCCCTGAGTCATGTGTGCAGGTAGCTTTGCAGTGCTGCTGTACCAACACTTGGTAGGAGCCGTGCATTGCTTTATGAAATTTCAATCAATTAGGCAATTCTTTCAAAACAAGGCTAGGCCTATGTTACTCCTAGAGTTATCTTCTAGAGATAATAAACGAATTGTGAACTGAGTTCAATTCATTCTAAGAACAGTGTGGTCAAAGGGAACATTCGTGCTGGGAATATTTGGAATAAGTGAATATGCATGAACACTTTGTTGTTACTGTGGGATGAGTTGAAGTCCTGATTAATGGATGTAACTTTCATGGTCAGAATGTTAAATTAGACAGTAAGATTGAAGAGAAAACAATTTTAAAAAATATGTACACATGGGGAGAACATTTACATCCCTGAATCATCAATAGAATAATGGAATTCTAGGTGTGATTTTTGGTCAGATGGCTTGCAGTTAATTTTATATACTTGACCTATAAAATAAAAATTAATCAGGCATATAAAAACACACAAATAGAAAAAAACATGTAGCTAGGTAAAATGAAAACAGTATCAGATTTAGGAAAGTGAGAATTATTTCAGATCACAATCCTGTTAAGAGTCACACTTGGAATTAATGCCAGAAGTTAGTTATATTGCACTGAGGCAGGCAATCTTTTCAGATAGTGGATTCTGTTGCTTACAGCTTGGTAAACTGTGGTGAAATTTTCTTTATTTGTGAATAGTAGTTATCACCACTCCCCTAATTCTTTTCAGGAGTTTCCTCTCCTAGACTGTTCTATCCTTTATTATCAATATTATTTCTGGTAGAACCCATTGTTTTTTCAGTAATCCAACACTTTCAAGGCCAAAGCAATAACCACAGACATTTCAAATAAACCCATTGCATATTCATGTAGGTAAAGGGGACAGTCTGACAACCAATAAGTTCTATAATCAAAATATATTTTAAATTAATCTTAAATTAATTTAAAATGTCTTAATTTTACAAAAATAGATAAAAATCCTTTTGATGTATTACCTGGAACTACATTAGTGAACTCCTTAAGTTTTTTTCTCAGTGTGTTTTCAAGCCTTCTTATCAACTTGATAAGTAACTTAAGGATACAATTTGGAACTTCAGTTTTACCAAGTTTAATAAAAACTAAACCAAACTAGAATTAGATTGTGCCAAAAAAAACCCCAGAATACATTCTGCGTATGGCTTAGGGCTCGCTTGTTAGTTTTTTTATAATAGTGAGTGTATCTATAAATGTATTTCAAGTAATACTAAAGCATTTTAAGAGAAAGGACTATATATAAAATGGTCTGTTCTCTGTTTATGTGCTGTTGGATTTGGGGCTTTTGGCTTGCATGGAATTTTAATTTATTTTTTTTTCCACAGAATAGCTCTTAAAGGCCCTTTTTGCATTTACTCCCTATGACAAAGGTAATACTGGCCTTAAAATGTTTGCTTGATATCTTCAGTAAAAGGTAGCACTGAAATGCAAAATATTTGTATTTATAAGTAGGCACCATTCATTACTGGTATAATCAGCACTCTCTAAGCAAACAGGAGTCGAGGTTCAAATTTTTATAGTATTAACATGTAAGTGACTTAGAGGAAAGTTAATAATTGTATAAAATATATGATAATGTTTTCTAGTTAATGAGTTGATAAAAATAATGGATTTCAAAGTGGGTTTCAAAAGGATTTCAGATGGTTTGAAATAATGCCTAAAAAAAAAGCAGAAAAACCTACATTATCCAAGAATATATGTAATCTAAAATTTAATGCATAGTATCTGCTCTAACCCAGACATTACCCTGCCAGAATCTGACTCATTATTGTATAAAAATGAATACCTCAAAAATCCAAAGTGTAATATGAAATCTTTAGGTAGTATTTACATTTTGAGTGGCAAAATCTTCAGAAAGAAAAAAATTTTCTTTCCAGATCTTTACTAAATCACTAAATCAAAACCTGACCATGTTAGGAAAGGAAAAACAATTGTGCCTGCACAATCTTAGTAAAGATATATGAGCTTCTTTATGGAAGCTTTAATTTTTTAGGAATCAAAAGCCTGCTTCTCAATCTATAGCTAAAATCCCTTGTCCTTCTAATCTGTATTCACTCAAGAAAGCAGATGGGACTGTTAGAATGAGTAAGACATCACTGAGCCCAGAATTCTTTGACAGATTATAACATTTTAAAACTCAATTTGAATGATATTTCAGTGTAGCACACAGGTTGCAGAAGTGAAATGTACTTTCTATCCATTTCTCAATGAAAAATTTTCCATATGGAAAGCAATTTTGTTTCCATTTAGAGCGGGAAAAGTAGAGATCAGATGGAAAACAATTTAATTTCTTGTTTGGGAAATTCCAATTTCCACATTTGGTTGTTAGTTGTAGGGGCAAAAATGAAGTTTTAATTGCAAGTCTTGAAGTGTAAACTTATAATTTTATTTTCTGTAGAAGCCTACAGAACCTATATAATCAAGGACAAATTTAATCTGTTTTCTTACAGATGTTGAAATCTACATGCAAAAATCTTTTCCTGGAGGCCATATCTAGTCTTCACCTGGTTCATCCAATTTGAAAGGCTTCCTGCAAAACTGCCTCCCTTTACAGTTCTGTCACATTTGTCTCTGAAAAATGTCATGGGGTTGACAATGGAAGACCTATTTCTTGTTGTTTGTTCTGTTGAGTGATTTTGATCCTGGCATTTGGAAGCAAAATGCTTCTTTTTTAATCCTAATTCTTTCACCTTGTAGAGTTTCTCAGTTTGTCTTTGGGTGCATTTCCATGACATAGTACAGTTCTTTGGCAGTGTATCCAAGCCCCCTTGGGCACAAAAGCAGTACCCAATAACTCAATGTCCTGCCCAGGTTAATTGGCCCTGCTGAGAGAATTTGTAAGTAGAGTATCACATTGATGCTCTAGCCCTTATTGCGTAAGAATTAGGTTGCAGGATATTGCTGAGCAGTAATACAGCCTTGTTCTTCGACATCATCAGTGTCAGAGGCTGCAAGGAGACAAAACCTCCAATATATCTCACACAGTCAGAAGAGGACGAAGCTCTGAGAGACAGAAGACTTGTGTAAGAGTGCCCCTTCATCTGCCCTGTCTGTTGAGTCTACTGCCGCAATTAGTTCCTGGCAAAGGCTGGTGAGGACTAAAAGTAGCTGTCTCAGAGGGATACTAGAAGAAAAAGAGCGTGTTCACAACACTTGACTGGGATTATGAAAATCAAATCACCGAATGACAGAATATGCTGAGTTGAAAAAGACCCACAAGGATCATCGAATTCGCCCCCTGGCCCTACACAGCATCATCCCCAAGAGTCACACCATGTGCCTGAGAGCATTGTTCAAATGCTTCTTGAACTCCGTCAGGCATGGTGCTGTGACCACTTCCCTGGGGAACCTGTTCTATGGCCTCACCACCCTCTGGGTGAAGAACCTTCTCCTGATATCCAGTCTAAACCTGCCCTGACACAATTTCAGGCCATTCCCTCAAATTTTATAATCCATCCAAAATATCGGTGTCAGAAACCATTCACATTTTTCCAGAGATCATCTCTGAAGATGCTTTTGAATATAACAAATGCAAGACCTTTGTTGCTAATGGTGACTGCAGTGATCGGCTGCTCTCGAAATCAAACAATTCCAGATGCTTCCACTTCTTTTGAGGAGCTACTCTTTTGGCTAATCTGTCCCATGCTATTCCAAGAAGAGAAGAAAATGAACAAGCCTTTTATGGTATCTTGAATTTCTCTCAGCAGCTTCAATGAGTACTGGATTTTCTATTTTCAACCTTGTACAGCACAAGAAGTTTCTCTTCCCTTGTTTCACTGAAAAAAGTTGTTGGACACTCACAATGATGAGCACTACTCTTAGGTCAGCATGTATTTTGGCTATATTAAGTATCTTTTTTAAAGCCACATCTAATGTTAGCAGCATGATGAGAAGTGGTTTGTCCTCAGGAAGAAAGCAGTGTTCGTGATAGGTCATTTTTCAGAGTTCACTTCACTAAGACACATATGACTACTTAATAGCACTGCCTGGACTGTAAAAAGTGAAAGCAAACAGGTACAATAAGAAGGAAGGAAAGTGCTTGCTGAATTTTATGCTGATGTTTTCTTTCTTGACAGTTAGAGCAGTGTAATTATCCTGCTGCTTAGAGAATGACAGGGAGCTTTACTCACACCTTTTAAGTAAAATATCTCTTTAACTTGTCTAAAACTTACTTAGGTGGAAATATAGGGGTTTTTTTAATGCCTGATTTTAATATACTATGTTTTAAAAATTGCAATTAGTCTGATTTCAATCAGGGAGAAATTTAAAGAAAAAAAATTCACCCAAAAATGACAAGAATTTTGTGCAATCTTTTTAAAATAGTCTTTGTAATGGCTGATGGGATACACTCATGCAGCTGAAAATGGCCTGTAGACTCAGATTCATAATGTGCTTATACTATAAAAAATGTCTACAAATGAACCTAATTCAATGGCTTTGATTTGTTCTGTGGAACCAGAAATGGAATAATAAAAGGAAAATATTCAGGTTATATGAAAATCTTGTATGCAGGATTAGCTCCTGTAACATAATTGGTCTAATGGATGAAGCTGTGGAAGTGCATCTTCGCTGATGATAGACTGAAAACAGAAATCTCCTTTCAAACAAACATCTTTATATATTGCTCCAAATGACTGCAAAAGAAATTGCTTCATATTAAAAATCCTAGTTGATTCTCATTAGGTTGTTGGGATACTCAAGAGCTGTGATGGTGTTTTTGAAGCAAAGATAGGAAATTAGATAAAGTATGGTGATGTTTACTGCCAGTACAGCTATTAACCAAACTTGCATTTGCAGTAAGGACACTATAAGCTACACTTAAAATAGAATTTAATTAATGGAAATCTTGTTAATTACCACTATGGCTTTATTTGTCTTACAACATTTCTTCTTCAACAAATTACAGTAGCTGTGCCTTTCAGTGGCATTGGCTGGATTGGAATTGTTATGTAGTGGGCATGTGTAAACTGCAATTTTGTTTACATCAAAATTATGTCTGGTGAGAACTTGATATGAAGCTGACCAGGAGCTTAGAAATAACATTATAAGCCATGTTATTGTTATATAACATATAACATGGTTCTCTGTTCCAATGACCTGATCAGGTCAAATTGGAAACAGACAAGCAGGACTGTGCAAGATGATCCATTTACTTTGCCATATTATAGGCAACTGCAATTCCTGATTTTTTAGTTGCCTGGGATCAGACCTGGTGTGTCCTGGGAAGCTCTCAGAGCGTATATCTGGGCTTCAAAACCTTATAATAGATACTGTTTAGGAAAATTTACCTGTTAGCTCCCAGAAGTGCTTTCAAAATTGGCTTGCAGTATTTCATATAGCTATGAAATACTGTCCAGAAGGTGAGTCAGCAGCATATGCATTTACAGATAACTTTTGAATGGACACAGCTGTACTGCTGCTTAGTGATTCACTGCCATGGTAGTTCAAACTTTTATGAGGCTTAATCAGATGAACTCAAGATGAAGGCAAATGTCTCGCATTATAAATGGATTTGTTATCAGAACTACTTAGCAAGATCATAAAAAAAGCCTCAGAAATTTTCTTCCAGGTGTTTAAATATTTATCTAGCATTTCTTTTTAACTCAGGTGCAAATCTTTGTCATCTGTATATTTATCCAGTCTTTTGTGGATTTGACATAGATATATGTATCCTGTATAAATAAAGGATAAGAACCTTTAAAGCAAGATAAAGCAAGGTACCTGACAATGCTGGTGGGTGGGCAACAGCTCCACTAACTGCTGCTGGTCTTGAGCATCATGAGATCCTTGTAGCTGAGCAAGACAGCAGTTCTATCTATGTGAATGAAGCAAGTGATGGAAACTCTGGGCTCTGAAAGCAGATGTCTCTACTAAATGCTTTTAACCCAGTAGTCATCTGTCCTGGCTGAACTCTCACTGTTGAGTCAGAGTAAAGGTGGATGTGACGTTCCAGACACCTGGAAAAGTGGATAGGGTCAGAAATGTCCTCAGAGAGCTTTCAGCAGAGCTGAAGTTTGTTTGTGTTCCATGGTGACATAACCCCTTTTGTCACCATTGGGTGACAAGGGCTAACAGCAGGGCAATAGGTGTGACTTGTAAATAAGTGTTTACAAAATTAAGGAAAGGAGATGCAGCAGGGCTGCGCTAGAATGGGTTTGGGGAAAGGAAGATGAAGAAGGTGGTAGTGGTTATAGCAAAAAGCAGAGTGGGAGAAAAGAGAAAAAAAAAGAATAAAATTATGAGAAAGAAGAAAATGCCAAAACTAGGGAGACAGACATTTTCATTTAATTTGATGCAATATAGAACAAGACAATTTCTGTTGTTTGTTATTTATTTACCCACACTCTGTCTCCATTACCTGAATCAATGTAATTTGTAGCTCAAATTTTCAAAAGGATCTCTGAAGTAAAATTCACTGGGGATTACTCTGATCAATTGAGAAAAAAAGTGTAATAGTTTTTGTGAGCTGTTTGAAATAGCTTTTGTAGACCATGTGTTGGCTGCACGGCTAAGTGGGCTATACCCAAGGGAAGAAACTGAAAAAGCAGCAAAGGACAGAAGTGGAACAGTTGAACAGATAGATTAGACTCAGGGAGGCTGCACAAGCAAAAACAGTTTGTGTGCTTTTTCTTAATCCAAGATGATTCCTGAAACGTACCAGCATTAAAAGACTAACAAAGTTACTAGCCAGCCTGCTGATGTAGCTCTGCTCAGGGGTGAAATCCCTCATTCCATCATAACATTTAGAAAAGCTCCTAGAATTTATCTTCTGTCGCTAACATTTGGACACTGATTAAACAGGATCATCAGACAGGATCATCAGTGCCCGGTTATACAGAGCAGCATTTTACAAAATTAAATCACTTCTACTCTCAACAGATGAACTTGAGATGCTGGCTGCCCAAATAAGCAGTACTGAAGAGCCTAGGACATGGGCTCCAGCAGCTACATCTGAAATACTGTATCATCAAACCACAGATGTGGAATGGATAAAGAATGGAAATAGCTTTTTCATGTATTCCTAGAAAGTGTCAAAAAGACAATATGCGTCTGGAAATATGTTTTCTCTTACTATGTATAAAACACTTCAGTCTTTGCATGGGTGCATAAGAAATGATGGTTAAGATTGTTTTTTAATAACATGTCTGGCAGGGGTTCTGGGGGAAGTAGATTCCTCCTGTCTGTATTTCAGACCAGAATCCTCAGTGCAGATCCGACTGTCACAGAATGATTTCTCTTCACCCCTGCCATGTGTTTGATGTTTTGAAAGGATGCCTCTGCGTGCATGTGTGTGCATGCATGTGTGGAAGGGTCTTCAGGTCACACTCTTACCTTACTGGCTTCAGTCAGAGGATTTCAATGTACATCTGTGGGAGACATTTGGTATCTGCTTTGTTTGGCAAGTCTCTCATGGCACTTTTTTAAAAATTGTCTTTTTTCTTTTTTACTTTTCTCCTTTTCATTCAATTTTTCATGGATGAATAGAAGAAGAAAAGTCTTACTATGAATAAATAAAGACAGTCTCCAGTTGCTACTGGAGCAAATTGGTGCAAATGGTGCAAATTTTGCATTTTTAGGTTTTTGTGTGGGCCCCCTAGAACTGCAGCCTACTATCAAACCTGCTCCTCAAATGACTCCTTCACAGTCTTGGATGACATGAGCACAGACTTCCCATGCCTCTGATGTGAGTGCCCATGGGTAGTGTGAATGGCCTTGACTTAGAATTTCCTTCTGGGAGGGCTTAAGTGGTTTCCTTCGGATTTCACACCCACGGATCTGTGACTGGAATTTGACTGACAACTTGTTGCATATTCAAATGCTCAGTGTAATTATTTCAGCCTACAGTTTGCACTGTACCACATTTCTGTACATTCAGGTGCAGAGGACTACAGATATAGGTACCATACTCTAAGTGTAGTCAGGTATACACAATGTCACCTCTTCTGCTCCCTGTCACCGACATATTCTATGAAAAATCCTTTCTTTAGGATTTTTTCCTCCTGAGTTGCTGAGAGGCCTCAGGAACAAACTGTAAACAATTCTTATCTGCTGCTGTGGAATGCAACAGGTGGATCTGGGATTGGTCTCATCTGGTTGTTTCTAATTCATGGCCAATCACAGTCCAGCTGTCCAGACTGTCTTGGTCGGAGACAAGTCTTTGTTGTTCATTCCTTTTCTATTCTTAGCTAAGCCTTCTGATGAAATCCTTTCTTCTATTCTTCTAGTATAGTTTTTAATATAATATATATCATAAAATAATAAACCAAGCCTTCTGAAACATGGAGTCAGTTTTCTCTTCTCTTCCCTCATCCTGGGACCCCTGTGAACAAGGTCACAGCTCCCCTGTGCTCTTGGGAATTTATCTGATAGTGTGGCACACGTTGAACCAAGACTAGTTCTGTTATTCAGCTGCTAACTGGAACTGATGGGAAAACAAGAGGACCTTTTGCATTTTATTTTAACTTTGTGTTGAAAAAAAACAGAAGCTGAAAATTATCCAAAAGCTAACATGCTCAGTATGAGTTTTCATACCAATATTTTGTTTTCCAACCAAATTCTGAAGTTTTCTTGGGAAGCCAAAATTGGTGAATGCCTTGGCTTATTTTCAGCAAGGTGTGATTGGCCACTGCATTTGAGATCAGTCCATGTGAAATAGTTTATGAACTTTGTTGCATCCTGTCTTTAAAAGCTGATTTCAAGGAGTTGAGCAAAATAGCAAATTTGAGCATCTGATCCTCTATGTTTGTGCATCCTTAAGTGGTCTTACTTAAGGTTACATTCACCTTGTGAATAAAAGAATGTTTAGGCCACACCCCAGTGAATTATTAGATTTTTACTGCATATTGATTATTTCAGTTAGACATGAGTAACATTTTAATTTAAAATCTTCAGAGAAAACACAAAGCCTGAGGTAAAACCCATATTTTTTTTCTTATTGTGACAGATGTGGAGAAGTACTTTAAAAAAAAATTTGAAAATGCACGATAATTGACCAAAATATTTGTACAATATAAATCTCAGTAAAAGCAATAATTTCTGTGTGCCTGTATATTTCTGATGTTTTCTTATATAAGTGCCTTATGTGCATATATTATTTTTGTCTTCAGCACTTCATAAGTGTTGATCTTTAATAATTAAAGTTCACCCAATAATTTACACGTGCAAGACAGCAAAGGATTCAGTCAGGGTATTTAATGTCCTTGAAATAGAACAGGTGAAGTTTAAAAAATTATAGTTTTAATACTTGGCATTCCTTCATGCAGAGATTATTCCAGTCCTTCCTCTTCCTGCCCCTCTGTTCTTGGCTTATTTCTGTACAGTACTGTGCATGTTAAGTGACTATTGTAACATAAACCCCTTCCCAGCACTGCCAAAGGAACTTCCCAGCTAAATGCTATACAACCAGCATATGCAAAATGTAATGAACCCATCTGTGGGTGAAAGTCTGTTCAGTATAGCCTAATATTGTCACCCAGACTGCTCTTAGGCATGTATCAGAGAGTCAGCAAGTAGTTCCAAATATTTGCTGAAGAGACATTAAATGACTTTCTCAGAGCAAATTTTAGCAAACTGTTACTTATTTGCAGGGTATGCAAGTTTACCTGTCATCAGTTCTTTTCAAAAGAGGCAAATACTCCGTGTTCTGTTAGAGTGCAATTGGATAGGCCATAATTCATGACTTAGGAAAAAAAGATTAGCCCACATTATTATGCACAAGACTAAATTCCATTCAATTATGTTGATATAGATTCACTGTAATTCCATCAATGATTTTTTTTTCCCAAATTAATGTTGAAGTGACTAAAATTGAAATGCTTCCCATAATTTTGGTTGTCATCTTGAAGCAAAATGCAGTCTCTTGGTCTTTTTCTTTCTCTTCAGACAGTTTTTAAAGAGTGACTGAGGGGATGGTAGGTAAAGATGAATGGTACATTTCTACAGGGATTTTTTCTAAGAAGGCAAAATTTTTAGATCTCTGTATATGAATGTGGAAATACTGCATTTCCACATTTTTTTGACAGGGAGCAGTCAAAAGTCACACACCACTCCTCTTGCTCTGCAAAAGAGACCTGAGCAGAGCATTGCAGACACGCTTGCAAGGCTGGGGGTGTTCCCAGTGGGCACAGAACATCCTTTCAATTCACTCAGCTGTTTCCCACTTGTAAATGCTTGGCTTTTTCCAGGTGCAATTATGCAGTATCATCACTACTGTTTCTTACACGTACCTAAAGCTGACCTGGTACCAAGGGCTGCTGATTCCAGGCCTTTTTCCAGTCACTCACACATTAATTAGATGTTCGCCACATTTTTCTAAAGAAAAGTTTCCTTCAGCTTCCCTTTTTTTTTTTTTCCCCTAAATCGATTATATGCAATAAAAACCAGGTGAGATTTTGATTGTGTTTCTCCTATGATGAATAATTCCTTCAGTATGACAAGAGATTTAGTCCTGAGAAACTGAGAAGTACTGTTATACACAGAAATGCTATATTGCCTTTATTATGAAGAGTTTAATGACATTTTACTGCCTAAGGAGAAGAATTTGAAAAATGGGGAAATATCTCCTAAGAATATTTTAAATTTAATTATCCTTTAAATATGTATTTTATCAAAGTTTATCTGTCTGGAAAGAATTTTTCAATATCAAGTATGCTTCTGCAATCTATACCAAAGAGTGCATGTGCACATTTTAGAACTCCCAAGAGTTTTTGCTATGTAGTCAGTATAGTTGGAACAAAATTAATGTCATGCTTGAAGCTAAATGTTTCAGTCTTTCTCTTACACATTTTTTGAGGGAAAGAAAGGAGCCTTTAAAAGAGACTTTTACAGCATATCTAAATTACATCAAATAAATGCTCAGACTGGCTGCTTTCTTCATGGCAATCATGCATTACTTTATCAGGCAGTTACATGAATTTTAACGTCTATTGTTCACTTCTTCACAGTTTTCTGAGGTGAGCTCATTTGGAGTTGAGGTTAGAAGTACAATCACATCAAATTGCTTTGAAAAGTCTGGTCAAAACTTTCTGAAATGATTATTGCTGTGAAAACTTGAGGGCAATCAGTTCAGTTCCTCTTCCATTCTCTGTGTGCTGTGAAGGAGAGACATCTCATTGCCTTACAACCAAAACCAAGGGGTCAGATGCTGTCACTGTGAGATATCAAGCATAGAAGTAACACACTTCAAATGGTGAGACTGTGTGCCAGTTCTTGAAATGGATGGATGTTACATGGTTTTCTGGGGTCCCAGGATGAGGGAAGAGATGAGACAGTTGACTCCATGCATCAGAAGGCTTGATTTATTATGCTATGATATATAAGATATAAAAACTATACTAAAAGAATAAAGCTAGAGATTTCACTACCAAGGCTATGCTAAGAAAAGAAAAGAATGTGTAAACTGAAGTCTTCTCAGCCCGAGACGGGCCGAACAGGTGAATTGTGATAGGCTCTTAATTGGAAACAGTCTGACGGGGCCAATCACAGATTTCTCCCCGTTGCATTCCACAGCAGCAGATAAGAATTGTTTACAGTTTGTTCCTGAGACCTCTCAGCTCTCAGGAGAGGAAAATTCCTAAGTAAAGGATTTTTCATAAACTATGTCGGTGACAGATGGACTTCCCCATTTTTCATGGAAATAGAAGAATGATGTCACCTACCTCCATCTCCTTATGCTGTGTGCATTGATGCTCACACAGCCTTCCTCCTTCATGGAAAGAGGGTATGTTTAGAAGTAAAGCCAGTAGGAACTGGTAGGTGCTTCAGTGAGCTCATTTATTCAGATTTCCTAGACTGATCTTTAAAACACACTTCATCTTCACCTTGAGAGGTCTGACATTTGTTAAGACTTCCTTCCTCCTACTGTCTTAAATTGAAAATCTTTTCTATTTTGAGTGCACTGATACTGATGAAAAGACTCTGAAACCTAAAGTTCAAACTAAAACTAGGAATGTCATTAGAAATTTACTCTCTATAAAAAAATTATACTGCTTCAGTTCTATCCATTTTGTAAGACACTATTTTCTGCAAGTTTGTGGTTTTCTAGTAAATTCTACTTGTTTTGGTTTTGGAATGGTAAAATGATGTGTTGTTGAACTTCAAAGATAGGCAGCTGTGCCTGTACATAGACCAGATGCTTTGTAGATAAGAAAATGTTGCCTAAGCAGTGATTGGGAAGATATTTATAAAACGCAGAATCAGTTACTGGCATTAGAATTCACTCCCTTTAACTGAGCCTATTTTCCCTCTTGTTGAATGTGATTCTTCCTGGAATTCCTGGCTAGGTTTGCTCCAGAATGTAAACTAACTTGGTAATGGGCCAGTGGTCATTCTGCTTGCTGATGTGGAGCACAGCTGTGTTTTCCCAAAGAAGCTGCTGTCACTGATTCAGAATGGCATTCACCTGGCATCTGCACCTTAGGACTTCAGGTTTCTATTCATGTTCTGAAATTAACATTGCAGGGATGCAAGTGGATTGTCCCAGGTTCAGACTGCTTTTCAAGCAGAAAACTGATAGATAGCTTAGGGAGTTTTAAGAATTTTGACCTTTTCTAAACATGCAATTAGAGTTTCATTGCTGCATATTTTGAATCTCTTATTTGAGCTTTTTTTGAGATTTCATCTTCCAGCTGAAAGAAAGGGCTGCTAAAAAAAGTGGAAGAGGGGATTTTGTCTTTCATTTGAAAGATTAAGGTGAAACATTTAGGTTTTGATCTATTTTCCTTTTACTTTTCTATCTGAACATAGTTTGCAGGAAACAGTAAAAAGATCAATATAAGAGTATGTGCTTAAGCATGAAAGCTGCTTATTTAGGAAATAAAATGGTCCTAACTTGTTGCTGATGCTAAATCAAAGCAATTGACAGCTTATCTATGAGAGCATCAGAAAGAAAATCTTCATTGTTTCCAATCATTAGATAGCAGGGTTTTACATTCATTTTAGCCATTATGACCAAGTGAAATAGAGCAACACTGCAGCATTTTCTGTCTTCTTCTTGTGAAATCAGGGCAAAGTTATGGCCATATATGCCTGTGGTAAGAGAAGGAAAGCATATGTTTCACACCAAATTATAATGCTTTCTCTACCAGACAAGTTGCAATTACAGAGAAGTTACTCTGATTATCTGGTTGTGCCAGCAATTTCCTAAAGCATTAGAGAAGGGATTAGGTGAGAAAAGACAGAAATAGATCCTCGTTCCTTCTCCATCTTTTTTCCTTGAACTCCTATTTAAATTCCTCTACAAAGCAAAGCAGACTGGAGGATGTAGAAAACCCACCAAGGGTTTTATTTTCCATACTAAACTGTGCCACTCCTAATCTCTTCACAGTCTCTGGGACTCTGGTGATTGATAAGTCTTCACTGATATCAGTCAGCGATGTTTAATGGGGCATATAGCTGACCAAGTGATCTGTGAAGCTCTCCCTCTGTGGTTTCCAGCTGGGAAGAAATTCTTGTCAACCTCAAGCTACCAAGACAATTTGCAGATTAATTTCATTTGGACTGCTGTCACACCACATTAGCTCTCTGAACATTTCTGATGGTAGCAAAACAGATTTGTGGCAAAAAAATGACACTGGAAGATATGGATTTTCTGGTATTCAGTGACTCAACTATAATCCTTGCATTAAAAAAAAATCCCTCAAATTGCCTAATTGAGCAGCTTTAAACCTCTAACTCTGGCTCTTAAAGAGCAGAACTTTCTGCAAGAGACAGGAGGTGATCTGATTGCCAGTAGCTGCTCTAGTCTGAACCCAGCTGTGCTAGTGGGAAAAGTGGAAGGGCCACTTGCCCCTAGTTCACTTAGTATTGCTCCTCTATGGGAAATTACTGTCCACCAGACTTGGTGGCTGGACTGCTTGTTTTTTACTTGCTGGGTGAACTGCTTCTTGTGTAAACTGCACCTTTGCTTGCTCCAATCAAAAATGATTCACTTAAACAGTTTACAGAGTAAAGTTTACTGACCTGGTTTTCCTTTGTGCAGTTAACACATGAAACTCAGGTCTGAGGATTTCTGAGCAATTCCTGTGGTCAGGATCAGCCTGGTGTGGCAAAAAGGGGTGATAGAAAAACTCCTCTTTGACGGGAATAGAATATTCCCCTGTCTGTATCAGCAACTGATACTTGTTGGGAGGGAGAATTTTGTTTCATCCTCCTGGTATACTCAAAAAAAAAAAAAGAAAGAAACAAACAAACCAAAAATTTTATAAAATGTCAGCCCTTTCTTTCAGCAGAAACTACATGTACAACAACTTGGGTGAGGAAGAAGATGCTCTCTTCAGATGAAGGTATACCCCGTTTTTTGCACTTTAACAAGACACTATTACTTAATCAGGGGTTTTGCTTGGCTTTACAGAACAGAGCGTTTAGTTTCATCTCGCTCTTTGCAGTATAAGGCTGGAATGAAAATATCATCACTTTCCAAACACAGTGTTTCACTACTTCTTTTTTTCCTGTGAAGCTGCCTCCCCCTGTTCAGGCGCTTTTCTACTAGTGAGATCATTTTTGTTTTATTCCAAAAGCACTGATGCAATAGGGCAACTGGAAATATACAGGGGCATTTCCCTCAGTGAGCCCTTTCTTGAAATGTCGGTTCGTTTCTTCCATCATCCCACAGTGCTAAGAAGGGTCTGGTTTGGGGTAGAGCCTCAGTGTCTCAGTGTCATTTAATATTCTGCAGAAAGTCTGTTTAAACTACCATCTTTAAAAAACAGAGAAATTGAATTTTCTCAATTTCTTGACATACCTTATGATGCCATGTCCCTCATGTCAGACTTATGGTTTACTATCTTCTTTTTAATTTTACTTCATTCCTTTTCAAGTATCTTCTTCAAGAAGAGTTTTTACATTGCAAGTACTAAAATTCAATATATACTACCCAAACAAGGTCTCTGCTCTGCAACAAATGCTGCTGTGGAGTTCAAAGCTTCAGTTTACATTAAAGGCAATTTTTCAGACATCTATTTTTGCCTCCAAAGTAATCAGATAGAATAATTTGTGAGAATTTGCATGAGACTCCCAATTGCTTGTTCTGCTTTTCAGCTCTGCCTGTAGCTCTACTTATTTCACCATGTTACTCCAGGTTTACACATCAGGCTCAAGTGAATTAAACAGGAGCTGTCCTTCCATGTAGAAAGCCAAACATGCTGAAAAAAAGATGGTAGGCATTATAGTGTGGGCAGTCAAAGTTAGAATATCTGCCTACATCCTAAGGGAAACATGCAGGGAGATATTCAGAGGTGTAGTAACCAGAGGATGTTCACAGCTAGACCTTGTTTTTGCTACGTTTGTGTAGAGAACCACAACTTGAACTCACAGTTTGAAAGTTCTAAGCTGCATAAATCCTGTTCCAGAGGTTAGCCTCAGCTGGGTTCACAAAACAGGCTCAGCTCTGATTCAAAATTTCTAATACAAAGGGAGAGATTCTGGATACTGAGGCCAACATCAGGGAGACAGGAATGGTAGGTTGTAGTTCCTGATCTGGTGAAGAGTAGTTGCATAAAATGAGCTTCATAGGGCAAGACTGGCAGCTGAAAATATTTTTGGACAGTATATAAATGCCATAGAAAGAAACATCTTCTGATAATAAATGTATTCTATTATGCTGTGTCACTGAGCTGTTAACAAGGCCAGTTGGAAGCCCTGGGGGTCCAACCCAGCCCTGCACTGTCCAAACCTGCTGGATCCTGACTTCAGCCCTCTTGTTTTTCCAGGTAGTGCTGCTGCACAGAGTAGAGGGCTCTCTTCCTGCATCCACATGTTGGGAGTCCAGAAAACATTGTCCAGATTGAAAATCCCTTGCCTTTGAGGGGAAGAAGAGGGAAGAGTTTCCTAGCAAAAAATCCACAGAATCAGACCCCAGCTCCACAGCAAGAATGTAGCAGTGGGAGAGCAGAGGGGATTGAGAAGTTAAAAACACCCTCTAAACCATGACTCCCACAAACACTGCAATACCTGGTGATGTTATGACATGATAGATTTGTTTTCAATTTCGTTACTGTCATACCCAATTAGGTTTGATCCAAATTAAATCTAGTTATGCAGAAGAAGGACTCGAATTTATTTTATCTAGTGTAGATAAGAGCTATTACCTACAGACTGCAGAACACGGGAAGAATGGCACTGAGTCCATCACTTGGTGCTCTCTCATTTAATCCCAGATGTAGGTCCCTGACAGTGAATCTTGAGGGGAATGGAAGTCACCCACTCTTGGAAAAACAGTGCTGAGTCTGTTCCCCTCCTGCCAATACCTTTCCCTGGTTAGCAAATGATGTTCTTTGCTCTGTTTGTGATGGGCCAGGCACTAACTGGCAGAGTATTTTGAAAGCAGATGCTACAAATTACATCCTAAATCCTCATAGGAAACTAATTCCCATGTCCAGGTTCTCATCTTGGAAGATGAGATAACTACCCCCTCCCACCTTGAATGGATATTAAAGACATTCAGGTCTAAGAGGCACTCAGGTACCATAGTGAGGAGAAACGCAGCCCACAGAGGATAATTCCACCTTCAGATGGGGCTATGGAGTGCAGTAAATGACATTTGGTGAGCTGCACACTGAAAAACAAGAAGAAAGCAAATATTAAATAGCTGCTAGCTCCGTGAGAATCTTGTGCTGAATGAGAGGAAAGTTAGAAAAAAAAAGGTACATCATAAAAGTGTGTCATAGTTTGTAGGCATACAGTGAAATAATTAAGGCTGTACAGGCTTCCCCTAAATGTCAAATGCTTGTTTTTTTAAATTCTAAATTTTTTTCTGCTATGTATGGTGTTTTTCTTTGAAAATGAAATCATGCATTTTCCAAAGAGAGTTTTTCATCACTTTGTCTTAGACAAACTTTCTCATGTAAAATTAAACTTGAAGGGTGTTCTCTTGAAGGAATAGGCAGATTTATTTAATTCTCTTTTCCTCTTTGTGTGCCACCTTTCTCTGGGGCAGACCGGCATGGACAGGTCCCTACTGGAGTTCAGAGGTTCCCACTGTGCTCACCGGGATTACCAGGCTACTCTATCCCCTACACCTGATCCCTGCCCATCATTTGTCTGATGTGCAGCCAGCAGTCTGGGCACACCCCCGTGGTCCTGTGGGGTGGCTTCTCCATTGTCCCCCTGCAGGGGTGTGCAGAGCCCAGCTGTCTTTGGTGGGTGCTCAGTGCTTCCTCTGCATGTCTGCAAGCAGCAGCTGGCTGACACAGACTGGAGCAGCTTTTGCTGGGGGGTGGTGTTGCTCACTTACCCACAGACACTGAGCAGGCAGAAGAGTGTTAAACACACACGTCTGCTCATCTGCATTCTGCCCACCTTTCTTAGAGCTTGGATGGATGTCCAGCACACACTCAGTTCACTCTCCATTCCTGCTGAAGGCACTGCACATGTATTTGGGATTTCTACATACAAGTATGCATAAACTTATCTCTTCCAAAATTACTGCACCTTGCTCACTTTCTCTCTTTTCTCAACATATCATATTGCTTCTTCATGATAGCATTTTTCTGAACAGAGATTTGACTTCAGCTTGCATAGCTCACAGAAAGAAATTGTTTTCTGATAACTAGCTCTCTTCTTGCTCCCGAGGGACCCTCATTCTGCTGCTGATTCCTCTGACCCATAACTGGCAGCCTCAGAGCAGAAATCAGCAGGTAAGTGAAGTGCCATGCAAAATTTACCAAGTCTCTCCAGCCTGGGCAGATTTTATAATGCAGAGTGAGTACAAGTCTCAGTTTCTTTCCGTAGTTATTATTTACCCAAGTAAATAATAACTTCTTTTGCATTACCATTTTCCATCAGCATTTCCAGTATTTGGCCTTTGTCAACTTTAATTTGCATTTTGAAGAGCTTAGTGGGGTTCTCTTTGAGGTCGTCATGCTGAGGTAGGAGGACTAAAGAGACGACTCCTGCTGCAACAGGAAGCTTTAGGAACAGTGCTGGCTAACTGCCCTGGCAAACTGAGTGAAAAGAGAAGCTGTTTGAGAGCAAAAGAAGAAAAGACAAAAGATTTTATATGTCCTTTCTGTGTGCACGCTGACTTTCTGTTTTCCACTGAAGATTAGAAGCTTGGAAACATATAATTAACTTGCCTTTCTATGAATCTCATTTTCAAGTGTGACAGCAAACAGAAAACAAGAGATAATCTGGCTTCTGTAACAGATACTTCAAAGCAGCTTTTTCTTTTCTGTTTTGCCTTTTTTTTTTTTGAAACACATTGAAACAAAGCTTCCAGAAGCAAAATCAAGATATGAAGTTTGTGCACCATAATTGGTGCACTGACAGAGTGATGCCAGTTCCTCCTCTCTGAGTGGAATTATTAAAAATGTGTCACTTTAGAGGAACAAAAAACAAGAGGGATCAAAGAAGATTTGTACAAAGGAGATTTGAAGTTTGTGAAGTATCCCACACTGGCTCTAAGATTTTTTTTTTAATATTACAAAGTCCAGACCTGTGGTTTATATCAAGCCTTTCAAACCATTTATATCTGGATTATGTACAAATCCAGAAACAATAGCCAGAGCTTGATGGCTGTGTGGTTCCTGTACTTGGCAAAAGTTGCTCATCTTCCTTGTGTGGAATAGTCCATAATTAGTATAAATATGTATTAACAGAGCCCACTGTTTCCTATGGCCTCGAATGTAACCAGAAAACATGGGCAGCTCAATTTAGGAATTGCAGAAGACATGAAGAAATTATGCTTTTAAAATTGAAAGAAAAGTGATAGTAAAAAACATTTAGCTCCAGCCCCATAACACTAAACCACCCTTATATATTTTATGTAGGACAACAGGATGCTATAACATGATTAGCTGGTTTTTTAGCACCTAGCATACTGTATTTAGAGCATGGAGATGGGGAATTCTTCCCCATACCTTTTCCAATGCGCCATTTACTCTGTCAGTCCTGAAGCTGAAAAGGCCAAGAGCAGCAATGACTTTAACAACATCAGTGTACAGAAATCAGTGAGCACTGACAAAAATAGCCTTGAAAATTATCACATCTGAAAGTACCTCATGGCATTAAAAAGCTAGATTAACCACAGGACATATGAGTCAATAGATAGCCAGATGCATAACTTTAGTTTAAAAGCTTCAGTAACTTTCAGAAATAATACCTTGTCGTTTTTCTACTTCTCGATTCTCCAGTTTCAGAAGTTTCCTCTTGGTCTCTTTTTTCAGGCATGCAGACTTTGAAGTCTTCAATGGGAGGGAAATTTTTTGGTTATGAGACAGAGACAAAATTATGTCTCTATTCTTCTACCAGGATAACGGCAAGTAGCATCCTTCAAAACCAACTCAGTTTAAAGGAGGATGTGGCTTTGGTTTTGATTTTAATGTAAATCTTCTTCCAGAAGAACCTATAGGTAGGGGACAATGATTTTCCTCACCCTTCTGTCATGAATTAGCAGAGAGTTAATAAAGCTTTAAAGAGGCATATCTAACGATCTTTACCAACAGGTGGTAAAACTCACTTACCCAGTTTACCCAATACTATCTATAAATGAGGGTCCCTCAGGAGAACCAGCCACAGAAAGCCTCTCTTCCTTTAATAATACCAACCTCTGTTTCTATGGAAACTGCACATCATTTTTGCTGCTAGCAAGGCATGCGTTTAGCCCCTTTTAAAATAAACTGTGTTCTCTTTGCTCTGTTTTTAAAGCTGAAAAAAGTGCTCAGCTTCCAACACACCAAATTATTAATGCCTCTCCTTCCCCTCTAATTAAAAAAAAAAAGACATTGGATGTATAGCCCATAGCTGCTAATTATTGTAACAAGTAGTGGCCTTTTTGTAGGTTACCATTGCTATGAAGAATGGATATCTCTCTGCTTTATGGCGGGGCATTGGAAATTTTGGAATTGTGGCTAAGAACAAATGTTAACCTCCTAAAGATGGTAACTGGCTGGCTCCCTTAAGTGCATACTCCCCTGCATGTTTTTCCATATGTTGGAATTTGGTGATTTGCACCAATGCATTTTGGAAGTGCTTGCACTTCATATCACTAGGTTCTTAAAGATGCTGAAAGGCCATCTGTCAGACACCTGGTGTGCCTCATACAAGTGCATGTAGTAACCTCTTCTTCTACTGGGCCAGCAGCTTTTCAGCCTGAGTCCACTACAGAAATTAATGGAGCTTTCCTCCCCAGCTGTGGATGTAAAACAGCACTGAATAATTAGACTGTAAATAAAATAAGATGTTTAAAATAAGAAAGCTGCAACTAATCTGCTTCATTGATGGGTGCTTAGGTCATACTGAAACAATTTTAGAAGCTGATGAGTTTACTGTGGAAGCTGATTTTATAGCTTTCCATATCTTGAGCAGTGAAAAGAGACTGGTCCACTTCAAGCTGTGATGGAACGAAGATTTACAGAGCTTGGGGAGTCTAAAGGATGGCATTATAGGGTTGTCAGAGTAACAGGCCTTAGGAATCTGCGCTGTTTATGTTTAAAGAGAGAAGTCAGCCGGAGGCAGACATCTGAGACATGTTGGATTGATTTGCAGCTTAAAAGCAGATTGTGTTTGGGAAGAGAAGAATGGAACTCTGGTTTGCATCTGTTTTTCAGATTATATAACAAAAAGATGTTCTCTTAAAAATGGTATGGCCACAGCCCTACTTCAGCAGTTGCAGCAGTTTCAAACACCTAATGAAGCACAGCCTCAACTTTTCAGCAGGTCATTAAGAGAGAAACCTGGTGTCATGGAAGAAATCAAAGCAATCCAGGATAATCAAGTTAAAAAAATAAAAAATAAAACTGGGTTTGAGCTCTAAAGAAAGACATATTTTAAACACCACCAGGCATATTTTATACACCACTTCATATGGTATCTGAATATCACCTCCTGAAAAATGGAGGAGATTTGACCCCACATTTTTCACTCAGCAAGATGCCCTTGCTATCTGGGGCCTTCTTCAATGCCTATGAACCAAGTACAAAAGGGTAATTTGCATATTAAACTTTAAAGAAAGCATTGTGGTGAATACAGGTTGGGAAGAGAGGAAAAAAAATCAGACTTCCCAAGTTCAAATTAAGAATTTGTAAATCTATAAATTAACTCTCATGATTTGCAATACAGATATGGCTGATAGCAAACTAGATGTCTCTGTCTTTCCTTTGTAGGAAATAGAAGTTTTACGGTGCTAGAAAGCTCCAAATATGTCTGTTTTTCCAGTACTTCTCAGCTATTCTTTGTAATTCATTACTGCAATGGAATTCCTTGCCTGTTAGTTAAATAATACAGCTCTTTAGCCGGTCTGTGAAGAACTGCAATTTTCTGTCTGCCCTATTGTGTTAAATTGCACTTTATCTCTTCTTACTGTAGCTTTTCCAATTCTCTGTTGATCAATATGGTGCACTGCCATTTAAAGGGAATATTTTCACTGGAGTTGAAAAGGTTTTGTACAAGACACACGGTAATTTTCTTTTGAGGTGAATCATCTTCTCCTCTACCTTGTTCTATACTATTTCTCTGGTCTTCAGTTTGCAAAGTACTTTCTTAATATCAGCTTTTAAAGATATGTGAGACCTATCTCTATTACAGCTGAAACTGAATAATTTATTAGAGATATAACAAACTTTTTTAGTCAACTCCTTATAGCAATTTTAACCCCCAATTCCATATAATCCGAGGTACTTCTAGAAGATTTTTTGCCTATAAAGTTTTTGTCTATTTTTTCTCTTTCATCTAAGAGAAGTTTTTGTCCTCTCTGAAAGACACTATTATTAAAATAGGGCCTTTTCAGTTTCAGTTTGAATAAAATAGAATAAAAAAAAAAAAAAAGTATTTGCTGTATTCATTTAGTCATTTGTATGTACTTCGGTACTGGGGCATACAGGCCATCTAATACCTCTTTTGATCTGCCTTGCTCTCTTATCTCTTTTTTCCCCAGCTTTTTTTTTGCCACAGAATGATGAGAAAGTTTTTTGACTTTTCTAACACAGCTACAGCTGTCTAAATGTTGTTTCCAAATTTTAGTGAACTGGCAGTTTCTCTGCTGGTACCCACGGTGTCAAAGAGCACTCTCTTTCTTGATCTTTCCTCTCAACATATGTTTAAGAAGGACTGAATGCTGAAGCAGAAAGTACAATTAGAAATACTATTCTTTCATCAGCAACAGAGTAATATATTTGGCTCCAGTTGATGAAGAATATAAGCCTCAGAATGAACTATTCTTAAACAAATGAAGAAATATGGTTTTAGAAATGTCATGGAGAATTATTTTAGACTGTGGTTGTTAAATTATTTTTCCAGTTTTTTGATCCTTAAAAAATTAGAGAGGCTGGTATGTGGGCTCTGATATACATTCAAAACTACTTGAAATTCCACAAAGTCATTGCTTTTAATGCTAAGAGATACTATGATTATATTAATTTTCTGTTTAAAGTAAACCATCAAGATGCATCTCTTAAATATAAATTCATGCTGAAACCCATCAGGTCTGTCCATTTGAGTTCCTCAGTCTTTCTTCTGTGATTAAAATCAGTGTTACTTGTTTACTGTCAAGTAGTGAGAGAATATCTTCTCATATTTAAGAGCCTCTTTATTTTCTAAGTATCTGTTGTTTGTATGATATGATTGATATGTATGATATGATATGATATGATGATATGATATGATGGTATTTGGTTATAATCATGCATGCTTTTTTATTTTTTTTTTTTTTCACCAGTAATTGTAGTAACAGATGTTTGTCCCATACATAGGCTGTGGCACAGCAGAAAACCTGTAATGAGAGTTTGGAAACTGGAATCCTCAGTGATCAAATGTGATTCCAATACATAGTTCATCAAGAAAAAGGATGTTTCTGTATCCATGTTTATCAAAGAAGATAAGGAATAAGGGTCTTTTTATTACCTGCAGCAATAAAATGTGATGAATTATGGACCCCAAAATATAAAGGCCAACTTTATATCCCATGCACAGTGGAGGATGTGTATGTTTGTGTGTGTGTGCACTAAACCTTCTTATCACAGGCTCTGACACTTTAAGCTTCCATCTTCCCCACCCCAGCTTCCAGAGCAGGCAGAATGGAAACCAAGAATGATGCCAAAACATAACTGTAGGTATTTGTCTAGGGATGTGTTGAATTTTTTTTGCATTGAAATTCACCTGCTGACATTTTCCTGTGAAACAAAGTCTGTAATCTAAATTCACAAGCAAGATTGTAGATTATGTGCTTTTACTACATCTACAAACATTCACTCACTGCATTTGTCCTCTGATTTGTCTGGCTTACCTCTTCCAAATCTCTGCTTTCATCCTGACAAGAATTTAAAATTTATTTTATTCTTCTAATGACGTGTGCAAATACTTGTAAAAGTACAATGACTCTGGAATGCCAATTCTGTCTGAACAGATTCTTAAGGAGAGACTGAAATAAACCACTCTGATTTTCTTTTAAGCTGTTTCACTGATGTTAGCAACCAGATCTCTGTTGTGTCCCTGGTAGAGAATTATTATTCTTTACCAGTGTTCATCAGCATAATTGCATCAATCTTCCTTTCTCAATTTATGCAAAAGAATATTGGAAAATAAGACATTTTTATTGTCACTTACACATCACAGACTTGCCAGATAGTAGAATTTGCAGTAAGGGATTAAGACTATGCTTGTTAAATGATTGCTATGATAAACTGACAGGGTCTCTGCTTTTAAAGATAAGCTATCATATACTAGCACCAGAGACTGGTAAAACCCAGGGAAAAGTCAGAACCCAGGTGTTCTCCTTGATGTACAGAAAATACTGCTTTACAGAGTTGGTTCTGCTTCTCCTTTTGCCATCCCAAAAGAACTGCAGAAAAGGCACCTTTTACAGGGAGGATTTCAACCTTGCAGCTTTCTAGAAGTGCATAAATTCAAAACTGTAGATTTATTTTAGAGTAGATTTTCCATGGGAATACAAAGCTGGAATAGACCTACTGATTCATTGAGGTCATCCTCTACCTTGTCAGCAGTCTCAAGCAGTCACATCACACACACTCTTTTAACAACTGCTTTAGTCCACCCTAAAGCTAGATGCACTTAGATATTTTGTGCATTAAGAGAATATCCCAAAATGGTTCTTATGCAAAAATCTCAGAACTTCTTAGTCTAAATGAAAGCCTTTGCAACTGGGTATTTGCTTTCATCACCCAGTAGGCTGCAGACTTGAGGGGTTACCTGAGTAAAAATTTTTCAATTTGTTTCCACCTTAGGCTGGGTCATTCCCATTCCCCTTATTGTTCCAGCCTTTGGCCCGGTATACCTAATTTCATATTGGTTCTTTCCTCTGTTCTGTAATCCCTTTCTCTGTTCTCAAATTTTCTTACTTGAGATGACTTAAATATTTCTTGTTTGAGATGGCTTAAATATTTTGTGTAAATATTTTCCCTTTTTGACGTGACTGAACTGTCAGATAGGTAATGGCTACATCTTTGACTACAGACATTTGCTTTCAAACCCTTCAGCACTCCAGATTCTTTCCTAAACTTGGATTTACCAGCACTGGCTTTGCCATTCCACTCTCATGACTGCTTCCAGAATTTGTAATTCAGCAAGACAGGTCAAGAATGTTTGAGCACATCAGGGCATAAGGTGTGAAAGTGTTCATTATGAGGTAGAATAAAAATGCCCTAGATAAGTACACAGCAATCCCAACAAGAATAATAGAGAGTTGACCAGAAGATTTGGCCAGATTTATCCCTTTGTGTCCTCGTGACTCCATTTTTATGCTGGTTTGTTTCAGGGAAGGGAATAAAGAGGGCTGGCGAGAGGTCACAAAAGAGTCTGCTTGGTACAACCGACAGTTGCTTTCAGATTGCTCAGACTGAGGTGATGGCAGCTGGTGAGGAAGTAGCTGATAAAAGGTAAAAGATGTAAATACAAAGCACATCAAACTACAATCCAACACAAGTTCTGAAATGCTCCCAGTGTCAGACCCACAGTGCCAGCACAGCCCATGGCAGCCTGCAGGGCTCCAGCACAGAGCCTCTCCTTCACCACCTTGCCTCATCATAGCCCCTTTCTCTTAACCACAGTAGCAGCAGCTCTGTTAGGCATACACTTGGAGCTTGTGTGAGACAATTGTGTAAGTAACAAAATTGAAAATATCTTTTTCCTTCAAATAAACTGTGAAAAGACTGAGCTGTGTAGGAGATAAATGAAAACAAGGGAGGCTTTGCTGTTTTATGTACTTAATAGCATAGCAATCTGTGGGGGTCATGTTTTCTCTCAGCTGAAGGAAATTGTATACATCTACTGCACAGCATCTAGCTGAAGGCAGAGATGATCCTTTAGGAGGCATCTATGTATTCTTTAAATGTACAATTATTTTGAGTGTTTATGGTAATTGCATGTCTCAGGTTCAGTTCTGCAAGATGAAGTACACTACGGTGCATGATTCAGTTTCTTAGAGTGCTTCGCTCTGATATATGAACGTGGGGAAATGAGTTGCTGATTGCTTTTCAGTCATTATGTTTGATTTTCAGGTTTTGTATATTTAATCATAGCCCATTCATTTAAATACTCAAAATTACCTTGTGATTTAAAACATGCAGCCAGTTATGCCAGTTAGTGTTTAATACAGTGAACAATTCACTGCTTTTACATGTTATCATTTTTGTGATGCTTTATATCATGGCTAATAAAAAAACCCCATCATTTTCCGTCAGTACATTTCATTTTGAAGAGCTGTAAAACCTTATGAGAAGGTTTTGAATAATATTGTGGGGTTTTGTATCTCCTTCATTTTACAAGAGTAAAATAATGTGAAATCTCTTGGCATCATTCCAAGTAATGGTTTTTCCAGCATATGCATACCTATGAATATTTTATTCTTCCAACATTCTTTTTTCTGCCTTTAACCACAGTAGGAATGGCACTATAAGTGGAAAACATATGCCACCCACATAATATTTTCTTTATAATCTTGATCCTAATGTCATTTGAACTTTAGAAATCTCCAGTTAGTGACCTAAATTCTTCTGAACAAGTGTTCTGTTGAGGACTACCAATGCAGACATAAGTTTAAGGGATTCTTCCAGTATTGAGCAATTGAGCATTCCATGAAAACGCAGCTACAGTAGTTCAATTTTGGATAGATTGAGTTCAGATTTCTCAATCACTTTTTTCACAAAATGAGGAAGAAAATAGTAACTCCTTATGTGCCTTATGAAGTTGTGCCATTTTTTTTGTTTTGGTTTTGGTTTTGGGTTTTTGTTTGTTTGTTTGTTTTGTTTTGGGGTTTTTTGTTTGTTTGTTTCTTTGTTTGTTTTTTTAGCTGACCACAGTAAAATCATAGGATCATAGAATCATAGAGTGGTTTGGGTAGGAAGGGACCTTAAAGATCATCTAGTTTCAATCCCTCTGCCATGGGCAGAAATGCTATTGACCAGACCAGGTTGCTCAAGGCTCCACCCAACCCAGCTTTGAACACTTTCAGGGGTGGTGCACCCACTGCTTCTCCAGACAACTTATTACAATGCCTCACCACCCACACAGTAAAGAATTTTTTCATAATATCTGGGAAGAGCAGGAGACCTGAAGTGCTCAGGCTGAGAGCCATCACTACTGACACACTCTGCTACCAACTCTCATTGAACAGTTCTGTTCAATAGGCAGCTCTGTCATAACAAAATGCACAGATCTCTGTGCCCACTGGAAAGATCGGGTGGCCACAAAAACCTCTGCTTGCTGCATAGTGTGTATCCACATTTTCTCTGTGTTTTGAAGAGGAGGGATGGTGACTTGGCTGTGGTGAGTCCCACCCACATGAAGATGCTGGGGAATGACCCTGGTTTTAAATCTTTGGAAGTGGAACAAGTGAGTAGCACCACCAGTTAGCCTGGACTTTTAGGGGGGCCCACATTTTGCTCAGTGGCAGTACAGATGGTATCTACAGGTTTAGTAGTAGGGATTTGTCTGCTTGCAGCCCATGGAATGATCAGGCTTGCCTAAACTGAGGGAGTGAACAGCAATTTCATGAAATGGCTCTGTTAGCAAGGTGTTTGTACTGCAAATCTTGTCCATTGATTACAAAAGTAACTCACTTCCCTAAAAGACTGGAATTACAACACTCAACTATTTGACCGTTCCATGCCGTAGTTACATGACACCAAAGCATTTTGAGCATTGCGTGTAATAACTAAGATTCTCTTTTGAAGCCTGGTGCCATGACATCCTACTGCATCAGTGCCATGCTAGGTGGACTCTTCTGCAGGAAAGAGTGCCCAGCAAGTGATCTGGGATTTATTTTTATCATGAGACAATCCCAGCAATGAGCAATCTGTGCCTCAAGGTACTTACCAGCAGGAAACAGTGCAGTGTACCAGCTCCACAGGGGAGCAGTACAAGCGGCTGTTCAGATGGTAACCTTTTCCACTCTCAAGTACTCCCAGTGCTTGGGTATGGCAATGGGACTGAGAAAAACATAATCTGAGCCTAAGTGCTTTTGCTGCTGAGCCCTGCCTGATCCCTGAAACCTGGACATCCTTGCAGCCAGGTGACTTTCCTCTAGGCATATGAAGGACATGCTTGCAGCACTGCTAGCATTTCATCATTCAAAGGACTGGGCAATCCATGGAAAAGACTATCCATGATATGCAATAAATCAGTCTCACATTAGATGCCTGCCAATGAATATAAATGACCACCCACACAAAAAAGCTGCCCAGCTCTTCACACTCTTTTCTCTCTTTATCATCTGCTGTTTTTCAGAAGGCCGACCTGTCTCTGTACCAAAAACTGCTCTGGATCCCCACGCTTACACTAATATTACTGTTCTTGATAGAGTTACACCATTTCATTTTGATGAGTCTCTGAGAAGACTCACCAGGAATTTCCCCACCTCCACTGACCTGGGAGGCCTGTAGCTCCTCTCTGTAGGGATCCCAGCTGTCTGATAAGCTCTTCACAGGGATCACTCCTTTAGGAGTCATCAATATTTGCCAGCAAAACACCACTGGGGAAATAAGAGACCACATAACAAAAATTTCTGATACAGAACACAAGGTAAAATACAATCAAAACAGTGAATCTGGAAGAATTTGGTCTTCCCCATTGCAAGAGCTAAGAAAGGTAGCAGAGACTTATGCTGCAGATAGAGCTGAACTTACCCTTTTATGAAGAAATGTAGCAGAGGATCACTTGGCTTGTCTTGCCAGTATCTGATGAGGAGGAGACTGTGATGACAAAGAAGATTATGTCAATATAACAATCTGTTTCCGGATATTATGGTAGATAAAGTTTTAACAAATGCAGTTGGAACAGCCTGATGAAATATGAAACAAACAGATGCAAATGTTTCAAAGCAAAATATAAGTGTAAGAATTGATACCTCAATTAAAAAAATATATTCACTTTGCGAAGCAGAATTTATTATTGTAGGTTTAGAAGTAAACATATGGGTCCATGATTTTGTAAATAAATATAACAGAAAGATATCTCTTGTGTGTACTTTTGAATCAGAAATTTTTGGAAATAGTTTTTTTCCAGGTAATGCTATGTTGCTTTTTCCTACCTCTTCTGCAGAGTATCTGAGGTTGTGGATTTATTACTAAGTACAGATTATGGAGCAGGCAGATCCCCATAAGCATGAAATCCATTTCTGTGTGCCATCATAAATCTTAGAAGCACTATCTTTATTAGTAAGAAAAATTAGTGGGAACTCATTCTGACTTTGTGTATTTGTGCATCCTCTTGTTTCTTCTGTGCAGTTTCTTTCCTCCCCTATATATATTCTCATCAAAGGGTAAGAGCATTGTCTCTACCTATTTTTGTTCTCTAAATGCCACCAAATGTTTGGAGGAAAGATGAAAGCTTTGTGCTTAGCACAGACTGAGATAGGTTTGTTAGCTAGTCAGCCAGTGACAGGTATTGACACGATTCCCAGTGAAAATTTGAGGTGCTGACAGAAGATGAGGTGGAGATGAAAACAAAAGTTGAGGTGGAGATTCTCTGGGGATTTCGCGGAGGAGAGCATAGCTTCACACATGCTGTGTAGCCCATGCCCCACACACAACCCCAGTGAGACACAGGAAAGGCTGCTGAGAGAGAATGGCAGTCAGGAGCAGGGTGCTACAGCTGCCACATTAATTCCTGCTGCCTGCAGCTCCGTGTCTAAAGGAGCCAGTTGGAAGGAGGGCCAATGGGCCAGATGAGTCATGTTCTAAAGGGCTGGATTGAATCACAGACTGTGGGCTGAGTGTTCCCCATCTTGGAGTGCTGGTTTGATTTCACCACAGGCCACTGAAGGCTGGATCAGTTTTAGCTTAAAAGAAAGAAGCCAAAATGGATATTTATGAAGTCAAAAGCATTGGTGTTTGATCATGAGTCACCTGCTTGGTAGAGATGGAAAGGGTGAAGGGATTTTAGTAGTGCTTCCTCACTAGAGCGGCTTCAAGCCAAGCTGGGCACATCCCTGAGGTTCATTTCTGTCTGTATTTTCAGTGCCTTTGCTATATCTGCTCTGAACTCATGTTCACTATATCTGTCTCCAAAGTTTCTTCTGAAATTTTTTATCAATCAGTATCTCTGGCCTTCAAGTCTTAATTTGACAGAACAGTGTTCAATTACCATTTTTTATAAATAATAAACTTTTCAGTTGTTAACTGAGCCAAGTACAAATCACATTTTACATTAAAGTGACAGATGACAGAAGTGAACACTCCAAGAGTGAGCACTGCAGCAGGCAATTCTTGCACTGCAGTTGTAGATTTGTTTTCTTGCTCTCTTTCTGTCAACCTTATATTTTTCTAAATTCATTGCTCAGAGATCTTTGTTAATGTACAAATCATAAAATCAAAGATTAATTTACATTGGAAATGATCATTGCAGGTATATCATATTGCATCCTCCTTGAGAAAAAAAATATAGTGACACTCTCAAATGTCATGAGCACAATTAGAGTGTTTATTTTTCCTTCCTCTACGCACAGAAAAAGGTTTCATCGGAACAAACTGTTTCTTAGTGATTGTAATTGAGGTCTGTAAATCACATGCTTACTAGGACCATCCCATTAATTCCTTGCACAACTAAGCCAAACATTAGTATCAGTTGCACTATATTAACTTGACAGCATTTGGAACAAGAATCTAGCTTTTGTACCACTTCACTTTCTCAAGATTAGCTAAATAAAATTAAGTTCTATACAGTAACACTAAGGAGAAGTACCTGGTCTTGCTAAAGTAGTCCTTTACTCTCCTACAGTATGTTATGAAATCTGCAAAAGAAGTAGTGTAAATACTTTGATTGACAGTATTTGTACTTCAGAATTTGAATTGTAGTTTTAGTTCAAGGCTTCACCACAGCCATGGTGTTCTTCTGAAGATGTTGCCCTCATAACTCTCTAGCCCTCAAATCACCAACAACACCAAGAGCTGTAGCAGAGACAGAGGGAGACTTGTTCTCAAAGAAATACCCCAGTGACCCCCTGGCTGGGGTGTTTGCCTGCTCCTGTAGCGAGAGCAGGTCCATGTGAACACGTCACCAAAAGCTGAGGGCTAAGCACATGAGCACGGATTTTGAGAATACAGGGACTGTCAATAGAGTCATGATAAGGGGCAGATAATTTTGTGCAGCCCTAAAATTATGATGATTATGATGACACAAATCATCAGTGGTGCAACAGGCCCCGACACGTAACTTTCTCATAAACAGGTGAGATGCAGGAAACACCCTGTCTATTTGACTATTTGCATAAAACCCTTTTAAAGAAACTTTCCCTCTGATTTATCTAAAAGGTCTGTGGGAGAAAGTGGATGCAGCGTGACATGGGAAAATATAGTTTCAGCCCAATACCCAACCCACTTTACACATGGCTGCTGCTCAAACAAGAAAAAAATTAATGTCACAAGCCAGCTGGACACATCTTTTGCCCATCTGTTCCATATTTATTTATTTTTTCAACATTTGATTTACTGTTTAGTGTTTATATTTCTCTTATTTGGTACTCGATGAAGAATTACAAAAAAGTCATCAATGTCTCCTTCTGTTCCAATCATCCTGGAATTCCCAGAGTCAAACATGGCTGCAAAACGAAGTGCAAGCTCTGTCACCAAGCAGACTAACCTTTTATTTATGTGCTTATAACTGTCTATTTCAATAACTGTATATTTCAATAACCTTCAATAACTGTATGTTTCCCAGCTATCTCTATCTACACAGTTGCTACAACAGCAGCAGAATATTAGAATGTCATATTTGACTTGGGAACATGCTCTTTTCCTTTCAAAGAATAAAGAAGATTCTAACAGATGAACAAGTAGTCATAATTCTAAACCTAGTATAGGAGCAATCCTAAATACTCAAACCCTTTCTTCACTCTTGCTTTGAAAGACAAGAAACACAATGTGTTTGTTTATTCTTGGAAAATTTAGAAAACTGAAGGGAAGAACTGGAGGGAAATGAATCCAAATGCTGAATGTGTCTCATAGGACATTATTTTCAGTTCTGATTTAAGTCAGTCATTGCATCTCTGGGAATTTTCAAGGCTGCTAATCTGCTTTGGAAAGCAATTTCACTGACACATTCTCAACAAATTAGTTTAGTTTGGTTCTTAAAAGACTGTTTCTTCATACTTGTTAATATTTGTATCGTAGCTCTGCCGCTGCAGGGATATAAGTAAAAATAACTGGGGGAGGAAGAGTTACCAAGTGATCATAACATTAATAAGTATTTAATGAAACAAAAATACCCCTTACAACCACCCCTCCTGGCAGCACAGAGAGTTAGAGCCAGATCAGCTTGCTCTTACTTAGAACAGCTAAATCCAAAGCACTCCTAAACCTTCCAGACCAAGCCCTCCTAGGAAGTCTACATGCAGGAACTGGAGGTTGATGGGCTGCAGGCCACTTTAGGTGGTTTGTTACCAGTTCTGCTGCAACTCAGCAGTGAGCACAATCACAGACTCCACCATTTTCCTGGGTCAGGAATATGATCCAAGTTACAAGTTACCAGCACTGCAGGGAAATACAAAGTTCCCCAGAAGGAACAACCACTTGAATTGTTATGCTGCACATATAAGTTTGGCCATGTCTGCCCAGCAGACATTTCAATACTCCACAGGCTGCTGTTTTGAAGACCACAGCTACTCAGCTCTTGCCTGCTGCCTCAATTCCTATCATAGGGGTAAGAAACTGCCTGTGCACCAAACAATAGGAAACAAACCACTTCTCATTTGCTGTCATGGTCATGACACCAGTTCCCGTTTTGCAGTTTCACTTGGGATTGTAAATATTTCTTGGAAAACTACAACAGTCCAACAACTCCAAAAGGACAAGAAGGATGATGGAGTTGACACCAACCATGAGCACAGAGAAGGAGGTAGCCAGAACAGCAGGTGCTCTTGCTATTACCATATCCTGCCTGAGTAGCACGAATCCATAACTACCAGTAATATATAGTTTCTTTTAGTTATTTGGTTATTTTGTTACTTAAAACATTATTATTGAAACCATAGTATCCAGTTCATTTTTCTATGACGAACATAGGTCTACACAATAATCCAGGTTTCCTGTTTTTCAGATTGTACAAAACAAAGTGTATTGTACTGTATTCCTGCTCTTTGCCTGATTTCCAAAATTTAGATTTATGATTATGTTCAGTACCAGAGGTAAGTCACACGTCTGTAAACAATGGTCACAGTACAATGAATTTTGGATTGAGCACCTCTCACTTAAAAACATCTGTTCTCCGGTGTTTCCTAAAAGTTTGCACGGTCTCTATTTCACTAAATCTCTTCTGTTTAGTACTTCCTATTTTTTTTTACTTCAATAACTTTCTTTCAGAAAAAGAAGACAGAGACTGGCTCTATCTAGGAAAAAAGCCAAGATAGGCTTTTTAGTAACAAACTCAGTGCTCCTGAGATGCATGGGAGCAGCAGTGTGTGTACAGGCAGGAGAGAGGGCAGCCTGGAAGCTCTGGCAGGACCAAGCTGCCCTGTTGGATATGCCAGTATCAAGAGGCTGAAAATGCCACTGAAGATGACTGGCCAAGAGAAACAGTGATAAGACAAATCCTAACCACTGGATTGCTGCAGAGCCTGACAATAAAGAGATTAGAGCTGGAGGAGCTGGGCAGGACAGAAATGGATATAGGGCATGTGTATAGTACTGAAGATCTTGAGAATGCTCTGAAAAGGTTTAGATACTTTTGAAAAGTGCTTAGGGAAGAATCAGAACCACTCTAAATCATGGCAGCTGCCTGGCAATTGCACACAGCAACATGCAGGAGACATGAGGCTGCGCTCTCTAGGACCCTGCTGATGCAGCCAGAGAGGCGAGTTCCACTGATGCAGCTTTCTGCCTTTTAGCTGATCTCTGTCACAACAGCAGGGGATCGTTTCCAGAAGTTCTAGTTTTCTCCATATGATTTTAAAACACAAAGTCACATGATATAGTCAAGGATCTGTTTAGGAATAGAAAAAAATATTTTTGAAGTAAACGTCTCCAGCTTTGTTATTGGTAAAAAGCCAACATTGTCTTTATTTGGGTAAGTCTCTGGCCCAGGAGTTAATAACATTATATTTAATCAGCAGAGAGCACTTCTGCAATTAATTTAATTTGAAACAGTATCTGGCTTTATAACATTGATTTTGCACTTCATTGAGTTGATTGTTACGTTGCTATAAAAGGACCACAGCGTTCTATGTATGATTGCTGTTGTTAAAGTCAAAGAAAAGTTAAAAGACTTACCCCCATTATGGTTGCTATAGGTAACTAAGAGAAACTACAAATAATTGCAAAAATTAAAGTCACAGAATCACAGACCAGTTTGGGTCAGAAGGGACCTTTAAAGGCTACCTAGACCAACCCCTCTGCAGTGAGCAGGGACATCAACTAGATCAGGCTGCTCAGGGCCCCAAACGAGCTGAACAGTTCCAGGAAAGGGGCATCCACAGCTTCTCTGGACAACCCATTCCAATGCCTCATTATAATAAATGTCTTCCTTAGATCTAGTCTGAACTCACCCTCTTCTTCTTAAATCATTTCCTCTATACCCACCAAAATTTTTCTGCTGATCTTTATGACCCTTGTCATGAATGTAAGCATGATTGGAATAGATGCAAAGTGCTGATGTTTTCTGGATTCTATATTAAGATCCAGCGCCATAAGATGAAAAAGAAAAAAAAGAAAAACCTGGAAAAATTGGCAAAAATAAATAGTTCTTCCATACAAAGCCAGTGTCTTTGCTTCCCTCCCCAGATCTCCCTCACAGACCAGCCTGGGCAAGGCTGATGTGATGAATCAATATGGCTCATCCTGAGTACCTGATGTGTACCTGATGATAATTTAGGTAGCTAAATCTCCTGCACCCACTTTAGCCAACTTGTGTAGGAGGTATGAATGCAGGTGCAGGGAGAAAAAGCATCAGATTTAGTTCCATGCATTGTTCTTTATATCATTAAGGGGAAAAATTCTATTATGAGTTTTGTTATAACACATTGGTTAAAGTACACAGACACACCCCTGGAAGAATGGAAACAGTGATTAGAGAGGATACAATGACAGAAACACTGTAATAAAAAAATGCCTAATTTATTAATACCTTTGAAATATCCTAACTAAAGCTCTACTTATATGATCAGGCTTTGTTACCAATTTAGTAATTTGTGTCCCAGGCTGTGTTTACTTATGTGTAGGAGCATTTTTGGGATCAGATTCTTTTGGAAGCAGAGCCTCCATCTATGCTATGGGAGTGCACAAATAACTAAGAGTCATGCTGTCTCTGCAGGCAAAAATCAGTGTAATAGGATATGGGGAAAATTTGGGAGCTTGGAGATGCTGTTGTTGAAGAGCAACAAGCCCCTGTCTTCTCCAGAAGATGCCACATCCCTGAGAGGAGAACAGCAGGTTGTGTGGTGGCTGGGAACTCCAGTACTTAATCTTATGTCTCTCCTGCTTCCTTTTCTGTCTGCCAAGAGCTATTAGCCACACATGCACAAACAAACCAGGAATAGCTACACATGCTTTTAAAAAACTTGTGCTTGAATTGCTTCTTTAAAAAGCATATTTATACAGTCAATCAAAGCCAACAATATCTCCCAGCCAGTCAGTTGCACTCACTATTTCTTGCACAATACAGCCTGAATTCTCCCCTACTTTCCCCAGACACCCCTCCCTCCCCACAGTGGAGGGTTGCTTTAGGCAGCTCCTTGCCCCTGCACTCTACTCTCTACTCTACTCAATAGAGAAATTAGAAATGTTATGCTCCCTCTTGTCACTGGGGTGATCTTTCTACAGAGGCAATGGCATTCCTCTTTCATGCAACAGGAAGCCATGCTCAGTGCTGGGGGAAGGGGAAAAGAAAGTTTCAGGTGCAATAATTTCCCATATAAATCCACTCACACATCCAATGCAGTAGAGCTCTCTGTGGCTGTATCTTGCAGAGTGCTTTGTGCTGAAGAGCATCCTTGTGGGGTCTCCTGGGCTTCTGAAACATCTGCTATGCTTTGATTTTTAAAATCCTTTACTGGGAAGTAATTGAAAAAGTAAAGAATTCATAGGTAGCAAAACACTGAGCAGTTTTCAGGACACAAGAGAATCACAGCAGTGATTGATTGATTAGGCTCTTTAGCCTATAGACATTGAAACTCGTTAATTAATACTGAGAGGTGATATAGATTATTTGAAAGTTTGATTAGGCTCTTTAGCCTATAGACATTGAAACTCGTTAATTAATACTGAGAGGTGATATAGATTATTTAATTAGCAGTCTCCAATGAACTGCAGCTGCTGAATTTGGTACTGGAGTTATTTCTGACAAAATAACATTATCTTTCTTTCTTAGCTCTTAGGAACAGAGTTAAGAAAAACTAGATTTTAGTGCAAAGTTGCAGAATAGCAATTCCAGGGAAACAAGTTTTCTCATTACCGAAAGCACTGCAGTGCAACCAGTTGCCCTGACAATGTGTCTAACACTGCCATGGAGAAGCCCAGCACAAGGTGTTGAGTGGGTGTTTCATACTACTTGCTTATTAAAACCTTGGTCTCTGCTCAAACTTCCAGAAGGTCTCCCAATTTGTGCCAATATTGGTGATGGTTTTGACCATGTGCGTGCTTTTCCTCCAGGAAAATAGGGTCCCACAGCAGCTTTGAAAGGAGTCCCAAGAATAGCATCTCTGAGTTCAGTTCAAATTATATATTTTCTTTGCATTACAATCCTTCAGATATCAAACTTATAAAAAATGTATAATGAGGAAAACAATGATAAACAATGATATTCTGGTCTTTAAGACAGCAATAGCAATCACTTTTCAGAAAACAGAGGAGAGCAGTTAATATAAATGACAAGCTGCAAATGTGAGAATTTTACTCAAAGCCATTCCTATCACAAATTATTACTTAAATTACTTGTCTGTCTTCTAAAAGCCATTTGGACCAGCTGTAACTGACTCCTACTGCATACCAGTATCAGTATCTGTTATTAATAAAATAAATCAATCCTCCAATGATATTGTTGAAATAACTTTTTACATTTCAAAGAGGCTTTGAGCAATGTTACTTGGGTTACTTCTGAAATTAACACATGTAAGAGATGAGCTTTTTCATAGAGAGACAATAAATTGGGGTCAATGCGATTTTGTCTCCATTATACATGTTGGGAAATGTAAAAATGAGGGAAGACTGGGAACCTTCAGAGGATGAACAAAAGTTTAGAAGCTTTTGGCTTGGCATCATTAGCACATTCTTATTCATACAGATTGAATAGAAGGAAGAACCAGAAACAGACAGGAATAGAGTTCCTGCATAAATTCATGCTGATGTGAGTTGCAGAAATCAGGAATGGCAGCACTGGAGAGACAGCTCAGAGTCTGAGTGGCTCATAAGCAATCCCCAGTGTATGAGTGAGACCAAATTGATGTAAGTTTACTTCTGTTACCAAGTTTTAGGAGTCTTGATGCTTCTCCCTTGAAGTTTCAGACCAGTAAGTGTGGACTGGGAGGTGGTATTCCTGGCAGGCAAGGAGGGATATTTTTTCTTAAGGCAAAATCATTAGTGAAATATTATTAATCAGTATCTGGCCAGACATCCTGAAAAAGGCAACAGTGAGGCCAAGCTATGCAAATACAAATTGCTTGAAAGATGATTTTTAAGAGCAAACTTATTCATCCCTGGGTCTCCTCTGTCCTTTCAATCCAAGAGCTTCATAGCAAAGTTATTCTTGTAAAACACAAATTTCATCCTAGTAACAACTGCTCTGATTGAGTACAAGTAGTCAGTTCTTGGATCTTTAGGCCAAAGGCAAAAGGCCTTTCTGTTTTCCACTTCAGCTGGAAAGCAGGATGTCCTATTTATTGAATAAGTAGGAACATCAGTGATAGCAAGAGGAAGGAGGACCTATGTCAACACTAGGGAAAAATGCTGAACTTTTCTTGTCCCCTTGTTCTCCTGTATTCTTCTCTTTTTGAAACAGAAATTACTCTGAAAAAAGTGTAGTTTAATGAAATTGGGCCTTCTCACATTCCCAGCACATACTCCCCCTGCATTTGAACTAAATTTGGCTCAGGTGATTGTTCAGATTTTCTACGCAACTAGTCAAAATAGTAACAGCTGAAAGGGAAAGATGAACAAACATTTCTACTGCAATAGCTGTACTGTGGGAGGATGATTCAAAGCCCCCTATAATACTTTTTTTTAGAGTATTGAGGGATACCAGATATTTTCAGCTTTTGAAACATTTCCATTCAGCATCCTTCTGTTGGATTAATGGTTTGTTTGATTTTTTTCCTCACAGGTTGTTCTGAAAAAAGTTGTGTGATGTGCTTTGCTTTAGAAAATATAAAATCAATCAGAGAATAAGAAAATTGATGTTTCCACATATCTATTAGATTAACTGCTCAAGTAAGTGGATTTAGGCTCTGTTAGCAGAGAAATTGGAAGTTTTAACTTATTGCCTACAAACTTAGACTCCACTAGGATGGCCAGTTCTTCACACAGAAATAGCTTTACAGCTCTGTCTGTACCTCAGCAAAACATAAATTTGATCTTTTGGGCAGCAAAATATATGTTCAGTCCTTTTGCTATTTATACCAACCTCTTTGGATGAAACTACTAAGTAGATTTTTCTCACTTTGTTTTCCTTCCAGCTACAGCCATCACAGTAGGAACACTCTGTCACATATCAGCACTGCTGGACTTCTTACACTAGATGTTCTCAAAGAGAAATGCTCAAGCTATTATTCCTAACCAGAAAGAGATCTCATCTCATCTCATCTCATCTCATCTCATCTCATCTCATCTCATCTCATCTCATCTCATCTCATCTCATCTCATCTCATCTCATCTCATCTCATCTCAATCTCAATCTCATAGTAACCTCATCTGTTTGTTTATACTCTTGTCCCCACCAGATCCTTTCATTGATCTAACACTTCAAGATCTCTGTCTTCAGATAAGCATGGGAAGCCAGAGCTGCTATTTATTCTCTGATGTGTGTTTTGATCGGGTGGAGTCAAGTTCAGGATGTTAAGAAAAAGCTGGGAATGCTAAGTTTAGGCCTAGTATCCTTCTACTGATCTCTGTAAACAGAGGAGCTTTCTGAGCTGTCCTGAGTTGCCCTTCTGTAGATTGTACTGGTTCTGCCTATCTGGGTTTGCAGGGAGCTAAACTGGGTTTTGTGTGTGACTGAACAAATCCATGGAAGTGAAATCATTGACATCTATTAAAGACATCACCTCTGACTGATCTGCAAAGTATCTTTTACTCTAGTTTTTTTACTTGCCTTGAGGCATTTCCTGTTGGTTTCTTCTTTTAGTACTCTGCATGTACTTGTAATCTATGGTGTGCAACAGCCTGAACCCAGAGAAGGTGAAAAGCACAACCTGCTCAAGAAGAAAATTAAGTTTGGCTCTACCAACACACCAGAAATAGCCACAATGGTAAATCTCGCCTACAGAGTTTTTGAAGATCTGACTCACAGATATCTCTCCCTTATTATTAGTTAAGCAATCTGACCACCAAACCTCTGGCTGGAGTTCTGTCTAGATGCTGATGTACTTTAGTGTTCTCAGTGTTGAGACAGAAGATGCAGTTTTATCTTCCTCTCGGAAAGGCAGATCCCTGGAAAAGGGAGGTTGTAGGTACCTTGATCAACAAAATCTGAAATAAGCAGCCTGCAAGAAAAGAGGCTAGAGCTCTAAGACTGAAAAGGATTCACACTGGAGCAGACAAGAACACATGGCATTTTACTATGTTTAGGACAAAGGACGTGGAGAGCATGTGTTTCAGACACTTAATACACAGTAACAAACTATTTTAAGGAAAAATATTGTAGCTATTTTCTATACTTAGAACCTAGTCAGAGTGCACTGAAGATAAAGAAAAAATGTTCATGAACTTTGGGGGCCTTTGGATCATGCTCTTTCAGGATAGCAAACATCAAAAAACAGATCATGTGTTTTAACTGCGCCCAGCGCCAAGGACTTTTTCCCTTTTAAGAATTTTTTTTTTCCTTTTGAAATAAAGTCATAGAGGGCATCCTTGGAATGAATTTCCCCTTTTCTAAAACCAGACAGTCTGCTAGTTAATGTAAAAGACATTTTCAGAGTCTGAAATAGGTTTCACATGTGCTGAGATGCCAGGAAGGTTATAAAGAAGGCTGCAGTGTAGGGAAATCTTGAGTTGATGTGTAGAGCAAACAAGAACACAGTTGTAATATTATTCCTTCCTCAATCAAAGCAGTGTTTCATTTTCACATCTTGACCTAGCTTATCTTCTAAACCAAGAGAGGAGGAATGGGATATAAATAATTAAAACTTCTGCCTTTACTACCACTGGAAGTGCAGGGGGAAAGCCACTGAACATGTCTCTGCATGACAGCTGTGTTTTTGTCAAGCTCCCTCATACCTGCAACGCAACAATATTCAGAAAAGTCCTGAGACAACACCTCAGAAGCATTTTGCCTGAAGTTGGAATTTTTAATTGTGCTAGCATACAGATCTGAAAAATTTCCTTCCCAAACAAATCAACATTTCATGTCAGGTTTATGTAATATCTATAGTACGTTCCCTACACATACAGTTATCACTCTGGACACCATCAAAACAAGATTTTTCGGGAATTCTGGTAACCACATTAAATAAAGGAAGTGGAAGGTATATTTTGTTGTGATAAATTTCATTTTGCTGCCATGTGCTCAGTTCAAGGAAATTGCAATTGTTGAAAGAGGAATCTTTGAGTTATTTAACTTTGAAAACATCAACAAATTCACATGTATTTTTTCTCCATCTTGACATAAATGCACAGCCATGTATGAGAAGATATATTAGCAAGACACATTTATAGAAAAGCCAGCTAGACATATTGGACTGCATCAACAATGATTCCAGTGGAAAAAAAAATAAAAATCAAGCTCGCTTCTATTTTTTTGCCTGTGTCCAGCTATTGCATGAGTTGGACAGAATGACAGTTTGTAACACTTATTAAACCCATACTTTGCTTGATATCAAAGAGAATTGCCTTATGCAACTAGAATGTTTCAGGGAAATCTTGACAGTTTTATCAAGAAACAAAAAAAAAAAATTGCAAGCCACTTGGCATCCATCATCACCCTGAAAACACATACCTGTAGCTTGTTACAATGATAGTACCTAAACCAGAAAATTCAATATTAACTCAGAATAAGTTGGGCCTGAAATGAAACACGCTTGCAGCAAGCAACTTACATCTCAGTCTTGCTTCATAAGGTTTTGGGTTTTGCTAGGCGACTAACTTTTAAATTTTACATGCATTGCATCTGTTGTCTGTGGGAGTAGAAAATAAATGTTTCAAGTCACTTGGTTACCTCTGAGAGGCTTTTTGTAGAGAAATTAACCATGTATTTATGGTCACTTAATAGTAGCAAGGGAAAATGTAGAGCTAATTTAGTTGGCCAATCACGAACAGATTTGTCTACTCAGTGTAAATTAAGAAACAGTTAATTTAGTATACAGCATAACACAGTATGCAACACTTCTAGCTTGGTGCTGGTGAAACATTTCTGCTAATTAGAAAAATCACATTTCTAATTACAATTAATGTAAGTAAAATGTACACATATCACTTTGCAGAAGTAAAACATTCTACATCCTGGGTAAAATGCTGAAGAATTCTGAACAGAAATTGTTCTTAGTGTTATTCTGTTTTTAAAGCCTTGGTTTACCAACAACTACATGAAGAACATATTTGACCAGAAATTGCATAGTTTCATCCCTGAACATGATGTTAAAACTGAAGGTTTCACCTGATTTTAAAAAAAATCAAAGTTGGATACAATTCTATTACAAGACCTTGCAATTCCTCAGGCAGGAAAGGAAAAATGTCACTAAAGTAATCTCAGGAGAAACAGGGGCTGGTTTAACACAAGGAGTGCAATAGATCATTTGAATTGCAAAGAATTAATATTTTAATTTCTCAATTATACACATATTGGTAGTGATAGGATTAGAGCTTCTTTCTTAGGATGGTGTTAGTTTACCTGTTGCTAATAGAATTAATATTAATAGTGTTTGCAGATTCCTGTTCAGGACAAGGGCTTTTTTACAAACACACATACATGATAGTGGTCCCTCAATTCAAATTAGGCTTCTTCAACCCATTACTTACATTATATTTCCTGTAAGTCAGCCTGTTCCTCAAGACAGAAAAAATTTTATTTTCAGGACACCAGAGTCAGACTCTTATCTGAAGATGTGTTAGTAAATTACACACTTAATGCTGATTAATGTCAAATTAAGACCAGACCTACCATGCCACAGAGCCCACAAATGAGAATCTTTACTTCAGACTGGGTGAATGACAGAAGTTGCTTAAGACTGGCTTATACCTAAAATTTTTGCTAACTATACCTCTTAGCTGTTTCATTAGGTAAGTTTTTATCCAAACTCCATTGTAAGTTTTCATCATTCATTCTGTCTATAAGAATAAACCATTTGAATGTTAGAAAAATACAATTAAAGTTTTGATTAGTATTTTTGTTTAAATACAAGACCAAAACATAACCATTGCTGGTAAAGTAAATGTTGTGGTCTATTTGTAGAACAAACAGAGAAACTGATCTAAGTTTTATATTCTTTTGAATCAAAAAAGAAAATGCATACTTCTTTCCATTTTGTTCCAATAAAATATTCTCATTCCCCCACAGTGGCAAGTGCAGGTATGGAGAAGCTGGTACTTGCAGCTGGAATACCTACAATCCTAAAGATGTTGCTGCCAGACAACAGCAGATAGCCATGAGAAGATGGAGCAGATTTGATCCTGACACCTGCTGCTGCTGACTAACTCCCAGCATAATCAAAAAGCTCAAATCAAACTTTTTGCTTTTAAAATTAAAGTGCTGCAGTACCAATAATTGTGAAAATGGGAGGAATCAGGCACAGTGTGTTGAAAATGCAAATGCTACAGAAAGTGGCCTGCAGGTGGCTGAATTGTTTTGGAAGGCCTCTTGTAATAACTACTAGAGCTGGGAGGAGGCTGCAAGACTCCAAGAAACTCAGGTCTGCCAGAAGTGTTTTCTGAGTTTCATGGATCCAGTAAGATAAGTAAACAGGAGGAGGAGCCAAAGGAAGAGGTAGAGCTGGAAATTATGCAGGAAGGCTGTATGTGTCTGCCACCCTCTCAGATTCCCCACAGACAGCAGTCCACAGGAGGCAGCTGCCTTCAAAGCCTTGCAAACCATTTAGAAACAGCTCTCACTGGAACCCTGCTTCTCTTTCCTTTGTGTACTTTCAGTACACTCAGCTGGAAAAGTAAATGGCTTCAAACAACTGCCTGGGGTTGGCTGAAGTTCTAAAACTGCTGGTGAAATAACACTCAGTGCTGAGCAAATGTTTAAACACAGAAGCATGAAATCGGGAAATGCTCTGTTTGTAGTCAAGCATTACAAAATCCACTTAATATGGTTATTGTGGTAAGGCAAACTTTGGTGCCTAAGAAGACAGTAATGAAAGCTAAAATTTTACATACGAGCTAATTAGGCAACATGGGAGTAATAAATTCCAGAGTTTCAGAGACTTTCACAATGAGCTAAGGCTTAGACACACTTTGTTCTATTGTATGATCAATACAAGCACCAGCACTGTTCCAAAAATCACATCAGCATTCATGTACTTTGAATCCTCATTGTCAAAATTTCAAAAGGAGCTAATTCTGCACTAATGAGCAAACAACCTGCAAAAGTTTCTTGTAAATTAGGTTTGGTTTAATCTGGAGGAGTTCAAAGGAAGTATCTATGACTACTGAGGATGTAGTGTAGTTAATGGTGGTTTAAATATTTAAACTACAAAAATATTTGCTCAGTTCCAGATTTTGGGAAACATTGCAGCAGCAACTTCCTACAATCATAAAGAGAAAATCTCAAGGATGGAACTTCTCTCCTCAGGCCATGCTAAGCAAAATGCTAACACAGAGCAGTTAATTGTGAGCACGGACTGTGCTTCTGCAGCTCTTAGGAGCCCTTGTGAAGAACTGAAGATGATGCCATTGGGTCAAATGCTTTCAAACGGCATGAAAAGGATCATTCTTGACCTGTGACAACCAGGCTCCAAGTATGGGTGAATATACAGATCACATGAGAAAGTATTTTCCACAGAAGAGAGTGGTTTCAGGACACCAAGAATCAAACCACTGAAAGCACCTGAGTACTGAATGAGAACTGTGCTGTCCCACGTTGTTCAAGAAAAATTTTATAATGGTTAATGAAAGCAGCAAGACATGGAAGCCAGATGGAGACGTGTGAGGGCCAGGACAGCAGTGCACAGCACAGCCAAGGAGCTGATACATGAAATGGAGAAGAGCAGAAGAGTCTGAAGGGAGAAGCACACTCACCGGTCAATTTTTGTTAGGCTTGACTTGGGAGTAAAAAGTGCCCAAAGAAATAACTGTGAGTATTAAAGGGGAGCTGAAACTCCCCTTTAATATTCACAGTTCAAGTGCAGATGAGGGAAGCCAAGGAAAGCAGCCCAGAAATCTCCATCCCTTTGTATGCCAGAAAGTGAGAGAATAGAGTTGTAGGAGGGGAAGTCAGCAAAAGGATTAGACAAGGGGAAGGACAGGTACTCTCTCAGCTTTCTCTTGGAGGAAAGCTACAAGATCCTATGCAGCAAGAGAGACAGAAACAGAAAAAGAGGATGTAAAAGTGACACAAACATAGTAGGAAAACATCAGACTACTACTAAACAAAGGTGGCTGAGTCTGAGGCTGCCCCCAGCTGCCTGGCAGGGCTCAATCAGGGACCAACCCACCACCTCCTGCCCACCTGACCTGGTCAATAGACAACCTTGGCTTTGCCAGTCTGGCCAGCAGTCAGAACTTAATGACTTCCCAAATTTTGTTCTCCTTCAAACTTCTCTGAAGTCTGCTCTCTCTCCAGTGAGGAATGCAGTGACTCTGACTCTCTCACATGCTGTCTGACACAGCAGCTTCACCTCAGTGATCCTTCTGATGCCCATGAGGCCAAAGGCAAAGGAGTAACTAACCCCATGATTTGGAGTCTGGTGTCTAAATTCCATCAGCTTCTGGGATTCATGGTCTAAGCACCTCAAAATATAGGCTTAAAGCCCCAGGTATCTCTTGCAATGGTAGCCTAAACTAGTCACAGTGCATAAATAAAATCCCACTCCTGAAGACATTCCAGCTTAGTCATCAGCCAGAGGTCTTATGCCACTAGTTATGAAAATTAGAGCTGATTAACTATTATCAAATAATTTATATTGATCTTCGAAGCTGTATTTGTAGATTTAAAATGTGCCCTTTTATCAGAATCAGGATCAGGATATATGTTGTTTTAAAAGAGTAGGAAAAGGGTATTTAAAGTGTGTTCTGGAAGTCTGCTACATAGCTTGAAAGGAGAACAGACTAACTCATGGGGCTGTGTATGGTATTATTGCTCCCTGGATTATTACCAAAGCAAAAAGCACATTTCTCCCTGGAAAGAGTGAGATAAATTCCAGTACCCTGCCTTTATCGGAAGTGTAGGGGCCTCCATTACTCCTGGAGTCATCACTCCTTAGTTTAAGACCTGCAAATAAAAACAACAGCTACAATGGGGTGAGTTGAGATGAATGTTCACTTTACCCACTGCAGCTCTGAGGTGGGACTTCAAAGATGTGTCAAGAAAGTTTTGTCTAGAAAACACTTTAAATGCCAAGCCAACCCGATTCTCATCAGGTATTTTTCTTCAACAGTTTTTAAAGGATACTATTGTTTAAGTCTTTAAGTGTCTCCTGAGAAGTACTAAGCACTGTTACTTTTCATGGTCATCAATTATTCCTTCCAGTAGAGAAATTCAGGACCCTTTCCTCTCTAAGGACCATTGAGGTCACTGAGCAGGAGGAGATGCATGAGGAGAGAGACAAATTCAGGCAGAACTGCCACTGCTGATCTAGGGAACCAGGCAGAGGGAGTAGAAATCCAACTACTAAAGCTGTCATTGTTAAGAAACCTGCTGTAGAACCCATTTCTTATAATATTAGTGTTACAACTTTGTGAAAATATATGGATTTCACTTGACACTGCTAACCCTATGACTACTTTGTAAAATATTTAACCATCTATTAGAGCCTCCAAGGCTTCCACAGTCAGCTGAGGACTTCAGTGCTTGCCATTCATGTGCATGAGTAATGCACATAGCCTTAACATCTCCAAAATCTTATTAGCCTTCCTATAATGGGCCTCCTTATTATCAGCACCAAAGTTTCCATCGGTTTTACATGTCATGAAAGTAACAATGCACTGTGAAACACAGACCTCCCTGCTAAAGTTGATAATCACTCAAATTTGTGCAAGTGAAGCCTGTACATAAAGAAGGAAAAGAATCTTTCTGCCAGCTTAAGAGAATGTCTGTCTTAGGAGCTCTGTAATTGCAAAAAAATCACCATTTTTCTTCATCTTCTCCGTTCACTCATAAATTCATTTCTTACTCTGTACAATGATTATTGTAAATCTAGTGCTGGGATGCATTGTTGGGTTTTTAGCAGCAGAAGTTACCATTATGTGTCTCCCGAAGAAGGCATAAGTGATTAAAACCCTGGCCTGAAGTTAGATTGCATGCACATAGAAATGGATCAATAAGATACCCAGTGTACTTTTACTTTCTTTCTTCAACTAGAAGTCAAATTTGTCAAATGTGAGAAAATTAAGATGCCAGAGAGAGGAGTAATGGGTTCTGCCTTCTCCTGTGGCACTGATTTACAGTGGAATACCACCAGATATGCCTGACACCACATTCAGCCATTTCTTCTGCAAAACAAGTCTTTAACCCCTCATACATATACTTATCATTTTACACCTGGGTAGGTATTAGAGGCATGATAATATTTTTTAATTGACTGTGGCTTCATGAAGATTTGTTGCAGTTCAATTCTGGCATGAATAAAAGTTACCCTAGGAAAATAAAATAGTGTTTAGATTTCAGCCAGTTGAATACACACATTTCAGACATGCTCAGATAATTATTGCTAGTCCTTATCAGCTCTATCAGTAAATATAAAGTATTCTGTAAGACAGTATCAGGACACAAAAGAATGGAAAGTACTGTGAGAAAATCATTTTAGACAAAAAAATACGAACAAAATATTTCTGCACCCAAGTGATCTGTTGATAAAATATAATCCTGTGGAAACCATGGTTTGAGCACTGACATCTGCCCCAGTACACCTTATTTTTATTAAAGTCACTGAGATTTCTCATGGGTGGACCACAAAACCTATTTAAACCCCCTTGAAAGTAGCTGAGGACTGCTCTTTGGAGCATTTGGACCATCTGCTGACAGTATTTCTTGGAAGAGAGAAGATTCATTCAACTTTCAGTTTATAAATCATACTTATATGGGAAGAGTTTATCAGCCTTTAGAACACATTCTCATATTGACATATGGTTGTATTTCTCTGAGAAGTTTCCCTCCTATTTTTCAAACTAAGACACAGAATCCACCAAATTGCTTTTTGTTATATTTTTGTCATTGATATGATTTCTAGGATGGCATTAGGAAACACAGAACATTGCACAAAGACTTGATTTCTCTTTAATATGCTATCTATCCATTAGTTATATAATTTGAATTACTATCAACATAGTATTATTCCATTAGTCAGCAAGGGAGCTATGAGGAACATATGAGCAGATTGCTGAATTATTCTTTGGCATTTCCAGTATGTAGCATAATTATTCAAAAAAATACTACAGAAGACAAGCCAATAGATTCTTGTCACTCAAGGCAGGGAGAAAATAGAGAGTATGCTTCTCTAGTAATGCATTAAAGAACAGATAAATGAACACAAGCCTTTGAAGCATTGACACTATATATATATGCACCAACATCCCAGAAATTGCTCTCTGTGTAAGATGGATGGCAGAGGGTCACGACAGGAATTTTGTTGATACAATGTTTGAAGCATTTCAGTTTTGATCTGGCTTAATCTCTTTTGATTAAACTATAAAATTGTATATGTTTCAACACTTTGCATGCAATTTATGACCAAAATTTTTATATTTCTTTCTTTGACAAGGTATATCATGCCACAATTAAACTCTCAGACAAGCCAATGTTTGCAGTACAGGCACTATTGAGAAGAGCATAATTTGTAGCAAACTTAGACATGTTTATGCATGTGCCTAATTTTCTGCCACAAGTGACCCTGCTGGGGCCAATGCAGCTATTCTCATCAGCAAAGTTAAACATGCACAAAAATGTAAGTGTTAACAGGGATCCGGGCTGCACTTAGATTCAGACAGGAACTGAAGGGGGCTTGGGAGGAGATTAGGACACAGGTGTCAAAAGATATCATGTTCCCTAGTCAGAAATAGTTTTGGAATTGCATTTCTGAATTTCAACTCAGAGATGTATTTGCAACTCTGAGTACATCCTCTGTGTTGTCTCTATGTCCTCAAGGAAAGCATTTAGCAAGGCTGTTATGAAGATTAATGACATGATTTTTAAAAAGTGAAGGGAGTGTTCTTTCCACCATACAAGATGAAAGAAGAATTGCTAAAGTATTCTCTGTGCTGGAGATAGACTTCCCCTGATTTTGGAGGGAGGAGAAGATGCTCTGGCCTTCACAAAACTAGAAAATCTGTGACTTGTCCTAGTGGAAGCTGAAAGAAGTACAACAAACCACTGCAGTACATGCATGCCTCAGTGTGGGATCCTATGTATTCATTACATAACTAAGGAAATGTAAGCATGTGAAAAATAAATTGCACACCTTAAATTATGCTTAGAGACCTTAAATTAGCAAAATCAAACTTGAATATAGCTCCAGATATAGAACGCATGGCTGGCTTATCATTGTAGATTGCATCAGAGCAGTTCCACTGAAATAAATCAATAAGACCATATAAAAAGGCAGTCAGAAGTGATCTACCACCTTGTTCTGCCATGCCCACCTGCAAAATTAGATCAATGGTTGTATTAGTGGAAAACATCGAGGTAGATGTAACTTATAATGATTCATAATAACATGTAGACATTCACCAAAAAATTCAGGATAGATACTTTATTCTCTTGAAAAAATCCAGTCTTCATTCTTGCCATAAAATAATTTGGTAGTTGAAAGTCTTAGCAAAAGCAAGAGTAAAAGATAAAAACTAAATTTAAGAACTTGGGAAGTTTTTTAGTACAGGAAGAAACTAGTCATATTTTCTTGCAGAGAATTCAGCATTTTTGGATAGAATTAAATTTTAAAATTGATAGGAAGAAGAAAGAGTCAAATCATGGACCTACAGCCCTTCCTAAGGGTTTACTTTTTCATCAGAAAGCTTTCCAGTTTAATGAAGAATTATATCAGCCAGTTCATCCTGTTCACGTGGAACTAAAGAAAAATAGAGGTGGAAGGGATTGGAATGGAGTGGAATGTACAGAGTCATCCATCCTCCTGCTCTGTAGTACAAAAAGATACACCAACATCATTCATGACAAAAATTAAGTATTCTTTTCTTAAAATCACCTCCTGCTGAAAACCTTTGAGCTGTATCCTTTGGATACAGTGCCAGGGAAGAAAGTGGGGAATTCATGAAAAGGCATCAAGTAGACCACAAAGAACCGAGCAGCAGAATTTTTCACCTGAAAGTGAGAACAGGTTGTGACCCTTGGTTGTAACCTCTCATGAGAAGAAAGGAGCTGATTACGAACATGATGGAAATTCTTCCTGGGAAGGAATGAATATTTTCAATGCAAAGTGTCGCATGAGAGCAAATGATCCAGAAAGAACTCAGATTTCCAAAATCTTGGAGGAATACTGGTTTTGCATTTCTATTTTCTATGCAGATCTCTAGCCATTCTTTTCCTCTGAATTGTAATACATATCACACTTGCTTCAATTTAACCTGTTGCTTTTTATTCCATCCATGCTTTCAGTCTTTTCTGATGAGGATTCTCACTGCTGGGTTCAGTTTAATTGGACTTCACGTTTCACAACCATAGACATGCAGCATCTGCTTGCTCCTGTTTTCTTGTATAGCTGTTAATTTCAGTGAGCATGTATTTTCTTGGATGGTTTGTATGAGCATGTAATGAAACAATTTCAGTACATAGAAGACATCTACCACTTTTCTCCCACTTGAAAAGCATATTTTCTTGTCCTAGCTGTCTAACGTGATTTGCTCTTGAAAAATCTCTTTTTCTCATTATCTGCTAATTTTCACACGTTCTTTGCTTATTTATTCCAGAATTTTCAAGATATTTAGTTGACCAGAGCCAGCTCTTCTTTTTCAATTTCTTCAGAGGTTAATATGTCTAGACTTTTCCCTCCTTTCAAAAACCTGCCCAAGGGCCACAGTTCTTCATATCACCAACTCTGTCCCAAAATGGCCTTTACCTGCTCTCAGGCTCTTGTAACTCATCTGAGAACTGCTAAACAATTTGAAAATATCTTACAGAAACTAACCCAAGGATCTGAATTTCTAATCCAAAATTCTAGCCTGGCTTTGTACTCTTTTAGCTACAACACTATTTAAATAAGTTGACTGTTTATGGTTAGTATTTCAAAAAGATATCAACCAATTCATACTTCTTTCCTTCACCTATTAATATCATCCATCCTTTGTTGAAGAGCTAGAAAAAGTACTTTGTCTTTCTGTTAAGACTTAAAATTTATTATTTTTCATTTTTCTTAGCCTGTCACTTTGCATACACTTTTATATCCTTCCATTTTTCCTTTGCATACTACAACCACTTTTTAAATTCAAACTTTCAAATCTGATGTTGATTCTGATTCATCTGCACTTTCTCTTTTTCCCTGTGAGGCCATTGCAGAGCTCTTGGTACAGTTAGATTAGTTTTCTATTACTTTTCCATTGCTACTCTCGTTGGGACAGTTAGCATTTGCAGTTCTGTGTTACTACTTTCTGGAACAATCAGTTTCCCAGAATCTAGTCTACCCAGCAGCTTCACTCATGACGAATACAAGCTGAAAGTCATCATGGTTATTTTGATATTGTAAAATGTCTCCATCCTCTTCTCACTTGACACATATAAGACCACATCCAGAAGTGGAGGAAAACCAAGGCTATTTTACTTCTGATTCTGGATGGGGAAATGTTTCCTAATTGTATACATTAATGGGGAGAAATATTTTAATTATTTTTAGCATTCTACAAACAGATAAGTATGGAAGCATTTTCAACATTAAAAGAAGGAATAAATCACATTGTGAATATTTGCCCAAAACTATTGAAGTTTCAGAATTAAAAAATTTATGGTATTTCAACCAAATTGAGTATTGCTGTCAATAATAATGCTATATCCAAATATGAGATAAGAGTTCATTTTGGAAAATGAGCTGTTTGATGTCATCTCTCACAAATTGCTGCTACATTTTAAACTTTTCATGTATCAGAAATGTGCATGAAAAATTGATCATCAAGAACAAATGCAAGGAAAACTGAATTTTAATCTAATTCAATGATAATGGTAGAAGTTCTTACAGATCTAGCACTTTTGGAGGTTTAGGTCTTTTTGAAAAAACATGCTAACATAGATTTAATATTCACTTTTTGTTCATTGAGAGACAGAGATTGAATGGCACTACGAGTGTTAGATGTGGTGATGCAAGCACAGAATATTTTGTTTATAGAATACCTAGATTCTCTGATGACAATGCTAAAAAGATCCATTTCCTTTTTTGGGTTTTTTTTTCACAATTTTATTTTTCACAGTCTCTTGTGAAATCAACATTTTATTTTTGCCTATTGTAAAACCTAAGACTAGTATTCTATTCACAAAGTTCCATTTTTGTAATGGATTGTACAAGCTCCCCTAGCACCCCCTGATATGCTCTGCTTAAGTGTGAAAACTGTTAATGGTTTGTATTGCTCAGAGTACTGCAAGATATAAACAATGTATGCTTTTACAAGGCTACAAGCAAACAAACACCAAAAAAAACCCCAACAAAGTTTCTAAATATTCTAAACAGTCTTCAGTATATCTGTTTATGTTCCAGGGTGACATGCATGACTCTGGGATGTAACCTAATGGTTTTCTGTCCTCTCTTAACAGCAAAGAAACAAAACAAAATAATATCCCTCTTAGACTTCCATCAAGGAGTAGAAGGAAGAATCTGAGAAATAGAGAGTTATTTTTCTTCAGAGATGCTCAACTATATTACACCGGGTCATAATTAAATCAGTCGAGAGTGATATCTCTGGAACACCCATTTTAAGTCAGACTGGTATTAATCATCTCCAAGGTGATCCCAGTTTCTATGGGAACTATGATATTTGTTTGTGCTCCTAGCACTGGCTGGTCGCCCAAGTTTGGCAGCCTCCTTTTAGTAATCCAGCAGATTAGAATGTTAAGTCTCCATCATGAATTTTTCATTACTGCTGTCAGCATGACACTGTCCTTTATAAAAGTAATTACTAATTAATAAATCCTGCTCTGTGTTCAGATGGCAAAGGTTGCCTATGCTAAACCTGCCCTTTTGTAACCAAGCTGTTTAAACCCTTTTCAATTTTGTCAAGCAAAGAAAGCTCATTTTTTCACTTGCTAAGCTCTTTCAAAAATGTGTAAACTCCTCACCATTTGTTTTTTCCCATGACTTTTGGAAATACTTTCCTGCTTCAATTTGTATCTTTCCTATGTGGAGATTCCATGCTTTGCTTCCCTTTTTTATTTTGAGAGGAGGGAAGCAGACAGACCTTATAAAGTCAGTTCCACTTGATTCATGCAGAAAATCAGGTCTCCCTTCACTATGAAGCAATATAAACTCTCAAAGACACCTTCATTTTCATGGCAAAGTACAGAGGTATCACAGTACCTGGTGTCCTTATACTTTTTTCCAACAGGACACACTTATCATGAAGAAGTTGCCCCTCCTCTTCTTATTGTCATTTCTTTTTTTTCCTTTAAAGGGTTGGGTTCAGCATCTATTTCTTTTGATCTGGGCCAAGAACAGAAGTTCAGGGGGCTCACTAAGAAGACTTTTTGCAGTAATGGCCCCAGTCAAGAGGTGAAGGGTCAAGACCCAAATAGTGTAGGTATGGGCCCGGGATCCATTGTCATCATTAATCAATCCTCCAGCTATATAAAACTCCAGAGTTCCCTGGCTCTGAGAGGGGAGGTTGCAAGTCAAAGCCTGCTGTGGGCCAGGAGAGCTCAAAGGTCTCATTTTGGGTTGCTGTCTAAAAGGCCTCAAGAAAGTGGGCTTTAGTCATAACACAGTTTCACCCTGGCCACACTTCAGGTTGGAAACTTTCTTTGAGAGTTTGAGAGCGAAAATACTACCCCAATTTTTCTGTAATTCAGACAAAAAAAAAAAGTTTCCAAGGCTGTTAAAAAAACCCAAAACTAACCAGGAGCTTCTTAGACTGCACAAGTTCCAGACATTCAGTAAGAATCACTGCAAATGTTTACATCAGCTTTGTAGCATCACAGAAAAACACCCGTGACCATTTACAATTTCAGAGACACAAGGGAAATAGCTGACAAAAGTATTGCTCACAAAGGTTTTACATCATTTACAAAACCCAATAAATAAACATAGAGTTCTGAGAATATTGCTCCTTTGCATATCACAGAATACTTTCTGACATAAATTATTACCAAAACCTCAGATTTATTACCAAGGGTAGATAATATTACGGAGTTTAGAGGTACATAGTTTACATTTCCCCAGTTATGTCTGCCACATATTATGGGGGCTGTTCTTTACTCCTATCAAGTATTCATCACAAAGATTATTTTATTGTTTTATTTTATTTTATTTTAAAGTCTTTTATTATTTTATTGTAACAAATTCACAATTGTAATCTTCCTTTTTTGTTTGCTTTGTTTCCACCAAAATACTTAATGAAAATAAGTTTGATTTGATTTGCCCTTTTACATGGAGGTCTCCAAAAATGAAAAAAAGCAATAGTCCCATTGGGACTTAATCCAAGGGTCCTGACCTAGTCCAATAACTAATCTAATGTTATGGCATACTACACTTCACGTAGATGTAATAAGTAAGAATTTTTGACATTCTTAATTTGGCAAGGCAAAGCATCCTCACAGTCACAATTCACAGAACTTTGTGCTAGCAACAGCTCAGCTCATAGTTGCATGAACCAAAGAAATGCCAAAGGTTTGTACCAAAGTATTCTCAACATCAGAACTTCAGTCCAATCACAACTACTCTAAACTTAGCTACAGTATGTGAGTCAGACATGTAGATAGGATCAAGCTAGAATTAATTAAGATCTGTTGTGTTTTAACCCCAGACAGCAACTAAGCACGACTCAGCTGCACTCTGTGTGACCCTTAGTAACACAGAGCATGCCATAAATCAAAGCAAATGTTAGAAAGAAAAACAAACTAGTTTTCAAGTTTCTCTCAGTGGATGCCACAGCATACAAACTAGAAATTTGGATTATTCTTTGCTCAGCCTACCATATTTTCTGTTCAGTAAAACAGGGTTTTCAAACTCATTTAGGAGGATATCCTTCCTCATGATAAATGAAAAAGCCAATTATATGAATAATGATGTGACTGAAATTAGCTCTTTCTCCTTAGAGGAGCAACCAGCCCTGTGTAGTTTAGAGGGACTTACAGAAGAAAGGCGATCCTGGTGTCACAACTGTTTTAAAATTCATGTTGTCCACAGGGTGAGACCACTCTCTACACACCATTCATACAAAGTACCCTTATGAAAAACAATCTTTTCCTGGCACCTCTTCAGGGAAAGAAGCAGTTGTGAGGGGGATGATACCTAAGCTGCTTAATCCTTTCATAATGAATTTACTTTGTGTGAAGTATATCAGACGAAAAGGTCTTCAGAACTGCCTACCAGCCTCATAGGTATGCCCAAACTCCCATACAAGAATCTGGCAGTGTGCCTTGCTTCTCAGAAACAGCACCTTTAAAGACAACAGTGCAGTTCAGCCTCTCCATGAAGCCACACTTTCTTTCCTCTGCCATCAGCACACGTTGTCAGCTTGCCTTTGTGCAGCTCACAAAGTGGACACAGCAGTTTCCAGTGTCACATCAACAGCAGTGTGTGAGAGCTATTAACTTTAGTATAGATATTTGAACCTGCTCTCAAGGTTAACTAGCAATACAAGGCAAATGTAAAAAAAAGCTTTGTATGGATACAATAACATTTGGGAGTTACTCTTCTTCATAAATGCCAGTGTCTCCACATATAGCAAAACTCGTCTATAAGTAAGATTATTCAGCATTTGTTTTTCATTGCTCTTCTCTTTTTAATAAGTTCCTGTCCCTGGGGCAGTCAACAAAGGAAATATTATGAAATGTGGGGTTTCTAAAGACATCTCATCTCATCTCTCAGCAATTAATAGTTTGACTGACATGGGAATCTGCAAACTCTCGTGCACTCTATTAATAATGCCAGCTCGAAGAAGCATTTAAATGTCTAAACTATTGCACAACGACAGGCAATGAAAAGGCAACTCAAACTCTGCTTTGGTTCTAAACACATAGGTACAAACAGAACTTAATTTGGATTAGCCTACTTTTAGATTAGTAATGGTGAACCACGTGAATATCTGCCTACCATAAGCTTGAGTATTTATCTGGATATTTCTTTTCCAAATCAATATTTTACAGTAAAATCATACATTATGAAACAGCTAGTATATCTCATTGCAGTAAAAATATTTTAAAGACAAAAGCTGAAGAACTGAGAAATTAAGTGGAATATTATTTAAAAACTAGCAGGAAGTCTGTAAGAAGAGTTTGCTTGAGTACAGGCGGGAGGAGAGGGAGGAGTTAAGATTTAGTTATGATTTATTTCTGTTCATGACAGAAAACTAACTTAAGATTTGCTTTTTTTATTGTACTTTTATCACCCAGGAACTAAAAAGATAGATGGATATGTCATTTCAGTTCTGCAAGTGGAACTGTGCCAAAAAAGTACCAGATGAAAAATTAAACTCACCACAAGCAACCATAGTGGTAATAAAAATGAAAACATTAGATCTTCTTCAAATGCAGTAAGACAGCCCAGATATCAGGCTTTTGTTCTGATTTCTTCCCTCCATAGGGATCGTTTACTGTTCTCAGCCAAGTCCAGCATTACATTACAATGAATGCCAACTTGATAAAGCAGAAAAATTAAACCAAAGACAGCCTGGTGAATTCAACTGTCTGCTTCACCTGAGGCAAGGTGCTCACCCCAGGATGTGCCTAAGAGGCCCCCAGCTCTTCATGCAACCTCCTTGACAGCCATGTTTCATTATTTAATTAATATACACACTGCACTCTGTAACTATATGAAGTTACAGCTGCAGAAGATTTGCAGCCTGTGAAGTACCTCTTCAGGTGAACAGGTCATGTTTCAATATCAGCAGTTTTAAAGATTTACTTGAACTAAGGCAAAAAATGAGTTTGTATCTATGTCCCACATTCTTGCCTCTTGGGCAGAGAAAAGGGCTTGTCAAATTTTCCTTTGGAAAGACTTGTGCAAGGCTTACCTTCCAGGACTAATTTTTAGAACAGTAGTATGTTGCTGTTGGAGGAAAGAACTCCAAGAACTGGCCAAATAAAATTATTAAAATGAATTTAGTTACTGAATTAAGTGTATAGGTTTAAGGCAAATGTATATTGGGTTATAGCTTAAGGTTGGACCCTAATAATCAAACATATATAACTAATTAATACTGCACAGTTTTTTCAGTAGAGGCATAACTAGATGTAGCAATGGAAGATGCAGGTGGTCACAGCTAGAGAAATGTGCTTCCACTATCATCATAGCAGGTCACTCTAAGTTCTAGTAAACAATGCAGTACTATGACCTAAATGCAGTATATCATCACTCCCTCACTAGTCTCACAGATGGAAAAACCCAATGTGTTAGGTGGACAGAACTCTTGCCCCAGTGCTATTCTCAGTGGTTAGATTATCACATATACTCTGACTTGTAATTATTTTTAAACTCCCACATTGCCTAATTATGGAGAATAATTTCCCAAGGCTCCCTTCCTTATAAACAGAGAGAAATAGGCTTCTCCAGAAGGTTAGAGGTGTTTTAGGTGTGCTGGTTCACTTACTACAGAGATTCTTTTTTCTTTGAATTGTTAAATGTAAAGAGGCAGTGGGCAACTTAACCTCACTTCCAAGTTTGTTTCAAGCACAGCTAAAATATGTCTGTGTGTTTATATGGAAGGGAAAGGAAAAGGTTTCACTCTCCATTGCACAGCTGAGTCACAGTAGTTTTGTATGACAGTGTGTGTTAACTAACTTCTGTGACTGTCAGCAGGAGCTACTGATTCAGGAGGAAGTGGGAAATTTATGAAGGTTTGCCCAGAAAAATAACATCCAAATCTGTCTTTTCTAACCACTTTGGATCATCTTTAAAAAGATGGTCAGAAATATTGGTCGGTTGGGATCCAAGTCTTACCTTCATCATTATAATATGACTTATTCCTACATTTCAGCATTCTTATGGTGGAGCTATGGTCGGGTATGATAGAATAAATAAATGTCAGGATGAATGCTGCTAAGAAGGGAATGTTGTCAGCGATAGCAATACAGTAATGGCACACATCATTGAGAGAAATTAATAGCATAATGGTTTGCTTTTTCTTTTAATTGCTTTTCATTTTACTGAAAGATTGAGGCTCTGCTTTCCATCCAAATCTTTTCATGAGTAATTGGTGGATACAAACTTCTGTCAAAAGTTAATATTTTCCTATAGCACTCAAACCAAAGTAGGCAATAGAACATTAGATCTGGCATTTCTAATTAGAACTCTAATTACATAAAACCTTTTTGCCCAAAACCAGCAAAAAAATTGTTCCTACTGCTTAATGGGAGTAGTGGTCCCACCAATCAACATTCTAGTACAGTATTCATTTATGTGAAAAGTCCATTATTGCCTACTACCCACTGTCTACCATCTCCCACACGTAACTTGAGTGACAAAAAATCCATCCAGCACTTTACAATCCTTTCAGCTTTCTTTAAAAGTTCTGCCTCAGCATGGTGCTTCTCAGTTTTTAATAAGTATGTAATCAAGAATAAGCTAATATCAGAAGCAATAGGGAGCCTCAGCTGCAACACAGCAAATTCCAATGTTCTTTATACCACCACATAAACTCATAGAATCATTTAGGTTGGAAAAAGCTTCTGAAGTCATCAAGTCTAACCATTAAATCAGCATAGCCAATTCCATCCCTAAACCAGGTTCCCAAGTGCCACATCTATATGTCTTTTCAATTCCTTCACCAGCTCCTTCACCAGTTCCCTGGGCAGCCTATTCTAATTCTTGGCAAGTGTCTCAGTGAAAAAATTTTTCTTGATATTTAATCTAAAGTTCCCCTGGCACAGCTTGAAACCAATTCCTCTTGTCATAGAACCATAGAACCATAGAACCATAGAATATGCTGAGTTGAAAGGGACCCATCAGGATCATCAAGTCCAACTCCTGGCCCTGCACATGACACCCCAAGAGTTACATCATGTGCCTGAGAGCATTGTCCAAACACTTTCTGAACTCTGCCAGGCTCGATGCTGTCACCACTGTCCTGGAGAGTTCTGTTACAGTGCTTGACCATCTTCTGGGTGAAAAACCTTTTCCTGATATCCAACCTAAACCACACCTGTCTCAGCTTCAGGCTGTTTCCTTGAGTCCCCTCACTGATCCACATAGAGAAGAGGTCAGTGCTTCCTCTGTTATACCTTTAGTGTATTAATTTTTCTTGCCTCTTTATACTTTTTTCCCCCTATTAAATTCAATTAAAAAGTGTTTTTACTTCACTTTCTCAGTTCTATATGACTTCATTATTATTTGTGGATCTTACAGCCTGAGATGCCACTGGCAGCTGATACTGCTCACAGTTAAATGCTATATAGTGTTACTCATCAAAGTAAAAATTTTCACACAGAAGAAAGAAAGAGGAATGGCACAAAATTAAACAAATACACAGAACACAAAACCAAGATCCCATAAAAAGGAATAGCTTGTGCTGTATGGGCAGGAGGGAGAGCAGGGGAGGTGTCTCATGATGCTTTCCTCTCTGCATTGATTTTTCTCTCCTCTAATTACCTGAAGAAACAATATAGCCCTACAGGAAAGAAAAACACTGGCAAACAGCATCATAACCAGTGTTTTCTCCACTTTTTATGTTTCTTTAATCAGACATAAAATAATATTTTAAATTCATATCTATAAAAGACAAAAAGAGAAAGCAAACTTTTCTCAGCACAAAATAAAGCAGTTTTCTGGCTTTGGGAAATTTCATAGAACTGTCCAGGAAGGAAAGACATCTTCCCAGCACAACAGACTCTGTAGCAACCAGAGTGTGTGTGACAATTTTATGTTCTTCATGCACAATGTCTGAATGTATGTGAACTGCATCAAGCTCATGCTACCTCTTCTGTGAGCATAAAAACATAGTCTTGCCTAGATTGCTGTACCAGCCTGAATTATTGGTCAGGAATGGACCTAAAAATTCCTTGCACAAGAGTAGAAATATCATTAATTCTGCCTTTACTATTGACAGGTACCTTGGCTAAAGACTCAGAGTAAATCTTCACACTTGCTCTTGCAGAGCTTATGTTCAAATTCCAGACCACAGCTTAAACGGTAAAATTTAACCAAGACTTAACTTTTTAAAGGTATTTAGGTTCCTATCTCTCCTTGCTGCCTTAAAAAACCAGAGTGAACCATGTAAAATTGGCTTCACCCTCAAACAGGCAATTTTTGCTTATGTGACTTCAGATCTTTAAGCACTTTTCCAGTGGTATGTCTCTAAATTCCAGCTGTGTTCCCAGAGGCTCAGTAATGTAGAAAAGCTTCTGCTAAAAAGTGCTGATAAAATGGAAAATATGCCATTGCAGTTCTGCTGTAGCACTTGCACATCAAACACCCTTCCATGGGCTAAGAACAGATCTCTGTCCTCAGCTGTGAATGACAAAAGTATAGCCCCAGGTCTTTGTCTTATCAGCATAAATCTTAGTGTCTGAGTCACTTAAAACCCCATGTTCAAAGAGATTGCAGAAGTGGAACAAAAGATTCATTTGCTTGAGAAAACACAGAACAATGGAAGAATAAAGCATTTTTTCTTGTTGTTTGAGATCAGCAGTAGGAATGCTATGGATGTTGCCTAGTCAGAGTTAGGAAAATTGGCAAAGAGGGCCAGCAATTAGATAGAGATCAGTGTGTACATCCAGTTAAACTATAAGGGGACTGCTTGAGAAGTCCATGCAAACATTGAAGAACAGCAGTGAGAGGGAGTCTTTGAGAAAGGAACCCAGTGGCTCCATTCCTAAAAGACAGAAAGGCAATTTGCCATGGGACCAGCTGATCAATAGGCTGTCAAGCCTCCTATTTGTATTGTTCCTCACTCAGATCACTAAAATGGCCTTTTAAACAGAATTCTGCCTTAACTGGCAGGCTGAAGCTGGTTTCTCCTCTGAGGATTTTAGGATTCTACCAGAATTGCTCACTTGCCTTGGTCGTGAGAACAAGATGTCAAAGGTATGCATATATTTAGCAGAAAACAAATGTCCTTTTTAATTGGTGAAAGCAGTCTTCCTTCTGTTCTTTCAATCTTCCATTCATTTACTAATAATAATTAGGCTTTGCTGTGTTTCTTATGACTTTTGTTCTGCAACCTGCAGGACAATCACCCTCAAGCAGGTGATTGCAGGGAACACCACCCTGAGGTGGGGGTGTTGTCTCTGGGTCCTGCAAGAGCCTGTGAGCCCCACAGGGGTCTGCCACAGAGTAAAGCAGCCTCCACTCTGTGCCTCACTCTGGGCTGTGTTTGATGTTACACTCCCCAAATGATGACAGTAGACTCCTTCTATCAATGGTGTTTTCTTGTGTTTTATATTTGCAGGGAAAATCAAAATACAAGTGTGTTTATCCTGTATCTTCTTCCGTAAGAACCATTCTTTCCAGTGATGGTTGTCCCAAGAGCCAGCATGTACATTATCCTTTCTGCCCCAGGGTCTCTCAGCTATTTCTATAATTTATGTGGTGCCTCTCTGTGGTGTTGTTATCTCTGTCCACAGGGCGTTTAAAGGCTCTGCTCCAGCCTGCAAGGGAGGATGGTAATCTTTGTGGGTAAAAATGTATATTTAGCCACCAAGCAGCAGCTGCTTTGGAGCCTTCCTGTCTCTCACAAGTCAAGGACAGCCAGATTTCAGGGCAGTGTAGAAAAACACCGCCAGTGAATGCATCTATTTAGGAGTTCTTATTTCATTTGCCTCAGCCTCCAGCCACCAGCATCAGCTAATGCAGTCATTTGACTTGTGAACTAGGACAGAAGCAGAACAGAGCCTCTTGTTTCTCAGGTGGGGCTCTTTGCAGGCTGGTGTGCTTGCATACAGCTGGTGTGTGCATCAAGAATGCATTATGGCAGCCTCCAAGGGTCACACAGCTGGTCCAGGCAGAATACATCCCATAAAATCTCATAGGTGTATGAGTCCATAGGGTTCCTGCAGATTTCTGCATCCAGGCAGTGTTAAATTAAATATTGTGACATCTTATTTAAAACCCTGGTGAGTGAAGGGCCTGTAGCTACTTAAATATTTCTGCTGATCCTTGGAGTTGTGTAAACAATCCTTACACCTTGGAGCAAAAGGTTTTCTATCCCTTTTCTATCCCACAAGTCAAATATCCCCTTTTGACATTGCTTTGTTGTAAAAAGATTTAATATTTAAGTGATCAAGAAGACAAAGAAAGAGAATGAGAACACCTTACACATGTAGGAAATTTTCTTCTTTCACCCTCTTCTGTTCTTCTGCTCTGTGTTTTGATCTGACACCTACTGAGTTAAATGTTCTTATACAGGTCTCCATTCCTGCCAAATCCTGCCATCAGTCACTTCTGAGGAATGAAGCAAATCATTCAGAAATCCAGTTCTGAAATAAGCATCACTTTTTTCTCCCCACCTCTATACAAAAAGCTACAGAAATTACACTTTTGAAATTAAATTTCTTTTATTTTCTGCTCTGTGTTTAATGTTACCTTGTAGGAACACTGAAGGAAAACAGCACAAAAAAAAATTATAATAGCAGGAATTTATCCAGATACAACTACAATCATGTGGTTAATTAAGGTGGTATAAATTCATTCATCCATTTGCCAGCTCCATATGCAGCCACAAGACAGATTCAGACTCGCTGCTGGGATGCCTATAACCTGTTTCACATTAGCTGAACATGTATTTTTCTGTTGGGTGCACATGGCTCTGCAAGAATCTCCCTGTTTCCACAAGGAACTAACCTCCCACAAGCTTTTAAAGTTACCTCAATTCTCTCCGGGCCCAGACCATCAAAAAAAAGTCCAAAAAAGAGTCAAGAGTCAAGAATCAACAGTCTCCAAAAAATTCAGGTATTTTACAAATAACGTATTAAATTTTCAAATGTAAGCTTTTTTCCATAATTTTCTCTCTTGTGAATATGCAGAATATGCTTAAACAACAATCACAGGAGTTTTGGTGGGACAGAGGGAAAAGAACGAAGGGATTTTCTTGGCTTTGTTTTCCCCCCCAGTAAGAACATCAATTCCCACAAAGAGAAAGAAAATTAGTCTCCAAATAGTGCAAGACTTACAATCAAGCCATGGCAATTGGCAATATGTTTACAGCAGACAGTTCTTTGGCACCTACTGCTTTCCAGGACTCCTTCCAGCAGTCCTCAATCCCCCATTCCCAAAATACACAATTTCCAACTCTCTGCTGGGTCACTGTCTTTGACAGAGCCCCTTTAGCTCTGTTCTGGGCCAGCTTGCACCCCTCCTCTGGAGAGTCACTCCTCTGACAGCTTTCTTGCTTGCTCAGCAGCCTGTCCAGTTTCTTGTCACCAGACTCCTACCTGGTTCATAATCTAGGGCAGCCAAGACCTCAGGCACTTCTGCTATCTCTAGACTTTAAATCATCTCCTGATGCTGATTTATTTCAGGCTCAGTTTCTGCAGTAGTCTGTGCTATCTCTGCTGATTCCTCAGGCTTACTGGGTGGGAGAGATATAGTTCTTCACAGAGTAGGTACCCCTGGATGTTTGTCACAAAGTTCTTTTGGGTTTCAAGGACTGGGAGGAAAAATATCCTACCTTCCTTTTGTCTCAGTTGCCTGCTTTCCCTCTTGGGGAATGCTGCTAAACTTTAAGGGAAAAAAAAAATGGACATTTTCTGCAATTGGTCTGTTTGTTCATTTTTACACATATTTCTGATCCTGTCTGGAAATTTTCCCTCCATTTTCACTGGCAGTCTCCCCACACAACAAGCATCTCACTCCTTGGCTGGCTGCTGCAGAACTTCATGTCCAGCTCCATTTGTTACCTGCTGTGGCATTTGTAGAAAAATGTGTATTGAATCTGGATGAATGAAGAGGATGGGAGAGATCAGAGGAGAGCAGCTTCTGTGCCCAGGCAAAAAGTAAAGAAAAAAAATGCAAAGTATCTTTTTATTTAATAGTTTTGCATGGAACCAAAACCAGAAATTCGCCTCCATGAGCAACTAAGGATGCTGCTGTTCCTACTGGAAACATCCACAGTTTGTAAATGATGGACAGAGTCAGAAGGAAAAGACAGTTAATTTAAGCACAAAAATTGGAATGGCAAGTGTCTGAAACAGGGAGGATTTAGACAATCTGCTGGGCAAATGTTTCCCTCTCATTTTTTTATCTGTTAAAGCGAACCTTTCACTGTGATGGGAAACAGAAAGGTGACAGGGCAAAGAGAAAAAGAAATATAAATTTCAATTCTGACCAATAAACCATTGAAATTTTGTTAACTAATTAAATTCTGCTATATCCCACCACATATATGCTGTGGATGTTCATATACTTTTCAATATGTTATTTATGTTGCTTGGAGAAAGCAAATGTTGTTTTCCTTTGAGATAACATTTCAGCAGTTATATATGTCCTTTGTCAGTATTACTTGAGTAGGAGAAAAAACAGATGGTTCCTTCACACTGAAAAAGGCATGTACTACATTCTGAGCTTTAGGATGATACCCACAGCCTTGAATAACAAAAGAATCCTGAAGGAATTTACTGTAAATTGAACTATGCTGATTCAGACGGACAAGATTAAATGGAAACCTTCTGATAATTTCAGGGTCTGCATCCTGCTAGTCCTGTTGGTATTTCTGTTCAGCTTTTCCCATGTTATTAGGCAGAAGTCCAGAAAGTGACATTTTCTGCAATTCTACTGGAAACAAATTGTCATTTTAAGATAGATGAACCAGTTGTGGTATCAGCTACTGGATTTGCAGGAGATACAGCTGACTACATGAAGACGTGTACCCAATACTGATGTAAACCTTTTTGTAAAACACAGATACTGAAGTTTCTGTCACCTTTGTAAAGTTCCCAATGTACTCAATGTTCCTAGGATAACAAGGCATTACCCCTTACAACTTAGCTGCATATATGAAATAACTAAAGGGTCTTCAACCTGTTTTAGACTCTTGCTTATCACACTCACGACACCACTAACTTTCATTATTAAGGTTTTTTTCCTACTATTATTAGAGAGGCATTAAAACACATAGGTTGCTTCAGCTGGACTTGTATTCTGGGGATACTTTCTTTTAAATAGAGCAGATGCTAAAAGATGAACAGATATGGAGAAGCCAACATGTTTATGAGGAGATACTGCCATTTTAACTCTTCTGGCCAGCTCTAAAAATTTGAACAGAAACATGTTTCAAGCAGTTGTATGCAGGAAGGAGGGGGTCAGAACACATTTCTGCAAAAGGTTCATTTCTGTCAATAGAAAAATGAGTAAAAACTCTTGTCCATATAATTTATCCATTCTCCAAAGTGGCATGTAGTTAGTTCTGTCAGATGGTGATATTTTTGTCTTCCCACTATACCAAACTTATTCAGAATTCATTCAAGAGCGTGGTTTTTGGCAAGAAACAGAAGTCTTTCAAAACCATTTTCATTCAGTTTCTACAAGTTCTGTGGCAGAGTTTCATCGCAGAGAAGCCAGTTTTAAAAGTTAAATAACTTTTACTCCTCTGTGGTATCATTTGCTTCTACAGCCTTGAAAATGTAAGACAAAAGACTACATTATCTTAAGGGAAAAATGAGGAAAGGCAATGACAGCATGGCCATGTTTGTCCTCCAAATGTCTGCAGCTTTAAAGTGACTTAGAACTTTTATCTTTATCCTGGCAGACAGTCATTCAGAAAGAAAGTTATCTGTAGGCAATAAAAGTAAAGCACTTCACTAAACCAGGCCCTGGTCTCCTTAGGAGGACATTCAGGTAAACATTTTTTTCAAGTTATGGCTGAGCTTTCTGAACACCTAGAAATGATCCATCTTCCTTGCCATAGTACTGAGCCTGGATGATATGAGTAGCTACAGAGAATCTGTCAGCTTCAGCAAATTGAATTTTCCACTTCAAGAAAACCAGTGTTCTCTTCACATCTCACTGTGCTCAGGTTTTAAGTAACACAAATCCTTTCTGTCTCCCATTGCAAGTTTCTTTATTCTGAATCTATATTTTATTAAATACAAAAGCTTTTCTTAGATAGATAACACAAAGAACTCTAACCTGAATGCAAGGCAGATTTTCTTTTCTGTAGGTGCTAACCAGAAAATTAATATTAGCTAGACTACATGATCCCTGTATGTGTTTGCCAGGAGTACTCCCACATTGCTTATCCTGGCACCTGGATGAAAGTACTTTTAAGTGTTGACATCATCAAAAACAAATGCGAAAAATATCCTTGCAAATAAGGTTTTCTATAGCTAATTAATTGTTTGCTTGGTTCAGTGAAAAGCAGTCTTCTTTTTCCTAAACCACATTTATAACCATGATCCAGGCTAGTGTCCCTCCTGTCAGGAAGCTGTGCCAGCCTCATACCTGACCTGTCTCTGGTGAAGCTTATTCCTTATCCCTATGGGATCCTTTGCACATGAAAAGTAAGGACTATGCCTGAAGCTGATGTAACTATCTTTTAAATAAATTCCAGTTTTTATTCTGTCAAACATTGTTTTCTTACAATGTATTTAAATGCCTTTCAAGCTGCCAACACCTACATATGCTTGCAAAGACTGGTATCAACACATCTGAAAAGTTACAGTGTTTCTTCACTGTGATAGGCATTCCTGATGTCAAGGAAGGGAAGAAGGGAAACTAGTGTGATTGCATGGGATTTACTGCTTATGTTGATAGATATTCACTCTGTAAGGAGTCTCAGCCACTGATCTGTTCTGAGATCTGACTCAAAGATCTCTGCACAACTGAGTTGGGAAGTCCAGTGGCCGTTCCCCTTTCCAGCCAGTACACAGGTGTGAGTTCCAGGATGTCAAAAGGAAAGAGTGATTTCTTGTTGCAAGGAGAATTTGGAAACACATATCTTAATGAACTTTTATACCACTTATTAAGGAGATCATGTCTTCATAGGGTTTTTTGCTTTTTGTTAATTATGTGTGTGATTGTTTGCTGCTCCCCTGCTCATGCCATAACCATCAGTGAGGGTTATCATGTCTTCATCCAGCTAACTCCAGACTTCAGGGATGGATGGCAACACGGAAGACAGGGACTATTTCTGGAATAGCTACCTACATATCTGCTGGCATGCAAATACCACTGGAAGTCAATCATCTTAGTCCATAATTAGAGGACATCCCAAAAAGCTAACTGTCCTGGTTTAGGACAAATTAGGGGAAATCTCCAAAAGGGAGTCCCCCCCAAAAAAAAAAAAACCTCCAACCACCCCTCCCCTAATACCGGGTTCGGGAAGGAATTCCTCGGAGGAGCAAAGTGGAAAATAAAACCTATTTAATGACAAGTAACAAAGGAACACTCCCCAACACAAGAAAAGAAAAAAAACCAGGCAGTGTTGTGGAGGGTGCTGAGCTTCTCTCACAGACTCCGGGGGGTCCTGGACGTCCCAGGTCAGGTCCGGAGCTGGTGCAGTATCTTCAGGGGAGGGTAAGAAAGAGGGAACGAAAGAAAAGGAGGGGAAAAAAATAGAACAGCGCAGAAAGCAAGCAAGGAATGCCAGCAAGCAAGCAGCAAAAAGCAGCAGGAACAAGCAAGCAATGCCAGCAAGCAATGAGTTCTCCTGCATGGCTGCACACCAGGATCTCCCTGTGAGTAGGGATGCCTCCACAGGCTACTTCTTGTGGTTGAGAGATTCTTTACCACAACAGATTCTTGGAAAGAGATGCCAATCTTCTTTGAAATATTAGCTAAGGTGATACAAAAGGACTGGTTGTGTACATATAATACTTTAGACATAAACTATATGTAGGAAGGAGGGGGCTTGATCAATTCTGGATCTAGCTGTGTCTAAACTCCCCTCTGAGAAGGAGTTTAGAACACAAAGAGGCCCTTCTTGAACTCATCAAGATGGAACCCTTGACAGTTTTGCCTGTCTCTGTCTCTGTCTCTGAAGTAAATATTTAAATGTACCACACCATTGAATTTTTTTAAACTACGGTCACCTTTACTATCAAACTTTGTTAAATCACTGCTTTATATCAATAAACATATTGCTACTTACCTATTCCCTCTACTTACATATGCCCCCAGATGAGGAAAGGGCTTCACTCCATCTGCAACAGTGTGTGATAAGAGCAGAAATATGCTTGCAATGAACTTTCCAAGTCTTTTGCCAGCAACAGATCTCTTTCTGATTCAGTGCACTAACCTTTTAATTTTTCTGGGGTTCTCCAAAAATGATAAAACCAGAGATGTCACCATGTTTTTTTAAAAGTCAGAGAATTTAATAACATAGTAGCCTGAATTCTTCAAGACTCTGTTTGCTATTATTTTAGCTGCACAGTCCCAGACTCAGAATTAGGATGCTAGACTCCTTTTACAGTTCTTTAATCTCATTAATAAATTTCACACTTTATGAGTTTCGCTTTAATGATTTATATTGTGCTTACTTCCACCAAGGCAGGAACAAATAAAGGCAGCCCATCATTTTGGACACACACTCTTCCTCTCCCCACTCCCTCTGCACCCTGCTGTTTTCTCTGATGAGCAACAAAAGCAGAACATTCTGAAGTAGATCAGCTTTCAGATCTAATAACAAACGTTGTGTGTATAAACATACATAACTGTGTCTGTAAATTCATATGCATATATGATCTAGCACATGATTCAAATTAAATAATTTAATTTACAAAAATAAATCTTTCAATGTGTTCCAGAAGTCAGTAAGACATAAAAGGGAGCAGGGATACATTTGTTTTCCATCTGCCTTAGTTCTAGAGAGCTGCTTATAACATGAACTAATTAAGATCTGCAGATCTCTGAGGAGAAAGTAACTGACCATCATAAACACACATTCATTAAAAAGCACCCAAGCCTACCTTCAGCAACAGAATAGAAGCTGAATAAATGACCTATCAATAATCCATATCAAGAAAACTTTCTGCTCTCTTCTCTTTTCAGGAAGAGATTTTGATTTCTGCAAATGGTGTGCTCATTCACAGACACTCCCCAAGACACTGGATGCTTGAAAGATGACAAGAGTAAATACTGACAGAAAATCACAGAGAGGCATTCCACAGATTCACAGGGCTTCATTACCAGATGGATATTAGAAGCTACAGCCTGTTATGTTTCTAATAACCATTAGACTGTCAGTGTTGTCCAAAATCACGATTCATCTGAGTCCCTGTGATTTTATGAAGAGAGGGTGAGTTGCGCAACCAGTTGAGGCCCATGTGTCCCCTGGCAGTCTGAGATAGAGGTGAAACTGCAAATATCAGGGACTTGTTAATGACTTCCAGAAAGGCCCTAACCTGTCCCACCTGCAAAAGGAAAGTGCAGACAATAATGAGGTACTATGATAAAGCACGAAAACCTTGCAAAAAACTGTCAGATAACAGTGAGATAGGTAACTGTCATATGAATAAAAGCATTCATTCAAAAATTCAGTGGAAAAGAAACAGGTGGAGTTTCTTCCTTAGTAGAATAATCAGGACTGTTTTCTGTGACAGTAAGCAAGAGCCCCCCATTTCAGTGTTAGTTATAAGGCATATGGATTTACAAAGTATAGTTTAATGAGAATCTAATGTCCATTTTATTAATTCCTAACCCCTCCTAATCTATTGCATTCAACTGACTCCTCTATGCAGGAATCAAAGGGTGCTGCCATGTAATAAAGTTATAAATCTAATTCCCTTCCTAGTCCTCATAAAAAGATAATAAAGAGCACTTGTTTGCTGGAGGTAACACAATATGCTCACATCACATATGAGAGTGCTTCCTGATGCTAAATGATAATGAATTCTCTACGGGTGTCAGATGAGTTTAACTGTATTGTACCCTCTGTGTGATAGAAGGTGATCTTCATATATTTCATTCACTTTTTTTTTTTTTTAATCAATGAGGAATGTTGAAATACTAGTCCTTGCAGTCAGACTGTAATCACAACAATAATTGGAGCAACATTCCTTTAAGGTGGAGTAAAACGTGACTAAACATAATTATTTCCAAAAAATGCTAAAAAATTGCACCCTGAAAAGAGTTAGGTGAAGTGCTTCTGTATGGTGATATCAAAATAGCATTTATGAAAGCATATCAATGAAAATACATGTTTAACAGACTCAAAATTTAACTCCTGTGACTACACTATGGAAACTATACAGGTTGTTACTGAAAATATTATATTCCATGGAGTCCACATAGTAACGTTGTACTCTCATCTTGGATAACAGTTTGTCCACTGTTTTCAGAATTACATTGGACAAATATTGTAAACCTCCAGACAATCAAGATAAGTAGGTAGAAGAACAGGAATATGTATTAGAAATGGCAAAGAAGAGGTCACCAATAGGAAAAACAATCTGGAAATGGGAGATAGAAAAGTATGGAAAATGGAAGAAAGAAACTGTGAAAATGGAAGCTAAGAAACTCCTCACCTATGAGAAAGCTAAATTCAAACCCTGGAAGCTCTCATAGTGTGAGGGCATGTAATCTCCACTACAGAAGACAGAAGAAATGGGCATGTGAAACACATTGTAGCAAGGGATTTCGGTAAGTCAGCTGACCTGATAGAGGTGAGGCAATGTATGCTGAAAGTAGTAATCCTCTAAATTTATTTATTTATGAAATTGCAGATAGAAGGAGAAGTTATCTATCCACTTGCAGACCTGTCAGACACAGGTCATATGGAAGTCTTCAGAAAAATAAAAAAACCCAATGCACTAAAGAACAGAATGAAAATAGGAAGCAGGGTAAGACACAGAGTAGATGTGCTAAACCAAAGTGGATTCTCTTTTTGAAATAATAATTTTCTGGACAAAACATGCAGTAGAACTCATCTGCTCTGGCTTAAGCAAAGCATTACATCATACAGTAGCACATGTGAAATCATTACCCAAAATGGAAAAGAGAATTTGGAGGAAAAATATACTGAGTAGCAAATGAGGAGGTGGTAGATTGGGCTGGTAGGGGGCGTATAAGGCTTCAGGGAGATAATCAATGATGTTTTTAAAGGATGACATGAAACTGATCTTAACAGATGGCATTTATTATCAGATTTATGGAAAATGTACATTTGTGCTGATTCAATTCTCAGAAGTCACTGAGGGTGTGGCTGAGAAAAATGGTTTTTTGAGTTTGGTACTGTTCCTTTGAAATAAATCTTCAAGCTGGCCTCGTGTACCACACTTCAGTTCATCCCAAAGAGATCTCACAGCACACACTGGACTCCCTACAGAGGCAAATAAATGAAAAGCTGTCCTCCAGAAGCCCATACCATATTTCAATCATCAAAGGATGTTCAGTCCAGCCAGCCCAAATGTGAGCTACTCAAGTAAAGCCAGGATGGACAGTGAGCCCTTGGCAACAAGCACGGATCTACTCCTGTTGGGCTGCACTGAGTAGGTAAGTGTCATCAATATAAAAAAGATCAGAAGGAAAACTGAATTGTCCAATGAGCTGGAATGAAATGGAATATAATAATAAAAGTGAAAAAACCATGTAATTTAGAGGCTAAAACCAGATACAGTATTGCCTACAAAGTAGGAACCTATTCTGAGAACAAAAAGATCCCAGTGCTAAACGAGCTGTATGGTGAATCACAGGATAGTTCTGACCAATTAAGTGATTAATTTCTTTTTAAATATGAAAAACAAACCCCCAGAAATATCAATATATTTACATGGGATATGAGGTTATTCCTGGAACAATTTTTTTTTTAAATAGTAGAGCCTTTGGATGTTGCAACAAAATTACAGTGATGATAAGAATTGCCAGCTGATAAGGGAAATATATTTCCTGGCAACTCATAATTAATCTGCAGTAGTTTTTGAAATTATACCAGTGAACTGAAAGGCTTAGTGAGATTCAGAAATGGATTAGATGTTTCTGTGAATGCTATCCTGAATAATTACACTAGCTGTAATAAAAACTGATAAGGGGAAACAATGGCTTTATGTTTCTTCCTATGGACAATTCACAGTGGTTGTAGACAAGTCTCCTGCTAAAGCATTACCCACCTGAATTAGAACCAACACAACAGATTAGACATACAAATTTTTATTTAATACAGTGAGATGCTTTATTTCAATGTCAATGATTTTTTTTTTTTTTTAAATTTGGCTTGGAGGGGAATCTTAAAGATCATCTAGTTCCAAACCCTCTGCCATGGGCAGGGACACCTTGAACTCACCAGCTTGCTCAGAGCCCCATTCAACCAGGCCTTGAACACCTCCAGTAATAAGGCATCCACAACTTCTCCTGGCAATCCATGCTAGTGCCTCACCACCCTCACAGTAAACACTTTTTCCTAATATTTAATTTAAGCCTACTCACTTTCAATTTGAGCACGTGTCCCCTTGTCCTGTCACTGTGTGCTCTTGTAAATAGTCTTGCTCCATCTTTCTAGTATGCTGCCTCTGGGTACTGAAAAGCCACAATTAGGTCACCCTGAAGCCTTCTCTTTTCCAGGCTGAACCATCCCAATTCTCTCAGCCTTTCCTCATAGGAAAGGTACCCCAGCCCTCTGATCAACTTGGTAACCACCTCTGGACTCACTCCAAGAGGTCCACGTCCTTCCTGTGCTGGGACCCCAGAGCAGGATGCAGTACTGCAGGTGGGACTTCACAGAGCAGAGCAGAGGGGCAGAATCCCCTCCCTTGACCTGCTGGCTATTCTAAAATAAAAGTATTCTAACTATCCCATTTCCATTCCTAATGAGACTTGGAGTTGTAATTCTGCCAACTGTTACACAGAAAAGTAATACTATTAAGAAAAGGGCTTTACTGAATGTATAAAATACTTGAGGTTTATTTCAGATACTGAATCCTGAAATACAAACCAGTATGGCCATACATAGAATATGGATGGAGGAATTAATAAGAGTCACTTGAGAGTTAAACAGAATAGCTGTGATAACTGCAATCAATTTGCTCCTGAGTTTAATTTGAAAAGATTTAGACAAAGGGCTTGACCTTGAGTAGCTAAATCATACTAATTGAAACACTCCTATATTGTAATAGGCTATTTATTCCATTTGCACTCTCATATACACATGCACAGTCTTGCTAGAAGATTTATACTTGCTCATCACAATACCATATTTGGTAGGAAAATTAACCCAAAAAAAAAAAAAAAAAAAGTCCTGGGAAGATGAAGGAAGAATTTCCTGGAAAGGATTAGAAAAAAGCTCATAGAAAGAAATCATTTAACAGTATAAGACTAAAGCAATCCAGGAACTCCATAAGCAGAATAAAGCTCTTTTCAAAGAGAAGCTGCTGCAGCAGATTTATCCTATTTCCCAAATTTCTCTCAGCAGAAACCATAGGACCAGCAATGCTGCATTTTAAGAATGAGCAAAATCAACTCGGGATCTGAGAAAAGCAATATGATATAGTTGCAAAAAAAAAAATTTATTTTGGTAATGTAAGAGGCAGGACAGTTGTAGATGTCTACCTCCAAACCTGGCAACCTCAACAATTCTGCTCAGTTAAAAACATAAAATTCCACTTTCTTCCAAAACCATCCTGAGGGTGCCAGATCACCCTTCCATCCTTTACACAGCTCCAGCCTTAGGCCAGCCATAAGGATGAGTAACACTGTGCCAAAGCCCTTCTGCTGCTGAGAAAACTCATGCCCTCCCATCCACTAAGCCACATACAATTGAGCACCTGAAAGCATTTGTCAATCCCTCCTGCTCAACTCGGCACTGCTGTGCAAGAAGGGTTTGGTTCCTTGCCTCCCAGGGAGAGTAAATTGGAATCACCAGGGAGTAGTTAAACTATCAACCTGTCAAGAACCCAAGCCCTGTTTCAAGAATTTTATCCAGCAACCACTTCATGTAAAATATAGAAGCAATTGTGGAAGAGATTGTAACCCAGCATTGTAACCCTATCATTGTAGAGTGTTACTCTTTATTTCCTGATGAAACTTGCCCAAAAAATGTGCTTTGTTCAGGAGGGGCAGATGTAACCATCAGTCTGATCCACAGGCAGTGATTAGGAAGCTTACCTAAGAAGTAGAAAGTACATCTTTTAATAGTCTTAGGGGGAGGAAGAACAAAACTCATTTTTTGTATGATCTAATTTTTTTTTTTTTTAGTTACTACATATAAAGGATGCAGAACCATAACAGGTCCTCTGAATAGATGTAAGATTTAGCTTCTTATTCTAGGAAAAAGTTTGTGGTGTAGCTCCACAGTTATTTCTGATGACAAAACTGTCCTGAAAACTTTGGCTTTCTTTTTCACCCTGCAGTGAATCTGAGAAACTCATTGTGGGGCTGCACAGCAATAATGAAAATCAAATTTAAAAAAAGGTCTGTGAACAGTATCAGAAACTGAATAGGATATTTATAGACTAAAGACACAATTTAAGACATGCTTTTGTCTTTATCAGATCCTCACTTGCCCACAGCACATGGCTCCTATTTTGGCCACTCTAAGGTTCCTGTATACCCGTGTATTGCAAAGCGTCCAGACATCTTTGCCCTACTTCAGTTTCTGATGTCTGACTATGTTCAGAACTTTGAACTTTTACAAGTTTTCCCAACCTGAGCTCGAGTTGGAACTGCCTAAGGAATATGAAACTATGCAATGTCCTACACGAATCCTGAAGGAAGGTGAGCCTTCCCCTCAACCACGCACTGGTGAGGCCACATCTGGCGTGCCGGGCCAGTTATGGGCTCCTCAGAACAAGGAAGACATGGACACACTGGAGCTGACTGTGTGAAGGGCCACAAAGATGATGAAGGGACCTAGGAGGAATGGCTGAACCAGCTGGGACTGCTCTTGTGTAAATACCTAAAGGAGGTATAAAAAAAGGAGCCAGGCTCTGGAAAGAGTCAGGACAAGGGACAATGGACACAAAGTAAAACACAGGAGGGTGCCTATGACCATTAGATAATCTTTTCCACTATGAGGGTGACCAAGCACCAGCAGAGGTCACAAAGTAAGGTTGTGAAGCCACTCTCCTTGGGGTTATGCAAAAACCATCTTGACACAGTTCCGGGCAACCAGCTCTACATTGTGAGACAGCCCTGCCTGAACAGGAAGGGGGGTGGACAAGATGAATTCCACAAGTCACTTTCAACCCCAACAGTGAATCCCATGATTATCTGAATGAAATACTTCATTTTATGTTAATATGGGAACACTTTTGTAGTTTGTCTGCCAGGCATGAAGTTTCTTTATATGGTGCTATTTTATAGCCTTACCTTGATCAATTTTTCCCAAGTGAGTACATTTTTCAGTACCTACTACCTGTGTTAAAATTAGAAGTTCATCCCCTGCTGTACTTACAAAGGAACTACCAGTCCTACATATGATAGTATGTGAAAAGTCTTTTAAGCTGTGATTTAATGTAGCTACTAAGGAAATAAAAAGCTTACATCACTCAAATCTTTAATTGTGTTTTCCATTTTTAAAATACTACCTACTGCCAAACTAAAAAGAGCATGATGTTCTTTTCATACAAATTTCTCATTGCAAAACCACTTTGAATACATTTCACATTTCATTGGTAAAAAAAGCATTCAGCCTTTCCATGGGTAGACATGAAATCAATTACTCATGAAGAAATATCTTGTGGCAGGCTAGTCATTTAGGCACAATGCTGTGTACAGTGTCACGATACCCAATTAAACTTTGGCATGTAAGATTAGAGATCATGGAGGAAAAAACAGATCTTACAACGGACTTGTGTAGAGAGACATTTTATTGCAAAAAATAGCAAATGTCTTAAGAACACAAACCAGTGAATTATTAAAAGCTTCATAGCAAAATATTTAGCCAACTCTGTTACAATATATAGGCTTGAGGTTCTAACAGTTAACACTATGCCTAAACTCACCGAGCAAGTAATGCTCCTGATACATAAACACAGCGCAGTTGAAATACGGAGCTGAATATTTCATTTAAAAAAAAAAAAGAGTAGGTATTTTATCCTTGATCTTTCATAATCTAAGTAATTGAGGAATTACAACACTTTAACAAGCTTGACTCTTTTTGGGAAAAGCCATTAAAAATAATTCCTGAGTACTTAGGGTAAGTGAATATATCAAATTCAACCAATTAAGACCAACACCCTGTTGGGTGAGCCTTGCAGCTTTGAAGGGACATTCTCTAGTGTGGCTGTAATGGCAGAATCATGGCCTAAACAGCAATGAAATACATGAAAACCTTCTGATATGCACACTCCAATTCTCCTTTTCTTTAGCAATAGCCTACAACTGTCAACTGTGAAGCTTGCTTTGCTGAGAAAAACATTGTTTTAAATGTCAATTGCTTTTGCAAAATCTTGTAATGCAAATTGACACAGCTAAGCCTTCGGTAAACCATCATACCAATAATTATGTGAAATATATAAATCAAAATCTGGGCAAGGGGCTTTGATACTATGTTAGTATACATATTGAATTGTATGCTTTGTATCAGTATTTTGAACACAGAGGTCTAGTTATTTAGCATCTTGTTACTGTAATGAGGCAATATATTCATTCTCCGTTACTGCCTTCAGATGCAAATTACAATATCATCTTATTATACACCATGTTTCTAAACTCCTGTTGGCATTCATCATCTTCCTAAGATCTTAATTAATCTTTCTATTTTGATTTTAAAACTGCTGCCAATCAAAGTGGTTTAGAGACTTAACCCCAGAAAAAAATTCAGGTTTCTTACTTTATGTATGCTTTTCCAAAATTACAGGATTAAATTACAATGGATGTAGAAAGATTATTGTACAAAGCATAGTTAATAATTCACAACACTGGTATTCAGCTTAATCAATTACAGTGAATTTACAAAAATGGTTTTATTATATCCACTCTTTTCTATCCACCCACCCCAGAATGTAAACAAGTTTCTCACTATGACAATGGCAAGACTGCAGTTACTGAGATGTACTGCATGTGAAAGACAACACCTAGGAATAAAGCTCTGGATTTCACAATTCCAGTACCTGCTCCTGTTCCCTTCCCATTCTAGACCACAAGACCACTGCTTTCAGTCTCTTGCAGTCTTTAAATCAAGAGAACTTAGAGGCAAATTGAGCTTTTTTTCCTAATGCAGTCTCTTTTGGTGAAAAGTAACATGCTTATATAGAACAAAAGAGATAGTGACTTGGGAATAATTGGAATAGGTTGTAACAAAACTGTCTGAGCAATGACAATGTACAGTATTGCAGCCGAATGTTACTAAGACAAGAAACCCTTGGTTTTACAATGATGAAGATCTCTGTTTGCACAAGCCAATTTTAATGGGTTATTAAGCATTTGGTTGAGAACAGGCTTGTACAGTCTCACCAAAAAGGAAACACTTGTCAAAATGCTTTTTTAAAAAATACCATATGATATCTTCTAAATTGCAATTTAAATATTAAAATCTTGTTTCAGAAGTTCCTCGCTTCAGGTTGTTACTCAAAAACTCATCATGTTCGAAACTCAAATTATTATGAGATCTTGATATCATAAGAAGCTTTTCCTTATTAGTAAAGTCTTTCTTGGCTGCTGATTGTGGCACAAGTAACCTATCCATTGGGTCCTCCTTGTTTTCTAGTTTCATATAGCCTTTACTGTTGCTCCGATCCAGTCTGGGCCAGCTGGGGTGTTTCCTTTGCTCAGCTTGGACAGTGAGCGTAGACGGACCCCTGTCCAAGTCCAGGGACTTAGAATGGGAAGAGAGAAGATGCAAAGATGTGTTGGAACCAAACTGCTTCCTGGCAGCACCAGGAGATAAAAGCTTCCCTGTGCTGGGTCCAAGAGTCATGGAAGATTTGAAGGGATCAGATGGAGTGTCCACAAATGAATTGTGTCGTGGCAGCATGGAAGCTGCCGGTCTGCAGGATTCATTGGTATCAGTTAGTGGAATGGCCAGAGAATCCATTGACAGATTTCTAGACTGACTCCTGGTGATCTCTGAGTCCTCAGTTATGTTATCTATACTGGGTTCATCGATAACACAGTTATTGAGTTTGATTACTGGCAGTGTGAAAGCACTAATGGAAGAAGATACAATGGATTTTGTTTCACACTTTATAGAGTTAGTGCTTTTGTCATCTGAAGCCTTGCTGGAGTGAGGGTAAAGTCCAAAGACTGAACCAGATTGTTCAGCCAGCAGAGGTGGAAGGAGGCTGCTAGTGGTCCTATCTTCATTTAGGGTAATCTCATCTTCTTCAGCAGAACTATCCATTCTAAGATTACTCTTGAAGCCAGAGAAAGGCGCAACCGTGTTCGCAGCCAGCCGTGATGCACAGGAGCTCCCGCTGTGCCGGAGTTCTGCCTCCCCCAACAAGCCAGTGAAGGCACCACTCAGCTGCTTCTGCTCCCTGATCCTCAGGGTGTGGATGTCTATTACAGTGGAGTATATGTCTCTCATGTGTATTATTTTTGTTTCCTTGTCACGGTTTTCATGCAGAATGGCATTTGCACAAATAAAAATGAAGATTCCAATGCCCATAGTGAAAGGGCCCAGCATTTTCATCTTATCCGAGTGCACGTGCTGCTCAAAGAAGCGAAGCAAAATGCTTTCTTGGCTTCTTGGGGTCCGGGTTTCATTTAAAGATGGATTATCTTCAGAGCCCAACAGCTGTTCCTTCTGGGGCCAGTATCCAAGGATGGCCATTGCAATTCCAAAGAATGCGATAAGCACTCCCAAAACAAGAAAGAATCCCGATGGAGAATAGAGACGGATTTTGCCCCTGACAATTACTACATCTGTCCTGGGCCGGCGTCGAACTGGTTTCTTCTCCTCAGGAACTGGTACTCCAGCAAGATTTACATGTTGTTGAGATCTGGCAGAGTCTTGCCTTTTTAAGGCAGCCAGTCCTGTTATGACTCCTCCGGTTGCTATCATAGCTTTATATTGTGCCCTGGAGAAAAAAAAGAAGCAGAAATGTTGAGGCAAGCAAAGGCTGTCTCTACAAAACTAAATAGTTTTTTTGTTAATATGAAAATATTTCTTGATAATTAAAAGACTTCTGACTATAAAAAGCTATTAGTAGTAGCTCCAGTTGTGACTCAGTTGCAGTTTTGAGATTCACATGGTCTTCTAAAAAAATTATTTTCTGGAAGTCCTTTTTCACGGTAAATATAGATAATAAAGCTTCCATCAGTGATGCAGACAGTAAAGCTAGTGCTCTTAGCGGTGATATATCAGGAATAAAGATAAAGTATCCATAAGTCTTATCAGGTAATTTATCTCTAAACTGGTCTGCAGCAAAGTCAATAATATATTATTGTTGGTAATTTTAGCATTTTAGCTACTAGCTCTTTTTAAAACTTCTGAGACACAATAACTGTGACTACAGCTCATTCTACATTTCCCCTTCAAGAGATCTTTCCTGATAGATTTCAGCATATATTCATACATATTTATTACAGCATTTAAATGGACTTTTATCAAGTCTATTCAGATTTCCTGAATCTCAGCAAAAGAATAATTTTTGCCTTTCTTAATAATGGTGATTCTCACATATCCAGGTATTTTTCCCCTTTGTTTGTTCCTCTTGGATTATAGGTTAAAAAACCTCTGTTAAGCTTTATCACACAAGAAATTTTCATAAATTTCAAATTAATAATTTCAAATTTTCTTAGTTTTATGAGGCAATCTTATTTCATTTTAGACTTACTTTGGTACCTGGTTGCCTGTTACATGAGAAAAATTAACCAGCAAGGGTTTAAAAGAGAAAGTCATTATTTGATAGTTTTTTTATGAGCAAAAGTAACAAATGAAACAACACAGTTCAGGATAAGTCTATTTTACAAGGCAATTTTGACTCAAAAATCATTTCTGTGCCTAATTAACTAGTATTAGAATTAATGAGAGATGACATTATAGAGTAAAATTAAGATACTAAAAGTTAGGTATGAAAAAATTATGTCCTCTTTGGTAGTGTTATTATGCTCAGAGATAAAGAAAGGCTGACAGCCTGCGGCAGAGGAAAAGGCTCTGTGTCAAACCTGGGGGTGGTTTAAGAAGCAAAACCAAAGTGGGACTGAGTGAACAAAGAGAGGTGCTGAAAAGCAGAGGCAAAGCAAATCAGTGACTGCTTCCAATTTACAGGCAGTGACCTTTTTCATCAGGTCTCTCAAACTTGTCATTTTGTTTTAAATTTTAGCAGGGCACCTCTAGGTGGGGGGGGGGAGAATTAGCTCTCCTGTTTTAGGAGAAGCAGACAGACTCTGTTATGATATGACACTATCACAGATTTCCAGCACTGCAAGCAGGTGTCACATAAGCACATCTACAAACAGCAGTCAGCCCAACCCACCAAATATGAACTGGATTATGAAATTAATAAGGCATTTGAAATAGGTGGCTAAATGGAAGGAAACTGGAAACAGCAATTCAGATGACAGACAGAAAGACTAACAACCTGAACTCCCTCCTTGCACCCTCACTATTAAAGGACAGAGGGCTTCCTCTCTTTCTGGGAAACCTTTCCTTTACAAAGAAAAGACTTGAGAAGGTCTAGGCTGATAAGTATACTGCATTTTCTGAATTTTTGTAAGAGAAATCGTAACATTATTCCAAAAATCTCAGAAATTTCACTTGTAGTCTCAGGTTTCACGTTCATAATCTCTCTGGGAATTTTCAGACTTTGTAATTCTTTTCCTTTTTGATGCTACCTGGACAACTTCCATACTTCAGCGCAAATTAATGTCTTGAATGCTTCAATTTTTTTTTTTTAAGATAAAAATTTTTAAATACTTCTAAGAGAGTTATTTGACATTGATAGTCTTTCAAACTTTCTCATGTGCTTACATGTTTATGGGTTTCAGCCAAAACAAAAGCTCATTATTTTGTAAAACAATGTTTTGAATGTCTGGACAGAAATAAACAGGACTTAGTCATTACAAAAGATGTTGTATTTTGTCATGACTCAATTAAATATAATTAGTTTTCTCCATTAAATAAATTTAAATAATTACAGCACCTCTTCACTGAAATGTAAAATCATTTAGCTATAATCTAGGTTCTTCCATGAATCTTTTACAATTACCAGACCTTTGTGGTGAACAAGGAGTTTCCATATTCATGTGGTGTTTTACAGGCACACATGAACACACTCTGCTCCTTCTCAGGGCTGCCAAGGAAGGGCACAGGTACTGCAGTTCAGTGCTAAATTCACACTGTGCCTGTTGTCAGGATTTCTTATTTTATGTACTGTTCTGTGCTTATCACAGCTACCTGAATTGCACCAAAGGGTGAACAGAAAAAGCTTACCTCTACTACATCGACTAAATATTTTAAACAGACCTCTAGCAAGATCTCCCCTCTAACTCCAAAAAGCAGAGCAAATAAAAACATGCTTAAGAATTACATCTGGGGTTATCTTTCTGTAGAAAGTTCTTATTTGCAAATTTTTCAGAAACTGGGAAACCATATCTCAAATTCATTATTACCTATTACTTGAAGGACAGAAACTGAGGTTTCTGAAAGTGAGAAAGAAAGCAAGGCACACAGCTGGGTTCCAAACCATTCTATGATTCTGTGATTTCAGGGGAACATATTCCTCTCTTCCTTTTAACTGCATCAGAAATTGGGCTCAGGGGAGAAAAAAGTCTGGCTGCCAAAAGAAACAAGCATATTCTGTCCATAGGAAGAGTCCCTTTCCTATTTCTTGAGTTCACATCAATATTATTGAACCTTCTTTCACAGAAAAAAAATCACAATCAGGTTTGTAAATAATAATTTGCAATAAGCCAATTTTGATCTTTTCTGCAGCTAATAAAATCAATAGTGTTGAAATACATATTGGTACAAGATGGTTTCACTTCATGCTGGCACCTTTACCAAACCAATTACAATGAAGTGCATATCAATAAGAAAACCATATTTTAGAAAATACTGTGTTTATAATAGATGTTGTAGATACATATGATTTTATTCTGCAAATCTGTTTCGTTTTGTCACATACCAGGCATAATATGAGTGCTGCTCATTAAATGCTGCTTAAAATAGAAATAGATTGGTGGAGTTCCACCTTTCCGTCCTTGAGGGAGGCCCACCAGGAGTCACAGGACTCCCATGCCTCCAACTGCCAGGCAATAGAAGGACACCTGGTGGATGAAGGGGAGTGGAAAGGGGTCCTTATTTGGGGAGGTAATAAAAATTCCTCCAGAACCCACCCCTACCCAGGTGCCACTTCAGGACAGGTATGAGGCCCTGGATCTAGAGGGTCAGCCAGAGCACACAGAAGGAAATTATCTGCCCAGGGAGCCTCCCAATTCCACTCTGTCTGTCAGACGGATCAGCACCTCTGGCATCAAGAAGAAAAGAAGGGCAGCTGTAGTGGGTGACTCCCTTCAGAGGGAACAGAGGGCCCCACATGTCAACCAGACCCATCCCACAGAGAGGGCTGTGCCTCCCTGGGACCTGGGTACGGGACATCGCTGAGAGACTGCCCGGGCTGACTCAGCCCTCTGAGCACTGCCCACGGCTGATACTCCAGGCTGGCAGGGATCAGAGTGAAAAAGGAATGTCAGGGCAATTGAAAGGGACTTCAGGGCACTGCCTCAAGTGGTTGATGGGGCAGGAGCACAGCTAGTGTTCTGCTCAGCCCCTTTGGTGGCTGCAGAGCACAGAGCAACTGGAAGGAATTGATTTCATAGCATCTTCTAGTAGTTCCAACTAACTTCTCATTCCAGGGCTATTTATTTCTCTCTTTGACCTAAGAGGCCACCACCTTAATATGCATCTTTCCTGCCTAATGACCACAACTGTACTGCTGCCAAGTTACTTTTTTTTCAGAGATGGCCTAACTATTAAAAATCTAATTAATCTCTCAGTAACTATTATCAACTCTCTACTTGCAGTAAGCTTAAAAGCTTGAGGCTTCTACTTTAAATGCCTGAAAACCAATGTCTTATCTAGTTTGTTCAACTATTATGGTATTATGTAAGTTCTTACTTCTACCTACAACTTAAGTCTTTTGAATACGTACAAAATAATTTGAATTATACGGAGATCTTTCACTTAATTTTAAATTCTTCCCAGCAAAGACGGAAAGCAAACTTTTTTTCTCTCATTTATTCTTCAAAAAATGACTGAGAATTATGTGAAATTATCAGAACTGTACATGTTATTTCCTTGTAGTTTAACTTGATGTAAAGCTTTCTGAAAAGTTCAATTCTTGTGTGTCAGCAAAAAAAATTAAACATTACTACAGTAAGAAGTAGCGTGTGAAATCAGAATCTGATTTCTATTACTGTAGCATTTCCTATCTGACTATTTTAGCTTATTAGGAAATTTATTTCCCAACAGTGTTTGGGAAATATTTGATTTATTATAATTTGTATAATAAGTATTTGATTTGTTATAATTTAAGTTACTAAATTTTGAATTTTAACAAGAACACAAATTTTAATATCAGGGAAATTTTCTTTCACATTTGATAAACCTAGAATCCCAGAAATTATGGAGGTGACAGACTGTTTACTCATAAAATGTTTCTCATAATCAAGAATGCAAATGACAAAATCATAAGAGAAAACGCAACTGAGTAAACAAATTAAGTTGTATTTAACACATCTACACTTTCTCTTGATGAACAATGTATACATATCAATATGCTATCTCTGCACAGAAGTTATCTGGTACAATCTGTTCTATTCCAAGGGTAAAAATATCCAGCTTTATAGGCCCAAAGGGATTAATCATTCTGGTAGAGACTATACAGCAATAGCCAAACAGAGAGCAGTTCCACAAGAACCAGAGAAAACCATCTCAAATTACAATTTTATTTAGCAGCAATTTTTTATTTAGCAGAGCTTAACAGGCAGCTCCTCCAACAGCCCAGCACACCAACAGGACCACCTTACAACAATTCTCCCTTCTCCTATTCATTCATCAAAACATGGCCTGGCTGAACAGATTAAAAAACAAAGCAAGCAAACAAAAACCATCTCTTGCATTCATGATTATGGGGTATTTTAATTTCACTTTAATTGATGATAGGTGAGAAGAAAGCATGTGGAATGTGGCACTGAAAATCTTCGTGACTTCAGCTGGTATTTCAAAGTCATGCTAGCAAAAGCCAAGGATGTGACATTTAAAACATTAAAGCTTTGAAATCTCCAGGTGAATCCAATACATTCGGGTTCAAATTCCCTTTAATGGTGTCTCTTCTAGGCTGTAAAGGGATAAGCTTAGGGACTAATCACACCATTTTAACCTCCTGGTTGCCAATCAGCTTGTGGAAGCAGGCCAGCTTGTGCAAGCAGTTTCACAGCACAAAAAGGAAAGGCAAGCTGCCCACAGGTCAGGCAAGGCAAGAGCACCAAGGTGTCCAAGTGGCAGCAGTAAGCAGAAAGTCCACTGCAGACACTGAAAGAGAAGGTCCCCTAGATGTTGGTAGACCATGCAGCTGTGTCCAACAGTCTGTATCTGCTTTACAATAGTACCATGTTAAACAGCCACATCTTTGCAATCTTAAGTGAAAAATAAAAGTTTACTATTAAGGACATATCTGTTGGGAAATCTGATGTCTGACAGTGATCCAGTTGTTTTAAAAATCTAGATCTGGCAGTGGTTTTCAAATCTGCATTTTACTGGTTAAAGCAAGACCACAGGGGCCCAGCAGTTACCTCTGCAGAATCTGTGAAAAATAACTGGGCATGGCACATCAGAACTTTTTCATTGTCCTACTATACAAACCGGGGAACTCAAACAAACTAAGAAGGGAAAATAAATTTTTAAAAACAAGTCCAGGCTTTAATGAGAGTTACAAGACCTTACATATTTTTATAACTATTCTGTGTCATTTTGAAGTACACACAAAGGGTACCTCTGCATTGTACAAAGGGTCACAGTTCCTCTCTATCAAAGCAACTTGGATGCAAATTTCAGTTGTGTCAGGTATTTGAAGGAGACACACTGAATCCACAGTAGATATATCAAATACCTATTTGTACTCAAATTCACTGTATTTCATTAGTAAAACTGGACTATGGCACTCTTAATCATGATCATTATGACAGTCCACTACCTTGTACTAAAGCATTGCAAGGAAAGTACAAGTATGCCTGTGAGTAACCTAACTTCCTAACCTAGCTGTCCTCAAGCTCTTACAGTAAGTATCTGCACAACAACTCAGTTATTACCAGAAAAGTTGTAAAATTACACCAAATCACAGCAATTACGATAAGAAAGCCTTGACCCTCCACTGTTATTTGGAGGAGGGGAAAATGAAACTCATACCAAAGCACCAAACTAGTCTAACAAAGTTATACTTAATTAATATTAAGTAATTCTCTCAGCTGGACAGGGACCAGACCGTTCTTACATAGATACAACTGATCAATACCCAAGTCATCACAAGGATTCCATTTCCGTTGGCAGTAATACAACCCTCTATTTCCTTTAGAAATCTTTTTCTCTCCTTCAGGGGGAGAAAGTTCCTTCCTTTATCCAGTTTGCACCTCTTGTGTGTGTCATAGTCTCATGTCCTAAGACCGTCTGCTTGGTTCTGGCTTCTTGATCACCCCTCTGTAAGTACTGGGGGTTTGTCCTCCCAGAGCCTCCTCTTCTTCAGGGCTGAATCCCTGAAGAAGGATTTAGCTCCTCAGCTCAGTCTGTTCTCAGAAGACAGCTTCAGGTCCTGGCCTCCCTGGAGCTCCATGCTGAACTTGCTGCAGTCTGCAAACATCTTTCTTCACACTTTATTAATATGAAACTCTTTTTTTTTTGAAACCACCTGGGCTTTTATTTGGCTCTAAACTAACGTGAAATAATAATAAAGCAATAACTAGGGAATTTGAACTAAAAATTGCAAACTTAGAAATACTGATAAATATAATTGTAGGATATGAGAGAGTGCCTGTTAGTCAGATTTGGGGAGTGCTGTGACTCCATACTTTAAATCACAGGGAAAAAAAAACCCTTTTGAATTACTTCATCACTTACAGTATCTGCCATATACATTAATTATTCCAACTATTATGCCAAGGTCAAATGTAAGGTGAACACCCAGCCGTACTGCATAAAGATGAATGCCTGAGCTGCTTATCCTCTTTGCTATTATTTCTCCTTCAGCCTGATCCTTTCAGTGGGTCATATATTGTAATTCTGTGCAAAATCAGCAACATTCAATACTGGCAGCATTACACAGAGCTCGTTAGCTACTCACAAAAGCACAGAACACACATCAAAGAGGAAAAGAAGGAACCTGAATGTCTATATTTTGTTTTCAAGACACTGCTCTATGACTTGGCCTAGATTTGGTCTGCCAGCTTTTGCCTGGCCCAGTTGAACTCACTTTTAAATTTGTTCCATCCACAACTACGTCTACTGGCAGACTGCAGTAGGTCAGGTGTGAGTCGAGAGAAGTCATGGATTTTACCAGTGTAAAACAGGAAACATGAGGTGGCTGCCACGGTCTCCTATGTCTAGAACAGCTTCCCAGTCATTATACAGTGAACCAAACACGTTCTCAGGTCACAAAACGCCTGTCTCACACAGCACAAACCCACCTGTCCCACCACTGTCATGTGTGATGTCCTGAATTCCCAGCTGTCCGTCTCTCTCTAGCTGCACCATTTTAGTTTAAGTCCCAGATGATGAACTAAAGAAACACAAGATCTCAGGCACTGCATTTACTTATTTGTGGAATGCTTACATAACCTCTGTATCCACTGTATTAAATTATCAGTAAATTCAGAGCTGTAACTTGTTTTTGGAAGTGTGCACCTATAACTTCTTTACTTATGCATAAAAATTTCCATTTCCTATGCACATATAGATCACATCTTGTTCCAGAATCTATTACAGACCAACAGAAAAAAGCAAGGAGCTAAAAAAGACTGGGGAAAAAAAAATGGCAAGTAGCTTTACACTATTTGAAGAAAAGTTGTTTTAAATGCAATTGATTAATAAAGTTTTTAAATTTTCTTCCTGAAAGAAAAAGAATAATCCTCAGAAGATGCACAGAGAAAAATAAAAACTGGATAACAAGGTTTTACTGTTCTTTTATTTTCTTTCATTATCCAGTTTGTCAGAGTTTTTCAACTAAAAAACAGCTAGGATTTTTTTAGCCTAAACTGAGCAAGGTGACAACTGCCCTTAATGACTGAAGTGACAAAATCTGTTTCCAAGCTATTTTAGCACTTTAGTTTGTGTAAACCCATTTTCTAGCGAAAATCAAATGGAAGCAGATATTGGCTATTTAGCCAAATATTCATAATTATTTTAGATACTTTTGTCCATTCAAATTAATAGCGTTCATATTCAGTACATAGAAATCCTGGTTTATAAAAGTCTACAGGTGAGAGAAGTAAACTATTTTAAACCTTTTATGCCATGCAATCTGTCACTTTCAGTATCAAGAGAAAGTAAAGCATTTTATTGAAATAATCACTTTATAAGCACAAACCAATTTAAAATGTGTAAAAGAGGCAGGCAGATATTTATGCATTTGTTTTAATTTGGGTTTTTTTTTAGTTTTTATCTTTTAGACATCACCAAGAAAAAAAAAGAGCTTCTTTTAGAAGAAAGTAAAAATTCTGAGGTAATACTATACCTATCAACCCTAAAACTGAAATCCAAAATGCACAGAACTAATTTAAGTTGTGAAGTAAGTTCATACAATGCAGATCAGAGACCAGTTATCAACCACAATTCATGAAATAAATTTTACAAAGGTCTCTAGATGTTTTTGAAAGACTGAATGTGCAAAAGCAGAGTAAAGGATTTGTTCTCTGTCGTCTACTGCAAAGGAAAAGCATGACTAAACACTTAAGGGTTTAGCATGCCAGATAAGCTTAGTTTCTTAATAGAAAACAAACATGAAACAAGATTGGAAATGTTAGGAAATACCTTAATTTTCGAGCCCTAGAATTGCTTTTTCTTCAATTCTTCCACAAAAAATTTTGAATAAGACAGTGACTCACACTTGGTGTGGGGGTAAAAGCACAGCAACGCTGGGGTGCTCTGGCTCCTTTTTACAGTCACACATCCTCCAGCTTAACTACCAATGTGTTACTTGATTTAGTCAGACACAAAATCTCCAGCCTGGACCTGCACCTTATATGTGTCTGCAAGCAGCTCTCAAGACTAAACAGCAAACAAATGTCCTTATCTGCACTACATGCTCAGTTAATCAAGTTAATTCATAGGTTCTAATAACTGTAATTGCCCCCTGCATACAAGTCCAATGACTCTAAGATCAAACAGTACCAGGAACAAAATGGAGTAGGTATTTCACAGAAGGTTTAAGTAATACCCATGTTAGATATGAAATCAAATCTATATGCTCCACAACTAAGATGTCTGAGCAGCACTTTCACCCTGACCTAGAAAATACTTCCTGTTCCATAAAACACACAAACTCAAAGGAGCAGGAGGCAGCATGCTGTGTTTACTGTCAGAAGACCTAGCAGCAATTTTTTAACCATAAATAATGCAAGAGTCTAACTCTGAAGAGTACTTTGGTTATCTATCCTGAGCAGTTGCATTAGAAGATCTCAGTATGTGATAGAAGTACAAAAATTATGTTAAGTGCTCAACAGAACTTAAGGACCTAGGACCAAAAAGTAACTGTGAAAGCCACAGCCCTAGCCCTGCTACTTGTCCATTAAGCCTGGAATGTGATTTTAAATCGGTGGCCAAGATACTTGCCTGGGAATCGAGGTGTCCCGAGTTCCAGGCCCTTCCACAAGCAGGAAACTTCTTTCCACATCGTTAGTAAAGTCCATGCAAGGAGTCTTTAGAAGGACTGGAATTTGGGGTCCCTGAGCACCCCAGCCACAAGGTGTGAGTGCTTATATGACCAAGAGAAACATTTGCCAAGGCACAACCGTGGCCCTAAGCTATCATTACACTCACCTTTTCTGTCACTTCCTTCTGAAATCTCTTCTGAAAACACAGCATTAGGATGTTTCTTACACTGCAGACCTTCATGCAAGTTAATCTACTCTGCCAGGTAGCAACAGAGATCAGCTCCTCCTAAGGTCTCTGTTGTTATGGCTAGCAAGGTCACAGCACCTGAGCTGTCACATCGAAAGACAGTTCCAGCATCTTAACACTAATTTTTGGTGATTCAGAGGTACAGGTGGGCCCTCAATTACAATACCATTATATTCATTCACAGGGGCAGAAAAATCCGAGTATGAGGTTTAGGTTATCCTCTGTTATCAAATCAATTAGGCTATCATTATATCACTATAATTATTATTAGCTATTATTAGGACATTAAGCTATTATTAGGACATTAATAACAGAGTGAAAATTTTCTTAGGTCTCAAGAATCCCACAAAAATAAGCAAACTGGTTAGTATGACGCCATTTCCAGTATGTCAACAATAGTTTCAAATGCTAGATACAAAAAGGGATAGTGGAGCACTATTTCACAGAGAATAGAAAACATAGTTCAAAACTACTTCTGGTATACCACATAGTCAAACTTTTTTGTCCATTTATGGATGACAGAGAAATAAACTATTAGTGAATTAACAGTAAACCTCAATTATGTCTTCAACTGCAGACTAGAATGATCCTGCCAGACATCCACATGGGGGCATCAGCAGAACCTGTAAGCATCCACTGCTACTTAGCCTATTGATGGGTAAATACAAGTTACAAAGTACACAAAAGGGCAGCAGTTTCAAGAGACAGATTACTATTTTATATGTGTAAAACAAGAGAAATGTTGAAGCCACAATTGTTTGTGATGGATAATTTACATAGCAGAAGCCACTTCTGCTATGTAAATTATTCATCACAAACAATTTCTTCTGTAATTGTAAAAAGCTCCGTTATCACTTGTAATAACCACTCCCTCTGTAGAACCCAAACCTGAAGGTACTGTGAACAGAAGGAACCCACTGGGAGCAAAGTAACCTACGAGAAGTGAGACACTAAGAGAAAGACATGCTGAACCACTGTGAGCCGAATTTATGGAACTGAATCCTTGGGAGCAGAATTCATTTACACACAATATGTGACTTGCATAGTGACTCCATTTTTTCTTTTACCATCAAAAATCTGTGAACAGAATTGGGGGTTAAAGCCAAACAATTTCGAAGTAGTACATGAAGAAAGGTCAGCCAAACAGAAGAGAATAACTGCTACCTCCTCACTTCTACTTGCTTCCAGAATGTCCAAGTGTTGTACACACAAGGGACATCACAAACAGCCCATAACCTGTGACCCTTAAAAGGTCTGCCTCACTCACCTCAGACACCTACACTTCATACTGCTGCCCTACATTTTAAACATACACAGCTCATCCATGGGACCTAGTCCTCTGATATATGGCTGAATTGCTCTTACTTCATTTTACCTCTATGAATCAGCATATTACTGTCCTGCTATTTTGCAGAAAACCACTTCCCTTCAGTTGTTGCAGTTAGACTGAGTTCCTAACAGACAGCTTGTGGAACAGTGGGCTGCCAGGCCTTAGGAAAATGAGAATATTTCTAGCACATGAGGACTGATCACCAGTAATGCTAGCTAAGGCGTGGTGCCCTAGTTAAGGACCTATTAATGGATGCATTGCTGATAACACGCTGGCTTATCTGGTGCATTGTGCATTTTCAGTGCCCTCCATTTGTAAAGCCTATATATCTGTGTTTTAACATATTTGACCTACCCTGTAATTGCCCATGTATTTAAAACATTATCTCAGTTGACTCGTGTGATCGTGACAGATGTCAACATTGGCTGATGCTAGCTAACATTCAATTTAGGAGGAGATGCAAAACTATTATTAGCATGGATTATAGGCTGCAATTTCTTCACAAAGACTTGCAGTAATTTTTTCGCTCCTTGAGGTCCTCATTTACTTTATTGCTACATCACCTCATGCCATGAATATTTTACTTACTTTGCTTTAGCATGGACATAGTCATTGTTAATTGAAGAGATAAATATCAGTTTACCCTAATGAATGTTCTCCTGACTTGCACAAAGCCAGTATAATGTTCAGAATCAAGCACTTACAAACTAGGAACATTTAAACTAAAGTGAATGCATAACCATTCACCATCCACCATGATTATTTGAGGCACCTTGTTAAAAACTGTTGATTTGTGATACAACTATAGACAGCATAAACAATTAAGAGATAATTCCAACAAGAAGTCAAAAGTCCAAAACACAGAAAATACAGTCAGTATTTTCCAGTTAATGTAAAATTTAAATTTCTGGCTTTAGAATCTTCTCAGATAATCACAGAGCATTTGCAGCTATCAGTCAGTCTGGCATGTCTAAACATTTAGTCAAATTTCTGAACACATTGCTGAAGAGAAAAAAGAGCAAGGGTCAGTAAAACTTAGCAGACTACTGAATGACGACAGATACAGTATGGGTTACTCTTTTTTCTTTTAGCAAACTACTGCAAAACTGCCAACTCTGTGTAAAAAAATAGCATAAAGAAATTTGAAGAAGGAGATTAAGCTGAAAGTGTAGCTACAGGAAGCTGTCAGCAGCTTACCATAAAGTTTTCAGTTCAGAGTGTAGGGGAAAGAGTGAAATACAATGACACCAGCTAATTACTTTTTCATAGAAGGCTAGCAACACATTGCCAAATTACTTCAAATAGATTTATTTAGGCAGTTAAAGCAATAAGTAAAAGCAACACTAAAATTATCTGTGCATATTTGAAGGCATTCACTAAAACTCACAGAAAATATACAGAACACTTTTTAACAAATCTTTATTTATGATTCCTCTTTTCTCACAGTTGCGTTCAAAGGTCACGATTCAACGCATGTTCCTCCTACAGGAAATAGAGCAGCAGAGCTAATGTAAGTACAGGGTAAGAGGAAGCTTTAAAATATAGCAGACATTATGGAACAGTTTGGACTGTCCAGGTTACTCCAACCAGAGCATGCCTGAAATGCAACCAGTCTCCAGTTTTGTGAGATACTGTCATAATGTGCTGATTGAACACAACTACTAAGTTCTTTCACTTCCTTATGAAAACCTCAAGGGCTCTGAGTCTGCAGAAGAGGCACTTCCTAGGAAACCATGGGTAAAGTAAATGGGTTAGACAGCTAGATTAGTGTGCATATTTATACATTTATACAAGAGTTCAAGTTCATTATATGACTAAAATGTGAATAAAGCGATTACTACTTTAACAGCAATAAAAGAAGTGAAGTAACAGTAAGCCAGACAGCTGATAAAGTAAAAGGACAACTGGATTTTTTTCTAAAACTGTGCCCAAGAATTAGTAGAGCAAATATCAGAAGAAAAAAGTTCTCTACAACTGAGCTCTTGAACTGAGCTTGACATTTGAAATAGTGGCTGATAGAGCTGCAAACACTGAGGACCACACAAAGTGAATAAAGAGGTAGAGGAGCTTGCAGAAAGATGAACCAGATCGTGCAACTATGCACAAACAGTCTGGAATGTCAGAGATAAAATGTAATTTAACCAAGGCAAATGCCAAAAAAAATTAAGATAACAAATGCAAACATGCTAGAAAGCAAGGAAAAAATGAAACCAACAAAGATACCTATGCAAGCAATGAAAAAGCATGACAGATGATAATAAAATCAAAAGGGAAAGTAAAAAAGGCATCTGGTTAGAGAACTGTTTGATTTGTAGGAAACATGTAAGGTTCGTGGGAGTTATCTAGTCAGATACACTTGCAGCTTCTGGCAGATTTGGCAGCTGATCACATCCTCCAGGTTCAGCTGGAGGACAAGATTTTACAGAACAAGATTCTCCTTTTCCTTTCCCATCACATCAGATCCCTTTTTTCTCTACCGAAAGGATCTACCACCACCTGCCCAGAGGCCAAAATAATCACTTCACTGGTGCTTTATTTAGACTTCTCATTTAGGCTTCTCATTTACTCTTTCATTTTCCTTATCCTACAGTATCAGTAAGACACCAGCAAGAAGCAAGAAGGCTTGCTGCAGTCCTCTCAGAAGTCATGGACTATGCTTGTTCAGTAGTTCAGTTCAACTAGCACAGCCACCATCAGACAGAGTGGGTCACAAGCGCCCAAGCCTCAGACACTTACACCACCAGGCTGCCCTGAAACACAAGCATGTGGCTTCTCAGGCTGCCTTGACATCCCAGGGCGTGGTTCTAAGAGAGGCATATCCCAACTGAGAGCATTCCAGGTTCCTGCAAATTCTGATGCTTCTGCCTTTCAAATAACTGTGAACTTGAGAAAAAGTTCAACACAAGCCTTTGGCAATTTTTCACAGCTGAATTGATGAGTGGGTGAAAGAATGGGTCAGAACAGAGGGCACTCAACATTTCTGCTGTAGCCACTGAAAGCTAAATTCAGAAGTTGCCTACTGCATAATTTGAAATATAATTTCTGTACTGTCAGGAAACAGGATAGACCATTTGGTATTTTTGTTGTTGTTAATATTGGCAAATGTCTGTTTGTTGCAATATTTTATTCAGGATCTTTGAAGGATCCTGCTGCAAACTGCAACCATGAACAAACACCCTGAGCACTTCAGACTGGTTAAAAGCTGTGTCTAGATTTTTCATGTGGACAGTCCACCTCCATATAGTTCCAAATCACATTTTCCAAGCTACAGAAAGATGCTTGTATAGCAGACCTCTATTACATGCTTACTGATAAGATGTGGCAGCCTTGTGCCACTCAGACAGAAGGAGCCTTCCTCATCCGAGGAACAGTCAGCGACAATAGTGACCCTGATGGTTTCCCAAGGGCTGTTACTACATGCCTTTGCCATAACAGGAGCACAACATTCAGCTCATCACTGCCAGACGTGATGAAAGGAGGGAGACAATACTAGAAACTGCTTTATTTAAGCTGACTTAAATATCCGACTGCTGTGCACTCTTCCTAACTTTTCAGTTCATAATTGACATGTAGATCCAGAAACCTAGCCTGAAAAATCCCCATCTGAGCAGCAAAATGAGGTACCCATTTTGCAGGAAGTTTGTGTGTGCACGTTATACGGAGCCAGGTCCTTAGAAAACAAACCCAGATGTGTCCACCTGCTTTGGGACTAGTGAGATCTCTAAACTAGCCTGGAAGTACTGCTTCTCCAGCTCATAGGTCTTCCCAAAGAAGACTCCCTTACGTGAAAACCCTTTCTTGATAAAATATACTCACTTTCATTGAAATCATTATAGAAATGTGAGTAAAAAGCATTTTTGTTATCATCAAAGATTGACAGAACAGTTTTGGTTGAAGTGACCTTCAAGTTCTCCTAGTTCCAACGACTGTGCTATGGACAGGGACATCTTCCAGTAGATTATGGTGCTCAAAGCCTCATCCAACCCAACTCTGAACACTTCCAGGGATGGTGAATCTACAACTTCTCTGAACAACCAGTTCCAGAGCCTCACCATGCTCATAGTAAATGATTTCTTCCTTATATCTAATCTAAACCCATACTCTTTCAGTTTAAAGCAATCTCCCCTTGCCCTGTGCACTTATATGCCCTTGTAAAAAGTCCTTCTCCTGCTCTTCTGTAGGTCCTGTTTAGGTAATGAAGGTGCTGTAAGGTCTCCCCAGAGCCTTCTCTTCTCTCAGCCTGCATTTACTGGAGGGGTGCTCCAACCCTCTGACCATCTTTGCAGCTTCCTCTGGACTCATTTCAACAAGTCCTTAATCATTAACAGATGTTAATGACATCATCAGCATCATCATCCCCTGGTGCCATAAATACTCCATGTGATCCTGCTCACAGAGGATCAGTATCTGTAAGAAGAATCTAATTTTCTTTTCATCTGAGGTATGACACAGGTCATGCAACTCCTAAAGCAGGACCATGGTGTCACATAAACTGCTTTCAGAGTTGCTGGGACATCCACGACACTCTAAAAGCCACAAGTCCTGCAAGCTCTGAGAGCTGGCCAGAAATTGAGACACCAATGTGCCGTCTTCTTCTCGCTTGCAAATGTGCAATCCATGCATGATGCAACAATTCACACATGCTACAGCACCACACCCCTTCTTCTATTCTATTCTATTCTATTCTATTCTATTCTATTCTATTCTATTCTATTCTATTCTATTCTATTCTATTCTATTCTATTCTATTCTATTCTATTCTATTCTATTCTATTCTATTTCTATTCCTATTTCTATTTCTATTTCACTCCATTCCACTGTTGTTACACTCACAAATAAGCATAGTGACACCTGTCCTTGCTAAGTGTCAAACAGCTCTAATTGCATCACACCACCACATAACACTTGCTCTGAAAAAACAGTACTGAAGAATATTAGTGAAGTGCAGTACAGCCCACAGAATATTTGTATGAAACCTTCAATTTTCCAGCACTTCCTGATTATCTTCTGATTTGAGCTGCGTGACCCAGCTGAGCATTAACATTGATTTTTTGATTTAATTACAGACACTCTGGCTTGGAGAGCTGTGACAAGCTGAAATTCAAATGAATAGGGCTTGCCCTGGCCTCCTCCTAATACATGCTGTGCTGATTAATCCAATCCTGTTCTGATTTTCTGCAGTGCAGGATATGTTTATCCATTCCCATTCCTTCACAATGAGTGCTGTTCACAATTTGCATCCCTGATTTATCACTGATTAACCATATGCCCCACATCAGCTTCATGTACTTCACTGAAACTGGTATCACAGAAACCTATTGCTGTAAAAGGAACAGGGGCAGTAAGAACAAGGCAAAGGGAGGACAACCTGTGTTTGTCAGGAAGGATTTACAGATTAAGATTTGTATAGGCTGCAAAAGGAATATATCCTTCACAACATCTTTTTTCTTATCCTTTTCTCTTGACAGCACATGTGGTTGCATTACAGCTCAATTGTTAAGAACCTTTTATTTCATGGATAAAGTAAGTAGATTAAATCCATTCAGTGCCAACTGTACTGGCTTGTGGAAAGGGTAAGAAAGAGATGCTATTCTGAGCTAAAAAGTACTGACTCATGCTTCTTACTGTAAAATCATAACCAGATCCCACCATACTAAAACCTACTTTTAGTCAATATCACAACAAAGTCATGTTCATGAATACAGCTATAAAAATTACATCATCATCATCAGATTATCACCAGCAGAATTTAACCACTTCTTAAAGTCTACATTTAATCATCATGCATTTCCTCTTTATGGAGCAATTAATGCATAAAAAAGCTGAGGGCAAAATTTTGAAAAGTGATTCAGAACCTTTTTCAGAAATTACCTGGGAATCTTCATTCAAAATAGAAACTGAGTTCCCAAATTACTTTTGAGATTTTGAGAGTTAGTTCAGACCTTAGGGTCTGAACCCACAATTACAAGAAAGTTCCTCTTTAAGCATCTGAGCATTAGATCTTCCCAGATTCAATCTATTACCTGGGCCACAGCTCTTCTGCTCTGACCTTACAACACAGTCTTCAAATTCCTATTTACTAATCACCAAGAAATTAAGTTATAACTGCTTCCCTAGGTCAGCTGTTCCTTCCTTGTTTCTGCCTTATTCTCCCCATATGCTAGCCTTATAAAGACTTGGATTTTAGATTTTCAGACAAGCTTTTAACTGATAAATTCCCACCTTTGCTGTCTGTAGATCAATAGGGCTTTACTGCCTAACAGCCTTTATCAATGCAAAAAGAAGAAAAACCATATCAAACAAGAATACAGAGGTCATACTGTTCACTTCCCTAATGTGTTTATAGGAATCACCCTGTCATTATTTTGGGACAAAATCTTTGCATTTTTCACTCTTTATTTATAGCAGTCCAGTTTGCCTGGGGTCTTGAGTTGTACAGAGAAAGCAGATTTAAAATACCTTAAATTATGCATAAATTCAGTAGTTCTTCTTTTAAATTACAGAAGGTTTTATACAGCAGGGAGGTGTGTTTGTGTGTATAAAAAACAAGACTATTAATACATAAGGTGTTAGCAAAATTACCATCAAAGATTCACCAATCTTTTGCTGAAAGGATCAAATTATAGTCTTTCAATTTTGCTCTTTGAAAAAAATGTTTCCTTGTAGTTCACAGCACACCTGTGAACTTCTGAAGAAGTTTCCTGTAGAAAATTACAGTGGAGGGGGAAAAATAATAATATATCATAAATGTACACAGAAAACAGTATTTATTACAATGTATCACCACCATACATAGGCAGGAGCAATAGTTTATTCAAAAGCTCTCTCCTGTCAGCAGTGTATGCAATTTGTGGATTTACCATTAAATGATCATCAAATGATTACACAATTACTACATTAGTGAATATAATCATGCATTCAAGACTGATTTTCTTAGACAAACAGAAATAAACATATTAATAGTGTAAACAAATTATATAACATTTTCTTTGCCTTGACAGTCTGCCATACTGAAACACTGAGGCTGGCCCCACGATGCAGCCCTCTTCATAGGAATCACTTTACATATTACATTTAATATTCAACTGCTCAGAAAGCATTTTGTTCTTTCTCTATACTAAATTTAAAAGAAACCTATGTTTTGTAACATGTCAACATCCAGAATAACTTCTACAAATAGAGAATCATAGCACATCCTGATTTGGAAGAGACCTAAGAATCAGTGACAAGAATCACTGAGTCCAACTCCTGGCCCTAAAACAGAATTCCCCAAGAGTCACACCCTGTGCCTGAGAGCATTGTCCAAACTCTTTGTGAACTCTGTCAGGCTGGTGCTGTGACCACTTTCCTGGGGAGCCTTATTCCAGGGCTCAACCACCCTCTGGGTGAAGAACCTTTTCCTAATATTCAATCTAAACCCCCTCTGGCCCAATTTCAGGCCATTCCCTCAGGTCCTGTCACTGGTCATGAGGGTGAAAAGATTGGTGCCTGCCCCTCTGCTTCCCCTCATATGAGGATTTTGAAGCTTAAAATGAGGTCTCCCCTCAGTCTCCTCCAGGCTGAGCAAAGTGACCTCAGCCAGTCCTCATAAGGCTTCCCCAATTGAGTGAAAATGTTTCTTTAATTATTTTTAAAATATTCTCTCTTTAAATCTGTTCTTAAAGCAAATTTAAAAATCTAGGGATTAATCCTATTCCTATGAAATTCTCTTACTGCCATTCTAAATCCTGTTTCCCAAAGCCTTCTACTCCCAGCTGCTGTCAGATAGCATACATGGAGTCCTGAAGAGCACAAGTCAGTCCTAAATGGAGCAGCTTAGGGAGTTGGGGATTTTAGCCTGGAGAGAAGGAGTCTCAGGACAACCTCATCATTCTCTACAACTGCCTGGAAGGTTGTGGTGTGCTGCAGGTCAGCCTCTTCTCCATGTAACAAGTGGCAGAATGAGAGGAAAAGGCCTCAAGCTGCACCAGGAAAAAGGTTCACACTGCTATTACAGTGGTTTTCTGGGGTCTCATGATGAGGGAAGAGACGACAACGTTGACTCCATGCATCAGAAGGCTTTGATTTATTATGATATGATATATAAGATATAAAAACTATACTAACAGAATAAAGAGAAAGGTATCACTACAAGGTTAAGCTAAGAATAGAAAAGAATGTGTAAACTGAAGTCTTCTCAGCCCGAGACGGGCCGAACAGGTGAATTGTGATAGGCTCTTAATTGGAAACAGTCTGACGGGGCCAATCACAGATTTTCCCGTGGCATTCCACAGCAGCAGATAAGAATTGTTTATACAGTTTGTTCCGAGGCTTCTCAGCTCTCAGGAAAGGAAAAATCCTAAGTAAAGGATTTTTCATAAAATATGTTGGCAACACACTGGATATTAGGAAAAACTTCACCAAGAAGGTTGTCAGATTTAAGAACAAGACTACTCAGGGAAGTGGCTGAGTCACCAACTCTGGAGGTATTTAAAAGATGTGAAGATGTGGCAGGTAAGGACATGGTTTAGTGGTGGACTTGGCAGACTTAGATTAATAGCTGGACTCTCGGTTAGATGATCTTAAGGTCTCTTCCAACCTGAGCAATCCTATGACTGAAGGGTATCTGCAGAGGTGTATGTCAGACTGGGCTCTCTGTGGGGCAGACACGCTGTGATCTGCTGCTCTTTTCCAAGCTATGTAGAGATCACAATTCTTGCCCAACAGGTTGTGTACATCACTACCATTCACCTACTTTGCATTCTCTCAATTCAATTATTCTCATTTCTGAATAATTTTTAGTTACCAGGTGATTTTTAAGTGTTTTCTGTCACTAGATACATTTCAGAAATTAAAGCAAATGCTCAGTGAAGATTGCTTTGACACTAATTTGTAATATTTCTTGAAAATATGTAAAGCAAAACTTTTTGTTTCACTTCTAGTCATTGGACAAAAGTGGTCTTATTGGAACCATCTCGAGGGACAGCTCTAAAACTGTGAGATCAGATTGCATACTGTACTCCTCAGGGAAACATTATTAAAACAAAAGAAAAACTTGCAGCCAGTGAGATCTAGATGGACTGTTTGTGCTAAGCATAAACACAGATGTCTTCCTGAGTCACTGCCTGAATCAAGGCACCCCAGATTAACAAAAATTAAATTCTCTATCATCAAAGACAAAACACAGATAAAGAATCTACTGCTTACTCTTGTAAGCCAAACATCATATACTTAAGAGAATATCTGTTGCATAACAGCAGTGAATTTAATTAGTTTGTTTCAATAGTGAATTTAATTACATTGTTTATCCGTGAACATTTATGCAAAGATATATATCTTCACATTTGCATCCTGACATGACTAATGAAAGCGCAGTGCTTTGTCTTCAACTAATTCATTTTCACTTAATATGGCAATGACTGATTAATTTCATTTTCTGGTGTGGAGGCCATCCAGGAACACAGTCAATGTTCCTTCAGAACCTCTGAACTTAATTATCTCCAAATAGAAGGCGGGGAAATGGAGACAATTTTTCCTCTCTCCTTTTCTCGCTACTTCATCTATGAAATAACCTGCTGTGTATCAGAAGATTTTTCAAAGATTTATGGCTAAGCAAATGCTACTCTTACTGGTGCCCAATTCTCAACAAAAACTTTGCATTTGTAAGGCAAGTAAAATTGTTTCTGGAAATGTCTTTTGGGATTACATTTAGTGTAATTTATTTAAATTAAATTAGAAAAAAAATCACCTACATTTATAGTTCTGGTCCTACTTTTTTAAACTGCATATAAAACTATGATTGGCTTCTGTGGAAGTTTTAGATGTACAAAGAATACAAAATTATATAAAAGGATAAGGGCCATTTACTTAAAGAGTTTGACTCAATGATCCTTGTGGGTCCCTTCCAACTTAGAATATTCTGTGAATTTGTGAATCTGTGATTTTAAGTTGCTCCTCTACCAAAAAAGAGTATTATGAATACCAAATAACTGGTGAGGAGATCTCAGACTCTGAGAACACAAATTTACAGACATGTCCTCTCAGAATGGAGCAAAGGTAGGTCTTTTAATTCAATTTCTAATTCTTTCAGCTTTCCAAGACTTCTCACATCACTGCCAAAACATTTTTTCATTCCACAATTATGGAATGTAATCTCAAATTCTGATACATGACTGAAAAACAATAAAAATGGTATGATGGCTGAGTCACAAAAATCAAGATGGCTGTGACAGCACTGCATGGAATTCTAATTAGTGACATGAAATGCAAAAATTTGCACTGACTTATAAAAGAAGAGACCTTAACTTGTCAATTAAAAGATTACTGGGTGGATATTCTGACACACTCCTTTCACACACACTACCATATTTTGGAAGGTACACAAATGTGAGGAACACCACATAGAAAATGAGAAAATGTAGCATGCAAGAAGAAAATTTTTCTAACAGTGCTAGCCTTCTAAAATAAAATATTATTATTTCTAGAGGATATGCAGCAGCCTGTGCACCTACTCAGCATTGTGAATTATTAGTTGCCCAGGCCTGGTACCCCAGGAGTGATTACAAAAATGGAACAATATGGAGAATTGTTTAGATGTGAATATAAATAGTTTTTAGCTTTCTTAGCAAAGTCTTAAGCAAGCAAAACTAGGGGTCAAATAACATTTTTTTTCTGTGTGTCATTACCAGTTTAGAAAGTTACTTTTCAGAGCAAATTTTGACTAAATACATCATTTGTGAGGAGAAAAACAAACAGTTTCACTTTCCAAATACTTAAAAAATATTTTGGTTGTTTCAACTTTTGTTTCCAATTTTTCTTACTTTAGCCAAACCTATCTGCTGAATGTGGTAAGGATGCCCATAGAGGGATTGTGAGTTTTTCAATCTCTACTGCATCGCCTGCAAACACTTCGTACTAGCAAAACTGCTCTTCTGATATACATGTAGTATATCCTGTATTTTGGCTCCATCCTCTTTCTAATTTCCAACAATTATTAAATAAAGACATGATGAAAAGAAACTTTACAGCAACTCTTCTTTCATATTATTGTCAATAATGTGAGTCGGAATGAAATGTTTCACACGTAAAAGTGATTTCCTGAACCAAAATATTTCAGGTACAGAATGAGTCATAAATCACACAACTTCTGTCAAAAGAACGACACACTTCACCTAGAACTGAAATTCATCTGATTAAAAAAGATCTATTTATAAAATGTGATTCTGATCTCCACAAACTATGCTGCTCGTAAGAAACTTTTAAACAATACTCACACCATTTTTAGACTCATACATTACCAGCTGTCACAGACTGCAGCCAGGCTTGCCCCCTGAGGTTTTCCAAATTCTTGTCTTTGCTACAGAACATCCTACAAGCCTGCCAAGAGCTAAAAAGCTGCTGCCCAAATTGAGTAGATTTATTAGAAAAGCTGAAGATGTTTATTGCAGCGACCAGTTATTTTCCCTTAATGTATCCCATTGTTCTCTCACTGAAATCTGCTCTTGGTTGCCAAAACTTTTACACATTCCTGCTTGCTGGCTTTATGAAGAACGGATTTTTAAACAGTAGCTGCAAAGCTATTTTAAATCAAGAAGCTCCACCAAATGGATATTCTCTATGGGTGATGGAGTTTCTGAACTTTATTTTCTCTACAGTACTTGTCAGACAACATAGTACTTATCCTGGAGAGAAGCTCAGCGAGGAAAACTTCCTTGCAAGATATTAATCACATTTTTAGTATCCTGTTGCATCTCCCTCTGCCAGCCAAAAGACCACACATAGCCTTCCAACTGTTGCCTGGGGACTTATGAGCCGCATTCATTTTACTTTCACTAAGTGACCCCCTTTTCCCCTTTTTAGGGCTCCCTGCCTGGTATCACACATGGCAAGATAAGCAGCGAAACAGAACAGATGGTGGCAACAGATGCCATTGCTCATCGCAGGTGAAAGGCCATGGCTAAACTCACGATCCCACAACTCCCATGTTTCCCTCAATCCCCCCACCTCACATATTGATACAAATACACCATCAGGAGAGGAAGTTGGTTACACTGCATCCTCAGGCCTACACACCAATCTTCCAACTCACAGCAAGGTCAACACCTTGATGGAGCTTTGAATCCATGCTTAGAATTTAAACATAGCTAATTAAAATAAAATCAAAGCATTACAAGTATTTTCTACTTCTTGTTTTACTTGTTGCAGGAACAACTGGGAGCAGCTAGCCAAAGGATACATTTTATTTTTTCTTAATTTTGTGTATCTGCCAATATTTTTGTACAGCACGTTCTCTTTTTAATGTGGTCATTTAGACTGTTTTTTGTAAGAGATTTATTATACAGCAATATAGAAAATAGAGATAAATGTGTTAACATTTTCAGGAGCACTGAGAAGTCTAGCATTTGAAACTCATTATGCAATGATTTCTACAGTACATTGTCTCCATTACTACTCTTTAATACCTGAGTAATAAAGATTGAAGCTAAAAGCACTTCAGAACTATTTGCACTGTCCTAACAGCCAGCCTTAAAAGTGACAATGAAACATATAATGTTTATGTCTCCTGGGAAAAGACTTCACGATTACTGCATGATGCCACCCGCCAAAAGGCAAAGATCAAATTCCAGTTTCCAGTCAAAATGCCTAGGAAAGACTAAAAGCAAAGAGGGCAAGCCTTAGCAGCCATAGTTCACCTAGTCAAATATTCATATCCCACATCACAGATTTTACAACTTCTGATGTTTGTAGACACCTAAATCTTTCCAATGCAACCTCCTTTCATTTTTATATGAAACTTTTTCATCATCTTCCACAGGTGTCTTAGAAGTTGTTCACAGACCCAGCTCCATTAACTTTCCATGAATTCCAAAGATCACATGCCAAAAGCCACAATTAGAAATTCAGCAGCCAAATGAACCATCTTTTAAAGCTGAAAATAATTTGTTTTAGAAGACAAATTTGTGAGGAAAAATTATGGTGGGGGCACGGAAAGAAACCAAAATAAAAAATGCATACTTGAAATTTCTTTACTGCATGTCAGAACAATTTCATAGAGGTGTCCAGACATTGCAGCAAACTTCTTAACTTCCCAAGGCCAAATCCAACTGTCCTCATCCCAGTAAGATGAGATCTCCAAATCTCTTACGGCCGTAAAGGACTGCTGCTGGAAGGCAATGGCAAGTCTCACGTCAGCTCCAGAAGGCAGAACTGGGAGTGATCAAATCTCTCTCCCATTAGCTCATCACCATTATGTCTCCATCAAGTAACTCGTTAAATTTCCATGTCTAACTGTTATTTTAACAGCCAGATGTCTTAAACAGGCACACTCAAGCTATGAAACAGATCTTCCACAGATGGGTCCAGGTCCTTCACGCTGACTTTGACTGAATCCTGCCTCCCTACACTCCCTGCTAGGAAACCTTTAGCAATTCCCAAGATAGCTGATTTCCTTCACTCAGAAGCTGTTTCATTCACATGTAACTGTGGGAAGTGCTATGAGAAATTAGGTAAGATCTCTGCAGTGCAACAGTAAGTATACCTGATCAGAAAAAAAACAAAAAAAAAAGGAAATCAGAAGAAACAAAAAGCCGAGTATGAAGCTTTTACTCATTGGAAGAAAGCATCCATACAATAACCTTGGATTAGCCCTAAAACCTAGAAATGAACGAGATGTCTGTCTCTGAAAACATTTGTTTCCCTGGTGCTCATTGAATTTTTGAAATATAGAGTTACTTTTGCACAAATGTTCATATTCTTCGCTTATTCAATTCATCTGTATTGACGATAAAGCCATCATACCTTATCATTTTCCCTAGTCTCAGAATTCAACATTCCACTCCATAATGCCAAATTATAAAACACTTAGGCAACAAAGTAAAAAGTCCCTGAATGCTGTTTATCAAAATAGTAGCATCTGAAAATTAATTCAAATACAGAACATCTGTTGCTGTGCTGTCATAAAAATTCACAGCTGCATTACAGACCTGTGGTCTGCATTCTCTCAGGATATCTGTTGAGCTGGGGAAAAAGAACCCCGGCCCAACAAAGGAACACAGGCTAAAAAATCTTCCCCCTGTAATAAAGGAATGAAAACAGACATAGCAGCAACCTTGAGCTGAAATGCAGACATGTTCTTGAACTGAGGACAGAGATTTGCTGCCTGTAGTTGAGGCCATTCTTGCCATAATCAGTATTTTGCTGGCTGGACTAGATGCTGTTGCTGTGACTCATCTGGGATATCACCACACTGCAGGAGAAATCCTGCTGTGAACTACAGTCTGTTCAATGTAGGAGTATTACAGTAGCTCAGAGAAATTGTTCTGGGGCACTTACAGATGCCAAGATGCACTACTTCTATTACAAACAGTTCAAGTGGAATAGACTGGAGCTACTCATTTGAGTAAGATTTTATTTACTGTTGGTACACGTGAAAGAGTTGGGTCTTAGCATCTCTTAAAAAAATGTTATTTCCAACACATAGTACACTGCAGATTATAAAATCCTTGAAGAGGTTTGAGAACAAGTCATACACTACTGCAAGTCCCACTAACTCTCTGTTTGCTTGGGTCCTTGTGCCTCTAGCTCTTCTGCATCTTATCTGCCCTACATGCTTTCTTCATACACTTTCCTCAATCTTTCTCACTTTTTTCCTATTTAGGAAGAAATTCTGGATTTCAGTTTTACTGGAAGGATTGTAAGATCTGAGATAGAGATCTGTTATGCCAAAAATTCTAGGAGCTGGCACCAACCAGCTCTTCAATCTAGTGCAATGTTTCTCACACTGAATTCTGTACAATAGGCAACTGAAAATCCAGGAAACAGAACAAAAACATTGAAAGAAACCTCACCAAAATTCAGCAAGATAGAACACTAATAAAGATTAAGAAACACACAGATAAGTTATGTTTACAAAGCTATTAAAACAGTGACTGGAGCTCATATGAATTAAGATGTTCCAGCTCAGCAGGGTTGAGTGCTGCCACCAAGGGAAGTGCATTTTGCCATGCTGCATCCAAGCCCAAAACTTCTCAGTTCAGTCTTGCAGTGCCCTTGTGGAACAGCAGAATCAGATATGCCAGGGCCAAAGTTACTCCAAGTGGCAATGAACATGCAAACACTTTGTTAATCTTCATTAGTGATTTGTTTATGTGCTAAAATATGACCTGTAGCAACTGAGGAGTTGTCAGGTGTTCACACCTGCTGTTCTGAAATGGAGGGAAGCCTTTGGCAGGCACAGGGATGGGCAGCTGCAGGACTAAAATCTTACACCACTGCAAAACCTGCCGCTGAACTGGGGTCAGAGACCAGGAGCACTGTCTAACTAGCTAGATGCCTGGCCAGCCTTTGGGTAGGTTGAAAACAGATTACAGAGCTCAAGCTGTCACTGTCTCCAACAGCACAGCCTGTTTGTGTAGGGCATGTGGAAAGTATCAACTTCATTAACTTCATCCAATCAAGGACCTCTTCAAGGGGATAGCAATCTGAGAGGGGAACTGATAAACAAAAGCACAGGGACACAAACTGTTTAGACAAGGGATAAACAGAGACAGTGCCAAAAACCTCCAGATGCTAACTGATGTGCCATTAAGAAACGGAAGGGTGTGCATGAGGTATGTGGGGTGGGCATTCACTCACAATTCTCAAGCTGAACTAGCCAGTGAGTGGCTCTGGGACCTCAGAGGGGTATGAGGTGGGCAGAGTTCATGTTGGTATTTTTGGGGGTCCACAAGTGTGGAGTACCTGTGGGACTGTTTGCAGCAAGCACCTAGTGGGACCAGCTGGTGGGCAGAGAGCCGTGGGGTGGGTAAGGGGATCCAGGCAGGAGGGTTGGGCAGGCAGAGGGGCTACCCCAGTGCTTGGGGGATGCACAAAAGTGCGTGTATTTTCACAACTGAATCCCAGTCCTTACCAGTGGAAGAGGAGGAAGGGAACCTGGCTGTAACATCACTCCTGAAAGCATTGTGAGTGGATGCTGTTGAAGACAGTACCCTGTCTCTGGCAGCCTGAGCAGCCACGACCTCTGTCTGGTACCTGTTTACCCCTGGTACTGGTCAAACATCTAGGTAGGAAAGCAGCTGCCATGTCCATCATCTGGGAAGGAGACCTCTAGGTTTTAGGGCACCTCAGGCTGGGCTCCAGCAGCCAGGAAAAACTGTCAGGGCCTGGAGCTGCTGGATGGAATGGCTGCTCATAACATCCCACAACTGTTAGCTGAAAGCTGATGTGTAGATTGCCTGCAATACTACACCCAAATGAACATTTCTTAAGTAACAGACCTTCTTTACATGACCCATACTACCAGCTTCCCATTAAGAAAAAACTTAATTCACATTCATAGTCTTAGCTCACTGCTCCTGGTATTTTACTTCAAAATTCTCTGCTGAGAATTTTGAAGTAAAATACAGAAGCAATCCATCTTATCCCTCCCAGCAGAAAGAGAGTGATAAAGTAAATAAAGTAGTAAAGTTTTTATAAGTAAAAGCATGCCATAAAAATTAAGATAAGCCCATGCTTTGTTTAGTTACCTAGTTATAGGAGTGTTACACGAACTAATCTTCAGTAGAGAAAAAAGGTTGGAAAGGAAGAGGTATGGAAGCCATCAAATTCTAGTCTTAACTTTCTTCTCCAGGTTTTCTGCCTATGCTTCATCTTCCTTTCCCCACGCTCTGCATAATTTTCAAGTAATTTTTTTTATCAATTTGATGTACAAATGCCTATACATGTTTTGAAAGCACACAAAAAGACAGAGGGTAAATCTTAAGTTCAAGCAACAGGAGGTTGCCATCTGTAGGGGGATACAATATAAGAAACTACAGGTAGTATAGAAAGTAATCTCACCCCTTAAGGAGTTGCAGCTGAGCCAATTATTAGAGATTAGGAACAGGCCTGACTCTAACAAGCTGCAGCTGTAGCCCGTAAGAAGAAGAGTGTTACAAAAGAGTGGCTTGGTTGGCTGAGGGGGAACTGGAGTCAGTTGGTTACTGTGAGAAGAAGGAAGAGTCAGTGCTTAGAGGAGCTGCCTACGAGAAACATTGAGGAGGTGTAAAACTCTTGCAGTATGGAACCTTTGCAATATAGTGACAATAGAACCATTGCCATATAATAACAACAGCCCTCAGTTTAAATGGGATCAGAAAGTCATATGGAAATAAGAACTATTTTTTAAATTATTCTTAGTAATTCTTGATTTGTGCCTTGCTGCTTTTCAAGATGATTGCTGTTATGGTTTATTATTTATGTGCTTAGGAGTCTTTGGAGGTGTTCTTAAATCTTAAGAGGTCAGGTCTTGTTTTTTATTCTTAAGCATTCATGCTTCAGCATTAAATTGGCTTATTAAACGATACGATCATCATTATTGTGAAACTTGAAAGCACTGATCTTTTTACAACCTTAAAAAGTAAAAGTTCCATTTTAATTTACCCATGGAAATTATGGGAACTTAATTTTTTATTTCTTTAGTGATAGAAGTATGCTTTATGTTTATAAATTTTGCATAAACTTCTGCAGACAGCCTGATTTGTAAACATCTGCTTATCTGCACTTTCTTCTTAATTTTAGAATCACAACAATTTTACAGCAAATTCATCAGAGTTATTGCATCTTGTACACAAAATAACATCATAATCTTAAAAGCTGGATGAAGAATTTGTTCAGAAATAAAATTCCTTTAATGCACCTACATCTTGGAATTCCCTCCATTAAAATCAGTGTGATTTTTCATGTGACAAATGGCTGCTAAAACTGGCAAAAATTTGCAGAGCTGAGGCCAGAGTACCGTAGCTTTTCATTTTGCTGCTTGGCAGTTAGGGAAAAATTGTTATTCCACAGAAACTAGCAGATCTGATTATATGTGTAATTTCATATGGTTTTGCTTATCAAAGAAACTCACAAGTTGTATGATTTTCTAAGCTTGTATTTTAGTTTACTTGTAGGATTGACACTTTGACTAACCATAAGGAATTAATAGGAGACACGTGGCCAGAAAGTTGAAAAATTATTTTTATAAGTAGTCCTGCTGTGTAAAATTTCTTCCATTTTTAGTTTATGAAAATAGTTCAGGTCTTAAGCTTTTAGCAGCAGTAACATACACAGTAAAAACAGGAGCTCCTTTCACTATCAAAGACTATGAAAATAATAGACACAATAATCCACATCTCAAAAGAGAACTACAGAATCATAGAATACTCTGAGTTGGAAGGGACCCACAAGGATCACCGAGTCCAGCTCCTGGTCCAGCACAGGACCATCCCCAATAGCCACACCCTGTGCCTGAGAGCATTGTCCAAACACTTTTTGAACTCTGTCAAGCTGGTGTTGTGATCACTTCCCCAAACAGCCCGTTATCATCCCCAATCATCCTCTGAGTGAAGAAACCTTTCCTGATATCCAACCTACGCATCCCCTGACACAACTTCAGGCTGTTCCCTGAGGTCCTGTCACTGGGCACCAGAGAGAAGAGACCAGTGCCTGCCCCTGTTATACCTTCGGTGTACTGGTTTTCATTGCCTGTATATGCTTCTTATTTTCCTAGTAAATTCAATTATAAAATTGCCTTTGCCTCACCTAACTGGTGACTGCAGAGAACAGATGTTGCCTCTTCTTTTCCACAGGCACATCTATGTATACGTTTCCAGCAAATGCAATATTACCTTCACTCCCCTGAACTTCCCCTAGATTTTAATTTTTTATTATGGTGCATCAATTATCCTGAGGAGTTTTTCATATTAAAACTAATTGAAAGGTGCACTCATCAGCATATTTTCATGCTCAGCAAGCTGACTGCAGTTAAGTATGGTATGACCAGAGAAAAATATTTTCTCTGAATATCTTTTTAATCTAGGCCTGTCATATGCTTCTGTACTCTAAAAGCTGTATTTTGGCTTGCTCCCAGTGTTCTCTTGAAACAAAGCCTGGTCTCTCTGTGGTGGATAACTTGTCAGTATGTTACCATATGTGTTCATGTCCAAGAAATGGGGTTGGTCACTTCCTCACTTCCCTAAAGGAACCAGGAAAACGCATGTTTTATCAAAGTCACTGTAAGATGCTGAGTATCAGAATGATATTCTGACATTTATAGATAATGCCTACTCCTGCCTCATCTTCCTTCAAAAACTGTTCTAGAGTGACAGTAAAGTCTTTATCCAAAGCCACCTTATCACACAGCAAGGACTGAAGTCCACTATGTGTGTTCAGCACAAGGTAGACTGCATGAAAAGAAATATGCAACCAAGTAAAACAATTACAGGGAGAATAAGGATTGTATGAAAATACTAACCTTAAATTCTCACTGATTTCCTTAGCTCTCTATACTTCTCTTCATCTTTTATTTCATAAATCACTCATTTGTTCTAAGGCCTTAGAAGTTTTACTCAGCACACCACTGTACAGATTTTTGGTCAAGAAGGTGAACTTCTTTTTAAGTTCATTAATGTATGACGTAAATGCACAGTGTATAGGTTTTACAGAAGTAGAAAGAAATAAAATGTATTGTTCAGTGTACGTGTACTAATGGATAGTGCACCTGTACCTGTTCAGTGCATGTGGAGCTTTCAGCAAATAAAAAGGGACTAAATTATTACTTTCAGATAAAACAAAGGAGTTTACAGATAAATCCAGCATGTATTATTAAGTATTTTCTTTAACAACATTAACAGCACTTTTACAACAATCACTGGATATTCTCTGTTGTCCAGCCTTTGAACAGACACTCAGGAACTTTTGTGCAGAACACAAAGAGTCTCTTCCCCTTTTATCATCAGCCAGAATTGCAGCCACTGAGCATAGTGACACCACGCAAACAAGAGCAGTAAACTGAACTCTGAGCTACAGACAACAAAATCCAAAACAAAGCACCGTGCAATGGTGCTTGCTTGGGCCGTGAAAGCAGAGAAGCACATCCTGCTGCCTTGGATGCAACACCTCTCTTCTATTTCTTTTTGCAGAGGTGCTGTTTTCCCCAGATGGCATGGTGCTGGTTAAGCAGCAACAAAATCTCTGACACTGCAATGTGCAGATACAATCAGCTTTGTGTTGCACAGCTCCTTATTAGCTGAAAGGCTCTCATGAAAACCAAAAGCCCTGCCCTCCCCAGGATTGCCATTTTTCTGGGGAAGTTGCGTCCTAGGGAAAGTACAAGAGAAAATTAGTCCTCATGTGTGTCCTCGCATTCTGAGACCCAGTGCTTCTTTTTCTCCATATTAATATAAGCAGAGTTATCTTTTAGCATAACTCTGTGTGTGGCTGACAGAGCCCAATTTCTAATGAACACATGATCAATTGGAACATGAGGTGCACAGTTCTAGGGGAAGATCTTTATGAAAGGTCCACCACTGCAGACCACTTACTATTTTGTAATGATTTGACAACAAATCATTTCCATTTGATTTTGGGGAAGTGTATTGAATCAAAATATTTTTGACTGTAAAGACTTGTCATTCACTAACAGACAAATGATGGACTAGAGTACACAACTGTCAAAATATTTAAATTATGTGCTGTAATACAAATCCTTACATTTTCAGGAAACCTGCATTAAAGCAGACCATGAATGTATATTTTTAATCACTATGAAAAACTTTCATGTCTGCTTTCAACATTAAGGCTACTTGATGTCCTTTCTGTAAAATCTCCCACTTCCTCTGCCATTAACATCTCAATTTAAAATTCAATCATTGCTAATGATCACTACAGTCAGATATACTCCAGATGAAGGGCTTTTGCAGTTAAAGTCAAACTGAGCATAATGAAACCTCCCATATCTCACCAAAAAAAAAAAAAAATGGATCCAGAGTATGACTCACCTTTCTTTCCATAAGCATTATAATGAAGAAACGGTTATGAAAATCTGTAATTCTTTGGTAATTCTTGTATTTTCCCTACTGAAATTTTTCAAGATTATCCACTGAAGATACTGAGCTTCAGTATTTTCCTTGTACCTCACCCTGCGCTGACACCTTCAGTTTGCAGGAAAGATGAAATTTAGAACTAACTAGGTAGCTGTACACCTAAATTATTTCCAAATATTTTGCTTTAAAAAAAATTATCTGAGTCTGCAACTTATAATGCATAAAACTGCATACAAGAATGAATCATGATGGCTTGACAGAACCTAGTCCAGCAGTTCCAGCTGATTCTGTCACCTACCGCAAGAATTCATAAAATTACTATTCTAAATGGCCCTGCCTCTCTTCTTTCCTGTGCTACACAGTATTCTGTATCATTGCAAGGAAGTAGGTTCCTCTTCCAAAGTCCATTTAAAATGCCAAGTTACCCAGTTAGGGGTTTTTTTTGTAAATTCTTCTTTGTAATTTTGCCAGAATTCAATAGCTTAGGTCTTTTATGAAACCACATCTGATGTTTTCATGAAAACTTCACCAAAAACTGGTTGACTGCTAAACGAGATTGGGGGAAAATATATAGAAACAGTGACATTCATATTTTTAACTGCTTATTTGAAAATCTGAAACTTCTTGCATACATATAAATTCTAAGCTGATTGTTGGTATAACTGGGACATGAGTTCTGTGATCTGTGCAGGCTCTACAGTGACATGAAAGAACAGGATACACACACACAGAATAATGATCTATTCTGTGTAAAATTGTAAAATACCATTTAAAGAAAAATGTATCACAAAACCTTTTTCATGCAACACAGATTTTGCAGATTAACATCTCAGTCCTCCATTATTAACCAAGACACCATATTTAAGAATGGGGATAATTTTGAAAGTTTCACATAGTATTCCAGCAATCCTTCTCATATTAATTATTCTTCTTGTAAAAAATAAGTCAGAACTGCACAATCATATTAAGAATCTGAGCAATATCAAAGTTTACTCATATTAAATCATGAAAATCAGACTTTTGAGCCTAGTTCTATACTCTGCAAATACAAAAGATTTGTTGAAGTCCAAGAGTTTTGGCTAGCAAATGAGAATTTTAGAACAAACAATATATTTATGTCAATAAATTATGCATATGAAATTCTGGTTCCACTGAAATTAACAGCCAAACTCTCAATGATTCTTTGAGACTACCATATCATGGGTTGCTTTGACATGCGAAGAAAGTGAGAAGTCTTACCCACATTTTGGTTCAACCTTGCAAATACACAAGCAACACAGAAATTCTCCATAGTATTCTCAGTAGGTGCTAGTGCAAACTTTTTCAATTTGTTATTAATCCTGTAAACAAGTTATACCAATTTCTTCACCAACAGTGTGTTCAGTAATTTTTACCTTCTTTGTTAAAATAGCAAAAGCATTGTTTTGCTTATGAAATACAGGTTCCCTTCTTGCACTGTTTGAGATAGCATTTGCATGACATACTAGAGGGATTAAGTATGATAAAAATCATATTTCATTCACAGACAGACCACGTTGTCATCTATTTTATTTTTGTTTGGGGAAAACTGGCATGTCTAACCTTCCTTCTCCCAGGTCTACCAGTGGGGCAATTCAACACCTCACGAAGAACAAAACACAAATGTCATAATGTCCTAATGATCTATCCTCATCAGTTCCTTGGCCAGAATCTCCAAATCCCACACTTGAGGCTTAAGAGTAGACAAGAATAAGAGACTTGACCAACAGGAGTTGCCTGTAAAGAAAGAGAAAAGGCAGTTTTACTGTGACACTTCTTCCTTCTGGGTGTCCTTCCAGCAACAGAGTTATCAAAGGTGCTAGCCAGCAAAAAGGGAATTTTCCAGGGAAAGGAAGAGCATCCCTGCTTACTGTCCTGCATGTGCCACCCTCCCCTCCAGGGCACACTTCTCATTTAGCCCCATAGCAGAGAGGGTGATCTCCCTGTCTTCCCAGTCAGACTTGTCCCCAAAATCTCATGGAAATAGAGGACCTTGCCACCCAAAAGCTCTGTCACTAAATACCATGATGATAAAATACATCCTTAAATATTTAATCACCGATTTGTTTTGTTCAAAGTTAGCCTGGCAATTAGTCCTACAATGGCTCCAGCACTGGCAACCAGTTGTTTTTCTGACCAGTACCATTTTCTAAACAACACAAGCAGTTAATTACTGCCTCTTACTGGCAGATGTCTCCAGATAGTCAGAAGTCAAACCAGGGCACAGAATTAATACCAAGGTCACACATAATGTTCCATCTGTCAAAAATATATTGGAAAGGTAGTCCTGATTAACTTCCTGCAATATTAGGCAACACGGGTAATGAAAAAAATTATATTCCACAAACAAGTTATTTTAAGACAAAAAAAAAAAAGGAGTGTCAAACTTTCAGCTATTTTTCCTTCAATTCCCAGAAGTAAGGCTTAGGCTTTCCTGATGAACTGCTGAGCCAATGCATAACTAGGAATTCAGGCAAGGAATTCAACAGGGCAGAAGTCACAACCTTCACAAAAGTGTTAAGACAGACAGTGAACCTCACCTCCACAGTCAGCAGAGGCATCTACACACTGCTTCACTTCTAGAATGGCTCAAACTCTATCTATCTATCTATCTATCTATCTATCTATCTATCTATCTATCTATCTATCTATCTATCTATCTGTCTGTCTGTCTGTCTGTCTGTCTGTCTGTCTGTCTGTCTATCTATCTATCTATCTATCTATCTTCCAACTACCTGGCCCCAAAGCATTCAAACTCATTCTTACATGCATATAAACCAAAATCACATATTCTTAAATCACAGAACTATGGAATAATGTAGGCTGAAAAAACCTCCATCACTAGCTCCAAAGTTAGATCACATATGCAACTCACATTGATTTTCCTATGAACTGCAAAGGAAGACAAAAGAAAGACTGCTATTTCAACTGAGAAACAGTTCTAAAAATGCTGAAATTATTTAGCCATGTATGTCATATAAGACACACAATTCAAGTCTTTGTTCAAATGATGAAGAATATTACCAAACTGCTTGTATGCCACACTGTACAATAAACCTTGCTCCTTACAACTCCTGGCATGACAGCTGCTCCTGTACTTACAGGGTTTGTGTCAATTATCCCAGCCTACATGGAAATACCTCAATCACACATCCAGTAGACATCATGTCCCATGCTGTATTAGCTCAGGCATCACCAAAGGTACTGAATTTTGTTTGACAGGCTTACCAACACCAATCCTACTTCTGACAAACACAAAAAATGCGTTAGAGGCAGGAAGTGTCTGCAGAATATTGCTTCTACCTAGAAACATTTGTTTTATTCACTACGTTGAGCCTGTGCAAAATAAACTTTATCCAAGGAGGTGCATGCTGGAGAACTGCAGTATCTCCAACATGTGTTTATCCATACAGTTGGGGAGAGCTGCCTAGAGTAAACAGCTGAGCCATTATGTTTGTCTATTTAACAAGCTTACATTAAACAGTTCATAATAATATGTTTGATGGAATTTAAATCCCTCTAGAGAAGAGCACTGTTTAGCCACAAACTTATGACTGACTGTTCAGCCAAAAAAAAATGTATATGCATGGATATTTTAGGCCAGAAAAGATAATTTTCTTCTGCATACATAAGCAAGGATATTCAGTTCTGATTTCTGAATCAAGTCTATAACTCCTACATGAATTACTTACTTCAGAAAGATAGTCTTGATTTTAATTGACACAACTTGGCTCTTCGAAGATACTTAAATTCATTCTTTTCACTGTTAGAAATGTTTCCAATTTCAATTGTTATTTCATTTGCAGTTTCAATATTTTGATTTCCAATACATTTTGGTGCATGATGTCTTCTCAGATTAATGACTCTGCTCAGGTACAGAGCTCTTTCCTCTCATGGTATGTAATACTGATTTGATTTTGCATAGCACCTGTCATTCAAATGTCTCAAAAAATCCTCATGGGTGTGTAAGAATGGCATACTTCCTACAGAAATATCCCTATTTTGCAGCCAGGCAAACTGAAGGAAAAGACATTAAAGATCATATTCTCCAAAGGGATGAAAATAACATGGGAACAAGGTTCCTGTGCATTTCTGGGAAGGCAGGGTCAGACAAGCTGTCCAATGTCACAGACCAACTCTGGGAAAGCCAGGAACAAACCCCTCATTGATAAGATTTGCCTGTCACAACTGCAATCTGCACACATTATTTGCAGATACTGTTGTATAAATTTCAGGTGCGCAACTCTGTGTGTCAAACAGCTCAGAAATACACTACAGATTGAATACAGGTATTTCAATTACAGCAGCAGTACAAAGTGTCCAGCACAGGAATGCAACAGCTTTTACACCACTTTAGCAACTGGCTGCTCTAACCCCCTTTCCATACAAGACACTTTAAAGCCTAATGAATCACAAACACCAATATTCACAGCAAGCCCAAATTCGCCTTGGCAGCTGCTGAAACTCTGACCTGTGGCAGAGAAAATGAAGATCTCAGCCTGGCAGTTCAGTCCCCAGTGACTGTGTGTCAATGGAAGTGTGCACACTCAGTCGCTTCTTTTCACATCCAAACCTGGGAGGAAGGTTTTTTTTTCTGGATCAATGAATACTGCTGAGTAGATGAAAGAACTTAATAGGTTTTCCCCAAAATGCAGCCAATAGCTATCAGAGTGTATTCTGAGAGGAGCTTTATTAGGCATAGACCTCTTACTCCCACAACCTTATGTCATACAAAGCAGCAAGTGAGATCACAGAAAATTAGCATTTCCAACCCCACGAAATAGGGTTGCAGAATCCTAAGGAAGAAAGCAAGTTCTCAACACATCTATATAACCCTTCCTGTAACGCCAATCTTAACTGCTAAAGCACACAGATATGTAAAGGTTACTGAATTTTTACTACTATTTTTGAAGTGAGGTATATGGGTTTTCATGAATGGGTTGGTGGGGTTTTTTTGGGAATGAAAATGTCATCTCCTGAAATTTACTGGCCACAGAAAGTATTCCTTTCCTGTGTTAAGGCATTTCTAAAAGTTTTCTAAAAAGTGTTTCTTCTGGACTCAGAGAAACATCTTCCCCATTATGTTGCCATTAAGAGTTTGAATATCACTAATAAGAAAACTACACATCTTCTTAATATCTTGATTAACTTAATTAACCTATCATATGGTTCATAATATTCTATTATAATAAAAGAAATTAGATAGAAAAAAATCTCTCCTTCTATATCTGAACTTCCAAAGTTCATTCTACTTCAGGCATGTTAGTCATATAATTTAGAAATTTACAACACAGACATTTTAAAATCCAGCTGGTAAAAGCATTTGTTCAGGGACATTAAAACAATAACAACAAAATATAACACCTTAACATGGCTTAGATAAACAAGAGTGTCATCTTTGCAGAAAGCACATTCTGAAAGGCTTTAGGGGTTTCCCAGGATGGCAGCTTATTAGCAAAAATTGATTGTCATGGCTTTGAACTAAAACACTTCTAGCTGCTGAGAGCTGTTTTGGCTCACTCGTGTAATAAAGGCATAATTCACAGAAAACATTTTTGACATTTTTGGGCCATGTAGGAACCAGCACTAGACCCAAGACTACCTAACAGACTGAATGACATCCTAACCTTATTGAAATACATAAGAAAATCTGCCTATGACTTCACACAGGCAGTTTTCAAGATACCACCAGAGCAACAGTAACCAAACAAGAATAATTCAATCTTTTTACAGTGTTCCTGAGCTCACAGAAGGAAAAAGCTGGTTTTGACTGTCATCATCCAATACTCAATCTGTAATATCTAACCCTCCACCAGTTTTATGACATATATTAAAACTTTCATTAAAATTGAGGATTTATGCTGATGCAAAAGATAACAATAGCAGAGAATCCAAATTCTTGCATCTTTGCTGACCTTTTTAATTTATACAACTCTAAAAATTAGCTTTGAAGGAGTCATTCAGTGGTTCAGTATGCAGCACCTAGCTATATGCACCCTAGATATAAGCAAAGCTGAATTACCATTTGATTCCTGAAGCATTTGCTGCTGTGATGTAGGAAAAAGCAAAAGAGGAGATGTGAAGCAAAGGAGGATAGGATGGATCTCCTACACTACAAAGAGAGGAGAGAGCATTGCATGGACACAAAAAAACCTGAAGGATTTAAGGACTGATTTGCACACCTTACACATAACACCATGTCCGTGAGATTGTTACATGTTTTACTACACTCTGGTATCTTGTCTACATCTATACAATACAGGAGTGGCTTGGGTTCACATCATAAAGGAGGGCTACAGCATTAAGGTGCTTCTTTAAATATTCTTTGAAGCAAACAAAAAAAAAGGCAGGGCCTACAGGGCTCCATATGAAGAAAATCCACTACCTGATTTTATTTTTTTAATGAAGAGAGGAGCAATAGTTGCAGAAATTCCCCAGTCTTGTCTCAAGATACAGATATAGATAGATATATAGATATAGATAGATATAGATACACACACCCACACACAAACATACATACACACTCATATATGGAAAAGGCAGGTTTGCTTGAGGAAAACAGAGATTACTGTCATATCAGCTAGAAGAGCCACATCAGATTCAGACAAGCATTCAAATAATGCAATACTAGCTTGTCTACACAGCCATGCTTTTTCCATGCTCCTTCTTCAAGAGCTATCCAGACAGAATGTGGAGAGTTACTGCACTATAAATATGCAGTCTCTCTGTAAAAACAAACAAAATCCATATCAAGAATGAGCAATAAAAAAGTTTTACAATAAAGTATCCTGAAAACTAAAACACAAGCCAAATACAAAATTATTAACAGAAGCTATTCATCAACTTTAATTTTATCAATCTCCCACAGCTGTAACATGAAGTTGTATAATCTTTTGGGTTTTGATGGAATCCAGGATCATTTTTCTGTCTGTTTTTCAGATCTCTGCTGCAGCTCATATTTTCTGTTTTTACAATCTGATCATGATGACTGATAATTCTTCTGAAAAATCTGTTTAAAGCAAGTTATGCTAAGCAACAGTCATCCCCTAGCTTTGCACACAATGAGCTTGTTTAATCACAGCCACATGGTTTTACATGTGATGTATGTGAAAGTGATTTTAAACACTTTTCCAAACACTTCTATTGTTTTGACCAACATTTTTAAGGGAAACCTCATAGTATCTAAAACAGTAAGAAATGTATACAGTGAGATCTCTAGATGTTTTCTGTCTCATCCTTATGGATATTGCTGTCTGAGAAGGTAATTTCTTAACAAAATGAGATTTTGAGCACAGGAATTGTAGAAACCTGCCCAGTACCTTAACTTCAAGGTCCATATGATTACGTGCTCAAAATCTCAGCTTTAAAAAAAACAAACTGCCTCAAGATCTAGATAAAAAATCTTGAAAACCTGAACCTCATGCTTATCTTAGCAACCTCTGTGAATACCCGATCCTGCAGACCCTCTGTCTACCTTCCACATTGTGAATCAGCATATGTAGGCTGGAGCATGGCTGGAACACCACCCCCCCAGGCTACACTACCCACAGCACATCAGCCACAGTACTTCACAGTCTAAAAGGCAGAAACAAGGTGAAAAGGAAGACAAGAAGCAGTACAAACATGTATATGACCATATATGACCATGCTAAGGACAATCTTTCAGAGCAATGCAGTTGCTGAAGAGAAGCTTTTGAGTTGAGTGTTTGCAAAGAGTTCTAAAGCTACAAAACTCTGGAGAACCGCAGGCACAGCAGATCAGACCCCTTTCTAAGGCTCTTTAACTGCTCTGACAAAGCCTCTGCTGTCACTGCTGAAGACCTAAGAGTTATTCCTAACACGTCTTCTCTCTTCTAAATTGCCAGCCTTGGTAAATGCAAATACCCGGCCTCATCATTCCTTATGGATTTACTGAAAGACATGAAGGAAAGCAGTGTTATGATATTAATGCCACACATACTTCTAGCCACACTACATAAGACCCACTTCTTCCACTTCTCAAATAAGAGCCTCCCTACTACTTGACTAAGTATATTATTTGGAAAAATTATAGTCTTGTTGCTCTAGAATAATTGATGTTTGTGGTTGTTGCTGTACTACTGACCTATCCATCTCTCTACATTTTGCCTTCCTAGTACCATTATATTCACAGTCCTGCTATTGTCAAGGAATGAAAACTGACCTCCAGTTGTTTACCTCCAATTTTTTACCAAAGTATAATAAACTGTGCCCATTTGTGTGAGTTTTCTGCTACAGCACACAGCTACTGAATGCCTGTAACTGAATCAAATGTAAGGGATTAAGCACAACAGTAAGACTACTAATATAAAGCAATCAAAGAACTCACATAATAACATTACTCAGACCTCCAAGCTTTAGGTCTAACCTTAGAAGCCACAAGCCTCTGAGTCCTAGAAGACTTTCAGCTGTATACTTTTGGAAATACGGGTATTCCCAAGCACAGTATTCTTACTGTTAGAAGGGCAACATTCTCAACTAATTTCAGAGCACATGACTCATCAGAAAAGTCTTCCAATCCAAATTTCCATAACATCAGCACCCTCTCCAGGGGCCTTCTGAATTTCAGACTGGATTAACCAGACTCACTTTCCCCATCTGAATTCATAGTCTGCTGTAGCAGACCTTTTTTCCTTCTTTTTCCTCCCCATTTCCTCAGTAAATGCTTCTTCAACTGTGAGAATTGCTACATTAGGAAAAAAGCTCAAAATTGAATTCTGAAGCCCATCTCTTCACTCACAAGGTTTAACAAAGCCATATTTAACCTGAGGGTGATGCTGATCTTGGCTTTTTAAGGAGTTTTAAGCAATGTGTTAGGCCCATTTCCCAAGCACTCAGTATTCTCAGCTGAAAATTACCTTGTAAGCACAAACCTGAAAACTAAGATCACAAACCTTACTCACAATAACATTTTGCCTAGTAGCAATTAGAATTTTTTATAAAACAGATAAAGAGTTTTCCCTTAGTCTAGATCTAAACTCTGGAAGAAGGACTGCAGAGACTAAAGCTCACACAGACTACCTCCAGCTCCACATTCTCCCTTTGGAGCCTTCCTTAACACAGCCTAAATACTTGGTAACATGCACACTGATAAAAATGGTTGTAAAAGCAAAGATTAGGAACTCTCAAAAATCTTTAAAGTAGGAAAAACCACCATGACCACATGTCATGAAGTCATAGAATCATTTAGACTGGAGAAGACCACAGAGGTTGTGAGTCCAGCTGTTACCTTAGTGTTGATTTCCATGTTCACCACTAGACCATGTTTCCACATGCCACATTAACATGCTTTTTAAGTACCTCCAGGGATGGTGACTCAACCACTTCCCCTGGCAGCCTGTTACAATGCTTGAGAACCCTTTCAGCAGAGAATTTTTTCTAACCTATAATCACACAGCATGCTATAAAAGCTGCACAACAAAACATTAACAGAAAGCTATATTACTTAATCTGGGCCCAACCTCTCATAGTCTAAATCTGATTCTGTGATAACAGTATATTTTTTATAGGAATTATATAACATATGTAATGCCATCTAGTCATAATCTCCGAATTTCACAGGTTAAAACCAACCAACCACCAATCTAACTGAATTTAGAAGTTCACAAGATTAAGAACTTAAATAAAAAAGAACTATGGTCTCAGCTATAACCTCTTCCCATTACTATTTCAACTGTACAGCCAGTATGACAATAAAAAAATTACAAACTGGCGTTCTGCAAAACACGGCATTGCTTGTCCTTAATCAGTAAATGCTTCTGTGTGTAATTTAATTGGTATGCATTCTGGTTGCAGGCTTGGGTTGGACCTGTGTCTTTCTAATATAATACAGTCTATTGAACTATGTTCCAGCAATGTATGCAGATATTCCACCATGGGCACAAGTTAATGAGGCCACGTCCTAGGAGAACAATATTGAATTAGCAAGAGAATGGCAATAAATTCAGAATAGGCGTCTGCAAAGTAATTTGAAAAGAAATGTCTTCCTGGCAAAGAGCAAAGCAAATGCTTTGTAGGGGTCATAGGGAGGGTTTGGGGAAAGCACTTTGGCACTGAATTAATGCAAAGTGATTCTACTGCTCTAAAGTCTATAAACAGGCAAGATAGGACTTTCCAAGAAGAGTCCAAGAGAAGGCCTCTGGATGTTTAATATTAATAGCTGCTAGCCATTTTTGTACAGGCTATTATTACCAGGCAAATAAACGTGACATTAAGAAACTGTCAGCTAGACGTTTATTTTGTGTTTAAGTTTTGTGCTTGTTGGGCAATCTCTTCTAATCCATTTGGGAGTATGGTCACAGTAGCAGTCCAGTTGGAAGTGACCACAGTAGGTCATCTGCTCCAACCTCCTTTCTAAAGCAGGAGAACATGGCATAGGATTGTGTCCAGACAGTTCCTCAGTATCTCTAGTGAGATACTCCACGCCCTCTCTGGACAATCCATTCCAGCGCACAGTCACTGCACAGTAAAGAAAATCTTTCTTGTATTCAGCTGGAATTTCTTGTGCATCAGTTTCTGTCCACTGCCTCTCATCCTTGCGGTTTGCAGCACCAAGCAGAGCCTGATTCCATCCTCTGGCACCACCCTTTAGATATTTATTCACATGGATGAAGTCCCTTCCCAGTCACCTCTTCTCAAGGCCGAACAGGCTCAGCCCTTGCAGCCTTTCTTCAAAAGAGAGATGCTCCAGTCCCCCAGCCCTCCTCACAAGGGGACATGCTCCAGGGGCTCCATGTCTCTCCTGTTCTGAGGAGCCCAGAACTCCCCACTAGGCCTCACCAGAGCTGAGCAGAGGAGCAGGATCCCCTCCCTTGTCCTGCTGGCAGTGCTCTTCCTAACACACCCCAGGATTCTGTTGGCCTTCTTTGCCACAAGGTGGCCGCTCTCTTGGTGCCCCAGTATGTTGTTCCACCGCGTCCACAAATTCTGTGTAGCCAAGCAATGTTCCAAATTCCATTTTCCATATTACTGAAGTTACTAGTCTGATAGCAAACTGACATCAGATTTCTTTTAACATAATTAAAGCAGACAATGTCTTCCAAATATAGCTTTCAACACACTACTTCTATTTAAAATCTGTGTATATAAGGATAATTGTAGTAAGACAGTTTCGGCTGAAATGGAAAAACACTCTAACAAGTCATGGATCTCATGCTCAGTAAGGGCTCAGAGACCCACCATGTCTCTTTCACACTACCACAAGGATGGATGCCAGGGACATTCATGGTCAAGGTCAGCTAGCATGCTCTCAGGCACTTAGCTGGTTCAGTCCAGAAGCTCTTTCTAAACAGCCAGTTTGGGTACAACCATCTGAAAGACAGTTTAACACCCACACAGAGCCAGACGACTCTAGCTGACCTCATGGCCATAAAACATGTCTTGGTTTAATTAGTTTCTTAACACAGATATAGCAAAAACATATCAGAAAGAAAAATCTGGGCAAGGAGGGTAGCTAAGTATTCACAATAAATACCAGTTAATTATCCAGCCTTTGAAGGATGTTCTCATTGTGCTTATTGTGCTCACTGGTCATCTGTGAGATAATGACAAATTACATAGATCAACATGGTGATAATTCTAAACACTTTGGGTTTAGAGTATTAGTCTGCCTGAAAATGAAAACAACAGTTCATCTAACTTTCAAGTACTTCAAAATGCAGTTTCTATCTTTGCAAGCAAACTACCCTTCTTAGCTCCCTTTCCTTTCTTATGTCTGTCTGAACTGATTTACTTACAGTGTATCTTCTGGAAGAAGTGTTTAACATCATTTTTGCAGAACAGTTTACTTACTACACAACAAAGACAGTTCATTTAAAATGCATCTCAGTGAGACAAGAATTAATATCTCCATTTTCCAGTCTGATTTTCCATGAGATGCTTCAAAAAAGAAATACCACCACATCTTACTTTTATTCTAATCTCCATTATTCTTATTTCTTTCCATCTATAACAGTGGATGTGGCATAATTTCTCTTTAGAAATACAATTTACTACATCTCATCTTTTGTCTTCCTTCATATTTTTCCTATCTTCAGTATTTTCATTTTGTGTTTTGCTCTTTGCTCCCCCTTCCCTTCTCCCTCTCCTGCTTTCTTCCTTGGGTTGGTTTTGGTTTTTTTTTTTTGGTCTGTTTTCTGTCATCTAACTTCTTCCTACAAAAATAATAGTCACACCTCAGGGGAAACAAGCCAACTGTTAAATACACAATAATTTATAGCAAGAAGCACACCTCTGCCAAATCTCAATCTGTATCAGGTTTATTCTGTTGACCCCACCATGACATCCATGTCAAGAAAGCACACTTGCAGAGTGTGTCCCTTTTTCCAAGCAGAGGGCTGCCTCACACCTTATGCACCAAGTTTGTCTAGCACAAGATCATGCAGAAGACGGCAGCTAGAGCAGCTGTTATGTACACCCTGTGTGATCCAGGGAACAGCCCTTGGGAAAGCTTGTTTGCTGCAGTAAAATGCTGCCCCAAGACACAAGGCTGCTTCCATCCCTCTTTATGAAGGAATAAAGTTGCACGTCTCACACATATGAGATCACATATGACATATACATCACATATGACATGACATGCCTTTGTTACTTTGAATGACCCAAAGGAAAGAAAACGCCAGGATTTCGAGCAACGATTTTACACCAGATGGATGGACAAATAATAGCACTTTTTCCTCATTTAATACACAACAAAATGGAAGTGATAAAATTAACTAGATACAAACACATTCTTCAACAATGTGCAACTGATTACAGATAAGCAGAGTGATTTATTCAGACACATTCAGATGGAGAGCATGAAAAAAACCTATATTACTTTACCACTATGACACCAAATTCAGCATTCTAACTGACATTTATAACAGCCTTCCAATTAATATGCTTTTATGCTGGTTTAAATCAACAGAAAATTACTTCTGGAATTTTTCCTTTATTAGAAAAAAGAAGTAAGACTACTGTTGAAAAGCTCTAAAAAACTTGGTTTCCTATCACATTCACCCTCTGAGCTAATGCTACAGATTTATAGGTATCAAAGCCCAAACCTCTACTACTTTAAGAATTTAGTGAAACTAACCAATTGTCAGAACTGGTAGGCTATTAGCAGCCAACTGTATCAATGCTTTGTCAAAAATGTCCTTCCCATTTCACAGTCAGCAGGAATGTAGTTTCAACTGACTCAAATTTCAGCACTTTTTTATCAATGGGTTTTAAAATCACAACACTGGGATACTTAGCCCAACAGTATCTGTGAAACAGCAACTAGAAAAAACAAATTCATACAAAAAGGGATTCTTCTTCTTTGCTGCTTTTCCTTTAAACTAGTTCCTATGAAAAGCAACCTATACTATGTTTTACATCTCTTGAGATTATTATTGAGCGTATCTAAAGCATTCTCCATTAAAGTGACAAAATCTTATTTTTCCTGATTCAGTAACAGGAATTTTTTAGGTACTGAAACATGCAGAAAAAGGAATAAGAACTTTTCCCAACTAGAAACATTGATGGATGTAGGAAATGACTGAGGATAAACGTCCTTCTTTCTCAGGTCTTCTGGACACAGAATCATTTTAAAACCACCACAAGCATGTTCTGCTCCTGCTGCAGATAAAAGGTTTCAAGTAGCTCTATACTACAGGTTATCCATCCCATTTGGTTAGCTGTGCAAAAAAAGAGAAAAACTTGATTTTTAAAAGGCATCTATGAATCATGTACTTTAAAATCACTGATCATGTAAGAAAGTTCAGTAAGGAAAATGTAATTTCATTTACACTAAGAGATCAAGAAAATGCCAATATTTCAGTACCAAGTTCTGTCATCAGGTCACTTGGGCTCCCTCTGGCAAGATTAACCTATTTGAACAGCAGTTGCATATATGCTTATGCACCTCATACTGAATTGTCTAATGTGGAAATAGTTAATGATGGAACAGATAACAACATCTTGCTTTAGAGCTAGACTGAAGCCTCAGCATGAAAGTTTAGAACCATGCTTATTCTCACACTCCACAAACAGTGGACACTGAGGAGCTAGTAAAACTAGTGGGCAGAGCAACAGCAGTGTAAAACATCTGCTCAGTAGTTTAATTCAATTATATTGTCAGCATTTCACCCTTCCATGCAGTCAACAGTCCACTTAACCCCCACAGTCTCTGGGTAAGTAGGTTCTTATGTTTTACCCAGTAAAGAAGAAAACCAGAAACTTTTCCTTACAGTGTTTTTGTTGTACAAATAATGTGCTAGCAAAAACTAGAGCACGAGCTCAAGCACTACTTGCAATTTCCATTTACTCCTAGTAGGCTTGGAGAGCGTATGCAACTTCTCCAAAAAGATTTTTTACTCTTCAACCATTTATTAGTACCCCTGAGTTACTAAAAGGCAGTTAGAAGCACAGGAAACCATACAAAGATTTTGCTGATAAATGGGCACCTCCCTAAATCCTGACAGCAAGGGATTTCTTCCTATATCCATCATAATGCAGCACCAGAATTTTAAACAAGATTTCTGAGAATAGACTCATCTTCTTAAAGGCTTTTACCATGGAACTGTAATACAAACAATAGCATTCTACATGGCTGTCAGCTGCCTTTCCAGAAGTGCTCTCCTTAGACTGTTCACCAGCCTCATACAGAGGTCTGAAACACCTTAAGATGTCTAAACTGGCATAAGACACCTATGCCTTTATGTTTCATGTCTTCCATCACTCTCCTATCTTGCAACTAGAAAATTATTTGCAACTGCCTCTTTGTTCCAGTATCATGAGATCAAACATGGAGACTGCAAGTAACTGATCTGTTTAAAAAGCACAGTGGCAGCAAATTAAACATCATCACTAGCTAGTTCCCTTCTACTACCATCTCTACCACTATTACAGACAAGACTGAGGATTCTACTGTTGATTTTTTAAAAAATGGGTAACTACTCATGACAACAGGTTTCATACATTTTATATCATAACTCTGTCTGGTTTCAGTAATTTTAGTTAGAGTTTTCACTGATTTTTCAGCATTTCAGATTTCTGGCTCCTAAAAGGTACTGAACTAAACACAAGAAGTAGCAGTCTCCTCCTGCTGTTGCATTGATGTACTTCACTCCTTAACCAATTTTCACTCCCCTTTTGCCTCTGAGAAATGATAGCCAGCAGAGAATATGTAACCCATGAGATGCGGCTGAGCGAGCACCTGCACACAGCACAGGTTATTTCGTGTTGCAGATCCAGCATTCAAGGAAGGAGAGGCAGAACACACTGAGAGGGCTTGGTCCAGGGAAGGTCCAGCTGAGCAGGAAGGACAATGAAGAGTTTCGCTGAAGTTACCAGGACCTACTGCCATATGCAACAAACTCAGACCTTGGGTGATCAGTAGGGATGAAGCTGGAACTGCATACCTGCTTGAGAGTGAGCAAACTTTTCAGTCCGTTGTCAGAGCAGGGCTTGCTTAGCCCATACTTCACATGACTAGATTCCAAGAGCCCACTTTTTATAATCTGATTACAAAGCTTCAATAAAAATGAATTCCAGTGACGTTATAATGAGCAAAACCATTTCTGTACATCAAACAACATAATTCTACTGTGCTGAACGATTCCATCAGTAGTCCAATTTTCATTTGGATCATTGATGCAATCCAACCAAGGAGCAACAAATAAAATGTTTCTATGCCAACAAAATATAAATTATATATGATTTTATTTCCCAAATTACTAGTTAAGTACCTCATATCTTTATCCATGAGTGTGTTTTTCTATTTTCAGGACAAAACACCTAATTGCAACTCATGTTTTGAATTACTAAAAATTATCTTACAATTACCTTCTAACAAGTATTTATCTAGAAGTACATTTCCTAGCAACAAAAGTACACCTAACCATTCCATCCTGAATGGCCCTTTAGCTTCATCATTACGGAACTTCAGTTACATACAATGGAAATATAATTTTCTAATTTAAAAAGTGGGGTTTTTTTCCCCCCACTTTCTACAAAGCAGCACCAAAACTACTAAAGAAAGGGGAAAAAAAAAAAGAAAAAAAAAGCACTGCTTCTTCCAATCTGGACACTGGGTTTCCACCACATGGATTGTATGTTCCATCTACTTAGAGAAAAATAACAGAATAGTTGCTATTGTATTGATCTAGCATCAAGAAAAGCCAGAGAAACCTTTGCTGACAGAATTTTATTGAGCAATATAGTCTCCATGTCCTAAGAGCATTATGAAGTGCAAGTCCACTATATCGCTACAGGTTATTTTGTAGTTCATGTTACACAGAATGCTACACTAAAGGAATACTTTTGTCTGGGTACGTTCGCCTTTGAACTATAAAACCCGTATTATTTTTCATAACTACTGCGTACAAAAGACTATTAAGTGTCAAGCAGATACAGCTACTGCAATTCCAGATGGGCACAACAGCTGCACATGTATTGAATTCAAGCGCAAACACTAACAATGTTTATGTTAGTAGGATTTCAGGAGTATCTGCCAAGCACCCGAGCTGTTTGCAGTACTTTTGTTTCAAAGTCTGCCTCACCAGTAAGATTATGTCTACCCGGTGAGCGATTTATTTAGCACTGAGTTACATTCGCACGCAAGGGAATAAGGCAACCCCCTTGTCATCCCCATCTGTCTCTCATCCTTTCAGATAACCAGCACACCACCATTTTCCCCGCAAACAAAGGTTAAGGAAAACCCAGCTCCCGTGAAAATAAAGGCAATAGAGCAACTCTCCGGGTGGGGAGCGGCACGGGGGGCTCAGCCCAGGGGCAACCCCCGGCGGGGCAGTGCCGAGCCGGGATCCCGACCGGCGGGGCAAGCGACGGCAGCACTAAAGTATTTCGGACCCAGCGCAGACAAAAGAGGGTGTGTAGCAGCTGCGCGGAGCGCGGCAGCCGCCGGCACGACAGCCCGCTCCGTTCGGGAAGCAGAAAGTCCATTTCTGGCAGGGAAAAACCCGGCCACCCACCCGTGCCGCTCCCTCGCTGTCCCTCACCGCCGAGGGCAGGGGCGCGTCTCCGTGCCCCCAAGCACCGCCGGCAGGAACGCGCAGGTCGCAGCCCCTGCACTCCCGAGGAGAGGTGACGGCTGCGAGCGGGTTGAAGTTCGGGGGCGAGGGGCAGACCCCGACCAGACTCACCCCCACTCGCCTCGCCGCTTACCTGTGGGGAGGTGCGAGGTGCCAGCAGCCCTCCCGGCGCAGCGAGCAGCGGAGCTGCGCCGCGCCCGTCAGACAGGGGGCTTCTCCGGTGAGGCGGCGGCTGGCTCAGGGAGTGACAGGGCGGCGGCTCCCCTCGCCCTTCCCCGGCACCGTGCTCGGCGAGAGGCGGGCGGGGGCAGGCATGGCGAGCAGGCAGGAGCGGGGCCGGGGCGGTCACTGCCGGCCGGAGGAGGACGCCCGCCGCCCGGGGGCTGCGCGCCCCCCCGCCGCCAGCGCAGGGCCAGCCGGAGGCGGCCTCCCCCTGCTCGCCCCGCGGCGACGGGCGGGTGCCATAGCAGCGCTCCGCGGGAGCCGCCGCGGGGGAACGGCCGCCAGGCAGCCGCCCAGGGGGACGTGGGCGGGTGGCGGCTCCGCGGAGCAAAACTTTCCCGGCTCCTCTGCAGGGTGCCCGGGCGGCGCTCGCCCCCGGCGGCGCTGCGGGGGAGGTGGAAGGGGATGGACCCCGCTCTCAACAGCCGGCCCGACCGCTCCGCTCAGCGCCGCCTGGGCTCGGCCCTCGCCGCCCGCCCGCAGCAAAGTTTCACTCCGGCCCCATCTCTAAGGAAACAACCCCCTGGTTTCCCTCCGCTCCCGACGGGACGAGGCGGAGGCGGGCAGCCCGCTCGCCAGTCGCGGTGATGGGAGGCGGCCGGGACCAGCCCCACGGGCGCTCGGCAAGTCTAGCCGGGCAGCCGGGAAAGGGGCGGACTGACACGCGGGACTGGGACACAGCTCCTTCTCTCGCTCGCGCCCCCGGCGAAGTTTGCCGGCTCCCCGAGGGAGAGCGCGGGCAGCCGCGCCCCGCTCCCACCGGGACCAGCCGGCCGGAGCGCCTCCTCTGCGGGACCTCCCCGCGCTGCTGTGCCCGCAGCCCCGCCGGAGCGGCGGATTTGTAGCGCGCCCGGTTCCGCCCCGCCGGGCTCTGGGGCCGCGGCCGCGAGGGAGGAGTCACCGGGGGCGGCGGCGCGGGAGGGGAGCGCGGGGGTGCCGGTCACGGCGTCGCCTGGGGTGGGAATCGGCCTTTCCCGGGGGGGTCCGTCTTTCCTGATGGTGCAGAGCGCAGCGGGGGCCCTCCGGGTGTGGGGCGGGGTGCTCGCCTTCCCTGACCCCGTGTGAGAGCCGGACGGAAACCGTGGGAGCGCAGAGTGATTCACCGCAATGTGGGGGCTCTTTACCTCGGATGCAATTAAATTTTATGATTCAGCTTTTTATTTTTCCCCTTATTTTGGGGAGTTTCTTTTGAGGCCGCCCGCCCACCCCTCGTGTACGTCCAGGGACTGCAAAAGTGATCTACCTGGTGCTCGCACCTTGCAGTCGGGCGAGGTAATCCAGCAGATGCGCTTGGGAGAAGGAAGGACTCCAGCCTGCATGGGAGCTCCACATTTATAAGTCAAACATGTCTTTTGGGGGGGAAATTAAAAACAACTCCGTGCTTGGTTTGCATTGATAGCAGGTTTTATTTCATTTTTTAAAGTTGATTGGACTTAAGTGTTGCTGTTTCCTCTTATTCGTTTTACCAGAATTCTACCTAATGCATCGCCAAAAAAAAGGAAAAATACTAAACTTGGTATAATCATATCTAATTTTTTCTCGGGAAGTGTTTTCCTCAAGACAGTGACTTAGGAACTGCCATGAAATGAAATGATACTTCCAATCATAAGTGATTACAGTTGTTTTGTGGTTGTACAGTGTGTTGTCTGTTCTCAGTGTATGCTTTATATAAACCTGGTAGCTGTAGTGGCTTCTGCATTAAGTACATCATCCATTATCGCCTTATTGTAGCAAGGAAACACACATGCCAGCGATTCCAGACTAGCAAAGAGAGGGTTACTATTCCTCAGAAGTTTGAAACATTGCATTTACTCTGTTTGGCATGTTTTGTTTCAACAAGTGGAGAATCACTTTCAAGTGTCAGATTTCTGTCTGTTCATTCAGCTATTGCTGGATCTGTAATTTGGTTTGTGTGTGATGTAATGTGTATTTCATGTCACCTACTGATAGGACAGATCTGCAGGCAGTTGTGTACTTCAGAGATGTCAAATTTTGAAAGACCCAGCTGTGTATCAGAGGCAGTGGATGAAAGGTGGTACATGCCCACCAAATCCCAAGTAGATGTAATATCTCTACTAGTAAAAACCCAGAAATTTTCTTTAGAATTTATGAATGTGGAATAGGTAGGGAAACTTCACACTCCTGTGCTGCCAGTAGGTGATGAAATGTTGACCAGGAATGTGACATGAATCACTGCTGGTTTCACCACTACTCTTGTACTGTCTCTGGAAGGGCTTTTAAATCTTAAAGGCAAAAAAAATTTTCAGTTCTTGCTACTGACCTTTCTCTTCCCTCCAACAGTGGACTTGGTAGAGTATCACTGTTCCTTTCTTCTTGATGTTGTTTAACGCCAGCTGGCAAACACAACACAGCCACCCACTTGCTCTCCTCTGGTGGGATGGCAGAGAGAATCAGAAGAGCAAAAGTGAGGAATCTCATGGGCTAAGATAAAGACATTTAATAGGTAACGCAAAAGCCACCTATGCAAGCGAAGCAAAACAAGGAATTCATTCACAACTTCCCACGGGCAGGCAGGTGCTCAGCATCTCCAGGAGAGCAGGGCTCCATCACACATAGCAGTGACTTGGGAAGACAAATGGCATCACTCCAAACATGCCCCTCTTCCTCTTTCCTCCAGCTCTATGCTTAGCATGATTCCATACACTATGGAATATCCATGTGATCAGTTGGGGTCAGCTACCCCAGCTATCCACTCCCCTCCCAGCTCCTTATGCACCCCCAAGCTCCCCACTGGTGGATTGGAGTGAGAAGCAGAAAAGGCCTTGGCTCTTAGAAGAGCACTGCTTGGCAGTAATTAATGCATCCCCATTTTACCAACAGCACAATTCCCAACAGCCAGCCTCATACCAGTTGCAATGAAGAAACCATCCTCATAAGTCCTCAAAAAATTTATGGATGGGCACTGTCCCAAGCAGTGCCCATCCTAAAAAAAAACCCCATGGCAAGTGGCAGAATGTGGTTTTTGGGGACAGAATGAATAGGTTGGAGGACTAGTTTCAGTACTGTTACTGGGTGAGAAGTATCTCTAGGGTAGACTTCCCCTTGCATTTGCTGTCTGTGCAAAACTGTGAACCACATAATTGTTGGGTTTTTACATGATCCATACGTTGTATGTAGAAAAATGTGATAATTTATATTAGTGTGAGCAACACATTTTGTGGGAGATTCTGTGGATGATAGTGCAAGAGCCGCCCACCCCAGTGACAGACATTTGGAAGATGTGTTTTGCAAGTGGATGAAGTTCAGATTTGCTACTTTCCTGTGTTGCCTGGAGCTTCTAAAATTCTACCAGTGCAGTCTTAAAGATGGGTAGTGTCTTCTCCTTCTCCTAAATATGACAATTCTATACTGACGTTAAAGCTTTTGATTTAAGGAATTTGCACCTGATCTGCAGTAGAAAGGAAAGAAGAGAATAAGGCCCTGAGGCTCTCCTGATCTCAGTCATCTGCGCATCTCTGGAGAGTCAAACAATGTTAAGACCAATATTTCAGGAATTAAATGTCAACACTGATATTGCTAGCAGTCAGTAAAACAAACATTTTAGTACATTAATTATGAAAGTGGTTACTTCTCAGGTTATAGCAAGAATCAGTAATTTTAGCCTCATGAGTGAGATTCTACCTTTGAAAGGCATGGAATATTTTTATTTGAAATTTGGGATGTCAACAGCATTATACTAATTTCCCTTCCAACCTACACCTTTCAGTTCATGCTATGAAAACCCATTAATTTACTGTAATAAGCAGGGCAGTGGGTGGATTAAACTGTGTGTCTTCCATAAATTTAATCCAACTAAAGAGAAAGCTGGCATTCTTTTATCTTGCGACAGGATATTTTTCTAAGATCCAGATCCATTTCTACTTCGAATTTTGCAAGAAATTGCGACACTTGGCTATCCTGTGTAAGAAAGTGAAATATCCTGAATTGGGAACATGAATGGAACTGAAGATTGAAAGGATCCCCACTAGAGTTAAAGAGCTGTGGTCAGGTCCAGACCACTATAGTGAGAATAAATGACACCATAAGGTTTTATTTTTGTCGAGACTTACTGTGGATTTTATGTGATACTGTCATCTTACATACCGTTTTTTCCATATTATAAATGAAAACAAAGTCTACATCTGTTGTGTCTTTAATTCTTATTAAGACATAAAAGAAATCTTCAAACTGTCATTTTTCTAATAGATTTGTTCATACTCATTTTTTTTAGTGTAATTGACAAGAATATGGTCTTTATAAGCAGTGAATGATTGTCAATAATTTATTTGTGATAATAAATTATTTATTAGTCAATAAATAATAAACAACTGCAAACAGAACTCTGCCTTAATGACTGATTTCTCCCTCTAAAAGTACAAAATCTAAGTTCTTTAATCTGTACATGAGAAAATGCTTAAGCAATCAAAGCCTGAAACAGTTTTTTAAGTATTAAATATCAAGCCTGTTCCATGCACTCAGGACATACAAGCTAGTAACCAAAATTCAGTCATAAATTATCTGAATAATCCCACTGTCCCTCTTCAAAAAAGAGGGACAGTGGGATTATTGTCCACTGTCCCTCTTGCTACTGTCCCTCTTCAACAAAACCCACTTTTCCTCACCATGAGAAGTCTAGAAGAGTTGTCCTTACTGCTTTTACTTATCTTGTACATATACATCATATACATGCTATATACTGGCTTGGTTTGCTCCTTTGCCCCTTAGGCCTGTGTCTATTACCAAACAACAAGATGGTTAACAGGTAATTATTTTTTTCCCCCCCTCTGGTGCCACTGGGCCTATCAGGAGCTCATCATCAACACTAGCAGAGCTACTTCACTGGTGTCTGTGTGACACCAGTGTGAAACTCATTTTATATTGCCTAGAAATATCTTGAAAACAACTCAGCTGCTGCAATGCTGTCACCACTGATTCTCAAGCTGACCTGTTCAGTTTCTGGTACTTGTCTGTTACACACTGTCTGTACTCAGCTGGAAGCTTTTCTGGGCAGATAGCATCTCCTCCGTTTGCAGCTGTATGCCACCGAGGGAAATCAGTGAGATCCTGTTCAGCAGAAGTATGGTGCAGATATTTGTTAACAGCAAGGAAAGCCAAGAAACACAGGGCCAAGAAAATGTCAGAATCATACAGAGAATCTTGGCATGTGTCACTATTTACCTTAACAATAGCTACACAGCATGCAATACTATGTAATTTACCATTTATTGGCTTGTGCTTTACCTCAACCAGTTTCTGAAACTTTGTGAGAATACAGACAGAAATGTCTTCTTTCAAATGATTTGTGAGCTGTCAACAGCACTTAAAATGCTGATTTAACTTAATCCTTTCATACTTTCCAGCAGTCTAACTTTTTTAAAAAGGATAGAAACTTAGCATTCCAAGTATGATGAAAGCCTATATATATATAAAATAAAGCTTTGGAAATCATGTTGGTAATTTCTTTAAGTAGAAACTCAAGGTTTTCTCCATGCTAGCATTGAGAGTATATACCTTTTTGTATATAAAAAGGAATTTTCTGGAATATTCGTTCTCTTATTAACAGCTGAAGTATTAAACACGTGCTTGAATTGAGTGGGTTTTAATCTGTCTTGAAGAGGTGTAAGAAATCAGATTTTTTTTAACATGTACAACATAACAAAAAATTATTTTGGTTTTGTTTGAAATGTTCATCTGAATGATGCATTGTTATATTTTATGCATACCTGGATATGTTAGAATGCACAGTGTTGGTGTCTAATAAAATTCACATAAATAGAACCATTATTTATTATGCACATGTAAGTGAACAGGCTCTGAACTATACACAGAATACAGGAAGTAAAATACCTGTGAAGTGGAACTCTAATGCATAGGATAGTGAGGGTTTTTTTTTTCACAAAAGGTGTTCCTTTCTTTATTATTAAAGTCCATGTAGCTTAAGGTTGGTCTGTGTCTGGGAGACTTTCTCTAGTTGGCATCCTTAAACAGCAGAACTATCTTGAAAGAAAGTTGGAAAGTAACATACAGCTTTTATGTCCAGCATATCAGAAGCACTTGATAAATAAAGTACTAGTGGAATAGTTTTTTAAAGAAAAAATATACAGAAAATATAGTATTTTCTCAGATTACTGAATTGTTTGAAGCAGACACTTTTTCTTCCCTACATGTAAGGTTTCCTGATACTGAATCAAAAAACACAGTTCTTCTGTTTGAGCTTTCAAGACAAGGCAAGAAGGTGGGATGCTGGAACAGCCTGTAGAGTATTCCTTTGTTGGCATAAGGATTTTCTCTGCATTCGAAATGCCAGAAGTAGTGCCAGCAAAATAGAAGATGGCTTACAGGATTGCCATCTTTTCATCATTTATTTCTGGGAAGTTAACAAAAAGCAACATACTGTGTGACTTAACTTACTAATTTCATAAGAAACTTCTCATGCAATGCTGTTGTGAGCGTCAGTCCCCAGATAAAATTCCACTGGGGACTTAGAGTAAGTTAGAAGCAAGTGAAGCAGGACTATCTTTGGGAAAAGTATTGTTGCTCTTCTGAATGAAAATACAAGTAATGGAGAAAGTATAATTGCTTCACAATTTTGAATGGTGCCACTGAAGTATTTTATATGTCATATAGTAATTATTTGTGATCGTTTCAGTTGTGGTGATCGTGAGTTCAGTTCTCATGCCATCCCATGCCATCCCAAATTTTTCTCACTATTGTTGGGGTGGAGAAAACTATGAAGCACTAGGAGAGATGAATATATGACTCATTTCAAAACATATATCCCTACCAAAATGGATCATTAAATGATCAATTATTCCTGTCACATACATCCATAAAGAAAAAGCAATATCTATGTAAGTAAATTCAGTCTTATTATGTAAAATGTGTAAATAATTATCTACAACTGCTGCCAGTGCAGCTAAATATTATTGTTTCTAGACAAAATAGAAACTGGAACTGAGCAACAGCTTGCTTTGTTAAGAAAGCATGAGGGTCCTTTCTGTTGTGAGGGTCTTCCTGTGTGATGCAATTATGCAAGTCTCCCCAAAAAAATTAGTCCCATTTAGAATCTGGACAGAAGCTGGCTTTTATTTTGAAAGTCTGAGAAGGTGCACAAAACCTAAGCATCAGGTCTTCCTGGAAATGTACTGTCAAATATCACTCATCATTCCCAAGCTTTATGAAAAAGAGATTGCAGTTTGTTGTTCTGATAATTTTTATGCCTATTTCCAAGAGATGAATGATGAATAGTTCTATAACAAAGACAAACAAATATGGCAATTAAAGTAGACTACTTAATGACACCACAAAATTAACATTTCCTATGAGGGTAATTATGAAAATGGTGTTTGTGTCCAATCCAACATTTTGGTTCCAACAAAACACAAGTCTCTAGTCTATGTTACTTAATATTTTAAGGACTTTACCCTGTGTAAAAGATTTTTTTTTTTTTTTTTATCACCAATCCCCTCAGCATCTGGTTTTAGCCACTACTGTTTTTTTTTTTCTTTTTTTAAATATGGTGAAGATTTAAGGAGGGACTGACAGTTTACAGCTTAAATCCTGAGGCAGATTTTTGGGGAAGAAGGATTGCTCCGGTTTTGGTTTTTACATTTCAGTGGTGTTAGAAGCTAGAGTATGGACTCAGGGAGCAGTGTTGTCTGACTTAAACTGAGGGAATAGAGTAAAACTAAAAGTAAATGCAGTAGAATTAAGGGAAATATCCAGTTTTTGTTGGCATGAATTCCTTTAAATTCAGTACCCAAAATATTTCCCTTAATGAAGTGTGGCTTGAGCCTCCTCAAGATGCAGATACCATAAAAAAAACATTTCAAGACATACTTAACTTTAAACATGAATAAACATGTTTAAAAAACTGAAAACCCCATGGGTTTGGGGAGGGTTCTGAGTGTTCTGCCAAACTGACTCAGTGATGACTTGGGGTCTTTGTGCTATAAAAATAATACGATTGGAGTCTTAATTCTTATTAGAGTTTTCCTAAAATATGAGTATGTGATACAAGTTACTGTTTTGTGGTTTTCAGAGTGTGGTTTAGCCCAGCAGTAAGGTCTTCAAATACTCTACTTGTCCTCCTCAGAAGGTGTTCTGAAACAGTGGAGAAATGTTCTAAGCCCTGAAGGAAAGAAGACAGAGTGACTTCATGCCTTTTTGATTTGGGTCTGCATGAGAGCTATTTCTGCAGTCATATGCCCCATTAACATATGCATGATAATCTGTTGCAATAACTTAAATTTTTTCCTATCCCCTTAGAAAATATTTTGGGGGTTTTTTCTGGCATGGAATTTGTGCTTATAAATAGTGGATTATTAATACACACATACAAAAACTATTATAATTACTGCTTGAAAAAAATACGTATTTCCCTCCTTCCTCAGAAATATTGCACTGCACAGGGATTTAAGTGTTCCCACAAGAATCAAGCAAGATCTACAGGAAGGTACATTGCTTTTAGAGGATTGTAAGCAATCAAACTGAAAGATATGTCCCAGCTACAAAAAATGAAAAAAAAAAAACCAGAAAGAAATCCTTGACATTTTTAGCCCAGTTTAAAAGAGCATTCTGCTGTCTGTCATTTATGTAGACATGAGTTAGAAACCTGTAAACAACATTTTTATTTATGAACCAGTAACCCAGAGTACAGCAGATTCTCAGCATAGTTTATGTCAGGAAATTGTCTTAGAAGAGACTGTGGAGGTAGCAACCATGTTAAAATGTAAAAGCAAAAATTGGGGGATAGGGAAAACCTCTGTGCAAAGATACCATTGAAGGCTTTTATTTATGTTTTTAATGTTCTGTGTACTGCTTAAAGGATTCTAAATGACTGTAAGGGATGATTTAGATATGAAAATGTAATCTGCTGCCTATTTCCAGTAAATTATTGACATAAAATGCTTAAGAGAACAAGAAAATTACAGTGGAGCCATTCATTATTGTGTTAAATTTCCATTATTAATAATTCTATGACAATCATATCAATCTATCATTCAGTCTGTTTTATCACAATACTGTCTCAAATCTCATTTATGAATGGGTTATAACTGAATGGTTATTTGCAAAAATGAGATCTGTTTAAATGGTAATTAACACAGGAGCTTGAGAAAGGATAGCCTGTTATTCATTATTTCCATACATCTCCCAGGATTTATTACATAAAAATCCTAAGTACAGCACTATTTTCTTCAGAGAAATAGTGATGCCTTCCCTGAAAAGAAGATGGGAAGGGATCATGTCAAAACATTAGCCTGATAACAGAAGAACTTCATTTTAAGATGATTTTAAGATATTTTTAAGCAATTTTCCAACTGTATTTAAATTAAAGGAGATACTCTGGAACAAAAAGCTCTACTTGACTACCTGAACATACTGCTAATTGTTTCAGCACATCTGCTGATGAGCACATAGCAGGCTGGCTGGAGCCTCTGTTAATGAAGTTTTCCAAAATAACAATTCATTCTTTGTGTTGAAATTAAGCACATGAAATTTTGTCAGTCTAGTTTGTTTATTTTACTGTCTCTTCTGAAAATATCTTTTACTTCGCAGCTTGACCAAAGCTGGATAATGTCTTCCTCAGGAGAGCAGTTCTGGTACAGTTATTTATACATAAGCAGACAGTTTGTCATGTACCCATCTGCTCTCAAAATGTCATTGACTTTAATGTGAAATTAGTGACCTGGATATGGCAGAGGAAGGTACTGCCTAATTCTTACTACCATTTTATCCTTTAATGAAAGGCATCATGTAGATGACAGGATAATGCTGTTAACCTTGGTCTCTCAGTTATATTTCAATGTGAATATTTACCTTTTTTTGTATTTTAAGTAAATTTCCCTCTAAGTTTCCAATTGTCACAGTACTCCTGTTCTCACCAGAGCTATTAGATAGCAGGTCTGTGCACTGACTGAAACATAAGAGCTTCCATTTTTCATTTAGTCATCAACTCTGTTTCAACTCTACTGTTTATTTACCATGGGACCTGAAGCATCTTAATATTCCTGCAGAGGAAATCTTAAATCCATATCTTTAGGGGGAAAAAATAGTTCTGATTTATAATACATTTAAAAGTTTTTTTTTTATTTGAGCTTTGCCACTAACCAGTTTAATTCAGCTAAAATCCTGTGATTTATCTGTGATGCTGATGCCTTTAAAAGCGCCCGACGAGCTGAGATTAATGCCAGGCTTGCTGACCAGGCAGGTCTCATATTTTTTCCTACTATAGTGCTTTTCCCTCTGGAGTCAGGGATTGTCATGGATGGAAGAACATGACAGAGTATGATTTCATGAGCATGCTTTCATGTTTATTGCCAAAGCCTTTGTTTCCCTACCCTAGCATGTGCGGACTCATGACAGAGGAAAGGTTCAAGAGAGCTGGCCCAGGACCATGTGGAGCAATGAACTTTCATCATCAAAGTGTGGGAGTTGTTAGTCCAAGCGTAAGTTCTTCACACATATCAGTAATTAGAGGAGTTTGGCTTGAAAATTAGCTTTCTGGAATAAAAAAAAAATAGCTTTCTGGAATAAAAAAAATTAATTTCCCAGGCAACAGAAGTTTGATGTGCCATGACCCTCAGCCTTATTCTCTAACACCTGTGCCATTCTGATTTAACCCTGCTTTTATAGCAACTTTCTGACCAAAAAAAAAGTAGAGAAAATGTAATAACTATTCTTTACAGGTGGCTTTTTCAGGTCATGATGAGTCAAAAGGGGAAGTTAGAAATACTGACAAAGTACCTCCCTTTGGTCTTGTGATAATGCCTATGAAGTCTACAGTTATGTGAATTCTGGAAATAGGAAAGCTTGCAGTGAAAAATATTTAGAAATACTTTTAAAGCACTGGACTCCATTCAAATGGCTCTAGTTTGTTGACCTGTGGAGAAATCTGGAATCATATTCCCATAACATGAAAGTTGTCAGGAATCCAGTCTCAGGTCACATGTGCATAAAGAGGCTGGAGTGAGGCAAGGTAGGGGATAAATTTAAACTTCATTTGCTGTTTTGCATAGTCTCCACGTAGATAATTCATGTGAATTTAGGTCCTCTACAGCATTCAACTTAGTCCTCTTCTAAAGGAAGGAGATTCTAACTTCAATGGAGTGTGTCAACATTCAGAGCTACTGCAAAATATCTATTGATTGCAGTGCCCCTTACTGATTCTATCACTTCTTGACAGTGTGCCATTTATTGATCTCAGTGGTGCTCAGTGACAGGACAGGGAGCAATGGGCACAAAGTGCAACCCAGTAGACATCAGGAAACACTGTTTTACTGTGAGTACTGGCACAGGTTGCCCAGGGAGGTTGTGGAGTCTCCATCCTTGCAGGAGCTCAAAAGCCATTGACTTGGGCAAATGGCATCAGGTAGCCCTGCTTGAGCAAGGAGCAATGATCTCTGGAGATCACTTCAAACCTCAACTACTCTGTGAGTCTACAGATATGACTTTTAGAAAATTTAAGTTTATTCATTCCAGGCAGATTTATCAGATGAAGGAGGATATAATTGAATTTTGTCCACATTACATAATAAGTCTGATGTTTTTCTGGTCTTAGATATTAACACCTTTCATCTCAAGTTAGCAAGCCAGGGTTTATCCTTTGCAATAACTACAAAAAAAAAAAAAAAAACAAAACAAAACAAAAAAAAAACCCAGTGATGGTAAATTGAATTTAATCTTGATCTGTTCTCGAACACACATTTTTATCCCAATTGAAGTTAATTGCATTTGCTCAGCATGGATCCACCATGTTCCCTAAGTGAAATTTATCAATATATACTGCAATTACAACAATACAGCTGCAGCCACCTTATTAGTACACCCATTTGCCTTTCCATTGGGTTGTAAACTCAAATATCATACTCCTGTTATCTCTGCCCTTATTGTTTTCTCAGGTTATTTCAAAACCCAAACACCACTTTCACTACAGTGTGGTACGGCTACCACTGTGTGGTAGCCAGGCTTATTGAAATACTGATTATTGCCTTCCACACCACTGATAATTTTGCAGAAACTTCTTCAGAAAAATTCTGCATTCCTTTAAATATACCTTTCCAAGATTTAAATACAGCACACAATCCCAACAGCTTTGCATATAACAACAGAGAACCTTACCCATGATCACGGACCTTTATTTATGCAGGCAATTCCCTTGACTTCAGAAATATTACTGGAATTGGGTCATGTTGCCAGGATCCCAATGCTGTGTGTGAAGTAAAAATCAAATATTAACATGTGTTTATATGGTTAAATGGCTCATTGATTTTCTACCTTGTTCATTGTTTTCTAAAGATACACCTGATGGTTTCCTCATCTAAATGTCTAAATTCATTACTCTGTTTTTCCAAATCTTCAGGACTTTTAAATTACAGACTGATTCAAATCAAGCCCGCAATACTTTACCTGTAATTAAATATCTTGTAAAATCAAATCGCACTTCAAATATTCTTGTTCAGTGATTGCTTTTCATTGGTGTCTAAATAATGTAAGTAATTCAAACAAGGATGTTTCTGTCATTCACATATTGAATTTGACTGCTTTCCAATGAAATTCAAAGTTTCATGCATTTAACAATAAAACAGCATAATACATTTTCCAGCTTTCAATACTTGGAAGCAGATTGCTCCTGATTTCCAGTTTGTATTTTAAACCTCAGTGATTGTACATGGAATTATTTGAAAAACCTTAAGCTTATAGGCCAAAAAGAGAAGGCAAAGAAGGAAATAATATTATTTGTGGCTGTTTTCCAGTGGTAATTGATGATGTATATTTCAAATAACAAGACTATAAATGGGCAAAGGCAACAGGAAAATTAAGAGCACAAAAATAAGTTTATTGTTTCCTAGCAGATGTTTACTGAAAGAAAAAAAATCTGCTTTTCTTCAAATGGATGACATTTTTTAGAGCTACATATTCAGAACCTGAGGGCAGGTGTGAATGTGTTTAATGTTGCTTAATCCAAATTGTTTATACAGCTTTAGAGCTGTTCCTTTTGCAAGCCTTTTGCAAGGTGGGGTTTATCTGCTTTCCCAACAGCTGATAGAGGAATCATACTTCCTTGCCTCTCCCTTCTCCAAGGCCAAAGATCCAGCCAATGGCTTGTGAAATGAAGAAGGCAAGACTGTGTCTACATCCTGATGACTTCGAAGAAACTCAAAGAAACTGGAGGAACTTCATGCTTTGTGCAGCAGCAGCAGCAAGATTTTCATGCTCTTCAGTGAGATTATCATCAAGGTTTGAAATTTTTACAGCTGGTCCTCTAGCTCATACTCAGAAAAAGAAAGGTTGAAGATAGTATCGAATTTCCTCAAGAAAATTGATTTGGATGGATAAAAAGAGGTTTATATTTTACACACCAATATGTACAGTTTCTAAAAATAGATAAATATATTTAGGTGTTTTATTTTATCTTTGTTCTACTGGTCCTCAGAAATAATTATTTTTGTTAGTTGGCAGTGTTATGCTTAATTCGAATTAAAATTACAGAGTTTTTCTAAATGCAGTTTTTTTTTTTTCTGTTATTCCTTCTCTCTAAAATATATGCAAGCACTATAAAAATGCAAAATCTGTTCCATTTAATCATGAACAGCAACATCTCCCGTGTATCTCCAACATATTATCTGTAATTTCAGAGATGTAGGTCTTCTTCTTGCCATTCTAAAAGCATGCTTCAGTCCAGATTGACCACAACTGTAATTCCATCGGGGATGATGCTGGGATTCTAAACCACAAATGCACAGCTCAAGTGGTTTGTGGATGGCAACCAATCCTTTTGATAAAATACCAGAAATGGGATTTAGCTCAGGACTGTGTCACTATCTGTCATCCAGCAGACTTGACTCTTCCCTAGGAGAAAGTAAATTGTCAAAGGCACAAGAAACAGCCTCAAACTACACTGCAAAGGTACTTTGGAGAAGCTGGTAAGAAAAGATCCTTGATTTAGCAGGGCAAGGGTTAGTCCTAAAGGTTGGGATAAACAGTAACCAGTCTCACAGTCATTAATGAGGAGAAATTAGACAAAGAAAAGGTTTCCTGACTAAGTACTGCATGGCTGGCTTGACCATGAGCTCACAGCAGCAGCAGCACCACTGTCATAGTCAAGCATAAGTGGCTGAGAGCGCATTGCAGAACTGAGATGATTGGATAATTATGGTGATCTGTGTCAGAAAGGAGCTTCCTTACAGAATATTTTAGTAAATCGTCATTATCCATTCTGATTTTATGAACGTTGACTGTAAGGTGTGTACAGAGGTGGGAAGGATCAATTGGTTCATCTGAATCCTTGAAGCTGAGAAGACTGAATTCTTTCAGTCCGATTAAAAATGTATTTTGACATAATTTTTCCCTGCTGAGAATGTTTTAAGCCATTTTTTTCCTCTAAAAAGAAGGTAAAAAGCTGTCATTTACAATCTAACCATGAAATCAGAGAGAATCTTGCAAACTGGTAAGATCCATTTTCAGTCTCATATGAAACCAGGAGACTTTGGCTTTTGAGTCCACAGCATCATTTTAGCTTGGAAAACGGTCAGACACAGGGGCAATCTTCTTTCTCTGTTTACTTTATTCTCCTATTTGGCACCACACTGCCCTATACCAATTGGTTCTGGAGAGTACAGGCAGTGCTTATACCATGGTTATACCTGTGCAATTTTTTACTAAATTTGTCCCTTGCTTAGGACCAACTCAAATTACTAATATCTTTTAACAGCTGCATATTATATTTTTTTCTTATTTGCATTTTGAAGCTGGAATTAATAATTAATCTGCTGTAGACTTGACTAAAAGCTGTGGTTGAACTCTTTTTTAGGAATCCCTTTTTTTTTTCCTGTTTTATTCTAGATTTTTACCACACCATACTATATGCACATCATTTATCAGATACACAGCATAACCTTAAATTAGTACATGTTCTGAAATAATGACTTATTATAACAAGTTCATTTATTAATATTGGCTTCCCAGTAGGCTATTTTTCTGTCTGTTTTTATATCCAGCTTGGCCAAAATGCATCTAAAACACACACGGATTATGAAAGATTTTTCAGAAGATTGCTAGCTGTGCTGCCACCTAGTGAATCTGTACCATCTCTGACAATATTTTTGTTCATTAAGAGATTTAGCTCCTTTGTCTTGAAGGCAAAATATTTTTTAAAGAATGTTTTCAATAAAATAACAGGCTAGAAATGAATAAAATGCAAAGTTTTGTTTAAAATTTGGCTTTACTATAGTTAATCATTAAATACTTTTTTCCTGTAGGATTGTCCTACAGAAATGAAAAAAAATCATAATAAAAAAAATCATAAACAATATCATAATCAAATCACCACTGTACATGTAAGTATCTGTTTCTAATCTTTGTGTTCTCTCTAATGGCTAAAACATCACCATTTTACCAGCTATCCTGGGTTTGTTCCTTCTCAAATAAAATCAAGGCACTTGCCATTTTCCTTAATCTGTAATTTCCTTTATGTAGCTGCAAGACTGAATCCATATGTTTGCCAAACTGTTTATTTAAAAATCACCTGCCCAAAAAGCATATCACTCCCTGTTTGCAAATACTCTTTTAAGGACGAAAGACTGCTTAGATTTCATAGAAGAAAATCACAAACTCAGTGGGCTTGATTTTTTTTTTGTCTGTTGTGCATCTTACTGCAGGAAAATGTTGAGTAAAAGATTATGTTTGGAAAACAACAAGAGATGATCCACAATTAAATCAATTCTTGCTAACAGTAGTTAACATTCTGTAAGAACAACCATGACATAAACTTTGTTATCTAGCATTTAGAGTCCTTTCATATAAATGAGTGATTATATAATGTTTGTGAAATCTTAATGCTCTATTCAAAATATGTCCTGAAAATCCTCATTCTATACACTTATTATCCCTGTGATATATAAAAACAAGCCTAGAATAATAAAGATGGCTGATCATAGCACTGTATAATATTTCTTTCAGGGTAAATTTTTTTGTTTGCAGCCCTGCAATTAGAGTTGCCTCTTGTTTGTTCTTTGTCTCCATAAAATTTTGTTCTACTTTCTCAAAGGGGAGTCTGCTCTGTCTGCTGAAGCTGGAGGTGATGTGTCCTTAGTCTCACATCAGGCTGTTCTGCCTGATGTGAGGGTAGTCCCACCACCCTCAGGTTAAAGATGGTCTAAGTCCAAGTAATCTCTTTCCTAGATGAGTCATTGTGCACTGTCAGTTTGTGGTTTTCATTCAGTAAAGATCAAACAGAATAATTAAGGAATAGGCTGAGCAGATTTAGAATGCTGGGAGTTTTAACATTTTAGAATGCTAGGAGGTCGATCCAAATTTTGATATCATCAATTCCTTTCATAATCCTTTACTGTATGGATGATTTAAGTATATATAATACTTCTGTAGCTCCCCAGAGCTTTAAGTTTCATTAAAGGGTGCATCAGTACAGACACATCTGTGGCTCACAATAAAACCATTTATCATCTATAATTATTTTAAGGCTCATTTCAAACATGTCTACAGTAAGTTAGCATTTAGGAACCAGAGAGCGTAAGCCAGCATTAACAGTCTGAATCTTGAGTAAAATTGAAGTTCATGTGAAATTTAGATTGAGAGGAGCTGAACCCATGCTTTTCAACCCTTGTGTTTTATTTCCCAAGTAAGTTATGTTCATGCTAATGTATGTGCTTCTATACAACCAGAGAAATTTGTTTAGTCTTAGGGCTGCAGTGTATGGATCCTAATGGGTCCAACTCTGAGTGCTTAACACTTTCTCTAGGAACAGATTTTAGTGAAGCAGACTATTTTAAGTGATGAAGTTTCTGGAATATTTGGCTGGCAGCAGTTATAGCAGGAATCAACCTAAATGGTCAGCCTTGCTTCGGGTTGATCTTTGCAGTTGTGCAGCTCAGTGAAAAGCGTCCTCAGCTGCAAGAGCACATGTTCCCAGTGTCCAAACCCAGCAGCCTGACAGCAGCAAGGCTGCTACAGCTCCACGTCCCCAGGGCTGACCAGTAGCACATGCCTGCAGTAGTGACAGGAGTACATGTGACCCAGCAGTGAGCACACACATACATAACTCAGATAGACAGACACACTGCCAGCCACGCAGAGCAGCACAGAATCCTGTTCCCCTCTCTGGGTCATCTCTAAGTAGCTCTCCTAGTGGGAAATGTGTATGTAGATATGCAGTGGGAATCCCTAAGGGTGCTGGACTTAAACACATTCCACCTGGTACACAGCCTGGGATTCTCAGTCTTCCCAGCTGCTGGAACCTGGGATCCCCTTAAACAAACACCTCCACAGCCTGCAGCACACACCCCATCACATACACACACACAGAGTTATTTTTCATCTTATCCTCATTAAAAAGTGGCTGTGGTATTAAGAATTATTGAAGAAAGCTCTTGTGAGCAAAGGCTGCTCTTTTCTATTCAAGATAGCTAAAAACAGAAATAGGAGAATGAAGAATTCCTATGTAGTTTGTCAAACACTTGGGAACCTTTAATACATAATGCTCTTCTAGTTTTAGCTCTTCTAGACCTGCCACTTTCCAATAGGCAATTATCTGCTTTTATTTTTGGTAAATCAGTACAGAATGCAGGATGTAATAGTAAATGCAAGATTATGTGACATCCTGTGAGCCAAAGACATGGTTTATAATAATTTCATACACTATGACATTCACTTTAGAGAGAGAGAGACTTTATAACTACTTTTTTTTTTGCTTTTTAAAAGCTACTAATTAGCAGCAGCAGCCAAACAAGGTATGGAACATTCACCAATATCTCAGCTATTATTTACTTCATAATGCATCCACAGTAATGTTATTAACAGTAATGTCTTGCACAGGTATTATCCCTGAGTGGCAGTTCTGCAGGTGCTTATCTCCAAGGATAGTGTGCACTTGGCCACATTACTACTGTTTCCCTGAAATACAACATTTTATATATTTATTTTGTTCTAACAGTATCCAGCCACACTGCTGCATACAGCTGGTGTCATTTCTAGCCTTCCAAAAATAGGATCAAGAGCACTTCAGAATCAACAACAACATTTGGGCAACATTTGGCAGGAGCAGGTGATTCTTGTGTCTGTGGGATGTCTGAGTCTTTCTTGGGTGAGATGTTTGGATTGGCAGTGGTAAATTTTCAGTGAGGATTGGGTGTAGATTCTTGTGCAGTACAGTGATGTGCTTGTCACCCTGAAGCTTCCAGTCCTATAATTACCAAATGGTTGAATTTGGGTGATATTTCTGCAGATTCCTCTAAAGAAATGGAGAGATAGGATGGCAAATCATGTGACCACAGAACCAGTCAGACCTCACAGAGTCAGTTCTACACTGAAAATGCACAGAGGACACTGAAGGTCAGGCAAACTGAGGCAGAAGGAAGGCTACTGCTTTGCAAGTGAATCCAAGCCATATTACTACTAATTCTGCCAGGGTGCCTAAAAGCTGCCTTTGCCAGCACTGCCTGATAATGGTACTGGTAATGCCCGATGCTACTAATCTGAGGGGAAAAGATGGAGAAGGTCTTTGTGCCATACTGCTCAGGGAGGTGTTATTGCAAGTTTTCTCCTGATTACACTTGAGAAATGGAAAGATATGGCAGAAATCAGTGTTGGTGCAGCAGCTCAGAATGTGGCGTTATCTAAGTGAAAATTCTGGGTAGGAGGATCTGTGGTTACCAAAACTGACATGAGTAAGAGATGTTCAGTGCTAAGTCAGATGAAGCACCATAAGGCAGGGGAGCAGTTTCAGAGGAAAAGGATGGGGGAGCATTATATGCTTTCCAGCATGTTCTCAGACTATTCACACTTTCCACAACATCACATTTCTTCATTCCTTATCTGCAGACTTTTCTGTCCAGTCTCCTTGAACATTGCAGACTGCCAGCAGCATGGTCCTGATGATCCTCTCCTCAAACTTGAAAATGGACAGGTTCTTCTGTGGTATGCAATCTTTTAGTAGCTCACTAAATATTCCTCTTTCTACACTCTGCACCTGTTGTTTGCCAGATGCTGAATGCCCAATAAGAGCTGTTATCATCACAAAAGACAGGCAGGAAGGTGGGAGGGAGAAGCATTTGGCAGCCACAGTTTTATACCTTTTGTGAGAAGAGACATTGCTGATGAACAAATGCCTATTTCAAAAGTTCTAAATGGAGCACAGCAAGGTAGGTACTGACATCATTCACTAAAATGCTCCCATTTTGCATTCTTCATGTTTGAAAGGTCAGAACTACCAATTCTGAAATGAAAAACATAGTGATTCTGATGCTGGAACTACAACAGAGTGCTTGCATGTGCAAAAGTTGCATTTTGTACCCCCTGCAGACATGCACAACATCTACATCGACAGGAACAGAGTTACACCAACTTTTGAAATTAGAAGGTGTGGCGACCTAAGCCTGTCAGGGCCTTTTCAGGGCCTTGTTATTTGTTCATGCTTAGGCATTCAGTGAGCAGAACACCAGCTGGAATGGGTGGGTTTTGTATGAGAGACTCCCCCCCACCACACACACACACAGAAACCCATCCAGTTGTCCTGCTGAAACACAAAACTTTTGTGCTATGAAACCCAAAGAGCCCCTCACCATACAACTCCATAGAGCTTTACAAGACACTCTATAAATTTCTATGCACTTGTAAAAAAACATGGACCAAGTTTTTATATTTTTCTAAATATAATAATGATCATAATTTAAAGTCTGCATTGTACACAGGGCAGAAAGGAAAAAGGCCACTCTTGTGAATGCAGGGCAACCATGCATCCAGCTCCCCATAAGAAAGACTTAGTGCAGAACAAGAAAGAAATGGATTCTGTCTAGTGGACTGGTTAGCTACAGTAAATCTTTAAATGCGTGGGCATGAATGATCCCTCCATGACATAAGCAATATTCTAGATAAGAGTGAAAAAGACTCAATGTCTATTGAGAAAGTTAAACAAAACATTTATAACAAAATCCAAATCTGACCAGACTCCCATCCCAAAATAGAATTAGCATCCAGAAATCTGACAGATGAAGTCTTGTCTATATTCTTCTTAGAGAGCTTTGCATGGCAAGGAGAGTGGATTTTAGGTGACTGTTACCAGGCTCCGTTCTCATCCTGGCATCATCTCCATACTGCAGTATCTCAGTACCCTTTTCCAAACCATAGGCAGGAACATCACACAAATAAATCCTTTTCCAGCCCCACACAATAATAAACAAAGAGGTAGGTGCTACTTTTTCTCGTTTTGTTCTTGGAACACTGTGCTAAATTTTTTCCAGCGGTTCCACATTGCAGGGCACGCATGACTTTGCAAGGCAAATACTGTTTTGAAAGCTCTGTAAAGACCATTGCCATGAAGATTTTTCAGAAGAACAAATCCTCACCTCTTCCCAGAAGACAAGGGTGCAAGTGGCTTGTTGCTCTGTGTGAAATACATTTTGAAGGGGAGCAGCCTGGCGTACTGGAAGGTACATCCCTGCAAATGTCAGGGGCTTGAAACTAGATGATCTTTAAGGTCTCTTTCAACACAAATCATTCTATTAAATTTAGAGTGCTTTCAGCTGCTGAGAAAACTTTCCATCAGGAGATGGAATCTAGTTGGACCCAGAAGTGTAGAGGCACATGAATGAACTACCCAGACAGTCATTCAGGTGCCAGCCTGCCAAAACAGCAGGCAATGCAAATGGACATCAGTGTGTACGAGCTTGATGGGCTGTGGAGTTTGCATTCCTTCAGACACAGCTCACAGAGCTCTGTACTTTTTGCCAGGTGATCAGAAGCAGGTCATGCACATGAGCAGAACCAGCACTCAGTGCAAGCAAAGAGATTTCCAGATCCATTTAAACTGAGGTAATCCCAGACTATCATGGTCCTCCCTTCCCTGCATCAGTGTTACCAGTTTATCTTGTCATATCCAGAGGTAAACTTGATTGTACACAATGAGATCAAAAGTACACATCACTAACTTCTGCTCTGCCAATTTAACTTTGTGGGTTAAAACACATTTAAACCATGAAAACTGATTTTAAAAAAGAAAAGCAAACAAATCCTTGGACTCTAATGATGCTTCCTCATCTATTTTTCAAAAATAGATATTAAAGCTATAATGTTAAATAGCAGAAATTGCTTCCATGATGGAAGACTGGAGAATATCTGCACTGCTTAATATTTTGCAATAATTTTTGAGAATTGGAACAAAAGTTTTGTAATAAATGTGGACAGCAAAACCTGATCAAAATGCTTAGAAGATTAGAGGTAAATTCAGAAACCAAGTAATCAAGTGATACGAAACTGACATAGTTATGGTTGCCACCAACAAAATAAAGGGGTTTACAAAGATAAAGGCAAAGAAGGTAGGTGCTTTTCATATATCTACCTTTTAAGTAGGTAAATATCAGCTGTGTTTGGATTGAAAGGGTACACTACATGTAAACTGAAATGTCAAGACTTAAAACAACTTGTCATCTGATTATTTTTCCTTTAAATGTAGTAATTAGTTCCAAAGGAATTCTAAATTAATATTTTTTAAGAAGCAGTTTAGGCAGTTTATAACTTTTAAGGCATTTTGTTATTGACGCAGAAAAGGCTGATCTTAAATACCAAGACTACTACCCTGTCAAATTTCAGATCATCTTATTTTAATGTCTTCTTTGTGAGCACCAAAACAAGCCTCTAGGGAAATTATTTTAGCCTCAAGTTTTTGGTCTCCAAAACCCATTTGTTCAGCACTGGTTCAACATTTAGGTTGCCCTGTTTGGAGGCAGTATTCAGACTTGATGACCCTTGTGTGTCCCTTCCAATCCAGAATGCTCCGTGACTCTATGATCCAAGTCTATTTTCTGAAATAGGCTTCAGGGTTTTGCAAAGTTGGGTTGTTTTTTTCTTTTTATTCTGAAATAAATATAATCCCACTGCTCACTTTAACATACAGAATATTTGGGGATAGACATCATATGTGTACATTTTTTCCAGACATAGAATTGCTGGAAATTTTTTGTACAAAGTTAATTAAATATGATATCCTTGGACTAGAGGTGAATCATGTTTTCTGATAAAACCAGTAACTTGAGGCTTCAAAACCCCAGGAGCATTAGGAAGTCTGTGCTAATAATAAATTGTTTTGACTGCAGCTGATGTCTTAGTATGCATACAAATAAATTAATTAATAAGAGAGCCTACTGAGATTGTAGCAAAACCAATTAATATATCATTTTGCATGTAATTAGGAAAATGTCAGTCATTGAAAGAATAACTGGCAAGTGTCCTGCATCAGAGCTTTAGCAGTTAACACATAGCTTAGTTAACATTTACTTTTACCAGCGTACTGGACCAGTTTCCATGACCCCCATATATGTTAAGAATATATGTATATTTAAAGCATCTGTACTTGAGAAATTAGATCTCTCTTTCTTTACTTTAGGAGTACTGTAATTATCAGGGCGTCAGATGCTGTTTATGCCCCTGAAATATTTGATTTGTTCTGATGCAGATAATTTTGGTGTGGAGTGAACCTTTCAATAAAAGTAAGGGAGAAAATTTATCCCCACTGAAATGCTGTTACCAACTGTCATGATTTTTCACCAAGGCAAATCAATTCACCACCTCTTGAAGGTGTTACACACTGAACTGACAGTCACAGGGATTTGCTGAACACAGCAACTTGGACAAAGTTTTTATCTGTGCCACGGAGACTACACAGGTTTGCTTCAGTGTTGCCACACTAGAGTCCAAAGTCTCAAGTGTAATCCAAAGTAGCTTCTGATTGTAGCACTTCATGAAGTACAAACCATCAATTACATGCAGTACAGGGACTAGCAAGATGCTCCCTTGCTTCAACAAGAGCTGAATATAAAATATTTTTGCTAATTGTCAGAGTCAGTGACATGGGAAATGTCAGCAGAACAATTACACATTGTATTGTGAACCATATTTATAAAATAAGTCCTGGTTTTCTGCAGGAGAGGATACAGCAGACAAGCACAAGAACATAGTTTATTTTTTCCTTCAAAGTCCATGAAACCAAACAGTTTATTATTGTTGACTTTTTCAAAAGACAAAAGGGCATTCTTCAACCATACAATATCAGAACTAGAGGAAAATAACTAGGAAGAATTCACTGTCAATAAAAACTGCAGTAAAATCCCTGGTTTGTTACCATTTGCTTATGTCAAATAAGGCTGTAAGCTCCAACAGTCTTCTATGATACTTTTTACTATGCCAAAATTCTATAAAGTTTAGTTACTCTTTGATTTAATCAAAACCAACAGTACAATTATTTTTACTTTATCCTTCCAAATGGGGAACAATAGGCAGTTATTTCCAAAAACTCCTACTGTAAATAAGATGATATAACAACATTGCACACACACACAAACACAGGCAGCTGGAGGTATATTCAGGGGTCTGTTTTCTGAAATTTGCTGTCTGCACAGCAAAGAAGGATGAGGTGAGTGTAAAACAGTTCTTAAACTAACCAAGTTTATAGCTCATTATTTTTAAGTAATGCAGAATTAACTGTGGCTTCTTTCCTCATTTGCTATCCTAGCAGGGACACTGAGATATTTTTTCACTGAGTGAAAAACTGTTAATCTCTTTGGAGCAGTTTGGTGACAAGACTTTAATGTCAAGAGATCCTAAGAGTCAAAACTGGAAATACAGCTCATCATTTCCTCTCAGTAAAATTAGATTTGTGGACGGCTTTGTGAAACAAAATTGACAATACAGTTGATAATATGTATCTCTACAGACATTTCTTGAAATTATAGGATAAGAGTGAAAGAAGTATTGTTGTATGGTAGCATTTGAAACTTCATTTCATAGTCCCTATGCTACTCTTTGATTCCCTTGATTAAATTTTTTAATTATACAAGTAATAACAGTCCACATTAATTATTTTTAGCCCTTTAAGACTAAAGATTCGTTCAACCATCTAATCTAAATATCTGTGTTTCTCTGGCAATTAAGATCACAAACAACACTTAGTTGATGTAGAACAGGGCAACATGAAGGATAAAGCAATCCTGAGGTGGTCAGATTTTTCAGTGAGAAAAAAATCCCCAGACTTGTCCTGTGCTGTGCTCTAGCAACAGCCTTGCATGGTACTGGCCTGGCATGAGCTCTGATGGGACATCTGAGCTCCAGCACTGCAGAAGCCCAGACCTCATGCTGTGACAGGAGGATGATCAGAGATTTTGAGGGTGTTATTAGAGATTCTAAACTCCCAGCTACACTTAGGCAAGAAGATATGAAAAAGAAACATCTGGCTGCACTTATAAGGAAGACAAGATTTGCAAGTGTAATGTGAGAAATTCCAAATGCCAGAGACTGAAATAATTCAAGTTGCCTAGTAATGCTGATTTCCCCCCTCACCCCTTACCTATTGCTGAAGACCATCTCACCCACATCAAAATGGTAATGAAACCTGTCTGCTCACTGGAGTCCAAGGTAAATGCTGTAGGAGGATTTCAGCCCTGACTTTATATTAAAGTGCCCACGAATACATTCTCTTCAGCTGACTGAGACCAGGGAGTAACAAGTTGCCAAGCAGCAGGAAGGTGTAGCTGAAGCACTGATGACCTAAGTGACTGCCCCAGCCATTTCCACTGAGACATGTAATTGGAGCCCCATGAGGCTCACACCAAGCCCACAGACTGAATCTCTTCTGCACTGAATTTGGATCTGATGGACACCCAGCTTTCAGAAGACTGAGCATGAGTGAACAGCAGCAGCAATATCAGCCTCAGAAGAACAGAGAATCCACAGTTTTAGCCATTGCCCAGCACTCCGGGATCAATAAGACATGAATGAAACTAAATATCTGAAGAATCCCAAAGGCAAGTCTAACCTGCAGGAAAACCTACTTCCTCTCATTCAGACTTTACCAGACATTCCTACCAGTATGATTTGTAAGAACTGCTGCAAATACAGAGATCAGTGCGTCTCTAACCATGACAAAGACTCACTCACTCAGCATCTGAAGTTTTAGTCAGGCTCAGTGTGAAAAGCAGCCCATGGTGATGGAAGGTATCCTGCCTGCAATGCCATGATTACCTCCTGCTTAGCTAGACTGGTCTACAGGAGTACCCAAACAGCTGAGAAATCATAAGTACCTGGAGACCATACATCAGGGCAGCTCTTTCCAAAATGGCTGTTTGTCTACATCATTATTTAAGTTGGTCCCTAGTCTAATAGATATTTTAAGCCAAATTCTTTCCAAGTGAGTAAAAGCACTAAGTCACGTACAGAGATAAAACCCTAAAGGCTCCACAGGTACTTTGATGCTTTGCAGCTGTGCATTCTGCAAGGCCAAAGCCTGTAACCCTGTGTGTAATCCCTAGCTAAACCTGTTTCTATTATAACACTTTAGACCTGCTTGTATTATGCATTGTATTGGCAATATTTAGCTACTGCAGGAGCAATAAATCTTATCATAATCTTCCATAAAATCAGTGTTATAATTCTTATGCCTCACTGAGTCTCGTCTCTACAACTCTGCCACACCCTGACTGATGAACCATGTATATACCACAGTATGTTTTCTCAGGTTCAGCCAATGTATATATAAATACAAATAATGTACAATGTATATGGCTGTTTGGGGCACTCCTTTGTTTAAAATTATTGGCCTTTTAACAGTAAAATGATAGCACTACTTTAGACACATGCAGAAAAATTTCTCACCTCTTTTGATGTTGTGTTGCTTCAGTCTGACTGCCTGCAATGTAAACAAAATCTACAGTTAGAAAATATTTATTTATAAAATGTGTAGGTTTAGGAGCCACAGAATAAGTGAAACAAAGCTAAATTGGCAAACTCCTACGTTTTCCCACGTATATTGTAACTGCTTAGGCTGAATCACAAAGCAGATTTCTTTAAGTGCTTTTGGAAAAGAAGTTTAACTTCATTAATGTGCTATAGAAACTTAGCACAACCGTGATGTGCTGCTTTGAGACACAGTATCTTCAACCTGTAGAAAGATATTTACTTGCCCTTGAAATCCTCACTCTAGCCCCACTCCCAGAGAAGGTGTTTAAGCTGAGATAGCTCCTTTTCTGATGTATCACTCCCGACAGGTCCTCCCCCCCAAACAACAATCCCACCCCATTTTGTAATGGGTGGTGGTCTGAAGGCTTAAGGCATTCCCCCAAATCCCTGCTCTGTCTTATCTGAATGAAGGATTTAAAAGCAGTTTCATGTGTCCTGTGTACTAACCAAGAGGCTCTGAGGCAATTCACAGTGAAACTGGGAGGTTCCTCTTCACACAAATAATTCAGAAGTCCTGAAAAGCTTACAGCCATCAACAAGAATGAAGGCCCACTAATTGATATTCTGCCTAAGGACACAATCTTGCTAGATCCTTAGACCAGGAAACTTACACCCTTGTCACTAGAACGAATGTTTATACGAGTACGGGTTTTTTGGAGTGGGGATTTCTTCATGGCAGCATAATTTTGCATAGCTGGAATAGAGGCAAAAATCAGGAGGAAGCAGTCCTCTGAAGTGGCCTTTGAACCTTTTTACTTATGTCATGATTGTATATCATCCCAACAAAACAGAAATTTACAGATATTCAGACTTTCCAGTTTCCTATCTCCCTTGTGTAGGTAGACATTATTGATTATCTTTCCATTCATGGTTTCCACTGTATCAGATGTGGAGTGGTTACATGACTTCCTCATCTGGATATGATGAGGAGCCAACAGCACTGAGGCAGTGGACAGAAATCACTGGTTTAGTCTGGCATGGTGTAAGAAATAGTCTGGGCATGCCCTAAATATCAAGGAACTAAAATGCATTTACTGTGTGGGGACGTCTTTTTTGAATAATACTACATTACTTAGTTCATCCTTGAGATCACAAAAAGAGTCTGAACCAATGGATGCCAAATTAGTTAAACTGTTGCTGGTAGTGTATAACATAGGCCTATGAGACAGCCTGTTTGGTTTTACCATCTAGCTCAATTGCACCCACCTCACCCGGCTTCATCTGCCAACATTATGCCTTAACACAAAAATCTGTGACTGTCTGGAGCTGTCATTGTTTAATGAATCATACAAACCAAAAAATGTGCATGGTGAAATGTGTTAAAACTTAATTATTAATCATCCTATTCATATTTATATGATGAATAAACTGGAGGAGTACTGTCAGTGGTTAGTAACATATGATTCAGCAATTCTCAGTCTGCTTAAACAGCAACCCAGAAGTTCTGGGTAACATCAGGCACTGCTTAGCAGTGGTGCTCCACTCCACAGCTCAGGGATTCCTAAAAGAATTCAGTATCTCTTACCAGGAGGTGCATGACCTGTTCTGCTCAGGGGTGTCTTGCCCAGTTTGATGAAGGAGGAGGGAAGGTGAGTGTAGGAGAGATGGCTGTGCCCCAGTCAGCCCACAACTGTTTGTCTCCAGCACAAGCCAAGAAAAACCCAAAGGTCAGACCTCGTTCCTCATTCCTCAGTCTCCCTGTGACCATCTGAGAAGTGTCCTCTGGGCCAGAGCTGATTGTACACTGGCACCTGGGTTTACCAACAAGGGCACTTTGTTCATTTCAGGATCTGCTTGTATGTCTTCCTAGTAACTCTCACTCTTCTACCTAGCTGATTCATCCTACTGATTGGATGGCAGGAGAATTTAAAAATTTTGTTGAGGTTCTTGTTTCTTTCCTGCCTGATAAACATTTCTAGATATGGTTAGTAGCTCTTTTTGAGGTTGGGCTGTCTCAGACACGTGGCTGTACCTGGTGATGGTACCTGGTGATTTCTCAGAGACTGGCCAAGACCCGTCTCACCAAGAGGCACAGTCCTAACTTGGGGCATGATTGAGTCACTGCTTGACAAAATCTTACATTGACAAAACACAGCTGAAAAATCTAGCTTTGAGTACAAGTTTTAATATATAATAAGAGCAATTAAAGTGTGTGAACAAAATTCAAGGGATATTTTATAACACCTTTTGTGTACTGAAGGTGTAGGAGCTGTGTAGATCACTTACCCATGGGAAAAACATGTAAATGCCACATATCCACATGGGAGCCCCAACTTAATGCCATAGTTCAGCTGTACAGACTCAGTTAAGGATATGCATCACTTTCTAGATGTTGCCCAGGCCAAAAAGGTTTCTGTATCTATCCCCTGGGAACAACAGAAAGCAGCTTTGTTGAACATTAGCACCTTTGAGGATCTGCCAGTTGAACCACTTATAAAATGTCACTAAGCATTTTCCATCAGAATAGACTTGGTAAGCTGTTATTTTCAGTTAGCATTGAACATTTTTGTAAGGTCACTACAACTGACTGCTGGTTCAGCTCTCTGAACTGATTTGTGGTTCTAAATCAAGAGCAGAGCAAGCAAATAATAGAACTTTGTATCCATCCTTCTCAGCAATTACAGGATCAGCCTTGGCTGGTTGAGTATTCCACATCTTACTACTCTTATTTACTCAAAAAGCTTGAAGAGTAACCTTTCAAAAGGTACTTGAAAGAGAACCTTTCAAGAAGCAGAGCCAGTATCATTCAAGCAAAATGATTTGAGGGAAAGAGTAACTAGTTTACCTCCATTTCTTTTGGAGGTAAACTAGTTACTCACAGTTTAGGTTTCAATGTATACAAACCAATGCTCCATCAAGATAGAAATCTTCACTGTTCCAATGCATTGAAACAAGGATCAGTGTACACTATGATAAATCTACAGATATTATTCCATCTATTTTCACAGGATTGGCCAGCAAGTTGGTTAAAGACACTGATCCATCCAAAACCCACCAAAACACGATGTTTTCAGTTCAGCCTGCGCTGCTGATTGCATGACCACGTGAATGGCTGCAGAGAAGAGGGCTGGATTGTCACTGCCAGGTCAGGCTAGTGGGGAATTGCAGTGCCCAGGGTTTCTGCATTGCCCAGTGACAAGAGCTGGAGTCCTCTGGTAAGCCAGCAAGCAGCAACATGATCAACACAGTACTCATGGCCCTGGTGAGAAATTTGTACTTTGGGGAGAAAAGAAAAGTCAGCATGATATCACTTACAAGATGAAATTATTTTTTTTTTCTTTAGTCTTCTGCAGCAGTGTCCATGTCATACTGAACATCTTCAGTCTGATTGCTTCCTTTTTGGTACATGAAATTTCTTTTTTGTGATTCATTAATTTTTAACTTTTACTTGATTTTTTTACTGTTCTCACTGTCCAGTAACAATGAATTTTTATTGGATACTTTTTTCTTAAAGACTTATTGGTTTTGCAGGTTGTGGTTTTTGGTAGCAGGTGGGCCACAAAGATGGTTGCAGTGGGAAGCTGCTGGAAGCTTCCACCATGTCCATCAGAGCCAGTTCTTGATGGCTGTGAAGATGGATGTGCTGCTGGCCAAAGCTGGGCCAGTGAGAGACGTTGGTAATGCCTCTGTGTTGGTAGAGTTAAGAGGGAAATCAAACCAAAACAGGTGTTTCTGCCCGTCAGGAAAGAGGAGGAAGTGAGACCATGTAAGGGAAACAACATGGAGACCCCAAGGTCAGTGGAGAAGGAGGGGAAGGGGGTACTTCAGATGCCAGAGCCGAGATTCCTCTGCAGGCTGTGGTGAGACTGTGGTGAAGCAGCTGTGCCCCTGCAGCCCCTGGGGATCTACAGGGGATGCAGAGACCCACCTGCAGCCCATGCTGGAGCGGGTGGAGGCCTGGAGGAGGCTGTGATCCAGTGAGAGACCCAGTGGAGAGAGGGGCCCTGCTTCCAGGCTGGAGCAGCCTGTCCTTGGAGGACTGCAGCCCGTGGAAAGAGAGCCCCATGTCACAGCAGCTTTGGGAAGGACTGAGTGCCTGTGAGGGGGAGTCCACATTGCAACAGGTGTGGTAGGGCTGCTACTCACGGGAAGGGGACCCACAGGAGAAGTTCAGCAAGAACTGTCTCCCATGGGAGAGACCCCACAGCCTCACAGGGGGAGGACTCCTCTCCTGGAGCAGTGGAAGAAAATCTTGTGGATGAACTGACAAAATCCCCACTCCCTGTCTCCCTGCACTGTTGGTGGGAAGGAGGGAGGGGCTGGGGGAGAAAAGGTGTTTTAAGGGCTTATTTTACTTCTCATTATCCTCCTCTGATTCTCTCAGTCATAAATTCACTTTGCAACCTTATGTTGAGCCTGTTTTGCTGTTGAAGTGGGTTTTTTTCTCACGATCCTTATCTCAACTCATGAAGTCTTCGTTTACTTTTTTCCTCTCCTCTGCCCAGCTGTGGCAGGAAAGGGTGAGAGGGCAACCCTTGTGGGTGCCTGGTGTTAGGCCAGTGTCAAACCATACAAAAGGATAATAGAAGAAGTTTTGATTTTACCAGGCCTTCATTTCCAGAAGTTTTTTTGTTTTTTTTTTTTTTTAAAGAAGGCATTTACAGCTAAGCATTTCATTTCACCCCTTGTGCGCTCTTGCCAGTGATAGCAAGAATGGAGTTTCATTTACATTACTTTTAAATCACAGCCAAATTAACTTTCTTCCTTTCAAACTGCCAAATAACTTGCACACTTGTAATAGAGAGAGCTTGGTTCTTGTGTTGAATCTTGCTGTTGAAGTGGGACAACTCATTTTTCCAGTGGTAGTGCAGATATTACAGATGAAAATATTTTTAAAGTTCATATAGCACAAACTTGAATATTAGAAATGGCATACTTAGTCAGAAGCACATTTATTAAGGAAAGAGATGACTTTTTATAATATTCTTCAGAGTTAATTCTTGTGGAGGGATTTGCTTACATGATAAGCTCAATGGGTGGGCATGTTCAGAACCCTTGAAACTTCCCTTAGCTCTGATCAAATTTTAAAAGGTTTGTCTGGCTTGTTTCCCTTTATCTGCAGCTGACTAATGGATGTGCTTGCTTTCTTCCTAGATCTTCTTATATAGCCTTTCTCCTAGGTGATAAGGGTTTTCTCTTGTATCTGCTGTATGTTTGCATCTCTCCTTGTCCTGCAGCTGCATGTGTCCTCCTCTACAGTAGCACAGAAATGAGAACTGGTATGTTGACTTTAAGATTTGCTCCTTCACTGATATTGGGATTTTTTTTCCCTTTCTTTCAGGCATCTCTGCACTATGGTTCATGCTAGCATAAACACGTGATAAATGACAGCAATATGTTGTGGGCATTTTCTTCAAGGGATGGGAAAGGTGACAGAAGTGCTACCTCAGAGCCTTTTCCTATGTGTTACTGAAAAGGTTTGTGGACAACTGATGTTCTTTTCATGATAATTCAGCACTGGATCTGAGATTACATATTCTGTCTTGAATATATTTGTTTGAATCTATTTTTAATTGTTTTAAAAAGTAGGTTGGTAGTAAGTGGAAAGAAAATAATAAAGTCTCTGGAGTGCATTTGAAGATGAAGCCAAACTAAGAGAACATAAAATTGCAAATGGGATACTTTGCTTATATCTTTGGTGTGCACCCACTCCTACTCATCACAACAGTAACTTTGAGACCTGGCCCTTTACAAAATGTGCCACACAGCTGCGATGTATAGATGTGCACACATCACATGCCTTACACATTCCTTTAGCACTAAAATATGCTAAAATCAACCATAACTCTGACATTGGTGAAAACCTCATAGAGGCCTGTCAAAAGTTGTGCTATTTGTAGTCTGTGGTGCCATAGGGTCTCTCATAGGTAAACATAATAACTCACTCGACATGTTTCAAGTGTTTTTGATACATTGGCTTATTCATTTAGAAGTGTCACTTCAAGATTATGGCAGCTGTGGAATAATTTGGTGCATGGGCAGTATGCATCCACCAGCACAGGCTCACTGGTCAGGATCCCCATCTCTTGCTATTGTGTAACCAGCTATGTGAGCTGAAATCTGTACCACTGATAGGTCTTTAAACCTGAGATTTTATCCTTCAGTTTTTAAGAATTTTATAGTAAATAGAAGTGTTCTCCTGTCACATTCTAGGGAAAAGTAATTTTCATTTATTTCATTACTTAATTTCATTAACCAGGGCTAGTTAAAGCCTAATTATAGTTATTGACCCCAGGTGTATGAAGAAATGGGTCCCAGTGATTGGTTATATTACTAACAAACAGAGATCACTCACACTTTGTACTGTTCTGAATTTGACTTGAAGTTACACTGTAAATTGCTCTAAATGTTACTGTTATTGAATTTTTGTTGTTCTGACTTATAAGACTTGATAGAGGAATAGAAATATTCACAGGTTTCACCACACTCAACACAGGCAACCCTTTGCTGGATAGTCTTTTGATGCTACTGTAATAAATAGAATCATTAATGAAGACAAATATCAGCATCTGTGCCCAGTCCTTCTTGTCTCCATAACACTGATAGAAGACTGGTGTGCTCTCTTTCTGGTTGTTTCATCTATAGCAGATGCAAATAACTGAAATCACTTTTGAGAAGCATTTCAAGGTGTTGATGTTTCATGACCTTTAATATATATAATCTGGTTTTTTTTTTAAAAAAACCCCAGCCTTTCAGCTATCATCACTTCCCTCAATAAAGTGTGCAGCCTGCATTTCCATGTGCAAGTGGCCATTTTGCTATAGAATTAGCCACCCAGGGCTAAATCTGCAAGTTGCTGAGTTTGCTTGACACTTTTTGAAGTGTTGGTATCTGCCTGTCTGCTTTAGAAGAATTGTTCTAGGGTGTTAGTCTTCTTGTAGGGTGAAGAAGTGACCTTTCCAACATTTTAATGTATCTCTCTCCTTTTAGAATGCTTGGTTGATAAGGGAAGTATCTTTCTGCTTTGCACTAGGTTTTATCTTTCAAGTTTTTGGAGGCTTTTTTTTCCTGCCCTACTCATTGCAAGGAAGAAAGAAGTGTGACAGAAAGGTGTGATTTTTAATTTACACTAGAGTTCGCAACAAATAATGACTTTTCACACCCTGTTCTTGTTGCTTAGCCTGGGGGAGGAGTTGTATGGCTACTGTTGTCATATCAAATTAAACCCGCTCATGTAATTCAGAAAGGCATTCCTCTTAAACTTAACCCTTCTAAGCTGCTGAAGTCCACAGGCATAAAAGTGTAGGCTGACGTGTGTTTCTTTTGGAGGGTCTCTGCTGCTGAAGGATGGAAATGGAAATTTTTTTTTATTCAGAGGTTTTTTCTTTTTTTTTTTTTTCCCTCCTTTTCTTTTGAGCAGAGATGCTGATGAGGTTTGTGAGGGTCAATCCTCATGTTGGCCTGGAGTTTGCTGCAGGCTCAGAATATGGAAGGAAATGTTTGACCAACAATGCCAGACCATCACATGCTTGTCTGAAAAACTGACTCCAGTCGTGTTGTTTTGCTGCGGACTGCAAGCATGGTTGTGGAGCACTTGGTGCTCCTTTAGTTAACAGAGCTAAAACACATTAATTAGAAAATTCCCCTCAGAGAGAGTTTGCTGCTGCTGAGAAGTTGGCCGTGAAGAACAAGCTGTGCCTTTACAAGAAATCTTCCTCTGGGGAGGTCACTGGTGGTTTGGGCTGTGTTGCACCCCCTTGTCATCCGAGTGAGTCCTTCAGGCAGGGGGCACACGGTGTGAGCAGGATTCATCCAGAGGGTGGATGCACCTGTCCCGGCTGCCCCAGAGACTCAGCCTTCCCAGGGCACCCACTGCATCCTCCCAGGTACCACTGGAGCCTGGAGAAAGGAACCAGCAAATAACAGCAGGAGCAGTTTCCTCCCTTTCCCCTTCCTTGTCCCTAGCAGTTGGTGATTCAGGGTTAAGTATTTGCTGAGTACCTGCCCTGCCAGGCGGTGCAGAGAGGGTTAAGGTGCTTGATTGACTGTAAGCATGGATGTGACAGACTCCTATCTGATGGTGGGGTGGTTTGTTGGGTTTTTTTTTCCCCTTCTGTAAAATGTCAGCCATTTCCTGATGAGCCTGGTGGTGGTGGTGAATTTCACACCTTTTTTCTTCTCTGTGTGGAAACCTGGGTGTTAATGGTACCGGAGCAGGTCTTGTTTTATAAGGAATGAGACTGCCTCAGAAGAGAGGGAAGTCAGAGACGGGAAAGGAGGTGAGGAAAGGGATCCAAGAAAACTGCCACTTACAACGGGCATTAGCTGGATTATTTTGCTCTATTTTTATTCAGAGCATGTAGATATATTATTTGCCAAGTGCATTTTTGCTATGAAATGTTGGAGTTTGGCTAAGAGCTCATCACAAAAATAATCCCCTATTTTCATTTCAGAGGGAAATTTAGCATTGCAACAACTGAAGATGGAAAGTTGGTCAGTTGAGCAAGTCTGCAACTGGTTGAAACAGAGAAATTTAGGAGAACTAGTTCCTAAGTTCCGTGGTAAGCATTTTTATTGTTTGGGGGGGGTGGTGCTGTTTGTTTAGTGTATCTTGCTATGCATTTTATTGGCACTGCCTACCTTGTTTTGGTTTGGGGCATGTGTGTATATGCTAACCTCAGACTTTTATAGAAATTTATTAGGGTGAGAAGTGACATAGATCTGATAAATCAACATAAGTGTACAGATTTGTTACAGAGTCTGAGAAATCCTGGGGGACGAGATTAAGCCTGTATATAAATAAACACACCTCAAACCAGAGCTGGCAGTTTAAAAGTCCTGACAGGGCCTATTTTGTGTTGTAGAAATCTTTTGAAATAATGCAAATGTAGTGTGCAAATGTTTTATGTTCTACAGAAGAATGCACAAGAAACTGTAATGTGAACAACCTATTTCTTGTGTACTCTGTTAAAAAGCTTTATTTCCTCCATCAGCAAGTAAGAGTCTCTTGTGATTCAAGCAAGGCCTGATTTAAAACATTAAAATTGTCACCTCTGCTTCTGTGTGTTTCAGACTTGGCTCTATGTCAGGGGAAGATATCTGGCCAGTGATTAGGACTCCTGGCACTGCTTGGGAAAGGATGGTGGCAGCTGAAGATGACTGTCAGCAGTACAAAGCATCCTTCCCTTTGACCCATCTTCCATCACCATGTTTTTAGGCATATAGAATGTAACTGTAACTATAAAGCTATTTTACAGTAATGATTTTGTCCCCTTCAATCTGCAGAAGAAGAAATAAGTGGAGCAGCTCTTCTGGCTCTAAATGATCGTATGGTGCAGCAGCTGGTGAAGAAGATTGGGCACCAGGCAGTGCTGATGGACCTGATTAAAAAATACCAGCAACAGAAGAGTGGGCTGGAATCCCTTACATACTGTTGTGAAATGGCTTCTCAAAAATTTCCAGAAATACTCAGTGGGTGAGTTTGTTCGTGGCACAGCAAATATCAGTCTGGGTATAGTTGTGTTCTTTTCATGGCATTTTGAAACTGGCATTTACTAGCTCTTCATCTGTACCTGGTTTTTATATTTTGAGTATCTGTAACAAACGTGAAATGTAAAACTGGGTTCTTACCTTGTGGTTTTAAACAGGGCATCAGAGTTCCTGAACCACGCCATGAATTAATTTAAACTTCCTTCATAGCCAGTGTTCATTTGAATGAAGTACTGTCAAACTCTCATTATAGCTAAGATTTTCTTTGTTTAATATATTAAGCTTTTGAAGAACTTACTTTTAAATGCTTGCAAGTCTTGGAGTAAAGTAATCATTTAGCCAGAGATAGTATTTGTCACCAGTGTATTAAAAGTCAGTTTATCAAAAGAGACTCTGGATTTGGTCCAGATGTAAGCATTTAATAATCCCACAGTGGGATTATTGAAATTTATTTTGAGACTAGATAGATTTTTAGAAAACAGATTCCAGGGAGATTGTCCTCCATTATTATGCTCTGGCTTTTGTTTGAGCAGGTTTTCTTTGTTTGGGGTTTCTTAGGGGAGGGAGGTGAGGGCAGAGTTTGTGGGGTGTTTTTGTTGAGAGTATTTGGATGAGGGGTGTGTTGATTCTCCCATCCTTTACCTCCATTCTGCTCTATTGTAAGTCTTGCAGGGTTATGTTTTTCTGAATGTCTTGGCTGAGGAGAGAAATCCTGACCTCCAAGTGGTCCCTTTTAAACCCAAGAATCCTGGCTGTAGAGAGCAGCTTGCCATGGATCCAAAATGCATTTTTTTTCAAAGGAAAGGACTCTAACACTAAGGCTGCATTAGTCACAGTAGGATTAATCCCAGAGGATTAGAACTGCAGAGCATTTGCCTTCATCCAAAAGGAGTCCAGGTTGTGCACTCTGAGGTGATTAACAGCCCGAACAAAAGCGTAATAAACAGTGATAACCGAGTTACCTCCAAACAACTTGAGCTCGTGAGCAGAACTCAACTGCACAGGGAGATACATCCTCTTGTCCTTGTGGAAGTATTTGTGAAACTCCTGAGGCAAATGCTCCTGCACCATTGGAGGGAAGGGGATTGCAGGAAGAAGACCAAGTCACTGCATGTAGGATTTATCACTGGCCTGAAGTATGAGATCACAGCCAGTCTCAGTTCTCTGCACCAAGGGCCTTTCTATTTGATTTATAGGAAACTCCTTCTTCAGGGGTGGAGGTGTCTGCTGAGAGGAAGACTACTCTGTATATTGTTCTTCACCCAAAGTGTGGTGGATATACCACAATTTCAGCAGGGGCTTCAGAAGAAAACGTGTCCTTATGTTTAGGGCAGTTAGAATGCTGCTTTGGGTATTTCTGACTTTGTCAGGGGTGTTTGCATAGACTGTGTCTCAGATGAGACTGCTTGTCAGCTCTTGCAGGTCAGCCACGCTGTCCCACAAAGAGCACGCAGTTGCAGTAGCATGAGTGCATCACTTTTGCTGTGAAGTTCTGCAGACTCAAAAAAAAAAAAAAAAAAGCTTAAAATATCAAATCCTAGTGAATATTATTTACATTAAAATCTTTCCATATCTAGTTTCCTTCCTTGGAAATTAAGCTGCTGGTATCCTTCTGTTTACAGGGAAGTTGAGTACATAAGCTGCCATTCCTGAAATATTTTTTTGTGTCAGCAAGAAAGACAGAATAGAATTCAAATAAGTTTAGGATGCGTTCAGTCATGATGTAGGATGAGTAAAAAGTCAATAGATTCTGTGCATTTTGGGTTATAAAAAGGTGGAAAATCACCTATAGAGAAAAGAGTATTTTGTTACAAAACTGAAAGTTGTATCTTTATATGCAGATAACTCTGACCCTCTTTTCTTAACACTGCAGTGCTTTTCTTGGTGATGAAATTCAAAATTATTTTTGTCTGTTTGGTACATCTTGAACAAAATCCTGTAAGAATAATTTCTTTTGATCTAGTTCAAGGACTCATGACTTAAGTGCACGAGACACTGTTTTGAACAAATGTAAAATTCATAGTTCTGATAGTTCACACAAGATGTGAACTCACATTTCCTCCATTGCTCCCTGATGTTAGGCTGAATTGCAGTGAATAGAGAAACCATGTTAAGGTTTGCAGTTAGTACCATCCACAGCCGGGTGTGTGGTCCTCCTGTGGTGCCAGAGAGCAGTGACATCTGAGTTTGCATGCTCCTAGCTCCTATCATGCAGGGCTTGAGCCCAGGTGAAAACCAACCATCTTTTCTGTTTTGCGGAATTATTTCTCAGTCAGGCCAGTTCCCAGAACTTGCTCATCCTGCCAGGACCAGTGACAGGGTGGAGAGGACATTGCTGAGGGCAGGGAAGAAATCATCATTGTCACAGTCTCTTTCTGGGTCAGCTGAAGTCACTGTGGAGCCTCCTAGAGCTGTCAGCAGTATTTCCCTGTTGTATTTCTTATACAAACGCTATCCTCAGTGCTTTTTGGTGCACTCCTGGCTGCCACATCTGTATCCTGGTGTCTTTGGCTCATCCTGTGACTGTGTGTGAATTTTGCTGACCTCTCCTCCCTGACAGAAACAGAAACAAAGTCCTTGGCTGGTTGTGGAATTTGGAGTGCAATGGTGAGCACTTTCTGTGTGGAAGTAATAGATTTGGCTAATTAGAATGTGGCTTACATCTCCAGCAGTTTGGATTAGGACATGGAAATAGCTTCCTGTGTCTGTCACTGGTTCAGTGGAAGTGTTCTCAGTCACACAGCAGAAACTGCTTCAGTGTGTATGAGGAGCTCACACAAAGACATTACCGGGTAAATATTAAGCTGCCTTCCACTTCCACAGTCAATTGTTTCTAAGAGCCACACAGAGAATATACCAAGGGCTTTTCTTTGTTGTTTCGTTTCACTGCATGGCTGAAATATATTGTTTCATGGAAAGGGAGGACTCCCCTTATAAATATGACAAATTTTAATGTAATTTCTAATAACAACCTTTTGTGTGTTGAGTGCAGCTGAGGCTGGAACACTTTCTAGAGCATTTTTAGAGTTCTGATGTTCTGAAGAGAGGAGTATAGGGGGAAAAAATAGAGGTTTATGATTGCCATGAATTCTTGGCAGCATAACAGTATCCCCTATCTTAGCTCTGCCTTTCCCCCAGTATGGGGTGAAACTGCTGATGTTGGCTTCCACCAACACATCTACCAAAACAAGAAATAACAAGAATGTGAGGAGGGAGAGAAGTGGACACAAAGATTAAATGGAAAATAGTGGACTGGCTCATAGCAAAGTGGGTATCTAGAGTTTTGTTGCTAGTGATGAGCTAGAGCTGGAGCAAATGGCCAGGAACAGTGGACTGTAAGATCAGGAAGCACTCGGAGATCTGGAGTAATGCAAAACTGACTTGAAGCTTTTGACTTAACCCCCAGAAAAAACAAATTTTCAAGACGCTAGGTAAATAGAAAAGTATTGAAATTCTGCATAATTAGCTCTTTCAGCCCACCCCTTACATGTTGCATTGCAGTGGTTAGTTTTTCCCAGAAGTTTGAGGATGCCAGATCATGAAGATGGATGTTACCCTGCAACTCTGAGAAGGCTGATTTTCTTGGGATTCGTGACTGTGTAGCAATTAGAATATAAGCAGGCAGAACTTTCGACAGTTTTCCTTTTAATTTGTCAGTTTGATAATTGAACTGAGAAATTGGTTATGAGGCATGAGCATATAAAATCATGACATATTTGAGATGTTGCTTTTTCTTCTTTTCTGTTTCTGCCACTGGTATTTTAGAACCCTAAATATCTTCTTTTCTATAAACTGCACAAGACATGACAGTGATTTTTGTTCTTTTTTTCTTTTAGGGCTACTGACAGACAGATGTTCATTTCTTCTGGTCCTGTGGAGCAGAGGTATCAGTGTTCAGATGGAAATGAAAAAGGACTAATTGATCAGAGAGTGCTAAAGCAAAAGTGAGTTTATAATATATTAATGAAATTTTCCTTGCCTTTTGAAGATTACATAAACACTTCGTCTTGCTCCATTTATAGTTTTTATAAAGTGATCTTAATTACTGGAGGTCAGGTTCAGGTATATCCAGGTGTATTTAGAAGAAGAATACACAAGAAGAGAAATTTGTTTGACTGAATGCAATAGCCTGAAGGTGTAATTCCATCCTCACTGTTTTGTGTTACCTCATGCAGAAGGCCAGATACAGGTTTGTCTTTATTTATCTGATTTTTAAAAATCATATTTTACATATGTGCTTTCAACAGCAATCTGACAAATGAGTCATTACACAGTGGAATATGGCTTTTCAATAAATTGTGTGCTTGAGGCATCTTAAATATAGCACTTGGGAAGGTAGGCATGCTGATTCCATTTGCACACTCATTTTCCTTGGTTATCAAAATAAGCCTGCCTAGAAACTGGAGGTAAGACAATGTGATGTGGTTTTTTTCTTTTTCTTTTTTTTTCTTTCTTTTTTCTCCTACCCATGATTTTCTTCTTTGAGATGGGCAGTCATTGTTGACAGAGTGCCCTGTTCCTCTTTCAAGGCAATTATTTCCATGTTTCCAAAGCTTTGTCTGCTTATCATTATCCCCCTTTATTTCCTCCTGTTATAACTTCTCCTCCTGCCATTCTCCCCCATAGATATGATTTCATGCTTTCAAATGTCCTGGTACTTCTGTTTTTAAAAAAGCATCCCAAAAAATTCCAAAGGTCCTGTCAGCATTGTTGTCAAAGAAACAAACTCAAATCACTTGAGCCCTTGGAACAAACCACTAATATGATCCTGCAATATTTAGCCTGTGCTTCTAAAGAATGCTTATTTTTAATTAATTTACCTGGTGGTGTGTAAAGAGTTTTAAATGGGTTGTGTAAATCAGAGTAACCATTACAGAATGCACAGTTTAAATTATTGTTACTTGGCCAGGATTATACTTACGGCCTCTGTCTCCTCATTCATTTCATCCAATCTGAAAAGAAAAACTTAAAATTTTTGGTTGATTGGTTTTTTTGTTTGGTTTTGGATTTTTGGTTTGTTTTAATTTGTCCATGGTATTGGGTTTTTGTGGTTTGTTTTTGGCTTTGGTTTTGTTATGCCAGAAGATTCATGGAGCCACAGCTGTAGTAACTGTATGATTTTGCTGGAAGTGAATTAGTGGATGCTTTTATGGATTATTAGTGCTGATGAATAAGTTCCAAGTTTCTCTGTGTTTCCTGTGTAGGTAGTCCTAACAATGGTGTTAAATATACTCTTCTATATTACTAAATATTACCGAAATATCAAAATTGTTTAAACATAAAAATAAAGACTAACTGGACGAAGCAATTGTATAATTTGTTTTCTTGTATTGAAATTGGGCATACATAAAACCAGATGAGGTTTGCAACCTGTTGCAATGGAATAATGCTTTGACACAATGACAGAAGTAAAACCAGTCCATCTTTTTGTTAATCTCCCAAGAAGATTAATCTTGAAGCAGTGCCTGTCTGTGAAAACAATAAGATGGACACAGAGGACACTTCAATAAATATGTTTCCCATAGTTCTGCTTTTCTGTACTGGAGTACTAGCACTTTTATGGTTCCTGACAGCCTGGGGTTTATCTTGTTGCTAAGACAGAGGCTTTTATTATTTGTAAATACCTGATACTGCTGTGGAAAACCAACCTTTTATTGGTCGGTTTATATGTTCTGTCTGCCTTTCCTCAACATATTTGCTCAGCAAAATGACATCCCTAATGTATCCCTTTTCCACTGTTTCCACTATGATGGTCCAGCTGTTTTCCCTCAAGAGTAATGTCCTGGTACATCTTTATTTGTACATTTATTTTTTCTATAAAAACGTGTTCTGTAGCTCTTGAGTGCTGTGTAACAGGCCTACTGTCTGAATGTCTTGGGGTAAATTGCTCAGAGCATAAGGAGGATAACAGATCTTCCAGCCAGCCTCAACGGGTTTGAAATTCCCTGTTTGTTGTGAGTTTGGAAGATGTGGTCAGTGCTCAGCTAAACCTGGGCCTGGTAAGTGTTCCTATACCAATAAAACTATTTCCAGCATTGACAGAATATTGATGCTGGTGCTGCATAAATTTGAGCTGATAGCCAGGACAACAGACTGGAAGATTTACAATTCCTTTTACCTTTGCCCTTACAAATCTGGCACCCATCTCTAAGATGGCCATGATGGCCTGCATGGGTCATTCATTTCCTCAGTGGAGGAAATGTCTTTAACTAGGCCAGTCCCACACCTTTTTTGGTCAGCCTACAACAACTTCCCTGACTGCTGGGTAGCTGCATCTGAAGTGTCTTTAATTATGATCTGTCATTCTGTTAATGATCTAATCTGATAATGTAGAGAGCTCCTTCCTTTGCCTTCCCTATAACCTATACATCAGTATTGTTCATCTCTCTGATGTGTTTTATCAGAAACACACTTATGCTTGTGCTTAAAAAAAAAAAAAAAAAAAACTTTTAAAGGGGATAGAGAAAAAGAGCAGCTAGCCTGAAAAATTGTTACCTAGTCAATTACTTCAAATAATTTCCCTCCATTTACAGGGCAAATATTACTTTTATATATCATACATATACACACACATGTAGCAGTAATCCTACAATGAAAACTCATCAGACCTGTGCTTTTTTATGCTTTTTCTTAATGTATAGCTGAAGAGTTTCTTAGTTTCTAAGCAAAGACCTTATTCTTGATATCATCACACATACCAGAAATAATTCTGATGATCTTTTTTTCAGTTAGCTCATAAGGACATGAAAAGCTGACTTGAAAAAACATGTGAAGTCTTTGACAGTGGTCAATAGTAGAAGAGAAGTACTGCCTGTCTATTTTGATCAGAAGTACAGATGTCAGATGTGTTTGATTATACCTTTGGTATAACATACCAGAAGAACAATTTCATTTTTATGATTTCTGATCATTTCACTTCAATTGTTATTGCATCTTCATGAAATGTGTCTTATCTGTGCGTTTTGGTTTGGTTTGTTCAGGGCTTGGGGGAGATGCTTTAAATTTAGGTTTTCAATTTATGTGAATGCAAGAATTTCTGCCACATTTGTTTTACATCAGCATTTCATGTCTCTGTTATTGCAGCAGGATAGTTAAGGACACTAACCTACAAGACATAGAAGACTCATAATAATAGCTATTGTCAGTTCTTATTGCCTCGATATTTTGAAGGTCAAGACAACAGGACTCATGGTGTCAGAGCACCTCAGGTCATCAGAGTTGAATTTATTGACATGGTACTGTGAGTCTTCCACAGAAGTTTACAGGAAGAAAGAAATAAATTGCTATGTCTTTTCCACACCAGAAATGAGCAAGTCTTAGAAATGACTTGCGGAAGACACTACCTGCATTGCCTTATTAAGGTCTAGCAAAGTCATAACAGCAGCACAACAAAAATTCCAAAACCCCATAAAATTCTTTGACTACAGTATAACCTATCTTACAGGGGTGAATACAAATAAACCCTGTTTCTTTTAAATGGCTGGATTTAACTGGCAATTTTGTCAGTCTCATTCCCTAAGGAATATTTTTATTTCCCCTTTCTGCCACCCACAGCTGCTGCCCTTGCATGATGCGAAAGTGCAAAGCCTTGCCTTGTGTGATGTAGCTCCTCAGACCCTCAAAAAGCCTGGACTCCTTCTAGAAGAAGGTTGTGTCTGCATCTCACAAACTTTTCTGGAAGCAGATTAACTTTTTCTATAACTGTGTGGTCTTACAGAGCATGATGGTTTCTATAGAACGGGTACCGCAGGGGAAGCTGAAGTGGGAGCTTTCTGGGAAGTGGGCAGCTTTGGTACATCTCACAGCTCCCACATCCCAGCCTTGCTGAAGTTGTGGGTAACTTCTTTTTCAGTCTAAAGGATGCCTGCTCTTGTGTTTAGTGGGAACTAAAAAATAGAAGACATCATCAAGCACTAGGTAGACTGCAAATCCCAGGCTTGAGGGAATGACTGGGAAACCTCATATTTGTGCTCAAAAGTTGGAAATGACAATGAAGCACTAAAAGAGAATGGCATGAAGATCTTTCAGGCACAGATATCAGAATTGTGAATAGAAAAACAGACCCCTTTTTTATCTGACTATTGAGAGGCAGAAAATTATTTTTGTTATTTTATCTTCTCTCATAATTTCTTCCTTTTGATGGAAATAGCCTTTGCAACCTTAAATGCTGTCATAAAATTGAAAGCATATTATACATGTGTTAGGGAAATTGAACGTTTTTTTACAGCCGAAGACTTTTCCTTTCTTTCGCATCTGCAAGTTCCTTGTTTTCTCCTCTGTTTCTTCCTTGGATTCGTTGACATGGATTTTCTTCCAGACTACAAACCAGAGTCTCTTGCTGTTGTGTGATGTAGACATGTGAAAGGTTAGACTTTCATTTGGGAATAATGCGAATCTACTGAGACTTTACCTATGTGCTGGGTTTTATGTGGATATACCAAAAAGGGGAACAACTCATTGATGTCAGCAAATTTCTTCTTAACCTCCATGTCCTCTGACTAAATGGGATCTGAGCTGATACAAGATACAGCAATGGGTGCCTGACTCACAGACTTTAGCAGACAATAAGAAAAGCTTGTGCCACACAGCGCATTTATGTGTGCTCAGTTGGCCTTTAAATCACATTTTGCCCTAAATGATCTAAATAGATCCTTCTTAACAGTATGCTCAGGAAGCTTAAAAACAACAAAATCTTATTATGATTTAGTATTTGATCTTGTTTCTAAGTATCTTGGCACTTCACACAGCTATCTTGATTGAGTTGTCTGTATTGATACCATGATTATTTTTACTGACAGTTAATGCAGGTGGCTCTGTGTGTCCGTGTGATGTTGCATGGCACTGAACTTGGAGGGATGATGCTGTGTTTACTCCCCACTCTTCTCTCCAGCGTAATTTAAAACCATCACTGAATGGTCTGGGTGACACTGCAGATGTGTTACTTTTTGTCTTTTTGGCAGTAAAACAAGGTATTCCATGGGTTTAGGGATGCCAGGGGTTATATAATTCAAATAGATGGGTCTTTGAGGGCTCTTTGTGAGGTTTTTTGGTGTTTGTTTTTTTGTTTGGTTGGCCGGTTTGCTGTGAGGTTTTTTCCATCTGAAGGAGACAAATGGTTCCTCCCAAAATAATGCTGTTTTATAGCTTCATGTCTCAGTAAACACGCTGTGCATGAGCAGAGTAAGGTTACAATGGAGACAGAGAAGGAAATAGTTGTGTGAGACAAGACTGTGACTGAGCACATTAAAGTGGCGATCTACAAAAGCTGAGTGGTAAAAGCTCTGTGAATAGTTGTCTCTTTGCTGAGGAGGTGCTTCTTAGGATGCAGTTCCTTACTGCGGCTAAGCATAGAGAGACCAGCTTGCTTCGTCTGAATTGGTATTTGTTTCACCACGTGAGAAGTCATTTTGGGATCTTAATCTGTGAGAAAACAAAATGAAAAGAATAATTAAGAGCTTTGTCACTGTAGCTCCTTGTAACTTGCTGCAGGATTCCTAGTACCACTGAGAAAGGGTTGTAAGTAAGTCAGACATGTGACAGTGGAAAAAGAGGGACACTGAAATTTTTCCTTAGCTAGCCATTGCATTGATTTAGCTGTAGAATCAAAAGCCTCAAGAACTGAGAGAGAGGAAAAGATGTAACTTGAGATTTTGATGAGATTTTTTTTGCAGTTTCAAGATTACGATCTAATTTCTGCCTCAGGTTAGCTAGAAGAGGTACGAGCAGAAACAGGCTACATGTATTTGTACCTAAATCTCAAAAATGTACATGCACTGGGATTTATGTGTAGAGCCAAAACCTTCCTTGACTGCAGAGGACAGCATTGCAGCTGAACTGAGCTGTTCTTTTAGTTAAACAAGTTTGCATGTGAGTGTTTTTGAGGATTAAGTTTATGTGGAGTTGTGTTTCTTTTCAAACAAGCTTGTATTTCATTGTGAAATATTACAGCACATGTTTAACATGACTTCCCAACAGCCATGAGTCCAGCTAAAACTAGTAAAATACTTAATCTCATGGACTGTGGAGACCAGAGGAATTTTTGGATCTTGTTTGGAGAGCAAGGAATTATTTTGTGTTAGGTAAGGTAAATGAAGATAAGTGAAACTTGGAGTATTTTTGTTGCCATGGCGAGGGTGAAGGGACTGGTGGATGGGAGAGTTGCCATGATTCTCTGATTATTAGCCATCCCAACTGCAAGAAAATTTTATTTTCCCAGGTGACTGAATGTAGTCCAGTGTTCCCAAATGGAACCTGCTATAAACTCCTCCACTTTTGGAAATGGCTTTTTGGCTTCAGTGGTATTACCAACAAAAGGAATTTCAGTGCTGCTTAGATGAAAAATACTGTAAATTTTAAACTTCTGTCCACTTTTGAGCTATATTAAATGGTGGCATATTGAAAACATTATGTAGTAACTTGCAGCCTGCGTGCTACATCACTTCCATCAGGAGAGTTGGTGAAGGTACAGGATGCAAACTTTAGGGTTGCAGAGCTGCTCACTGATGCTACATCAAACACCTGCACTTTGTTTGCATAGGAGGGATTTCCAAGTGATTTCAGAATCTAAGTTGGGTTTTATTTTCCTATTCTTATATTAATTTATCACCAAAAAAGGACATGAACGTGTCTGTGTTGTCACTTCCTGCACAACTTTGCTTTCTTTTGAGGCTGCAAAATACAAACAGAACTTCACGGCACTTTTCATCTACTGGTAACCATCTGTGTCCCATGAAACCTGGTGAGCTTGAAAAGACAGCAGCCCTGACCATATTGTGCCTGTTTGGCGTGGGGAAATGGTAGTGCTGAGTGCTTCTACTGATGCTGGGAGCAGAATACAGCACTGAAGCTACTTTTTTTTTTTCCTCAGCACTGCATTGCCATTCATGGTAGAGCTGGCATTGGTCAGTTATACCAGGGATGTAGAGGTTTTGATAGCCCACAAGATTAAAAAATGCCAAGGTGGTGTGGCAGCATGAGCAGGTCAGAAAGGTTGAGAGTTAGACACCAACCAGCTCAAGGACCTATTGAGACTATAACTGGCTGTTGGGACCCACTTTTGCCCATGTTCTTTCAGAATTGGGGTTTGGGCAGCCAGTGGTGGTAACCTGCCTCAAGCTCACCCCACCTGGGGTGTGACTTCTGTAAATAGTGGTCGTGGTGTTCTTGTGACAAGAGCTGCTGGGCTGTGTCTGCTCTGTTTCCACGAGCTGATGATAACTGCCTTCACCCCTTCCTTGCCTTCCCCTGTGGGAGGACAGCCTTAAATAATGCCATGTATAGTTTTTTATTCAATTAAGCTGTTTGTCTTACTAGAGAGGAAACATATTGAAAATGAAGACAGAAAAAGATGCTTTGCAACAACAGCAAGCCCCCACCGACTTCTGCTTTTTGCTTTCAGTTAGGAAGCACCTCCTGCTGTCTGCTGGTTATAACATTCCACATTTGACATCTGCTTTTTAACTCTGTGTGTATTGATCGCTGCTTTTGTAGGTATTCTTTATGCAGAAATAAAGACAGAAGGCCTTGAATTTCTATGGCAATAACTTTACCTTGTGCTGCATTTTCCCATGTATTTATCTTTCCCTCCTGCCTGCATTTCCATAGAAGAAAGGTGTGCTGGTGATGATACAATCTTTTCTTTTACAGAAAAAACCTGAAATCATTTTTTGCGAGACACAAGATGTTGCAGTGGACAAGTTCTTATGTTTTGCCAGACTTCCCTTACGATGTCAAGTGCATATTAGCAGAAAAAAAATGCCCTGATCATAGTATGAGAATAAGAATTATTGAATTTTTACAAGCAGACATGACAAAATACCTGGAAGGCTCACTGTAAGTCAACACCATTACATTTATTTGGGGGTATTACCTGTTGTCTGCAGACATAAATTTTCAAATGGATGTAAAGCTATTCTCTGATATATTTGCTTAAATAAAAGTGGTTAAGGGCCTGACACCTACTGAAACCAATAGGAAGATTTTATGTAAGCCTTTAAGCTGTGCCCTTTGTTGTTTGGAGGGCAATTGATTGCCTGAGAAATAGTCAGAGATGATTTAATCTAGATCAGTACAGACTCCAGTGTTTAATACTGTCTAGAAAACCAAGTATTTCTTTTCTATCTCCATCTTTTTTGCACAGGTATCCGAACACTCAGCAATACAACATTGTTATCAATGCTCTGCTCCAGGCTTACCCATTCCTTGATGAAGATGGGAATGGCTTTGTAAGTATTGTGGGCTTTTCCCACATAATCAATCACAAGAAAATAATCTAGTTCAGAGGAAATCAATTTCAATTTCTTATATGCTGGCTCTATTCAGAGTACACACACTTGGCTGTGTTTGGCAAATCACATTCTTATTTCATTATGTCAATTAAAGATTAATGCAGGTATAGCTGTACCTCAAAGCTACCATGAGATTATGCAGACCTGTCTGTGGATGAAATCCCTGGTTGCATGTTTGGTATGTTTTCTTTCTGGGCTGATATCTGCCCAGGGATGAAATTAAATCTGATTTTTTTTTTCTTTTTTAAAAACAAAGAAGCCAGCTCTTTAGAAAATTGTCTGTGTGAGGACTAACATGTGACTGATGTTCTTGCAATGTATTGTGATTTTGTGTTAGATATGAAACTACAGCATGCAGTAATACTCGTGGTTTAAAGAATCTAGGTCTAATTTTAAAAAAATATTTAAAAAAATATTTAAAAACAAATTTTGGAATATCGTTGGGGGAAATAGCAGAGAGCAGTGGAAGGAGATGATTTAAATTTGAACTATGTTTTTTTCACTTCTGATTCAGAATATCTGTCTGTGGTCTTGGAGGACAGTGGTCACCTTTTCACTTCACATCATTGCTTTGCCATGTGATACTTTTATACCATCTTGTAAAAGCTGGTGAGGCTCAGGGAAGACTCACATATATCTCACATGCCATTACTGTAGAAAGCAAAATAATTTTGGGAATTAAAAAAAAAGTTGAGGCTTAAGGGTAACTATTCTAGTTCTCCCCTGAGCCCAGGCATTGTTGAACAGAAGAGACTAAAGAAAACAAACACATGTCAAAGAGAAGAGAGGGAGCAAAAGGACCAGAGAGAAACAGCCTGTCCTCCTTTTTAATCAGGATACCTCTCAGAATACCCCAGTGGTGATCCTTGGGCAGGGTCCTGAGTAATGCTGTGGCTTCATCTGGCTCCCTCTGTGATGAGGAGCTGGAAGGATATTCAGTCTGTTCCATAGAGAATTTTACAGCCTTTAACTTTTAAAACCTGTTTTAAAACAGAGATTCCTAGCTAGGTTTTCAAAGGGCTTTAATTGCAGAAGGACCATAGGCTGACTGAAACTACTTACAACTCTGCTCTTCGGGAAATAGTCATTACTTGCTGCATGGATGGCAGAATTGGTGCTGGCAGAAGTTATGCGAGAGATTTCAGAGTGGTTATTCTTTATCTTTTGATCTTCCCCCCCCTTCTTACTAGAAAGCATTCTGGCAATAGCTGCAATAAGTAAACAAGGAAGCTGGAATTAGCAGTTTGCAATATTGCTTGTCTACCACTTTCTGATCCAGCCCCTCTTCACTGCCTGTGTAGAGAGAGAAAAAGCTGCTCAAAAGGTGTATGCTTGCATTCTTAAGTTTGGAGGAGGGTGTGAGACTGAATTAGTATTTTTAATTGGGCCTACTGTTAGGCACACTGTTCTTCCTTCTTGATCATAAGCAGCATAAATACATTTTTTTTCTTGATCTGACAGTTGTGTGTTACAACAGAAACAGCCCAAAACAAACCCTACAATATATGCATAGCTACTTATCACATGACTTGCAGTAAAATTGAATTCATATACCTTTAAGAAGCAAGTGAACACCAAAAAAAAATTGACAACAGTCTTTTTTCCTTGAAAGGATCTTCAGCAATTAAAAAAAAAAAGCAAAGTTTTTGTAGACTTTTCTTCTAAAACTCCTCCAGCTATTAAGGGACTATAATTGTTGCTTTCTGTTCCTGATAATAGTATTAAAAATTAAGAGGTAAAATATGGATTACTGAGAAGTTTTTATACTTTTAAGCTGTTTATCTATAGTAATTGAACAGTTTTTGTTATTATTACAGTTTTTAAAATAATACATTGAAAACACTTAAGAAATTGATCATCAATAAAATTCAGAGGAAAAGGGAACTGATAGGTGAAAAGGAAGTAGAAAGGACGACTAGCACGAGAGTAGTATTTCAATCAAAAATGCTATTTACATTCTTTGTTAAATAGCATTTATATATAAACTTCTGGGGAGGCAGTTCATATAATGTGGTTTTGGTGTTAACATTGGCAAAGGAGGAATAGCACTCTGTAAATTCTTGTTTCCCTGTGGACTCCTCAGGTGGCCAGCTGTGCACAAATGTCAGTGTTTGATAGATAACCACCTCCTTTTTGTGTCTTGTAAAGCTGGAGAATGGGAGACACCAAACATGGCAATTCAGCTGGGCTGGCCTCTGAGAATAATGGTTTCCAGTAGTGGTAGTGCAATAAAGTCATTGGGGACTATTTTGAATACCAGCAAGTCTGTTTTCAATTATTGGACTTATTTTTCCTACAGCTTTGAAAAGAAATTATAACTTGTTGCATGCATTTAGAAACCAAAAGGGCTGAGTGCAGTTTGGAGTACCAAGTTTGGCATTCTCTCTGATGTTCTGGAGCCCACTTCTGCCGTTGAGTATTATCCTTTCTGCCATGTAAAAGCCTCTATACCACTGACATTCATTTACTGCTTGCTATTTATTGCTGTGCCATCTCTCAGTTCCTAGATTCATTTTAACTCTAAAGTTATCATTAAAAGGAAAGCGGTTTCTCAGCCCTTGGGGAGGAGGAGCAGCCACAGCATTTGCTGGGCTCTGCAGAAAGCTGCAGTAGCTCTTAAAGAGATGTCCTGAGAAGGTCTGCCAGTGGTGGGTGTGATTTAACTTTAACTCACAAGTCTTGCAGTTTAAAGCCTTTCACCAGAAATGGATGTGTGTTGGCTGCTGCAGAAACTGCTCTGGGTTCCTCCCTGGCCAGTGTGCATGCCTGTGTGGCTGGGCAGGGGCAGACAGCCGGGCTTCCTGGATGAGGAAAGGGAAAATTCATCCCGTGAGGGATCTTGGGATTCCAGAATTAACATTTGCTTCTGGCAAGGCACAGAAAATCACAATATAAAGAACTTGATGTTATTGATGTACATGGATGGAGAAGCTTTGAACTGTAGATGTCAGCACTTTTATTGCAACATTTTTGCAGAAATGAAGTGAAACGAACAAGTATAAAAGGGAGAGATTTCTGTCAAACATAGAGGAACATGGAGGAAAAACAACAAAAACCAAACATAAGAGCACCTAAAATTACCATCAGAATTTTCATGACAGGAAAAAAAATTACTTGCAAAACTTTGAATATTCCTTTTTTTTTTTTTTTTGGTGGGGTTTGTTTGTGGATTTCTCCAAAATACTGGAGTTTTGTTTCCCAAAATACTTATTTACACCTCCAAGTTATTTTCAACAAATAATTTAAACAATGTGTGTGTTATGTAGAACTATAGTCTAATATTTTCAATCTCATACTGTTGCAATGGGCGGTCATTAAAAATTTGTGGTTTCAAGATTTATTAGTAGATTATTCACAGTTCTGTTTTCTCGGTTAAAAATTTTCCCATTTAATTTTGCAGTATGAAAAAAAATATGCCTCTGTGCCATCAGTCCTTTTCAAAGAATATCCAATTCAGTATAGTCAGGACAATGGTTATGACCCTTAATAAATTAATTAACAAATAAAGTAATGAGTAAGCCACTTATGTACTAGGAATTTTAAAAAAATAATATTTCTGAGGTCAGTCTAGAAGTAGGGATTAGGAGTTATCTAAAATTCTAAATATTGATTTAGAAAAAAATTCTACTAATAGTAAAACTCATTTAAGAAGTGGGGTATCTGGAATGAAATTAATTCCAAGATTAACTTTTGGTAAGAGTACTTTAAAGTAACTACGTAAGGAAATTGAGCAATGCTATCCTAAACTAACATATGATATTTAAAAAAAAATAAAAGTCTTTATTTAATCATGGAATAGTTTATTAGATTTGTGATGTGTATTGTAACCAGTACAACATTTGTAAGTTACAGACATGTAGCTTACATAGAAAAAGTGAAGGTCATAAACACAGCAGTCAAAAGCAAACCGGCATGACACTGTTTCCTTGATGACTTGCAAGATCTGTGTTTTACAAGCCATTTGACAAGGCTTAAAGCCAACAATTTGGAAAGAATCGTTTCCCTTATTCCATTTCATTTCAGCCAACCTTTTGAAAATCCTATGGTTCCAAGACAATATGACATGAGGAGGGAGCAACAGGGCTCCCGGCTCCACACCACTGGCCCTTTTGGCTGGGCTTTGCAATGAGCAGCTCCCTGGAGCTCCTGGCTGCCCAGTGGTGCCTGGGAAGCCCAGGGTGCCGGTGCTGGCATGCCTGATTTATGTAACTGCTGTGCACAAAGTGATTGTTTGCTAGTAAATGACTGATTTTAATCTGTGTGTAATCCTTTCCCTCCTATGTCCGATAGACACAGGCTAATCCTCCCACTCCTTACCAGGAAGGTAAACCTTCCTGGGGAGGTGTTTGGGGGAAGCTGGGGAGAGCAGGAAAATGATAAGAAAATAAAATTGTTGGTTCAGAAATGGTAACAAAAGCATCCTTTTTAGAGCATGCATTGCACACAAGGGAAACCACATAAATGTATGTGCCTGCAGTCTCATCGTGGAAATAGGTAAGTGAGAGGGACTTGCCTAAGTTTATGACAATCCTACTATAGAAATAGATTTAATTAAAATTCTTAATTTATTGGGGGGACTGGAGAATTAAGCAGCTGAAAATTTTTAACTTTATGGGATATTTAAAGCCTTGTATAGGTGTCAGCATATTCTTTCATGTGAAAGAATAAGCAAAAATACCTTGTAGCCAAATAAAGATTTTCAAAAGAAAGAAACTGTGTGAAGCTCAACTACAGGGATGCTTAAAATGTCAGCTGCTAATATATTCTGGGATGATCATGTTTTAAAATATTATAACATCTGTTAAACACTTCAAAGAAGCATTAAACTAAGGTTTTTGTTTGCTTTTCTTAGGAGCCTTAAAATAGCAAGCTAGGCATAAATTTTGCTACGCTTATAATGATGAGGTATTTGCATCAAAATGCGTACGGCCAGAACTGTAAATGTATTTAGGGATCTTAATGGTTCAGGTGAACAACAAGTGGGATTTTCAAGGCAAGTAGTCACCTTACTGCTTCTGAAAAGGGTGCTGAGGTATAATACTCATCTTGAGGCAGTGACTGTGCCTTGTGAGAAGACTGGGTGAGTGGTTGTACTCTGTTTTTAGTCATTAGCTTCAGCTTAGTGCTGATGTGACCTCTGTTCTGGCAGCACCCTAAGCCTGAAGTTTGCATACTAGAAATGCAGAAAGAAAGAACTTGCTTTCTTTCCAGTTCTTGGGTGCTGAACTCTGACTGGCTGTGGAAAGATACTTTGGTAAGGGCACCTAGGAGGGTGGCACAGAGTGTCCCCCTAGGAAGGGCACTCCTGCCCTGGTAGGCCCAGGGCTGCTCAAGAAGGGCTGAAGTAGAGACCACAGGGGTTGTAGTCTCATAGCTCTTCCATTCCAATTTTTCGCCATTAATGGAGGTCTTGCTTTTAGGATTGAGGGCCTGTAGGGCAGCTAGAACCTGGGGAGTGGGAACAATAAGCTTGGCAGGGGAAATGTAAGGTCATACTGCCTTCACCACTACCTCTTGAGAAACTCTCTCATCTGTATCCTGCGAGTGAGAAGGGCAGGATGTCCAACACTGCAAAGAGAGATACTGAACTACTTAGCCTACTTCTACTGAATTCTGGTTTGCACCAAGTTAAGCTTTCATATCATGTGACTTTGACTAATAAATGACACCATTTTGGTAAGAAATTTAGGGTAATCATTCTTCTGTTTATATTGTGTTTTAGCATGTCAGTGGGTACAGGCTTGAGTATAGTATTAAGTGAGTGCAATATTGGAGTCAGTATTAGAAAAGGAAGTAACAGATACTTGAATCTCTCCACATCCTTTCATTTGCAGTCACTTTTCTGACTGATTTTTTTCCTCTGACTCTTGGATACTCCCCAGTAACTGGAATATGCAAGTGATTTTGGGGAATAACAAAGCTATTCAAAACTGCAGGTTGTACTGCAGATGTGTTGAACAGCCTTTGCTTAGAAATTGCTTCCTGGGGTGTCAATATCATGGCTAGCTCCTGCCATGGCACATCCAGCTTTGGGCCACATGCAAATGGCCATTGGTCCTTAAGGAAGCATGAGGAAGTGGCTGTCCCTACAACTTTCAGTAGTGACTTTTCAATAACTGAATAAAGAAATACAAGAGGGTGACAGAAGCTCTGGGGCCATGTAAGCTCTGCCTTTGACTGCCAAGGAGTGATGAATGGCTGCATTAAATAGGACCTGCATCTGCTTGCAATGCAGAAATGTCTTTAAGTTGCACTTTGCATACCTTGAGGTGTCTTACAAATGCTAGGACCTATTTAAATGATTCTCTAATTCAGCAGTTTTGAGTTCAGTTTAAAAATACCCTTGATCCAGTATAACTGCAGGCTCTCAGCAAAAGGTAGTGCCACACTGTGTCTTTCCCTTCTGTTAGACACAATAATCATGAAACTGTGGAACCAGTCAGATACTGCCAGAGGCAAAGGAAAAAGAATACACTAAACTAATAAAAAACCCAAAACAAATCACCAAACGCCCCTCCCCAAACCCCACAGCAGCTTCTGTTGTATCTGTGAGCTGATCTGCTTCACTATGTAGTTTCACTACCCAATGTCATGAATGGAGCATAAAGAGCCGAGGAAGGGGCAACAGTGCAGTTTCACTGGTAGCCAAGGATAGATGTAACCCTTAGATTCAATTACTGTTGTCCTCAGCAAGCCACAGCAGTGCCATTAGCCCAGATGTTGGTTGCTGCAGAGCCATTTACCACAGGTGCTTTTGTTCCCTTCCATCCTGAAGCCAGCAGTGGTGCTACCCTAGGAGCCTTTTTCTGCTTAATGGCAAACACTTTTTTGTAGAGTTAGTTAAAAAAAACTGACCTGCTTTAGGCTGGGGCAAATTCTTGACAGATACTTGGCATGACAGCTGTTTTTCCCCCATGTAGTTGCTGTGGAAACGGGCCCTTAAAGATCGTTTCAAATACGTGCGGAGACCCATTGAAGATGATGAGCAAGTCCTGAGGAACAAATGCAAGTTTGGCCACAGGAGAGGACAGAGCAGAAAATCTTCTTTTGCTGAAAATACTCTTGATGATGTCCAGGGGCAGGTAGAGGTAAGATTTTTGGTGCTTGACTGAGTTCAGTCTTTCAGCTCCTCTGTTGACCTTAAGGCCACCAGCCAGTAAAGGGGAGAACCGATCTCATCCCATTTAAACTCACTTAGTACAGAGCTTGTCATATTGCCAGACCCTTGACTCTCTTAGGTATCAACAGCAGAACTAAACCTGATACTGGACACCTTGCACGTTTTTTGTCATTTAGAGTTGTAAGCTGGACAGAAAATACTGTTTTTTTTAAATGCAGTATTTCTATTCTCCTTTTAATTATATACCTTTAATTTGAGTGAAAAACAACAGAGAATTATGTTTACTAGCTGAAGCCTCTGTACAAATAAGAATGCAAAGAGGTATTTGAACTGATAGCAAAAATTCTACTGTCACATTTGTTATATAAAATCTGTTTGTGTAGATGTGTGATATACATAGGCATGTTCACAAATCTATGCATGCTGTTGCTGTGTATTCCTTTAGTTGGAGAACTCAGAGTTATCACTGTCCAGTAAGTGTCTGAAGCATACTAGTTAATTTATACAGTTTCATAAATTCATTAAGCTTCCATGTTAGCCAATACTGCACCCACCTCTTTGTGCTGAATTTAAAACATGGTAAAACTTAAACAGTTTTGTCCAAATGTGATAAAGAAAATATGTAAGTAGATATTTATCTTTAGCTTATCTGTGTTCATCCTGCTGTTTATTGGACCCCGTATTTAGGGAACAAGGGTGGTTTATTGGATGCATTTCTGCATATATTGCCCTTGTGATTGAAGGTGGCTTTAGTTCCCTATACAAAATGCAAACACATTTTGCATTGGTTTTTAGAAATTTCAGTAATTTCTGTTTATTCCCTTTGGGTTAACATGTTCAGGAATATACACACCTCTTCTTGCCTGCTTTAGTTGAAGGATTTGCAGCATGTGTGAAGTAAGAAACCTGTGACTTTGGTGCAAAACAATAAACAGTCTCACACCCAGTAAAGAAGAAATTATAAGCTCCTGGTTTTGTGTGCACATTAAGAGTTAGCCATCCTTTATCTGCTAAAGCTTGGAAAGGGCACATGTGGATCTTTTCTGTCTTATGAGCTCATTGAGAAGGGCTTTGGAGTGATCCTGTAGGGACTGCATGCTAAACTTCATTTATCTCTAGATAGGGTGTAACTGCTCTGCTGTGCTTCTGCAGACCAGGAATCACCACTCCTAACTGCATTGCCCGAGGCCAGCACTGGTCACCCTTGTTGCTTTAGAAATTAAAGACAAATATTGCATCTCCTCTAAAGGCCTAGGCCTTTTTTGCTAGCCTGAATGTTGTAAGCAAATTAAGGGTTAAACTTAAAGGTGGTGAGAGGATGCTAAATATCTCTAAACAACTTTCCTTTCTCTCTCTCTCTCTCATGTTTCCTGTATCTTGAACATATATATATATAAATATATAATACAAATATAAATGCAAGAATCAACACCTGTGGGCCCTATTAAGGATTAAGAATGTATTCCATAATTTTGAGGGAATCAAAAGTTAGTTTTAAATGTTGAAAGCATTTGAAAGCACATTGAAAGCAGTGATGTCTGACTCTGAGATCCTAAATCATGTCACTACATATCTGCAAAATGGAACAAAATGTTTAATATTATTTTTAACAAAAGCAGTGGGGATTTTCATTCTGTACATATAAGAACACACATAAAGGCACTTTCCTGCCAATCCTTTGCACTGATTACTCTATGAAAAATAGAAACTGTTAAAGTGTCTTAGGTTCAAAAAATGAATATTTTATCTAGAAGCCAATACCACAGGCTACACCCAAATAATATATTCAAATTACTTTTAGCCAGATCCCCTTGTCTTCATCCCTTTTCCAAGACTGGAAGAATGAATCAGCTTTGTGTGAACTAGAAGCCAACACATCAAAATTAATTGAGGTAAAATGGGGGGAAATGAATTGGAGGTTAAGGAGACCTTTGGAGAACAGTTAGTGAAGGATTCTTAGTCCCTTTTGGGCACGGCACTCTCCTTTAGATAGGCAGAGAGGACATTTAGGGCATTGTAGGTCAAAGCTGACTGGCAGGGCTATGCAGATGAGAGCACATCTGTTCCCAGCAGATGACCTACTTACCAGTCACACGGCTGACTGCTGTATCGAGCTCTGGTTTCTGAGCAGTCATCAGCTGTCACCCTGTCCTGTGGGCTTTGTGTCAGTGTAGTCTTGGATTGTTAATGGCATGAAACCGATGAAAAGATTATTTACTGATAGGAAATGTCTCACTGTTACACCTGGCATTTATTTTATGTGAGAAGAGTAATAAAGTTATTAATACTACAAAAAACCCTTAACCAGTCTTTTTGCTTCTTCATGTGAAAATCCAGCTGCTTGTCAGGAAAATCTTCCTGTGATGTTTTGAGCCAGATGATGTCTGCCCCATGGACTGCCCGAGCCCCTTCACCTTCCAACCAGGCATTCTTCCTTCAGAAGCAGCTCGAGCACACTCGGCAGGGTATGCTCCCTTGCAGGGCATTGCTGCCGGGTGCAGCATCTGTCTTTCTCCTCCACTTTCTTTAAAACATCTGCTGATGTATTCCTCATTACAGAGCAGTCTATTCAAACAAGATTGAAGAGCAGCTACTCTTTTTTCTAGTGACTAGCATCACGTGAAAGGTCTTGAGCAAGTGCAGGGCAGTAGGATGATGGTAAGTAAGCACATAAACCCATGCTAGAGGTGTCTGTCACTAAAGGAGGTTTTTATTTAAATGATGCTCCCTATAAATATTCATCAGGTTGCACCACCAGGGAAAGAAGCTGTACCTGGCAGACATTAATTTGAGTCTGTGTCTGAGGGATATTCAGAGTTTTATCAGGAAAGACTCCATAAGCAACAAATTTTATGGCTAAGTTGTGAGAATCCTTCTCAGTCATTTTCCACAGTCAGGCAAATATTTCAGAGCTGCAGTAATCCAGGGGAGAGTGTTTTGTAATGATAATGACCTTCATCTGCTGCCAAGGGAAGGTGCTTTCCATGACAAGGGTGATCACACTGTTAAATACATAAGAAAAGCAAGCCAGTCTCCCCTCTGCAGCAAGGGTGGGATTACTGCTAAACCAGCCTGTTCAGTGGCTTGCTCTGACTGGTCTTATTATTTTTTTAGCTTCAAGCCCCCTTCCTCTGCCCTAAGGACTTGTTTGATTTATGTGAGGGAAACCACCTCCTGCCAGTTGTAATAGGAAGGGCCCTAGACTTGGGGGAGCCAGAAGAAACAGAAGATAGGACCTTCCTGGTCCTTGGCCAAAGGATTGTCAGAAGGCAAAAGGTGGTGGAGAAGGAAATGGGGTTAGAGCTGATGGTTGGCTTGCATGTCTTGTGAGCTTATGGCTCAAACACTATTTTAGTCTTCCCAGCAGTAGTGACCAAAGAGCAAATTTTCCCTTTCAGAACTTTAAGTCTGGAAATCTTACCAGTCTCAAGCGGTGCTGTTCATGGAATGTGTGATTTCACTACCAACTCAGTTAGCTGAGTGCAGAAATGAAAAAGCCCCCAGATATCCTGCATGGCTTAACCTGCCAATTCAAAGAGGTGTGAGTTTCCCATAGGTCCAGTATCATATTCTGTTCCCAGAGGCTTCTGGGATACTCTAATGATATCTCAAATGCCACTAAATAGCTGTATCTATGCAGCTGGATTAAGCTCCTTCAATACATCCCAGAAATTAAATAAGAAAATAACTCAGCAAAGGGACTACCCAAGGGTATCTTAAGCTTCCTGAAATGTAAGGGAATATAACAAGCTATAAGACTGCTAGTAGTTGATATTAAACAAAAATGGAGAGAGAGTACAGTCCCTCTTCTAAAGCCTCTGATTTCTTACATCTTGTGACAGCCTGTTTGTGAGGTCATCGGGGTTTCTCTGAAGCTGTCACACAAATAAATTTGGAGTTAGGTGTGAAAAGGAAAAATAGGCTCTGACAAGATGTCAGCTAAGATAGCGGTAGATGTTTGCAGATAAATGGGAGTATTTGCCACACCCAGCAGAGCTGGGAATAACAAAATGAAAACAATTTATAAAGAGGGCACCAGCACACCATCTTCTTTCTGTGTCAATGGGATAGAGACAAGAAATGCTTTGATGAGAACTTTGACTGGGAGAAGCAGAAGGATTCTGCAGAAACTTTAATTCACAAAGTTGGACATCTATTGATATTCCTGTAGAGGGAAGATAAGCAGGAATTTTGAAATTCACATTTTGCTGAATGTGCAAATTCTGTGCCAAGAGGACTAAACAAGAAGCAGAGAAGACCCCCGGCCAAGGAGGTGCACCATTTGTGCTTGCTTTGGTGGTATCATGCAGTACAGGAATGGTGAAATTTACCCTGTTGGTTTTATCTGGAAACTGTCTTTTCAGATGAAAGGAGGAATCAGGACTGAGTGGAGTCTACCCGGAGATGGAGTCTCTTTTATCTCAGATTAGGTAAATTAGGCAAGGTAGACATTTCCTAGGGATATGCCTTTCTTTGAGGTGATAACTAACATCATGTTTGTCAATGATCTTATGCCACTGCAGGAGTCAGAAACTTGAAACAAGATTTCAAGAGCTCTAGAAGGAATAGGATTTAGAAAATGATGGCTGGAGAAAAATAAGGCAATAGCAAGGGAAAAGGAGAGCTAAATGTCTGTAAAATTCTGAGAGGATGAACAACTTGTATATGAGATGCTGAAATTCTCTTGGCTCAATCTTATGGCACTATTGGCAGGTACAGCATTAGGTACCATCTTTGCTGAGAATGCCATGCCCAAATGAAACAGGTGTGATAGCACCTTTCCCTCTAAGATTAATGGTTTCTAAATAAGGTGTTTGAATGTTGGCACAGCTGGAATGTGAGCATGCTTATATAAATGATCATTCAATGGCTGTACTGAACTGTTGTAATGTGATTTTTCCACTAAAACTTTGATGTGCAAACATCAAACTTTGAGCATGTAGTGTTGCTTACTTAATATTTTGAAATGCTTTTAAGTCAAAGCAAAAGTTTTAAACACAAATCCCCAGCATACATCTTGCACTTCACCTTCTTATTTGTGTCAGCCAGTGTCTTCATTGTTATGTGAGTTAAATTGTCAAGCACAGGCTGTCCCTTGGTAGAGGAGAACAGATTTCTCTTATTTTGCTTATGCAGCTTACAAAATCAGAAAGCAGTTGTTGTGGTCAGAAATAGGCTGACTTACATGACTTTGAAAGTTTTGGTTAGCACTGGCACCTAAATCTAGTTCTGAAGTTGCCTGCCTGGCTCAAAAGGGCAATTATGTGTAATTAAAGCAAAGCCTGCCTTAATTAAACATCTCATTGGAGTACAAGTCAGTGTGGATCCTGCTGATGGTTACACACTCATTTTGCTTGAAAGCAACCTGTCCAAGCAGCTTCACCTGTCTTTGTGTGCAGTGTTTGGATGTGAGAGGTGGGACATGGTTTTGATGTCTTCTCAATTCTCTCCCACAATCCAGGATGAGAAGATGGGCCTTAGGCCTTTTTAGATTCATGCTTGTTCCAGATCAGTCTCCAGTGTTTGCGGCTTTTTTGAGCAGATATTCACTTTTTCTCATTCTCTGTTTTGATCACTCCTCCTGATATAAAACAACCCAATGTTCATCATAGTAAATGTCATTCCAATGACCCTGATTGTCACCACAGAAAAAAGGGCTGTCCCTTACAACAGTGGTAGCAAAAAACTGGTCTATACACTGTGCTTTTATGATGCCTCGTGTCTGTATGAGTTTCAAATTAGCAAGACTCACTTTCAGTATTAAAATATCAAGACACAGAGATTATGCTCGCTTAAGTAACTGTGAAAGCTTCTTCTCACCCTGAAGAAGTTATAAAAGCCAATTGATGGAAAAGATTATTCCAGACAAGAGTCCTAACTACCATCAGGCTTTCTTGTATAAGTACCTTGAGCATTGATGCTCACTAATGCAGGTAGACCCAGCAATCAAGAAGTGTTAGCAACATCAATGCTCTTAGCAATAACACGACTTGGAATATGTATTGGCATCTAGCAAGGAAAATTCAAAATGCATTTTTCAAAGGAAATGTTATTAGCAGCTTCTGGGAGCTGACAAAAGCAATAATAATGAAAGACAGAGGCTGTACCAACACTGCTACCCATCAGCATCAAGCTCTAATGTATGGTGTTAAAGGACTTCCCATTCAGTGCTGATAACTGAAGCTGTCTGCACAGCACAGCTGTTTCAGGGGATTGGTCTCATTACCATCACATGTTTTCTACATTGCTTTCCAGCAAGCAGATTAATCTCCATCCAAAGGAGTTGCCTCAAAGAAATATTCCAGAGCATCCCAGGTGAGGAACCTGGATCACTGGTTGGCAGTGAGCAGACTGACAGCATGCAGTAATGTTCTCATAGATACCTCTTTAACTCCATTGCTCCTGTTTGAATTCACTCTTAAACTGAGGAGCCAGTAGGTCCTGTTGGCATTCATCAAAAAGAGATCTCTATCTTTGTCCTTAGCAACAATGAGGCTGCATTTACCATTCAGGAATTGGTCTAAACCCATGTAAAGAGCAAAGAGTTGTCTGCTGTCCACACCAGAGGCGCTTTCATCGCTCTTTGATTAGGCAGTCATGTTTGGTGTTAACATTCATGTCCTTTACGATTTATGATGCTGGCTTTCAACAGTAACTGAAAGCTTAGACCTTGGAGATCACATCATGCATAAGAATTGCTCCCTCCCTCCTCACAAACTGATGTAGCAGTTTCACTGCCTTGGCTGTGACACTGTTTCATAAAGGTGCCCTGCTAGCTGGGGCTTTTTTACAAGAAGGTGCTAATATAATCTTATATCTTGGGAAGAATCAAGATCCATTAAAAGGATATTTAGGAATCAGGCCTTTATTTAGAATTCTGCCTCCAATCAAATGACTATTGTCTTGCTTCAGGAGATGGGATGAATGAGGAATTTGGAGTCCAGTAGTTTTTTGTTTGTATCTTTTCTTACTTTAATGTTAGCATCTTAACACAATCTGCTTGTATAAGGTTTCAAGTAGAACCATGAATAGCAGGGGGGGAGTCACAGTCAAAAGGCATCTGGAGGGTAGGCAAAGAGCCTCACAATCTGTGTGCCTCCCAGACTTGGAATCTTCACTCACAGATACCTGAGATGCCAAGAAGTCAAGAGTGTTTGTGGGCACGGGCACTAAGGGATGGGCTCCCTACTGCTGTCACCCTTTGAGCGTGAATCCAACAGAATGAGTGGGAGCCTTGGCAGGACCATCCTGCAGGCTAGGGCTAGGTTACTCTGACAGGTACTGGGTATCCTCTGCTTACCTCATTAACTTCCTTTCCACATCCTTTTGCCTTTTTCTCTGTTCTGCTGCCCTTCTCATAGGCTTGTGATTATAAGGCAGCTTCTTATTTAAAGATGGTAAAATAAATTCTTGTTTGTTCCAGAAATATTTTTTAAATAATTTTTTTTGTTTAAAAAGAAAGGAAACCATTTACATTATAAACTAAGCATGCACATTGCTAAGAAAGATAAAAATAATTAAATATCACAAATTTACATTCTTATTGTTGCAACTGAAATGGATGCTACTGGTGACACAACTGAATATTTGGCCAGAGGGGTTGGGTGACCTCAAGAAGTAAAGATTCCTCATTGGATGAGGCTATTTTTTAGTTCTGTCTAGCATACATGCTGAACTGTTAGCTGTGGCTTCTTCAGGTATTTGGACAAGAGAGCCCAGCTTTGGTCTAGAGAAGATTGGTTTTGCACATTATCAAAATAACTGAGCTTTAACCTTATGGTCAGCTTTTACTGGAATATTGCTGTGCTGTAGCTGGCTTTCTTGCTGAGATGGCTGAAGTGGAGAGAATTTAGAGTCCTCCCTAAATAATCAAGTAGTAGGTGGATAAACCAGTTCAGTAAGCAGCTTCTCAAACCCAGATTCCTCCTGCAATGCTAAAGTTAGCTATAAAATATTTACAATGACACTTGGAGTCATTCTCCAATCAAATGGGTGTCCCACTGAGATAACTTCTTTCTACCAAAAGAAAGCCACCTCTCACCTTACCTCAAAAGCCAACTTATTCACAATCAAAGAAGTTGGAAAGATTACAGATAGTGATGGTTTTAAGCAGGATGAACACTGCAAGGCAACCAATTTAACGCTGGCTTCTGCTTGTATTACTCCCAGGTAGTAGATGATTTACACTACAAAGTTTGGCCTTCCATTGCTATTTTTCCCCCCTAATAAATAGCTATGACAGCAATTCTTCCTTATCCTACTGCCATATTTCTATTGGTAGCTTGTCATTGCCACTGATGAAAATGTCAAATAGTCTCCTTTAGCTAATTGATAATACCATCAGCTAAACTAGCTCTCAAGGACAGAGCTGACCATAGGGAAGGTCCATCACATCAAGCAGTGTTTGCCTTGACAAGGGGGCTGGAGAAAAGCTGGCATAAAGGTCACAACTTCTTCTTGTGTTTGTTTCTAAGCAACCCAGTCAGTCAGTCTGTGGTTGCAGCACACTGGGTTGAATTGTTTTGCTTTCTTGTCTCTGCAAGTAAGACACTGAAGGTGACAGGCCCTCGGGGAAGGAGCCACCATGTTCCACATCAGGTGGCTGAAGAAGTTCCTGCTTTATGGGCAGGAGGCCTGAAAGCAGACCCACAGGAGAAACCAGTAGTGAAAGGGCTGTTTGGAGTCAGAGACTTCAAGCTAGCTCTTGCACAGCGTAAAAACATAAATGTAATTTTAAAAGCCCTAACAAGTGCCCAAGTTTGTGTGTGTGAGAAAGCCTGAGTATCTTGAGACTGACAAGAGTGGGTCATCCCTTGGTTCTGTGCACTGGTCACAGTGAATCAAGGGACAGCCAAGGAATAGCTTGGCAGGTTAAGGAATAGCTGAATGACCCAGCTGTGAACATGTGAATACTAGGATGGTATTCATAGTAGCAACCAATATAAATTACATTCTAGAAACCATCAAAGGCTGATGCAGGAAGCTTGCAGAGATGACACACCTGCAGCAAAACAAAACTCTGCTGACTCTGAGTGATCTGATTTACACAGAATTCTTTTTTGTGGCTTTCTGCCTTTTCTGCACTAGGTTATAGAGGCTTTCTCAGCCAGGGTGAGAAACAAGAGGCCTGATGCTGCTAAGGGAGGAGGAGTGCTCAAGGTGCATTCCCTAGGTACAGGATAGCTGGCAGAATATAAAGCTATCCCAGAAAAACAAGATAGATTTTGTGAGGATTCTCAGTAGGTGAGTTCAGATGACCACATTACTGGGACCATTCTTCATAGGCATTCTTCATGGCATCTGTCTCAAGATTGGCATGTCACTAAAGGGGACAGAATAATTCACTAAAATGAGCAGTAACACATTTCCAGGATCAAGTACTTGCACAAAATTTTCAGTGGTGTCCAAGGATAAACCAGGTAATTTTTTAATTGTAATGTACAATTTTTCTCATATTAGATAATTGGAGGTAACTAATTTGATGCCAGTTTCTAGAGTTTCAAGAGAGAGATAGAGAACATATGGACCAAGAAACTTTCTGTCTTCACTGGCCAAGTTGGCAAGAACTGTAATGCAGACCCAAGAGATTACCACATTAGGAAGGAATCAACAAAGTTTTGGTAAACAGACCTAATTCTTCACAAATTCATTAGTTCTTTGAAGTATTCAACAACCCTGAGGACACAGGCAATCCAGCTGATATAGTTTAATTTAAATTCAGAAGAGATTTTAGCACATGCCTTTCAAAGGCTCTTAGAGGATATAATCTGAGGGGATAAACAGGAAGGTCCTTGAATGGATAAACAGTTAAAAGATAGAGCAAACAAGGCTATGCAGAAATGGTTGAGGTTTATAGTGAAAAAGATTATGAATGCTTAGTTTAAGCAGTTCAATATATTTCTAAATGACATGAGAAAAGTAGACTAGTTGGCAGATTAGATTTTGTGATGCTACCAAGGATACTAAAGACAAAAACCAAAGAATTGCAGAAGGACCCCATTCCAGTGGAAAAAACCCAGCAGGTAAAATTCAGTTCTGATAGATGGAAAATAAGGCACAAGGAGAAAACCCAGTCCTAACAACACTTCTAGTGATGGACTCTGAGCTTATTAGTGCCATTCACAAATGCTGTTTTTATACTAGGCCAAAGAATATCTGGCACAATGCTATGCAGCAGTCAAAAAAAAAAAAAACAACAAAAAAAGTTGATTACACAGAATTATTTAAGGAAGGAACAAAAGGCAGTGCATTATTCCATTATGTCCCTGTGGTGTTTCAGTATCTCAGCCAGTACTTTAAGTTATACTGCACCCATTTCATAAAAACTCCAGTGAAATTAGAAAACTTACAAAGACAGTAACAAGGATAATTGAAAGTATGGACAAGCTTTCATATGTGGAATGATTAAATAGCTTAGGATGCTCTCAGCTGGAAAAGAGATGGCTGAGGACAGAATATGACATATCTGTAAAACTACAGTGGCATGGAGATGGTGAACAGGTTTAGAATCTAGTATGATAATTAGGAAGCAGAAGTAGCAGGAGAAAAACAAATAAATGCATTTCCTCTGACAGCATATAGTTAAACTGCCACATTTCAGGCAGGATTTTGTGGAAGGCATGATTTATGAGAGTTGGAAAAGTGACTGGGAGAAGTAATTGAAGGTGAAAAAAAATCTACTGAAGGCTGTGTAGCTATAAAGACTGAAGGCTTTTACATATAAACTACACAAACCCCAGTGTAGTGAGGTCTTGACAAATTCACCACATACTCATCATTTATACTTTTTCCCAGCACCTCTCCCAGGCAGGTAGGGGAGGGTATGGTACTAACTTGTCTCCCCACCTCTGCTCCTGTACTCTGAGGAAGAGGCCAGGAATGCCTATGCAAGATGGTCACAAACAAACACTGCTGTTGTTTCACAATGAAGACTGCAATCCCCTGTTAGAAAGAGCACAGACTGTGCTAGTACAGAACCCTAGCAAGGGCCAGGGAGTCGTGCAGGGGGCACATTAGGTACCTGTCCTGCAGGCAGATCTTACTTTCTTCTGTGATGCCAATGGTCATTGGTGCCTATGGATATATACTAGGAGAGCAGGTTTTTCACTATGTACTTTTTGCAACCATTCTTGGAGTATCACATGCACGATTTTAAAGAAGGATGTTAATTAAAATGGAAAGTTTCATTGCACATGCAGAGCACTGTGAAGCGGTTTGGGATGTTGTGTGTTTCACAGCTCTGTGTCAGAAATGTTCTGGGGAACATTTTGAAGTGTCTCAACTCCCTCTGGCATTGACCCACAGGCTGCCCACATGTGTAGTCACAGCTGCATCAGTGACAATACAGACAGGAGAAGCCAGCAGCAACGCAGCCTGAGGATGGTAACTGTAGCAACTGTGCATCTCTGTGTCCCTCAGATTGTGTCAGTGAGCAAATTCACTGTGTCCACTGATGGATAAGCTACACACACTCAGGCTACTCCAGCTGGTGTACTGCTTTGGATAGCCACCCCTCCTCTTAGTAATTACTGGCTTTGGAATTACATCAGGGACAATAACGATAATTTTGAGGAAGGTTGTTAACTATCCTCACATACAAAAATACTTTTTGAAAACACTGACTGTTAAACTGCTCAAATAATGGCTTTCAATAATAGGTTTTTAGTTCAGCTGGTGTCCTTGGGGGTAAAAATTCCAGCTGCATAAATGTGAAAGCTAGTTGTCCTGCTTTTAGGACCTATATGGGTAAGAGGAAAATACTGAAATTCTCTTGGTAATACAGAGTTAATATTGCTAAATACTGAGTTGTCATTAGAACTGACTACACATTTCCAATAAACCACAATGAGACAAACCAGACACAGGAACAGGAATTTCATTAATAGCCTCAAAGGTGCAATTTGGGCTTGGGGGACTTGGCTGACAGGTATAGTTTTATATGAAAACAGACCTTAGTCTAACTTAGAATATGAGGGTGAGTTCAGAGAGCTGGAACTGAAACCACACTACCCTTTCTGCTGAGCTTGACTATGCTCCAATCACACAGGTCACACCAAATGACATGAGCTAAAAAAGCTGAATAACCAGATAAAAGGGCTGATTTTTTTTTATAATTCTGTCTTTAATTTCTTCATAGGGAGAATCTGCTCATCTTAAAGGCAGTGCAATGGATTTGCATATAAAGTGGCTTAATCGAGAATATCTGAAAACTCAGAGGAACTGGGAAGAAGTGGATAACAGAATGAATGTGACCATAGAAATACGGAGAAAGATGATCAGCGATAAGGCACCTTTAAAAGATGTTCTTAGACTATTTCCTTTCTTAAGATGCCCTTATCAGGTAACAGAACTCTTTTTAATAATGACATTAAATCCTGTGTAATAGATGTGATACATCTATAGGCATGTATTTCAAGGATATTTCCACTGAAGTATCCATCAGCAATGTTCTCTTTAATCTAACTCATATTGAAGCTAATCCCATTTTAAAAGGTTCATCAGTTCAATTCTGGGTTAAAGGTGCCACACATACCCCCAGTGTCACTGTTTGGTGTTACTTGATGCATTCCTCCCCTGCTTTGAAAAAAAATTTCATCACCCTCTCAAGTTTATAATCTTATTTAACTGAGCTGTCTTCAAAGTGCATGCATTGTTTATGGTTTTGGTTTTGAGGTTTGCAATACAAATACTTGTTTTTCTTTCAGCTTTTTAGGGAGTTCCAGCTTCTCACACACATGGACATTTATAAGAAAACAGTCGAGATTTTGGAGATTTATTCAGAAAACATATTGTCCTTGTATGTGGTGAGGAATAATCCAATTAACATTATGCTGCAAGAAAATCTGAAGCAGCACACAGAGGAAGACGTTCTGAAATGTCAGTACAAATCTCCTATGCTCTGAATATCAGAGTTTTGTTGTAGCTAATTGTTCTTACTTATGTAACTAAACTACTTTCAACTGTACTGCAAACACATTTCAAAAATGTTATGGTTTCTTTGAAAATATAGAGTGATGGTGAAGCATTGAGAATAAAAGCTACTAAATTAGTAGGAAAATTAAGTCAGTCAAGCATTGAAACTTTTTTTTCACTGAATAAAAGACTGCAGGTTTGATAAAGTAAGTAATTACCTTAAAATAAGTATTGCTAGATGAGCAAAGTATGGATTTCTAGATATGAGTGCTTATTATTTTCTAAAAATACCCACAGAAAACGAATTTTCTGCTTTAGAAATAGCCCCATAAAAAGACACAATTTCTTTTACAAGTCAAGTTTCTATGGTATCATCTCTGCAGAGATACACTGCAGGAAAAAGGGCACAGACTGGTACCTCTGGTGAGGTCCACGCACCCTGGATGTGGGGGAGCACCTGCTGACACTCAGCTTCTTTCAGTCTGAGAAATCTGGGGAGTGTGGTCCTGCAGGGACAGGACCTCAAGCAGTCACTCAGAATTGCCATTCTTGCCCAGTTGCTGCTGCCTGTGCCCAAGCTGAGCTCTCTGAGAAGTCCTGCTTAGACTCACTTTCTGTCAAACAGGAATAATAATTCCAGGATGTCAATCCAAGGTCACACCATATGAAGATGTGTGTGTCTTGTAGCAGTTTCACTCTGTTTTTTGCCAGGTCATTTTTGAGAGAAGCAGGAAGTGTAGGTGAAATTTCTGGGGAATTCCTTTGCTAAGGTTAAAAACAAAAGTACTCCTGATAGATTAAAATTCTTCAATGAATAGTCTAATCCAGAAAGCCCTTATGGACTTTCTTTTCATAGCTTTGGCCAAGGAAATCTATGGATACAGTAAGTAATTTCCCCTTTTCTTATACAGCATTTCCACAGAGATTTTGACTCATGCCTTAGTAAAGTCCCAAGGCCTTTCCTTTTCTGTTTTTCTCTCACAAACAACTTGACCTGGCACCTAGGTAATAAATGCATGGTGAGGTAAGTTCAGTGAAGCACATGACACCAGAAGTCTGACCCGCAAAAAAGATGTTATAATCAGTAACAGCTGAGCCAGAGGGATGGCAGGTACCAGGTGCCAGGAGGTTCTGCAGCCCCAGCTGGTACCACAGCCTTCAAAGCTGAGTCCTGGAAACAGGACTCCCCAGACTTCCAGTTTACTGGGGAGAGAGGAGTTTGGGGAAGGGCAGTGAGAGCAGGAAGACTACTCAGCTCACAAACTCAATAAAAGCAACCCAAAGGCCAACTTACTTATTGTGAGGAAAACTGAATTGTAATGTTGAGTAGCAGAGTCCCATGAATTATTTGACATTACTGTTCATTACCAGATGAGTTGCCTAAATATTGACTGTACTACAAACTACTCTTCAAAGTGGACTGAACAACAGCTCCGCTGCTGAGCTGTTAACTCTTACATAGGCTGCAATCTCTTTTTCCAGGATGATACTGCAGTGCCAGAAAGTTTTCATTTGTAATTTAGTAGAAATCCTTGCCTTTGACAGATCTGAAAATGACTGCTGCATGTTTACTCCTGCCAGAGGTCTTTGGAGATGATTCCAGTCTGTTTGCTGCAGTGAATGAGGAGGTAGGAGACAGAGCACCAGCAGCCTTGGTCTCTCTTCCTTTTATCACCTGCATATGCACAACACCTGGCCTTTTGGTGGCTCAGCTTAGTTCTGAGAAGAGGGGACATTAGCTTGCCTTTTGAGTAGAAATACTCACAGAAATACTACCTGACTTCAAAGGAGTGTTATCAGACTTACTTCATTCTCTGTTCATTGTAGCAATGTTGTGGCATCATCTGAAATACCCTTTTTTAAAATTTAGGTAAAGGCAGTGACACCAGTGTTGGAAGTGAAAAATCCCTTCAATGTGAATTCCTGTGAGTTTGCCCTGTACATAGAAAGGGAAGAACTGGCCCAGCTTGATGACTGCACCATGGCTCTGGCAGCACTGGTGGCCGCATTCCATGTGTTTGATATCCCATGCCCAAAGAGAATTCACAGGACACTGAACTTCCTGGAGTCCCTGGTCTTTGAGGTGAGGAACCCAGCATGCCTGCCCACCCCGGTAAAGACAGGGTTGCAGGCACCCAAGCCTCCAGTATCTGATGGTGCACCCAGCACTCCTCTCAGGAGCATTTGATATTTTGTCAAAATAAATCCCTTTGTGCCATTTTTTCTAGTGAAAGTGTATCTATATTTAAAAGCTATGTTTAGTAGTGCCCTCCTTTTTTTATTGTACTGGCTACTTCTAACAAAAAATTAAAACTCAATTAATTTCATTATTTTAAATGTAGATTTTAGAGCAGTCTAGAGATAATAAAATTTTCTAGATTTCTTCATGTGTTTTGTATTATTTTTCTATAAGGAGCATTTGAAAAATTCAGATATTTTTATTTGATTGTAAGAATTAAAAAAATTATGAGCAACATGAGCATTTCACTGCTTTAGATGGTAATACAGTTAATGTTTTGAAATGGCACAAATTAAACATTTAATTATTACTATTACTTCATTATGTTATGATTGCTGAGAGCCTAATATAATGATTTTAGTGGTTTAAAATGGTGGGGCTGATTTTCAGTTTACAGGATGATGACTCTTCACTGTTTTCTTCTTGCATGAAATGTTTTGTTTTAACATTAATCCTGAATTTACTAAATAGACATTCTAAGATGAGCTCTCAAAGCAGCAAGAATGACTTGTCTGGGATGCTGCCATGTGCACTGGTAACCACAGCTTTGGTGCTGCAGAGGGAACGCCTCATTTTCTTTCCAAATTTGTTCCCTGGAACAAACCAGCTTTCTCCACATGGTGACTCTGTCTGCCTACACAGAGTAGATAGAGCCCTCTCCTCTCTTCTTCCACAGCCTTCTCTCTTTCCCAACACTCTATTCTTAACTCCTGTCTGAAAATCCCAAGGGATACTGGCTGGTAGTGCACGGCTTTGGGCAAGTGCCTGGTGATAGGAACAGCAGCCAGGACCCATTGCTTTGATCAGAAATAAAACCTGGCTTTTTATTAAAACACTGCTTTCTATTAGAGACCAATCTCCCACCAGCTCCAAAATGTCAGTGTAGGCAAAGCAGCACCTGTGGTCACGATTCTTTAAACACTCAAATACACAGCCTGGAAGATCACAGAAGCATTGTTAAAGTTTGGCTGTGCAGGAGTGACTCCAAGGCAGTGATTACAGTGGGAGATCCTTCAGGATGAGAGGAGATGGCTGCATTTGCTGGCCAAACTCTCCTGCTGTAGGCTTCACATGGCTCCTGTGGAATGCAGGGAACCTTTACCAGTGTGAGGGCTCGGCTACCACTGATACAAAACCAAAACCAATGCCATTTCAGAGATTCAGCAGGTCTGATCAGTGGTTTTAATTTCCAAGTGAATTTGTTGGCTGTAGTTTTTGTAACAGAGGTGGCTTCACTCAGCTACCTCATCATATGGGATAAAGGACATAAGGATTATGTATGTCCTCATTAATGTATGTCCTCATTATTGTATGGGATAGCTGTGTGAATAAAAAATTGGGGTCAAGTGAGGTTTATTCTACATCTTCTAACGGTATTAATTTAAATCCATTTCTTAAACCACAGTACTTTGCAAGTAGTTGTATATAAAAGTTAAGGGAGGTGCTAACATCCCCAAGTAATCTCTCTTGAGCTGCAAATCTCTTTGTTGGTTACCACTGCAGGCTGTAGACCTGGCACAGACACAGAGGGTAGAGGAAAATAAACTACACGGAAGGAGACAATGAAAGAAAACAGAAGAATTTAGGTTTTTACAGACCTGCCTGTGCAACTTCAGGTGCTGGTGGTGACAAAGTCCAGGGCTATAAATGGCATTCTGATTGTAATGACCGGGGGATGTGAGCTTTGGGAGTAAGTGTTGAGGGAGAGGGCACACATCAGTAGCGCAGTTGCTCTTTTAAAACTACTGGCTGCACTGAGCTACAGTGAGAACTCACTCCATACCACACCCATCAGGAGCAGCTGGGTTCATCTGGGAGTCCTGGGCACACACAAAGGTAACAGAGGCTCCAGTTCAGGTTTTATTTGTATTGTAGTACAATAAGAGTGCAATTTGAACGTACACATATTGAACAAAATGTAAAAATATTATTTATGCAATGTTATGGGAGGAAATTAACAGAGCAATGCAACTTACTTAATACTGACCCTGTTTCACCTCATATTATGGCAGGTACCAGTCACCTACACAATCTGGAAGGGACACAGAGAGTGAAAACTTCAGAACTCCAGCCAAAGAAAAGCCTAGCAAAATCAGTGGGAAGATGTAACATTCTCCCAGCTCTGTGCAATAGGAATGTTCTGTTTGTTCTCAGTTCTACAGCTGAGCAACTGCCCACTGCAGCACTAAACAGAGGGCTTCCAAAAAACTTGATCCAACTCTTCTCTCTCTTCTTGCAAAGTAATTCTGGAGCAGTCCTCAGCATACAGGTAGCTAGGCTTTCTCCCATATAAAGTGCATCTGGTTTACATCTTGCACGCATATATACCACGTGCAATGACTTTCCCTACAGTAATCCTCCAAGAAAGGAGGTTGCCTCACCTCAGTACCTGCTGGTGACATCTGCAGCTGCTAATGACCTAGTGAATTGCAAGTATTTTACACCTAGCATGCGCCCGGTGCACCAAAGCATTTAAGAATCCTTTTCCCTGTGCTTTGCCTTTCTCCATATGCCTTATTCATTTACAAGCCAGAGTTTTCAGCTAGAAAGTGGTGAGTAAAATAATTCTCCCACCCCTGGAAAAGCAAACTTCTGTTGAATATGAAACCAGGGTAGCACTCCGAGCTTGAGCACAGTTTTTCTCTATTGTTCTGGTAACTATGCTGAAAACTGGGATGTGCAGACACAATTGAATGTAATTTCTTTTCTGCTAATTTCCTTGCCTCAAAATACTTCTATTTTCTTCCATGTTCTGAAGGACTGTAGCAGACTCCATGTAAATGGCTGGGACTCTATTGTGCAGCATAAAAAAAAAAATCTTCTATGAAGTCAAACTTTATTTTTCAGTTGCAGCCTTCTCTATACTGGTCTTTTGATAAAATACATGAAAGATGCTGGTGGCAAAACTCACGTAACATTTTTGTAATCGTGCAAAAGTAAAAACATTCAGTTATCAAAAAAGCATTATAATTTCAACCCCAACAAGGTTTGTTTTGTTACAAGCAAACAGACAGTTTTATTATCTGTAAAGTAATATGCTGTAGCATAAAGTGTCACATATGTAACATTAAGTGTTTCATTTTCAAACTATGGCACAAATACACATTAGCCATAACAGTCTCATCTGGCTACCTGTAGCCTAATTTTTGGCTGATCAGTTTTTATTTTGATAAAATGAAGTAAAAGCTTCTGAAAAGTAAAATGGGTACATGAAGTACATTTCAAGAATCCTTAGAAAATATTAACGTTCCCTTATATAATACAGCATAAATAATTAAGGAAGGTTTTCTTGATGTCCAGAGAGAGTTAGGGATCCTAACCATCCATGGAGAATTAGCGCCATTAGTTTGGTAAACAAGACCAGCTGACTTGGTTGTCACACAGTACCTTCTCAAAAGCTTGAACACTTCCCAGAAGGATTCAGATGTGTACTGGCTCCAGGAGAATATAAATAGTCCACCAGGGCTGAACTTCAGTTTCTTCCTTTCTGAGAGTCCTTACTCAATGCTTCTAGTGAGTCTTTGTGCTTTGAATAAAACATGAGCTCCAGTGGAGAAAGCTGGTTCCTGCACATTTTCCATTATCTTCAAAGTTCATTGTGTGAGTTTTTCTCTGCAGCTTTGAACATCAGAATGGAATTAAAGATCTTTAAGGCTGGTCCCAGTTTAATGCTCATTATTTTGACTATGTCTGATTGGGTCATTAGCAGGAATGCTTCTCCATCAATTTGCTTTAAAAGAAAAACACACAAAGCTATTAATAGGTCTGACAGTACAGCAGTATAAAAAGTTTCAGAAAACATGAAAAGTCCCAGCAACTTCAGACAAAGTTAAGGACTGGCAGAATACAAGCACTTTCAAATGCTTTCAGGAGAGCTTTGATTTCAACCTTTAGACAGATCAGCTAGTCTATGAGAACGGGATGATTTTCCTCCTGCTCAAAAACAACCATCTGGCTAATTTTTAGCTGAACGGTTCTCATTTTCATACTGATAATATAAAACCTATTGAAAAGTAAAGTGGGTAAGTTAAGTGTAATTCAACTATGCTGAAGCACAGCAATGCTTTTAAACATTTAGCTATTCCTTTTATGCAAGCATCCATAGGAGAAGCTTCTGGATCCCACTCCCAGCTACAGAGCTGGAATCCCCTTCAGGCCAGCACTTCTCTGCTCACTAAATAGCAAATTGAAATTAATTTGATCCCAGATGGAAATAGGGGCCAGGCTAATAAAACTGCTTCTTCGACACAAACATAACAGAACATTTCAAACATGGAATATTTTTATTTTGTATTGTTCATATTTTACTAAACATTACAAATGAACATTCTCCTGTAAGCAAATCACTCTCTCAGCAGGAATGCTAAATCCCAACAGGAAGAGCCCCCAGGGTCCTCACTTCAGGGGCTTCAATGGGGCCAACACTTCCTCTGTAACCTTTGGATCACTTAGGTATCTATAGGTAAACTTTTAGTGTAAGCTGGATAGCTATACATAAAATGCAACTCTGGTTAGATAGGAGCACTACTTAGCCTTAAAGATACTGACCTGAGCTAAACACAGTCTAAATTCCTGTAGGGCTAGGAAACAAGTTTTCTATATCAGACATTCTGCAAAGGACACTCCAGCACTCTAAGTTGAGGAACACTGCAGTCAGACAGCACCATGTGGTAACCCACAATTACTTTCTACTCATTTCCTACACAAGGCCAGACTTGGTGGGCTCAGAACTCAAAGTGTGTGAACTTGGGGCCCCCCAAATAAAATGCTGAAGCATCTTAACAGAAGCAGGCTGAGGGTTCATTTCCATAGTAGAAGTTTGAACCAGCATCTTTTACTGATGTCAGCCAGTCTATGCCTCAATGACCTCACTGACCTCAGTGGAGGACATTTAATTTACAGACAAAGCCTGAGAGGCTGAATCCTAGAGGAGGGAAATATTTTCTCACACCTCTGAGAATAAAGTGTTAAGGATTCAGCATCTCTGTGGCACTTGCTGTTTGTGGACTTGATCAGCAATATGCCAACTTTTATTTATAAATTCATTGATGAGACATCCTAAGTGACATAGGGGACGATCCAGGCTTGAAGAGTAAAATGCTCAACATCTGAGCTAGTGCCAAATGCCCTGAGATGCAGCCTCTCAGTCCTTTGATAAGCAGCTATAATAGTCATTACAGTCTACAGCACAGCCTGAAAACTTCTGTTGCAGGAGATAAGCAGGGCCATCTGCATGCATTTTCCTCAGGAGGTGCCTTCCCAGGTCTAAGCAACAAAATTATTCTTCACTTGAAAGGCTGGCTGACTCTGCCCATTCAGGTCATTTGGCTGGGATAAGCACCTGATCACTCTGGCATTTGTGATCAAACTGCCTTCTTGAAGCCAAGCATTAACAGGAATAACAAACCTCTGAGCAGAAAAAAAAAAAAAAATAAGGCAACCTAGTTTATAAGACCTAATGTATCTAAAAGCCCTATCCATTCCTAATGACAACTTTGGAAAAACAATCTTCTCAGATGACAGAAATGCACACCTGGAATGCTAACAAAGTGAGTACATGCTCCCTTGAACCTCAGAACCTTCAGATCTTCTCACCTGCTGCTGAGTTAAATCACATTCATAAATTGGCAATATTAGGAGGAAGAGCATCAATTGCTAAATGTGATGAGACAAGATGCAGTGAGTTTTAAGAGATGATTATCTGTTCTGCTTTTTTTTACTTACTAACATCAGGGACAACTAAAGTAACATCCTTGCCTATAAATTGTGTCCAACCAGACCAAGAGAGAACAGTAGTAAACCACAAAGTTTGCAAGTAATTTCAATTGGCAGGAACCAAGTTGGAAAACTACCTGGCTGACACTTGGCTGGTTTTCTCTTTACATTCTTCCCATTTCCTGACCTGAGAAACAACCTAATCTTCCACACATTTGCATCTGACTTTTAACAACGTGGCATTGAAATGGGTTGCCCAGGGAGGTGGTGGAGTCACCATCCCTGGAAGAGTTTAAGAGGCATCTGGATCTGGTGCTGGGTTGGCAAGGTTTGGAGGCTAGCAGGATAGCGCTAGGTTGGAGGGTTGGACCTAATATTTTAAAGACCTCTTCTAACCCTGATGATTCCATACACTTCATCCTACTCATTTATATGTGTCTCTACCAAGCTTTCTTGTCTCTGTCTTTTTTTACTCACCTCATCTTTAAACACCTTGCCATGTTCTTCACATCCTGGTAAACTTCGTATAAATTCAGAGACCTGCCACCAAAGCATACAACAAAAGATTTAGTAAGACTCATGCTTTCTCAAAATAGTCTTTAAGGCTGACAATCATTAAAGTCTTTCAGCTGTTGTTTTTACAGTCTTTTATTAGGCATTCCACCTTCTTCTGTAAGTGCATAGAGTCATGCTTCTTTTATTCTCCGATTAAATGAGATCCAACTGCCTCAGGTGCAGAGAACAGTCACAGGTACTTGTGAAAGTAAAGCAATGAAAAGATCCTGTCTGTCCAAGCATTGCTACATACCTGAACAGAGGCTCTAATCTTAAAATCAGGTGTTATGGCCTGACCATATCCATACAGTTCCTCTCTGCACTATATTCTCAGTCTCCAAAGCAGTGTGCCACATCCAAACTATGCACCAGGAATAACTTCTTGCTTCATGCAGACCCCCTACACCATTCCTCCAGAACATTTCTCTTTACAACCAATTAATAAGCTTGTGTGTATATATATATATATATATATATATATATACACACACACACACACACACACACACACACACATTTATCTGTATTAATACACATATAAATTAATACTTCTGCTCTTCTGCTTCTGGGGCTGGATGGCAGTGGAATGAGCATTTTGGGGATCAGTTACATTAGGTTTGGCTGAGCCTAATCCTCTGAGTAGTCATGTAGTATTCTTCATCTATGGGGATAATCTAAAGCTCTGAATCAGCCTTCAAGGACAGTGGTAGTAAGACAGAAGACAAAGGGGGAACCTACCTCATCAGTACTCCACTTAGAAACTTTGCTGGCTGGGATCCCAGCTACACTTGGAAGGAGTTTGCTCTGCTGTTCCCAGCGCAAGGGTAGGCCAGGGATTTGCAACTTAGAAGACACGATAACTGGCTGGGAGAGAAGCCTCTGTGTGTTGGGTTCTTCAGCATCTTCAGCAACAGGAAGCAAGAAACAGAATTAAATCCCTCAGTCGACGATGAGATCAGTCACGGTAAGAGCACATTCATTTCTATTCATGGGCCTCCCTACACAAGCTGTACAGGTTTGCTTGAATAGTAAAATGCCATGAATGCCATACCAGAATTGGAAGTGCCATGACTGTTCTTCCACGAGTATGATTATCATTACATTGGCTCTCTATAAATATACCTACTCCTACATGGAAGAAGTCTCTTTCAACACAACACAATTCCATGCCATCAGAGCTGTTAGCATAACACACCACAGGTCAAACAATTTTAATTATTTTGGTACAATAAATCACACTCACATTTAATAGTAGTACAGCAACAAAAGAATTAACTTAATTTTGGGGTTGAGCTGTTAGAAAATCAAAAGCAGCACTGCACTGCTACAAAATTCCAAGTGAATCAGTTATACAGTCCCAGCCCACACAACATTTATGGCTCATCCACAACAAAATGTTTTTCAGTTCTTCTGAGGAAAAAAGGCAAATGTCTGCAAATTTTCTGCTTCTTTAATTGAATGTTTTGTTTGGAAAATAACATTAAACTCCTCCGTGCTGCATTTTATCTCACTCATCCATAATGGAAGGAATGATCTCCCATCCCACTGTCCCCAAAGGTAATGCACTGGTGGGAGGCTGCCTTCAGACACACACTGCTGCTGTTGTCTGGAGAAAAGCAGCAGCTTCAGATGTGTGCAGCAGGAAAGAGCCAAGAGTCATACCTCAAATGATGTCAAACTGCATGTGACATCCCTGTTCATTTAGATCCATTAGCAATGCAAAAGCAACATGCCTGCTCTCTGAACTCAGGCCCAAGTGCTTCCCAATGGCCAACTAAAATTGTGGAGAACTTCTGAAATTCATTTCTTGAAGGAACTGCCAAGGAAGTACACTTTTAATGCCTGATATTCCTTAATGACATGGTTCATGCAGTTACTCACAAATCCCTATACTATTTTTGTTTGGATTGCTCATTTCTGTTGCAGTTCCATTCTACTTTCATTCTTGAGAAGCTGCTATTAACCACAATGTTCTAGTTTTCACACATTTGCAACCAACAACTAGGGCACTAATTCCCACTATGGATTTTTACCAGCACACTGGGGCTGGTCTATAATACACCTAATAGTATGTTATCACATTTGCTTGTGTTGTTCTGCTCCTCCAGCCTAGTTTTTTGTTACCTTCAAGATTTATCCTCATTTCCTATTAATGCCTATTATTCTGAAGTTGACTCTTAAGCCATTTAGTCAGCACTGTCAGCCCACTCATTCATTTATTTTAAAATAGACTCCTTAATATTTTACTGCCATTATACTCTCATTCTTCAAAGAGAGTTCCCTAAATGTCTTTTTACACTTCACTCTTGTTTTACAAATGCTCCTTAGAGCCTCTAATACTAATAAAAATCTCAGTGAGAAAGGAATGTGAAAGGCAGCAACTATGCTGAATGTAAAGCATATTTTACAGAACAGTATCTGTTTAATTGTTTCCTCAAATCCCCTCCCTATCCTTACCCTCTGATCTTTTCCTCCTAGAAAAGGTCTCTCAAGAGCTGGAAATGTTAAGTGGTCAGCTATTTTTTCCCTTCATTCACAAAACATGCAATATATTGATAGTGCCACATCATGCAATATATTGATAGTGCCACATCATGCAATATATTGATAGGGATTTGTGAGTAACTGCATGGACCACAGAAATAGCAGACTATAATGCTGTGTGAAGAAAATACCACACAAATCACACCCTGTAGTCACACATTTAAATATATGTATACACACAACAGCACACAGGTACAGGCATAGTGAGCACCATTCTCAGTCTGTGTAGTATCTGCCTCACAGGTAAGGCAAAGAGCACAAATGGATCATGTATAGTGCCAATTTAGATTGAAAAATTAAAAATAAAAGTCCCTAGCCCTGTGGCAGATATAACCACAACAGCAAAAAAGGGGAAATTTAGATTTAGTGTGGGTAACCTTGTAACAAGAAGTCCAGAACACACCACTTGGGCTACAATCTGTATCTCTAATACCAGACAGTTAAAAGTTTTCCCTACCCTCTGGAGTAGGGAATACTCTGGAGTATTTCTCACTCTGCACGCCCTGCTTCCCATAGAGAGGCAATCTGTCTTTCTGGGCCATAGAAAATAGGAGATATATTCCAAGTTATGTCTCAACTGGGACATTTAGGAGAAGAATAACTTGAGGTGCACCAGGGGTTAACCAGTTTCATCACAGAGCCACAAACAGCTTCTTCAAGCACTGAAGTGAAGAAAAAAAATCTGCTTGCCAGCTCCACAAGATAGCAGGCAGATGCACAAAGTTCACACTTTTAAACCTCAACCATGTCTTCTCTGCTGACATTTTGCTTCAGCATCAGCCCACCTGCCTTTACATTGTTCTTCTTACTTTATGCCACCTTGTTATCCTTCTCTCTGATAGTTCAACTCTATCTTCTTAATGAGTTACCACAGAACAAAATATGAACTTATATTTCATAGAAGGTAAGTGGCAAACACTTTCTAGCATTATTGAGAGACCATTAACACTGCTCATTGCCTCCTGCATGGGTCTAGTTCTTATATTTAAGCATATATATATATATATATATGCACAAGATTTATGCTTGTAAAAATGTTAGTATGAAGGGGCAGTGATTTCAGTGGAGTTCTTTAGCTCCAAATAATCTTTCTCCAAACAAAGGGAAGAGAGCAGTACACATAAAGTTATCAGTAGGGAACTGGTCAAGTGAGTATGGCAAAAGTAGGCTGAAGAATAACAAGGTAAGTGACATGCCAAAGCACCAGGGCAACAAGCACAGGTACCAACAGTGACAGTTCATAAAGGCACAATTATTTTATCTTGAGATTTCAATGATAGCAAGAACTTAATGATCCATTTTCATCTTACAGCTTAAATGTGCCATCCTACTTAAACACAGAACATAACATTTTGTGTTTAAAAAGGACAACTTTTCCAGACAATAATGTAAGAAAATGTTCTATTTTCCTTAATCTAACTATGCAAGAACCTATCAAGCAGAGGTTGTTGGTGAAAACCAGTGAATTTTGTCAACGCTTCACAAAATCAGGCTAGTTTTCTTATAATTAAAAGAACAATACCAGACAATTTAAAATGCTCCCAACTATTTGAATTTTTTTGTGTCAAATAATGCAAAAGTTACCATCAAAGCTGCATATTTCCTTCTTCCTGAGACAAAATAGCTAAAATTACTAAAAAGTCTCTTCTATTTACTTTAGAGACTTGCTTCTTTTAATGCTTAATTTTCTACAGAATTCTGAACTACATGTTTCAAAACACTCATACAGTTTTTTCATAGCTCCTACAATAGATGGAATCTCTCAAATTTTACACACTCACCAGACTGCCTCAGATCTATCTGAAAGGCACTGGCAGATAAATAATGTCTTAAGATAAAAAAAAATGCATCAGGTTAATACTTAAAAATAAACCACTAGCTTATTTTATCTTTATGCAAGCTCTACCAGTTTCAAAGAATTTCCTGCATTTTGCAGAGATGAGCTCACTTAAAAGGCAAGACATGTAGCTATTGAAGAAACAGAATTACTCAAGCCAATTACTCAATTTTGATGAAAGCTTTCAAACCGTTGTACAAAAAATTGCTGAAGAAAATAATCTAAAAATACAAGGAATTAAGATCAGGAAATTAAGATACTTAACTTGCACTGACCTTGTATCAGTCAATAAAATTATTGCAGCAAAGCTGCACTGCAACAATGCACAGACTCAGTCTAATAACAAGCCTGATACTAAGATTTACACATGAAAAAAATAGCAAGTATAAGATTGATATTCTGGATTTGTGCTGTATTCTTTCTAAACAAAGAGTATGAAAATTATTAATGAACAGCTGCTACAATCTGTCCAACTGGATCTGTGAATGGCCAAGAGTTTTGCTACAGCTGTACATACAACCACGCAGAATCACTGAACAGAAGAAAAGTACACATGGGAAGAAACCTTTGGAGACCATATGAGAACTTTCCTGTCTCACCTATGAGGAGCCACAATCTGGCCATCACCCTCCACAAGACTGAGGCTGGGTTAAGTCAGTCACCTTAATTTTGCTTTACATCTGTAATGTGTAAGTGCTTTTAACTTTCAATACATTTTCAAGGCAATAAGTGAATCTTATACCTTCACAATTCAGACTGGTTTAATAAACTATTTTGAAAAGGCAGTAGAAAAACATCACTGAAATGAGATTTTTTATATTGCTATTCATTTTGCACTCATCCTTACAACTGTGATAAAGTTCTTGTAAAAGCCTTTGATGGCCACAAGATAATTTCCTGAACAGGTAGGGGTAAGGGTAAAGCTGAATTTTGCCCTTTAAGGAACGTTCCTTTGGAAGTTCCTTCCAAATCTGCCCCAAACCAGGACATAATGCTGAAAGTGTTGCTGTCAAGAAATTTTTGGACACAGACAGTGAATGTGGAAAATAATTGACAATACAGCTTCATGAGAATTTCAAGGGACATCACACTTCTTCACTTCCGCAGATTTTAATTTGAAACAAATTAAGAACTGCCAATTTACCTTTGATTTCATTTGAAATGAGCAGCTTATTTTCTGTCTCCTCATCTTCACACTCTTTGTGCTTTATGGCATCCTTTGTTTGTAGTACTCCACTGAGGAAAAGAAGATGTTCAGTTTTTATTAGTACATCATAAAAATCACTAAGCATGATAAAATCTCTCGCTAGCAATACTACTGACACACCAGGATTCCCACACAAATGATGCTGTATCATTATAAAATAAAGAGAGAGGATCCTATTTCTGACTTACACAGAATGGCATGACTACTGAGATGAATTTTGCAAAGAAGGCTCAAGAATAGCGTAAGCTAAGATTATGTAAACCGTACCAACACACTTGACCTAATAACTGAAACTGAAAAATACACACATGTAGGCAGTGGATGTGTCCACATCATAAGGTGGGAAGAGTGAATCCCACATATATAGCTGCCTGTCCTACAAAGCCTGGCTGGTTATGCAGGCCATTTTCAGGAGCTGTCTGAAATAACTCTTACTCCTTTTCCTCTGCCCAACATTCATCTCTACAGGGCATCAACTCCTTGTCAGTACAGTTACTGACCCCCTGTTGTGCACCTGCTAATGATCCCAAAGATATCACCAAAAATATCTATATTCCTTTGCCTCTGCTTTTGCATTAATTCTTGTCCAGCTGCTCCCTAAGCTTTGCCAGCCCAGCAATTTGCAGAGAGGAAATGTCTTCCCCCTATAGAGAAAAATCGGGCAAGAGATAAGAAATAAGAGAATTTCTCAAGGTGGGGGTGTGTGGGGTGTGTACATGCCTGTCTAAAAGTCAGCCCTTGGGAAGTTCCTTTTCAAAGTCCGCCTTCAGAAGGTATTTCCAGAAGGATTTCCTGGTGCTTCCTGGTTTCTTACAAATGTGAAGTGATAGGAATTTGACGACATTATTTGTCTACTTACTTCTGCTTTTTAAGAATTTCAGAACACTTTGGCCAATTCTTAATAAACCATCACAGATAGTTAGAGCACTCAGAGATACCAAGTACATAATGAGCATTTTCTAAAAATAGGCACCAGACAGAATGATTCTTAGAGTCAAGACTACAAGAAATCCCACTACTATATGAACTGATGCTTTACTGTCTACCACAGGAGTCAAGAAGAACACCTTAACAAATGTTAAAATCACAGATGAAAAGCAGATGCACACCTAACACTTTGTTAGGCATCAAGATTAGCTAATCTCAAAGTACAAATCCATAGAAGAAACAGACTATTTAATTCCACTGTTTACATTTAAACTGTTGAATACCATTTATATATTATATACAAGAAAACATTTGGGATTAAATCAAGTAGGAGCTTCAGGTTCACTGACTTCAACAGAAATGTAATTATCACACTAGTAATGGTGCAAAATGAACACTGCAGATCAGGAAATCCAGCCTTTTTAGTATGACAGGACACAAATAATAACAGTATGACAACCAATACCAGTGGAATGCATATAGCAGGCACAACTTCTTGTGCCACAAAGGACTTCTCCACAGTATCTTCCTCAGAAAGATTTATTCACTTAAAAATTATTTTCCAAACTCCACAAACACAGAAAACTTTCCATAGTAACATTTTAAAATAACTAGTGCAATTCATTCCAAAGGCAAAGGAAATGACAGCTGTAATTCAGCTAAGGAAGAGAGCTCACCTAATCCTGTGAGGAAACAAGAACCTCCCTATTTTCTCGAGGGCAATTTTCATAGCAGCATACACATAGAAATTTGACCTCATTAGTTAAATATGACTATCATGAATTGAAGGTTTTGGGTAACAGGCTGGAAGACAAACAGATTTTTTTTTTAAGAGCCAGTAATTTGATTCCCAAGTCTGAGTGTTCAGCTTCCTTCACTGTAAAGATTTCCAGAATAGAATTTTTACTACAGTGAAATTCTTTTGCCACTCTGAAGATACTTTAAAATTGAATATGCTGTAGGCATATAATTTTTATCATGACTTTTAATTTCAGGATCATTCTAGAGGGACACACTAGAGTATATATGTACACAGCAGGTTTGATGCATAGAGAGACAAAAAAAAAAAAACAAAAAAAAAGAGAAAGAGAGCTAGAGAAAAGAAAAAGAGTAAGGGGAACCAGAGATTAACTGAGCACCACTTAGATTTAACATGACAAAATAAAACTCGTGTTTGAGATCATTTGTGGCTGGTTCCTCAATGAAAGACTTCTATGAAACAAAAGATTACCTTTGAATACAAAGGTATACACAATTGAACTGAAGTCAAACATAATTAAATCCACACTGTGAGCTCAGCAACTAAAGAGCACACAAGCGTGTATCTATATCTTCAATTATGCATGTGTACTTTGAATACACATCTAAAAAGATCCACTGGGTATTGCAATAAGCAGATGCTCAATATTTTATAACCCCAGCAGTTCATATATACCTAATGTTGTGAGCATTATTTTTCATGCCTTTTTCAAAGGGAGATTATTCAACTGAAAGTCCTCCATGACTTTGCTGGATACATAATGAATGAGGAAAGCTAGATGATAAAATGCAGCCAGTCATCAGTGTATTCAAACAGTTGAAATACCAGCTGCAAAGTCTCTGGGTAGTTCAAAGCTGGCACAAGACTTCTCTCTTAAGGAAACTGACTCAACACAGTGAACAGATAGCATAAGTATTGGTTATCCTAAGTCTTCTAAAGGTAACACCCTCCAAAAAAATAAAAGACGAAAAATTTTTTTCTTCGATTATTCTTAAGAGGCAGTCTGTAAAGCCAAAGGATATTTCTAAAAAAATTTTGAATTTACTGTATGATAAAATTATGAATTTAATTATTAATTATTTTTATGATTAATAATTTTGTTAATAATGATTTTATTAATTATTTTTAAACACAGGTTATTTCAAAATTACACTAGAAGCCATAATCTTTTCTTTGCTGTTTAAATTCGCTAGAGTATGACTAGTGAATGCTGTTTATCATCCTGAGTTAGAAGGGACCCAATAAAGATCACCAAAGTCCAACTCTTAACAAAACAGTTCCATTTCAATCATCACCTTTACTGTGGGCTATTTTATTTACCATAAAATACCAACTCTCCTGTCTCTGTCTCTCAAGACACTGTTATTGCTAACACTGTTCATATATTATGAACACAAAATAACATAGCTCATGTAAATATATAACAAATGACACATCTTCTTCCAGGGTGTCATCTATTTCTGTTTGAAAATAGTTAATAAAATAATGTAGCAATACTGTAATTAATTAAAAATGTAGGGAATCCTATTGCCTCACATATCCCCATGAAAACACTAAATTGTGTATTTTTAGCTTCAAAGACAGCTTCCAAACTTGCACTGGAGAATATTTATGGCATAAAAAAGTTCTCATGTCATTTTTTGTCAAAAATGCATGCCAGATGCTGAAAGTTAAAGAATTACTTTTAATTTTTCCACGTTTGAACATATTTGAATATATAAAATAATTTGGACACAAACCTAGGAAGAAGAATCTCAATTTCCAATAATTGTATTTTTCCTCTCCTCTGACATGTATTTCTTATTTCTTACATACCCCATGATACTCCCTTCCCCTCTGTTTCTAAGATAAAGAGAGCTGAAGAGCTTCCATCTCCTTCCCCATGGCTTCTAAGAATTCCACAGCCAAATCACTGGACTGCTTTGCCTGGTAAGCTGCATTTTGAACTGACTCCAAACACTCAGTACTTTGAAAGGAACTGAGAGTTACCCAGGTGCCTTCTTTTCTTTCACATTGCAGAACAGGGGCTTCTTGCAAGGAGATTTATTTTCTGCATCTTCCAGATTGGTTGTTTCTGGTACAGTTTTCCCTGATGGTCGATTGTGAGGTGAAGATTTCATACCTACATGACCAGGGCTGGGGCATTTTCTGTCACTGTTTAAAACAAATTGACAAAATGTTTAGAAGTAGAAGCAGCAAAGCTGTTGTTCAATTTATTTTCTCTATGCACAAAAAGTAAACTAAAAACATCCAAGGTGGTTTTTTGGTTAAGAAATACAGAGCAGTTTTTCTACTTGCCACTAAAAACATTGTTTACCTGGCATTTTCAGAAATCAAAATAAAGAACTCTCTTCTCCATTAAGTCAATGGTAAAATGATTAGACAGTTCAACAGGAAGAGAATTTGTCTAATATTACTTTTGATAATGGGCTATCCACTTCCAATATTTGTTACACCAGAACACTTTGAGGTATTATTTTCCTCCTATACCTTCTCTCCCATAACATATCACTGTGCAGCCTTTAAAGTGCTCTATGCAGCCTCTTAATTGGGACAATGAAAAAAGTAGCACCTGACACAGTCCCTGCCACTGAGGACTTTGCTCAAAGTGCTAGAGGATTCACTGTAATGCTAAGCAGGCTACCTGCCAGGGAGTAATTAAGTCACTTCAGATTTCTAAAACTCTACCTTTATAACAATCTATTCAGGCAGAACTCTTAGACAGCAGAATATTTCAGGTTTTAAAGCATGAAGCTGAAACTATCTTTGAGAGGGCAATTTAAAATACAATCTATTGAAAATATGTGGTCATTACAGCGGGAACTGGAAATCTTCACATTTTCACATTTCACATCCCTCACACTTTCACATTTACATTAATGTAACCCTTGAAAAGAAGGGAAATCTCCCTTTCCTTTCCTTCCTAAATTCTCTATTTTTCCCTATAGTCCAAAATAACAGGAATCAGTATCCACAATTTCTGAGATAAAATAATCATCTGAAAATAATCATCTTGGTATCACACTCCTTTGTTTTTTCCCAGTGCTCCTGTTTAAAAGCTTCAGCTACAGACTCCAGCATTGTTCTTGCAAAACTCAGTCCCAGTGATTTGATTCCCCACTCCCACTGTAAAGACATAATAGTGGCTGTTCTTCAAAGATCTACATTAATTTACAGTCACATAATAACACCACTACAGCAAACAAAAGGAACACAAAGAAATAATTTTCTAAAGGGAAACCAACTGGTCAACATTCAATTTTAAATTCCAATTAACCACTTAGTAGTCTAGATAGTTCTACCAAAGATGAACCTGAACTCTTGTTAAATCATAGGCAGTAAAATCAGTATCAGCCTTTGACAGCTCCATGACCTTTTTGTTAAGCACTGAAAAAAACATTTTTCTTCCCTGTAAATGAAAATGTAGATAAATAGGCAGGCCTTTCTGAAACCATTCAGTCATTGCACAGCTACAAATCACACTGGAGGACACAGAAATAAAATACTGCTGTTAGTCATGGGCATTTCTTCAATCATAATTACTTGATTACAGGAGAGGTGGATCTTTCATTTGTTTCCACTTTTCTGTTTCTGGGGATAGGACTGGCTGCAGGCATCTCCCCACTCAAGCGGTCAGGTAAGAGGCTTTCTTTGTTCAAGTTCATCTCTGAATATGGACAGCTGACTGCACTAGAAGTTGAAGAAGAACAATTACTCCTTATTCTCAGACACTTTATTGATTTCAAACAAAATGACACTGGAATTTCCTAGAAGTAGATGCAATAATTTCAAATAAAGAAGATTTTAAAAAATGCAGTAAGTAGTCATAGTTTAAAATGTTAATAAATCCATCAAATAAAACCCTCAATTTCACATCTCCTTTTGACAGCAACTTGTGTCACACAAACTGTATTCATTTCTATTACAATGTATATTGTCGAAAATTGCTTGATAAATGTTTAGCCTGCTCCCTCATAATTTTAATGGTATTTTTACATACAACACAGGATGCCTTTGACTACACCCATGTCTCTCCAAATAAAGTCATATTACCACGGTTATTTATTTATGTGAAGGAGGATATTTCTATTATGTGATGTCTACACAGAAGCTGCATTCCAAGGGCAAAACATGAGGATTGGAGCACATCCCCTTATTGCAGTGAGTGCCCCAACTCTGCAAATGCTATTTTGTGATACTCCATTAACAGACTGATATTTTCACAGTCTTTCTTAACATTCAACCCTCCCTGTTTCCCTGCAATCTTGACAGGGAAATAATTTGACAATGAACATTGAGACAATGACTTTTAAATACTGCTCTGAGAAATGTGAAAGTTGTGCCAAAGGCAGAAAACCTGTGTTTGCAAAAGAAGTAGGAAAGGGGGAAACAGCAACACAAACCAAACCACATGGGCCTGAACTAGGATTTTTCTTTAGTAGAATGCTCTGCAGTATTCAACTGATTAGTCAGCCAGACCACATACTCAACATACTCATACTCTGAACAGTATATTCATGTTACAACACTGAATAGCATCACACTCAAGATTTCAAAACTATATAAGATGCAGGACAGACTGTACTAAATATGATGCTCCATTTGGGGCTCATGAGCCATGACATTAACTATATTTTGAAAACATGCTTTCCTACTCACCTGTATTGTTACAATGACTTCCATAATTTTAAAAGGCAAAAACCCCATGTTCTACAATTTTGCTTATTTTCTTTTCAAGAAAGAAGCTACTGTAACTACCCCATCTTTCCATAAATCACTGCAATGTTTTGTCACCGACATGTTTTATGAAAAATCCTTTCCTTAGGATTTTTCCCCTCCTGAGAAACTGAGAGGCCTCAGGAACAAACTGTAAACAATTCTTATCTGCTGCTGTGGAATGCAACAGGGGAATCTGTGATTGGCCTCGTCAGGCTGTTTCCAATTAAGAGCCAATCACAGTTCACCTGTCCGGTCGGTCTCGGTCTGAGAGAAGACCTTTGTTATTCATTCCTTTTCTATTCTTAGCATAGCCTTGTAGTGAAATCCTTTCCTCTATTCTTTTACTATAGTTTTAGTATATTATCTATCATATAATAATAAATCAAGCTTCTGATACATGGAGTCAAGTTTCTCGTCTCTTCCCTCATCCTGGAACCCCTGTGAACAAGACCACAATGTTTCAATTGTTTCACTGATAGTTACATGCATGATTTCTAAAGAGAACAGTCTAATATCAACAACTCTACCTTGACAGCTATATGCCCTGCCACCTCCAAATTTCAAAAATTAATAGAAAAACAACAGCTCTCACTATAGTTTTCTTTCTAAGAACCACAGCATTAAAAAAGAAAAAGGCCTTTTATTTAAAAATAGTTTAAAATATGCTGCACACTCTCCTCTTCCCTTACCAACAAAGCTCTGAATTCAATGAATATGTAACAGTTCCTATAATGGGGTTGGACCAATATTGGTAATCTAATTTTGATGTCACCAAGACACACAAAAAGTTGGTGGAAATTTACATTTCTATCAGCACTTGCATAAAAGGAGAAAATTCCTTAAGACCAAGTCAGTCAGCCCTTGCTGGGGTTATCAAGACAGGATATCAAGAGTATGTTTGATTTCTTCAGTTGGCTCATTTGAAAACAAGACAGTATCAACTTCTTTTTTTTTAATATTCTATTATTATTTTAAAATACTTTAGTAGCTCTGCTGAACTTGAATTATGAAAGAAAAAAAAAAAATAGCTTCTGCTTTTCTAATCAAGATGGGATCCCTGTTTAAGGCTACTCCAAGCAGATGTAACAGTCTGTGCAGTGCTATAAAGGGACATGCAGCCTTTTCCCCAGGTGATCCAATGAAGCACAGAACAGTCATCTTTTTGTCTTCTTATGAGGAACTTTTTGTTTACACATCCAGCTCAGTTAGAGTCCAGCCACTTTTATTTCTAATTTCTCTTAAGTAGAATAGGCCATTTTATTTTAAATCTATTTATACATGTCTACTTACATTTATTCTCAACCTACTGGTTTTGTGTGTCTTAGGACTAGCCTCTGCCAGATGACTTACACTGCTGCATCTATCACAATGATATCTTTTTTCTCTTTCAAAAGAAATACAAGATAAAAGATACAGGCTTCTGCTCAGAAAAAGGTTTTAAGGCACCAATGCTAGTGTGATTGAAGTTCTTGCTGTGACAAACACATACCACTGTGATGAAATACAGTTTTCAGAAATTCATGAATATATTGGTTAATCTCAGTTCTGCCATTGCTACAGGGCAAAGCATGTAATTTTCTTTTGGCTTCCTAAGCTCACAGAGGTGTTTTGAGCAATTTTTCTGAGCAGTTAAAGGGCTGTCACAAGGAAACACTGAACACTACCAATGTGGTATTTAACTTCAGTTGTGTATTACTAAGCAAGCCTTACACTCCCAATGAAATCTGACAATATAATTGTCAGACTCCAGCAGGTTTTCTGTTTACCAACACCACTAATACATTTTAAATTTAAAAAAAACCAAAACCAACAACAAACAAAATACCCTAAGAAAAAGCCTAAATATTCAGTCCTTTATTATAACTTGCCTGTTTATATACTACCTTTCCCTTTAGTATTTTCTGGAAAAACTGAAGTTGAATGACAGTTTCAGTCAATAATAGTTATAATATTAACAATGCTTCAGAACACTAGATTCAGATGACTTTTTCTCTGTAATTAATCATTCAAGTTACTGGACAATTTTTAAAAAAACACCTTGATAGTCCTTTGATGTTACTGTTACTTGAGGCAACAAAAGAACCCACGCGGTTTCCACTGCTAGCTAGGTTACAACAGAACACAGCATGAATGAACCTGTGTATGGCTTTGGATCAATCAGTAAATCCTCCTGAATCTCAATGCCTCCAGCCTTCAGTTCAGTTAAACTTGTCTACTACAAAGAATGAAAAAAATTAATCTTGTTATTCCTACATAATAGAAGTATTCAATTTATATAAGACTGTAAGATTTTAACACAACTCATCTCAAGGGCTCAGAAGTCTTGGTGTTTAAGTTATTTAATATTAAATAAGGATTTTTAACTCTTCTGTCACCTTAAACCTGGATTTCTGCTCCAGCTTACATTTTGCTTTAGCACACCATTTTGAAAACAGCACAAGTTTCCAAAATGATCAGATGTCCTTGGCTTGGGGGTACCAAGGTGTGCCAGAGGCTCAGGAAGAATGGCATGAAGCAAAAGCAGCAGGTACTCAATGTGAAACCTCTGCTATTCTTCTGACAGGGCTGTAGAGCCCCCAGCATTGCCCCAGAGCTTTGGAACCAGCCCAACATGAAGATCTCAATTATCATTGGAGCTGCCTCAGTAAACAAACATTCACATTAATGCCACCTGACACACACACACACCCCCACACATGAGAGTAATCAGCCATCTCCAAATGCTGAAGGATCAGCACAGCACAATAATTAGCTGTCTGCAGGGCACCACTGAAATGGCAGCAGGCTGGCTGGCAAGATGTTGTGTCCATGACACAGTTTTCCAAGGAAAGGGAGCCACTGTTTCCAGAGTCCTGCATACGCTGAGTAAAAATTGAGCATTAAAATAAGTTTCTGTTTTTACTGAACCATGAAAGATGAAGAGAGGAAAAGGCAATGCACCATTCTGATTTCAGGACTGGGATTTTCAAGTCAACAGAGGTTTTACATTCCTAGCCCTTTCCAGAACTGTCTGATGGAACAAAAGTGTTGAGTAGCATACCCTACCTGTGTTTATTTGCAACTGCTCTTCTATCACACTCAAGATCTATCTCTGGGTGCAGCTACAAACCTATCTCTTTTCTGTAAAATTCAAGGGTAGAAGGATAAAACTGGGCTGCTGATAGGCATGGACCTTAGACTTCTCCAGACATTTGAAGCTGCTCCTATCTCATAGCAGTATGCAAATTTCTGAAGCACAGAGTCCAGACACAATACTCTCAGCTATACCTAAAGGGAACACAGGCCAGGATTCTCTCTTAAACTAAAGCAGAGTAAGGCAGCACTCTGTTAGGTCTAAGAACTTGCATATGAAGTACTATTAAATCTAGATTATTAGTCTTTTTGAACTCTTAGAATATTTTGCAAACCTGTATTAAGCCACAGACAGGTCTCCTGGTTCAGCTGTACTGGTTGGAAATGTCACCAACACCAGCTCCTCAGTGCCTTCCCGGTGCAAGTTACTGCTGAGCACTGCCAAGGGATGAAGCTGTAGGAGAGGTGTATGAGAGCTCCAGAATGGACTAATGGATGGATTGGACTGTCTAGAGCAGCCTATGTCCAGGTGATCACACCAGCTGGTAGCAATATATGATTAGCAAGAAACCTTCAGAGAAAGGTTTCTTGACAGCATCTGAGGGATGTGGGTTTTGGTTTTTTTTTCCTGATGGATTTTGTTAAGTGATCTCTTTACTTCAGGCTTTATGAAAACATTTTTAACTAGTCTCAAAACAATCAATACAACTATTCTCTTTCACAAATTACAGTGCATGTTTATCATCAAAGCATTCATCTTTCAGGGGAAAGCTGCTTCAACAGTCTAAACATGAATCAAGAAATCAAGAGCACTTTAGAAGGGATTTGGCTGGTGCCAATGACCTTGAGACTGGCATCAAAAACCACTCAACAAAAAGATGCGACCTCCTGCTGACCTGAGGTTTCCATGTTTATGTAACATGTGTTCTCCTGCAACACAGCCTCTACCACAGCACTTCCATTCGCTTCAACTTACACGTAAGGCATGGGAAGTTTAAAGTTTCTGGCAAAAATCTTCACTCATGAAGAACTGACTCAAAACTCTTAATGAACCAGTTACAACTGACCTCTTCCCACTCCTGCCTGAACTTGAGAATTACTGCACGCTTTTTAAACACCAGGGTATCCAACTCACAAGCAGAAATATGCAGGTGATCTGCATAATGCTAACAATCTGTACGTCAGGCTGTTTCAGCTGCGCCGCACATAGCCCTAGATCAACTGTTGATAGATACCAAGTCCTTAGTAACATCAACTTTTCCAAAAAGTAAATGCTTTAGCACTGCTATATAATTAATCACCGAGGCTTTCATCTAATTCCTAAGGAACAAGCTCTCCAAATTATGTCAGAACTACTTAGCATTTTAAATTATCATCTTTTCTGCACACAGGCATTTATGCGTTGCACCTCATCACAAAAAACAAGATAAGCGTGGTTAAATACATTTCAAGGTTGCCAAGATAAAAGAGCCACGGGAATGCTACCTGATGTGGAAAATTGTAGAAATTTTTAAATCTCTTAGTTAACTCAGGAAAAAATTGGTGGTACAATGTTAGAATTTTTGTTATAACCTGGACCCTCAAATCTGTAGGCTCCAGAAGAGAACAAATCTCATTATTTTCCACAGAAATACTCCAGAACAAAACTAGAATATAATCACAGAGTGCAAATAAATAGCTAGTGAATAAGATACTTACTGGTAAAATATATTTGCTATGAAACAGCAAATATCTGTCTTATGTTCAACAAAATCTCCTTGGTTATATTTTAATACCCTACAACTATCAGCTAATGTGCAAATAATTGGATTGCTTAGACTACAGTAAAAAAAGAAGCACAATGAAATGCCATGAGTTTGTTTCTTTTCTTAATATTCAGGATGAGTAAGTATAATGACCTTTAAATAGCATGGAAAAGGTAGCTATAAAAGCAAAGGCTACACAAAGTAAATAGACATACAGCTCTTACTCATCCCTTCCATCTAAAACATTAGAACTTTTATTGCCAATGTTTATTTAGAGAGATCATAAATGAAAAGCTTTTCAGACACTTTTTTTTTTCTCATTTTAAGTTTCCACTTTAGGCTGAAAACCATGGTATGTCCACCTGATTCTAAGCAATTGAGATAGCACTTGATAAGGAATTCTAATTTACTGCCTCCCAGATCAGATGCACTGATAAATCATAAAAGACTCAAGTCTACTAGAATGTAAAATTAAATGGGTTTCAGATAAGCAGTCAGGAAGCTTTTTAGGTAAATCTAGTTTAGTTCACATTTGCAGTTGACTAATGCTATGAATGCAGAAGGTTACAATATTGTTCAGGACTGACTTGACTGTTTAAGGAGTTACCCTATTTGTTGAATGAAATAAAGGGAAAGTAGAAAAGGGAAGGAAGAAAAATTGGGAGGGAAAAAAAAAAAGAAAAATAACACAGACAGAAAAATACCACAGGAATAGGGTGAGAATAGTCTGAAAGACAGTGGTGTGGCATACTGTGTCATAGCAACCCCTCACAGTTCACACTGCAACAAGTTGGGTCACTGAAGCTATCCTAGCTATGTCCTTCCTGGGGATAAATCCTGTCCTAGCATCAGGAGCTCTTCTGCTCCTAACAGCACAAACAATGCTCCGGCTGCAGACAGGGAAGAACTTGCAGCAGAAGATGCCTTTTGCATATCAAAATGTAGTAATACAGTGAGTTTTGCTGGCCAGGTATCTTTGATAGGGATTAGTCAGGATCTTAACACATGGTGATACACCAGCAAAACCTTGTAGCATAATTTGATTCAACAGGACATAATGATCTCATCAAAAACATGAAAAGATTGCAGAGCCCACTCTTGGATCAAGGTAGTTTGAAAAGATACTTTAAAAAATGTGTAGATAAATAACCAAAGAACAGTCATCAAACCATATCAGAGAGCAGGAAGAACAAAGAGATATGACATTTGAGAATTCTATTACCGTGTAATGGAAAAATGACAACTTTAGGAAGCTCTAATATGTGAAAAGGTAACAGGATGATATTTATGGTGCTTCATTCTCAACTGAACATACTACATTACTTGTACATTCCTTACTGAAACAGTCTGGATTCACCCCACACTGTAAATATTTTTAAAGGAATAAAATTTCAGCTTGGGAAATGTTTTCCATTTGCTTGGTCATTGTCTCTCTGTCCCCTCCATTCCATTCTCCAGTGCTACTATCAACAACTCTCTAGGATGGGATGTCCGTATCTCTGAATTTTATTTCAGAAGGTATCCAACAAAGCATCTTTAGAAACACTAAATAGAAGCAGCAAGTTGTCATGCAGAAATATATCAATTGGAATTTCCTTCCTAGCATTGCTCCAAGCCAACAAGCAAATCCTTACCCTTACCAACCAAGCAGAACAAGAACACTCAAGCCACAATAAAATCAGTGGCCTCATATTTCAAAAGGTTCAAAAGTTATTGCTTTATACATATCTGTCTGTGATATTTTGCAAACTGGACAGCAAGCCTCAAAGGAACAAAATACAGAGTAACTGAATCTACCAATTGTGACAAAAAGTAATGTACAGCAAATCTTATCTCAGCACACCCCAGTGAAATGAAGTTACAGATTGCTAATGTTTACTTCAGCATGCTCACCATGGCAACTGAAATAACTGCATATTTAGGTTTACAAGATTTCCTATTTTTTTCCCAGCTTGGATCTGTTTTCTTATGAACAACAATTTAAAAGAACCATCTGCACACATCCCTCAATTGAAAGAACAAAATCAGTTTCACAGAACATACCTATGATGGCCGATATGTCTTGCTCTTTTAATGTGTCCAACTCCCTTACATCCTGCTGTGGGACACCCTCCATGCTCTAAAGCTTCCACCAGTTCCAAGGGACCTGCATGCCAGGTGAAATTACAAATGAGAGTTAAGAAAATTATCTAATATTTAAAAGCTATATAAATATGCACGGATACCAGTGCATTGTAGCAAGCATGAAGAAATAAGTAAATAGAAATACTTTAATAATACATTCTGTAAAAGCATGATGGAGATTTAATCAACCTAATCCACTGGAGAAAGAATTTTATTCCATGTGAGTAAATCTCTGCAACAGAACTACATTTATAAAAAGAACACAAATCATGAAGGAACTGCATGACATCGAATTTCTCTTCTACTATCTACGTTTATTTGGAACGTGGTTTGTTTTGCAAGAGCACAGAAAAAGTAAGCTACCCTATCCCTGTTCCTGAAGACAGGGACATGTTTGTAATGTGTACTGTCCTTACTCATTTTTAAACTGAAGTTTTCCAGTAAAAAAGAAGTGAAAACGAAGGCTGAAATTACTACTAAAAAGAACAAGCCATCAGATTTTTTACTTTTTCACTTCTCTGAATTGATGTGTCTACCTGATTTTCATCACCCTGTAAAATGATGCCTGCAGAGACATCAAAGGATGTTGAAAGGAGCTTTGAGGCCCAAGCAAACATGATACATAACCCACAGTTTCACAGCAAGTGAGAGACAGCCCTGCTCCAGCACATGACACTGGGAGCACCTGCTGAGCCTCTGCAGGAATGCACTGGCCCCCTCTAGTACCAGTTCTTCTTGAACAGCACATGAACTTGCATCTCCCCCTACAGATAACAATACAGACATGAAAAGGTCTATTTAAATGTATTTCAAGATGAAAGATTCTTGCTCGCAGATGGATAATAACAGACAGAGAATTATTATGTATAATTAGAGCAGTCTAAAAGCCTTTTTTACCAGATGTTCCAGCTATGCAAAAATTACAAAACTATCATTACACTGAAGTCCAAAGACTTGTATAGCCTTTAATGACTGTAATTGGTGAGAGAATAGGGAATTTTACCTTCTCTACCTTTATACAAAAATCATGCTTGTACTGTAGCAAGTGGACTCAGAGGGGGATTTACCTGAATAGGGATGTTTCTGTAAAGAGCAGTCTTGCTTCACTGATGTTCTGATTTTGAAAAAATTAACTCCCTAGAACTATTCTCTCTTCACTTAAAAAAACTGAACTCTTTAAAAATGTAATTTAAAAGAGCTACAACTGGTTGTCCATGTTTACATGAGAAGCTGCTGTTCACATCACTGTGAAACAATGTTAAAATCACACCAACAATTGGCTCTTAATTCCCTAACTGCAATCAGAAAGGTCATAATCCTTCATGATGACTTCATTACACCTGAAAACACTATGAATACATGAATACTGGGAACTGCTCTAGACTAATATTGCTAACATTGCACAGCATTCACACAAAGCTTCTAATGTGAAAGGCAGGGATCTGGACCTCATCATTGAAAGTCCTATCATACAGACTGAGGCAGAAATTGTCCTGCAAGTATTTTCTTCCCTCCTCATGAAACCCTTGCAGAAGTCTGGAAACGCCTTTTAACTTACCTGGAAGCAATATTAACATTTTAAAAACATTCTGCACAGTAATAAAACAAAATCATATTGTTGGATTAATATTTTATTCAGTAATCATTCTATTTTATAAGTATTTGTGTAGATTATTACTTTTTTCCTATTTAAAGGATGGGCCAGCTTCCTCTCCTGTCATATCACCCATCTTAATTTTTGTAGCTTAACAGAAATTTCCTTCTATCAATCACATCCTAAAAGGGATGAGCAGTGCCTCCTAAAGCACCACCTAGAGGAGATGACGTGCTGGGCACTTCTACCTTGTTTCTTTTAAAGTCACAAAAAAAACCCCAATTTACATATTTATACTCCTACCTAGGCTAAGATTTTTATTTATATATCAATCTTACATAATAGAAAGGTTGTAACCTTATTCAGCTCTTCTGCCATAATATACAATTTTCATATATGTGGCCACAGACTACTTTTCCCACTGGGCTGCTCATTCAGCACACAGGACAGCACATCTCAGATTAAAAAGCAGATAGGCAGCATTCTGTCTTCTCCTCATTATTCACTTTGTGCTTTGGCACTTATGGCACTCTATTCAGGTTCTGAAGGCAGAATGATTAACTTCCTAACAGGCAGTCATCACTGTACTGCTGGAGTGCTCAGAAAACTAATGAATATACTCTGATCACACCCTGGATAGGAGTAATTTCTTCTTGGCATTCAGAGACATTGACTTGAGGCATTGTGATTTTCAGGTAACACATTCAGACTTATCACAGTTATTTTACATAATGTGACTTATCTCAGTTATTTTACATTCTTTTTTTTTTTTCTGAGTACTTGGCATTGCTCAGCATTTTTTATTTTCCAAGCACAGCTGTTTCTGACCTTCTAACAGCTGTGAATACTCAGTACTTGTGCAAACCACACCTCAGAGTCACTACATAAACCAATCTCAGAGAAGAGCTCTCAAAAACTCATCTGTTCAGTTTGGCTAAAGTGATTTCACTGCCATTATCCAGAAACATAGTGGACTAGGCAGGGATATATTTACCAATAAGTCTCTTCTCCCTGCAATCTCTCCCACTTCTTCAACAAGTACAACAAAATCCCCAGAGAGGACAAGCTGGTAAATCAGTGTTGTTATTGGTACCATGCTCCCGTTAGATTTATTTTCAAAGTGGGCACCATTAACCCCTCTCTGCTCAGCTGAAGAAGAAAAGGAAGTCTGTTGTTTTTGAGGCTTTGCCACAGCATTTGAAAGCTGTGCCTTCTCAGTGCACTCTGGACTCCTTTGAGCCAAAAAGCATAGTAACCATCAAGAGAGATGGGAACAAAGGATCTTAAGAGTGATACCCTGCATCCCTACTGAGTGCCACAGCAGTTTCAGTGCTGCCCTGGAGAGGGCCAGGATTTTAGACAACAGATCTTTTACATCACTTCTGGTTTTGACTGTGGTTTTTGTATTTCCATTGCAGTAAGGGTCAATAAAACCATCTACTAAAAAGTGATTAATTACTGATTGTTGATTTTGCACTAAATGTCACATTTGCAATTATTTTGCATATCCTAGTGGCTTCTCTTCTTTGAATGGCACTGGCAGGGACAAAAGATAGCACAGCACACATGCCTTTAACCATTTATCATTACATTAGAGTGTGGTTTCCCTTACTAAGTGGGGGCTGAAGAGGGTGTCCAGTTTTTGTACACCAGCCTGCAGGATGGATATCAGGGCTGTCAACATCAGTCCAATAATCATAAATACTATCCCAGCCATCAAAATGAACCTAAAATACAAAAAGGAGAATAGTGCATTTTAGATCAGGAAAATTCTCCATAAAATCAGTTTACCTGAGTGATCTCTAGAAATGACAAGTCCACTTTCAGAGAATTATTGAAGTTACACAGAAAATACATGTACATTGCATTCTGGACTCAGGCACACTCTCACTAAAGTAAACAGTAAACAACCATATGTCGTATGATTGTTTACTGTGTTGTCAGGCTCAAATCCCAGAAATAATGCAGTTCTCACATTAGTTCTCACATTAATACTTATATTAAAGCATTAACTTCTGCCTTTTTCATGTCTCAAAAAACACACAAAAATCCGAATGTTTTTAAATCTCCTGTTTGAACTGGATTTAAGAACAGCAGAGCAGTAAAGCAAAGGACTACAAAAATTAATAAATATATTAATATATTATCTATAAAAGACAAACAATCCCCCCATCACACAAGCAACAATTTTACTAAAATCAGACTAGGATAAAGAGTTGAAACTGAAGAGAAAATGAAGCATGTGACTTCACAGGACAGAACCAGTATGGGTTATGCACAAGTTTTTTCACATGAAAGCTAAATATTTTCCAATCTTGCATGACCTCTGTACCAGCAAACTCCTCAGATCTCTCACACACCCAGGTGTGGATGCACATACACACAGACACAGTCAGAGCTCTTTCAACAGATGCTACAGAGTCAAATTACTGCCCTACAAGTTACAAATCCTGTCATTTAATATATTAGACTGAGGAGTGGGATTTTTCTTTATTTTGGGATGAGGTTTTTTTCCCATTTCTTTTTTTTATTATTATTTTTTATTTTGCATGTCCAATTTGAAGTAGAAAATGTGTAGGTGTGAAGATACTAGTTCTGATGACCTCCTACCAGCAGTTAATTCAGATGATTCAAAATGAAATGTCAGCTGCATCTCCTACTTGAAATAACAGGTATGCCTCGTAAATCTGTACAAACTGCAAACATACACATCCTTCATTTCTAATTGGATATCCGGTATCTGTTAGCCCTTCTCACACTTATAGCCTTCAGAGTAGAAACTGGTTTTGTACAATGAAAGAGAATTAATTCAAGTACACAGCTTCTGCAAAACACATTAAAAATACTTTAACTTAGCTTAATCCAATCCAAAGTCCAAAATTAACAGAAACTTCAGAATTGCAGAAATCACTGACAAAGGACAAAAGATCAGGGCTCTTTCATATCTCCCATATATCTCTCTCTTCCCCTTGGAAACCTATTGAAACTTATAATATTTACACTTATTAAATTAACCTAGATCATATATTTTATGGTCCCTAATACAAATATCAAAGCAGCACTTTGACACTTGATATTAAATAATCACATTTCTTGACAGAATAGACAATTGTCTTCTATCACCCATTCCCAAAGTATAATTTTCCAGTATATTCAACTCTGCTCTCTAACTACCCACCTCAGCACAAGGATCTAAGAGGACAATAACACAACCCATTCCAAAGGAATTATGCATATATCAATCAGTGAAAAGCAAGAGCAAAAGGTTAGCAGGACAGAGCAATACCACTTATTTCTTTCCATGGTTAATTTTACAACTACAGGATTTTGGTTTTACAAAGTCCTCATCATTTACTTAAGTAGGATAGTACAATAAGACAGAGAAACTTACTTTTATTCTATAGTCATCAGTATCTACAATGGTTGCTACTCTGATAAATACTGGATTTCTCTTGTCAACCACTTCAAGTTTCGTATTTTTCTGAAAGCCATGAGAAGGTTTCTAGAAAAGAAGAACAATACTATGTGAAACAACAAAACCTCCAAGTCTGATGCAGCTATAAAATATATAATAATCCATCAAAAACTTTATGCCTTTATTTTTTCAAATCTGCCCTCCCTCTACTAGAAATTCAAGCATAAAAACATAATTCAAACTAGTGTTATCAATATAGTGAAACAAAGTAACTACTTTGGGATTCCAGGTTCCCCTGGAGTGGACTGGATTCAAGCCATCCAAGGAAATGGATATCTTTGGTTTTGAATCAGTTTTTTTTTTTTCCTAAATTCTCTATAAAAGTTTTCCTAGAGGTTTTGGCCAACAGTTTCATTACAGTATTTAATAAGGCATTACATTCCAGCTGCCTGAAATACCTATGAAATTGTTTGCAGGAAACATGCTGTGTTTTCTGGTATGTATTTTTGTTTCATGAATCAAACCCTTTTTCAATGAATCAAACCCTTTTTCAGTCTCCTACTGAAAACATAACTAATTCACAGCATAACAGTGACAAACAGGACCAAAGGCCTGAGTTTGTAATACTATTTTGATAAAATTAGTGTCTTGGGTAGGAGTATCAGATTTCGTGTTGTCATCTGTAGCTATGAAAACTAAAGCAAAATTATTTCCATTTTAAAGGAACATATTCACAAGACAAGTTGTGAGGTTTATTCTCATTTTATGAATATAATGTATCTGTTGCTCTAGGACTTTGCAGAGTACTGGTGGTTTTCCTTCAGCTGCAGCTTAAGAACTCAATTTTCCCCCATAATACAACACAAAGCACTGTTACTGTCTCAGATATAAACAAATAACTTCCTAATCCTTGCTTGGGGTATTTGGCTGAGAATGTAAGATTGAGATGCATTACCAAGACAGACACACCTTGGGGTGATAAACTGCAGGTCATGAATAACCTCTGGTAATCTACTGACCTCAGGAACTGCTACAAACACCACATTTTGCCTTTTGTAAATCCAGCTCTTAGCAAAGTTGAGAATTGGTGTCCCTGATATGAAAAGGTGAGGCAAACATGCTTCAGTGTGCTGTGAGACAAGGGCTGGGAGCTACTGGCCATCCAGTGCTGGCTCCCAACAGCAATCCAGGATGAACAGAGGGATGGAGCAGCTCTCCTGTGAGGAAAGCCTGAGAAAACTGGGTTTGTTCAGCCTGGAAAAGAGATGGCTTAGGGCTGATCTAATTGTAGCCTTCCAGTACCTGAAGGGAGCCTATGAGAAAGATGCCCTTTTTACAAGGGCATGTAGTGACAGGACAAGGGGAAATTATTTCATACGAAAAGAGAATAGGTTTAGATCAGATATTAGGAAATAATACTTTATTGTGAGGATGGTGGGGCACTTGAACAGGTTGCCTAGAAATGTGGATGTCCAACCCCTTGAAGTGTTCCAGGCCAGGCTGGATGGAGCTCTGAGCAACCTGGTCTAGTGAAAGGTGTCCCTGCCCATAGCAGGGGGATTGGAACCAGATGATATTTAAGGTCCCTTCCAGCTCAAGCCATTGTGTGATTCCTTTTTGCAGTAGTGACCATCACTGAAATCTTAGGAGCTCAAAAAGATGGATCACTGAAAGAAACTAGCAAGTACAAAGATGAAAGAAAAGGATGTTGCCCACAAACACCATAGCTAAGCTGGGGAGCTGCCTGTAGATGCTGCCCACATGCCCTAGCTGCAGAAGAAAAAGTCTGCTAAAGGGCACTGAAAACAAGCCCAAGACAATGGACTAGATGGACAAGCAGACTAACCTCTTACATTCATTTTTACACTGCATCTACTGCACCATCTAAAATGTACAGAAATACAAATCTTCAAAATATGTTATCATGACTCAGTAGCTATCTCATTATTTGTAATAAGTAGGCAGTAATTTTCCATAGCAAATTACACTCATTAGTAGTACATTTGTAGCATTTAATCCCATTTGTAATAATTAAAATAATAGATTAATAGGTATTTATAATAATCTGATTTCTAACAGTGAACTGCAAACTTGCATAAAAATAAACCACCTATATGCAACTAATTAATTGGATACATTTGGAAACACAGGAACACCATATAAGTATTAAACAAATTAATTACATGAACTTAAAAGCATGAAAGAAATTCAAGCATTTTCTCACCACTTTAAAAGCCCTTGCAGGTGCAGGTAATGAACTGGTTTCTTCCAAATACTTCTCCCAAGAAAAATGCTTAGCGTGTGGATAATCTGGCACAGAAGAAACACGAGCAAAATTAAACAAAGCAGTGCAAAAAAATGAAGTTAATGTGTCATTTACACTTTTATAATACTGTTTTGATTCATACATTGGACTTATAAAATCATTGCAAGAAAGGCTCTTCTAAATTGTCCCTGACAAATTCACCATACAGGTTAAAAGAGTCAACAATCCTCTCATTACTGAGTAGCTATTGTACATGGTTGCTTTGGATATGAGAATATTCTGTGATTCCCTCTGCAATACAAATACTGTGGGATGGAAAAATCTGTCCACTTACCTGAGGAAATTAATTCAAGTAATGAACAGTCATTCACTGGTAAACAATCTAATTAGTGATAGCTTTGTACCATGGTTGAGCACACCTGACTACTTGTTAGTCTTTTAGTGAGCAATTTTTTATTAAGTTTCTGACAAAACACCCTGGACATTATGAATAATCTACAGACATCATCAATGAAGATATTGCCTTTCTCAGAAAATTTCAAGCTTATAAACACTCCAGGGAAGAAACACAAAGACAGCTAGGCTGCAAAAGAAAAGGCAGGGCCTGTCCTTCAACTTTACTCTGCACCAGAAGTTAAACTTGAAGTTTAAATATTAGCATTCAAAAGCTAGAAGAGAACAAAACCAATTCCAATTTGTTTTACAAGGGATTCACTGAATAATAGGCTGCAATTAACCTCCTGGCAGACAGACTGCTTACGGCTTTTCAAGAGTGCTGGCTATTAGAATTTTTGTCAAAGTCATTTTTGACCAATTAAAACTTTCCATGTTCTCAAACCCCAGATGCCAGTTTCTGCAACAGGGCATTTAGGTCCATCCAGCCATACACAACAGTCCTGAAAAACTTCTCAAGTTTCACACCAATGAATACACTTCCTTCCTTCTTTATCATCTCTCTCATAGCATTTTCCTTCATTTCAAAGACCCCTTACAAGTTTGATTCCTTGATCACATGAAGACAATTTTCTCATCAATCCATTACCTTGCACACTGAGTTCACATGAAGATGTTTCTCTCATGCAATGATCTCACATACCTGGAATTTGCTTTGTCAGCATTTTCAGAATGTGAGTCTTACAGTGCTTGTCAGCCATTCAGCTGACAAACAGATTACAAACTTGTTTAGATTTCAAGGGATAGCTTCTGAGTAGATGTCTCTTTACTGAATCAGTATATATTTGCATACTTAATGCCACACATATATTATACTTCTGTTTTCAATATATTAAGTCTTGTAAACAAAATTTATAGCTCTTCCTGAAATAATCAATTTCAATTCCCGAAAAAAAAAATTCAGGAGAGGTAAATTGTAAATTTTAATGATGTAAATTTGTACATTTTAACGATGCTAGCTGACTATAGCCACCTTAAATCTTTCAGACATGTAACAATATACAAACCTGGTGGAGTGATGAGAGTTCTTTTATGTTCTTTACACCATCCAACAGGATGAATATGTGGGCTAGCTGCCTCACACCTGGAGGAAGGGGAGAAAAGAAGGGCCTGAAAAAGCAGCTCTACAGACATCCTAGTATGCTTACAAACCAAGACCTACAAGAGAGACTTAAATTCCAAACAACCCACAACACCTTCAACTTAAACTGCAAACATAACCTGAAGACACAAACACATCTAACACAGACTTGTTAGCACCTATACAAGCATGAGACTTTATTTACAATTTTGCTGAAACATCAAGAAAATCAAGTCCTTTACATTAGTGGTAGATATCTTTTGAGAAGCTATGATGCTGGATCTGAAAAATTCACAGGCAGACACTCTTGGTAGAATCATGTTGGCTAGTTGCAAGAACACCATAATCCCATCAAAGACAGATGGAGCCTTGCAATGCCAAGACCAAAATTTGAAACCAGAAACTTAAAGATCTTGATTAATGTCCATGTTGCACCTGGACACAATAAGTCTGAGAAAAACTCTAAAAAAAAAATCAAAAAACCAAAAACCCAAACCAAAACAAACAAACAAACAAACAAAAAAAAACCGAAAAAAGCATTTTGGGTCCCAAACTACTTGAAAGAATTAGAGATCTAGGACTGCAAACTGCTCTTAAGAAACAGATCAAACTCTTTCACTCCAAGGGTTAACAGCTTCCCATAATTTCTGTAAAGTCCATCCTATTTTGCACTACTGCTCTTGCCTGTGGCATGCCAAAAGAGCCACAGAAGACCAGCAGAGGCAGGGTGAGCTCTGTGTGCTGGCATGTGTCTGAAGCATGTGCTCTCACTAGGTCAGTCACATTGTGCACAGACCAAAGCAGAAGTGAGTGCTGGCTATCAAGTCCTCTTACAAAACAAAAGTGACACACACTGTAAAGAAACTGATCTAAAAGCAGACAAGAGAAAACCTGTTTATGTCTTCTGTAATAATAAATGATTATCTATAGAACTATATATCCTGATCACATATTAGGATATTATTTCATAACAAAACACATTTTGAACAGTAAAACACAGTGTATATAATATATAATGTATGTATATACTACAAATATTATATTAGTACTCAATATTTTTAGTAAAGGCAAAAAGTAAGGTTGATCTACAGGAAAAGTAAAAAGCTGTCAGACTCTGCTGTGAAACATGTACATTTACATGTTCATTGATACTTACTGTTGGTTTTTGAGTTGGCTGAACAATTGACAGTGCTTTTTTAATGGAATGCATAGTACTTATGTAGCCAGGATGACTAAGAAACATGCTGCTGACACAAAAGGCCAGCATCACTCTGCAGGGCACTGCATTACACTGTGCAAACACACTGTGTGCCTCTATTTAGCTGAAAATTCATCTATTATAACCATGTAATACCCATGTAGATCTGCCTTTTAAGGACCTCGCTTCTCTTAGGAGCCTACCCCACCTAAGTTCTTCTTTAGTTAAATAAATTCAGTATCACAGTGCACTACCTCTCTCCTCCCCTATTTCCTGTCCTTAAAGGAGTTTCAGTAGCTGACATTAAATATTTCCAGCTATCCATCCCCCCTCTCTTCTGGAGAACCCCACCAGCATTTCCATCTCTTCAGTGGCCATGAGCTCAGTGTCCCACTCACTCCAAGGACTCAGCAAGGCCAAAAAAGTGAAGCCCAAGTAAGGTGAAGTAGCTAAGGCCTTCAATCCCAGTTCCCCAGGGAGAGATCAAGAAACTAACCTTAAGCAGACAAGCAATAGTCTAGACTCAAACACCATGTCTCCCCCTGTGTTTTCCAAACACTTCTCAAATACTTAATGAGAAAAGACAAAGAGCAACCATGCATGAAGACACATACTTCATATAATAACCACTGAGCAAAACACCAAACCACTCATGATCCAGTTTCTATTTAATCCCTCTCTGAAGTCAATGTCTCCATCATTAGGATGGATAATAACAGGTACTCTCTCCACTTTACCTCAACCCGAGTTACTAATGCAAAATACCAAACAGCATGGGGCTGCTCTCTCTGAGTGTTATAAAATAATTGTTATCTGTATCTACCCAGAAAGTATGAGCATGCTGGAAGTTCAAATTAATTAGGTTCCCTTAATTAATATACTTCTAAAATATCATATGCTAATAATGTGCACTACCTAAAAGGGTGCAGTGAACCATGCATGAGAGAAGAAAAAACTAAAGGTAAATTATGCAGGCACTTCATAATCTTAAGATTCAAAACACCAGGTCTGCAGATCTGGGACACAAACATACTTTAGGGATTGCAAAAGGAAACACAGCACAGAAAAGATTGTAGACTGGACCCTGGGCTGTACCACATTGCAGTTTTGAACCTTCACTGCATAAAAGAAAAATGAAGGAGTAATTGAAACACATGGAGTAACTTTTTCTTTTTTTTTTTGTAATCTGAGAAGTATTTTACAGGGTGTCTAAAACTTGGTATGCATAAACTTCAACAACAGAAATGCAGGCTGGGTGCTCCAGAACATGGTCTCACAACAAGCACTCCTCTAGCCTTCTACCTAAACAGAGTGAAGCACTAATGATGAAATATACTGGCCAACATTACATCATTATCTTGCAGCTATATATATATGAAACAATTAGTATTTCTTTGTAATGATGCCAATCAGATAATTCCACGCAGATAAAACCTACATTAGATAGACTCTGTAATGGCTCTGACAACAGGCAAGGATTTTAACTCAGTTCATGAATACCAACTTTCTGTCCTTCTACAATATATAAAGCTATACTGTATGCATTTAATATTTATAGTATCACACCAGGTGCTCTCTAAATCGCTGAAGTTGCCATCAATAAAAGGAAGCAAGGAAGCAAGAGCCCTTTTGTGATATTTTAGCGCAGTTAAAACTCAGCACCTGACTCCTAGAAATGTTTTGCCTCCAAAAAATAAGGAAAAAACCAGTGAGTCCTTCATGCTTCCTCTGGCCTCTTCCTTTCTCTTCACAGTAACTCTGAAGAGAAGCTAACAAGAACGTGGGGCAGCACTCCCCTCTTTGATCCCTCTCACACTAGGAGTTTTACATGTATGAGGTATACTTCTGCACTGAAAAGACATATTCTCTTACTTCCTAAAATGTTTTGAAGTAAAGTTCACAAATGAGAACTCTCTCAAGTTAAATTTGGGAACAAGTCCCATGCTCCGGATCACTGTGGTGTTATCAGTATTATACTTAAAATAATCAAGCAGATGTGTAAAAACACTTATCAGGACAAACCTCCTAAATGCATTCAGTTTGCTTTGATTTCTCAGGCATAGTCTGAACATAGATTCTAATAAAACTCTGAAAAGTGAATGCCACTGCACATATTTCTTGCCTTGAAGATTCAAGAAGAAGCAAATGACCAAGGCATGTTGCAATGAAAGATGCATTCCTGGAAGATGCTCTGACATTACAATGAGTCTGGAACACAAAGCAACCTCTGATTCAACATCATTGCAAAATAGCACTATGAAACATCTACAGACTTTGGTTTGCTTTAAAAGAAAAACCCAGTCATTACAGATAAGCCTGTGAGCAGCTTCTGCAACTGCAGTGGACTCAGAAAAAGAAAGATCCCTGTTCCAACAAAATCAGATCACACAGTCCATCTTCACCTACTGATTCACACAGCCTTTTAGCTTCTAACAGTTAATTTCACAATAGAAAGTAGAGATCAGTAAAAGTCACATACAATTTAAAGTAAAACTATTATGCTTTGATGTATGTTATTTAATGGACATGTATCTAGTTTGGAAGAACAACAATAGACTAAGCCTCAAGAGTTGTCAACTGGAATTTTAAAGGCTATGCTGACCTTTCACAATCAATTTGCCACATCCCACAGCTTTCTATTTCCTTTGTTCCAAAACAGAAGGCAGATCATCCAGCTCACATGCTTCATAAAACACAATGATCCATGAATTGTGAGGATGCTTACTAGGCCAAAAAAGGTTACCAACACTAGCAGGAGCTGATGGATTTTGCACCTCCAAACCTACCTACCCCTGGATCACAGCAGAGCACCAACACCACCTTCTGCTGAGCAGTAGAGACGTGACAAATTGCTAAACTAAATAAAACAAGATTACAATGCACACACAATTCATGTCACTTGTGAACCATTCTTTCTGTTGTGTGAGAACATGCAGACAGAAAAAGAAATCTAATATCCGTACTGGAAATTGAAACTAATCCAGAAAGCTGCAGTGGAGCCAAAACCAGCAGAGTGCATCAGCTGAACCTTTAACAGAGCCTTAAGAGAGGGACAGAACAAGTGACAGCTTCCTAAGTTGAGGACATCTTAACTGCAGAAAAAAACATCAAAGCAGGGAAGAGCTACATGATGTAAATGGGCAGGAACTTGTTCTGCAATAAGGAAAACCAAGGGCAGCTGACAACAAGATTCCCTGGTGAGTGCACCACTTTGCCTGAAAGGAACACGTGTAAGGTTCAGCAGTCCTGAACTCACGGCAGGAGGGCACATCCCAGTGGGGGAGACACACATGGAAGACAACTTAATATTCTTCTACTGATCACTTTCACCTGTGCTGCTAATTATTCCCAAAAATCTGTTTCACATACACAGCTCATCCCAACTAGATCAAGAGAAATGGATGATAATGGTTGCTGCTGAAAAAGTTAATACTCAGTTATTTCAGCAAAATATTTTCTTAAATAGGTCTTCACCTGATGCTCTGGACAGATTTTTTTTAATTAAATGGTCAGCATTGTCTTTACATTAAGTATATGGGTTATAATAATTTTCTATTTTGAAATGTTTTCTGATTTTCCCTTTTGAGAAACAAACCTTTTAATATTTTGATATTCACTTTATTAAGTGTAGATGCAGTCTGTAATGAAAATGTTATCTATCAAAAACTACTCATACACACAGCCCCATACACCCATAAATAATAATGTGCTCTCAAGAATGCTACTTAAAGGAGTTCTTGATTGTGACACATCAGTCATTCAACAGAGGAAAAAAAAGAAATAAAAACATAAGAACTATCCTGCAGCCCCATCTAGTGCATAATTGAGAATACTTCATCACTGACAAGTATAAAGTACAATTTTAGGTCAGGGCTTCTCAAAATGTAATCCAGGAGATTATGGCATGCATCCAGAGGTGGTACAGTACTACCATAAAATATTCTTATATTTTCTATTTAAAATCTGATAAGAAAGCTGCACAGTGATTCACAAGAAACTTAGGGTCAGATAATGGTTCATTATCCATTTAAATAGTTAAACACATGCACTGTGACTCAGGCTTCTTAAAGATTGTTTTATCTTCTTTTTGATGTAATAATACCCCTCTAAAAAGACAGTTCCTTTCAAGGAGAGAGTGGAGCAAAGTTAATGATCTCAAAATGAAACAAGCAGAGTGCAGCTTTTAAGGATTTGGCTGCTAGGAAAGTAGTAAATACTCATGGACAACAGGGCTGGGCTCTTACTTAGTCTCATGACAAAGTCCAGTCTGTTCCAAAAGTCATACAGATCAAAAAATGGTTCCAAAAATCAAAAGCTATTTTATTTTCATAGCAGGCTTCAGATATCATTTTTCTGTGCAAGACAGACAGGAACAGAGCAGTGAGCAGCACACAGGCCACTGTACTTTAACACACTCCTGGTAAGCTGATGCCAAAATCTGCCTGCACAACCTTCTGTGCAGGGGAAGTTCAGAGCAAGCCAAGGATGAATGAGGGTACCCAGAGCCCTCTGATGCAGCAAGTCTGGGATGCAATATGTGCAGCACAACCTTTGCACCACTTCTCCTGTGGGCAAAAGCAACAAGCTGGCACGGCTTCAGCTCTTTCATGAGCTCTGGCTGTTTCCCATTTGGACACAAAAAAAAATGAGGAAGATGAGGCAACACTGATATGTGTGTAAGCAAAACGGAGGAATATAGGATGGACCTGTTGTTAATTCATAGTTCTGACATACCAAAAGATTCCCAATTCCATTTCCAGGTTCAGACAATGGTAAGAAAATTGAGAAGTCACACTGAACGAGAATGCCTTCAGCTTTCAGCAGTATTATGTTTCATCAAAAGAGATGGAACAGATGGAAAGGACCTGGAGGCTTATGTTGTATAGGTCAAACTTCTTCTTCATTAAGTAAAATCTTGAATTTGACAATTTTGTTCACTTTTGTTCCATCTAAAAGCCACTATCAAAGGAAAATTTAATAGGATTTATAATACACTGAAAGTAGCATGACCACGCATTAAAGAGCTGCTGTAATGACTAATTCTAGCCAGGATACTTACTTTCAACCAAAAATGTATTTTCTAATGCTCAGAAAGAAAGTAAGGAAGAGTATCTTCAGGCTGAAAGCCTAGAGCCTAAAAACCCTTAGGCAATTATAATGGGTTTCTGCTGCCTGAAGTCAGTAATATCAATCAACTCTCTTTAAGGTATACAAAAATAGGAAAGGCTTTTTTAACCTCAGTGAGAAAGTTCAGTCTACTCCAAATAAAACATAAAATGAATACACAGAAAAAAGGTACTTGTTTGAAAATAACCAATATAGACAAAGCAAGTCATTTCACCTTCATTATTATTCCGAGATTGAAACTTAGATGCAGGCACAAGGAAACTGTGAGGTTCAGTTCTGGGTAATCTCAAAAACCCTTTTTGTTTTTAGTTAGAGACAGCAGTTGGTAGACATGAAATGCATGCACCTAAGATATTTTAAGGCCCTTACAAACCTGATATCTAAAATTAAAAATGTGAGTGGGATGCATTCAGGTTACATTTTCAGGATCTCTTTTGGTCAGACATCCACTTATATTTCAATTTGCTTTTCTCTCATTTTCTTTCTTTCTTTCCTTCCTTCTTTACTATTCTCACTGCAATACTAAGAGATAGACCACATTACTGAAAATTTAATTTCCATGTACAGTACTTCCAGGAGCATCTTCTAGCTGCTTCCAGAAAGGTATTTCAAAATTTCACCAAAAAACAAAACTTAAGCTTGACCTCAGTGTAAACACAGCTCCAATGATTTCTGAAAACCTACAGAAAAACCTTTCTGTAAGCTTTCCACTTCCAATTTTCTTCATCCTTTAGAAGGGTTTTATGTCATGTATTCTACATATAAAATTCAGTAAAACCACTTCAGGATACCGTAACTATAAATGTAAAGCTTGGTTATGTACTTGAAAACTGCTTCTCCCTCCTCTGAAAAGACCAGTGGACTAAATTCCTGTAGACATTGGAATATTACAAGTCTGAAATTCAGTATATATCTGCTATATGGACTGCAGTATTTTAGAAAGATGCCTATGCTACCTCTGAACAAACTATGGGTTATATTGCACTGTGTTTTCCCTAAAAGCTTTGCTTAACTGCCATTTTAATTAATGTCATAGCTATTATTAGTGAACAGTCAAATACTAAGATATACAGACTAAGTTTCCCCAGTCCCAGGTTTCCTGATGCTTTGTAGAGAAAATGTATGGTTTGTGTTCTTCTTTGTGGAAATAATTGCTAATCTTTCTGGTCTTTCACTCATATGCTCTATTACCTTGATATTCAGTTCATGACTTTACTTAACTGACTGCTCACTACTGCTTCAATAATTCAGTTCTACTTCAGTTTATTTGTCACATTGGCCACAAAATTATTATTTCAAGAGATGGACTCACAAAGATTAGAAGTTACTTTTTTAGTTTTGTGACATTCTCATTGACGTAGAGCCAAAGCAGTCATCATATACAGATGAAGAAATTTTTCTTCATTTATTTTATAGGCTCAGCTATACAATTAAGTTGCCACTGCCAAATCCCGGCCATAAAGGGGATCCATAACAATGCTCTCCACCTGTTCTGCAGTAACTTACTCTCCAAATAATGTAAGGTAAACTATATTGCTCCAAATTATCTGTCAAATGAAGATCCAAGTGCAAACCTGCAGTATAACAGCCTAAACTTCCTTCACTGTCTTTATGCTCCTAGTACATCCTGCTCCATCCACTGACTTTCCTAAAGACACACACAGCCCCTCCACCATAAAACATGCAGAAAGGTCACCTCTAACACAGGTCAGGATAGCAGGATCTCATTTTCCACTGGAATATAGAACACAGAGGACTAAAACCAGGTATTGTCACTATCCTGATGCTTTATAGAACATGACTACAGTTCAGTTTCAACATAAGTGGATCAAGAACCTTATGAATACATACAGCCCTTTGTTCAATTTACAATTATAAGTAAAACTAACTCCAAATACACTTAGTCTCATTATCATGGTGTCTATTCTCCACTGAAGAGATCAACTTCAGAGATAATATGTAATTGAAATCAATCCACAACTCGGGATGCAGCAGCACTCACAAGCACTCATTTAGCACAACCTCGGCATTTTTTACTGGCAACTTGACACAGGAAAATGAATTCCTCCAGTCGGCCACTGAGACCTACTTTGGTGGCCATACTTAAAAATCCAGCAAAAGTTGGAATGGTAACTGTATCACCAGTCTGGAAAGTATCACAGAAAACAGCACTTAAAGCAAACACATTTCTGATACATCTCACTAGGATACAAAACAAAAACATCATACCAGTAGTCATAACTCTCATCCCAGTTGTCAAAATGAACCAGAAAACGATTGTCCACCATGTCTGTTACCGTGGCAACACAAATGAAAGTCGGGTTCTTCTTGTCTACAGCTTCCAGCTTCATCCCCACTCGAAATCCCGACGGAATCACTGTCTACATAGAGGAAGACATTTAACTGAAGATAAATACTATAAATCCAGAAATATCCCCATTGTCCACAATCAATATATTCATGCCGATTCCAAATTTCCCAATTAACTGTCCCAACAGAGTGGCAGCAGCCTAATTAGCTGACATGAGAGATGCTCAAACACAAAGACTTCTGGTTAATGAAAGAAAAAAGTCTTAAACATGCTGCTAAAATGAAATGTGTTCATTTTCGCTCTCTTAGATACTCTCTCTGAAAGACCATTCTTGTTCCACAACATTATGGTGCAAGACACAGTACAAATAACAAATCTTTAATTTAAGAATGCATCAGAAGTTTAAACAGATCAGTAGAAGAGTAATGAACTGAAACTGCAGAGGTTAGCTGCGCAGTGGAGAATGTTAGAATGTTATTCATTTTGCTGTAAACACTTTTGTTTTAAATTTCAGACTCAAGTCTACCATCACTGAAATGTGCTATGAGTCTCTACCACACAGAAGCATGCTCACAACTACACCATTAGTAACAAGGGAGTACTTACTGCATTCTGGTTTTCAAACAGTGATTTAGGAGCAGCTTGAGCCTTGCATGCCTTTAAGTAGGAGGGCCAGCTGAATTCTTCTTCCTTATATCCTAAATGAGGGTTGTAAAAGAAGGGCAAGAAATTATGGGTATGACTCACACATATCAGTAAGAGACCAATTTTATACTTTTATCTTCTTCCATTTAAACGAACATCTCCAAGAAGCACAGGCTGAAAGTCACCTCTTTGTCTCTCCCAAAGAAAACCTCATCTTACCACCACCTGTCTGCCTCACAGACACCACCTAACTTCCCTTTGTTGGTCTCACTGACACACACACAGCCAAAAAATGTTCTCCAGCTGCTTTTCAGCCTGTTGCTTTTACTTCAGAATCACAAAAAGACCTACAGATCCCAAAGTTCTTACCACTATGCCAGTCAGTCCAAGGAAAAAAAAAATATCCCTCCTCCTCCAGACTTCACCACATTACATCATCAGGCTATCACTAACACAGCATCATCACTACTAGCTTTAAAACAACCCCCCCAGGTTACATCAAAACAGTTGCTTACACTCCAATGCCTCAGGACCCCTTCTCAATTTACAGTATAAACTGTCCCCCACATGGACATTATACATTTTTTATTCTGTGAATACAATACTTAAAAAGAAATCTGTATTTCTGTTAATGTTTAGGGGAAAAAAAAATACAAAAATTCATAATATATTGAACTGCATAAAATAATCTTCAAAATATCATTTGTAGTTCTAATCTATAAAATAAATGCTAGGAGCTGGAAGCAAATAGATTTCCTCCTTCATTTTTCTGTCATGTAACAGTTGCAGAAACATCTCCTTTAGTCAGTATGTTACAACCCAGTAAAGTAAAACCAAAACCACAACAGATTTCAGTGAGTGACTGCCTTTACTGAAATGTGTCACCTCTTAACTACTTGAAGTATTACTCAAATATGCCAGGGACAACTGCTTTGTTTAACCTTCTTATATTATAACCTTCTCATATTATCCCAGGAACCACAAGTTTAAAAGCCTTCACCTCCTCTGCATAGGGCTTTCTCACTTTTCATTTTCTTATCCTCCAATTGTCTGTTGTCTTGATACACTACAGCTGTAGATCATTTGAAACCATTTTTAAAGCAATACAGTACTTAGGCTTTTCATTTTTGTTTTGTAATTCTAGAGAGTACTCAAACCTAAGTCCAAGCTCACAGCAGACAATAAAAAACTCCCACTTACTGCATGAGTGAATGGATCAGTTATTGGAACTAGGACAAAGCCCACGGAAAAAAAAAAATTTGTTTTATTAGACTGTGAAACTGTTTCTGGGCAGTGTGGGTCTTCCTGTCACCAAATGAGAAAGGGAGATCTTAAGCTCCTAACTCATCTCTCATAAGAAAACCGAAGGTCAATTTGATTTATTCACTGCAAATACAGATCAGTCAATGCAATTTTTGCATGCATACATATACATGTACATCCATTCTCTTGCTGCAGATTTTGCCTGTGTGAGATAAAAAAGTGGCCTCTTCTACACAAAATGAATAGTGTCCTGACCACCATCTTTTTTAATTTCTGTGAAATCTAGTTTGATTTTGCCTCTTAGCTCTCCTACACCTGCTGGAAGCCCAGCAGCAGCTGCCTGTTGCCTCTGCTGCTGTGGGGGTGGGAGACATCCCATCAGAAGATCTGTCCTGCCCAGCAGCACTAAGGGTTACCCACCCTTTCCACTTCAATAAACATGGATAGAAATACATTTCAGAAAATATCTAGAATAATATTCTTCCTGTCTCATGTCCCTCACTCCCCTTGCCCCCCCAAGTCAGACCAGCAGGTTCCAAACTGCTTAGGGTTCATACCATGAAGGTCATAAATTTGTATTTTAGCTGGAAATTAAAGGCTACTAACACAAACCTTTGAGTTCTTCTCTGGGGTGCTATTTTATACAAATACTGTGTCCTATGCCATAACTCTCATTGGCTTTAGCATCTGTAAAATTTGCAATAGGCACTGCAGAAATCATTATTAAAATGTCATAACACAGCAAAATACAACCAATCTGTCCAATCCAATTGAAAGAGAACCTACAACTGGCATATTATCCTTCCCCTTGGAAAAGCAGAACCCCACCAAGTTCTTCCAGGGCCAATCATTCATGGTAAACAAAAGCTTTCTAAACCAGGCGTGTAAGATGTAAAAGGTGACAAATCCTTGTCATAGATACAAAACTTTCTAACCACACTGTAATAACATCAAGAAGGCTGTAACTGGGAACTACTCATTTGCTATGTACAAGTTATTACCTCAGCAAAGGCCAACCTTCTAAGAAATTCTTATTTATGTTCAAGAAATTGCTATTTCTACATAGCCAGTGATGCAGAACCGTGTCCCAAGGCAAGCAGCACCCTGTAGCCAGAGTGGAGCTTGCAGAGAACTCAGTAGAGCAGCTCATGCCTCTCAAGGCTCACACAAAGAAATGCCATCCTCTCACACACTAGCAGGCCACCTGCCCCTACACTTCCAGGGGCTTTACTGTCAGTTTTCCATGTCTGAGCCCTTACACCTACAGTTTTATAATTCTCTGCAAGCACAGCCTCTTGAATCTGTGCACTCCTCATTTTCCAGCCCTTCTAAATCACACTGTACTGCCCTCGCTGTGTATGCCAAAATGGCACATTCATTTATTTCTCACTTTTCAGACTTCAGGACTTGCTCCACATATTCCCTCCAAATTCCAAAAGGACCACATTCATGTATTTTTCATAGTACAGCTCAGTACAGATGCCCTCCAATTGCCAAAAGAAGTAACACAATGTGAAATGGAAGTAAATTATGCAAGAAAATTATACACATTTCAATACCTGTATACCATTTACATAATCCACGTACAAATTACACTTTCAGGCTTGCAGTCTTACCTTTTTTTCCTCCCTATTGATCTGTTCATTCCTCTTTTTGTCTCTATTTCAGACTTAATCTTTGTGGGAATAGCACAGTCTTTATTAGTCTGTACCAAGATTGGTACAATAGCAGTGATCACTATGCAGCAGCAAAAATGTCCTAAGACTGAAGGATCCTCAGCTGCCTGTGGACCTTAGTTTAACCATATAATATGTTACCAGTACACTGCCATTTTCCTTGCTTAAATAAGCTGGGGTCTAGGCTTGCTGCTCAGTTTTTTGGGGTTTTTTTGTCCTAATGCCTTATGGATGACTCTTATGGCCCATTTTGTTTTCTTGGTTTCTCTGAATTTCCACTGAATAAAAGGGGCATGCTTTCAAACTTGAAATTTTAGGCAAGATACATATTTAATTTGCCATTTTCAAATACTCTTGACTACACAAACTAGAACATTTCAACAAAAAAAAAAATTACAGCATTACTCAGGTACTTTCAATCTTAGAACTGTGTAAGACACAGACATTTAAACTAGCAATACCTTTAGGTGGATGAAGCTTGTGACCTGTTTTCTCACACCATCCAACAGGATGAATGTCTGAAGAATCAGCATTCACCCAGAAATCGTAACAATCTGGGTATCCATCAAAATGTAGTCTTATTCTGTAGCCACACACCTAAAAGCAAGAATTGACAACATACAACACTAAGACCTCTGCCCTACACATAACCACTTCCATTCAATATTATGTATAATAACTGTATGTTTTCAGTCAGCTTTTTACTTCTGCCCAATCCAGCACTGGATGAATAAATTCATTTGATAAAAAGGAGAGAATTAAAAGGCCAAGCTATTCTCAGTCTGAGTGCCTCCTCTTCTGGCCAAAAGAATTTAACTAAAAGCTGGCTACTGCCAGTAGCACTCAAAAACTAGACAATGGTTCAACCCAGCATCAAAGCAGAGCATAAGCCCTACAGAAAAGGGTGAATACATCTGATACAACTGAGGACAAAGTACAGATAATGAGGCTCTCAAGCTATCCTGATTAACTGATATGCAAGGGAGCAGTGAACAATAAGTATGTTCAAAAGGCTCTCCAGAGAGATCCTGAACACTGTTTAAGTAAAGATGAGAAGTCAGTGGAGGTATTCCCCAGAACTTCATTATTCCATGAAGTAATAAGTCAACCACTGAGAGGAGGAGAAAAACAGGACACAATACTGTCTCTGAATGGAAGTTCTCCACATCTCCCTGAGTGCCAAATGCCATAAATTTACTGCAGCCATCAGTGAAAATCTCAACATCAACCCTATTTTATATTTAATTTGTACTCTGACATAACTTCCAGTTTCCCCATTTTAATTCACAAATGAAATCCAAAAACCCATTAAAACTATCCAAAAATTAAAGTAAGGTGTGTTTAAAAGATATTCAAAATATGCCTGAGAGGCAGGTTCTCTATTGAAAGCAAAGAAGCTGTTTATCAGAAAAACTATTTCATGAAGCACAGCAAAAAGAAAAACTGGGTTTATATTTAATGTTAACTTGCACAGGTTGCCAATACAGGCAGTTTCTGTGGCCATCAGCATGAAACAATTGTAGCACAAAGCAACATGAGAAACTTTTAGGTATTTGTATCAGTAAATGGAGCAACTGCAAATACTATCAAACTTCCATAAAACTGTGTATCAGTTGTCATGTTTGTTTTCTATTTATTTTTTCTTTTAAATACAAACTACAGGATTACAGATAAAACCACATATTATCCACCTAGTCTAATACTGTTGTCTGTAGCTGTATATGTTAAATATATGTATTGCTGCATTGACACTGGATATATTCTTTACATGCCTATCAGGCAGAAATAATACAGCATTATTAATTTAAAAACCATCTTCCTAAATATAGTTTCTGTTTGCCTGTTAGGTAAGAGTGAGGGTTTTCAGCTGCTGCTGTTTCATTTCAGTCTCTACTATAACCCAGCACTGTGGCTGCTTGCTTACCTCAGCCACTGTGAGAACACAGTAGATGGACTGGTGCTCAGGATCCACACCCTCCAGCTTCATCCCTACCTTGAATCCGTTCTTGTTGTATGGGAAAGACTGATACTGCAATGGAAAAGAACAGTTTCAATAATTCTGGGAGTATACCAGAGAAAGACACAGTATCTTTATAAGGAATATAACAATCATTATTTTTGATTCATGTTTCTGAAGGATCTAATAAATCACTTTAAGGTTCGTGTTTTCAGAAATGTGGAGAGGAAAAGAGAAATTGATGATTGTTTGAAAAACACAATGACTTGAAACTTGAGAGTATGTAAGAAAATTAGGAAGACTTAGCAAAAGAGTCAAGGGAAAGATGACACCATTTGTCTTCAACTTTTTTCACTAACTGACAGTAAAAGATCTTAGCAATTTGATTATTTAATTTTCAGCCTGTACAGTGAAGCATTCCTATAACAATCACAGCAATGGCTCTGTTTTGCCTTTTCAGTTCCACATCTCAGACCATGAAAGATGAACTGAAAGGCAGAAATATTAAACACTGTTTGTAGTAGAGATGGCCTATTTGCTGTCCTTTATATGCTGAGTACACACTATGTAGTCTTCCAGGAGAATTTCTACATCACTTGACTACTTTTACATCACATTACAATAAACCCAGAAGAATATCTGTCAAAAAACAGAAAGTGAAAATGAGGCCAAGCAGGATTGATCTTTTCAACCAGCAGGCATCATCAACCCTCTGTTAAAGAGAACAGAAGGTGGCAGATATTCAGGTTAAATTTGAGGAAAGATCAGAAAAAATGAGTAACCAAAACTGCAGATAGCTTTCCACAGGTTAGAAAATTCACAGTCAGTTTCATGTTACAGAAAAAAACCACAGGAAAAACATCTGAAATGTTCTCTTTTCCTTCTCTTTCTGTCTAGGAGACACATGCTCCCAAGTCAGCTGCAGCACTCTGCAGCCAAAGGGAAGAGAAGGGTACCAAGGGAAATACTCAGAGAGGTATCACCTACTTGGAAGGAAGGGAAACCTTGTGAGACACAGCTTAGAAATCACTTTAAGGTCTAAGGAAATGGCAAGGACACTCCATCATCCTGACCATTCCTAACTAAGGGTACGAAACAACACAGTGAAAAGAACTGTTTCTGAAATGGTAAAATGAAAAGAAAAAAGGAGTAATTCTCAAAATCCAAACAGAAATCAAGGATTCATGATTGATTGTGATGTTTGGTTTGGGCTTTTTTTTAATCTATCTGTTTATGTGTCTTGCTTGCTCATCTGTAAAATGGAGAAAAATTACTTGGCCAATTCTGAGTGTTATTAAGAAATCTCTTTCTGCTACAGGCTTTAAATACTGCACACTAAATCAAGCATCACCCAGGGGCTAAAACTTTGAAAGAAAATACTAAATTAAGATGCACTGGATGAGAAAGGTACAATGTGGAGGAAACATTGCTTAACTCCAGACTTTAGCACCATGTGCAGTGCCCTGCAAAGCCTTGTACTGCATTTCATGGACCCTCAGACAGGCAGAGCAATGCTTTGTAAATCTATCTTCCCACCAGGGCACTCTTCAGATTGCTTGCTTGCTAATTTTTGAACCAGTACATAGCACTATGCTCACAACTGAAGATAATCAGGGGACTGTTGTTCTTGCACCTACAAATCTATGGATTCTGTAAACCTAAGTCCCAGTTCTTCACTTTTCTCACTCAATAGCAACTAAACCACCAATTAAAGACCAGCATCACATGGCATGTGTAAGCTGAAAACTAATTCCCTCAGAGAAGATTTAATAGCTGAAGTATGAAGCATACAGAAAGAAATGGATGCAAGGAACAGAAAAGTAAGAACAGAATTATCAAAAAAAAGTAACATATAGCAGGAGTACAGCAGCTGGGACATGTTCACATGTTTCACCAGGTTTTACAAGGGAAGATAACAGCACAGAAGTCTTGTGGATTTGGACACAGGGCTCTCTTCCAAGCAAGAGAGGTGGCACTAATGAAAGCACTGAAATGACAAAGCATAGCAGGCAAAGGACAAGCAGGACATGATGATGTGACATCCAATCAGATGACAGGCAAAAGGAGAACAAGACAAAGTAGTATCTGATGTAGTAACAAAATATAATGTCAGCAGAAGCTGAGGAAAAGACAGGTAATATAATCAAAGCAACAAGACAAAAGATGACCTTTGTACCACCTTTCTAAACATATTTAAGGAAAATTATATGGCATGAAAAAGTGTGGGGATGTATCACATTTTTTAGCTTTGGAGACTAGAAAGAATGGCTAGAACAGCAGATTTTGGAAGAGCACCTGCTTTCTGCAGTCTGCTTTGACAGCATTCATCTACAACAACAGAATTCTCTGAAAAAACAGAGAGAGATAATTGCTTTCATAATTGCTGACAGATACAGCATTATTTACATCATGCAGGTTTTTCCAAGAAAAGAATAAAATCTTTAAATTATTTTTGTTTATTGATTTCCTAGGAATTTCGTGATCTTAGGTGGTTGACTGACTTAAATTTCAAAGGTCATACCTCCTTAAAAAGCTTAGTAGGCACTGCAATGGCCCTTTCTTCCTCCAGATAGGATGCCCAACACCATGCTTGCCTTCCTTTAGAGGGTACAGCTATAAAGAAGCATAAAACAAGGAAATAATTCTGTAACTGTTAATATTTCAAGGAAAAAATATCCACAACACAACTTCATAATATTCTTGAATTTACATTTTATGAAATGCACTCATGATGTTGTTCAGAACTTATTTCAGAAAAAGAAGTTCTGTAGGCTGAAAGGCACCAGGAACATGAAGGTTCCTGGTTTGTCCAGAAACATTTCCAGCAGTTCAAACCTTGATTAGTAACAAGAAAAAGCTCCTTCAGGTGACAAATACAACTTACAAAGTCTTGCTCCAATGCAAGACTTTTTAAGACTTTTTCCTTATTGCTCCTAAGAAGCATTAAGATATACAATTTGCAAATGTGTATAAAGATGAGCTCAAATCCCACAATAGCTTAGTATTTTAGGGTTTTTTTTTTCCCCCATGTCCTTCTTTAACTGGAAAGCACTTTCAAGTGGATACTGCTCATAATAAGTTTTTTTAATCAGGGTTGAAAGACCCTATTCTTCAACAGTATTCAGGCTGTTTCTCACCTACTCCATCACTTTGTAGTTTGATGGTTTTGGGTAGAAAGGCAGTGATTTAACAGTATTTTCTGTAAGTCTTCAGAACTGTCACCAGTGCTTTTTTCCCTCAGGAAGTCATTAGCATATGACAGAAACCTCCAGTTTCAGGTTTGTTCACACAGTATGAACACTTGCACAGTAACTGCAATATTGCTTACAGTCCATCTTAACAATGGCTACAGTCACACAGTTTTCAGGCCTCAAAAATAAGGCACTACCTGCACTAGCAATAGCCAGGAATTTCAAGAACAGCTGGGCTGGAGGCTGGCCATGCAAGTATCTACTTTCATACACCTCTACTCTGCTCTACTGATCTCCACCTAAAATGCCTCCTCTGCACAGGCAGCTTAGCATTTCAGACCATAAGCTCGCACTGTCAGAAGGATTCATCACAGTCCACACTGGGATTCTGGCTTGATCCAGACTGTGGGCTACTAACAGGAAAAAAAAATCCTTTAAGTAACAGTATGGCTTAGCATTTTTATGATTAAAACATAAACCATAACAATAGTAATGCCAAACTCTCCTGAAGAAAGCTTACAATAATGTAACCAAAAGATAATAAATTTCAGAGTGATAGTAATTGCTCAACACTATTAGACCACATTAATTTTATTTGGGATTTACCCAGTTTTCATCTATTCCATTAAAGAAATTAATTGTGCTTGGTTCTGAATACAAATTGTTCTTTGATACCAGTTTATACTTTTATACTGATGTTTTCCCAAATAAAAATTAAAAAAAAAAAAACCTAACAGAAGTTTGTAAATCATTCTGTCATTGATTTCCGCAAAGCATCAGCTTTGTGCTTGTGTCTCACATGCTTCTTATCTCTTCAGCCTTAGAAGCAACTGTGGAAACACTTCAGGAGTGATTCCATCTTGGGAGGGGGATCTTTCTTAACATTTATTGTTGCATCTTCAACCAGTAGTTCATCTGCCTGGTGTACACCAGAGCTAACTGGAGTGCTGTGTTGATTAGTGGCCTGGCAACCTCTGTTAATGTCTCCCCATCTACCATAAGAAGCCCTCTGGAGGGCAAGATGTAGGACTGTGGTTGGTGTACCACTGAGGTATAATAGCAGCTGATTCTCCCATTCTTCCTAAAACTATCTATCATACAAATAGCTTGAAAGAACAGCGCTCATTTAAAATATGTTTTATTATGTTGCTTGATGCAGTATATGTCCCCTTGGATTGATTATAGCAATTATTCCTAAACAGTTCCATAAATGTGTCTATTTCCAGCACATAATGAAGATGCAAAATTGATCCCCAAGGAAAGAAAAGTAAACTTTCACTTCTGCTTGATACATGTCTTTCAGCATCTGGGAACTCAATGGAGCTGATTCCTTCTAATACTGGCACTATTTAGAGGGACGAAAAAGAAAAAACCTAAAATGCACACTAGTTGCATTTATACTCACCAGATCCTTCCCTATGCTGCCTTAAAATTTAATTGTTGTAAATAACACTGTCACTGTCTTTTTAGAGTAATGAAAAAAATTCAATAGGGAATATAAATTTTGTGAAACAATGCTGGCAATTCACAATAAGATATGGCTATTACCTGAAGAATTGATGGTTGAGATTTTTGTTTCATAATATAACTTACTTTGTTTCAAAACTGTTATCTCCCCTTTTCTTTTTCTCCTGGCTCTCTGCGAGACTCTCAAGATCCTTCCTTCAGGTTTGTCCTCCTAAATTAGAAAAAAAAACACAAAAAAACAACAGTAAGCTCATTAGCTTAGAAGTCCAGTATGATACAAGTTGAGATACTGAAGTTTAAACTGTGACTTCATTTAAATGGCTATTGACCCAGCTCTCTACCTCAAACAAATGTGCAGAGTCTAATAGAAGCAAAGTGAGCCATCAGTGACAAATCCCAGCAAACACAGAGAAAACGGGAGGCAGAAGGACTCTCACCACTTGGCACTCAGCCAGCCAGCCTTGCCTGACCCAGAGACAGATCATGAAGCCTTCAGCAGGCCTTGCTGAGACACTGATAAATAACAGTATCTTTGGCAGTTCATGCTTCCAAAATAATTTAAAAGAAAACCTCTCACAGTTGTACTCTGTTGTTTTTTTTTCCAAATGTACAATTGCTTTATTAAATACAAAGTGGCACTGTGATCCTCTCATTTTTTCTCACTGTTTTTGTAGTAACAGTTTTGTGAGCCTCTGAGCAGATGAGCAGGGTAAGTACTCATCTGGGAGGGCAGATACATGGAGACAAAGAAGGTATCCCCTGACTTTTGCCTAGGATACTGCTATGCAGAGAGCTGCAAATTCCCTCCTGACAACTCTAGTGTCTCCATCCTTTTGACAATTCTGTAGCTGCAGAACTCTACCCTTCTCCCTGAAAACTGCTACCCCCAGTAGTGTGACAGCTGTTGGGAAGAAAACACATACTACAAGAAAACAAGCATTATGGGAAGGTGGGATAAGCTTTTTCTAAAATGAAGAATAAATCCAAAAGGAAAAAAAAAAAAAAAACCCGAAAAGGTGCCCCAAAGCAAATTACACTGCAACACAAAAGCAAAACAAATTTTGGGATATGACTTTTAAAGGCAAATTACACTAAGAAAATCCAAAGTATTCCCTTCTTAACTGTAGTATAGCTTTCTTTGTAAATAAATTACTGGTCTATAGTTACTTATTCATGTGCAGAATGACAAAGTAACAGGGTTGTTGGGAAATATGTACTCCTGTTTTTTCTTGCTGAAGACATGACCAGTCAACGTTAACATCATTTTTCCTTTAAATTCTTTTTGTTCTGTTCTTAAAAAAAGCAGGGAAAAGAGACCAAAACCAGCTTTTATAAATTCATTGTCAATAATTACAATTTACTGCTGAGGCATAATTAAATTGGCAAACAGAACAACTACTTATTGTGGCTCTGACAGAGTGATGAAGTCTCTCCTCTTTGTGGGCTGATGGAGCTACTGACATTGCAATACAAGGCAAAACTCCCACCCAAATACTTGCAGGAATGGGTTTATGATGCATACTAACAATTTCATCTGGATTCTCCTTCTTCTCCCCATTATCCCGGGACTCTTCTCTGAGAGGTACTTTTGCTTTTCTTTTCCGAATGCCTTTAGAATCATCTTCCCCATTGCATTCCATGCTGGGATTTTCCTCCTTTGGTTCTCTATCACAGAAATAGCACAATGACACAAAGCCAGTATTGTTTCACTTCTCATATTCATAAAACAAGTAAAAAAGCAAGTAAATGTGTGGGTCCCATAGTATTACACCGAATATATTCTTAGAAATACTACTGAAAATTAAGTCTGTCAAAAGAATTAATCTGAGAGACACACAATAGCAACTGTAAAAGGAAAGCTGTCAGCTTCTGCTGAACAAGTTTTACATGTTTTAAACAGTGTCTTTTTTAATGTACCATCAAGTCTCCCAGAGAAGCAAACTGTGAAATGTTTAGGACTGCAGGGCAGTTTAGAGAGAGGAAGGCAAAGGTAATTGTTAAGTCTGACAAATCCATTTGGAGAAAGCTGGTATGTGACTGTACAGATTGCTAAACAAGAAATCAGAACAGAAAACTTTGATGCAATTAGCTAAAATGACAGAAAATGTACAAAATTATAAAAGTTTAAAACTGCCATAATCTAGCAATATGCAATACAGAATGGACACACTAACACAAACATGCTTTCATGATGAGACAAAATGCACTAACTGAAAAAAAGGATCTGAGAAACTGCAGTATGCTCATGTTTTCACTCACTGTCAACTATGAAACAGCTCTTGCACTTAATTATAATTAACTTACCACCCCAACCATCTCATTACTGATTATCTTAATTCCAATGACTGAAACAGGGTGGGAGTCTGACACTGATTCATGCATCCCATAGACTGTTTTACTGCTTGCATCTGACAGCAGAACACAGCACACTGAGTAAAAAAGACTGCCTTCAATGTCAGTGTTAGACAAAACCAAATGTTGTTAAGGCATTTACAGAAAAAACAGTGAAAGAACATTATAAACCAATGGTGATACTGAAACTTGTCTGCTTATTACCTCCCTCTGCCCCACCATGAACATTTTAACCCACCACTTCACTCTCATGCTGCATTTATGCCAAATTCTTTGTTTCCATGCTTTGTTATAATACCTACTTGTTTTTTACTTGCTGGGCACATTTCTGGCTGCAAAATTTCCCTTCAGGAACAAATTCTTCTATGGTACCATAGCGGTAACAGTTTTCACAGAAAACAAGTCCATCCACTTTTGCAGTTTCCTTCAACCTTGTGGGGATCCCTGTCTTTTCTGAAAAGGCTGCACAAAGACAAAAGTTAACTTCACTTAGTCAGAGGTGATACATTCCTAAATATCCTGAGCAGGCCTTGCCAAGCAAACAGAAGAACATCAGTCACACGACTCTTGTCAGAATGAAGAACTAGGAATTAGGGTTTGTATGAGGTCCAGATTGCTGACAAGCAAGTCAGGTTTTCACACTGCAGCAGGAGAGAGGAACTCACTATTCCATGGTTCTGTCACGGCGTGATGTGGCTGCTTGTGGAAGGACTGAATTTTGTGATAGGCACTGACTGCTCACAGAGTCATCACCGTTTAGAATCAATGACCTCATCCCTTGCTATATGCCTATACCAAAATTTTGGAGAAAAGGGTTGGGGTGAGTTATCTTTTTATTAGGTGAAATTATTTCTGGAAGCAAACAACTGACTGCAGTCTGCAGTCTCTAGCAGCAGCTACTGCTCAACCTGCCTGGGGTCCACCAGAAGTGAAATATCACTCAACTTGTAACAAAGCAACCTTCAAATTCTAGGTTACTCACTGATCCTAAGCTGCAATTTCCCCACAACAGGCACAGAGCCTAGGAGAAGCTATATGTAGGAGAGTGCACTTACTTTCCCTCACAAGCATGTATGAAGCACTGTCAAGTACTCCAGCCTCTAGAGCAAGTTATTGTCTTTGTACCTCCCCAAAAGGCAAACTTCAAGTCACAGACTATTGACGTTGCTTAAGCACTTTACTGTCTTTGAAAGCAGAGTCAAATGAACTCTTGCATGCAGGCTATTTCCCCCAGAAGAATATATAATGTATGTTATATTTACACACCAGCATCATAAGTGGTTCAAAACAACTATTTATTCTCACAGCAGAAAATTTTAGCAGTGTTTTTACTTTTAGGGAGCACTAAATTAATCAAGGAGGATGTAAGGCAGTAGCAGGATGCTTACTTGATAGGTCTATATGTCCATGAACAGAGTTTAATTCAGTAGAAACACAAGCTTTTGTTTAGGTTTGTCAGACTGGAGGGGATGCAGCTGTGAGCTTTGCTGCAACTGATCTCTCAGTCTAAGCAGAGAACCTGTTGTGCTACTACACTCTTACAATGATGCTACTCTCATCACAGATTTGAAACAGGAATTAACTATCACTGCCTTGCTGGAGAACACATGAACAGTGGTCTGCAGCTTCAGGGGGGCCCAAACCACTTTCCTACCAGTGTTAATGTCCCACATGACAATTATGAACTAACTGTGAGGGAGCAGCACAGGAAAGCTCTCACTGACTTCTTGTGCTTATAGGGAAGATTATGAAACAAAAATTGTGATGTCTGCTTTTCAGAGGACTTACAGAATACACATTTTAAAAGAAAGCTGATAAAATGTAATAGCAACAAGGAAAAAATCTAGGTACTTGTAAATAATCCCAAAACCAGTTGTGATATTCTCTTTCACGCTACTCCATCATTACTGGAGTCAGTGTAAAACGACTGCAGTAATTTATGACCATGTAAACCAACTTTCCTTGAACAAAACAGGTGTTTCTTACTTCAGAATTTTAAATCCAGGAAACACTTTATCTGGTAGATAGATACTACAACTCTTAAGAATTTCACCATTCAAGATAAACATTAGCTGTTACTGCAGACTGTTTTTAATACTGCAAGAAAAGCATGGTTGGCAGGAGCACACTGTGGGGGTACACACTGCACATCTAACACTGACATCGGTGGTGGCAGCTGTGCTGGCCATACCAAGGCAGTTTGCAGTGCACAAATCAACTCTAGGCTGTTGGCAAAGTCTGTGGGCAGTCTGGGAGAACCAGCTCAACAAAAAGTTCAATAACTTAAAATTTTAAATTCTCAATCATTAAAAGAAATGTACTATTTTGCATATTAAGTAGAGGGAAAATACCAAATCTAAATTTAGAGAAAATTACTGTAAGGAAAAAGTGTGGCTGTAATTGAACTTCAGATATTTAACAGTGGAATTATTTCCTTTCAACTTGAAATTAATTTACATCCCAAGAAACAGGTCACTTCATCAGAGATACTTCGTCCATTAAGCAAGTAAATTGTTTGGGTTTTTTTTTTTTAACTTTGGATGCAAGCTTTAAGGAAAGTTGATGTATTAAAGAAACTATAGTCTACCACAGAAAATGTTTACTGCTTCTTAACTGACCTTCTTGAGCAGTTGGAACCATCCAGGTTGTGGTAGCAGTTGCCTTTTTAACACTTTCCATCTCAGTTTCATCTGTAATTACTTCCAGGGCCCCAAATTCATTGACTCTAAACTGTAAGACAAAACAAATGGCATAGAGCATAGTAAAAATTTACTGGAAGTCTATTGAAGTATCTTCTATTCAAAATAGTTTTTACATGGTGTCCTCATCACATTGCCTATTTTCTATGTGTTTCTGCTTATCCCCACAGAATTCAAAACAAGCCGTTCTTGTTTTGATCAAGCCAAATGTGAATTCATTTCGATATCTATAAATATTAATTTGCAATAGATACTGATACAGATGCCTCCAATATCTAACTTACACACACATATTGAAAAAAAAACCAGTAACAGAAATCCATGGGAACATCCCCATACCATATGTTTTTCACTGCCAGCAAAACAACACACTCCAGGCACCGAGTATTCTTTCTGAGGACAAGGGAGCTGAATGAACATCACACACCAAATGCTTCACAGAGTACAGAAATTTCAGCATCCCCTGAAAACACAGTACTTCTCCACTAAAAAGCACACATAAACAAACATCTCAAGGCAGTTTATGAGGTGTTTAATTACACGCTGAATGTGATATTACTGTCAGCCAGACACAAGGCTCAACAATGCCCCACATGCTGTGCTTACACTGGCGCACTGCGAGTTATAGCTGTCCTGCTGCCAGAAGAAAAGTTTCTTCCCAATGCTGTAGTGATTACAGCACTACCACACGAAAATAATTCTGCTTCCCAGCCACTCATGGTTTGCAGGCCCAGCTGGTGACCCGGGTTTAGCTCAGGGCAGTGTTTTGTCCCTGATGCCTGCTCTGAACAGTGAAGGGGTGCCTTTGCCACAGAGAACAGGTCTTTATCAGTCTGATGCTCTTACCAACAGCTTTCTACATGGAAAATTACATCTGAGAGAGTCCTTCAAAGCTCTCTGGCATCCACCAGAGAGGATATTCCTTCAAGGCCATAGCATGAAGCCTATTTCTTTTTCTCTGGTCAGGCTACTTTACCCCGGGCAAATGAGAACGGGAACAATTGCTGGGCACTACACTGACCCTTTCTGTGCCTGCAGAGGCTGCTGAACACATCACACCCCTCACTTTGGACCCTGCCATGGTACAGTACTGAAAATAAGCCATTCTGGCTGCAAGCAAAGGTGACCCCCATATACACACACACATAAAGTGTGCTTTCACTAATACAGTCCTTCCAGCCCCAAGGAATGTGAGCAGCTAAGAAATTAGCGGGGCAGGGGGCGGGTAGGAAAGGAAGAAGAGGCTCTCACACAATCATAAGATGTCTGGAGCTAAGATTTTTGCTTGTGATCAGCTGTGCTCACAACAGATATGAAAGCATGGACAAACTGCTGATAAATCCATCTGGACTGAAACACCATGAGTTCAACTTTGAAAGGCAACCAAATGCACTAAACACCACGTGCTGATGCTTCAGTTTGTGGAGAGACATTCATGCAGTTCCAACCACAGAAAAGCAGGAGAGTTACTATTCAGAAGAGTCTTACAGCTGACTTGCTCCTATTTTGGTTAAGCTCATTTTTGCTATTTGTGCTTTGCTGCCTCTGCAACAGGTGGATGTCAGAGGGAAAACCTTCCTTGCTTTCAAGAGCTCCAACACTGCAAGAGCTGTCTCACAGCAGGCAAGCTGTGAACATGAGCCAAGACACCTGCAGGTTGCTGCAGCCTACCAGCAGGCTGGGCACAGGGAGGTTACTGAGCAGCTCTTCAAAACACTCTCCCACACCTTCATACAGTGTCAGCTGGAAGATCCAGGCACCAAAGGTATTTCTGAGCAGTGAGCAGTCCTGGGATACCTAAATACCTGGGATGTTTCTGCATGGTCCAATCAATGGCCAGCCCTGACACCACACACATGTTCCTCCTCCACATGGAATGCAAGGACATCCCCCCAGGCAGTGCAGTGACCTGCCAGCCCTTCCGGCTCCAGAGGGCTCACTGCTGACTGATAGGCACCAAACAATGGAAGATAGATGACTGCAGGGAAGGCAGCTCCCAGCCACTCTTTCCCTGGAGGCTGTTAACAGCAGCAAGAGCTGAACCATTAAAGAAAAGCTCCTCAAGGAGCTCCTCAAAGCCAGGCAACCATGCTAAGATGGTCTCAGTGATGGAGAGTGACAACTTGCCACTGCCTTAGCAGGCGGGAGTGTCACCGACATGTTCTATGAAAAATCCTTTCCTAAGGATTTTTCCTCCTGAGTTGCTGAGAGGCCTCAGGAACAAAGTGTAAACAATTCTTATCTGCTGCTGTGGAATGCAACAGAAGGATCTGGGATTGGTCTCATCTGCTTGTTTCTAATTCATGGCCAATCACAGTCCAGCTGTCCAGACCGTCTCGGTCAGAGACAAACCTTTGTTATTCATTCCTTTTCTATTCTTAGCTAAGCCTTCTGAGGAAATCCTTTCTTCTATTCTTTTAATATAGTTTTTAATATAGTTTTTAATATAATACATATCATAAAATAATAAATCAAGCCTTGTGAAACATAGAGTCAACTTTCTCTTCTCTTCCCTCATCCTGGGACCCCTGCAAACATTGTCACACGGGAGGGCACAAAAGCCCAAATGGGCACTGCCTCACTGATCACTGTAACTCCTGGTTTTGCCTGCAGCCTTGCCTTTACCAGTGTCAGAGGCCTTCAGCTCCTGTTTGGAGGCAAACTTGAACTCATGACTGCTCTCACTCCCCATTTCCCCAGCGACAGCATCAGCACTAATGTAGACACCAAGCTCTTTGTGGCTAACCAGAACAACACCTCAGACCTGGGAAGTAATTCTCTGGTTTTAGCTGGGGAGGAAAAGACATGAACAGCTTGTGACAAAGGTTAACTGCTTAAAAACAGGATAAATAGCTGTACAAAGCAGCATGCTGCACAAAGTTATCACAGGATAAGAGCTGCCAGAGCAACATGCCAACTAGTGCATACTGCTGGAAGCATGACAAAAAAGGATCTAGATTAATGGTGGTTTATGAGCCTATGAAAAAAATTCAACACATTTTAAGTCTCTTCTACTTAGAGTGTAGGCAACAGAAAACCTAAGAGTAAAGGTTTCATCACAATATTTCCTCCAAGCCAAAATACACTAAGGGCAGTCCTCCCAGGCACTTCCCTAGGTATCTTGACATTTTGAAACGTCACAGCAGGTGACAGTGCCATGCAGCCATCTTCTGAGGATTGATCCACAGCTTTCTAAGAAGTAAAAATTTGTTTTCAAGTCACAAAACTCCTGAAGTAAACACAGAAATTTGCACTGGATAAAGGGATTTCCCTTCAATCTGCCTTCATTGCATCAAACAGTGAAACTCCCCTTGACGGAAACAAAGTCCATAAGCAAGCACTTAACAAATAAACTGATTTTTGTCACTTCAATGTTTTAAAGAGAATAAATTATAAGGCATATTGTGTATAAATTCAATACACTTGACTTTTGTCAAATGCCTAATGGCAAATTTTAAGTAATCTCTTAAGGTTATTCTCTGTCCCACACTATGAAGCCAATGGTCTTAAAAGATCAGACAGCAACAAAGAACAGAAATAAACCTCAACAGCTTTTCTGAACAAATTCACACGAAGTTAAACAGAAATAAATATAGCATCTGGATAGCAAATTTAACTTCCAAAGCAATGCAAGGCAAGCAATGAGGGCAAAAATACTCAAGCAATTGCAATTTTTCTAATGCAAACATACTGTAACTGAGTGGGCAGGAAGAGTCCAGCTGCTAACAGGTTAGTATACAACACAGAACTTACTCAGCTGCCTTGTCTGCAGTTTCCACAAGGATCAAGAAGAGTAGCTTCCATTTAAACATTATTAGAGATTCCTTCCACTCAGAGCTGAGATACATTTTCACGTTCTTGGGAAGTGATGCCTTGATATACTAAAACTTCAGCTTTTATGACTGTTAATTTCATCCCCAGGAAAATTTTAATATTCATTCAATAGCTAATGAACATACTGGGGGAATCCAAGGCTTAAATAAATAATAATCAAACATTATCAATACTTTCTGAACCATTTCTATCCATCTACATGCTGAGATTTTCTACTGGGACCAAAATAAATAAATATTTTTTTAAAATATAAAATTATATTAAAATTTACAGGACTGAAACAAGTATCATCAGCTACTGGTATGAAGCCTTTGTCTACTACAAGCACGTAGTATCACACAAAGTATTTCTTAAATGTTTCAGAAAAAGACAGGTTTTCTGTTACCAGTGAACTGAAAGTCCTGAATTTCTTTCTTGAAAAAGTTCCTTTTATATTTTAATTTCCAAGTATTCATTGTCTGTTTGTACCCATTTTTTCTTAAGCCACATTACCCTATGGATTACATAGCTGTAAATTTCCATTTCTAAGGGAAGTTCTTTGCCTTATCCTGCTGGCTGGAAGACACTGTAGTTTTATATAGGGCTAACTGAATGCTAAAAGGGCTTTCAGCTCCCTTTTCCACATTTCATGAAACTACTCTTGAGCATTTGTCTCTCTTTGGGATAAAGAAGAATTGCAAACAATGCAAAATGTCTATCGTATTGCAGATTAATTCTTAAAAACTCAAACCTGTTGGGAACAAATGCATACAATTTAGTTTCAAATTAAGCCCCCACTGTTATATGTGTCCAGTTCAGAGCAACACAGATCAAACTATCAATGTTTGCTGTTACTTGTGCCCGTTTAAGAATGTAAAAGATCTCATCAGTTCCCACAGGTATCAAAACAGAATAAAAGTCGCTATTGTTTTATATATGGTAAAATTATTATTTAGGAGGACAGACCAAAAAAAAAAAAAAAGGAAGAACAAATGAAGTGCAAAGGAAAAAAAAAAAAAAAAGAACAAACCCCCCACATATGTTAATGCACCGCTTTAAAATAAATTAGAAAAATCAGCCAACACCACCATCTACTGGGCAAGACAAGGACAAAGAGTTCATTGCAATAAAGACAATTGCTGCTGCATTCTGACAGGAACTTCAGCCACAAAACATATCTTGACACCACAACAGTGATTGTGGACACTCTCAGAAGAAATCTGCAAAGTTTTTAATAACCAAAACGTAAGAAAATTGAGTAAATGTTCAATACTCTTAATGCCTGTGAAGTAGCTAAGCTTAAAGCAGCAGAATTCCACAGCAGTTTGTCAAGAGGACTGACACCTGGGACTTCAGTGATACAAGAACTACACTCTGATCTCTAGCTAGCAAAAAGTTATCATCATTCTTGATGTTAATCCCTATTTAGTCACAGTGGTTTCAGTGTGACTCCTCAAATAAATCAGAGCTTTCCTGGCATTTCACAGTCTTTTAAAAGTGAAGGAATTGCCTGTAACCATTGAATTGTCCAACCACATCCTGCTACACACCAAACTATTTATAACATATTACTGAAGTTGAATAAGTTATTAAATGCCAGAGCTTGTCCATTTAACCAGACCCCTCTTCCCTGTGTGTGTGATACACTCTACATGCACAATCACAAACTACTTTTTCCACAGAACCCCTGCCCCAGGCGAGGGCTGAATAGCATTCAGAAAAATGAGGCAGCTGTTGGTATTTTTATACTCTTTCTTCAAGCAGTAAAGCCAGTCTTATTTACTCTACATGGTTTGAAAGCAGAATGACTGTTTATTTTCTTTTTAAAAAAAACCCTATGTACAACAAAGAACACATATCTAAAAAAGCTTTAGGCACTCTAGCAATTACTGTTACAATGCAGTGCAAAGTAACTCCTGAAACAAAATCTCTGTTCTCAGCCACTTACAAAAGGATAAAACCTCCCTTGGTAGCTCTTCATCCTTCTGAGTACTGTGCTCCCAGCTTATTTTAAAGCACTCAGTAACCACGTGACCCCTTACACTTGCCTCGTCACAAAATTTTCATTCTTTTAGGGATAGAGAATATTGGGGAAATGTGCTGTTCCTGCACCTGCCAATTCTGCTTCTTCAGTCATGAGAAAGGATCCTGCCTGCACCCTGCTACTCTGCAAGTACAGCAAAAGACCAACTAAAGCAGGATCACAGGGTATCTAGGCTCCCTAAATCACAATCAGCAGAAATTAAATTCCTCGCCACCACCAAGGGGCAAGGCCAGACCCACTCTCACTGGAAAGATGCTGTCAGCAAGAGAGGCAGGCACTTCCACCAGTCTTGGACTGATTTTAAGATGCTTCAGTAACACTGCAATAGGCTAATCCTGAAGTAACAAAGAAGAGGGAAGAATTTGCATCTAAAAAGAAAGGTTTTTTTCCTATCTGGGCAGGCACAAGCAGGAAGGAATTGCTATCAAATCATATCCTTTCAAAAATAAAAATAATAGGAGCATTCTCTCATCACTGCCGAACAGAAAGCTAAGGTACCATCAGAAAGCATAACCCTTTAGCAAGAGAGACTGACATTTTCCCAGTATATACCAATACCTCAGTCCTGTCTGCAGTAATGTTTATCTGCTTTATTCTTAGACACTCCTCAGGCTCCTCCAAACCCCCTTCCATCCCACTTCAAGTGCTCAAGAATTATCTCAGTACCAGAGGGCTTCCCACTGATTTCTCTACACTGCAAACTCAGTCTGCCTTATTATCTCCACTTGAGTAGGAAATTGCAGCTAAACAGACTTTCTTAAGGTGACACATAAATCAGCAACAGAGCCAGAAGTCAAGGCCTGCCAAGATGACGCTTATTGATCCAGAAGTTGACCTACAAGGCAACCCTGGCTCCGTATTATTTTGGCCAGAATATTTCTAGATACAAACCACTAATATCTCACGGGAAGCCCAAGCTGGCAAACAAATAAAAAATGGCTACCTGCCAAAAATTTGGTTCCAGTGAGTTGTTCAGCATTGCGCAGAAAGGCTGCGGTAGAAACGAGTGCGGTGCTAAGCGTTCCTGTGTGGGATTTACCTGCAACAGATACAAAACTATTCCTCCTCCTTCCTGGAACCCCCTGCCCAGCTGTTCGCAAATTTAACAGCATCTACAGCAAACAGCACAAATGATTTTGTGGTAAAATACCATGTGATCACTTAAGGGAAGACTACCATGAATACACGTGAGGGAACCCAAATAGAGATCCAAAGGCAAACCTAAATGCAGCATTTCTTGCCTTTGCAGTTTTAACAATTTTAATAGTGAAATTTCCTTTTTTGGTCTTTCTTTTCTTTACATAACGTTCACTCGTTTTATGACACTGCAAAGTTTTAACCAGAAATCTACGGCAATGAAGCAGAGCAAGAGCTAATTAATTACATTAGCTTGCAACAGAATAAAGTTAATTTAATGTGGATAGGACCAGGCCATGAGGTAGAACTGCTGGGGCTCACATGTGGTAAGAGGAAGTCCCCATCTACTTTGCTTCCTGCTTCCTACACTTCTCCTTAGCACCTTCCCTGAAGGGAATCCATCCTCTCTCTGGAGCAGCACCTTCCCAGTGCTGGCAGTGATTTAACCAGTCAGCAGTGATGTTTCCCATGGACACCACTCTGATGGACCCTCCCTGCCTCTCCAGATTCCAAGTGCAGCCCATGCCACCATGAGAGAGCAGGAACAGCGCTGCACTGTAAAAGCACTGCACAGAGCTACTGCCCAAGACGCGACCCATGTTTCCATAACAGTGGGAGAAAATCAGTTGTTCTAAAATCATTAATTATCCCAGGCAGGCTGGAACACAACTTCAGAACAGGCAGGTGGAAGGATGTACTTTACTGCCTTGAGTTGCTGCAGCACCCCTGCATTCAGAAACACAGCAATCCAAAACTCTCTTCCCTTCTTTACAGCACTGCTGGAAATACCAGACACCACTGGTCATTATTCCACCATTCATATCCACTACTCTATCAGGTTTCCTACAACATTTGCTGCCCAACTTTATTTACAGGTTAATTTCTTCATCATTAAATTTTAATTTTTTTTCCTTTATGTTCAAGCACAATTTGCAATCTGGAAATAACCAAAATTCTGTCCACGCAGTTTATAACTGCTCGCTTTCCAAACACAGCACTAGAAAATGCATTAAGAAGTACTTCATAAACTTCTGTCACTGCAGTAGGAAGTGACTGTAAATTATTACAGCTTTTCCAATTTAATGAGTATATTTAAATCTTGAAGCCATAGTGTTACTGTGTGCACTCAGCACAGAGATTTTTAAAAAAAAAGAAAAAAGAAAAAAAAACAAGAGAAAAAAGAGGAGTGTTTCACATTTACATTCACACCATGCAGAGTAACTGGTAAGCACTGATGTTTTTAGGATGAGCATACATTACTTTGCCTGCCACATGAAGGCATTCTGTAATTTGTAAACTATTTTAAATTCTACTGGAATTCAAGTTTTCTGTTTTATTTAAACATATTGAAAGAACTAATATACAATGCTAAAATTTTTGTTCACAGTCTTCAGTGCATCATACTGTACAATTTTTAATTCTCCCTATTCCCTATGTAATTTGAAATTCTAGCATTTTCCACAACTACTCACTACTTATCTGTCACACAGCATGCTCAAAGCAGTGTTCAAGGAGTGTTAACTATTTTTGCTGAAGATTTTTTTAACAAAATCTGTATAAGAATGTATTTACACAGCTCTCTCCAACTACAAGTGACAAAACCCTGAGAATTAACAGTGCCCAAAGTCATAGGAAAATAACATTTTCAGCATTTTACTGGTATAGAAACAGATTCAGGAATAAGAGACTGTGGCATGGCTGAGAATGGAGCTTGGTATCTGATTTGCTCCCTTGTTTTGATTAGACTGGGAAACAACAAAAAGAAATAATCCAAGTATCTATTACTGATTTAGATGTTATTCTGTACCATAGGAAAAGTCAGATTTAAGAAATTTTAGGAAAACATTGAGAAAAGTTATTTTTAAACGTTTCAAAAACATTTTGCTCTACTTACAATAGTGTTTTACCAGCTTTTCACCATTCAGGAACTCATATTCACAAAAATTAAGAGGTTCCAAAAAGAATGGTTGCTCAGATATACTTGCCTGATAACCCCAGGCTGGATTTTTATAAAGCATACAAGAAAAGCGATTTCTTAAAACATGAATACGTTAAAATAAGCATGACACTTCATCATGCAAGTAGTAAAGACAAGCAAATGCTATATTATTTATACAACTAAAAATAAGGACTTCAATTAGGTAACTCCCTAAAATGTTGATATTAAAAAGCAGCATTTCAATACTTTGGTATAGGTTTAACTTAATATGCTGATACAATACAGTTTATCAAATCTGACTGTTCAATTTCCCCTAACATTTTAAGAAGAGAAAAGATTAAATGTGAGAAATTAAGCAATACATTGTCTACAATGGATATTTAAGCTATCGCTTATTATTTGTTATAAAATGACTCAGACACTCTAATCTATTACCAAGCTGTAAAATTAGGACATTTATGTTTAAGTATCTTGCTATTACAGTGTTTTCACCAGATTTTTCAAGTGCATTTCAATGTAAATACAACAACGGTTGGATACCTTTAGTGGAACAAGTCTTACAATTTTTGAAAGACACTCACAAGCTTACAATAAGTAACTGCTACATAAGGTCATTTTCTTTAGGTTCAGGACACAATAGTAAAATAGTCTGTGACCAGGAGAGTTCAGGTAAATAATCCTCATTAAACCTATTCTGAGAATTCCACATAGAGCATAACACATCTTCCATGATCACATTTACAATTATAAGAGATTAGTCCCCATTTTAACCATCACTATTTAGAAGCAGTCCTGAAATATGAGTCGCTACAATTATCATAAAAGCTTAAAAGTCCTTACTATTTTAACAGCTCAAATTGGTTTTGGTATCTGTGTGAACACCTAGTCTCTCACTGAATCTTGATGTTCCCCGGTACAGTGACCTTCTTGGAATAATTCTGGATTGTTAGAAAATATTCTTCCTTCAGTCAACCTTAAAATAGCTCCATTTCAATTTCATCCCTTTCATCCCTTCAACCCCTTGCTTTTGTAGGTACCAAAATGCAAACAAGCAAACAAACTCTGAAATAATAACCCAAAAAGGAGCTGCCTGGCCAATACTCTGTATCTTTCACCATTCTGGGTAGACTACCACTGCACCTCTGAATGCACCTCCCCTAATGTTTGGACCGAAGAAAGAAACTCTGTCCAAAAATCAAATATATTTGTTTCCAAATTATAATAAATAAATTTTTAACAAAACAAACAAAAACCAAAAGAACAGCCTTAAAATGAAGCTCATGCTTTCCTGAAAAGGACATAGTTAAGAATCATCTACATGATTTCCTGAAGAAATCCTGAGCTACCTCCCAGCTCCTCTCTCTCACTTCTTCCCAGGGAAACTTTTCGGTTCCACTACTCGTAAGTGACTCTCATTTTGCTTCAGTTTTGTACAACATAGGGTAACCACAACTGAAAAAAGCATAAACCAGTGATTTAAATGAGATTATTATATTTTCCTGCACTGTTCCCTTTTGTATGGCTCAAATACTGCAACACTATGGTTCCCTTTCACAAAATGCTGCATATTAAAATAGAAAGAAATTTTGAAAGCCTGGACTCAAAAACACAGGACTGTTCAGGGATGTGGAAGCTCATTGTAGCCTTGGCTATCATCATCACTATGACGTGATGAAGTCTGAAATCCTGAAAGAAGCCAGAGAAACAAAGAGTGAAACAGCAGCCCTGGACTTCAGAAGAGGTATATGTTGGCTTGTTCAGAGATCTGCTTGGCAGGATCATACAGGAGACTGTTTTAAAGGGTAAACAGGCCCCAGAAATCTGTCTATCTCTCTCCAAGGGCTTCACACCAGGAGAATGAGGCATGTCAATGTGCAAGGAGTTAGGCAAATGTGGATGAAGGCCAACTTGAGTGAACCAGGAACTCCTGACTTAGTTCAAAAAGGAAAAGGAGATAAGCAGAATGTGGAAAAGGAAACGTCACAGACAAGGTACACAGTGATATTGCTGTAGCGTACAGTCATGGAATTAGGAAATCCAAAACTCAGCCAGAGAGTAAACCAGCAAAGGGAACAAGAAAGGCTTCCCTAGGAGTACAGGCAGGAAAAGCAAACTATGAAATTGAAGGGAATGCCTTGACAAACTGAAGGGCAGGGCTGCTGGTCTATCTAGACCTCAATCAGCTGAAGAAGATGGGCTAACAAGAAGCCATGAAGGTCCACCAATGCAGGCACTAGGCACCTGGAACAGAGCATCTCTGTGCACTAGTTCAGACCAGGGGCAGACTACCTGAAAAAACCTGTGAGCTGAACATGAGTCAGCAATGTGCCCTGGCAGCAAAGGTGGCCAGGAACACCCCAGGCTGCCTGAGCAGGACAGGGGAACACACCATTCTCCTCCAGTGAATGCTGATGAGAGCACATGCAGGTTGCTGTGTCTGCTAGAAGAAAGGCACTCACACTGCAGCAACTCCACCAAAGCAGGTATGGGCTGTGGCAGATGCAAGAAGCTGAGTGAATCTGTTTGCTCAGTCTTAAGAACAGGAGAGATTTTACTGCAGTCTTCCAGCAGTTAATGGGAGGATATAGAGGGGATAGAGCCAGGTTCTTCTCAGATGTGCACGGGAGAAGGGCAAGAGGCAGCAGGCATAAGCTACAGAAGGAGAAATTCCAACAAAGTATCCATAAAAGGAAAAAAATTACTATGAGTGTAGACAAATGCTGGAACAAGTTGCCCAGAGAGACTGTGGTATCTCCAGCCCTGCAGATAACCAAATCCTGAACAACCTGATCTAACCCGACCTGCGGTCTGGGATGCTCAGTCTGGGTGGTGGCCTGAAGTCCTCTACAAAGAAAATTATTCTGTAAATTTATTCTACTGTTCTGTGACTAAAATAAAAAATTCAGACAAACCCACAAAACAAACAAACAAACCACCTAAACACCAACACAAAAACACATTCACAACATGTATGTCCCAAATTTCAAACTATTTTTTTAATTTTAACTTCAACAATAGAAATCTTATCAGGCATCAAAAGATAAAAATTTCTTTTAAATGCCACACATTTTCTTGTGAGATTCCTTTCAAAACATAAACTACAAGCAAAACACATTTGTTTGAATTATACAAAAATATTGACTTTAATCAAGAGGAAATAGGTACACGACAGTCTCTAATATCAAACTGCAAGCACAGCAAAGGACACTTTCTGACGACAGATAAATAAAAAGAAACTGAAAACAAAAGAGTTGTGATTTACTTCAGGAAACTCAACCAGTGTGAGAAATGCAAGCAAAATTGCTACTCTGATATAAGTCGAATTTCTAAACTGAAACTGGCTCAGAATTCACTTTATTCATCTTTCTAGGCACCCACATGACAAAAGCATAGCAAAAATAAACTATTTTTAGAAATAAAAATACCTAAGAATGTAAGACTGTGAGAGTCAATGACAGTATGAAAATTCTTAGTGATACAGTAATATAATGCTGTAAGTGGACTGCATTTTCACACTTTTGAGATTTCTTTGGGATTTTGTGCATTTGATTAATTCTGTCTGTATAGTGAGGCAGTGCTAATTTATGCCTTCCTACGGGGATGACGGCTGTCTGTGCCAGCACCACAAACTGAATCAAGAAACTCCAGAGCTAAAACCTAACAGGCTACAGTCTCTTAACTCAGAACTGTAGATTCATGTTTTATTCATAAAAGCAGATACCTACACACCAGCTTTTCAAATGCATCCTTTTGTCATTTAACATTTTTATTGTAAAAATTACATATCTTACCTTTAGGTCACTTCCTGGCAAAGTACCTATGCCATCCTTCCAGTCCATTGCACTAAATACATCAAACTCCTGACCATTTCCACTAGACGCAGATTCATTCATGATGCATGTACTGGAAAAAAAATAAAAAGGTTATCTGAAAATTCTGTAAGTGGTTTAATGCTTATATCACCAGGTCTTTCTTCTAATGCATTTCATAGATTTGTATCAAATGCTTCCCTCTGCACACTGGCAACATGGACAACTGATGACAAGGCTGATAATATACATGATGTAATAAAAGTAAGGGGAAATCTTTCTGAAACTTTGAAAATAATACCTGTTCCACACACTAGGAGGCAATGGGGCTGTACTGGAGAGAAAAGAAAAATTTCAAACTGCAAATAAATTGACATGAGGAAAACATGTCAAGTACACTTAAAAACATCTGTTCTAGGAAAGGCAAGACAAGACTGCATGCCTCTAATAAATACACTAAGCACTGATTAACAGAACTGGATTTCCTTAATACTGGATAGCATGCTGCTGTGAATGCTTTGCCCAAGTTCAAATTAAAATTTCAAAATTAATTTGAAACTGTCAGTTTCCTAGTTTTACTCAGGACACTTGATTATTTTTTATCTGTTTCCATAAAGATAAATTTTGAACTGTATTTCTTAAAACTTATTTCCATGTTAGAGAAGCACACCAGAGAAACCTACTGCTTTCCAAGACTTTACTGGATCCCTCTGTTTCAGAACAGTGAGTGGAGAGAAGTTAATATTTACCTTCAGAAATAGTGCATCTGGACATCCCTTTCTGTGTTATAAAATTTGCACAAGCAACAGAAGTACACTGCACTTGCCTCTGACCCCTGGCTATAGCTCACCACTTGTCACTACCACAAACACACCATCAGTTGCACTGAACTGCAAGTGTTTCTAGCAGCCAGTTGTGAGTGCCACCAACTTCTTCCTTTCCACTTCTCACAAACCCAGCAATCTTTAAATCTGTGGCCTGGCACATAATTTACTATTTGTGCAATGTGTAATCTGACTTATTAATCCTGTTTCTGAAGAACGGCTGCACTATGCCTAGCAGCTGAAATAACTTGTGGCAAAATTAGCTTGTGAACTATTAGCAAAACCTCACCACTTTTAAAATTTGCATTTTCCAAACTTTTTGGAATGCAGACTCTCTGAATTTTTAAATGAACACCTTCTAAGCCCCATACCCCATCTGAAGACTGCAAATTTGTGCTGCAAGTATCAGTATTTGAAATCCAAATAGATAGAGAACATCCTCAAAGTTTAACCTTGTTTTCTAAAACTTAATTTCTAATTTAGGTCCCACTCTGAATCTGCAAATACTCTCTGGAGATCTTGAGTTTTCACGGAGGCACAGATCTTGACTTTTCACAAAAAAACCCAAAAAACCCAAACAAACAAAAAAAACCAAACAAACGAACAACCAAAAAAGGTGCTATTTGTTCACTCCGATAACTGAAAAAGATGCAAACCAAGCAGAAATAAACTCTGGTCATTAGAAGCTTTTTTTGAAAGGTTGAGGAGAAAAACATGTACTTAACTTAGTTGCATGAAAAACAATTGAATTTACATTGTATTCATCAGAAAAATAGTATCAATCACTGCAATATCACCACTACAGACACATACTAGTTTGGTTGGTTTCCTCTTCATTTCTAGCAGAAGTCTTTAAAATCCTGAGCAACACTTTACTCCATGAGCTCTTTCATTACACTACAGCAACTACACAGTAATCAACAAGATAACAGAAGCTGGACCTCAGTCAGTATCCACTGCTAAGAGTAAAAGCCTTTGCATTCCCCTTCATTTCATATGGCAGGCAGGGTTCACAGAATGCTTTTTGAGCAAACTTCATGTTTTTCACATGACAAGTTTGAAGTAAGAAGAACCAAATGACTGAATGTGTCTTTCCCATCTTTAGGTAATTCTCTGCGAGAAAGGATTGAAAACCATAACAAAAACGTACAAAAATTCATTTAAAAAAAATCAATAAATCCAAACAAATTCAGTGCAAACTGAGAAATTTTCCCAAAGCCATAGAGCTCATCTTTTATAATCCCAGGCAAATCCACCACCCTACCTCGGGGCAAGCTCCTGTAACACAACTTAGGATCTCTGCTTGATCTGAGTACCAGGTACCACTGCAAAACAATTCAAGCAGGCTTGAGCAAACTGAACTGCAGCACAGTGGCAGAGGAACAGGCCTTCCCCCAAGAACACAAGACCCAAGCTGCTAAGGAGCAGCTAAAAAATGGGATCTCTCCAGGCACCCGTGAAGTTTTAAGGACACAACACACGCTGGTTCAAGCACATTGGTGGAACAAGCTCCCCTGGATTAGTCTGGCTAAGCAAACACAAAGCTGTGTTCTGCATTGACTGAAGTGTCTAAGTAATCTTAAATTATCATTCTATTTAGAGGACCCTTCACTCAACTCTCCTGTGGTTTATTACAGAAAACATGCTCCAATGATTTCTGTAGAAGGTATGACAGAAGTTGGGAAAAGACTTGGAAGGCTGTGGAGAAATGCTACCTCTCAGCAGCTGCTGTACCACAGAGCAAGGAGCATCAGACAGCACAGCTGCTCCATCGGATGCTGCCATCTCCCATAGTGCCACTCCCATTACAGACACGAAAATTACTTGGGGGCTGGGAAACTGAAAGAGTCTAGCCTACTTAGGCAGGGAGCAAACCATGAAAGGTAATGAAAAACTGGTAACAGAAATGTTCAGGGCATACTTGTCTCAAGAAAACATACAAATTCTGACTTAATTGCACATAATAAACTTTCCTCAGGTAACAAGCAGCAATAATGATACATTCTGGAGATGTCTAAAGACATTCATTATTGCTTTCCTTTTGAAATTAACTCAACGTCAAAGGCACAATCTGTGTATGCTTCACATTCTGTAGCCTTCAGAAGTGTTCTTGGTGGGAATGAAAAGGTCACAGGGCAACGCAGATAGAAATTAATTTACAAAAATGAATCACTTTTAACAAAGTATCTATTTCCAGCTTTGCTGACTTTGAACAGATGAAAGATAGGCCTATATCCCTTCACTAATGATAGCAAGAAACAAGACACAGACCAGTAAAATTGTTACAGCACCGAGGTACTAAAAAAGGAAGAACTCATTGCACTTGCTACATCTAAATCTCAGAACAAAGAAAATTAAAGAATGTCTTATCCACACCTTTAATTTTTTTTTGTTTTTAGTGCTCTGATGTAGTTCTTTGAACTAGTATAACTCCTTCTATAATGATTTCATCTGGTATCATTTCTGCTGCTGCACTGCCAGAAAAGTAGTAAAATACCAGACGAATAAGGGGCCTGTCAGTGAATGCCACCTAATGTGAAGGAAAGGACATAATAGTGAGTACTTGGAGCAGTCATCTTCCAAAAGCATCTCCAAAATCTGCCTTTAGGGATGTAACTATCTCAGTTCTCACAGCCATAGGAGAAGTGTGCTGCATATTAATATTTCAACATTAACTTTGTTTCAGACATATGTAATAAAGCCACTAAAATAAACAAGCACATTTAATAAGATTAAGACACATCCTTTAGAAAAACCTTCATTTTTACCAACAGGTTCAACAGTAAATGTGTACCTCACAGAGGAGATACTTACTGAGAATAACAGCAATAAAAATTAGATAGTTTCATCTGGTGAGAGACTGTCTAAAGATATAAAGCAAAGAAGCAGGACAGAATATCCCAATTAGACTTACAAGTAGTTTTTGAAGTAATTATAGAGTTACGTAGTGAATACATCAGAAAGTAGTAACAGGAGTCTTCCTTCCAGTCAGTGCTTTAAAAAAAAACTACCTGACCCCTACCTGAATTTTTAACATCTAAGATGCTAACTGTGAAATACCTGTATGATTTCTAATCAGTGGGGGCAACTCAATAGTGGTCACTGGGCAGCAGAATGAGCTCAGCAGTAAAGCCAGCAGTCATCATTGTGAGACTGGTATAACATGTCTGCAGTAAAGTGCCATTTCTTCTTATGAATCTCTGTGTATTTCTATTTGTACTTTTGAGGATTTCTGTAGCTGCCATGACAAGACAGCCTAGCAGATTTGCCCCATACAGACCCTCTCCCCAGCTGATACCTCCTATGAGGAGACCCAAAACTGGGAACACAGAGCCAGAGGAGATCACAGCAAGTGACAACAAGAGTGAGTTTCAATGGAAAAAGACATCCCAAGAGAGACAATATCCAAGCCATGGTCCCTCTTCCTCACAGGACTGGTTGACACCAGCATTGATGGATGCTCAGAAACAAAGGCAACAGGTTAGCATTTTTATACTAATATTGTATGCATTTACTTTGGACATCTCCAAGGCTGACTGCTGTAGCACTCACAAGCTAAAAAGACACATTTTCCCATACCCAGTAAATAAGGAAAACCAAGTGGATCTGAAGGGAACAAGTCTGCGTACCAGAGCTGCAAATGCACCAACTTCAATCCACCAGGGACAAGTGGATACTCAGCTTAGTTTTATTTAACATGTTAGAATGTGAATATTACCAGCACTGACTTGTTACACTCCCAAAGCCGCATGAAGCAGAATTACTCCTTGCAATGTAAGTTCCCTATATTTGACAACAGTAGTGAGTTCGAGCTTCATGACAGCAAAAACAAAGCCAATTGACTGTAAACCCACTGGGGTGAGCCCTGCTTCTCTCTTCACAGTCCTCTCTTTGAGCTAGGCACATCTCACACTTGCCTCTTTCTCACCCTTCATATTTTTGCACCAGACTTACAGAAAAACAACCACAACAGGAACAGTGCAGGAAATGGTAAAATTCTTTGATGCTACCCACTACATTTTAATATGTGTTTTTTCTTGTACTGTTTAAAGGTTCAATTATTGTAATATTTCACTAAAAGAAGTATTTTCAGATACCCATTTTTTTCAAAAATCTTATTTTTCATTGTTTGGAAACTACTAGCTCTGCCATGTTTCTATTCTCCATATTGAAAAGTTGTTTGAGTAAATTTCACTATTTTGCTTGTTGTTCATGAAGTTTATTACAAGCAAGGTATTTTAAAGATGAGATATAGCTTTTACATGTATTCACAAAGGGACACAGCTTAAAATTCTTTGCCACTCAAAGGCTGTAATAGGAAAAGGACCAGAGTTCCTATTGATGATGTCCCCTTAGCATTATTTACTCTTATTTCATCTGTTGCTACTCTTCTGACTACTAGATGCTCCTCAGCTACTGGGTATGTTCACTCCTGCTTCCCAATATTTTGGCTTTAAATCTTTTTTCCCTACAGGAAGAATATGACCACAAAAGCATTAAAAAATACCATGAAGCCTGGGTCTGCACCAGCGCTTAAAGGAGGTTCATGCTGTCCTCATCCAAGTCTGGTCTCTGTCAGCAAGGTAACACAGTTATTGCTGTACCATTGCTGGAGACTGGGTAACAATTACACACAGCCTTCATCTACTGCCTCATTTTCAAATAGAGACACTACAACAATAGTTACCCAATACCAAAGCTATTCTGTCATCTAATGAAACTTACCACTGACAGCCGTTCCTTGTTTATAAGCAGCCTGTACCTCACACTAGAAAAGTATTTCCTCTGCAAAGCTTTCACGGTTCCCTTGTTTCTGCTATTGTCAATGCAGCCTGAGTGGAGATTTAACCTACTCAGATAGTAAGAGTTGTACACAACAACTTTAAATCCTATGCCCTTAATTATCTTAAGTGCTTGAACCAGGCACAGAAAGTTACAAAAAACTTCTCTGTTTATTTGTTCCTTCTTCCTTCCCCTATGAAGACACTGCCTGCACTGAATCTTCTCACCTCCTATCACCTGACCGGTTTTAGATTGTTATTTCCTACCCAAAGTTAATTCAATCTACATCTGAGCATCCCTTTTGTCTGACTCGTGCTCTCCTCTTCCTCAGCTGCCAGTTATTATCAGCTCCTGTAAGCTCTGATGTTCATAAACAATTAGTTCACCTTTTCTAGCTCCCAAACACATGCAGCAAGTTACTGCATTTATAGACTTTCCCTTCTCCCCCATTCATAAAGAGCTGTGGCATCTCCCATTGTGATGAGCGGTCCTACTACTGGAGCACTAACAAGCTAGGACTACACACATGCCACCGCTTTCTTCAGTAAGCCTCATGCCAGCTCATCACTGATTCCTCACACCCATCACTCACAATCCATCATCCTCCTTACCAGCAGTATCAAAAAACAGATGAGACTAAATTGAACAGCCCACTAAAACTCAACCATCTCTCTACACAGAACAGGTGATGCCAAAAAAAGTCCTCAACAAGTTAGAGGAAAAGTCATCACAAGTTATTGAAACTTTTAAAGTAATACTCTAAAAAACCTCAGTAAACTGAAGGGAAAACACACAACACAAACTAAACCAGCATTTATTACCATGGCCCAACTGACAACAAGGACCATCCAAGATGACTGCTTCATCCACCTTCACCAGAGCACCAGTTCAGGAGACCAGTTGGACCACAGAAAAAGCTGCTGAAGTCTCACTGGGAAATTCCGCCTGCCCGGCACCACTCGGATAAAAGTGGAAAGCTCTGCTGCCTTCAGCCACTACTTTCAGCGAGTTTCTCTCATACAGATGTTCATCACACAGACTTCTGGGAACGTGGTAACTTTCTTGGTAAAAAACATTGGCTCCTGAACAGCTTTAAGATTTGCACTAAGAAAACTGTGTTACAATCCTGAGCACAGACTATTTCCTAAAATGACATAGGCTGAACTTTTTATATCATGAGCTTTATTTATGCTCACCACCTGATTTTTAGCAGCCACGACCGAGCATCCATTCATGAGTAGAAACAGCAAAAACGATCGGTCCAGTCCCACTCAACTATACGGAAGAAATAAAGAAAATAGAACAAAACTAAAAACGTAACTCCTGCTGCCTTTCGCTGTAAAGCTTTTACACCGCGCTGCTCAAGCACAGGTAATTAAAAGACACGGAAGAGGCCGTGACCCTCACGCCCCGGGGGAGGCTGCCGCATCTCCAGGGGCCTCCTAACGCGCGCACCGCTCCTCAAGCCTGAAAACCGCGGGGGCTCCAGCCGCGCTCTCGGCTGGGACAAGCGGCACGGCCGCAGGGCGCGCCCCCCGCCGCTCCCGCGCAGGCCGTGCCCCCGGCGGGGCCCGCCCGGAGCCGCCCGGGCCGCTCCCCGCCCGCTGTCCCTGCGCCCGGCACGGCGGAGCGCGGCAGCGGCCGGAACGCTGCGGCGAGGCCCGGCGGGCGCGGCCGCTGCTCCCCGCGCCGGCAGCCCGCGGCCTACCAGCAGAGGTCCCTCCTTGGCCAGTTTTGCGGCGTGTTTTTGCTGCACTTGAAACTTTCTGGAGAAAACCCGGGCTCAGGTCCGCGTCTTCCCCAGGCTCGGGCAGAACCGCCGAGACAAAAGCGCCCGCCCGGCTCCTCGGGAGGAGCGCTCGGGGAAAGCGGTTCTCGAGTCTGTCCGTTTCCCTCCCGAATTTGCCTTTTTATCCTTCGCCCCCGCCCCGGGCAATTAAACAGAGCGGGGGAAGAGTGCCCCCCTGCCCCGGCGAGGGGGTGGCGGTGGGGGCGAGCGCGGTGCGGGCGGGGGTGGGAGAGGAACTGGGTGTTAAGTGTTCCTGAGGAAGTTGCACAACGAGAGAGGGACTCTGCTTGTTTACCGGGTCCCTCGCTTTTTTTTTTTTTTTTTTTTTCTTCCCACCCCCCCGTTTCGCCTCCACCCCCCGGGACCGGGATCCGGGAAAAGGAGGTTGCCTCCGAGTGGAAAGGAAAAAAAATTAAAAAATGTTACCTTCTCCTCCCTCCTCCCCTCCCCCAGCGCGGAGGAGAAGGAGGAGGAGGAGGGGGGCGAGCTCTCTTTTTTCCTAGGGGGCTGCGGGGGCTCGCTCCTCGGCCGCTCGCAGCCGATCTCCGGGCATCCCTCGGCAGAGAAGTCACCCCTTCCCGCGGGAGGGGCCGGCACACGCCGCCTCCCCGGAGGGCTCGCCCCCGCCCGGCCCCGCAGCCGCCAGCGCCCGGCCCCGCGCTGCAACTTTTTCTCTCACGCTCTCGCGTGCGCCCGCTCCGACGGGGAGGGGGGAAAACCATGGGGGTGGGGAGCGGGCGCCGCTGCGGCCCCGACGCGGCGCCCTCCGCCCCGGGCGCTGTAGCCCCGGCAGCGTCTCCGAAGCCCCGGCCGGGGGCGGGCGGCCGCTCCGTTGGAGCGCCTTCCCGTCGGCCGCCGCTCCCTCCCCCCCCGAAAAAAAAAAATCGCTTTCCGCCCCCCCCACCGAAAAAACACCGCCCCACACGCGCTAGCGAGAACAAGTGTGCCTATATCCTGTTGTTATATGCACCGGCTGCGGAGACGGGGAGGGAGAGACGGGCGTCTGCGCGGGGGGCCGCTCCCCCACCCCGGCCGCACTTCAGGCGAGAGCGCGCAACTTAACAGAAAAGCCGCGTCCTATTCCCTGCCCCTGTCTGCCCCCCCCTCCCCCCGCTCCCTGCCCCCGTCGTCGGCAAAATACGCACTCACGTGTATGTGCGCTCACACACACCGCCGGCACCCCGGGGCCAGCCCCCGGCAGCCCCCCGAGGCCGGCCCGCGGAGCCGGCGGCGGTGACAGGCGCCGGCCCCCGCCGCCGCACGCAGCCCGAAGCGGGCAGGGGCCGTTCCCCCGCCGCCTCACATGTCTGCCGCAGCGAGCGCGGCGCACGCACCGCACAGAGGCAGGAACTGAGCACTCGAGCAAAAGACTTTTTTTTTTCGTCTCTTAAAAAAAAAAAAAAATTGCTACAAGCTTGCCTTTTTTTTTTTTTTGTATGTGTATGTGTGTGCAAACTTTCCCCAAAATGGCGGAAATTGGGAGATGATTATATTTTAAATATCTCTCGCACATAATCACACAAAGTGCAGGAGCGACGGAAAATACAAACTCTCTGCTGCGCGCTGGTAGAGGCCTTCGCACACGGGGACCCACGGCACATTCAACCGGTATATCCCGGCAGCCGCCACCTCTCGCCGCTTCGACCAAAAAACCCTTTTTCGCACCCCTCTCCGCTGCGCATTGCCCCCTCGCAGTCCGCACTTCTCCCCGTCCTTCAGCCTGTGCGAACAAAGAGCCGGGGCTGCGGAGGGGGGGCTCGGGTGGCAGCGAGCCCCCTCCCTCCGCTCCGCTCCGCTCCCTCCCCGCCCGGCGCTCACACGCACACCCGTGCCCCCCCCACCTTCTCCCCCCGCCGCCCGGCCGCGGCACCCGCATCACATTGTTCCCAACAGCACGGCGGTGCCCCGTAAGTGTCATTAAATGGAGCCAACTGACAAGCTCATTGGTGGGGCAAGTCTGCAAAATGTCTCTCCCCTTCCCTTCCCCCTCCCTTCGGAACCCACTACCCCCCCCCCCAAAAAAAAGGCCCCCCCAAACACATTTCCACAGCTCCCTCCCCCGTGTATATATATATGCACATACACATACGTGCGTGCGTGCCTGTGTATGTATATAAATATACAGCGCATATATATATACATGTACTCCCTTCATGTGTTTGGGAAGAGAAAAAGAAATACCAGGCACCTCTCTCTTTCTTTTGTTCCTCTTTCACACTCGTACACTTATGATTTAGTGAGATCCCCGGTGCCCCGGCCGCTCCCCAGCCACTTGCGAGTCACTTGCCCACTTTACCCGGCATTAACTTCCATCCTTTCTGCTCGAGGTGGTCGGGGAGAAGCCCCCCTCCCCTTCCCCAGATACGTTTCGTAAGGGAGGGAGAGGAGGTGCGTCTCTCCCTTTATCTCTCGCGCTCTCTCTAACTTTCATCCTCACCTAGGGGGAAAATTAAAACCCGTCACCAGCCTTTGCCATCGCGGCTCCCTAAACGGCTTGCGGATCAGATCGGAACCCGCCGCTCCTTACCCCCCCAAATTCTCTCTTTCTCCGTCTCTCGAGTAGTCCTGACAAATATGGTCCAGGGCTGCGGGCACAGTGAGCATGCGCCCGCGGAGCCAGGGCTGGGGAAAGGGGAAACTGCCGCCGCCGCCGCCGCGGCTCCTCTTCCTCCCTCGCCTGCGCTGCCGCTGCGCCCCGGCCGCCCGCAGCCGGCACCCGGCAGCCGGCACCGGCGGCGGGCATCGCCCTCACCGAAAACGCGGCTGCCGACAAGGGCTCCGGCGGAGGTGCATCCTCCCCCTGATTTACTGCCGACGCTGGAGGAATAATAAGGAGACTTGTGCAGCAGTCGCGCGCTATTTTGGGCGCTTTCAAAAATAACGCCTTGCACTTTTCGGGGAGGGGGAGGTCCGGTCCTCGAGGGTCCCGCCAGGTGCTGCAGAGGTTGGATGGTGGGCGCCGGGGAACGCGGGAAAGCCTGTCTGTGGCTCTTGGCCCCATCCTCTGCGCAGAACAGACCTGGGGCAGAGGCAGAACAGCTGGGCGCCAGAGAGGAAAGTGCGGGTCCTGCGGGAAAGGGGCTGCCCTGCGCCGCGGCCGGCGAGGGGATCCCCGAGGAGATGGTCTGAGCCAGGCATCGCTCAGCCAGGCTCCTCCTGCGCTCCCGAAATATGGGGTGCGTTCAGTATGGACACATTCCTTGTGATGGGCCTCGTCTCGTTTACAACCTAGCCAGCTCACAAAATAAAACTAGTCTCAGATGTGCCACCTGCTTGAATACTCTCCATCGGTGCCCTGTATTCCTAAAGACAAATATCGTCTTCATTCATTTTCTGTCCCTGGTTCAGAAAACAGTGAAAACTGAAGGCCCTTGTTATTTCATGGGAATGCCCAGGATGGACTTCAGCTGCAAGGAGATTTCTTAGCAAATAACATTACACCACATGGACCTGTATGAGGCCTAAGTGTACTGGGAAAGTGGGAGGATGGAGGGCTGTGATCAGATGTAAATATGATATTTTCAAAACTGTGTATGCATACATATATGCAGTTTAAGGCAAAGTATAAAAGAACGCAGAACACAATCTTAATTATACTAATCCTTATTTTTTTTCAGACCACACAGCATCTCCCTAAAGTAATTCTGGCCTAAAGGCAAAAAATGACAAAGTAAATTCTAAATTTTTGATAGTTTGGCATATAATTATATATCTCTTAAAATAACTCTAAAAATTCAATACATCTTTTGTTAATCCCAGTAATGATCAATGGTCAAGTTTTGTCTTGCTTTTATATATGCTCCCTTCTACAATTATACTTCCAACTTTGGCCCAAATTACTAGAACAGAAATAATGATAAATACTAATTGGCAGCCGGTAATAAGTGTCAGTTGAATATCAATAGAAGTAAATACAAATAACAAGACTAAGTACAACCTTTTTGGTATAATGGATGCATACTGTGTTACCCTCTGATGCCCATGATGGGGACATTATTGCCCTGGACATGAGACAGAGATGCTCCATCTCTGACAAGACTTGCTAGCCTTAGCTCCTGCTCAGTGGAGTATTTACTTCAGATCGTGTGTTAGAATATTTAAGAACCAAGCTTGACAACTCTGCTCCCTTAAACTATGCCCATGTTCAATCAGTTCAGACAATCAGGCTTTTACCATACTATCTTGACAGTTTCTGTCTATTTAAATGATTTTTTTTCACAGCAGTGAAAAGGAGCTCATAATTAAGTATTTGCAGAATTAGTGCCTAAGCAAAATGTATTATAGTTGTTTTATTATGAGCAATGATGAGACTTCTCACACCCCTTCAGCTCAAATGGCATTGCATATAGGCTGCAGTTTTCATCAATAAACATATGTTCATTAGAAACTAATTACAGAAAACAGTATTAACCTAATTGTAATAATTAGTGATAACATACATTTTAACTCTTCTAAAACACAGATGCAAAAAATAGTAAAGGATGAGAAAATTCCTACTTTCCACCAGTGAACTCTTACTTGAGGAAATTTATGTGTTAGAAACAAAGAATAAACTGTAACTGAAGTCATTCAGCTCTTTTTTGAAAATTATTTCCCAATGTTCCCAATGTTCAATGTTGTTGAAATGTTTTAAGTCAGACAGTTGCCAAAGAACTAGATTATTCTATTGTAGCATTAAATTAGCTGGGCTCTGCAGAAGATGCTCAAAGAATGGTGCAATTTGGTGTTCTTTCGAACTCTTTAGGATGCTTGACCTGTACTGATTATTCCCCAGATGATATTGATGTTTTGGGGGATGGTATAACATACCCTGTTAAGGAAATACATTTCTAAGAGTACAACTGAAGTAGTAATCTGCCATTATTTTATTTATGCTTGAAAGACTTTGTCCCTTTCTTCTGAAAATCTTAAAGGGAAACATAGTCATATGTGTTACTGTACATAAGAGTGTAGCCCCTTACAGAAAACGATGACACAGGTGGAAAAGCTCCTCGAAGGATGTATATTGGAAGTAGTAACTGAAACCAAGGATTTGAAACAGCACATAGCTGCCTAATCGGATCAAACAGATAACTCTTTGATTAAAATAAAAGGACATATGAAATTAATAAAGGTACCTTCTGTTCTCTGTCTCTTCTTCAATCCTTGCCCTAATCATGGTGTGTCAGCTCGTGATGTATAATAAACCCGTTATTTTGTCAATAAAAAATTATTGAGTAAAAATAGATTAAACATTATTCACATATGCTCTTTAAACATTAGTTCTGTTGCCATTTTATTTAATACTAGAATTCCATCTGTATTCCAAAGGCAGAGAATTTCGAACACTTGTTTTCTATATGTAAGTATGGCATTTAATATGATTTTGGCAGTATGTTTAATGACAGATTTTGGAGTAGCTAAATTTGGTCTCTCTCTGAGTATTCTTGTAACTCGTTGAATAGGTGTTTGTGCTGTAGCCAAATACTGATTATTTTTCTAAGAGCATGTGCATGAACATCCATGGCTTCCAAAATCCAAATCTTGAGTACCATTTGAGAGGGTGAGAGTAAAGTAATGCACATTATCTGTTCAGTTTGCATATTGGGTTTGTGTGATCTAATGGCTCCTCAGCAAGCATCTACATAAACCGAGAGAAAGAGAATCAGTATTTACATTTTACCAAATAATTTGACATTTTCGAGATCTTGATTTCTATGATACAGATTAACATGCCTTAAAGATGGCCTTGTTAATCAAAAATAGACTGCATGGGACTTTTTATCACATTTCTAATAACCTGTGCAGCTCATTGTGTGACCTTTCCCACCAGTGACAGTCATCAGACTGTCATGTGATTCTTCCCCAACCTGGAGGACAGAAAAGAGGGTTTGAGGGCAGTCACTGGAAAAAAAAAAATTGTATATATTATGTAAAGCTCTAAGCCAGGAAAATGGAAGTCTGAAAGCTTTAAGAAGTTGGGAATGAAGAGAGAAGGTGTATGTGGTTATTTCCCATTGAAGCAAGCCTATTGTGGTCCATGGTGATTCCAGCTCTGTACTGTCTCCCTGTCCAGAGAACTTGATGTCCACACTGATGTTAAGAAATAATGACTGACTTATTATCAATTGAATCAACTGATTTTTCCACTCATCCCAGAATATTTATCAAAGTTGATTCAAATGTCATGCTAAACTGGAGAGCCAGTAATACCTCCTAGCTTTCAGATCTGTGTGCCTGCCTGACTGCCTGACTTTCAGATCTGTGTGTCTGCCTCCCATCTCCCTACCAGAGTGAGGCTTGGGTGGACAACAGTCTTTTTTTCCTGGGAAGAAAACTTGAGCATGAGTACTTGAAAGAAACTGCAGTGTTTTCTAGAGAGGTTTCAGCTCAATATGCCCTGGATGTAGGTGTAGGAGCAGCCTGGGAGAGCTTCTTTCTGGAGACATTGATGAAGCCTTTGAAAATTCCTGCTTTCATAAAGTTGCAAGACAACAGAGCTTTCTAGAGTTGGTCTTCATCCTAAAGAAATTCAAAGGCAGATAGGGAAGTTATGGGTTTGTCAGTTCAGGAATGAATCAGAGCCATGTTGCATGTTAAGGGTTTGGGGAGCATTTGGCCAGAATAATGAGTTGTAAAAGCAGAAAAAGTAATTTGCAAGAGTGAGTCAAATGCAAATTAGGAATATTGATGAGGACTCTTGAACCAGAAGAAGGCTGAAGTTAGAAGCTTGGACATGTGAGTTGGACTTTAGGGGAGAGCTTGGAGCATTGGCAGATCTTAAATGAGTTGAAGAAAGCAGGAGGTGGCCCCAGAGACAAGAGGTATGAAGATACAGCGGAGATTGTGTGGTCTGGAATGGATGACAGGCCAAAAGAAATGGCTAAGAACAAAGGTCCTGAGGGAGAGGAAAGGAAGGGGTAGTAGGAAAAGAGACACACCACAGAGGAGAAGTGGTATGGAAAGGGGCAGAGTGTAAGTGGGTCAAGAAGAGAAAGGGGGAAGAAGGGAGGGAGCCTGTACCAGGCAAAGCTGGAAGTAACAGGAGATTTGCAGTCTTTAAAAATGGAGTTTCCTAGATGCAGTTTTGAGGGATAATAATGAGCAATATCGTGGTTATGAGTGGGTAAGAGGGTAACCACCACATGGCCTTTTTTGGCACAGAACTCTGTTCATGCTCTGTCCTAAGGTATGTGGGCACACTCTGCATATGAGGGCCATTATCATTTCCCATAGTAGAAGGCTTTGACTCCAACTGTGCATAAGATTATAACAGCCTTGCAGCAGAGCATTACTTTGGACACTCTGTTCAGACTGGATCGTCCAGACCTGTCATCCAAAAGCTAGTAGTCACTCTGAGAGCTAAGGCTGTATTTTTAATATGCACAAAGAAGGCAAGTTGATGAGGCAGCACAAAATAAACATCACTCTCGGGAACAGAAGCTGAATGAGACAGGGTTGCAGTCTTCACTTCTTAGGTGGAAAACAATTCTGTTGAAATAGGCAACAAAAGCAGGGGTTATTTTAATAATTGTTTGTAGAATTTTTAGATCTATAACTGCTGCTGAAAAATATCTGGAAGTGAATAAATAGCTCATCCTGTGGATCTGTTTGGACGGCAAAGCCTGACAGCATGGGGAAAAGAAGAGGAAGTCCCATCCAAGGTCCTTAAAACACAATGGCAGGGTGAGAACTTGCTCTAACTTGCTCTCCCTGGAGAGCAATAGAACAGTTTTCAGAGCAACATGTGTCAGACTTAGTGACTCACAGCCACATGTGGACATTCCTAGTAAAATATAAATTGGTCCAGCAGTAGATGAAGAGGAAAGAATCCCAAATATTGCTTGTATTAGACATAAGAGCAAATGACTCAAAGTATGCATGCGGACTCTTCTTTCTTTATTTTCAAAACTTTTTATCTATTTGTGTGTTCAAACAAGTAAATAACACCCTTTTTTCTGTACTTTTTAGTATCGGTGGTGTCAGATTGCAAATACCAGGCAATACATGCTTGATGTATGTGAGATAATGCAGAGGTTTTCTCTGAGCAAACAGATCTCTCCTTGTAGAGGCTAATGCAAAAACCTGATGCCCACAGTTAAAGGCAGTAGAAGGAAACCAGAAATGCAGCAAACATTGAACAAAGCCTTTTTGGACGTTGATAAGAGTTTTTCCTTACCTGAGAATTCAGAATTATGATTGCAGCAGAACAGGTATCCACTAGGCCTGCCAAACATGGCTGCAATTAAAGCAACAGACAAAGCATCTCCTGTCTGCTGTGAGGTCCAACAACCCACGTAGAACAACAAGAAGTGAGTCCTTTATAACATTTTTCCAGTGCTGTTCTGTCATGTGGACACACAGCAATAGCATTCCCCTCTTTGACAAGCAACAGAGAATATTAATGGAGCCTGTTTCTACAACTGACAAGGAAAGGACTATTCAGATTCTGAGAAATTTATATTCCATTGCCAATGATCCTGAGTCATCAGGCTTTGTGGAGTCAACTCATACATTTCCTGTGCTGGCATAGTGGGCATTGTGCTCTCATTGATCTATATATGTAAGTGAATATGTAAATGTAAATGTAAATCTAAAGAGTAGCTTCAGTCAGTAAAAGGGAGTTTTTGTTCTGGACTTTAAAGCTATGTGCTAACTCGTCATGCTAGGAAATCAATCTGCCGAAATCTCATTTATTATCTAGGAAATAATGGCAAGTGTGAACTAATATTCTTAGTAAAATAATTGCAGACAATAGTAAGAGGTGGGAGTACCTGTTTGCTGTAGAATTCAAGGTTCGACAAACACGTTTCAATGGAGAACTCGGTCTCCTGGCTACCACAACAAAGCAGGCAGGATATTCTTTTTGCTTTGAGCACAGAACTGTATACGTTAGTAGTCTGAGCAGGCTGATGCCTATTTGTGGAAGAACCAACTCATGTTGGTTTACATTTGCAGTTTCCCACAACATGATTTGATTTCAATATCCACTGATAACAGAACTGATGCATGCTCTTAAGCGTTCAAGAGGAACTGAACTTCAGAAAAGATACTTTTGCTGAAATGAGTTCATTTTCACATGTTCCAAGATAAGCTTCACGTGGCACTTTACATCAAGCCCTCCTAGCTTCTTACCCCTCGGGGAATTCTTGCAAATCAAAATCCTCTGTGCCTTAAATTTTAGACAGAAAATGATGCAGCATGGGAACATCAACTGTATAATCATTAATATCATTAGAATACTGTACTGGGAAGCACATCTGCCCTTCTTTACATAAACTCCAAGTATTTAAACTGGAAAAATGAAGTTTAAACTGAAGGACTTTTAGATTTGCGGCGCACAAATGCTGCATTCGGGGGTGCTGGTGAGTTCTCAGGGAGCATTTAAAAGTTCCAAGAAAACACAGAACTCTTTAGGATTATTGGCTAAAATTGGTAACACACCTTTCCGGCTCCAAAGAGAAAGTCTCTTGCCCTCTCACCACTCATCCAGGGAAGCATGGATGTAAGTAGCAGATTCATGAATATATTTTTGTTCATCCTGAAAGCACCATGCATATTCTTCACCTTACAGAAATAATCATAGTAATGATTTGTAAGTGTACTGCTAGGCACAAAACTCACCTGGAGCTGTTATCCATGGCTAACTGATGGCACCGCTCTTATGTGCTGAGTTTGGAGCTAAGGCTTTAGAGAAAGCCAGTGGTGTTAAGAATGTCCTTTAGAGTGGGACTCAAAGATGTACATTAAAGGTTTATTGCTTTTATTAAATGTAGAGTGAATTCAGATATGCGCCTTACATTACAGCCTATGTGAATATCTGAATTGCAATTCTCAGTTCAGAAATATTGGTCAAAAAACTGTCTCCTTCATATTATGATGATATCTTTCCATTCGTAATATTCCTGACTTCTGTTTTGGACAAGATAATTGTAAGCATCAATCCAGTGAAAAGGAGATACCACCTAAATATATCTTAATGAGCAAGAATAGTATATACTCTCTTTCTCTCTCTCTCTCTCTCTCTCTCCCTCTCTCTCTGTGTATATTTATTTATTTATATTAAACTACTTAATCTTTTGGTAACTAGTATGGTTTTTCTTCTCTATGGAATGTAAGCCAAGTTTCAGCTGGGGACAAATAATTGCATTATGTAAGGACACGTAAAAATAGACTGACTCACATCTATAACAACAGAATCATATTATAATAAAATGCTATTTCTTGTATCATTTCCTGAAGGCAGAAATCACCTATATAAATGGACTCGTATAAGGAAAGCCATGTTATATTTGGCTTATATGCTGGTTTACATTAATGTGAGCCAAAACATGAACTGTTTCTCTTTTGGTGCAGTTCTGTTCTATAGTGAAGATGAGAATTCAGGCCTGAGTATCATGATTTGCATTAGTTTTAGAGGAATGGTATAAGATCACATGGTCTGAGAAGAAGAAGAAGCTGCATGCAAATAATATGACACAAAATTAGGATTTTTTTTTTTCCTGGAATAGGCCATGGTGCTGTTCAGTTTCGTTTAGGTTACTACAACCTATCAGAATAAGGCTCTACTCTACTGAGCACAGTTCTGCACACATCAGGGAATCAGCAGCTGCAGATTTAAATAGGATGAGAAACATTACATAAACTTACTGCACATGCTGCTTCTCCTGTTGTAGTAGCTAATATGTCAAGACATGCTTATAGAAACAGACGCATGCATATGTGCGTGGCAGACAAGGTAGGTGCTCGGCTGGAATTCAAACCAATGTGTATTTACAATTGCTGTTGCCACCCCTCTCTTGCACAGCTTGCAAATTCACAAGCTGACACGGTATATTCCAAATATTTTAGGTTGTAGTTCTCTTCAAAGCTAAAAGACGGAAGCATAACATGGTAATTGTGAATATTTAATACTTTGCAGTTCCCACAGACTAGTTTTATCAAGCAATATCTGTTCCTAAACCAACAGAGTGTGTACAACAAGAACTTCCTTTAACTATAGCTGGCATTACTTGTGCTCAAAGCCAACTTACGAATCCTTAATGCCTAGTTAACTCAGAATTATTTTTCTTCACAGTAAGAGCATGATATACTCTGAGGTAATGAATATTTCCATTTCTATTTTAAATTCTTAATTTTATTGTCTATAGCATTTATTTATTAATGTCACAAGAATTCTTTCATAACAGAGAAATTCTCTCCACTATTCTTTCATAAATGCTCCCTAATATTCTAGCAGGTGAAAAATAAATGTTGGTAGGAGCTAAGTGTGGAAAATTTCAGCCTAAAATATTTCTTTAAGTAATCAGTAACTGAAAATCAGGAATTAGAATGAAGACCATTTCTAACCTTGTTGCATTTGCCTCCTTCTAGCTCAAATGTAGAGTTCACAATACCAAGGGTGTGTGTGTATGTTTCTGCAGCCTACACCTGGTAACTTAACCAATAACACATAAATCTAACCAGTTAAGTAGAGCATAGAATGAGCAAAAACTGGGTTTTTTTTACACTGCTTAGCTTCTCTACATTAACACAGATGTAAAAGTAGACACTTGAGGCAAACTTAGGCTCCAGTTGCTACCTGAGAGAGTTTCATTTCAGCATGCATTGACTCAAACTTATTTCAGCTGACTGTTAATAAGAGCCAAACCCGACAATTCTCCATGGTGTATCTCTTTAAACTCACCAAGAGCACAAGGTAATCTTACACTGGTACCATCCAAACAATTTTTTTTCTTGCTTCTGTTCCAAAGTGGACTGAATTAAAAAAGAATTTTACATCAGAAATTTGCAGTAGTTCAAGATCAGTGAGATATTAAGCAGATCAGTTCTGCATAACAACTGATGATTAGTCCTTCTAGCACATAAGGTCAGACAGATTGGGAAATCACACCAATATTTCAGGGGCTTAGTGGGTTAGATAGCAAGGCTGATGGTTTAAAAGAAGTGCAAAACTACAGTCAGTAGGGCACTGATCTCTCTGACAATGTGACTGCCTTATTCTCTATGTATCTGTGTGAGATTGCAATGGTGTGGGTTTTATATATTTTTTACAATTAAAATAAAATTCAGAAGATAAAATGCACTTCTAAATCCACTCAGTGACTGGTCAGTCAAAAGCCCACAGAGATCAATAGGGCAGTAGTTTGCAATGTGAACTGGGCTCAAAAACCTTTACATCATTTTGAAAATTTTGCCCAAGTCTAAAAACAATCGATTTTTTCTGTAGCCAAAATGTCATGTGCTTAGTGGGTCCTCCTGGAACTCCAGGAAATATCTCTGACATTGAATGTTCAGAAAAATAAAAGTCATTATGTTTTACATAGACTTGGCATCTGGAAAGACTGATCTCTGAGACCAGAGTTATGTGAATTGAAGCAATTAAACAAAGTCACTGTAGTGTTTACACAAAACTGTTGAGTGTTGCTCTCTCTACAGACCCCAGCAATCAATAGAGATTCATCTGATCTTACACAGATCTTTCCTATTAGACTTCCTATCAATAGCTTTGTGAAACCTTAACTAACAACTTCCTAAAAGGAAATATTTCAAAAACTGACCTATAAGTGAAGTAAGAATCCTGTTGACAGATTCATCTTACCAGGGCACACCATTCACTGCACTGATTTAAAACTTACCTGCAATTAATCCCATGTCTGGAAACTGGAAAACATAGGAAATCTAGTTTGAAACATAGTTTTCAAACTGCAGAAAGGAATGAATCAATTGAATTGAAGTCTTAAGAGGTGTTCATATGTTGGGTTTTTCTTAATGTAAGGATGGCCATTTAACAGCAAGGGTATTAAATTGCAGATCACATAACAAAAGTTTAATTTCCTTGGCTATATCTGTTCTCAGCTTCCAAGTGTTCTGGGGGACCATGTCAGCTCAAATGTTCCTTTGTTGGTCATCCCTCAAAGCTCACCCAGTGTGATGCAGCATAATGTCAGCCCAGGCAACTTGCAGAGACTTTGCACAACTGTGGAGCTTGTGAGAGAGCAGCTGAATTTTACCCAGGTCAGGAATGCACAGCTGGGAGATTTCCCCAGCTCCAGTGATACTCCCATCCCCACTCATCCACCCCCGTCACTCCAATCACACATAACTGAAGAGAGCCTGTAGACTCAGATGGCAAACTTAAAATGTCTCTGTCATCCATGTATAAAAGCTGCTGTGGGCCACAGATAGCTCATTGGGCATGGGTAAATAAGTTCTGAGATCTCCCTTTTTGACTCCTGAACCCAGACTTTGCCTGCAGTTCTTCTGCTTAGTAACTACTTCCAGCAAGCAAATACAAAAGTAGTTTCTGATAAACCCATTGGTGGGAATCACTTCCAAACATCTCCCATATCCCTCTGGCAATCTGGCAATCCAAACACATGCTGCCTTGAGTGTGAGGATGTTATATGGATCACCTGGTCTTTTACCAGAAAAAAAAAAAAAAAAAAAAAAAAAAAAAGTGAAGTCTTAATACCCACAGATCCAAGCAGGAAGTATTGGTGCTCTTGGACTCAGCAGAGCCTGAGCAGTGAGCTCTTCCAGCCAGCTCTTTGCTGCTGTGATAGGAAAATACATCAAAGGAGTCACACAGGACATTTTGTGGTGACATGCACTGGATGGCAAGTGATTAGATTCTTTGAAAATTTAGATTATATCATTCAGATATCTTGAGGTAAAAAATAAAAGTCATACTAAGTCTTGTCAAGTAGCTTAAAAATCGGCAGTTCTGATCTTCAAGGTGGGAAAACATTTTGCTTCTTCAATACAATTATCATTCATTCCTGTGAATAGAAGCTAAATGAAAACAAGAGTCCACTTTGACCTGTCTGGAATAGCTCCTAAGAAACCTGGATCTAAGTGAGTGAGGAGCAGCCTAAATTAAAACAGATAGGAGTATGACTTCATCATTATTATGCATATAAGTATTACATATATCAAAATATATAACAGTTTTCTTTTATAGCATAAACACTGTATGTTTTGCAAACTGCTGTAAAGGTTGGCCTTAGCCTTGAGTAATTCTGTGGGATAGTAAAAAGGTATTTGGAAGGTACCTTTTAGGCATACATTTTTGTTTTAATATTATTAATCTTTTTAAGCACAAAACCTTGAAGTTGCTTTGAGGTTTGGCACCTTGGAATTTATTCCACTGGAGACAATGAATACACTGTACTTCCAACTGTATATAGCATTACTGAATCAGATAGCACAGTCTGTAGTGAAGATGTCTCAACATTTTTCACTTCTAAACAGCTCTTAGAGTTACTTTGTCAAATGAGATTTGAGCTGAAAAATTTCTTACTAGTTGCTTTTTCTTAGGTTTATTATTTTCTTGTTTGTTTCTCAATTTACAGATATAATAATGTAAGCTTTTATGAGGAAGGGGGTAGACAAAAAGTGTGTCTTGTTGCCCATGTTGAAAATGTTCTGGTTTTTTACATTAAAGTTTTTATTCCATCCAGTTATTGAGGTAAAAATATTAAATTTGACAAGCTTTATGCTAGAGAATTATTCATGTTCCTCCTCTTTAAATCTGTTCATGTTTGAGAAATTTCATTATGCAAGTGTTCAGAAAATACTAGCTAGATATTTAGCTGAAAATTCTGAAAAGTCTGTCTGCTATGGACCCACTCAAGGCTGCAGTAACTTAATTCTTCCTCTGATTACAGCCAAGCTCCACAAAAGTGTGTGCCTCTCAGGGACCTCTCTGTTGATAAGGTACAGAGGAGAAAACAAATTTATTTGAATGCAGTGTAGACAAAAGTGAAATTTAGGAGTTAGTGGTTATATATGTGCAGAAAGAAATGGAAGGAGTGTGATGAGCAAGAGGGTGGGACAATGAATTGCCAAGTATATATGCAGGAGACTGGGACTGGGAGCTCGTGTGGAAGATGAGGTTTAGAGGGTGACAAACATTCATGGTGCTCAAAGGAGGGAATGATGTTAGCTGAACAAAGGGCCAGACAAATTGGTGAAGAGAATTAGATGCAGTTTCCAAGGGAAGAGATCAAAAATTAACACAGTTCTGCCAGGGATTAAATGGTGCAAGAGGGCTAACCTGTGGTTTGGAAGTTGGTCAATGGTTAAGTTGAACTAATTGGGTAGGCAAGAAGACAGCGTTGTAACAGGCATAAAGAATAAGATTCAAACAAAACAGAACAGCATTTAAAAGCTGCAATGCAAGGTTAAATGTAAACTTTTAGCACATAAGAAATGTGGGCATTGACACTGCTTTTGAAACTTTAATTTGAACCCTTGGGCACAAGCATAATGATACACTCCTATGGCATGATGATAGACAGTTTCTTGTACAGAAACCCAGCCTTACTCAGGGAACCCCATTATAAGAAATCTCCGCTGGGTCCCCACAAAGTTATATATTGAAGGTTACAGAGCTCCTGCTTCATTGACTCTGGCAGTCAGAAGGTGTGAAAAGCATTAAGCAGTGGATTGCTAGAAGGAAAGCCACCTGCATGGAGATGCGGAAAATTAAGTTCTTTCTTTGCCTCTGACAGTTTTTGTATAATACCAAACAAGTAATTTCCAGCTGGTGACTAATTGTTCACTTTCAGAGAGCCACCCAAAGATCTGAGAACTAGTTTCAAATACTGTGGGCTAGTCATAGCTGAATTCTATTGGAACAATGTTTCAGATATAAAGGATTGAGAAGGTGTGTCCTTGGCACATTGGACATTGGATATTACAGAATAGTTTTGACTTTGAGTTTTGGCTTTTCCATTCTACAGCAGTTAATGCTTCTCACCTCAAACTGTTCTTCAGGTCCAGATAACTCTCCAAATAGAGAAACGTAATTTAATTTGTGTATTCCAAGATATTTCAAGTTGAATATTTCAATAAACAACTCTCTTATTTATGTAAAACTACATGGATTTGTTTGCTTCAACTTGTACATCTAGTTCAGTCCTACAGGGCTTTTGGCACTTTTTTGATTAGCTTGTGATTCATCTCAAAGGGTCAACTGTGCTCTTGAATTAAATACGTAAGGAGAAAAAAATAAACAGCTTTGGAATGAGAAAATCACTGTATCTTGGATTCACTGAATAAAAACCTATGTGGTTAAGCTTTGTAACTAAAATAGAACCTCCACTTTTGGACAGAAACCAGAGTACAGTTTGGAGTTACAGTAGAATATCATGTAGACGAATTAATTTCAACAGAACAATAGTTTGAAGCATTGTATTTATTTTATTTTCAAGCTCAAGAAACACAGATTGTGATTCTTTCATACCCAAGCAGAGTTCATCAAATGAGAGATAATGGAGGAAGATACAGAGCCAAAAACGTGGGTTAGAAAAGGAATATTTTTTGTAGTAGCATGGGAGGATGAAACTCAGAAGAGCCTTTTATATCTTTTAGTGACTCAGGTATTGCACACTCAGATGAGTGCCTAACAGCACAACAGTTTGCAGTGCAAATTCTCAGGCTAGAGGGCTGAAAGCAAAGAATTGCATGAGGGAAATGATAAGTGTGCCCAGATCAGCTGAAATCAAACTCAGGGCACCCCTAGTCCTGAAGTGATGTTTACAGTTCATGATGCTGCAATTAGGAAAAAAAAATACAGACACACACAAAAAAAAGAAAAAAAAGGCAAAACAAAAAAGAAACTCAAAGTGCATCAGAACTGCAAATAGCACAGAAGAATTTAAACATAATACTCACTCAGGGTATTAAATGGTGGAAACTTAACCTAGAACCTGTCATTTGCTAAAGTCTATTTTTTTTCCTTTTTCTTTTTCTTTCCCCATTGTGAACATATGCGATGTGGCACCTTGCATTAACAGGTCTCATATCACCTTCCTCTGACCCAAACAGCCAAAAACTTCATACTACAGGAAATATTATTCTCCCACATAACTGTAGACTGATGGCAGATGCATTGGAAATCTAAGGCCTCCTAAATTCCACAGAGAAAGTTTAAGCAAGAAATAAGAAAACTCTTATTTCAGAAAAAGACCCTGCTCTGTTTCCTAATACAAATGTTAGCATAAAAGAGACAATCCTTCCCCTTCTAAAAAGGTCACTCAAAAATAAGGATTTTTTTAAATTTTAAAAGTGTATGAGAATGTATGCTTACAACCTCAAAAAAAATTTCTTTTTCATCAGAAAAGTTAACAATCTGTTACAGAAAAACGACTTCAGCCTTCAACACTGTGAGAATGCCACTGCATTTGAATTACAGGTCTGAAATACTGCAGGAGTTTACTCCAAGCAATTTTCCTTTGAGCAAGACAATGTCTTGTACTGAAAACAAGTTCATGAAATTTAAAAAAAAAATCTGAGACTCTAAATATATTTTTAAAATTAATTTAATTTTATTTAAAAGAGCCCCTTCAAACCATAAAAGGGATGATTTAGTGCAAGAACTGGATTCCCTTACCTTCTACATGAAAGGAAATCCTATGAAGGGGCTAAATTTTCAAGAGTAGTTCATTTGCAAGGGAAAAGCTCATAACTGTATATTCAGGTCAATGGTCTGGCATTTTGGCTAAAAAACTCTGAAAACACTGATTTTGGCATTGCAATAAGGTGACGTTGCAAGTTCCAGCAGGTATGATCTTTTGTTTTCACAGCCTACAGCCAGAAGGAGCCATTAGACCTTGTAGCTTTAGCTCCTGTAGGATACAATTAGCTTTAAGCCAGACCTGTTACTGCATTTTGTTCAAAATTGAGCTATTAAGTTAGATGAACAAGGTTGCAGTGCCCAAAAGAGTAAGAGATTTGTTGGCCACAGTCAAAAAAAAGGACATGGAAGGTAACACTTGTGCCCAAGGCTTTGGCAAGATCTGAGAGCCCAATAGGTGATGTGATCTCAGAAGATGAGCCACACTTTACACAACACAGGGAGAAAAAGTCCTCTGTAGTGTTTGGCAAATTTAACTCTTTTCCACCTCCAAATCTGGTAAAATCTGCATGTATAAGGGGAACACATTACGGAGAACAAGAAAAGTGGAGATCCTGCACAATGCCTCAAAGCATGAATTGGTTCTGCTTGGGGTCCCATATCCCAGTGTGGTTGATCTCTAGACTTAGAGAACTATCAAGAAATTTGGGATAGCTTGTTTGCACATTGCTAATTGTTCATGAGGCAGAAAAATGCCGTGCTGGCATCTTTCTGGCTAATAACTACTGGCCCTGTGCAAGAGATCCCATTGCAATGATTGCTTTACTGCACAGTTGAAGTTTAACAGGCACACAGAGGGCGATGCCTACCATATCCCTGAGGCCTCTGGAGGGTGGCAATAAACATCACCTCACTGGACACAGTCCTAGCAAAACCAGAGGGACCTGCACACCTATTCAGTCCTAGTCCAGTGGACCTACTACACTTCTTCTCAGGAACTGGGTTAAAGCAAATCTTTTTAGCATGAATTTTGCTTGAGGTTCTGATGGGTCCTAAACCCTCCGCATATTTTTTAAAACTGCCAGTTTGCCATACCAATAGAAATTAAATTAGAACCCAAATTTTATTTTTGATATTGTGGCACAAGTAAGCTACACTAGCATTTAAAAGATATCCCAAGTCAGAATTGCCAGCCTATTTCCTTAAAATGACAGTACCACTGCTGATCCTTTGTTCTTAAGAACCATTAAATCTCAAATAAGCTAATCCACAAAATAACATGTGAAAACTCAGATTTCAAATAAAAACTTTTCAAGGAGGGATACCAACATCAGTTAATGGCACTGCAAGAACGTAATATTTAGATATACATTTATATATACACATCTGAATTTTAGGAAAGTAAAATAAGCAAGCAAGACAGTATTTGTCTAGCTCCTGCTTTTAAAAGGGATCTCTGTCTCTGACAGTTGATGTCAGACCAATGAACAATAGAGAAGTACACTAAGAGACACAAGGCCTATGCCAATTGTCTCTAATGTAAGATCACAGAATATTTATTTCCTTGCATTATGATAGCAACAGCGAAGTGTCACCGGTGTGAAATGGATATAAACAAGATCTTGAGTATGTTAATGTGTTAATGAGTTTTTATAAGTGACCACAAATAGCACTTGTGTATGGAAATGTGCAGCAGCTGCTTAGAAAAGCCATCCACTATTGCAAAATTATGAGGGAAAAGGAAAGGATAACACCATAAGAGGTTCTGCCCCTAGCTGAGGCTCTGTGTGAAGCAATGGATGCAAAACTCTCCAAATCAGAAATTCGTGGCACATGAAGGATTGGGCACTGTAAATGTGAGCATTTGCACGGGTCGTGTACAGCTGGGAACATATGAAAAGGGATTTTGGTTTTCAAGTCTCTTTTGTCTCTGTTGGCATGTGCCACTCACTATCTCTTGAGTCCCATGGAACATACCTGGTATCTAATACTGAATGATGGGCCTGAACTCTGGCATTTTTCTGGTGTGATTTGAAGTTAAAAGGTTTAGTACAACAGACTTCATTTAAACAAGCAAACAGAAGCAAATACGATATTTACTTACTGTAGGCGATTTCAGTACCTAAGGTTAAAGAGCCATCTGTTTCTCTGGTGTAATTCCACTGGTTTCAACGGAATCAGGGCAGGATAAATTTGATGCAATACGTTCACCTGGTCACCTAGCACACAGCAGAGACGTTCCCTTTGTGTGGAAGGCTGCACACAATCAGTTTGCCATCTAGTGGCAGCTATTTTGAGCACAGACAGCAATTTAAACCGGAACGTGATTACTTTAAATAACGGGATGTGTTAAATCAACCGAGGTGAATGAAAATATGCATTTTCAGGTAAAAACTACTTTGGAGCCTCAAAGGGTAACTGCATGCATACCCAGAATTGTACATTCAGACAGGAAAAATATCCTGACTCAAGTTGTCTAACAAAAGCATTTCCAGTTGTGCTAATACTTTCTGCACAGTGTGACTGGATATAGATCACCTGCAGCATTTTACACAAAAGAATATGGAACAACATACTGATAATTAGACACCTTCTAATCCACCCATCTCCAGCTCCTGTCAATGTCTCTCTGGGATTAAAAAAAAATGCTGTTCCTGAAAATTTTCACAATCAAACTGGCCCTACCTGAGTAGTCTCAGTAATGGAGCTGCAGCTGCTCACGTGGGAAAAGCAATGACATGGCCAAGTCAGACTGTTTGTATTAAGGTTATGAGTTACTAATAGAAAGACTAGTCACAGCTAGAGATCAAATGCCATACCTCCAAACCCAAAGCAGCTACCAGAGTCTGCTCAGGAAATGCAAAAAAGATGTACTTTTTGGTGGTGGGTGGTCTGGTAGTACTTATGCATTTTTGTGAGTGGGTTTATTTTCCCTACTTTTAATGTTAATTCAGTTGTTCTTAAAAGTGACGGGACATTTATCTGCTTGTAGTACTTAAATGACCTTTGTTACTATACTATTCCTTGACTATTAATACCATATGTATTGTGACATAGGAAATGTACCTGACATAGAAAAATGCTATTATCCTTTTATAATTGCTTCAAACTCTAAGTGACAAAGACTTCTGCCCTTCTTTCTGCACAAGGATTTCCATAAATTTAATAAGAAACTTTAAAAAAACATTAAAACCAGTGTCAGAATACAATGTTCCTAGACCTGATTTTAGGATAGTAAAAAGATACAAGTCCTGCATGTCCAACCTCTGTTGGGAGCCTATCCCATAATGATGGAGATTTAATACTCAAGAACCAGCTGATGTCAGTCTGTCTAGAAGGCATGCCAATAGCTAGCAGTACCTAGCCCCAGTGAGTGGCAGGAACCAAAGAGTGACAAAAGGTCAGCTATGAACACAGGTCCTCCGGCTTTAGAGTATCCTGAACTGGCAGGGGAATCCCCAAAATGCTGGAAACTTGAGTAACGTGGTGTAAAAAATTGGATTCAGAGAAGATTTTAGGCTGCTGAAATTCATATTAGGATGTCATTAGCTATTATCAAGCAGAAACCCATTTAATAATGAATTCTATTAAACTGGAGTTGTACTAAAGAGCTGTTGACGTGCATTTTGGAGATGTCATAAATACAATTTTGTTTGTTTGTTTTCTGACAAATATCAGCTGTATTTAATGTCAGAGGAGCACTGAAATTGAGTAAAAATTCTTTAGATGACAACATTTATCATGTTTTAGACCTTAATGATATGTCTGCTTACACTGTAGTTGTCAAAAATATAAATATACATGGAAGTTTCATTGGGTTACTGTATACATCTGTACTCAATCTCCTACTCAGTGATCACAGACAAATGCTCAATTCATTGAAAATAGACTTTAGCCCCATTTACCAATCTAGTTGTGATAAAGTGACTTGCATTCTGTTCTGGGCCATGAATCATGGTCACAAGAGTTAATTAAAGTTCTAATGGCAGGGTCAACAGGGTCGAGTGAATGAGTTTGTCTGTATGTAATTAGAGCTGAACAGATGATAATGAAATGCAACAGGTGTAACCTAACATCAGAGAGCAGAAGCCGTCTGATGTATTAAAGTGCTTGACCTGAAGATTCAAAATTGCTTTTGGAGTAAAAGGTTGGGAAAAGTACTTTTTTACTTGTAAATGGAAGAAATTTCTCTCTAGAATGAGACAATGCCCCAGCACCATCTCTACCCTCATTTTCAACCCTGCTAAACTCAAGGGAGTGAGTAATGCAGTTGTTTCAACAGCACACATTTTTATTTTCTAGGCAAATGCAGTGTAAATATGACTGCAGAAAAATCAAGATAAATGAGAAAATTGTGCAGGAGGAAATTCACCCTAGATGTTGTTTATTCCGCATGAGATCGGTTTTAGAATTCCTCTGTTTTCTCATATTAGAAGGATGAGTTCAAACTAAAGATAGCAAATAACAAAAATCACAAATTTGTGGCATTTTCAATGTAATAGGAAAACACATCATTTATCCTGACTCCTCTATACACATATCTCTTTCTCACAAGCTTGCTCCTTTTAAAACTATCACTTTCCCCAGGTACTGATAAACAGAAAAAGCATACTCCACCAACAGGACAAAATGCATGCGCAACAATTTCCTGCATAATCCTAAGGACCTGGTGCCAAAGCACTGAGGCAGGGGTATTTGAACTCCATCTTCAGAGAAAAAAGGGAAACATGTGATCATGTAGGTGTCCCAATAGTCTTTCCTCAGCAATCCCACAGCTGTAAATTAACAGGTTTATGATAGCTATTGGCAGTGCAAATTTCTTTCTGCTATCTTGCCCATGCTGGAATCAGCCCTTCAATCAGAAGGTACACTTTTGCAAATGAAAAAAGGAGTTCAGTTTCCATGCCAAATCAATCCCAGTATGCCTCCTAAGAGCACCAAAAAGAGATCATTTATTAGTGCCACATATTGCTCCTACAACAAATGAAGATGAGACAGGTCACGTGGTAGAGGCTCTACAGTTACATTTACCCCAGTAAATTAAAACAGTGACATCTATGACAGTTACATCCACCACAGTAAATTGAATCAGTGACTGGGAACATTCATGGGCATAGAAATGGGATGGCACATTGAATTAAATAGTAACAGGAAAAGTTCTTGTCCCTGCTGGTTAGCACAGCCAGGGAGGATGGCCCAGGCCCTGGTCACGCTTCCCACATGGCTTGTGGGCAGCTACTCTATCTGCTGGAGTGAGGGCACACCACTCATGCCATGCCTCATGGCCCAGGAGCATCCATGGCACTGGTGTGTTCCCAGTATACACAGAGGGGCTGGCTGCTTGCTGAGATTTTTGTAAAGTACACAGTTCATACTTGAATCAGCCATACAGCTGATAGTCCCATTAAGTGCTCAGCCATTCCAAAATCACCTGCAATATCCTGTCAGCTAGATTTCAGCTTTTTTCAATGGTGGAAAACCAGGCTTGGCAGCTGTTAGATGATGTGGTAGCAGCCTGTTGGCATACCTGTGAGAGAGCAGTGAGAGTCAGTGTCAGGGGAAGCTCAAACAGAACCATGGTGGGCTAATCCCAGGCCCATCAAGGAGAACCACTGACCCATCTCTGCAAGTTCAGGGGAGCTCTGACGTTCAATGGCAGGTGGGAACACAAATTACAGCTGTGAGGAGCAAACACCTTCCAGGTTTTTCTCAAGAGAACTTCAGCCCCTTTGCCCAGGTGTGAAACCCATCAAGATGAGTTACTTGGAGCTTCTCTCTGAATCACCTTCCAGGCTGAAGGGGTGGGACACAGTATGGGATGCAGGGGAAGAGTGTGTTTTGGGTTTGCCCAGTATTTGTAATGAGGTGCTTAAGGGTGGAACCAAAGGCTGGAAAAGGAGGGATTTAGGTGATTGGTGAAGGAGGAAGTGTGGCAAAGTGTGTTTGAGTGTGGGAGTCTGGTCCAGAAACTGGAGTGGGGCTGCAGTCACAGGGGTGACTATGTCTCAGCAACTGGACAAACTGGGATCAGGATGCCAGCTACTGGGCAGACAGTGTGCTGATCCAGCTTCTGGAGCTGGGTCACAGCTGCCTTTCTGTGTGTATAAATATGTATAAATCTTCTCACTGATGAGCTCTCAGCCTACTCAGACAACAATGGGAGCAGAATGAGACCAGGAGTGTTGTCTGTGTGTGTGAGCTCTGTGGTAACCATGTATACATGTATATATGTGCATATATGTGATGTGTAGTCTCATGTGTATATGCTCTGTGTGTGTGTGCTTACACACAGCCTGGCTGCTGTTTGATCTTAGAAGCATGGAGGTGCAGCAGCCTTTCCCATCTCCAAGTGTTTGATCCCACATCATGCATTTTCCTCTAACCATAGCAGCAATTTCACAGCTCCTCAGTTTTTGTGGGCTTAGTCCTAAAGGGATTTTTCAGTGCTTCGCTGTACTTAACAAAAATTCCCACTAACACTAGTGGAAATGCCAGAATACCTTCAAAATACCTGCTTGTCAGCAGGTTTAGCTTCTCAGCAGAAAGGACAAATATTGATTTTTTTTTGTTTTTTTTTTTTTTAATACAGACAATTAAACTTTCTTCTTAGACATACAGTGGGGCCAGAGTGGAAAGTTTACATTGCTGCAATTGTGTTATAGCTTCTCTCTGGATAAACAGAAGACTTCATTTTCAGTTCTCTCAATCCCACACCATTCACAAACAATAAAATTAATTTCTAGTTTGAATAAATAAAGCCTATAAAATTGGTTTCTTTGCCAATACTTTCAAGCTTTATATAGAACTTGTTCATGAAGCCAACAGTGTCAGTTAGCAAAACAAAAGATGTTTACTATTTTTGCTATTAATTAAGTCAACTCCTTAGATACAAGTAGCTCATTGGGGTTAATTATTTCTAAAAAGAATCCAATTCATTTTCAGTTTGCTAGTCAGAAGGAATTATATCAGTTTTTCGGTTTAATTCTTTTAGTGCTATGAACATTTTAGAATTTGTAAGCTTTAACAGAGAAATTCAAGTAGCCAACTTTTCAGAAGCTGAAAGATCCTAAAATTCACCTCTTATTTAATCAATTATATTGTAAGTTCTTTTAGATAATATTACCAGGAATAAGGGCATTGTTAAAAGCAATTCAACCAAATTTGAAAGTAAAAATAGAACATACAAAGAACATTCCTGCTTCCACCTAATTCTCAGATGTCTCACCCCTTAAAATGTATCCATCTGCAACAGAGGTTGAAGAAGGAGAGAAGCTAATTGCTTTAATCCTCATGGTGGTAGAGTCTAGACCTCACATGGTTCTGTCTCCTCCCATGTGGGAGTCAAGCTGTCCTACTGAGGCTGTACAAGGTATATGTGACCAGTGCCAAACTGTAGGGGCTGTCCTTCGTAGGACACAGCTAAGCTGCATTTGGCCATGACACCAAGTGAAGAAAGGGTAGTTCCATTCCCTGCATTCACAGATTCTGCCAATCACTTCCAGACAAAAATAGTGGCCACCATTTGTCTTCCCAAGCTCTTCTATCCTCATACACAATGTAAGTGTAGTTCTTCCCTATCAGCAGATGGAGACAGAGTACATGTGTTTTGATGCCATCCTCCAATAAACTAAAAATTTCTTACTGCACAATCCAGTCTGCAGCTATTGGGTTGAGCTCTCTATTTTTTTAAAGATTTCAGGATAATAAATCTAAACTAAACCAATCTAGAACTTGGCATTTATTAATTTCTCTGATTTTAAAACTTTTTTCAGGTTTTGGAATTACCTAAGAAATGTGATTCCTGGTCTAGCATTACTTTTTAAGGCCCAGAGCTGTAGTGCAAACAATCATCTTAACAGTAACACAATTACCTGTTCTTTTCCATGAGATATTCCTGTAATATTGCTGTATGATACAGTTCTTCAAATTGCTGTTAATTTTTTTTTTTTTTTTTTGCAATGCTATTTGACAGCATCACAAATTGTGGGTGGAAATGGTAGCATTCTTTACCGTTTATTTTTGTTTATCTTCAAAAACCAGATAAACAAATCCTAAATAATAAGCTTGGGCAGCAAACTTAGCTGTAGGCTTTACAAAATTTTCCTCATGGTTCATTATTACATTTGACTTTTTGTTTAGGTACAGGTAGCAGATAGGAGCTAGGTACTGCCTTGGTACTATTAGTTGCCATTATCATAGTCTTAAAAAGAATTACTGCCCTATAGAAGAATCCTTAATTTTACTTTCAGAAGGTGTGCTCCACTCAGTGATTTTCTGCTGTTAGGGTTTTTTGGGTGCATCTTGGATATTGTCTGTTACAGATCACTACAAAGAGAGTATATGTGTAGAGCCAATGTCAAAAAATAGCTTTTACTAACAATTGTCAAGCATGTGAGGGTCAGGAATTGATATCCTATCTAAGGGACTGTTTCCTGTAGGTTTCCACAAAGCAAACTAGCACCAACTCCAGGGGCTCAAAAGTAATGGAGTACGATTTTTCCTCACAGTCCTAATAAAATTCTATTGTGTAATGACTAAAAAAAAAAGGATGTGTTTAAAAGTAGGGCTTGTGGAAACCAGATTAGACAATTTATTTTAACTTCCATTGAAACTTCTCTTTTGTCTCTCTCTGCTGAATAGGATTTGCCATTTTTTCCTGCAACTGATCCAGTAAATTTTAAGAAAATAAGAAATACAGAAAGTCATTATTCCATTATCTCAGCATGTAGCTAACAGCATCATCTTTATAGTTAACATACACTATTCAGTGACTTTGTATTTTGGGTGACACACACTTTCTGCCACTTCCAAGTTTGATTTACTCCTGTTCCCTGGGCTACCACAATTAAAGTGTTTATGATCGTGAAGCAAAGGTGTGACAGAAATGTTATCTATTCTCTCAGAGTATTTAAAGTTTTCAACTGTGCAAGAGGAATGGGAAGAACTCTTAGTCTGCCCAACAAATCCATGCCTACAGCTTCAATTACATTTCAGTCAAATTTTTTGATTTTGTTTCTATCATCAATCTTTGGTTAAATCCATCCTTTGTGAAGAAGTCAGTGAATGTAAACTCTTGTTGTGTTTAATAGTTGTCTGAGATTAATGCAATCCACTACTTTTTCAATTATCTTGCTAATTATAGCTACTGAAAAAGTTTCTGCAGATTAATTTTAGGTCATGGCTGTTTTCAGCTGGTTCTTTGGGGTAGATAGTCTGCTCTTTGAATGAATCATTTTGTTCCTTTCCAAATATTTTTAAATTATTAAAGCAAATATTTCTTCATTTATTTTCTACCTCTGACTATTGCAACTGTTGAAGCAACTTAGTTTAGGGTTTTTTATTTTGTTTCACTATGTTCCTTTGTCATCACTTTAGCCCCCAAAATAGGACTTTACTGATGTACAGATTTCCATGCTAGCATTTTTGCACAGAAAGGAATTTCACACAATACTACCAGTAATTTCCCTGGCAGTATTCACAATCTGGAGCTATCGAATCTATGAGTGAAAGCTCTTGTTTGCCGAGTGCAGACTGCATTTTAGAGCAGATAACATTTATTTTGTATGACTAAAAAGGCATAAAAAACCCTAATGAAATTTGCACATATTATGTTAGTGTCAGCAGAAAAAGAAGAAGTTCATTCTTGGTTTAGTTTCAGAACCATCTTCTTTTTCCAAATAATACAGCATACTGAATCATAATGTGCCTGTAAAAAGTCAAATTTGAATCCATTAAGGAGTTGCTCACTAGAAGCTGGATGTGCTCTAAAGCACACTAAATTTCATTCTACTGAAGGAACAAAATACGGTTCAGGAAAAAAAGAGTCATAACACAAGTCTGGAATTTCTTAACTTAATTACACCTAATTTAATGTGAATTATGCTTGATGTAATAAAGTGATAGTCAGAAGAAAAATGTTAGCAAAGAACATTGTGAAGAAGGTAGCACTCCACATCTATAGTCAATAGAATTAATGCTAGAAAATGTAAAAGATAATTAAAAGTAGGAAGTTATAATAACCCCAAGGAACTGCGATCACATGAATGCTGAAAAAAAAAAGCAATTAAAAGGGGGAAAAGAATAATAATATTGTGTCTAAATAGCCAAGTTATGTTTTAGATGTGCTTTGGCTGACTGTAGCTCCAAAAGTATGAACATTGCATGAGCAAGCAGGATTTTCTCTTTGCTCTTTAGCGGCTTACATGTAGCTCACAGATGTCTTCTGTCTCAGTTCAGTTTAATCCAATCAACTCACCTCACCCCACCCTATCCTATACTTACCCGTTAGAATGTTTTTTGGGCTGAAAACCAGCTGCTTCTTCCTGCTAAAGTTGGCATATGGAATATAGCAAGAGCACTTCCTTTCACTCATCATGTGTCCATGGCTCTCAAGGTCAAAACTGCTGAAACCAAGGTAAAGAGAATTGAGTTTTTTTAGTGTTGTATATGTCAGCAGATAGTATTAGAGAATTAGACAACTGCTGTGGGCTGGAATGAACTGCTGCTTTCATTCTTACAGGCTGTTCTCCAATGTTCTCTTCCTAAGAAAACTCCCAGATTAAAAAGATACTTTATCCTATAGTGCTGGCAGAAGGTACTGCAAAGTACATCTTATAAAAAGGATTTCAAAATATGTGATGTTGTTCCACTTTTGAGATAAAATTCTTGGAAGTGTCATAAAATTTTACATTTGATGTCACCAGTGATTTCCTAAGATTCTTCTTTCAAGTTATTTTGACATATAATGAATAATCCTGTAGATTTTAACTTGTGAGTTTTTTGCTTCGAAATACCAGAAGATCTAGAAAGGGAAAAATAGATCGAAAATAAAAAGTATTCTCAGGTTAAAAAAAAGTATGCCTAAATTTCTGTGGCAAAGTCAAATAAAAAAAAAATTGGTAGAATGTGATAAAACTGGAAAATTTTCAGTGTTTTTATTTTCATGTTGTGTGCATTTTCTTGGCTTACTCAAGTAAGCAAAGCATACAGCTAATGCCTCACTACATTGCTAAGACAGGGACTAGGAATATTCTGGGTACCAAGAGAAAAATACTGTGCCTTTGAGGCCAAACAAAGTTGGTCGCTGACTTCAAGGCAGGGAATTCACCTACTGTAATTACAGGTCAATAGGTCATCATCTCACAGCATTCCTTCAGTTCTGGGATTCTCCCTTCAGTCCTCTCTCCCCACTTTTACTACTGTGCCAATCTCCATCTAGGGCAGATAAGGCTTCACAGAGGCAGTTGCAAGAGGAGGGCCAATGGAAAAAGGACAATCACAGGAAAAGTGCATTTGCCCAGAGCAATGAAACGAAAAAATTCTCACCAAAAATGTTACAGACATTAAACTTCCAATGCTTGAAGTTATTCTCAGGGGAGTAGGAGGCAGCATGGCTGCCTAACTTACATGTGACATTGTAGTTGATTACCATTCCCACAGTCATGGTGTGCACTGTGGAAAGGAAGGAATCAAATGGGTTATTTGGCCAATTTTCATTTAGAATAAGAATACAGACAGGGCAAAGGAGCTGTACTTAGCCCACAGCCAATGTGGCTGAAGAGATTAATAGCTCTCAGTTTTTGTTTGGCTTTGTTTTGATGTCGGGGAAAAAAAAAAGATTAAGACTGTCCTGGACTTTTTGTTATTAACAAATATCAGTTTGTACAGGCATGATGGGTTTATCTCCTGCTGCATTAGAAACTAAAGCTCTTTGGTCTCTCCTTTTGTGGGAGATAGATGCAGTATTCAATATTGAGCACTTTACAACATTTAGCAATATAAAAATAAGTGGTTTGATATATTCACAGTGTTCCCACTTCTGTCAATGTTGGATGCTTCTGTAAATACATTACCTACCACACAACCACTCAAAGAACTAAGGCCAGAAATCAATGTTAGAGTTGAAGTTTCATCCTCAGAAGTATCTACTACTGCTCAGTAAGATCTCTTCTTTCAGAAAGGAGTTTGTTCCCTTTGCAAGTCAAGATGTCCTTCCTGCATCTTTCGAATTTGTCTAGCTAGAACTTGTAGCTGTTTACTTCTTGTGTCTTCTCTGATAGATTAAAGACCCCTTAAGTACCTGGTATTTTCTGTGAAGGTACTTATCCATCATAATCAAATCATCCCTTGGAGCTAAACAGATTGACCTCTTTAGGGCTGTAGCCCTAATGAAGAAAAACCCCAAACATTTCTAGCTACAGCTCCCTTTTGAGTCACTTCTCTATACCTTCTTAATTTCTTAATAACCATCAAAAAATGTCCTTCTCCTTTTGGGAACACTTGTAAATTGTATATATAGTAGGTATATAACAATATATGATAGGAAAAAAGCCATACATTATAGCCACAGGTTAGGAGCTGAAAGGTACCAAAGAGCTTTTAGCATATTTATGTAATCAGCAACAGCAAAAATTCTCCTTAAATGTTTTATTTTACTTTTTTTTTCACATTATACTTGATAGAAATCTAGAATTATTTTCTGAGAATGCCTGATGTTAACATGGCTTTAGGTTTTACTGTTTCATTCCCTTTTGCAGGTTGTTCTGGTGAACCTGTTGATATGCATAATAGTTTTCTACACTGTGTACTATGTGGTCCTCTCTGTGTGCTTTGCAGTATTCAGGTAAGACTTCCCTGTCTTCAGTCTGATATGCTGGTTTACTGGAACTCATGGGTGGAGATATGCCTGTTTGAAGGAAGCATCCAGACTGAGGAACATAATTTTTCAAATTCAGTCAAATTGTTGTAGCTGAACCTTCTTTCAAATTGGCAAGTGGAGACTCAAAACTAATATAAAATGTTGGGTCTAATATTTGTCCTTGCAGTTACACCATGTAAATTAATGAACGTAAGAGAAAAGATGACATGAAAAAATGACAGGAAAATAAAGATTTTATAGTCAATGAAAAAAACAAAATGTATCCTCCCAGGAAGTTATTGATTATCATGCATAGCACCAAATATCTTAAATAGAAGTGAGCAAGGGCAAAACCAAAACTCAGAATGGGACTTAGAGAGCTTGTAAAAACTCAGAGTGTTCCATTTATCCTATTTAAAAACACTTGTAATATGTCATGTAATCTAAACTCTAAATACTAAATACTAAAACTCTCTGTTTAAATTTATTTATTTTGTTTCCACAGGATTAAAATGTTGGATGGTTTGGCACCTTTTGATTTTAAAACAAATCCTTCATGGATTAACCCATATTATTTAGGTAAGTGAAGTTTCTATATCTTTTTTATTCCCCCTCACTCAAGAAACTATATTGCATATGGATGTAAACTTGTCTTCCAATGGATAGTATTTTAAAGCTGTTTCAGTAATGATTTCTGTATTTTAACTACACTGCAATTAAATGTTTATGCATCTTGCCAGCACTTCTCATTTCTGTACTGCTATTTAAAATTTGAGTGATTTTTAGGCTTTTTGTTGAGTTCTTCTTCTGATCTTGCATCATCAGAAGAAAATGTCCTGCTTTGCCAGGATGCTTCATTTTCATTGCAGAACAATTACCTATTCTCCATCAAGTTCCTTTACAAAGTCATTTAATTTAATTTTCTTACTGCAGCAAATTTCTTATGAATCATTGGATTCAGATCAGAGAAATGGGTCACATTCAACTAATGGCAATTTTGCTTTGGTAATGCTTGAATGCAGTGGGCATTAAAATATGAGAATTTGATTGTAGCTCAAACCCTAAAAGTATCTTTATATATCCTAATACAAATTTCTGCAATTTTTCTGAAGCTCTCAAAATATATTCTTTTTCCTAAACAGCAATTCCTAAAAAATTACATGCATACATAAAAATTTACCAGATTTGTAATCTATTTTACAAAGGCAAACCTCGTAATCTCCCTGTAAAATACATACAGCTCAAAAGTAAATTGGTTTGAAGCTTAAAAGAGTAATAAAAATGCATGGAAGTTTGTACAGTGTTAATACTGATTTCAGATGAAGAAAGAACATTTATGTTATGCCAGTGGAAAAAAAATTAAAGTATATTCCATTAGAATTACTTTTCAGGGCCAAATGTAATTACTGTATCTCAACATGATTTTTTTCCCCCAAATTTTATTAGTTTGATGCAGCATGTTTATATCTAAAAGCCAGCAGCTATTTCACACCACCAATTAGTATTGCATCCTCCTTTCTGTCCATCCATGAAAATGCATGACTGTCTCAGGTATTTTATCTTCTTATTGCTATTGTTTGGAATATAAGAAGAAGTCTTTCAAAACTGTGTTTGGTAAAAATATCCTATTTTCCTTTACAGTTCTTGTGATATCCTTGGAAATAACTTTCTTCCTTTGTGGTCTGCTGTTTGCTCTGGTTGTGGAAGAATGGGTTTGGGACTATGCTGTAACAGTTACTGTTATTCATATCATCATAACTTCAGTCGGTAAGTAGGTTTACTGCTAAATATTTGCTTAGTATCACAAGTTAAAGGACAAATCCACTAGGATTCATCCAATGTATTACTGGACTAACTTAATTTTCCCTAAAGCTAAATGCATCTGTATCTCTATTTTCCATCCATTTGACTCATGCCTCTATTTAAATTCTTCCATTATAAACTTAATTCTGGATCTGTTGCAGAATTTTAAACCATTATATTCTTATGAAAAAATCAGAGGTTTAGTTCATATTCTAACAATTCATATCAAACCGATCCAGGCTAGATACAATTTCTGCATCTGGGAGATGTGGGGTTTTTTTTTCAAAACAAGACATTAATATTGTTCATGTCTGGATATTTTAAGAACTACTCATTAACACTTTAGCTCAACTTCAGAGTAAAAATGGAGTGTTTCTTCAGCAAAGTCAGTGCAAAGGTTTTAAGTCAGATCATTTGAACTAAATCTCAGTGAGGAAAATGAAGCATTTTACCACAGCAACACATTTCCCCCATGAAACTCTACCCCTTAAAGGAAAGAAAAAGAAAAGAATTAGCTGCTGTAAATGAGACCCATCACCTCTTTTTGCCAGCACCTAGTAATCTGCTCCCTCTTCTCATGCTGTTTAGCAGAATGCTTCTATGGCTAATTAGGAAATATATTTTAACTCCATGGTTGCCAGACCCTATGTAGAGTCAGACAAGATTCTTTTCTCCTAAAACAATGAGGTTAATATGTTTATTCTAGTATGCAGAAAAAGGAAAATATTTTTGACAAATTAGGACACCCTTCCTACTGTATAGAGATTATTCTTTCATTTTCCATTGCTTTGCTCATTTGTCTTTTAGCACTTTATAGTGGGAGATTCCCCAGTTCCCTAACAAATTAAGCTAGACACCAACAGAGACTTTATCTTAAAAAATTAGGCATAATTTCTCATCTACTAAATTTGTTTTTTTGGAATTTAAACTACTGCTATTCCTCATAAATAATTTTTGTATGTAAATAAGATATTTACAAAAGGTACCAAATTCCCCCCCCCCCCGTTTGTACATAATTTTTACAGGGAGTTAGCTTCTGTCATTATATCGGATGGTGTGTCTTGATGTCCCAACAGCCCCAGATTTATCATTGCTTCCTTCAGATGGCCAGCCAAACCTCTGCTGACTGCCCCTGAGCTGCCAGCATAAGCAGTGTGCTTCTCAGCCCCCTTTAATGCCCCTTCAGCTTTCTTTGGGGGGAAATATGGGGTCAGAGAATGGCCCTGCAGTTATCCCACAGTGGGGATGTGGGTCAGCTTGGGTGTGGCCAGGACAGGTGCATGTCAAGACCTAAAGCATTTGTCATTTCAATATATGTAAAAAATATAATCTATGAAAAATAACTAAGCAGACCTTTGATACCACAGTGCATTGCTTACTTGTCCCCATTCTTACTGTTTTAAAATTCACATTTCTACTTTTCTTCTTCTCGCAGTTATGTCTGAATTTCCCCTGATGTTACACTGGTGGCTGGCATTAGGTATAATTTCTTTTTTTAAAGTTTATGTTGCTTAAATCTGTGTAGAAAATTAGTGTTTATAGTATGAATTGCTGCCTCACTAATTTGAGAATTGACAACATTTAAAGAAGAAGTACAGGCATTTTGTTCATAATTCTTTTAATAACAGTGGTAAATAAAGCTGTACTAGGATTTTCCTCACCTTAGAAAAATCTTCTCTTTTAAGGCCAGAATATGCACATCTTACATTAGTCTTGCAAACAAATAGCAGATTTGAAATAAGTCATGATTAAATCCTGACTAATCTCAATTAGTCAGGACTTAATCATGACTTATTTAACCTGTAATAAGTTGAAATGTATCTCAATTCAGGTGTCAGAAAGACAGTTGCCCAAAGTCGCAGCCTTTCTTGATACCCTTTAAAATCAATGAAGAAAACCGGGTACCTTCAGAGGCAAGATTTAGAAACATTATGTACAAGTACTTATGAAAGATGAGATGAATTTCAGTCATTACATTTCCTCAAAGTGAATGGCAAAACTCCATTTCTGAATGTTTAATTTTCTGTAAAATTAGAAGCATAGATTTCTACATGAAAAGTAGATGGTCTTGAAAAATAGTAGTTAAGGGAAGATTATCTTGAAAAGATAAGATTATCTTGAAAAAGGGTAAAAGTAGATTATCTTGAAAAACAATAGCTAAGGAAAAAGTAAGTAAGGGACTGGCTTCTGTTCCTCTTTCTTATTTTATGGATAACAAGGATCAACCACTGCAATAAATTCCCAAGTGATGGGGAGAGATAAATAAATTCCTTGCCCTACAACAGATTTTGCATTAGCAGTTGTGGAGGCTGATATCTTTGTAAGTAGTTAAAGCCTTGGGTAAAATATTTAAGTAGGAGGGCTGGTTTTTTTTTTTGGTTTTTTTTTTTTTTTTAATGGAAGATAAAATTAATGTCAGTTGAAAGTTTTATCATAAAGTTTGTATTCCACTATAAAAATTAATACAAAACAACCATATCTTTTCTTTCAGGATCTGGAGTAATTTCAATGATTTGTGGAGGACAGATTTTGGCATATTGCTTGTTCAAAGACAACTTCATTTACCCAATTCTAGATGACTTTTGAAAAGGAGTATTAGAACTTGCCTTTATATCTATGTGAATTCTATTGTTTCATTAATCAATGTAATTAAAACGAAGTCAGCAACTGTCTAATTGAAAGGTAAATATTTAGCTTACCAGACCTCTTGTATCTTATGTTTTTTGGCATTATCATCACTTTCAGCTTTGTATGCACATTTTTCATTAATCAAGTAATTAGATACACTGTCTCTTTTTTAAAAACCAAGAAGCCATAAGGAGGATTAGAGCAATGGTGCAACATTCCTGCAAAATCCTACAAGTAGAAGGAAAACATTTATTTGAATGTAATGCTTTCAGGGTGCCTGTTATCTGCTGTATTTTATGAAATGCTGACTCTAACTTAGACTGCTGTCTGACCTCTCACAAGCACTGAAAAACTTTAAAGTCACCTTATCTGGCATAAATCAGTGTAGGTTTAAAGGAGTCTTTACTGATAAACTCCTGGCAAAGGAGAATGGTTGGACAGCACATAGCTCTGCACATCATTCCATTTTAAAGCTCACACTTAGAAGCTGCCCAAGCCAACGGGAGGCAGAGACGCAATCCCTAATGCTGGGTTCACCCTTTTTGCTTCCAGGGGTGCTACAGGCAAATGTTTTCTACAAAAGCTTCAGGCTATTCTCACTTCCACTATTGACCCATTTAGGTCTGGCTGTGCTGAAAGGGGGAAAGGCAAATGCTACTGACACACTTTTCTACATACCCTTCTTTCTTCTCCAGCTACCGGTGGCCAAAGTGGGAGTTTATGGAGTGGTAATTAAAAACAACAAACAAACTGGAGTAGTGGCTTCAATTTACTCTTTATGTCTTTAATAATAATGAAGTTGTAACAGAAAAATCGTGAGAAGGCAACTTAGTCTTAAATATGAAATCCAGCGATTGGATTTCAACTGCAGTTTGTTCAGAAGAGGAAAAATAAATTGCTCTTTGCACAGGAGTGCTAAATGTTGAATTTGCCTTAATCTCACTCAATAGATGATGCCTCTGAAGAACGAGACCCCTGTTAATCTAATCAAATTCTTTAATTTATTGCAAGTTATGACATTTTCAATTAAGTTTCAGTACTGAAAGTATATGTACAGTGGGAAGTACCATTCAGAAGACTCCCAAAAGAAGGAGTTTGTTTCTCATGAATGATACCTATGTGTGTCATTTTAGAGAGAAACCCAATATGTAAATACATACACTGAACAGATGTAGACTTCAGAAGATTTTCAGCATCATATGCTGCATACTGAAGTCAGAAGGGATAATTGTGGAGAGTGAATAAACTGACTTGCAAATCTTCAGAAACATGACTGTGCAGATAACTGATACTATAGTTTGGAAAATGTTTGGGCACTTCTGGGTTTGTTTAATTTCAGAATTATAGAAATGGATGGGAAGGAAGTAAGGTTTACCATAAAATTGTACCCTTGTTCTTTTCCTCACAGAGTTTGTGTGTGTAGGTAGTGTGCCATGTGGCACAACATGAGTGGATTAGATATAAAGTTAATCCATGGGTGGAACATGTTTCTGTTTTTAACCTGACAGGATTTTCCTCTATGTGTGTCAGCTCAGCTGTAGCTTTTAGTTGCTCTACTGCCCAGTCTTAACATTTTTGACTTTTATTTTCTATTTAAAATTTTAAATCACCAGCAAGAAATATCTTCTGACTAATATGAAGAGTGCTTTAGTCCCAGTATTTCTTCAAAGCACATACAACTAAGCCAGTGTTAGAAAATCAACCACAGCAAGACTTCTGTCAAGGATTAAAAGCATTAGACCAGCTACTAAAGGGTTATTAGGTTTTTGCATTACTTTCAGATATGGAATTGTGAGACAATTTCAACATTATTTATTTCATCTTTTCCATCACTTCTGTGTTGCATCCAATGATAAATATTACACCTAATGTGAAAGTGTAGGAAAATTCCATATTGTGCAAATAAATATTAACATATGAGAACATGAGCTGTATTTGTGTGGCCATTACCTGGTTAGAAGCCTTCAGATATAATATCTAATACTGTGTGATTCCTGACTGAGGTACCAAAAGAGTACTTTTGAATATGACAAACCTGGCTGTTTCTGGAACAAAAATAAAGTGTCCCACTTGAGCAATTTGCATGTGACTAATTTATAACAGTCAAGACAGTCAAGGTGGCAAAGAAGAGCTGCTGGAAGAGACAAAGTCCACTGTATATACTTCCTGGCAGACCTGCTGAAGAGAGCAAGAAAAGAGATCTGCAGTAAACAGAATGAAAAAAGAGAAAACAACAACAGGGACATGTTTTGGAAAAAAAGGCAGGGGAAAGCGAGAAATGAGAAGACCGAAACAGACAAGACTGGTGAAAGAAGAATAAAATCTGCAGACTGAACTTTTAGGACTGGAGTCTCATGACATGAGACTTGTATGCCACTTGTAAGCAGCAGTCTGTTTTTCTGATGATGTACATGATTCTAGAACAGGTGTTCTCCACATCCATAGTTACAAGCATAATCTGTGATGTTATGCTTGTGCCTCCTGCCCCAGATTTTCAGAATTCTTTGCTGCCTGACTCAGCTAGTTACAGGAATATTGTCTAATGTAGTTGTTGTGGGTTTAGTGTTATTTAACCTCTTGTGACACAGTCTAGCAGTCGCAGTCACAAGTTTGCACATACCCAGGTATCAGTGGGGGTGTAATCAATCTAGAAAACATTACAAGCAGAAGAAGACTTAATCTACTTCCAGGCAGAGTCTGCAGGGAAGAAGATTAGAAGTTGCAAACAGAAATCAGTGGAAGAGTACACAAATAGCATTCCTTAATAATAGCTTATTTAGAGTCATTTTAAGATTTCTTTTCAGAGGCAAGAAACTTCTTTTCATCATGTCCAACCACCTACTGAGACAGATTATAGTTCTTGGTTCAGCCCTCTCTCTAAAGGGCCCTGGATTCATCCTTGCTCCAAGTGGTGAAGTGTCTTTCTTGTAACAAAGAATGTGAGTGAAGTAGGGGGGGAGGTGGGGGGTAGCTGAGACTCTAAACATGTATCCTTAGGCTAATGCTTAGGAAAGTGGCTAATGCCAAAAAAACTCCACAAACCTTGTTCTGGGACCAACAAACTAACTCAATCACATAAAATCCAAACAAATATCAAATTACAGAGTACAGGAAACATTATGATTTCTTGGTTGGCATTTTTGCAAAAATACAGGTTAAATACTTATAATTTCCAAATGTAGTAAAGAGTTGGTTATTACAAACTAAGCCTGTCATTTTTTCAGCTCTGTAAATTGCTTGATCAACATTTCCATCTCTTTTGTATGCAAACTTTAAAAAGTGAGCAAAACAAAACCTTACACTACTCATTATTTCTGTGTTCCTAAAAATACCACCAGCTGGGGCACCAATAAATACAAGAAAACACAGTATGAATAATGCTGGATTACCAGCAATGTAGATGAGTCACCTTCAGTTTCCTGCATTGGATATACATGCACAGAATTCCTGTGGCCCACAGTCTTTCGACCAAGTGAGCTTTGTTTAACTGAGAAAAGATGTGAAAGCCTTACACATTCTTTATTTCATCATCTGGCATGTATGCTGACACACCACAAAGTTAGATCCTTGTTAATCTCCACAGGTATTTAAAGATTTATTCAATTTTTCTTTTTTATTTTTCCAACGTGATGTACTTGGAATATTTATTTCTTGGCTTAAGATCCTGTGTAATCATCCATCTGCTCAGTAATGTCTAATACTCTAATCTCTCCTTTTTTCTGAGCTAATCATGGCCCCAGACAGCATGCACTCTCTCATTAGATGTCAGAGAGGATAAAGGTCTTAGGAATGGTTATAAAATTTGATGGTGTAATTAATACTTTTATTATTGGCTTTAAAAATTTTAGTGTGAGGCTATGTCCCAACCTCTCCTCTGCCCAAGGAGATTGATATGGATGCCTTTACAGCTGCTCTTCAGTTGCATCAGGATGCTGGTTTATGCCTGTTTTGTAGGGCAAGCTTGCTCTGTGATAGACTTAGGTCCTACTCCATCCATCCAACAATTCACGGGACACAAGGAATACCTTGTAGTCCTCTCCCAGTTCATACACTCAGGTTTCCTCTGCCAGCCAAGGTGAAAGAAGGGAAAGAGATGTGCTTAGGTGTTCTCCTGACATGTAGCATGGCATGGGCTTTGACTAGGGATTTGGGACACCAAATACCACAGTGAAAACCTGAGGAAAGGCCTTGGCCCCAATCTTTTCAGGTGGCCAACCTCTAGAAAACAGTCGTCTTCAGATGAAAGGATGAATGGTTGAAACTGGAACCTGTAAGGAGGATGCAAATTATGTTACATCCTTGCTGTCACTGTCCTAAAATCATGTTGGTTGCACCCATTTTTGCTCCTTACTTTCCAGTGAAAATAAATCCTAGTGGGACATTATTTGCTGTGCATTTGCAAAAAGATCTGTAAACAAAGGGCTGACTCTTGCTTCCAAAGCAAAGATCTCAATTGTAACAATTCTTTATAAAAGGACCACAGTATCCAGATGCTCTCTCAGAGTGATCTTGTCACCAGATTTTCAGCACCCAAAGAAGAAGTGTTTAAAAAGGGTTATGGAAGAATGCTCAAATACATTAAAAATTACCAATGTCCTAGCATTCTTCAGAAACTTCTCAATACAAATCTAGATCAATAGCTTTTGAAATATACTGAAAAAAAGTGCTTTGATACACTTTGTAAACCTCAATGGGGTTCCACACAAAGAAGTACCATTAAAATTGACAGAAAAGATCAATGTGTTTGATATCCCCCATGGTATGAACTGAAAAAATTTGCAGATACTAGCAAAATCACACAAGCAAATTCAACTGAAATTATATTGACATTAATTCAAATTTAGTATTTTAAAATAATCTGAATTATAATGGACTGTTTTAACACAACTTCTCTGTAAAATTAAAGCAAATCCTACAAAAGTCAGAGTACAATCCCAGGAGAGAGAAAGGCAGGCAGGGAGTGGCAAAGGCAGAAGGAAGAAGGTGTCTCAAGAATGTAGCAGCTTCAGTACAGAGGCAGAATGAAAGAGAACTTAAAGGCAATGAGCCAAGTTACTTACCTCAGAGCAATTTTCCATTCTACTGGGAGATGTGCTGGTAGCTAGTCCTGGCAAAACTTTTCAGTAAATCAATGATACAAGAAAATTCATTTCAAGACACCCAAAACCATCACTGAACACAGTTGATTGAATTTTGCTTGAAAAAGAAGAAAGTGAAGAGCGCCAGTGTCGGTTCATTTCAGTGCCATTAGGTCTCAGTTGTTCAGGACAGACCCACAAGGGTAGAAGCAATGACAGTGGAGACATTCAGATCTAAACCAGTGAACTCCCTAGATCCCTGGAATTCATCAGTCAATTATTTGGCATGCTATGCTTTACAGCAGCTTTTTTAAGCATTCAACACTTGCTTTAGAAATAAATTTTATTTTCTGAACATTTGCCATTGAAACATTTATAGAAAAATGAAAATTGTAATTTTCATTACAAGTTTTTCCATTGTCAGGAAATGAAACAACATCAGGTCTTCAAGTTTTGAGCAAATAAAGTCAGTTTTGAATAAAAATAAAGTTCTGTTGAACTGAAATTTTCTCACAAAAATCTGCTTAGACCAGAAGGCAATTTTATTGAAAAAAACCCTTTTTCTCCCAAATGATGATGTTTCAGACCTTATTTGTTTTATGTATTTTTAGAATGTGTTATGTATCACTAGATAACATTTGCAGACTGTTCCAGTTGCCGAGGTAACTATGTTATTTTAATGATCAGCAGAGAGGATCATTATGTAAAACATTATGTTAATTTCAAACACAGAAAATTGATGTCTTGCTGTTACCTTGAAGCTGCACCTTTTTTTTTTCCCTTAAAGTGCATTTTTCCATGAAAATTAATGGTATAGCTAAGTGCTTGAGTATCCTTTTCAGAGTGATTCAGGATGGCTTTAAAGGAAAATACGGCAAAAAATTACACCTGACAACCAACTAATGGCAGATGAAGAAATTCAAACCACCATATTCTTTTACAGGAAGAGTGTAGGAAAAATTTTTCCAAATATTCTTAATGAACATGGACAGTGTGCAGGAATTTTAGGAGAGTGCATCTATAATTTCCTTTTTAACTTTGAAATGTATTATTGTTTAGTTAAGGAAAGCAAATTATAAAGCATATTTGAGTTTATGAGAAAGTATATTGTCCATGATACAGACCATCTGATGAAGATATTAAAAACATGACATTAAATTTTTGCTGTTTTTATTAGATTATGTATCTATAAGATTACTAGATTATACCAACAGTACAAATGCCATGCATTTACAATTCTACTGCAATCACAAATGCTCTTTCTGAGCCTGCAGAGACAACCTTGCTGGTGTTAGTAGTTCATGGTGCATGTCTGTTCTCAACCTTCCTTTCTCCATTAAAAAAATTGAAAATGATCCAAACTGTGTCTCACATAAATTCTAGGGTTCATAATGACAATTGCTGCTGTAGTACACCAACCTCACCATGGCAAATTGTCTCAGGCTAGCAAATGCAACACAATTTTGTCACCAGAATCTTCTTTCGCCTCTTCTCTGAAGTTCTGCCTACAGATTGTGTTAAATTATGAACGCTTCATTCTCCAGGTGGAACTGGATGCTTTTATGTATCAGAATATGATATGCTCAAGACATCTGAGAGCTCCTATATTCTCCTGACACTTCATCATAATCACCAGATCCATTTTAGAGTCAGTGAACTCTTCTGACAATACTCAAAGTGCATTTTGATGGAGTCTATATTTATACGGACTATACCTCTTCATTCCACGGAGCTTACTCGAATCCCTTCCCAAGGATTTCCTCTGCAGGCAAAGCTCTGACTTCAAAAGGTGGTAGCTCTTTTTCAGATTTTTTACCAATAATTACACCTAATACACTGCTCCTCTGTTTCAACCTCACTACCCTGACATGCTCATCTGACACACTGAGGTTTGCCAGTTTGTACATATCCCAAGGAGGATTGCGAGTGGAAAATGTAAGAATGGGAATGAAACCTCAAGAATTGAATTAAATCAGCTAGATACATTAAAAAGAACATATGATGATCAGCTGGGAATAGCCATCTATTAGCTAATAGGATTAGGAATTTATTTCCTCCTTCCAACAGCTTATGCTTCACTTGTCTACTACGGGTGACCAAAGACTTTATCCTGAGAAGCTTTCTTTCCATCCTTAGTGTGGTGAAAATAGTGGGCTAAATTTTTAGTCCTTTGAATTATTTAAATTTTTCTGAGGTATAGCTTTCTGCTACAAAATGCTGATTACTCAAAAATCTAAAAGTTTTTTTTTTAGAAATCTTCTGACAGAATATAAACAAAATACAGGTTACCCTCTTGACTTCTAAAATACACCTGAACATGATGCAAAAAAAACTTAAGTAAAAAAAGGTACGCTTTTCTCAAAAATCTGATACTGTCAAGAATGCAGAGATAGAATGGATTAGAGACAACAGGAAACCACAGAGTTAAAATTCTGACTGTCCATGGGGATTTCCAAGTAGTACTTTCTAGAAAAACTGAAATAAAATTTACTGTAGCCAGCTTACTTCAAGATATATATAAATACATATATATAAATATTAAAAAATATACATATATATAGGTGATACATGTCTATATATGCATATGAAAAAAATTATATATGAATCAATAATAGCTTACAGGTACAAACTTCTAATTTATAGCAAATATTTAAATTATATCTTTGTGGCACTAAGCTTACTTCCAAGCTGTCTACAGACCCCACAGATACTTTCCAGTGTCTGGAAACATTTCATGTACTGTGGCTTATCTCTGTTGATAAATTTCATTACTTTGAATGTTATTTGGACAGCGAAATCCTTCATTAGATTAAGTAATTTAATGAAGTATTTTGAGTCAGAAAACATGAAATACAGTTTTGTGTGCAAGCTTTCTTCATAGAAGGTAATGTGTGCATTATGAATGTCTTTGAATTACACTTAACACATACAACTTTCTTCAAGAGCCTTGTCCTGTTCAGTGCCCACAGTGGATGCACAGGAAGGGGAGAATAAGGCTGAAGGGATACTCTTAATTTGGAGTGCACCAGAAACTAAGTAATTAACATTCATATATTCGAAAATGTGGATCTTATGTTCTAATCACTTGTTCTGCGATCATTTAGGTTGATCTTCACAGCAATAAAGATCCCAGAATTTTCTCCAGAACCCAAATCAAACAGAGGTAGAAATTACTTATATGTGGTTTATATGAGAAGTCATTCACTGTAGAGTTGAAATTTCAAGACATCAAAGATCCAGTAGTGCTTTCTACAGGTAATGTCTGTTTTTCAGTACCCTTACAGTTACACCAATGATGTTTTATTGCTCCCAGCCTTAATTTGACTTCCTTCTGCTTCAGTCCTTTAGGTTCTTACTGGTAGATTAAAGAACTATGACAAATCCTCCTGAGTAAACCCTAACAAGCCCTAATCAATCCACCTCTCCTTCCCCGTCCTCTGCTGAGCTGAATGGAGCGCAGACACCGGTTTCGTACGGCCAGGCAGGTTGCCCAGGCCAACAATCACATCCCTTGCCCCTCATTTAACTCTTCCCCACTGAGCAGTGTTCGAGAGAGGCACCGTGCGGGTCTCAGCCGTGCCTTACAAGGCTGGGACGGGACCGGCTGCCCCCTCCCGCGGGGCACCCACGCCGCACCTCCCCGCCCGTGTTCCCGCACGCTCCCCTTCCATCTGCCCTGAGCGGAGGGCAGCGGCCGGAGGCCGTCCCGACGGCGGGGACTCCCCGCTCTCCGCTCATGAAGATGCTCGGGGGTCGCGGCCCAGCCGCCCCCAGCGCCCGCCCCGCTCCGAGCCCCGGGCGGGGGAGAGGGCGAGGTCGGGCCGTCCCGCGGGGGGGCCCCGGCCCCGCCTCTGCCGGGCGGGGCGGCCCCGGCCGAGTGTCCGCAGCGGCGGCGGCGCGGGCCGGGCACGGCCGAGGGGCGAAGGCGCTGCCGCCCGAGGGGCCGAGAGCGGTGAAGCAGCGGCGAGGAGCCGCTGACGGAGGAGTCCCCGGGGGAGCGGCTCCCTTCTCATCGCGTGTCCCTCCCGGCCCCGAGGCAGCGGCGGGGAAGGTGACCCGGGAAGATGGTGACCGTGGTGACGAAGCTGGTGCATTACCTGCACCTGAGGTAAGGGCGGGCTAGCGCGGCCGCCGCGCTGCTCCTCCCGCCGGGCGCACACCCGGAGCGAGCGGCAGTGGCGGGGCTGTCACCGCGGCCGGGAGCGGGTTCTGCCCCGGCCGGGCGCTCCCCGCTCCGCTCCTTGTCCCGCTCTTCCCAGCCGCTCCCGAAACGCGCCTTGCGGCACCGCAGGACAGCAAGGCGCGTTCGTGGAAAACGCACGTTATCAGTCTAAAGTCTGGAAAGTCGGTGCCCCTACCCTTTGTGTAATGTAATTATACTAGCATGGACTAGACAAATTGCGCATTTAGTATTTTTTTATTACGAGTTCTGTCGGGGTGCATTACTGAGCCTAGTGTCATCTATTTCCCTAGTATCATCTATTCTAATTTACACGTAAAATACAAATATTTTTGCACTGAGTGGATGGAAAGCAAAAAAATGCGCACTCCTGGTGGTATTCCACTTGAGTTTTGTTGAATCACTGTTTTTCCCCTGTAGATGAGCACTTGATGTACATCAGAAGAGTTGATAAAAAACTTAAATAACATGTATCAAAAATAGCAAACATAAATTTGATTTCTGAACGTAATGATATTTTAGTGAAGCATTTTCACAAAAGGCTGCTCTGAGAGTTGATTTCATTACCCAATTTTTTTCAAGTTAGCCATAGGAATGAGTGGAAAAAGGGGCAGTCTGTAACTTTTTATTGGTGTGATTTAAGATCTGATTCCTAGAATACCTGCAGTCTGTAGATACATTTTAAACAATTCTTGAAATAACAATACTTTAACATGACTTGCATGACAGAAGTATGTAATAGCATCAGTTTTGCCTGGTTTTTTTTCCCACTGATTTAACTGCTACTTGTTAAACTTATTCTGTAAGTCTGACCAAAATCACAGCTCTAATTTTATAAATTTGTGTGGTTCTATACTGTTTTACTTTGCTGGGCAAATAAAGAAGGAAGTCCAGAAGGAAAAACCCTTGCCGATTTCTTACTCCTGCCTTTCTTCTGTTGTTCTCCTCTAATAGTGATTATTTGTTTAAAGAAATATTCCTGCTGATTTTGAGCCAGAGCTTCATGACTCTATTTGCTTTATAAACATCAGACTGAAAAAAACCTCAGCCTCAAAGACTTTATAATATGAAGGGAATTAGGAAACAGCAATTAGTGCAGTCAGCTGAATAAATGCAGGAAAGCAAAAAAGCTACGTTCTTTATCCAGTTCTTTGACAGCCTGATCACTGTCAAGTATTTTGTAGATATCAAGAGAAAAGATGCAAAAAGGCTGACAAGTTCAATAAACTTTAAGGATGCTCTTCTCACACTGGATTAGCAACAAGGCATTGAGAAAGAGTGAAAAGCATATCTGAAACTTTAATAAATGCTGGTCAGTGTCCTGGCTGAAGGCAGAATTTGAGTAGTTTAGTACTGGGTGAAAGAAGTCAATAAAATAAGGGAAGATATTAAGAAGTCAATCAATTTTCTTTTATATGAGGAGTTGAGCTGTTGGAGATACGGCTGAAAAGGGTCGCAGTAAATGCGACATTTGAAAGACTGAAGGTTATTAGTCCTAAATGAACATGAGTAAGGATAAATTTCCATTTGTCAGTGCTAAACAAGAGGATAGATGCTTCAGTGAGTATTGCTGGACTGGTAAATAGTGGCAGTATCTGTCAGGATATAAATGAGCAAAAGGTGTTCCCTAAAACCAGTACCCATCATCAGGACAGGGAAGATTTGCATGTTTGGTCATCTTTAGTTGTCTGTAGGCTCTAAGTGTGCATTGATTTTATCAAGATCACATAATACTTTTTTTCCCATTCATGTCACAAAATCATGACAGATAGGGATAGATGGATATTTCAGTCAATATCAGTCAGACATAACAGCTATTATTAGGTATTACCAGGTGCTTATTATTTGCTTCCTTTAATAAGTGCCCAGCAATACAAAAATGAATCCAGAAAAACACTAATGTAGAAATAAGTGCATACAAATGAAATTGTCTGACACATTCTTGAAATACTGCTATTTCTGGTTAAATAATTTTAGTAGGCTTCTGGATAGCCACACCATAATATTTATTTTACTACTCATGAGAATGGAAGTAGCTAAAAGCCAATTAACAGCAATGAACCCCAAAAAATTCACTGTCAGACTGAGTTAAGAATGGTTAGGTTGCCGGTGTGATGGAAAAAGTGCTTTTCATCAGCATTATGCTTTCTTCTCACCCTAGGCAGAACTGCTAAGGAGAAGTTGTAACTCCTGTACTCTGTGTAAATTCTTAACCATTAAGTCTCAGTCCATCAATTTAATTTTAAGGTTCTGCCACAGTTAAGTGAATAAATACTATGCTAATATATATTAAGAAAAATATATTTAAATAATAAAAATTGTACTTCATAAATTTCTAAGAACAGAGTTTATGATAAGATTAGACTATGATAATAAAATAGTACACTGGGCAGCCCAACAATTACTATAATCAGATCCTTAGAGAATAGTAACTATGCCCTTAATTCCAGTCTTACTGAGAAGTAGATAATTAATTCAAATCACTTTAAGACTTGCACAGTTAGCAGAAATGTGGACATCATGGGAACCTGTCTTTGAATGTGACACCTTGCAAAACTCAGGATCCTGTAGCTGCAGGAGTAATATTAAAACCTTGGACACTATACATCTGTTCCAAAAAGTCCCTTTTCTGAAAATCAGAAGTAAACACACTGAAATGCAATGCTCATGATGGTAGAAGAAATCATGTAGCAGTACTTGCTCTTTTATACTTACCTCAGCTAATTAACCCTCATGGCTCTGCACCATGTAAACCCCATTCTGCTGAGTCATAAACTTCTGATTAGTTTCAGCCAGACAAAAAGCAGGCTCACTGAATGGGAATGGATCAGCCAAGAAACTAATTGTAAAAATACTAAATTAGGTTCTCAGCCAGGCGAGATGCTTTCATATAAATATACTTAATGTAATTAGCTCTGTGTAAGTAAAGATTGTGCACCAAGTGAGAGGAAAGCAGTGCACAAAAAAAGAAATGAGCAGTGATTCTTGAGAACAACAGACAAAGGAGATGGCAGCAGATAGAGCAGTTTGCAATGACAACACCAGGCAACACAAGCAAACTGAAGACAAAGATGTAGACTTATGAATGTAAGACATTCATGAGGAGAGTGAACATTTGATGCTACCAAGGAGATTTCCACAGTAAATTGTATTGCAAAAATTCAAACTGAAGCGTGGCCGGTATAGTTCATTTTAGGAAGTGCAAATTCTTAAGATACACGTGGAAAAGTGCTGTCCCAGGCTTGAAATGCTGTTTTGGAAGTTCAGGTTTTTGTCAATGAATTATTAGTTTTCACGACCTGTCTCTGAAAGTGGTCACATGAAATACAACAAGATTTTTAGTTGAAGCAGCATCTAATAATACTATTTTGGAGCTGTCATGAGATCTCTACTTTTGACTATGAAATTTTTATATCTTTAAAAAGTTGTTAGCAAATAAAAATCTTCTGCTGACATTGTCAGTTACATCTTACTTCATCCCTCTGATTCCAACACCTTTATACTCACCAAAAGATCTCACTTAGGTCATGCAGCTTTGAAATAAAAATGAACTTATTGATCTGCTTCTTAAAAATGTGTGGTTTGGGTCTGCATGGTTTGAGATGTGGCTGATGGACCGAATCCTGCCTGAGCAATGTTCGTAACTGGCCTGGCACATTTTTCCTAACGGAGCTTTGGTTCAAGAAGTTTGGACAAGACACTGTGCTGATGCCACTCCAACACCTCAGCATGTGGTGGTGCATGGTTATCTTGAGGAAGGAGCATCTTCTCTTATCCTCTCTCCTGAGAGGATGAAGGAGCAGAGGAAGGAAAAAGCTACCTTGTGCTTAGAGGTCCAGCAGAGGTTGAAGCTGCTGGTACAAAACCAAACAGTCTGGACCTTGTGGTTCAGCATCCCTGGCTACCATACTTGGGCAAAGGGTTTCTCTGTGAAATTTTTTAAGAAGTTTCATGTTTCTCTTAAAAATCTCTTGGATTTCTGGGCTTGGTACTGGTGTGGCTATCTCTGGTGGCCAAGTAAAGGGCACAAAGGGTTCTACCGAGTGCTACAGGTGAGGTTAGAGAGCACAGGTATTATTTTATGGCTCCTTATGCTCCTGCAGTAACATACAAATAGTCTGCATGGACCATTGGCTGTTCTTTTATTCTTACCAGCCCCTGTTCTCCCGTCCAGCCAAAGGTATACTTGTGAATGATTTTGTTTTATTTGTAAAATTATGCATTAAAAAAAATTCATTTTGGGACACACAGGTCTGATGTTGTTGACTTCTGAAGTTCTTGAATTCATTTTCTTTTAGAAGCTTAATATGTCCTTAACATAACGTGTTTTGGGGTTTTTTTATATCTAATGTAGCCACTCTCTATTGTTCCTTATACCCTGGTGTAGGAGCACAAGACATAAGGATTAAAAAGAACTTTCTATCTCTCAGAGTGCTACCTTGCAGCTTACAAGAAAGCCACTGTCTTTAATCCACTTTGGGAACATACCAAGATTTTTAAAGATTAGGCTGTTTATCCTTCTTGATGGGTGTGCTGGAACCATGCTCCTCTTGAAATTTAGAAATGAATTTCTAATTTTATACCTACAGTTGCCAGTGGGAAGTTTCTACAGGTTTCTTTTCTATTGACATTGTCCATGAAAGGAAATTGATTTTCCCACCCAAGATATTTATGTTCATGAGCACTCACAAACAGGAATTTTATTGCTGCTTTTTAGCTGCTTGTGCTGAATAGACTCCTCTTTTCCATGTGATTGTCCACATTTGACCACATCTTTCTTGATTATGAGTGATTGGAAGCAACACTATAATTTTACTTAATGTGTGATCAATGTCTGTGATATTAAAAGTCTGCTCTCTAGCCTGATACAGCTAAATGTACACAAAACTACCAATACCTTTTTATTCTGTACAACACTGTGTTTGATGGCTTCCTTATGACCAATTAGTATCTGTCATTTCAAACTGAGGAGCCCCCTGGCTTAAAGTAAAAAATATAGTTATTAAGTCTATTAAATTCATGCACTTGTGCATGATTTTTTATTTTTTCACTCCTTTCATTAAGCCATTTTTCCTGCATAATATCCTGTACTTTCTCTAAATTGATATCCATAATTTTATAATATCAGTAAATTTCACATTCTTCTTTCTGTGCCAAAGTAATGAATGAAAATATCAAATAATAAGATCATTATTATTGGAGGGAACCCAGAGAAATTTTAATAGGAAGACTCTCCCAGTTCACTGGTTTGTTTTTCAATGTAATGTATTGCTATCTCTTTTAAGATAAGCCTTTCTCTCATTTACAAACTTCCATTGTTCCCACTCTCCTCTTAGTTTAACTTTGTATGTAGTTATAGTCCTTATGTGTTCCAGTATCAAGTGCAATACTGAAGGCCATATAGGATTTATCTCCTGCAGCCCCTGCTCCTTAATGCATGTTATTTTATTATTACAATCCGTATTTACCTTGGTAAAGGTTATTGATGCTTTTTATTTTATCCCAGTTTTCCATTTACTGTTGTGTCTCAAATATGCTCTCCTTTGGAGCACTTAAAGACTTGCCCACTGTCAAGCTCAGAGTAGCAGGGGTAAAGTTGCCAGTTTTTGTCTTTCTGAATTATATTTGTTATGTTATGTTGACATTCCCTGGTAATATGGCATCACTTAAGCTGATAGATTATTGTAATCACTTACTATTGAATTCTTAGGGAAATTATTTCAATATCCAGGATAGATCTGTTCTGCTTGCCTAAATTTTACCAAACCTTAAAAACTTTGCTTCTTGCTTGAATACAATGTAGTGTTATCCAGAGATTTTCAGGACTGGGCTGGCTTTTGCTGTCGTCATCCTGACAGAGTATTGAGTTGGGAAGTTTTGGGATGGCCATGCCAACATTATCTTTGATCTCAACTTTATTCTTACTGTGCAGCAACTTCATTGCCACTTAATTTCTCCTTTTCTCTGTACTGTCAAAGAATACGATACATAATTTAATTTATATTGTTAGGTGTCAAGACCTGTCAGCTGTCAGGAGCCTGCTTGACTTTTGGCAATTCTTACTTTATCCCTACATTTTTGACTTTTAAGACAGAGTTTTCTTATGCAGTGTTTAGATAAATCATTTATTTTCTCAACTGAAGATGCTGCACACTTGTCAGTGATCTTTATGGAGCTCCCAACCCTTTTCCTTCAGAAGATACTAAACATCTGAGAAACCTGTGGTGAGGTTGTGGAACAGAGAACTCAAGGTCTTTAGACTTAGGAATAATCTGTGTGTAAGCCTGAACTCTTATTTTTATTTAAAACTGACATGCAAAGGAAAAAGCATGCACTCAGCAAAAAGCTGTTAGTAACTACATGCTGTTTAAAGTTGTCAATTCAGCTCATTTTGACTAGAAAGGATTACTAAATGATTGTATTTCCAGCTCTGCAAAGAAGTCACCCTCTTCCATCAGCACTTTTGGCTCAAGAAAAGGATATTTGTTCATCTCTGCTTTCAAATGGCTTAAACCACTTTCTGACCAATCTATGATAATTGACAAAAGAATTCTCAGAGTAAATGAAGAGTTTCAACCTAGCAGTTTTCCCTCAATTGAACTTAATTCAATCTTTGACTAAAGGCCATCACTGATGTTTTGTTATCATTTAATTTCTCACCATTCTGCTCCATGGGATACCTCCTGGAAACCATACAAAGGCAGGATGATTATCAGAGCCCAAGGAACATGCCCTGGGACACTCACCATTTCAGATTCTCACTGATGAGAAAGCTTGCCAGATGCAATAGAAAGAGACACTTGCACTGTTTGGAAGGTGACCTTTGCCACCAGGGGAAGGATGGTTGCCAGATATTTTCCCAGCATCTCCTCTCTCTGATACTACCTGGCAAACCAGGCATGGTCTTGGTTGGGCAGCCCACATGGTGGCTTTTCCAGCACTGTAAAGGAGATGGCTGCAGTAACTGTGAGCTTGTTTTCCTCATTCTCTTAGGGAGTACAACAGTATATGTGGCATACACACAGACCTTCATCCCCTTGCTATTCCTGCTCAGATGCTTATTCCTTCAATCCTTCCTCACATATCATCTCAGCAAAACTGACTGCAGTAAGAATTGAAAAGTCTAATATTACCTTTTTTTAAGATTGATCAATAGAATCAATGGATATTTGATTTTTATCATGTAATAAGTTTTTATCAGCCACATTCCTCCATTGTACTGTCAAAACTTCCTTCATAATCTCTGGATTTAAAAAAAGCAGCCAGTGTGGCCATCAGAGTCCATCAGCTTGGAGGCAAGAGTTCCATCACTTCAATAATTTTTCTTTCTGTACCATAGAGAACAAAATAAGAAAGAGAGCTGTATGAAGTAAGATTTGAGATATCAGAGATTTAAAGCAGGAGCAGTGAAAATTAATAGAAAGTCAGCTCAACAAAATAATATAGACAAGCACATTTTACTTACTAGAAGCCAGCAACCCAGAAAGAGCTCTTGGGCACTGTGTCCCACTGAGCTGCAGAAATTTGAATAGTTATCTGATGGAGGAATTAGGAATCCAGACATTTTGTGGACTTACTGATACGTGAGTCAAGCAATGTCATGACAAGAACTTTGTGACTTTGAGAAAAAACAGTATATAGTTGCATTTGTTAAAAATATTCTTCCTAGAGAGCATAGTAACAACTAGTGACAGCAAAGAAATGCATGCCAATGCCATTAAAAAAGTCCACCTAGATTGAAAAGCAAAATACAAGAAAAAACCAAAAAAAGTGTCAAGAATGCCATTTGGAGGCAAACTGAACCCAAAGATGTCCAGCAGAAGGGAAGTAGTCATAGGTATTCAATAAATTTAATGTTTTTAAGAACAGAAATGCTAATGCTTCATGTCTGCTGAAAAATAAGCTTAAAGTCAAGACATATATCATTTATGGAGCTAAAAATTCTGTTTATTTCTTCCTTGCATCAAGTTTGGACAAAGATATTTTTTCCTGTTGTATTTGATTCTGCTCTCAAAGTTGGAATGTCTGTAGGCAGTGAAGTTGTCAGTCTCCTCATACTCATGGCAAGGGCATGCATTGACATCGTGGACTTTATCATAATTTCTGAGATGAAATCAAATGGCCTAGGGATTTACACAAAGTAATGAGAGCCAGACCTACATTCCCTTGTTTACAGGTATCTTTACCTTAATTTCCTTTCTACAGAATTGACATTTCCTCTAGCAAAAATGAGAGAATCCCTGCCCCTCTCTACAGGTGCAAGCCAACTCTTATGGTCCAATCTATAATGCTATCCAATTTTTAAAGTTTTCTCCAAAGCCCAGGTTTGGGGACACTACAGCAAAGGGTGGGTGCAAGAGGATAACTGATCTATCATGTATGTTTCCTGTAGGAAGTTTTAATTCTGTGAAAATAATTTAGGTCCTCTCTCTTCTTCCCAGCAGAGAAACATATGGCCCTGCATTTGGTGGCCAGCACTAGCAACAGATTAACATCTCCCATAAATGCTGCATTTTGCCATTATGATGGTAAATGCTATTAGACCTGGGCATAATGAGACAAGAGATTTCATAGCCATAGAGAAGCACATATTCTCTACAAATTAGGGACATGGTATTGGTTTTTAATTACATATATAAGATAGAATGGTTTATATCTCCAATAATCTTTAAAGGCTGCCATCTGCCTCTAGACAAACTTAAGAAGGAAACCTAATTTGGATAAAAACCTGCTTGAATAGTTAATTCAGTTAAGGGATCAATTTCTAATAAAATTGAAGGATTGGGCTGTGTGATAATCCTTTGAACTACCTGCAGCAGCAAATTTGCCCTTAGCTTTTCTTTCCCACAGTGCCACACTGGCTACCAGCTTTCTGGTAAGTGAGGGAAAGGTGTTTTACCCAGTAAGGTATATAAAAACTGACTGTAACAAAATTGAAAGGATTTTAAAATTACTTCTGTTGTAATATTAATAAGAGCAGTAAAACTCATCAAAATATAGATGATAATAATAAAAAAAGAACATTAAAATATGTAGTAGTGATATGAGGTAAGTAGATGTTTTTAAGATTTATTTAAAAGTAAGAATTATGAAGGCATGCTCATGTGCATGTACTTACTGGAAATGGGATCAGCAGAGGCCTTCAGTGTTATGGGACAGACTGACATGAAATGAGGACAGAACAGAGGTGTTTAAGTAAATATCACTTTGAAATGTCTTAGTATTTCAGAGCTGTGTTTCTTCTCCTAAAACAAAAGCAGTTTCCATGCAGTGAACTCCCTGGTATTTACTGCACTCTGTGCCCTTAGCAATTTCACTTGAACTCTTTTACATGGCAGAGTATAAGGTCCAGATCAATTTGATAAGTAGGAAATCATAATGAGCTCTTTATAATAGATTTAAGTGCAGTAAAGGATGCTATGTTTTCTTTCAAGGTGTCTTTAGAGCTAACATAGAGACACCATTTTAATGTTCTGTGCTTCATGGTGTTGTCAATTTAATGGTTTACATAAGAATTGTAAATCCTTCATGACATTTTTACTAAAGGAAATACTACTTCATCTACTATGCTGCTAACAGCATTGGTAAGTGAGAAGTTCAGAGCAGTGTCAGAGCTTAGCTACATTAGCCATTTGTAGGGAAAGAAAAGCCTCTATTAATGCTTATGCACTAGAATTAAGATGACTTGAATGCTGTAATCCTTCCTGTTCAGCTATTGGCATCATGCTGCCATCTGACAACAGCTGTTTCCTTCTTAATCTGGTGGAAAAAAATGCTGGTAGATTGTTACTTGCACCATTACAAGCTTAGTCGTTCCATTTTATGTTTTAGTAAATATGAACAGTGTTTCATGATAAAACCCTGTTTAACCCTCTTTAATGTATCCATGTGTTACATATAGTATAGTTTTGTTTATGTTTGCTTCAGTAATTACCTAAAGAGCTGACATTGTTCTGTGCCGGCATTTTACTTTTAGTTCTGTAGTTAGGAACAGCCATGATCCAAAACTTGTCATGAGGAAAAAAGCCAGGCATTTGGGGCACATAAAAAAAATGAGTAAGCACTGCATGTCATGACACTTTGTAATCACCATTCTTGGCAGAAGGCCAAGCATGGAGTTCATAGCGGCTTCTGAAGCTGCTGGAGCTGGAGGGTCCTCCCTGGAGCTGGATATCAGGCTGACATCTCTGCATTTCCTTACAGCTGCTACTTTCAAGACACAAAAATATATTTGCCTCACCTATCCCTTGAGCTTCAGATTATGGGGGTGCTTAGGTGAGTTTTGGAAATCCAAAACTCATCGGTGGGAATCAGGTTTGAACACTGCTGGATCACAGTCCCATCATAGGTGCTGGTTTGACTGACAGCTACTGGTATGCCCACATATATTGAATACATTTGGTACTGGAGATAAAACCTTGCTAAATGACAAAGTATTCCTTGAAAGCAGAAGACCGAGCATTTGTATTTTTTCTTTTTTTTTTAACACAAAAGCCTCCTTTTGAGCTGGTGATACACAGAATAGTGACCACTGTTGGTTGTGGAGCTGGAGAGTTTAACTGAAGATCCTGTCCTTTACGTGTGTTTTCTGAGTTTAGCTTGGGAACACAATGGAATTCAGACATGGATAAAGGGGAGGAAAAAAAGAGTCACACTAAAAATCAGGCAAAATTAGGCAAATAATTCTCTACCTTTCAAAATGATGAACTTAATTTCAGGTAAATCATTTGACTAGAAAACACAGATGTCAATATTTACAAGAACAATGGAAGCTACCGAAGGCAGCTGGTTTGCACCCACCATTACCCAGCACTGTGTGTAGGTGTGCTGTAGATCACCCCAAGGGTACAAATCTCTCTGATACACAGGAAAGGGGGAAAGGACTATGTGATTTTCAGATTAGGAACTATTTTTCCCTGATCCAGACAATTATTGTGAACAATTCTAATTATTGGTGGCAGAAATACTCAGAGTAATCCCAGAACTTCCAGCAGCAGAAACCCCAGCTTCTGGAGAAAATGGACTTGGGTCCAAAGTCTCCTAAAATGCACCTTCACTAGCCCAGTAGCTGTTGAGAGAAGTGAAAGCAAAGCTTCTGTCTATTTTGCAAAACAAAAAATATTGTGACCAGCAGGATAGAAATGAAAAATGGTCCCGCTCTTCTGTCTACTCTTGCTATCAGATTTGCACTCTGAGAAACAACGTTCCTTAATGTCTGTGGTCGATGGTTCCTCAGACTGGAACACTCACCCCATGAACTGGCTGCACAGAGACTGAACTTCTCGCTCATTTCCCTGTCATTTGTGCAACTATTAATTTGTAATTCAGAGGATCTTTGAACCTACTCTTGTATTAGCTAAGAGCCATGCTGAGATTGTTAACTTAGCAAATCACTTGATTCTGCAGCTCTCCTTTGTGTTAGCTGCTTCCAGTAATGAGACTTTGCATGCAAATACAAATAGTTGGAGCAAAATGAAAAACTCTAGGCTCTAATAGATAAAATTAAATATTGTAAATATTTTCATGACACTGCAGAATGTATGAATAATGATCAAGTGTTTACGAATGAAATGGAAGGAAACAAAATATGGAATTCTTCGCTAATATTAAAGATCTGCTATATAAACTGTATTTAATACCATCTTCAAAGAGATGAGTTCTTGGGAGTATTCTCAAGGGGATTTGTTTAATTTGCTCTATCTACCTTGGCTTAATCTGCAGTAAATAAAGTTTATTTAAAATACATTCTTAGGTTTCTGTCCTACTGACTCAAATATAACACCAAAACCAAACAATCAGCACCACAGTCTTTGGGCATCAGTATGAGCTGGATTATGAGCTCTAGAAATGCCTCCAAAAGTAATTTTTTGAAGGACGTGGATCTGATAATATATACAGACATTTACAGTGAGAACAGATTTGTTTAAGGAAGTATTCTAATCCAGATGCGTTCTAAATATTTTTACTTTTAATCATAGCAAAATGCATTTGACAGTTTTTATTCATTAACTTAAAAATATTAGTTAGAAATTCAGAGTGATGCAGATGTCTTTCTCTTTGTCCACTGACATTTTTGATATTTACATTTCCAATCAGGGCATAAACACAACAGTTTCGTTGACTAAAGTGCACTGTTAAAATTTAAATGCATGTTTATTTTGTGAATACATAATTCACTGAATTAAGATAACACTGAACATCCACTATGAGCAGGGAGCATGGCTTTCAATTTAGAAAGGGGCCTGTATTCTGCAGGTAAGTACACTGTCAGTGTTAGTCTGTGTTTAAAATGTTTCAGCTACAGGGGTTAGAGTTGAAGAATCGCTTCATTTCTGCAAAGCTAGAGCAGGCTTCACAAGATCCATGACTGGGAATGAGTTCCTGAGAATTGCTTGTGACAACTGCATGTTAAATGTGATCCAGATTTCCTTGAAAGGTGATGGTTTTAAACCTAAGGAAGTTGTATCCTCAGAAAGTTCAATAAATTCAATTAATTAAATTCATTAATTGAATAGGATGTGTTACTTTAAAAAAAATAAATAATGCAGTGTAATAAAGATATTTTTTCTAGTGTCCTATAGCGAAGAATAATTTCTATTTTTTGTCATTCACATGCATTTACATTACTCTCATTGCTGCAAGGAACAAGAATTATTTTAAATTATGGCCTATTTGAACATAAAAGTAGCTCTACTGGTTTGGACAGAAAGCCCATCTCCCTGGTATCCTACTTGTTTAAAAGACACCCATGAAAGAGTTTTAAGGAAGGGCAATATTGCCAGTGCTCTCACCAGCTTGCAGCCATATGCTGCCAGGCAATTCCTGAGCCAGATGTTCTTTCTGTGTATTTAGCAATAGTCCATGGATAAATTTTCCACAAACATGTCTGGTCTTGCCGAGAACTTGTGAAAGCTTTTAGCTTCACCAGCATCCTGCAGCCAGCAACACCACTGTGTAATGACACATGATGTGGAATGCCACCCCCTCCAGTTTGTTTTGAGTCTGTTTCTTCATTGTAATTACTGTCAATTCCCCTTAGTGATGCAGCTGGAAGAGACAGTGAATGACCCATTGATACAACTCTTTTCTTCTCCCTTGAGGTCTGTGTCTCAGTAATTTAGTTCCCTGTCTTTACCTGTAGACCACCCACTCTATTCTCTATAAAGGTTTGGTGGCTTTTAAACATTGATCCTATAATGACAGTGGCCTGCAGTCAAATCACTAGGATTGCTTGTATGAGCCAGGTATGTTCAACTAAGTCCTGAATTAGAAATGGTATTTAATATAGTTTAAATCTGAATATTGTTTGAACATAAACACAGCTTCCTTTATATTGTGTTGGATGTTTGGGAAAATCAGCCTCTTAACAGAAAACCTGATCTGACTGAACAATTTAGGCCAGACACATAAAATACTTATTTTATTATTAATGCACATTGTTTGCTTCTGTAAGAATATGTTATGCCAAAAGAGTTTCCCATGTACTTTTTTGACTTAAAAGTCTTTCTGACATACACCAAGCATAGTATAGTAAATGCTACTGGGAGATTTGTAAATATATTCCCAGTATTCTTCTGTACTTTGCAATATATCTATAATTTAAGAATGGTGCTTAATCATCTATCCCAGCACTTCTGCACTTTCAGACCCTAAATGTGAATAATACAAAATCCAGTACATGTAGTGGGTCCTTGCAAAGCAACTGTGATGAAGCTTTATTTTAAAATTTTCATGTTCATGCTTTTCATTAAAGTACTTATCTGCAGCCAAGATAATAGGAAATTAGGTTGACTAAAATAGCTACAATAGTCTGAACTGAATAGTTAAAAGTAGGGAATTCTACTGATTAAAGCAGGGTACTTGAAACATGGCAATATCTTATAGCTATAACTATTTCACAGCTTGTTGGCAGCTAAAAAATTATGTACCTGCTTCAAGGGGAAAAACAACATTGCAGTTTTGCCCATGTGAATAGTATATTAGGCAGCATTTAAGACATTTTAGACTATTATGGTTATGTATTGAAATATATATTTCTCCATAATGTTGCAGCACACATTATACATTGGGCTGATTCCTTGTAAAAATATCTTCATGTGATTTCTGTAATGAAATGCACTTTGGATAGATAATAACCTAATGCTTCCACAAATAGATAAGTCTGAAACTGTGTCTAGGAAAAAGCAAAATATTCTATTTGAAAACTGCTCCTATGAGCATCTGCTCTCAGAGTAGCAATAATCTTTTATAGCAATTTTGTCTTAATTTTTAGTGATGATCCAAAGCAACTACAGGGAAAAAAAAAACAGGCTAAGGAAAAAAATTTTAAAATAATTATTTTGGTGGGCATGCAGCTTTTTCCCCTCTTAACTGTTCAGTCATGGCCAGGATCCCCAAAACCATCAGAGAGATGTGGTGTTTGTGCTATTGCTTGGATAAAACTAAGATGTCTAAAGATTAATTCTTCTAATTTTTAGAAGTGCTTTTTGGGCTTTTGCACTCCTGAAAACCAGCCTGTTCCAGTGAGAAATGTGGATTTTTAGAAATAATAGTTATACTAGGAAAAGCCCTACTATGGTTGCAATAGAAAAGCACTTTACACTACTACAGCCACCTAAATACCTGAACAGGTATTAAATGTTAAAAGTACTCTTATATTGGTAAAATTATCTACAGTAGTATGTTTTCTCTGTACCCATTCTGGAGGAGTCTAGCTGGCAAAATTAAAGTGTAGAAGGCCACAGTGAGAAAGCTTCTATTCCAAAATTCTCCTGATTCCTTTTGGATGTGCTCAGAACTTGGGTGCTGTTGACAAGTGCCCAGCCTGAACTGTAAATACCTTTCTGAACATGAAAGGGAGAGGGAGCTGACACCTGGTAATCCCATCATTTTGGTGGGCTCTGTGCAGGGAATAATTGTGCACAAAATCTTGTGGAATTTCACACTGCTGTTTCATTCTCCTGTCTGTTCTGGGGTTTTTTACCTGAAAGAAAGAGTGCTCTAATTTTTTGCCATAGTGCTATTTCCTGAAAGACCTCTCTGGTACTAGGAATGATGTTGAAATGAATCAGAAAGTGATCTAAGCAAAAAATGCAAAAAGATAGCAGAATGAGGGAATAGGAATAGGTTGTCCTATAATCATCCCCCAATGGAAAAGAAAAAAACCAACAACAAAACAAACCACAAGGAACAAGCAATTTAAATACTTAAAATTGAGACTCTTTTATGAATCCAAACACAGACAGGAAACAATTCACTCACGGATCTATTTATTTGTTCCTCAGAAAATAATTTACAAGCCCAAAGCCAGGCTGGTGGATCATCCAGTTCCAGCAGCACTGGGCCAGGGGACTGAAATCTTGGTAGGAGCTACCCTGGTGCCCATCTGTCACTTGTGTACCGGGGTTGGGGCAGGAACAGGCGAGAGGCAGGATGGTAGAAAGGCAAAGAAGGCTTTAATCAAAAGAACCGTGCGGTTTTTACAGAGTGGTACGATAGGTTCTGTTCTATTGGCTAACTAACAGAAACATCTTTCTCACACACTGTCCTTGAGAGGAACAGAAAAATAAAGTAGAAAACCACAACCTGCAAATTGTTTATAATCAACAGGTTATCACATCTTTCCAACTCCCTAAAACTTCTCACAAGCCGCTGTGAGAAACGCTTGCTGTTTCTCTCTCCCTGTCCCATGGCATCACACTCATCTCTCCTGCATCACCTCAGAGATGAGTGTAAAGGAGTCCAAGTGCTGCAGCAGGTACTGAGCTCACAAGACAGGAACTAGGGGCTAAAATATTAGTCCAGGAAAATCAGAAGAGGCTTTGTCTCTAGTGGTTTCATCATTTTGCTTCACGTGCTCTTGCAACAGAAAAACTTCAGTATTCTACTGCCCTGTCATTTACAACCCCATTTCCCGAGTCTTTTTCAGCCTTTGATGAAATAAGGCTACCTTCTTCACAAACACTGATGATCTCAGCTATGGAATGATAACTTCTTGTTCTACAATGGAGGCTTTCACCTTATAATTTATCAATTTGCCTTTTGTTTATTCATCAATCTTTATCATCTGTTGCCTTAAGAAGAGAACTTCAAACAATTTATGGCAATCCTATTAGACAATTAGAAAATCTGGAGTGCTGATCATTGTATATCTGCATATATGGTCAATGAGGGAGAAAAAACCCATATTTGTATAATAGTTGAAGTTTTCTAGTTTGTGGCCTGTGTGCTGGTTTTGCCACGCTTCTGGTTTGTCCTTCACCTTGCAGCCTGAGAAAAGCAAAACACAAACAACAGGATTTTCATATGAGTACTGCTTGATTTCTCCTAACCAGCTAAGCTAACAGAAATGTAATTTCATTATATTTATCAATAACACTTACGATTCTGAGAAAATATAAAGACCTCTGGAGTGGAGGTACTTGTGTATAGCTGAAGGTTTTGTACATTAGCCAGCAGGTGATGAAAAATCCTACAGATGATTTTCCCCTCGTACTTCTGTAAGATGTTCCAAAACACAGGTAAAATAATTAGGTTCTAAATCCCCTCAAGAATAGAAGATCTCGTGGTATTAGAGGTATCTTCTTTTTAATATTTTCTACCAAATTTCATTGTTATTCATGCTTACATACAAGGTGACTCCTCTTCTCAATGAGAATTTGTGAAATACTCAAATTACTGCAAGTGCTCACTTGTGTTTCAGTTTTAAAGATGGTAGAACAAGTGCTTTGAAAAAGTGGTGGAACCAGAAGTTTATGCAGCTGATTTACTATACTGGGATTGTTAAACTGCATAATTACTGATAAAGAGACGCTAGCCTGGCTGGAAATTATGTGGCCCTTTAAAAATGTTACTTTTCATTACACAAAATGGAATCCTCATCTTTTTGCTTCTGCCTGTCTCATTCACAGTATATAAAGTAGCGCAGCACTGTCTTTAATGGTCAAGAAAGAATAGAAAAGAGGTGCTGATGATTCTTTGATATTTTAAGTAATTTGTCCCATGATAAGAGATAGATGGAGTAATCTAAATTCTGAGATAGAAATATTACTGACCAGATTATAATGCCTTCTGCCAATTTGTTTTTATATTTAGTAAAAAATACTCTGCTCAAAGGAGGTGATTGTCCCACTCTGCTCTGCACTGGTGAGGCCTCACCTTGAACACTATTTACAGTTTTGGGCACCACAATATTAAAAAAAGATACTAACTATTAGAGAGCATCCAAAGGAGAGCCATGAGGATGGTGAGGGGCCCTGAGGGGAAGCTGTATGAATAGGGCTGAGGTCACTTGTCTCTTCAGCCTGGAGGAGACTGAGGGAAGACCTTATTGTAGTCTGCAGCATCTTCATGAGGGGAAGAGGAGGGGCAGGCACTGTGGTGATCACTGACACGAGCTGAGGGAATGGCCTGAAGCTGAATCAGGAAAGTTCTAGGCTAGATGTCAGGAAAGGTTTTTCACCCAGAGGATGTTTTAGCACTGAACAGGCTCCCCAGAGAAAGTGGGAGATAGTGTACAAGGGACAGTGTTCCCTGATTCTGGGAACTGCTTTCTGTCCCTGAGAGAAATGCATTCTTCCACTGATGCAAGTTAGTAGCACTGCTCCCATTGATTCTTCAAGTGCCAAGATGAAATCAAGGGCAGCCAAGAGCTGCAGATGGTCTTTCTCATCAAAGCCCAAACAGCAGTGCAGCTGTACGTTGTTACTGCTCGCTCTGACCCCAGTTCCCTATGGCAGCCATATGGCCTGGAAGCATTCCCTGGTACTCTTCCCTCTTGCAGGATACACGTGTGCATCCTACTCTGCACACCAGCCCCACTTCCCTGGACAGTTTTGTGTTCTGATTTTGCCTGTGACTGTATTGATTGCTCCCAGTGAATCTATAATTATCTTTGTTAGATTAAAATTTCAGGAGACTTGGTCATAGATGTCTCCACAATGTTTATGTTTAAGTATATGTAAATTTGCATTACTTTCCACATATGCATCCTCACTGAAAAGTTACTTCAGCTTCCCTTTTTTTTTTTTCCTTTCTGGACATATGGTGAACAGTATTGTACAGAGTGTGAGTTATTAAATAGTAAGATACTACAGTAAATCAAAGTAAATCTAACCACTATAACATAAATACAGTTTTTGGGGGTGAATATCTTCCAAGTGAACTGCAAATGTTATGTTTTTCCTGTAGAAACTACACTATAATATCTTGGTGTAGGCAAATGTTCAAGTTTAGCCTTCTGTAATTCCAGCAATTGCTTCCAAAATACACAGCAATGGTCGTATATTCTTGCCTCGTAATTCTGCAGCTCTGTCTGAACCTTGCTCTAAAAACCGATCACAATTTCTTTGCAATCAAAGATGAGCAAATTAGTGCAAATTTATTAAATACAGTCACTTGTGACTGTAACAAATGTACCCTTAGAGGGGTACCTGAAGGCTACAGACACTTTGTTTAAAATTATTTGTGACTTGTGTGTGTGGCTGTGTATCAGTCTAGAGATACTCATGAACTCCACAGTTACTGCTTGGTACATGGTTCTACAGGATAGCTGTAATAGGGCTGTGAGTTCCTATTGGTGTACAACTAGTATTTTTTCAGCTTTCTAACTGGCTTTCAGCCAAAAAGAAACAAAACCTCAAATATTAATTTCTTGCATAAATTTTTGCACAGGTATTCATGCTAATTATCCTTTTAGTTTTTATTCATCAGAGTTACTTTTGAATACCTATGAAGAGTAAATAAAAAGCATCAGAAGTACTTTCATAAAGAGTCAGGTTTTTTTCTTGCAGCTTGTATTTGTAATTTTTTTGGTTCAAAATTTGTCCAATCCTTGTTACAATAATCTTTCCAATCCCAAATGTCATATACTTACATTCATTTAAAAAAATAATTGCAAATGCTAAATGTCATTGTCAGAGTTATTTTACACAAAAGATGTTTCAAAAATTGTATGAAATGCATGAAAGCTCATTAAATAAACAAGACAAGCAAGAACTTCATTCCTTCCATGTGGGAACTTCATTCCTTCTTTCTGATTTGTCTATGATATTTGCAGATATTTGATATTTGGTTTTAAAAGATACTGTCTCATTAAGGTGGCATATCTTAAAATGTAGTCGGGACCTGACATGTGGTTAAAGTATGGTGGCCTTCTTTTGGACTTAATATTTCTGGAAAATGCTGTTCTGAGTTAATATGAACCATTTAAAAATCCATATTGAATTCAGAAGATTGTTTCCATTCAAAATAGCAAAAATAAGACTGACATCTTGAAATATTCTGTATTAAGAATGGCTGAATTTGATTGCAGTGTAAAATGTGAGAGAAAGAAACACTTTTCTAATATTTGTTTGGGATGAAAGAAGATGATGCAAAATGAATATTTTTGTCAGCAAGAAAGAACTAAGAATATTTTGCATTGTGTTAACTTGAAGCTTTACTGGGTACTCTTCAACCCTTAAAGACAAGTGGTTTTCTTTCTCACAGCCTATGACTCATACAATTGTTCCTTTCTTTGTTCTGAAGCATTTCTCCTCAGTGCATAATGACATTTCTGGATAGCTCTGGCTTGCTCAGCTTAGGATTGTGTCACAATTTTCATGAGCTTTTCTGACTGACTAAACTCTCCTCCTTTGTGGCTGCTCTGTTTTATTTTACCAGATGTTTTTGTGCTACAACTTCAGCTGTGATCAAATCTGCAGGCAACAGCAAAATTAGAAGGGTAAGGAAGGGAAGAGCTCCCAGTCAATGTGCTGACTGACTTAGTTAACATGTGTGGGAGAGAGCATGGTTTCAACTTCCTAGCCAGATTCAGGCTGAAAAAAACTATCCCAAACCCGACTGAAGCCTGATCTAAGATGGGGGGTGGGGATGGTGACACAGAACCCGAGCAATGGACACAGCCTGTCTGTAAAGTAATTAATCATATATTTATTTCCAAGTATGCTCTCTGCATTTGCTAGCACCCTCCCATCTTTCTTGATGAAACTGTAGCTGGTGAGTTCATCAGTTGTTACATCCCAGATACCGGATAGAGGGGTCTATTTCCTGATCTAAGGAATAAAGTGGGGGGGGGGTGGTTTAGCTACCTGAGTCTTCTTCACTCCTGCCTCTTCGGTTGGTTTGGTGTTGGATGCAATGTCCAAGGGAAGAGACAAACCCAGGATTTCTGGCCTTCATGACAGCAGCCTCTCAACAACAGAGTAAATGCCCCCTTCCATTCAGAAGCATAGCACAAATCCCTGAGGAGACCTTTCAGAAGGAGCTTCCTCTGTGTGCTTTGATGTGCAAGCCAGTCAGCAGGGCTGCTCCAAGTGTATCAGACAGTGCATGATGTTCAGATCAGTCTCACTAATGTGAGAAGCAGCCATGTAAAAGCTGATGTTTTCCACAATACTGTGCCTGTGATACAGTCAAGAAAGTATCTGTGATGTACAAAGTCCCAGTTGCTCTACAGAGTTCAGGGTCTTCAGGCTCAATAAAGATCAGTTCAAATTGAAATAGATGCAGAAAGAGTCAGCAAAGAGTCAGGAGGATGGAAGATCTCCCTCTGAAAGAAAACCAAAAGTGTGTTTAACTCAGAAAAAAAAAATCTTTTTTAAGGGTTATACAGCTGCCTTGGATAAATGCAGAACATGATTGAACAGAAAAATGAGATACCATTCTCAAAACTTTTTATTTTATCTATCTTTATTTCATTTTCAAATGCTAGTAGAGTGTATCTACCTCTGCAGTGAATCCATTCAGTGTGCACCGCATTTAGATAATACTTTGGGAGAATTAAGAAGGGGCAAGGTGATTATATTTGGCAAATACAACCACCTTTTCATAATTAGCGACATATGTGAAGTCATGATTTATAAAATTAAAGCTGTATCAGTAGTAGTTAAAGAAAAAGGGGCCATTCAGAGTTACCAATGAAAATCCCTTAGTCTCCAACACTCATGGTGAATTCCCGTTTCCCAAAGTGGCATGAAACATCAGTTATGGCTTTTAGTTTTCTCTGAAAGTCCTATGCCTCATGTGGAGATTCTATAAAGTGCACTAGATTTATCATCTGTTTTCTATGCCTGTGGATGCAGAAATCCATGCCATTTTATCCCTATTAAATCATGCACCAAATGAAAGTAAATCTAGTGATGTAATGGGAAATAATTTTCTGCATTTTTTGGTACCTTTCAATGTAATTGAACATATGGTCTATACTCCTCATAAATAGCTAGATATTATCAGCCCTCTTATATGGATTCCCTGTTACAGGGAAAGGGAAGCAAGAATTGATATGAGGGCTTGTGCAAGGTCACACTACAAATAGATGTGGATAAATTACTTCTACAGAAACAGATATACCTCTCTGGGTAAAATTCAGCAGCTGTCTGACCATGAGTAAAAACATAAGGCAGATGAGAACCTCAGCCGCTCAATCCCTGTGCTGTGATTTACATAAGGTAAACAGATGGGCAGCAGTGGGCAAGATCTAAATTCCTCCAGAGAAAGCATTCAAGAAAAACCAAACAGGATTAAATAGAATAAATGCACGTGCTCATTAGTCTTCATATGGATAATCTCAAAAGCTGCACTGGTGGTTCCTGTTTCACCTTCTGCGAAGTCATGGAATTAAAAATTACCAAGGCAGCCACCAGAGTGCACCAGATACATTTTAGAACAATTTGCGAGAAAAGTGAACAACCTAGGAACTGTTACTCCCTTTTCTTGCGGTCTTCTTTTGTTTTTGTTATGGCAAACGAATCATCAGCTCTTTAACTATGTGTGCTGAGGGCAGTGAGGAAGAAGGTGAAGACTCAGAAAGCTAGGAAAGCATCACTGCTTTCTGTGTACACGTGTGACTTCATCGCCTCCTTTGCCATTTGGGGATGTGTAAGATGATCTGAAACACCTCCTACCTATCAGTACTGAACATTTTGAGCTACCGACTACTCCACGCTGTGTATGCCATATGGTGCACATTGTAACTGGATGTTGCATCTTCCATAATTTGAAGGGCAACATAGAAGCATTAAAGGAGAAGTTTATCAGACAGATGCGCACATCTGCATGTTACCTACTCATATAGCCAGCCTTTCTAGTCAGTGGAAATAAATGGACAATTTTGGCACAGGATTTGTCTTTATGTGCTGAAGTGGAGGTCTAACATAGGACAGAGGATTTTACCCTCTAAAAGATCACTTCTTTCATGGATTTCTAATGGCATGTAAAATCAGCTGCCTAGCTCTAGGCATCAAGAGTTAAGTACCTGTAATCTACATTTTTGTATTATTCCTAGCATTGATTATTAACAGCTGCAGAACACTCTTCACCTACAATCACCTCTTGATTGTTCTTTAGGTAGTGGAGCACAGCAACACATGAAATGTGTAGCGCAATAAGGGTTCGATTTCATCTTACAGTACACAAACAATGCTCCATTTAATGTGTTTCCTGGCTTCTGGCTGGAACCCTGGAAATATAATTTGGACAACAGAAGTGCTGCCATTTTATTTCAATGTGAATTAGGTGAGTGAGCTGGTCAGACATTTTCCGCTCAGTTTAAAACCCAACTGAGCAAATGATAGAACAGATAATAGAAGGGAAAGGTTGAAACTCCCCTGCATTAAAAATATGCTTAAAAATCCAGTTGTACTTCTACTTTAGCACTGCAGTAGTTGTCAAAATGCTTTTGGGTGTGGGGATTTCTAGATCTCAGTGGGAACAAATCCATCTACTGCCATTGAAGTCAGCCTGTGAATTTAAATTTGTCAGCTGACCTGTTACTATTTCCTCTAGCCAATTCTTCTCAGTTGGTTGCATTTTTATCTGCTGATAATTAACATATCATTAGGAAATGGAATGTGAAAAATCACTTAACACATATTTAAAAAGAATAATCATATGTTTATACAAAATATGAAAAACAGTGTGATTTATTTTTTTATTTGGGAAAATTTTTAGAATGAAAATAAATAGCTTTGCAGTGAAGAGTCAAAAGCACATGTTGAACACATGCCTATTCAAACCCTGTAAAGCAGTGATGAAGGATGGCACTGCTGAGAAGTTCTCTTTTTGGCAGTTGTTTTGTAAAAAGAGCTCTAAGCATGAGAACCCTGCATGGTTAGCTTGGCTTTGATGACTGAGTATATTGAGTGTAAAGGCAGTGCATGACATTTAATCTAAATATTTAAACTCCTTCAAAGACTCTTGGATTCTGTAGCAAGATAGACTGATTTGTAATCTCCTTTCTCAATGATATCCTCCTTTTAGCACATAAACCTATAAGCCTCAAATGGTGTGTTCTTACCTAGTTGATTATAGGGCTGTAGAACACTTTGAGTTGGAAGTGACCTTAAAGATGATGTAATACCAAACCTCCTACCACCAACAGGGATGCCACTAGGTAGACCAAGTCCCTTAGGGCCCTATCCAATCTGGCTTTGAATGCTTCCAGAGATGGGGCATCTACAAGCTCTCTGGGCAACCAATTCACCACCCTCTGAGTAATGATTTTTTTCTTAACATCTAATCTAAACCTGCCTGCCTTCTCTCATTGTCCCTTGACCTGTCTCTATCTGCCTATATGAAAAGTCCCTCTCCCTATTTTTAAAAAGCCTCTTTTAGGTACTGGAAGGCCTCAATGAGGTCTCCCCAAAGCTTTCTCTTCTCTATGAACAACCTTACTTTCCAAATAAGTATACCTGGACCTTATTAAGAACAAAAATATTAATGACTATTAATATATTAAAGGAATTAATGACTATTTAATCAGAGTTAGGCAGAAGATATACCAGTGAGAGACACTAGCGATATTTTTTGTCAATTTACACCAACAATACACCTGTAGGTCAAAATTATCTGTCTGTGTCTAGTGTAAACTGGGAATCATTTACTCAAAGAAAACCTTGCTGGTGGGTTTGATCCTATCAAGTAGAGAAAGAAAATGTGTCTAGAGTTAGCTCCTAAATTCACTTCTATGTTTGAAGTGCATCATAATAAAGACAGATGTAAGAAGGGAATCAATATCTCTTGTGGTTTTATCACTAATTTAATCCCTAGTCTCATTTTTTAATAGGACCTTTTTTTCTTTCTAACTCCTTTTCTCACATTCCTTGCTACATGCTTATAAAAGCTTTCTCAAGGTTTCTTACTTCTTACTGTCCAGTTGACTGGTACAAACTCATTCTGGGTTTTGCCTCTCTTAATCTCCCCCCCACCCCAAACAAGGCAGGTTCTTCACCTACTCCATTTGCAGCAAGATTGTCTCTTGAGCAGCCCCTGGTGAAGTCACATTGACTTCATCTTGTTTCTGCACTCTTCTTTTTTACAGCGAGGCTGCAGCATGTTGGGTTTTCCTTAATGATGCTGTGTTTAAAGATGCTTATCAAAGAAAAAGCAGTTTACATTTTTGTTCTTATTTCACCTAATAGATATATATAGTTTGGGCAAAGGGCTTTGGAAAGCACTCATTAGACATGGAATTTTCTAAATCTTTTATTTCTGTTTTATTTTATTTATATTTTAAAGGAAGTTTTATAACTAAGTGCGGTATTTGGCATGCAACCAGTTAGCTGAAGCTTTAGACAAGGCCAGGTCCTAAGGACCCTGGTATTTATGTTTAGTTTTTCTGGTTTAGTTCAAAAGGAAAAAAACCGGGTTCTTCAGGAAATAATTTTGCATTCTGCCTATGCTGTTTAACAATTAACCACATGTGCATTTAAAGAAAGAGACAAATGCACCAGCAGACAGGAGTGCTAACATACGTTAATAGGATGTTTTCTCACCTCATGCTGATGTATTTCCAATGAGAGCTGTGAAAACAGAAGTCTTGGTTGCATGCTTGTGTGAGAAGTTTGGCTAATTTTTGCCTTTGGGACACAGGATGAGATGTAGAGAGAGTGCAATAGCTTTGCAGTGGGAGTACAGTGAAATCTTTTCACAGTCCCAAGTTTTGCAGTGGTTTCATGTCCTTGCTTTTGTGAGTGTGTAGGTACATGCAGACAATTTGTCTCAGTGCTTTAGGTGCGCACTGCTAGTTGAACTGTTGTAACCATCATACTAAGCTATTGCTGAAGCTGCTCTGCCTTCTCTTTTACCCATTCCCTTTGCAGAAGGAGAACATCTGTGGAGGTGAGGCAGCCTATGCATTGTAAATATTATTTCCTATGCATTGTAAATATTAAAAAATTAAAGAATCACATAGTTAAAAATTGACCTGCTCCTTTTTCTAATTTATATGCATAGTGTATTTTTTGCTACTTATGTCTTTTTAATAAATTGGGTTTTTAAAATTTCATGTGAAAATTTTGATTAAAAAATAACAATACAAAACCAAAACATCTTGGCTGGCTGCCTACAGATAAAACATCCAAGAAACCACGGAAGAGGCATGCTTTATCAAAACCCACCCTCTTTTCAATAGTTCATATGATTTTAAAAGTAAGGCAGCACGTGACCCTCAGGTGTGTGAGAAATGAAAAGGGAACTCTGTAATAGCTGGCCTATTTAACGACATCCAAGTTTTCCTGTGCTTGTAAAGTTGGGACTCTTCTCAAAAATTTAATGGCAACTTTACACTTTTTAAAGGAATTGGGACTTCTTCCTGTTCGGCACTCTGTAGAAGTCGATCATCGGTGGCAAGATTCTGTTTTTATGACTATGATCCCTCTAAAGTCACCATCTGTAAATATCAAGGACTCTGGAGGACAAACTGATCTTGCTCAAACATGACCAGAAGTTCTGCCTGTTTGCTTCTCTGCTGGGACTGACTTCATAGTGGTTGTAGGACAAGATTTCTGTGCTGCTCCAGCATGGCAGCTCTGCAGTGCAGAACAGCTGCACAGAAAACTGTGTGGTCCATCCACAACCTTGCTTGCAGTGTTCCAATTTAGGTACAAGGTTAAAAGAGTGAAGGTTCAGAACTCCATACCCACACACTTCAGAATGCCTCACAGAGCCCAGCACCAAGCTTTGCAGATTTTAACTGCAAACAAAGCAGTTGCATGATTTGTTTGTTTTAGAAGGAAAAAAGTAAACACAGTGCAAATTACACTCATCTCAAGTGAAGTTGACCCATTCACTTTTAGAACAAACGGATAATAATTCAGACAAATCATATGCATATGTGAACGAGGGCACAAATTACAAACATCAATAGCATATGTGCACTTACATGTTGCCATGGGAAAAACCAAACGTGTTTGGGTGTAGCGTTACAGGTCTTGCCTACCAATTCAAAACTAATACCAAGGCAGTGAGTCCCATCTCATCAGAGCCTGTGCCGAGGCACAGAGGAGGAGTTGCCCACCAAAAAGGCTGACCCAATGCTGAGCTCCTCTGGCTGTCGCTGGTTGATTGAGTGTGACCGTGGAGCCAATGGCATCTTAAGGCCCAGAAGGTCTGAGGCAACTCAGTCAACAGTGTCCTTGCTTGACATTATCCCTGGTTGTGATTTTTGTTACGAGAGCTTGTCATTTAAAAAAAAATACACTTTTGTTTTGGTGTGTGTATGAAAAGTTAAAGCAATCACCGAATACTCTTGCGATTCAGTGAAACACATCATGTACAAAGCAAACGCTGAACACATTCTTTATTTTTCTTATCGCCGCGCCGCACACGGCAGCCTCGGGGCGCGGCAGTTCGCCCGTGGCAGCTGACCGGGGGCCGAAAGGGCAGCGACTCTTCTTTAATTGACGGATGTCTGAGCGACATCTTCACACAACCTCCAGCCTGCCAGGAGGACGCTGGTTTCCCACAGCCCGCGGCGTCAGGAAGGGCACAGAGCTGTAAAGCAGGCGCGGCACGGCGCGGGCCCGGCTCCCGGCGGCCGCTGGCTCCCGCCGCCCTCGCCCGCGGGGCTCCCGGGCCGGGAGGAGGCGCACGGCCCCGCCGGGCCGCAGGAAGCGCTGCCGTCACCCGGCCCTGCCCCGCTGCGCTGCCGGCAGGAGGCTGGGCCGCGCCGGGCCGCAGCCGGGCCGCCCTGCTCCGCCTCGGTGTCTCCAGACCCAGGGATGCGGAGGCGAGCGCCATGAGCTGGCGGTCCGGCTCCCGCGGCGTGGTCCTCACCGCCTACCACCCCAGCGGCGGGGCCGGGGACGCCGCCGGCGGGTGAGTGGAGGCGCGGGCGGACGGCAGGCAGGGAGGGACAAAGGGCGCTGCCCGCGGCAGGTGCGCTCGGCGGGGGCGGCTCCGGCTGCCGCGCCGCGGAGGACGCGCGCAGCCGGCTCAGCGCGAACCTGTTGCGCGGGAGGTGTTTCCTCCGGCCCCGGGGCTAAAGGGTTTGCCGGTTTTTGCGCTGTCCCGCATCTTCCAAACGGTTTTTTCTTTGTTGGTTAGTTGGTTTGGGTTTTTTCGCACTGTAATACGGTCCGCGCGTCGAGGAAACCCCAGGAGTTCTGCTGGTCTGCCGAGAGCCGAGTGCAAACAGCAGCCGCCGGCTGTTGTTAAGGCGCTTGTATCCAAGAAAATCCCGTGGCCGCCCGGGTGTGTGGTCGGTGCTAAACCCGAGCTGTTCTGGCCGGTGCGGTTTTAGGCTCGGAGCGGGAGAGTTTGTAGCTCTCAGCGGTGAGTGCCGTCCCGTGGCCTCGGGGGCGCTGGACGTCAGTGGTTTTCGGATCAGGGTGTCGGTGGGATGCTGTTCGTCGATTTTCATATAATTTTCATGTCGTTTACTACTTTGTATCTTTGTAACTTGCTTTTTTTTTTTAAATTTTTTTTTTTAATGCGATAAACTGGAGGAAGGTGTAGGTTATAATGAGGCAAACTTTTTAAAGCATTGTCATTGAAAATGATAACGGGCAAGAAGCCGGTTTCACATACATGAGGGCTGAGTACCTACTAGGAGGTGCCTCACAGCACGTTTGATATAAGCAGAAGTCACTGCTGGCTTTTCCATAGGAATGACCAGAGGGACTTCTGTGTAAAGGACTGACTTTTGTCTTTATGGCCCATTCATTCTTGCCTCTTCCTTGCTGAAATTGTCAACAAAGGTCCCATTGACAAAGATGGGACTTTTAATAATGCTGAGAAGCCAGCTGAAACTGGGAAGTTATTGAAACTGGCATACTGTTTCCATGTGCACATAGGAAGAGTGTGTGTCATCAAAGAGATTATAGTCTGATTAAAAGAAGATAGCAGGCAGTACAGTGGGTCACCCTGGAGAAAAGATAACATGCACTGTGACGTATCACACCAAGAGTCCACAATAGAAGCAAGGAGTGAACTGAAAAATACCTCCTACTCCATATTAGAACCACAAAGTTCTCTTTGGTTGAGGTACTTCCTTCTCCATGACTAATGTTATTTATCAGCCTCACTTGAAGTCCTGATGTCATCTTAGCTATACCTATAAGGGCCCTGCAGACCTGGCCATTTCCAATGGAATACAAAATATGTATATTTTTTCAAGAAGTCACAGAATCAAAAAACTTCTCTGCTATTGTTTGTGGTATTTCTTTGCTTCTCATAACTCCTGCCAAACTCCCAATGGATGTGGAGAGATAAGTTAAGAAAATGCTTTCCCTGCTCCTTGGGATAACTTCTGTGTAAAGATCTGTGTATCTGTTAGAATTGGTTCCCTTTTTTTTTTTACATGTAGCTGTCTGGACGCTAAGAGTCTGCAGCTCTAAGCAGCAGACTCTTAGCCCCTAGAGGCCTGAGATACATGAGCACAGTCCCTCTCTGTGTCTTAAGAAACTTGTCTCCTGTACTAATGCCACACCATTAGGAGCAGCAATCTATGAGATTCCAGTTCCTCTGCAGCTGCTTCTGCGGACAGCCTCCCGGGTAAGCTGGGACATTGCCAAGCAAATAACAGCAATCCTTCACAAATTCTTCTGGTTTGGGATTAAGAGAAGGGGAAGTAAATGGGAAAAGTGGTCTCATTTCCGTAATTATAGCAAACAAATGTGCATGCTTCAGCTGTGCAGAGCAGAGGATTCCCACAGTTAGTTTGCCTGAGTTCCACCACAGCAGTAGAACAGCTTTCCAGGCCATGGGCATTTGCCACTTAGCTCGTGAAATAAAAATCCTGAATCCTCTCTGCCTGTCTGCTGTGCCAGTCTAAATTTGAACCTTAGGTCTGTTTCTCCTGTTTTTATTAACCAGGATCTCAACTCCATGGTCCTGTTTGAGCCACTCCCTCCTGCTGTGCATCCCCAGTTTGTTCCCACTTCTGAAGTGGAAGAGATTGGGAGTATTTTCATGGGAACAGAGAGGGAGGGGAATGGCCACTTTTGGTTTTCTTTTGGTCTTTTTAGAAACAAACAAACAAAACTTTCCTGAAATGTTGTAACGTCTTTGTGGATTTCTCTCCCATCCGCTCCCCCAAGTTATTCTAACTACATTCCTTCTTTGTCAACATTCCCAAGATGAGCAGAGTTGCATGATACTAATAATGCCCAAACCCATATAATTCTGAAATATTTAATGGAAATAAGTTCTTCCATTCAGCTTTTCAGAGTGTGCAAGTGGACCAGTTCTCCAGTCCAGATTTTGTATTTTGCTGCTGATGTGAAATTGAGCTTATTTTGTCTTAAAAAAAAAAAAAACAACAAAATAACAAAATTAGAACAACTTTCAATATCTAGGTTAGCATCTCACCACTAATTTGAAAACTCTGTAAATTTTAACAGGGATAAGAATATTAGGAAGCCAATGTAATATGGTACCAGCTGTAATGAAGCAGCCCTTTTGGAAAGATTAATAGAGAAACTAAGTTGAATTAATTTTTTCATAGACATTTAAAACAGTGCATATTAGAAATTGCTTTATCTTGGGAGGGAAGCATGACACTGGTACCTCCTGGAAAAAGCATTGTGTTGGCTGTGCTCCAAACAAAGTGACATCGTAGGAAAGAAAGAGCAATTCTTCCTACCTGTTTTTTTCCCTTTGGGCATACGAGAACTCTTGCTTCGTAAGACTTAAAATTTTACTGATCTGATAGATTGTTGAGCTACTTGTCTGTTCTAGGTGGGTTTTTTTGGCCCTTTAAAGGCACAATGAGTCTGTGAAATACTTTCTTAGAAAGGCTTACCTTACCATTGGTTCTGTAGGCTAAAATCCAGAACAGCCTCAATGTGATTACTTCCAAGTTTGTCAATTTAGGAATATTTTCTTAACAGTAGTGATGCATAAAATAGGATCAGAAGTGCTGTCTTTGCCATAGAGAAGTTTATTTTGCTGTAATGTAGCACTTTATTTTGCTGTAGAAGTAGATGTTTATTTTGCTGTAATGTAGCAACTGTATGGTATACATAATTGGTTGTGGGTGATTTCTGTGGTCTACCTAAATATTTATTAATATTTATTGAATTTAAAAACTTTCTTGGAGAAATCAAAAATGCAAAATACCAAACCGGATATAAAATTCAATTTTAATAACAGCTCTCTTTTCCATATTGCATTAATTCACTAACTTTCAAGGTTTAACCTCTTAGATTCAGTAATGCCCTATTGGCTGTCATGCTACTTGCATTTTGGTGTCATCTCCTTTGCTTCATGGTATTCATGCAGAAAATTTTAAATAATTTCTGTCTTTCTATGGAAAAATTTGTTATTATATGGGCTGGGGAAACCAAGAACGAATCAGATAGGTTTCAGTCCATAACTGTTTCAGTGACTGATTGTATGTCACCCTTGTACATGAAAAATCCAAACCTGTAAGCATAGGTTTGCAGTGCCATTTAGGTTCCTCTGGAATTTTGCTCCATCTGCTTTGGCAGAAAGCACCTCAGGTCCTGTGTCATATTTGCCAGCCACATGTAGGTGTTTTAGATAACATTCTCCTCATATGGCTGTGTGGGCTTACCCTCAGGAATCAAATGCCATCCAGAGAGTCTTCTACAGAACTATTTCTGTCCTGAAGAGTGAGTGAATGTGTGCGTGTGTATGCAAACATATGTATGTAAAAATGTTTTTTGAATGTGATTATAAGGCTGAGACCAAGCCTGGAGTATTCAGTGCATGAGGAATAGGTTTATAAAAGTGAATGCATGCAGTGTGCATGCAGAAGTAACTGAGCTGCACCAACACACCAGTGCATGAGGCAAATAAACTTCTGCTGCATGGCATTTTCAAGAGCTGAGCCTAAATTGCAAACCGAGTAATAGATAAATGATTCTGAAGGTGTTGGTCACTGGAGGTCGAGCTGCTTTCCTCTCCATACCTCTCTCCTATTTGGGATGCTGGTCTTCCGTGTTGTCTCCTGTGCTGCGCCAGTTTGTCATGTGACAGGCTCCCTGTATGTGTTTCCAGTGAGTCACCCTGCTTGCTCACCAGCATGTGCACCACTTCTCCCGCTTCAGTGCGCTGCATTAACTTACATTGGAGGACCAGTTTCAGTCTGGAAGCTTTGCAAGCCAGTGCCTGTTTAACTTTGTGTATTTCCAAAGAGTTTGTAAATCTTCATATTGCTGATAATTTAAGAAAGACTCCAGTATTTCACAGAGCCTAGGACATGGCTGCTCCTCCTCAGAGGCTCTGCAGTTCTATGCCCTCTCCTTTCTTTGCCTTTTTAAAATCTTGCATTTCATTTGCTGGTACTCAACTTGCAAAATGAGAGCAGTGAGTTGAGTTTCCCTGAGATGAACTAAACCCTGGGCCAGTTCTGGAAAAGAGTGTTGTAAGAAAGAGGATTGCTGCCACCTCAGGTATCCTCTCTTAAGTGGCACCTGCTACTCAGGACCTGCAGCTCTTGAGTTTCACCATCTTGCTTTTTGTTACTGAATCTGATTCTGGGAGATACCAGCTGTTGCTTGGGTCTGTGTGGCAGTGAAACCAGGCAGGCTCAGCTGGGTTTTGTTGTGGAGAAGTGCCCCTTTTTGTGGGTTGCTGTATAAGTCCGCATAAACAAAAGTATTTAATTTTATATATATTTTTGTAAATATGGGCTTTACAGATTTAGTAGTGGTCGCATGTGTTCAACTTTGGGGACAAGCAAGGGACATAAAATATTTGATGTTTTCTACAGACAGCTGTGGTCTAAATCACTTACTGTTTGATCTCTTAGTAAGAAACTTGAATTACAGATGTCCTTTGAGCGTAGAGAAATAACAGACTTCTGCTGTGAATTTCCCACAAGATACACTTTTTTCGAACATTGACCATAATAGACATTACAGATCAACCATGCAAGTGGAGTTTATTCTTTCCTTACTGGAATAATCTGCCCGATACTTTGTTCAAATGTTTGCTCAGTTTAATCTGAAGTCTTAATAGTTGGTATCTTAAGCCAACAAGAAATCTAGTAGTAAGCGCAAAATCATGCTTTTTTCCAAGGTCATTTTCCATCTCCTTTATTTCAGAGAAAAGTTTCATTCCTTTCCCCTTCTTTTCCTAGCAGTGACTCACTTACGGAGTTGAAAACCAGTGAAATCCAGTATAAAGGAGTAAAGTACTGTGAGGGATACATGTAATGCTCAGTGTACAAGCAGCAAACTCACAAGCTGATTACTCACCACAGCCTTAAGTTGGGGGAGCATTTTGCAATTTCATTTGCAATCTGCTTCTACAGAAGGGATTCCAGGTCCCTGCCCCTGCTGTCACAGCAGTTGTTGTTCCTAACCCCTGTAACCTTTCATGATGCTAGTATATGGATGGCCCGGACAGTACCTTCCATGTGTTGCTTTGTTTCTGTAAAAGCAGAAAGAACTATCTGCAGAGCAAAGATCCATCCCACTACAGCTGGCTTTACTAAACCATCATAGTATTTTTATCTGCTACAGGTTTTGCGTGAGCACAGTCTTCATCTGAATGCATTAGAAAAATCTTTCCTGCCTTGGGTTTGCCTTCTAATTTGAGCCAAGTTCACTGTCCAGTGCTTACCAACATCTTCAGGTAGAGCTGACAGGCAACAAGGCACAAAGTTGCTTTATTTAGAATTGCTTTTGTGTCTTTTGTACTTCATGCATGTGTAAGTATGGACTATATGGCAGACCCTTAATGTATTGATGGTTACTGATGTATTAATCCCAATAACTTGATCTACTGACCACAAGATGTGGTATCCCAACATTTCCTGCTTCCTTCATTCTGGATTCCTGGTTCATGGGGTTCCCCATCTTCCAGTTTGCACGTTATTTCTACTTTGAATTTATCTTGCTCCTGCCTTTGGCTCTTCCTATCTCTTGCCAACCCGTTAAAAAGCCCTCCTAGTGCCTGTTACCTATGGTCAGCTTTCCACTCAATTTTATCTTGGTGGGTGGAGCAAATGTTTCTCTTGGAGCCTTTGTGTCTTCAGTCTGAAAATCTTTTTGTGATACTTTTCTTCATCATTTTAGCACCCATCTTTACATTTGCCCTCCTCCTTTGCTCCTCTTTCACCCCCCAGCAGGAATTACATACAGTACTTTAGTGTCAGTCTCGTGAGTGTCACTAATACAGGTAAAATCACTTCCTTGCTGCAGATTACTACTTTAGCCAATTGTTTATAATGCAGTCGTGTCATCTTGTTTTTCTAAGAATCTTGGTGAATTCAATTTGCATGTATTTTTTGAGCCCTAGATCTGCTGAAGCTCTTTCAGTGCAGTCCTCATTGTGCAGACATGGTCACTGTTTCTTGCATTTAGACATCCATTCTCCAGCTGTCAGGATGATAAAACGTTATTTCAACAAGCCCAGTTCTGTAGGTGACTTAGATTGTTTTATGTTGTGGGTGTAGATTTGATTTAATGTCCTTCACTATCAGGGCAAGCAATCTATTGAGTTCTATTTTGTGCCAGCCAGACCCTAAAATAGATACAAACAAGAGTAACTCGGCTCAATCAATAGAGTGAATATCATAAAAGAGGGAAATCAGGGCCTGTATACAGGCTTTCTTTTTTATTTTAATAACATACAGAGTATGAGCTGTCATGGTTGTCTGACTATTAGGAATGGGAAACTTAAAAGCCTTTTGTATATTTTAAGTATCTACTTTCCCTTTTTTTGCTTGAGTGTGTGCAAATCTGAATGATACTGAGCATAATGCAATATATTATAGATGTGATGTTATAAACATGTAGACTTTGTGTAAAACTGGAATGGAACTGGTCAGCAAAGTGCCAGAGGAGCTATGTAAATCTGAACCCCAGCGTTCTAAGTCTGGCACAGTGGAATAGTTAATTGTTCTCTAAGTTCTTTCTCTTTGATAAGCTGAATTGTTAAATTTGTTTTTGAGTAAGACAAATGGCATTTTGAGTCTGCTAACTATTATTATTATTGCCAATATTTTTCTCTTGTCTTGTAACTGGCACTAGTGAAGCAGGAGCTGAAAGCTGTAAGGCTTTAAAAGTTTACTCCTACATGTTTGGGTAACATTTGCCGTGCAAGCACCCTTCTCTAGTGTGGGTGCTTTTTTTCATTGGAATTACTAAAAGTTCACCTTAGTTTTTTTTTGTCTCTGAAACGCTCCAGCTGAAGGGAGGCTGTAATTACAGTAAGTGATACAGCGAGGTCCCCGCTGCGAGTGGTGTTGCAGATTTGGCTATGCATGACTCACTGACTGTCATTCCAGACTCCTCAGTAAGTCTGCTCTGCCAGGGGAAGAAAAATACCCTGCTCGTAAGCTTTGAGTACTTCCAATGTGCCAACAGGCTATTTTGTGGGGGCTGCTGGTTTTGCAATGAACCTGCATCAGCCTCAGAGTTGTGGTTTCAAAATAATAATGTTCAGGCAGGGAATTTTAATACTTAGAGCCAAATAAATAGGCAAAAAAAAGAAAAAAAAGAGGAAAAAAAAGGAAGTGTGTTGTTTTTTAGTATTTGGATGTGTAAAAAATAGACAGCCTTGATTAATTCCTTTAGTACAATTTTAGCCATCGTTTTTTGTGAGCAGCATAGGGATGGGCACCTCTGCACTCCTAAAAAAGTTGAAGCTCTGAACTTTTTCTTCGGTTATTATTTTGGGCTTAAAAGCTGTCTTGTATTACAGCAGATTAAAAGCATGCAGAGATATAGTGTGTACCTGGTCATATTTTCACATAAGGGTAAGCTGGTCAATATTCTCTCTTGTTCTGTGTCTGTTCCCTGCCCTCTCTGATTGCAATCTTGTTAGACTAGAAATGATTTCTTTGAAAATTTCAGATATTTTATCTTGTGATCTTTCTACTACAGCCTTCTTTCCTAGGGAGGCTTCTAAGGCCAAAAGATGACAATAAAAATGTGTTAAAAATGTTTCCTCCATAGGCCCCCCAGCATGCTTGGGGAACTTAAAACCATTTGGGGTGAAGTATTTGAGGAGGAGCAAATCTGAATGTTTTTAGCATACTTTGAATAGCAAACCACCAGCAGTGGTTTGCTGCTTTCTCGTGTACAGCGTACACGAGAAAGCAGCAAAGTAAGAATAGCGTTGTCTTCAACAAATAGATAAATAAATACCTTGTCATGCATACTCAGTGCCCAACTGCAGCTGCACAGTTAGCACTTTTGCTTGATTTAGCATCAGTACTAATTTCTGTTTATCAGGAGTTCTCCAACTCCTTTTTCTTCCAGTCCAGCAGTGCCTAAACCACCCCAACAGCTTTTACTCTGCCTTTGGGAAGTCAGATCTTTTGAATTCATATCCCTAATTGAAAAAAAAAGGAAAATAATTAGGATGAAGTGTGAGAATTGCTTGGTCAATGTTTAGCAATATGTGTTTGGTAAGGTACATTGCTCAATTTTTAGTGTTTTTAATCAGTTGATGGTTTTTAGCAGATTTTTATGTAGCTGTTAGAAAAATGTTGGGACTGAAGGGTACAAAGTATCATCTCTGTCAGAAATTCTTTGCCTTTAATATAATACTACAGCAAGGTCCAGGAGTATACTGTATCCAGAGATAACAGGGAGCTTTGCTCTGGATTAAGAAAGTGCAAGGTTAAATTTTTAGCTGCACAAATAAAGCAAAAACTTCTTGTAGGCTTGAGGCAGCCCAAGGATTCATGTAATAATTGTGGTTATAGCTGTAGTTAAGAGTCTGTGATTCCAGGTACAAAGGAAGAGGCTTGGAACAAGAAGCTTTGGCTACTGAACTGAGAGGAAGCTCTGTCACTGCTGTCACACACACAGCTGTGCCTCAGTGGCCACTCACAGCAGGACACCAGAGCTATGGCTACCACAGGCCAGTGGAAGATGCTTTCTCTCAGCAGTTGCTAAGAGCATGAGAGGTCCTACAGAAGTGTAGTATAGCTTCTGAAGCCTCTCAGCCTGCTTGTCCTTGCCACAGCCAGATAAGGGAGTGCTGATAATGGTGTTATCATTGTGGGAGTGGTCACCAGCATCATTATAACTCCATCCAGAGTTTTAATGTCCTGCTAAACTCATTTGGGTGGCTTGCCTGTGGTATCTTCTCCTGAGAAGCCTGCATTTCAGGCAGACTTGAAGAAATCTTCATGTTCTGTTGAAAAGAGATGTTTGATGAAACTTTTTTTTTCTTCTCAGAATGTTTCCTGAACAAGCAGAAGTTTTGATGTGCAGTGATGGTGGGTGCAGGTCATGGTCATAGTAGGCTGAGATAAATGGACGCTGGAAAGAGTGGGGAACACCACTGAGAGTTTCTTTCCATCTCTCACTTACACCTTCCTAATATTTTTATTACCCTGACTGGCATTTATGAGTTGGCTGAAGTAGGTTGAGCTGGATTAACAAAAAATTCAACTCAAAGCAGTATTTTTTGCAAGTGTTGTTTTGAGCACATTAGTTCCTGTATCTAGCTCAGCAAGTTACTGCATCATTGATGGTGTTGGCACAAGGGGAGTGAAGGAAACTCCCAGGAAAGGAGGGTTTGACAGAGTCCTCTGGCAGTAGCCTACATCTGTGCCAGCTTTATGTGCTCGCTGTGGGGCTATGATTTGACAAGTTAACTCATTTTTTGAGTCCAAGTAGTGGCTATGGCCACATGCTGTGAAAGCCTCATCTAAAATAATTTAGCTCCATGGGTTCAGTTTTGTTGAAAAGATGTGATGGCTTAACTTTGTACTGGCAGGTTTTTAGTCAGTTCAGGCACAACTTGTCCTTTAACAACGGCTCTAAAGCTGGTGCAAGCTTCATCTCCAGCTCATTTAGTCCTGGCTCATGCTGTTCAGTGGTTCAGTCATGTGCACAGCCTTTGCCTGCAAAAGGCAGGCTCTGATGTGAGAACAGGTCCTTGGAATCCAGGTGCATTGCACTGCAGGGAGCACCTGCACTCCTCCTGCGGAGCTGCTGGTAACCTGCCTTTCCCTCGCTGTCTGCACGTGCCTCACCAAAAGAAACAAAAGCCCAGCTTGGATTCGCACAGACTCTAATGAGGTAAATAAAAATGCAGTTTCTAAATTAGGGTTGGTCGTCCACTGATAAGCCCTTAAAAGCTTGCTGATCTGTGCTTTGTTTGAACACACCTTTCTTTGCTCTGAACTTTGCACTAGAGAGATTGCTTTGGTTTCTAAGTGTCCAAGGTAGTGCATGAAAACAGTATTGGGGATGTCTCATTTCCAGTATAATCAGAATAGCTTGCATGACTTCCTATAGAAAACAGAATCTAACTTCCAACTTCAGTAATATTTTCTGGTTTAAGAGTAAAAAAGACTAAGATACTAAATATCCAGGACATTTTATAAATATAAATCATTGATAATATTATGTGCTAATGAAAATGTCCAAGCATCTGTCCACTGCTTGTCTTCCCTTTTCTGAAAAGGGTATTCATGATGTGATGCTTGTTCTCCCTTGAGGTGAAAACTAAGAAGGGGACTGTATTTGTTTGAAATCCTTACTGTGGATGGTACATACAAGAATAAACTAACACAGAATATTTTTTTCTCCTAGTAAGTAGGAGCTGCTTATGAAAGTTTATGGGAAACTCTGAGCTTCATGCTGTGAAAGCTGCTATTTGGCACTTTGGACTTGAAATTAGAAAAGAGCTTATGAAGGTGTATGGTATTAAAATTCATGTGACTTGTCACAGTGTTTAGGTTTTTGGTCTAGCTTGAGTTTTTGAATAGATAATTTCAGAAAGGTTTGTCATCCTGTACTAGGGAATAAAAGGAGAACATTAATTTACATATTTTTGCTCATGTCTGTTTGCAGAACTATTTGGTATCAATTTCAGTAAACACAGACCTCAGTATAGCTTGTTAAAATTTCTGTTTATTTCAAATATATGTCTAAACTTAATCTCTGGCATTCAGATTAGGCATAAATTGAGTTTTGGTTGTATGATTTTGCAGAAGTTGCTAACTGAGATCGAGTTAGCTAGGATGAAAAAATGCTTCTGGAGCAGACTGTTGGTCAGCACAGGGCTGTGCCAGCAAGGAGTGGGGCATAGGACAGGATGGAACAAGATGAAGTGGGGTGACAAAGCACCCAGCTTAAGCAACCTTAAATGACAGTTTTTTCAAACCTTTCAAACTGAGTACTGTAGTCTCAGCTTGTGTGTAAAACTTTGTAGGAGCCTGGAACCAGATTCTTGGCTATCTTTTAGCAACAGGAATGTTCCTTCCTTATGAATGCTGGGTTTCCTCCTGGAAAACATTACTGGGCTGTGCTGAGTGGTGGCACATCTCCACTGCACTGTGCTCAGACTGTAGCCCAGCACCAGCCTCATCCCATCAGACAGCTGTGTAGGTGTATTCATATGAATTTGAGCCTAGGCTGAGAAACCTTCCCTTCATCCTGCCTTGGTCTTTAGCTTTCTGATTCCGTTTTACCCCCCTGGGTGTGGGAGGGTGTGGACACAGGTGCACAGCCTCTGATTCTGGACAAGGTTGGTGCCTTTTGTATCATGCTCTGTTATGTTAGCCTCCTGAGGTTTTTTGAGCCCCTATTTCTTTCTCACCCTCCAAGTTGTCACATAAAGATAAAAATGTATAAAGTATAAAAAATATAAAAAGCATAAAAATGTAATTCAGTTTTGATCCAGAGGAGCTTCAGTATTTAAGAAGTATTTCTTCAGGTAGGTTATCTTGCACAAATCACTAGGAAGAGATACTGTTCTTATTAAATAGAAGAATGAAGGTTACATCTGCTGTCCTGGTTTCAGCAGGGAGAGAGTTAATTTTCTTTTTAGTGGCTGGCACAGTGCTGTGCTTTAGAACCAGTACAAGAATAATGTCAATAACACACTGATGTTTTAGCTGTTGCTCAGTAGTGCTTACTGTAAGTCAAGGGCTTTTCAGTTTCCTGAGCTCTGCCAGCGAGCGGGTGAGTAAGAAGCTGGGAGAGAGCAAGGCCAGGACAGCTGACCTGAACTGGACAAAGGAATATTCCATAACACAGAGTGTCATGTTCAGTATATAAACTGGGAGGAGTTGGCCAGGAGGGGATGATTACTGCTCAGGCATGGGCTAGGCATTGGTCAGTGGGTGGTGATCAACTGTATTGTGCATCACTTGTGTTTTCCATTGTGTTTTTACTCCATTATACCACCACACTGTTGACATTAGAAGGTATTCTCTGTTTCTATTTCAGCTGACATTACCTTACTTCTGAAGGACTCTGGAATTGCTAAACATGTTTCATACTTATCCTTCTTTTTTTTTTTTAATGCATCACTTATTTTTTAATTGAAAGATATATTTATGCCAGTATGGTCTTTTCATCCTTATGGAATGATTTTCTGTCCAGTGTTAAGAACTTTTAGTCACTAGCTTGTAGTTTAAGTTATAGCAGCATTCCTCTCAGGACTGATGAAATTGATCTGAGTCAAAATATTAGTATGAAGTATTTTTTTTTCACTTAGGGTGGAAAATTGAAACTTTTTGGATAAACATATCCTAAAAACATAAGATACTTTTGCAAGTAGAATGAATACTTCGACCAGTAACTAGTAAGGGAAATGTAGTATTTTAAAGCTTTGATTTTTATTGTTAACTATTACTTTGGTTGTGTGCCTTATTGTTAGCTAGCCAGAGATGAACCTTTGTCCCATTTCAAACTGCTGCTCTCACAAGAAACCATTTCTAGTACTTTAAACAAGGAAACTACTTAAAATAAGTCCCAACATACCTTGTCATCTTCAAGAAAAAGACTTGAATTTAGTGATATGTGAGCTGCCCTGTAGCTGACCTCACTAGCTGTGGAGGTGTAGAGCATGAGTTTCCCAGGTCTTTTTCCTGATCCTAGTACCATGTATCCATCACTGATAGCAGTCTGCCTGGGTCAAACAATAGCTTGGCAGTTTTACCTCAGGAAGTCCACCATCACCAAAAGCTTTTCAAGCTTTGTGAGTCCATGTGTCATCCAGTTTGCTTCCAGCTGGCTGCCATCAGAGAAGAATGTGAGAGTGGGACTACAGGAGTTGACATGGGATGTTCAGCTGTTCCAGGCTGCTAACAGGAGACTGATATCTATTTAGTTTCTTAAGGAGGAAGCTTGTGACCCTAAGAGCAGAGGAGGATATTGCTTTGTGTTTTTCCATTACGGAGGATCCCTCATGCCACAGGTTTTGCTTTCTCAGAGCAGCTGCTTTGCATGTTTGTCACCAGCCCGCTGCTGCTGTGCAGGTGGGAGTTTGCCTGCTTATCTGCCTGAGTGAGCTCTTGGTAACATTGAGGAAATTGTTAAAGTTAAGGAGATACGAGGATCATGTCCTGCATGTTCCTTCACTCGGGTACACCAGGGTCTGCTGGCCTCTGATTTTCCGGCTTGATAGTTTGGAAGAAGGGCAGGGTGCCTGGCATATCCAGTTATGGCAGGCTGGTGGACAGATGTGACCCTGTACACTGTGATTCCCTTAAAGGATGCCTTGCAGTAGGATGCATTAGGATACTAATTACCTCTGGGATTGAATGGGATTAAGGAAAAGCTAATTACAAGGTCCATCCCAAGTCCTTTGTACATTTCTGGGAACTCAAGTCTTTTACTGTGTCAAGATTACTGAGCAGTATTTTTTGGGAAGTAGCTTAACTACTCAAAGATGACTTTGTTACTTTGGATGTCTGCTAGGGGAAGAAAACCTAGCTGTTGGCGGGAGGCGCAGTGCTGAGGTGATGCTGATGCTGTTTCCATGGATGCAGACCATCACTGTCTCTGAATAAAGGATTGTTCTCTGCTGTGGCCTCAGAGAGTTAACTTCTGGCCTGGGCTGGTGGCATGATTCAGTTGTACCTTTAGTTGGCTCTGCTCAGTGTTACCACGTGATCCTCTGTGAGTCCTGGTAGCAATTTCCCATTTAATCTCCTAGTAAAGAGACACCTTTGCCCTTCCCCTGGATTGGACTGGATGTACAAGGCTGGCTGCCTTGCTGCTTGTGCTGACTTGGTGGAGCCTGCCGGTAAGGATGGGGAGATCCCAGGGTCTGGCGTATGGTTGGTTGGGTTGTGGGTTTAGGCTGCTCAGAGAAGTGTTGGCCTTATGTCAGGTGGGGTGAGGTGGCCTGGAGGTGTCGTGCTTGGGGTCACCCCCTGGGGCACTCTGAGGTTGCACAGGAGTGAAGCTTGTGTGACAAAGGAGGAACTGGAACTAAAGCACTGCTTTGGCACTCTTGGTGGAGAGGCAGCTTCATTATGTCATTGTTTAAAACAAAAGTGTACATACTGGTAGTAAAGGTCATATTTGTTCTGAGAGGGCATTGTACAAATAATTCGGATTTACTTCCCAGTGAGGTGCCATGAGACAACAAAAAAGGGAAAATTTAGTCAGTTGCCTAGAGGGCACAGTCAATGAATATATCCCAAAATTCTTCCATGGACCTTCCTGACCTTCAAAGGTGAAGGAGATTAGAGCATTTCTGGTGCAAACACTCAGCAAGGGTGGCAGAAGCTGTAAAGTACACACACGAGTTTTGCATTTAGAGAATTGAGAATTGAGAAAATAGTATAATTTAGGTATATGGGCATTTGTCCTTCTTTGAAAGTCTCCTTTTCATCTTTATGTTAAAATGTGTTGTAAATTTCCTGTTACAGAGTTTCTACATCAATTGCTATTGCTCTGTTGACTTTCACTGTAGGTTTTAAACCATTTTCATGCTGACAATGTGTGATTCCATTTCTGTGTCAGTCTGTCAGCACTTCTATAGTTCTTTACAAATGACTTTGTCCAGGTGCTTTATTTTGGTAAAGGAATTATTCTTTATCCTCTGAGATAGAATTGGCTACTTATATGATCAAGTATTTCTTGTATCCACATAAAATTTTAAGGCTGCAAGTGTGCATTTCCAGTGCAGATGGTATTAAAAAGGAGTTTACTTTAATACCTCTGCTAGGAACTGTGTCACCCTGTCTGAGCATAGAGGATGTATTTGTCACCCAGCTCTGGCCCAGAGTTGTTCAGTCCCCTCATCACCTCCCTTCACTGTTGCTATGTTCTGGTTCCCTAATTTCTGGGGTATATAGGTGCTCACTTCAGTTCTGGAAAGACAGAAGGATGCTGTGCAGGGCTGAGGACAGGACAGAGTGGTCAGGCAGTGCAGCTTGGAAGCAGGGAGTGAAGGACTCGTGGGCCACCCTGCAGCTACTGCTCTGGTTTGCCTCACACCTAGTTCCCTTTGCTGCCTGGAAATGTCTCTGCTCTGTGCACCAAGGTCAGGCCCACGCAGGGTGCCTTCCCTTCCTCCACCCACCCACTCCCTGCCCTTTCCCCCAAATTGCCGGCTTAGGTCACTGTCATAATGCACTATTTTCAATTTAATTGAAATAGAGTTCTCATATATGACTTAATATTGCAGGCAGCAAATGTTTTTTATTTCCCTGTGTACATATTATATCGTGTAAGAACATATGGTATTCATTTGTAGATGTGTCTCATAATGGGAAGTACAGCTGTCTAGCATGAGGAGCTTGGTCCTGTAACTAAAAATCATGGATAGCAATACTCATGAGTGCTTTAACATTGCCCTTGGTTTTCTGTACACAGTGGCAGAAGAAAATATGAATTTGTATTTGTAGAAGCATCTGCATATGGATTGTGCCTTACTTCAGGTTTAATGTGCTATATGTGAAGTATTGTATTTCATTTTCCTTGATTATTACTGGGATCTGTAATTGTAGCTGCTTAGTATTACAAATAGGTGCTATTTTTGCCCTCTTTATGCAAAGGAATATGTCTCAAGTTAAAGGTGGGGATAGAACCTCTAGATTCATGGGGAAAGTTAAGAGTACAATGTCATTTTTACTTGCATTTTTTGCTGGCAGTTAGCCCTCCACTGAAGTGTTTTGTTTGGGAATGCAGAGTGAGAGTTACAGTTGGTATTAGTGGTGCAATGATGTTGAAAAGCCAGATTCATGGTGTTTCACACAATGGATCAATTTCTTTCAAAATAGTCTGATAATTATTTTAGAATAATCATCGTGGAAAATGTTATCAGCTGAAAAACCAATTAGGGCACTACATGTTAACTTAGAAACCAATATCTTTCATGTTTTTAAGGTGTTGGTAAATAAAGGGATGTTGGTTAGGGAGGAAAACAAATAATTTTCCTAAATAATTTGTATTAAGAGATATCAACTAGATAATTTGCAAATCTAAACACAGTTTTTTTTCTTTTTTTTTACTACCTGTGTTTAATATAGAAATACCAGAATTCTTGCAGACACCATCTGCATCCTCTTTGATTAGTATAATTTAAAGTTGATAAGAGCTCTTTTAGTTTTCTTTTTCTTTTTTTATCATTTTATCAGCAGCACTTTTACTTTTCAGCTGCAGAACAAGTAGTGACACTCATATTTCTCCTTCTGACCTGACTTGTACAATCCCTCTTGCTGCCTTAGAATATGACAGCAGTCTGCCCTGACTGTAGTAAGTTTTCATGCACTCTCTACCTAGGTACCCTCTTGGAATAGAGACTGCTTACCCCCAAAAAATCACATTTAAGAGTAAAGAACAAAAAAATGAAATGCTGGTAGTGGAAATGAGAAACATGATCTACATGTGTGAAACTGTGATCAAATAATAAAATACATATGAGATGGGTTTTTTTAGGGTTTGTTTTTAATTTTGAAAGGTTGTTTCTGTTAAATGATCAATATTTCATTTGCATGGTTTGGGTTTTTTATTTTCCTAATTTCCAGTGTTTGTTTCATGTCTGTTTTCCCTCTGTTGTTTTGTTTTTCTATTATGTTCTCTTTCTCCCCCTGCCCCTTTCCTGGAACAAACCAAAAGCTCTTTCAAATCCTTTTTGTTGAAATTTTGGTTTTGTATTCAAGCCCTGGAGCTCATAGCTTGTGGACAGGTAGCAGAGCAGTGAACCCTGTGGTAGGCTGCCTTCCACATTTGCACACAAGCACATCTGTATATCCAGACTGGCAGCTCTACATCTGTATTTGTAATTTGTAGGTGAAGGGACAGACCTATGCATACAAGTACTGGCAAAGCTTTGCAGGGGCCTTGGTTGAAAAAATTGCACATATTAATGCCTTTTCTACTGATGTTCAGAAACCAGATGTAGCAGCAGAGGGTGAGAGAGAAGATCTGTGATCCTGAGCTGCTTCCTGCTTACTGACATTTAAGAACTACCCAAGAAAAATGAGCAGGAAAGGAGTATATTAATGTAATTTTGTTTTGTTTAGTGCGTTCCTTGCTTGGTCATAGGACAAGAAGCCTTTGGAAGTGCTCATTAGCTTAGGTAACAGAGCACGGGTTGGCCTGGGTTTGCAGTACTCTTCTGTAGACAGTTCAGCTGTTGCAACTCTGGAACAGGTACTTCCCAGGAATATTTGCTTAGAAAAAGGAATTTGATAGGGAAAAAGACATTGCAGAGACTCACAGCTTTAGTGGTTGCCCTGAAAGATAAAAAGTTAGGATTGCTGCTGGGTGCACTTTTCAGCCTCTTTTCTTTTGCTGAGGTGCTCTTTGTGCAGTCTCTGGGGAGGGGGTGTGGAGGAAACAGCTGGATCAGGGCACATCTGCATTGCCCTTTGCTCCTGCTGTGGCACGCCCTGCCTGCCTCTTATTAAAGGAATTTCTCAGAGCAGGTTTGCCTCATGTGCAGAGGCGTGTGCAGCACCGTGTGTTAGCTCGTCTGGCCGTAAGTGAAATCCCAGCCACCCCTTTTGAAGCTGTCTGTAAGTGCCACTTTCTGTATGCTGAGCCTGAACTAAACCCAGATGGTCCATTCCTTGCAGCATCCTTGAGGCCTCCCTCTCTCCTATCCCCTTGCCATTAAGCATCTCTCTTATTTTTTGCTTGTGAACAGACCTGTATCCCTCAGAATCCTTGAGTGCTGGCCCACCTTGCTCATGCTGCTCTCCTCAGCCTTTCCTTCTTCCTCCTCTCCCTCTCTTGTCCAGCTTCTCTGAGACCAGTTTTATCTGCTTTGTCTTGCTGGGTCTTTGTTGGTGGTTTGTTTGGACAATGAAAGAGGTTTCCTTACAAAACATCTTTAGATTCCTGCATGAATTTCCTTGTTTGGGAATGCTTATAAAAATTCATTTACAATTTATTCTGAATGTAAGGATTATATTGAAATAAATTGCCTGTGAATGTGTGCCAATTCCCTTCAAGCATAAACAAAATGACTGAGTTGTGCTGTAAGCCTTATATTGGCAAGTAACAGGGTTATAGGCCTAACTAAGAGGTCCTTTAAAATGGTAAGAGCTAATGATTTTAGAGAACTAATTGCTTTTAAGGGCACAAAATAACTCCAGTATCATTTCATAGCTCTAACTGTACTTTACTAAATGGTCTTGGCATTTGCCAGGATATCTTAAATTGGGCTTTGTTGCCATGCTTATTTTTTCCAGCGTGAAAAGAAAAATAAATTATTTAAATCTTTCCTCTCTGCCTCTCAATAATGGAATTACAAATACTGTATCTGTTTCACTTCCTGGTTTATTCTCTTTGATATTTGTGGAGCCTGAAGTGGTCTCACACCGGCTTTATTCTCTTCTTTGGGGTAAGATTAGTTCCAGTGGTTCTCTTGGAAGATTACAGAAAAAAATGTAGTTTTAAAATGTGCATTATATGCTTGAGTATTTTCCCAGTAAGCAGCATGAGGTTGGTTACAGGAAACATATTTTGCCCACATTTTTGTCATTGATATGAATTGTACAGAATAAAATGAATCAAAATTACAAACAAAAACAGCTGTGCCATATGAAGCCAGGTGATATAGAAGGCATTTGGAAGGAATGAGAAAGGCAGGTCAGTTGACCATGAGGCAGAGTCAAAAATGTGACAAAGGAGATTCATATGAGGCCCTTCTTGTTCTTATATTCCTAGCTGTAGGCAGTTTTTCTTTTTTTCAACTATAGTTTTAAACACAATTAGGGTTGAATATAAGGGAAATATAATGAGTTTTTATTGAGTTTGGAAATTGACTTCTGTTTTAATTCAGTGGTACTTGGGACAGGGTGAGCTGTCCCAGCTTTTCCAATGGCGTGTGTGACTTGGAAACCAGCTCCTAATGTGGTGCCACTTCTGTGATTTTACCTATACAGGTCACCCACATTCCATTGTCCCCTTGTTTTCCCTTCTGGATTTTGCTCTCCTGGGAATAGCTGATTTTCTGAAATGTGTGGTTTGGAACAGAAATGGATAAGTATGTGCAAAAAACAGGAATGTGAATCCTAAGCCTCTTAGAGTCTTCATTTAAATGAGAAATAAGAGGGTCAGAATGTCAGGACCTGAGACAATGTGGTTGACTTCGTTTTGTCAGTACAGGAGCAAAACCAAAACCAATTTCTCCTCATCCTTCTCAGTTTAGCCAGATTGTGATAATTTCATTGCAGGTCTGATAATACATTATGTTGTAATGTTTCGGGGTTTTAAATAATGTCCAAATCTGAGCCCTTGATCACCTTTTTCTAAAAGAAACAAGCAGGTTTCTGCGTATTGTGGGTGTAGAATAAAGATAAAAGCATGCATTGAGTTGAACAGCTTGAATGCTGGAATGCAGCAGTGCCCCCAAAACCAAGGAAACACAGCTAATGCAGTCATCTTGTGGGGAGAGGCTTTATGGCTGTACATGTCAGTCCTGAATTCTTTCTCGCTTTGTGTAGAGTGGAACAAGGTCATGTTTTTCCTGAAACAACCTGAGATGGCTTAGCAAATAATTCCTTTGGCAACTGTCCAAATGTGTGGCTGTTATTGTTCTAGCACCTCTTTTCATTCACATCGTACATGGGGTGCCAGTGATCTGTAACAGAACCACAAAGTCGCAGGATATGCTGAGTTGGAAGCATCCCACAAGGATCATTGAGTCCAACTCCTGGCCCTGCACAGAACATCTCTCCAACAGTCACACCATGTGCCTGAGAGCCTTGTCCAAACACTTCTTGAGCTCTGTCAGGCTGGTGCTGTGACCACTTCCCAGGGGAGCCTGTTCCAGTGCCCAACCACCCTCTCCACCCTGGGTGAAAAACCTTTTCCTGATACCCAACCTAAAATCTCCCCGACACAACTTCAGGCCATTTCCTCAGGTCCTGTCACTGGTCACCCCAAAAAAGAGATCAGTGTCTGCCCCTTCTCTTCCCCTCACAAGGAAGTTGTGACTACAATGAGGTCTCCCCTCAGTCTCCTCCAGGATGAACAGACCAAGTGACCCCAGCTGCTCCTCACATGGCTTCCCCTCAAGCCCCTTCACCATCTTTGTTGCCCTCCTTTGGATGCTCTCTAATAGCTTAATATCATTCTTACGTTCTGACTGAGAATATATTATGATTGTGACTGAAACTGCACACAATATTCAAGGTGAGTTTAATATTCATTTTAGATAGAGTATGTAAATTTATTAGCTTACCATAATTATAATTTATGTCATCGGAAGTGGAAAACAGAGTCCAAATGTAGGAACATGAGGTCCTGTCAAAGGAAATGTCATGAAATATTTTAATCTTCTTAGAAGTGCTGCATATAGTTCAGGCAGATTAAGTTTTGGCATCGTACCTGGAATCTGCCATTTCTGGTGCAGTGGATTAGAATGTTAAGTGCAATAGCCTGTGCCATTGCCACAGTTTCTTTCCTGTTTTCTTCAGTGACAGACTGGGGTTGGGAAAGTTGTAAGGTTATATGCACAAACATTAAAAAAAAATCTTATATAAATAGTAATGAGGATGTGGCTGGAAGCAATATGGTGTGTGTGTGTATATATATATATATATATATATATATATATATATATATATATATAAACTTTTTAAACTTAGAGGAGTCTGGCAACCCTAACTTTGGCCTGTTTTGTATTTATTATTTATGGAGGGGTTAAAAATGCCAGTTGGTGGGGTTTTCTGGGTTTTTGGTTTCCTTTGTTGGGTTTTTTGTTGTTGTTGTTAATCTCCTGAGCAGTTTTGAGCAGGTATTAACAGCAGCTGATGGTATTACAAAAAATCTTGAGAGACCCGGTTCTCTTTGCTCAGCCTTTTTTATGTTAATTTAGAAACTGAGTACTGTTTTATACCTTCTCTGCAATCACTTTGTACTCTTTGGAAAAACAGAGCTTTGCCTCAGTTCCTACTTCTCTGGCTTTTCTTTGGAGCTTAAGGAGGATTTTGGGGAAGTTTGATTGCATTTGACATTCAAAATGTTCCATAAGGTTACAGAGTAGCCAAAATGAAATTATTTAATGTGGGAGAGAAGGAATGCTAAGTGTCACTTCATGAAATATACTGTTAAATTATGTTGCTTCCTTACTGTTATTTTTCCATGTTCTGTATGATTCTCTTGAAAAGACTGAGTTGCAGGAGAGTTTGCAGTCAGTCATGGAAAGAGCATATGTCACAAAAGGTAGAAAAGAAAGGATGCAGCTGTTCAATATGTGACAAGATTTAGGAGGTAGAATGGAAAGCAGCCATACAATCCCAGACTGAGGTTTCTCTAATGCCGTGTAAAACCTATGAAGCACTTTAAGGGTGGTAAGAAGTATTTTTGCATTGTTCTGGACACTAAATGTCCAGACTTGGTCTTGCTCAAGGTTTACCTGTTACTTATGAAAGGTTATGACACCAGCGTTTTTTTTGCAATGGGAGATTTTAACTATCATTTAAATTAAAAAACTCCTCTTTTAATATGTTAATTCTTGTAAAAAGATGACATTTTCAATTTCAAAAAACAATTTATTTTAATTTAGGTAGTGTACTATTTTAATTTAGGTAGTGTTGCTACTCTGTGGCTTTATGTAAAATTCAGTTATTTTAGGACAACCTACTTTGATAGCCACATCAATTCCAATTTGATTTTTTTTTTAACAGAAGAAGACTTTGAAAAGTGCTCACAACTCCACTGCACAATGGATAGTGTGTGAAGGGGTGGCATGTCAAAAGTGTCTCAAACATTGGGTTGAAACCCACTTATCACTAGGATAAGTGATTTGGTAATAAAAAAACTCTGTAGCTTTTCCTAGAAATCATGAAAAATCAGGATGCCCTTCTGGTAGGCACCATGGCTGTAAGAAAGTCTGGCAATCACTTCCCAGGTCAGTGATCCAGCCAAGAATGGGGGAGCTGCAGCCACACATAGCCATTGGATTATAGCTTTCTTAATTAATTCAGTTAAGAAGTTTTTGCATCTTGTGGTGCTGCTTGGGTTCTTGAAAAGGAGGGGAGGGATGGGGAGAGCTTTGGGTTTAGGAGCTTGTCTTATTCCCACACTTCTTGTAGCTCAGGATTCAGAATGAGAAGTGGGACAGCAGATCACACTGTTTTCCTCTCCTTGTCTGCTTAGTTGTTTAGATTAGACGGGACTTAAGGAGTCCTGTATTCATGTTTAAGGGCACAGCGTCTCATGGATGTGATTGCTCAGTAAATAGTTTTCAGAATGAACCAGTACTAGTACTCAAAGGCATTTTTTTGGTTGTTTCAATTTAGCCTTTGTACTAACCAAACTTAAAATTACTTATACAGATTACTGTACTTTGTAAGTCCTGTGTCAACAAGATAATTGTTCTTTGAGAGTGCTGTTTTATTTATAGCCACGGTGCTGGAGTCGATCACAAACCCACAAAAGCAAAGCTTCCTTTTATCTGTCTTGCAGCATGCCACGGGGTCAGATCTCAATCTTTAACACTCAGTGGTCCAGTGGTGAAAGGCTCCAGAGATCTGAGAATTATTCTTGTTTCTATCACTGATTTACACCATGAGTTTGAGCAGCAGGCTTCACCTCTCTGAGCCAAGTACCCACCCCTTTTTTCTCCCCCTCTCTTTGTGTCTTGTTTATCAGGTTAACACATCTAAGCGTGTGTTGGTGTGATGTCCAGAATCAGTGAGCCTCATTATCAGCTCAATGTAGGGCTGCAATAATACTGCTAAATAGCTTTTTTGTTTCTCTCTGCATGGACATTTCAGAAGTTGCTGCAGTAATGTAGCTGTAGTCAGATATGTTTTTGTTGTTTTGTGTAACTCTTAAGTAAAGTGCTGGTTTCTTGCAGTGCCAGAAAATGTGTGTGAAGGGCAACAGTGCTCAAGACATTGCGTGTACAAGAATTCCCACAGCAATGTTTAATGGCTAGGATTTAAAGGCACTTTTAAGGCCAAACATTGTATTTTCAGTGTACAGTTTAAGGATATGTAATAGTTGAGTTTGACAAATAATTACATCACTTGATGTGGTTTAAGCCCAGCCAGCAATCAAGCACCACTCAGTCACTCCCTCACCAACAGGACTGGGGAGAGAATTGGAAACATAAAAGCTAGAAAACTCATGGGTTTGTGATAGACACAGTTTAATGGGGAGAGCAAAAGCCATGCTCACAGGCAAAGGAAAACAAGGCATTAATTCCCTGCTTCCTATGGGCAGGTGTTCAGCCACCTCCAGGAGAGCAGGGGCCATTGCCTGCAATGGTTACTGGGGAAGACAAACTCCAAACTCTCTTGAAAGGTTATATTTAGATCCAAAATTAGTGGCTAGCTCTACCAAAATGACAAAGATTATATTTTTTCTCATCACTCACTCTTTTAGAACACAACATAGTCCTTCATTCTCAAGTGAGAAAAATGGGATTAAGGACAAAATTAGCTTTCTGCAAAGTGAATTTATCTGAAATGCCAGTGGAAGTGCACCTTACAAACTGATTCATCTCTAGCTGTTGTAGTTTACACATGACAAATGTCAATTATGAACTGCTAAAAAGGCAGTGGAACAGACGGGAAACACAGTTTTCACAGGGAAGAAGATAAGGAATAAAGACAGCTGCACTGTTATAAAATGATTCTTGAGGAAATCAAAAGCAGGGTGACAGAACTGGAAAAAAAAAAGCACAATTTTATTACGGCATAAATCAATTATTCATGTAAAGAGTCATATTTTCTTAAAGGCCGAGGAAGACACAGTTGGTCACAGAAGGAAAGGCTGTAAAGAAAACTTTTGATGTCTGAAAAATAGGCTGGAAATAAATCCCCATAGACCGATGTCTATAGAGCAGGTATTTGTTTATTGCAGCCCTGATGGTGAGGGGGATGTCTCCTCTTAACTCACCCACCCTTGTCAAGCTCTGTGGTGTATTTATACAGTAAATATTGCTTAGTATCGCTGTGTCACTGCAGCATCATCTCATATGTGTCAGAAGTAATTTACATAGTATGATCTCATGGTTATTAGAGTGTTTTTTTGCACTGCTTCCATCTCCCCAGTTCGGCGTTGTTGGGGGTCTTTGAATGTTTCCAAGGTCTTCATCGCATCTGAACTTTTCAGCTTTGTCTTTGGAGCATGCCCAGTTGTGGTGTTCCTTGGTCTGTCTGGTCTTAACCGGCCTAAATTCTTTGTTGTGTGGCTAATTGGCTTTGCCCTTGCCAATTTTTCATTAGTATACTATACTTACCTATCTCTAAAGCTATCCACCTGGTGAGTTTTTTCTTCTTTTTTTGTCTATTCAGCATTAAGAAACTAGTTAACCATACACTAGCCATTACATTGTATAAAAAGTTATTTATATCAGGTTATATATATATATAAGAGTCATTATTTGGCTTATATTGATATCAGGTTATAAAGATATATTAGGTTATACTGATATCTTATAACTCAAACTATATAAGCACCTTGTAACTTTGATCTAAGTTATATAGGCATCAATTTGCATGCAGTTCTTCTCCTTTAAGTACTTGCCACAACATGAAGCACATCAGTCCTTAGTAAAGTAACCCAAATCTGTTTTATCCCTTGTAAATGTAATGAATGGTGTTCATTACAGGAATTATTTTTAATGGCTTCCTTCTGGAAGACCTGGAGTGCTTCATCTCACATCCTTGATGTTTCCAATAAAAAAAAGTATCTCTGGTGGGTGGGACAAGAATATTAAATCTGGTAAAACACTGCAATAACTATATTGAAGAATGAGTTTTGTGCCTGGGGGCTCTGTTTTGTACTGAGATAAACAGGCAAAAATCTCATTGGCTGCAAAGGTCAATGTCTGAGTATCAGAGGTCGGAACTGACTGTGCCATCTGGAAATGAGAGTATTGCACTGCTCCCTGTAAAGCTATTTGAAGAGTAAAGTATTCTACAAGTAAGTGGAAAAAGATGTTAATAAGATTTTAATGGAGTTTGAGTGTGTTGTTAGTTATGACCTTAATAAAAATATGAGTTTTCTGGGGGTGATGAAACTGCTGGTGACTAAGCTTGCTATTTAGTAATCTGAAATGCTTGAAAATTGCTTCAAGTGACTGTGCATTAGCAGTACCTTACATTTTTCTAGGGGGAAAAAAAGAGATCTCCTTTAAGATCCTTGTGAAAAGCAGCTGCTTTTTCAAATTTTAAATGAACTGGCCACCTGAAAACAGCAATGTACTGGAGAAGTAGCCTATTTTCTGCAACTGCAGTAATAGCTTTTTTTTTTTTAATAGCTTTTTTTTTTTTTTAAATAAATACCGTATTTATTTCCTACTGATAATTTTTTGGAAATCAGTTTCCTGCAAAATTTCAAAGTTTGTAATATGGGGTATTTGAAATACTTCTAAAATAATTTTTAATGAGCCTATAAATGTGGCATTAATTATATTTTAAAAGATCTCTCAGATTCCTTATATTATTGCTGAGACTGATTACTTTTCCCCTTCTCTCTGTTCTTCTTGGCCTTAATGTTTCCACCTCTGCATTGCTATTGTGCAATATACAACAAATGCTTACTGAGGAAAAGTTTGGAAAGGGATTGAATTTCATGGAAGGTCAAAGCAGAAAGCCCATATTCTTGCTCTTGTCAACAGATATCTAAAAATTAAAATATTAATTGGCAGCCTATTTTCCCATATGCTGTGAAATTTTAAAATTATTTTTCTTTTCTCATCTACACCAAGCCTATGGTATGAAGACTGTCCTCATTATCTTCGAAAGGTCCTGTTTGTGCTTTTTTGTACCCGGGGAAGGTTCATAGGCGAGACAAAGATGAAGATGCCTGGAGCCAGGGCTGTGTAGATTTTGCACCAAATACTGCTTCACCAATATCTCTGGTGCGGTATGCAAGGCAAGAGACCTTGAACCAAGTGTAGTGAAGAAAGGATCTGATCCAGCTCTGTCAGCTGGAGCTTTAGCAGTTCACTCTGAACCTGAGCCTCTCTCTGTCCTAGCCTGCAGACGTGTAATTGTGGCTATGAACAAATGCAGATGGCTTTGAAAAGATTTGCAGTCTGAACAGATACTGGGCATAGGGAGTTGGTCGAGTCTGATGAGGGAAGACAAGGAATCAGTGAGTGGAGTGGGAGTGGTGTGGCCCTTGGCTCATGAGGAACTCGAGCATTGCGGGAGCTGGGGTTGAGGCTGGCAGCTGAGAATGAGCCTAGAGCAACACAGATATTGAAGAGGAGATTCCAGGTTCACAGCAGAGTTTTTGTATGAATATTTCTCATTGGGATCCCCTGGTCAGTGATGTCAAACTGTCTCAGAGGGCTTTCACAACCAGGCATGGCAGTACGGCCTGCTCAAAATTAGGAGTTGCTGTATTGGTTTGTTGATGAGGAGTGGAAAGGTCAGGCCAGGAAGAGCCTTGCAAGAAAAGCTGCTTACATTTGGTAGAGCAGAGCAGCCCAAATGTAAGAGCTGCTTACATTTGGTGACCAGAGCCTGAAGGGCAGGACAGTGTCTTTGAGTTACTAGAGAGTTAATGGAGTGTTTGTGATGTACAGCAAATGTTCATAGGACCCTGAAAATGGCCATGAGTGCTCTGTGCTGAGTGTCAGCTCTGCATTTCAGGACACAGGCTTCTCTTCTTAGAACTTAGTCTGGAGAAGGTGACAAGCCTGGCTTGTATAGAAGGACTGGAGTAGCTCTGCCCTGTCAGTGTGGCACAGTGCCACAGCATGTTGGAGTCTATCCCACCTCAGTCTGCCAGAGCTCCTCAAAGTGCATGCTTGTGATGTATTAGCCTGTTAAGTTTTATTTTCTCATGGTGTGTGGTGGTGGTTAAATTGCAGCTGAGGTGGATCAGTGAGAGCAGGTTGTTCCAAAGGTAAAAGGCCACCCAAGAGCTGCTGAGCAGCTCCACAGAGTTAAACTGAATGACAGTAAGCTGAAATTTTACCTCCTTCAGGCAGCAGTTCGAGTGTCCAGAATATATTTTTGAGAGAGACCCAATCTGCTCTGGGCCCCTCCAGCTGAAGGAGGAGGGAAGGCTGGTCAGGGATTGGGACATCTGTCCTGCTTTGACCACACTCAGCACCCCAGCTGCTTGCTGGGGACACTTCTGTGACTCCATGAACCTCTTTCTGCAGTGATAAGAGTTGAGTTCACAAGCAGCACAGATCCCACACGGGACATTCCTCTCAGGAGGAGTTTAAGAACTGAGGTAGCTCCACAGAGAAGCTGTATTTATTGGGTAATGCGCACTGCATGATGGTGTTATTGCCATTGATGCAAAAGCTGAACAGTCCTTAATGCTTTTGTTTGTTTTCCCCTGAGCTTTCAAGTAAGGGCAGGTTAAGCAGTGGTGTTGAAGTGCACATTAGCTTGGTGATTAATTGTCATTTATTAACTTGCACTTGGATCAAAGACACAGGGTGTGTAGAAACTCAGAGTCCTTCCATAAGGCTCTTTACTTTTAAAAGCAAAGTCCATATGGTTGGTATTTCTTATCAGAGAATCAAGCATGTCTGGTGTGAAAGGATTTGTGGCTTGGACACACAAGGAGCTTATCTTCAGAGAGAAAGGCATGGCTGTTTTACCTAGGGGCAGCTGACAAGCCTCAGTTGTCCTGAGATAAAATGTAAGGACAAGAGACTTTCATTTCAATACTACATAAACTTGCCAAGTCAGCTAGATAGGAAGGTAGGAATTAATTTACTGTGTTTACATTGTGATAAATCCACAATGCTTGGTCTTTAATATGTTTTTTCTCTAAGAATGAGTGGTATTTATTACTTAACCCCAAACCGTGTCTTCTTTATTAAAATGTGGAGACAGATTCAGACATAGAAGACTCTGAAGCTCTTCCTGAAATACAAAGAAATTATTTTTTAATAGAAGGAAAAATTTTGATACACTGTTATAGCAGTAGTTTAGAAAAAGATTACTGAAAATCATCAATGTCCTGTCTTACCTCTACAAAAAGCAGGGATAACTCTGAAGTTTAATCAGATACTACTCATGTAATCAACTGTTAATCTCAGTCAGTTTGTGGCTTTTGATTTGGTATATTTAACTGTAAGGGTGACCTGTAATGTCAATGAAATCATTGCAACCTGGGTCATTTTTAAGCTGAATTCTTTGCTAGGTCAGTGGTCATTTTTGCCAGTGAGTTAATGAGGTCAAAATGATGCCTGGAGGTTTCAGTTTGTGGGTTTCTTTTTTGTAGCTGCAGCTATAATTAAGGTGAAAGATACTTTTGGAAGCCTTTGCATTGCATTATACGTTCGGCAGGGTGAACCAAAAACCACTAACTTCAAACTGTAAAAATGGTAAGCTTTCAGTGAAAGAGGCAGCAAGAGAGAAACAAATAGTTTCTATGGTCTTTATTAAACATTTGAGCTCATCAGTGTACTTCACAAACTGTAACTGCAGTAATTGTACATTGTCCTTTCCCAGCTGTAATTAAGGTCATAGATACCAGAGTAAATATTAATAAAAAAATAAAAGCAGAATAGCAAAGGGAGACAGTAATTGTACTGCTAAGGTGTAAGAATTTACTCAGGCAGAAAGGCACTTTTGAAAAATTCTTAAAGTGGTGATTCTGGGAAGACATGTGCCATGAATTTTGTGGACTTGACTGTTGAAGAGTTGCAGGTATATGTAAGGAGGATTATTAGAACTTGGATTCATTTTTTCTTTTTTAAGACTGATTCTTGTACTGTTCCAGAAAGGGAGATAGAGCAGAAATATTAAATTGAAAATATATTCCAGATACTAAAAGAAATTTTTAATATATTGGTTTGCTTGTTGACAGTGGTTTGTTTTGATACTTTGACACAATTCATGGTGTCACATACATTAATACATCTTGTATCTTAAGATGTTAACCAAAAATTTCTTTTTGATTCCCGCTTATAGCCGTCGGTCTGGACAGTATACAATGAACCATGACCATTCCAAGAAGATCCCCGATGGAGCATCGTTTGACCGCTCAGGATCCCAGGACTCCTTGGATGAACTGTCTATGGATGACTACTGGAAAGAGCTTGAAAACATCCATGAAACCAGAGGAAATAATCACGAGGAACGAGTAGCACTTGTAGTGAAAGAGCCAGATGGTAATGAAATCTGTTCTGTCAATGTTCATCAGTTTGCTGATTTAGGGATTTTTCTTCAAGTCTTACTTCAAGAGATGGCACCTACCTAATGCAGATCAAAAAAGGAGGTCACTTTCCCAAATATCTGCTTTGAAAATTCTGTTGCCTCTGATGCATATCACCAGACACAGGCAGTGCCCTGAAAGACAGTTTTATCTGAGACAAGTAAAAGGCTGATTTTTCTTTGAACGGTACTTGCAGAATATCAGAAAGGTGCCTGTGCTTGCAAATCACAGCAACTGAACTCTTTGCAGTTTACTGTTGAACTAACTTACCCTTTCACTCTTTGTGTATGTTGTTCGTTATTGTAGCTATTTGGATAGAAACCTCACGCTTTAGAAGACAAGCCAATGATTAACCGATTTAAGTTTAGTGAGTAACTTTCTATGCTTGTAACTATTGTGATTGTTCAGTTGTACTGTTTGTGTTTCTCAGAAGCATGAATTATGGGCCACTTCTTGGGGCATGGTCTTAGAGGCTGGGAAATTTTTTTTCTTTTTTGTTGTTTTGTCCTCTCAGATAAAAGAAGAGTAATGTCCTTAATTTCAGTTTTCTCTCAAAAATTATTTTTTAACAATGCAGTAGCTGCCTCTCTTCCATTCTTACAAGACCTACAGTCTCAGAAAATTAAAATGGTGAATTTTGCATTTTGGTACGGCCTCCACATGAGTGAGAAGGATGAATTTTCAAAGGGATTTGCTGTTCTGCCTCCCTAAGCACTTTGAAAAGTTACTGCTCTGAAGAGCATAACACCATGTCCCCTGGAGAAAGCAGCAAGGCTCCCAACCCTTGTGACTGGGGAGCACTGGGGTTTTCTTATGGAGCCATGGGGCATTGTCCAGAGCAGCAGAGCCCATTATTCTGCAGTACACAAACCTCTTCTCTTACTGCAGCTCACTGGTGTGGCTGTGCCTTTAGGCCCTGCACCCCCAGCCCCACCACTTCCACTGGGTTTATATGGAGCCTTCTTCCCGCTGGTTGCTGCAGCTGACTCTGGCGTGAAGCCCGAGTGAGTCAGCCCAGCTGAGTTTCCAGCTCGAGCATGTGTTACTGTGCCCCACACCTTGCCCCATGTGCAGCTACTCTCTTGGGCAGGAGTGCTCCTGAGAGCATGGGATGCTGCAGCTGGCTGATGGACCTGCCTGAAACTGGCCAGGCAAAGGCAAGGCAGGGGAGAGAGCTTGCTCACAGCTGCTCTGGAGCATGGGTGTAGCCATTCTTTCCAGCCCTGATAACAAAACCTGAAGAGTTTTGTCAGTGGCTCAGGATGTGGCTGCACAGCCATAGCAAAATTCATACTTAAATTTTGGTGTCTGTTTTCTGGATGCTGTTAATATTAAGGTGCCCACTTGAACGTGCTCTGGGCACAGTGGTAAAATGCAATCAATAGTGAAGTTGACATGCCAGCTCTGGAGTATTTATAGATATCTGATAAATGGAGAAATATTGCTTGAACATTTGAGAGAATTGTTGGCATTCAGCACAACCTCAACAGCTACAGACAGAACTTAGTGTTTTATAGAAAATACCATTAGGGTGATACAGATTTCAGAAGCAGAAGTTTTGCCATTGGTGACAATATTTAATAGCTTTCTCTTCTTTCATGTGCACTGATCTGTTAATAAAGGATTCCTTGTCAACTCTAAAACTAAAGCAATTGTTCTGTGGGCTGTCAACAGGCTGGAGACCATGTCATAAGAACTGATGAAAAAATAGCATTAAGGTGACTCATGTAGGCTGGTTTGTCCTTCATTAAATTGAGCTAGTGGAAGGCTGTAGGATTAATGTATCAAGAAAAGTGGGCAGAACCATGTCAGTAAGAGAGCTAAAAAGGTTGAGTATTGAACTAAAAATCAGTGGAGCAGCAATGATCTGGCTTTCAGGCTTCCCCATACACATTTTTATTTAGGTACATTTATAAAATGGTATATGATTTTAATGGAAGTGCTGTAGATTATTATAAAGATTGCCACATAGCAATCTGTATTGGATTAACTACTTTAAAAGCTTTGATATCATATATTAAGCCTTTTGAGGCTCTTTAGAAACAATAGCCTTTTTTCAAGTCATGACAGTGTAAGTAATTCTTAATTGTGTATCCCCTTGGTACTTTTCTATGAATTATATTAAGTGTGTCGTGTCATTAAAATCCAGTGTGCTTGGCAGTAATAGAAAGCCAATGTTTATGCCTTTTTCTCTTCAAATTGCTCAGAGGGAGAGCTGGAAGAAGAATGGCTGAAGGAGGCAGGTTTGTCGAATCTGTTTGGAGAGAGCTCTGGCGACTCCCAGGAAAGCATGGTGTTTTTATCCACACTGACCCGAACTCAGAAAGCTGCGGTGGAAAAGAGAGTAGAGACCGTCACACAAACCATGAGGAAAAGAAACAAACAGCACCAGATTCCTGATGTCAGAGATATCTTCAGGCTACAGAATGACTCAAAGGGAAAAGTGAGTTCCTGTCGGTTGCTTTGTTTGATTCTGGCACAGAGAAGAGAGGGACACGTACGGATTGGGGGGAGATCAGAGTGGCACATGAAGGGGCTATTTCCAGAAGATTTGTGCCTAACTTCCCTGATTTCCAAGGGAATTTTTCACTAAATTTTCAGAAATGGTGTTTGTCCAGATTCGACATTGCATTAAGCAATTTTAGTATTTATAGGCCTGTAATTGGCCTCATCTTAAAGCTGATGAATAAAACAACCACTCATTTTAATTGGAATTATTTTTCACACGGATGAGAAACTCATCACAACAATCACCCAAAGAGCCTACTTTTACCTTTGAGTGGTTACCTCTTACTTACAGGTGCTTTTGTTTGTTTGTTTGTTTGTTTGTTTATTAAAAAAGGGGGGAAACAGGGCATTAGCCTAACCTTCTTGGTTTTGGTCTTTATGCCTATCAGCTGGCAGTGTAAGCCCCATACTAACTCCCAGGGCCTATGTGTGTGTTAAACTGTGTATGGGAAGTTACTCTGACAGGCCCCAAAGGGTCCCAGTTTCCCATCATGGGATATTGAAGAGAATTCTTTTCTCACATACAGGAAAGGGGAAGGAGGGAAATGGAGGCTATGATTAGAATTCCTTTTCTATGGAGAGGGGCGTGTGTCCTCTCTGCTCCCTCAGAGCACTGAGATCTTCAGCCATAAGAATGAGACTTTATGGCATGACTGGGTTACCTGACCTCAGCTCTGTCCCTTGTTCTCACTGCTGACACTGCCTTTCAGTCCAGTGGTTGTGGTGATGGAAAGCATGGTGGATTTTGAGGGCATTTAATTTCCTCCTTCCCTCAACAGCTTCCTCTCCTTCAGCAACTCCTTCTAAACTCAGTTGAAGTGTAGTGGGGAAGTGGTGTGTTCTGGAGGCACAACTTCCCTTTCACTGTTCTGCTTTGCCTGTGGTTGCAAAAGAGATATTAACTCCATAAAAGCTCTCTGGGATCTGATTTGTAATTGACTCTACCCAAAAATTACAAGATCTAATAGCAGAGCAATTTAGGTAAAATATCATGTAACTTAGAGCAGTGTAATTTCTCTTTTTTTTTCTCTTTTATTTCAGTAAAGCACAAGAAATATTCATGCCCCTGTATGTAAGCTACATACTGTAATTTTTGAAAATCCTATGTCACAGTGTTCAATAGATTTTTCTTCTCTTAAACTACATGTTTTGATATTGAAGACACCACTGAGAAGACAAATTGTTTTAGGCATTTAAGATGTATAAAACAAAGGGTTGTTTATTAAATATGGAAATATTGGGGGGAAAAAAATCCTTCTAAACTTGTCTCCTTGACAGACACAAAGTAATACAAGTATAGGTCCTCAAACTTGTAACTTCATTCCTTTCTCCAAAGCAAGATAATTGTTCAGAAATCATTGCTTGTGGTTATTCACCAAATCTGTCACTGAAAGGCTGTGGGAAGTAGCTTCCACTACCTCCCTAGATAATTTGTCTCAATGCTTTGTTACTCACCCGTCATTAGAAAGCTTTTTATATAACAAAAGAGGACTGAAGCCACCTGCAGCTGTATGAAGTCATTCCAGTTTAATAATAGTCTCCGAAAATCCTGTAGCCTCCCTTCATCTGGAGGAAAGCAGGAGGAAAGGTAAAACAATAGTGTTGATGTTTTGCATCAACACAACAATTGTGTTAATGTTTCTCCTGAATTTCCTGTCATATTCCCAAAGAGAAGCTAGACTTTTGGTACCTTGACAGCTTCCCATTCTGCTTCTTCTGCTTTGTGAAACAGAGATATTTTTTTGGCAATCGTGCTAACCTCTTCCTCCTCTCAAGATACCTGATTTAAAAAAAAAAAAAAAAAAAGAGAGAAGTGAAAATACAGATTGTGCCATTAGGATAAGTCTTTAAAACTTGCATTCTCAGTAAGAATGGAGTTATAAATTGCTTGAGTAAAATACAATTAAAAATACAGTGTGCTAAACATTAATTGTTAATTTGACTTGCCAAAAAGTAAAAATGATATGTAGGTAAAAATGTATATGCATCTATGTGTACCCATATATATGGACATAGATTTTCTACATGTTCTGAAATATTTTGTCCATAGTTGGTGTCATCAAGGTCACAAAATGTCACATCTTGAGACTGGGAAAGGCAGCATTACAGAGAGGAGAGGATGGTTCAAATCCCTTCCTGTTCTTCATCTCTTCAATGTGTCCTGGTTTTGTGCTGGAAATCAAAGCTGTAAGCACAGATAATGTCAGGCTGCCCTGCAAAAGGGATGGGATTGCTCTCTAGGGGAGGCAACCATGTAAGCTTTTTCAAGAGAAAGGAATTTGGTCTGAGTCAGTCAAAACATCTCCTCCAGATTCCCTTTCCATATCCTTTCTAGTGCTAACTACAGCTTCAGGTCAGACTGCATTTTCTTATTCTTGCCACTCTGGAAAATAAAGTCATTCACCCATGCAGCCTTCTAGGAAGAAGAGGAATTGATTTAATTACTTCTTTTTTTAATTACCTAGGTTTCAGATCCCCTTAGACTTTGGCAGGGGGTTTGCTTTTGAAACACAGAGATGTGCTTTTGCACACCCCTGAATTGCAGGAGTGTGTGTTTTAATCCTGCCCAGAGTCAAAGGAGTTTCTACAACCATGCACTAGGTTTTTATATGCATGCATATTTATTGTTCCTTTCTTAGGTCTGTGATGGAAGTGAACCTTCAGCTGTGAGAACAAGTGAAAACAAAAATGAAACACATGATGGAACAAAAGGTAATGTCAAATTACTCTCTTTGTTTTAATTGTTTTTCTTTTAGTTTGTAGGTGTTCAACTACAGAGGATTGTACATGGGTCCATGTTATAAGTAACTTTTCAGCAAAATCAAATTAAATTATAATGAGAAACCTGTTCTGGACTAAATTGTTGATGTGTAAAATTTTAAGTGTGCCTGTAGGTTGTGTCCTTTGAGCACCTGAGAAACCCTGTTTATTATCAGGGATCAACTTATAATCAAGCTGTCTGGGAGAAGTCTTCTCTCATAGCTTATGCTCAGGTTGTTTCTGATCCTTAATTTATCACCTCTGGTCTGTCTCTGCTGTACAGTACAGGAAATTAAGGTCTACGCATAAACTCATCAGTGCATACTGAAATAAAAAGAATAAAACCAAATGGACTATAAGCAAAAAAAAAAAAATGAACTGGCTGGACTCAAGCATCAAAAAACCTGTGAGAAGTAGCTCTATACCTGTAGCTCAAATTAAAGGAAAAAACAGGGATTAATGAAAAAAGGTTGTTTACCTTTTCAAGGAAAATGGAAATGAAATCACATTCTGTGTGCCTGTGTTGTGTTCAGTGGTGCGTGCTCACAAATGAGAGGTGCAGTACCCATGGAAACTCTTTCCTCTCACCATCAGGATAGTACATCATATAGTTTGTGATTGGAGAGTATGATTTCCAGTGAAAGACTTTGAGAGAGCTTTCTGCTGTTCTTCAGGTCCAATAGTAAAAGGATGGCTGTCCTGCATCATCGGGTTTCTTCAAAGTAAGGGTTGTACTGTGTCTGTTATACCACCCTACCCACCCCTGTAGAGATCAGGTTATTTAAGTATTAAGATGCAGCTATTTAAGTTTTAGGCTGGCAGCTATTTTAAGTGTTAAGATGCTGCACTGTTATTCTGCTTCGTTTATATGCTGGGGTTTTTGCTTCTTCTGAAGGACTGGATACCACATAGATGTTACACTGAACCCTATACCCACACTAAGCAGGCAGATCAAGTTACCTATTTCAAGTTAGTTAGCTGTAATTAAGCCACCAAATAAAGTTCTGCTTCAGTTCTAGAATACTGACCAGTAGCATTTTGAAAAAAATTGTTACTTCAGAATTAGACTTGGAGGACAGCAATGGACAATACAGAATGTGCCTGGCAGTTGAATTGGGAGACATGAATATAAACCAGCCCTGAATAACACTGAGTCTCTGTGTTTCCAGAAGGGTGTATTTCCCTCCTGCCCTATCAGCAAACCTCACTCCAATAAGAACAGTAAAAAAATTGGGAGGACTGCCAGACTGCTGGTTCAGCACAAGGGAAGGAAGAGATGCCTGGTGCTTGTGTCAATAAACTTCGCTGTAGGATTCAGAGCTGGAAAATTACCAAGCAATTATTACAGAGTTTTTATCACATCTGGTTCTTTCTTTCCCCGTGGCCCTGATGAACCCTTCAGAAATGGGAAGTTCTGAAAGGCAAATCCCATATGCTAGCTCTCCTCAGCACAGATGGTGATGTGGATGGCAAATGCTGCATGCTTACATCCTGATACATTCCTGCTCTAGTCAACATGCTACAGTGGGCTCTGCTCCCAAGATTGGAGCAAGAAGGAAAACTCAGTTCAATCTGCAGTCAAACCATGCAGGTTTGGTGGTGTTAAAAGCAAGCATGCATCTGGTTCAATGCTGTGCTGTGATCTGTCCTCCAGAATAAGCCAGTTAGTGTTAGACAAACAGTGAATGAATTTAAGGCAAAAAGTAAACAGTGCCTGATATTTCAGAGGTACTAAATATTTATGAAATCCAAATCCAAGGGCATTATTTTAAAATGGAAAACCTCTTTGACACAGAAGTAGTCCCAGTTTTACCTGAAAAAATATGAACATCATCTCAGACATTAAAGACAAAAAGCCTAAATTGAGACATCTTAAAATTGTTATGGTAAAAAACTCTTTTGGCCATACTCCAAAGGTGATAACTGTTCATAATGGGATATTTGAATGCTGCAATCTCAAGTGCTTCTGCCAGACTGAAGTTGTTAATGGTTTGCCTTTAGAGCATGCCTGGGCTATGTGAACCCATTCTAGTTTCTCCTTTATCCTCCTTTCTTCTTCTTTCTGTGTCCAACACATCTTGTTTCTTGACTAAATAATATATGCAAACTCACAGAATAATAAGTGCCTTTGTTTCATGTAGGTATGGAGTGTGTCTCCAGGAAAAAAAAAGAAAATTCAGAATAATGTACTAAGCTCTCAAAAGGCATTATCATTTTAACAATCCATGACACTCACTAAAGGCCTGCAAAGCTAGGAATATGTTCAATAGGTACAAAAGAAAAGAAGTCATTTTCTTTGGAATCCTGTGAAAAGGAGTAAATAACTGTGTTGGTTGAGACCTCTAAAGAAATAAAAAGGAAATAATAAAACACATGAAAAGCTAAACACTTATTAGCTTAAGTAGGGGAGTAGAAAAAGTCAGTTTACTGTGACTGCAGTTGTTTTTCTGAACTTAGGATTTGCTACAGGGGAAGAATAATAGATAAAATCTCTGTATAAGGGCAGATTCAAAGGATAAACAATCAGGAGAATGGATGAACAAATTGTGTGTACCATGTATAATATGAGGGTAAAGACCAGTAATGTTTGCTTCTTGGTAGGGAAAAAAATCTGTAATCTGGTGGTTTTAAATTAAAGAGTTTGGTTTTGCTTTTCATTTTACATGATAAATGGGGATCCTATAGCCAAAGTAAGGCTGTCAGTGAAATGGTTACAAGGTTTTTTATTTTCAATTTATACATATCTATGAACTAGCATTTTAGAGAAATGCTTTGTCAGTCAAAGAAAAAATCATTCTACCTTTCCAGCTGTAAATTAAGATCTATCAGCTTAGCTCCATTGGTGTATACTGAAGATTCCCTTGCAAAACTGGGATACAGCACCGTTGATTCTTGGAATGTTTCCTTGTTTTATTCCTGAAGAATTCCCATCATTTTATGTAATCTTTAAATAGTTCTGTGAACTAAGGAAAGGGTACAGAACTCATGTAAAGTATGGTTTCCACATCCTCACAGACAGTATTTGCATTTTTCTGTATCGCACTTGCATTTCTCCCATTAAATATAGCATGTGGTTGGCAGGTTGAGAAGTCACCAAGGCTGCTTACTCTTACAGCTGCTGCCTAGTTCAGGGATGTACAACAATGGGAGCAAGGCTACACGACCAAGAAAAGACTCCCCACAACAGCAGCCCTTCCAGACCTTTAAAATGTGCAGTGCGTTACTGAGACATCCGCTTTACATGACACCTTGTATGACCAGAGGACTGAAATAGGAGCTACTGCTTTTTGTTTGTTAACATCAGATCCCTCCTAGGCTGGTGGGAAGTATGTAGGTCAGGTATAGGCCACATTAGCATGACAAAAGTTTTGGGGGGGACAGGAAACTCTCTTCATTTGGTATGGATGCATTGAACAGTTTACATGATATATACTGATATAAGGGCAGGGATGCCAAGGAGCAGAATCAGGGATGAATTTGACCTTGGATATGTTTGCTTATTGAGGACTCAGATATCTCTTTACCAAAAGGAGCAGCTCTGGTTTCAAGATCAGCTTAATCTTTAGCGTACGCCATAGGCATTTTGGGGTCTGTGGAAAGTGAGCAGAAGCCACTCTGGAAAAAACAAGGGATGAGTAACACACACAGCTGGCAGAATATGAAAATGTTCTGTTCTACTTCTCACAATATTGCTTGGTTTTAAGTAGAGTCAAAGTATTAACTCAAATCCACTTTCTCTCCCTGAGAGTGTCTCAGCTTAGGTAAGTACTTTGACGTGGGAGTGGTTGTGTGAAGCACTGTGCCTTACCAGAAAGTGGCTGTGGTGGCTTCAGCCATTTGCCTGTCAGGTGCCCTGAGTCTGGCCCTGGCTGACTGAGGTTATTTTCAGGACTTAATCTGAATAATGTCAGAATAGTTTTGTGTTTTTAAATAAGATGCAGATATAATTTAGAAAAGTTGGCGAGTTGCTGTAATTTTTTTTAACTTCCCACTTCATATGTTGTTCAGATTGTGTGCTTGCAGCTCATTTCTTTTACAGACCACTGATACCATCAGTGTAGATCAGCACTTGCCTGACTCCTCTTAATCAGCCTCTCTGCAGGCTTTCCCCTGCTTCAGAATCAGCTTTTGCTGTACCTGTAACTGTTTTCTGGGAACTTTTTTCTGTCTTGGCTTAGGGTAGCTACTCTAGGCCATACAAAAATTTCCCACAGCAGGGTAAAAAAAAAATAGTTTATTATGTTGCACAACATTCTTACACCAAAACATATCCATTGCCCATGGTTCTCCTTCACAACTCATGCCCATTTCCATCCACTTTTCCTACACTTATGGTATATTAGCTTTGAACAGGCTGCAGTCTCGTGTGAATGGGAGCCAGTGGCTGAATCATGGTCCCAGGACTAGGGAAGTGATTCTTCCTCTGTACTCAGCACTGGAGAGGCTGCACATCAATTTCTGTGTCCAGTTCCGAACCCCTTGATTCAGGAAGAACACTGAGGGCCTGGAGCATGGCCAGAGGAGGGTTACAGAGCTGGTGAAGGGTCTGGAGCACAGGTCCTGTGAGGAGACACTGAGGGAGCTGGGGGTGTTTAGCCTGGAGAAAAGGAGGCTCAGGGGAATCTTGCCTCTCTGCAACTGCCTGACAGGAGGCTGAAGCCTGGTGGGGTATTGGTCTTTTCTCCCAGGCAGCAACAGGACAAGAGGACACAGCCTCAAGCTGTGCCAGGAGAAGTTTAGGTTGGACATTGGGGAGAAGTTCTTCATGAAAGGCTGATTAGATATTGGAGTGGATTGTCCAGAGAGGTTGTGGAGTCCCTGGAGGTGTTTAAGGAAAGGCTTGACACGCCACTTAGTGCCATGATACAGTTGAGATGGGAGTGTTTGGTCATAGGTTGGACTCCATGATCTCAAAGGTCTTTTTAAACCTTAAATATTCTGTGACTTTACTCTTCCATAGTACCTGGAAACCTTCTGTGATTCTGTAATGACTTGCAAAAGGAACCTATTCCTTGATGTACCATTTTGGATAGATATCATGAGAAGGGTGGTGGAGAGACTGAAAGCTTTCTTAGACTTCTACACTTTTTATTAAATACTGAGTTTTACTATATAATTTTCTTCTTGATTCTCTCACAATATATTTTAACTTCAGACCAAAAGCAGTGGTTGATTTACTGTGAAATTGGGAAGCTTCTTTTTCTAAAAGCAGAACGGCCTCTCCCTTTTTTGATTCTTTATTCCTTTAACAAAAAATGTTCTAAATTTGTCTAGTGTTTGATTCCTTTAGGGAACAAAGAAAGAGAAGTAAGGCCATTGTTGTGTACTTAGTCCTTCCCTGCATCATGGAAACATGTCCAAACTGTTTTGAGGAATCTAGACTCTTCAGACTGAGGTGAGAACAGGAATAATGGAACAGAGATATGATCTGTGTACTCCCTGTTATTCCCAGATGTTAATCCTTGGGTCATGGAGGACAAATTCTCTGTTGCTTTTGAAATTTTAACAGCAGAAAAATTTGCTGATTTATTTGCAGGATGTTACAGTATTTGAGGCTAGAAAGTGATAGCAAGAAACTTCTGATGCCAAAGCTCTTTGGCTTTGCAAGACTGTGGGAGTCTGCTGTTTGTTTGAGGTGGATTGCTCTATCTTTTCATAATAGATAAATAGGAGAGAAAACCCCATGCCTTGGCAAAACTATTGAACCTATAAAAGTTGAACCCTTGTCAATAGCTAAATTTTTGACTGACATAAAAAATACAGGAGCAGTGACTTTGCAATCAGAACGTCCATTGCTCGCACAGCATTAATTTCTGCTTGGTTTAAAACACTCTCATGCACTGTGTGGTGCTCAATTGTGCTACTGTTGATTTTTAGCTTTTTTTTTTTTTTTAATGGTGTTTTCAGGTCCAAAGTTCAGTCTTGGAACAGATGAGCAGAAGAGCCTGCTTGAAGACATGCCGTCTTCAGACACTGACATCAATTTGGAGATATCATTTGCAGAACAGGCAGCTAATCTCAAAGACAGTTCAGCAGGCAAAATGTACAAAGGTGGAGGTGGTGACACTCTTCTCCCGGTAGGTTTTCTTATTTATTCCTCTTTATTTTTAGCTAGAGGTACTGTATAGGTGATATTTGTCTGAGACTGAGTGAATTAGATTTAGAAGAATGCTGTCAGATTTAGCTTTGTAGAGATAGAGGTTCTTAAGTTGGCTAATTTTTGGTAGTAGTATGCTCAATAGCATGAAAATAACTACATTTATGCCTTTTTATGTACTTGTGTGTCTGGAAAAATGTGCTCTATATGTAAGCAAAAATGAACTTCTAATATTAAGCTGGAACAGGGCTTAGTGGTGGTTGTACCACTCTATCCTTGCTTCATTTGTTTACGTCCCCTTTTTCTGTTACCTGAGGTGAGATGGTTTACCTCTAATAAAAAGCTCTTCTGTAATATGAAAAGGGTTGGTGGATGCCTGTAGAAACCTTATGCAGTTGTCTGATGCGGGTAGGTGAGGAATGAGAATGAAGAACAGAATTGTCTGTAGAAGTTAGAGGTCTGAAGTCAAATGGTGGGAAATGAAAGATTAATTTGAACTCAGTTTTTCTTTCCAACTCTTAATAAAAAAAAGGCTCTTTTGGAATGAATCCATATAAAATCAAAAGAAAACCCTCTAAAGGATTTTGTTCTCGATCCTCAGAAATCTCTTTTAGGATCTCTCTCTACCTACCAGATCATCAACATGTAACATGTACATATAACCTGTAGACTAATGACTGGTGTGAAAACTGTCTTGGTGATTTTTTTCTTTTTTTTTCCCTAACACTGTATGCAAACATGTCTGAGTAAACACAATTTCTGAAATAATGTTTCCCAGTTCTTCAAACACTTAATTTAGATAAGGACTTGTGCAGTTCTTCAAGTAGTAATTACCCCATGTATCCTAGTTTAAACATTATAAACCAGACACTAATGGATATTTAGAGATGAATTCTAAAGTGTTTGAGTCATGTTTCTCTAATGCAGCCTATAACAAGGAGATAAAAGCTATGTCCTAACTTCTGTATATATGCATAATACATACATTAGCTCAGCTTCTGGCCAGGCTTGTGAAGGATTGCTCAAAGACATGGCTGTGCGATTTCTTCTTCAGTTACAAAAGGAGCTGCAAAATGATAGGAAAAGGAAGGGAGTTACCAATTTAACTCTACAATATATTGGTTGCACCTCCATCATTGGCAGCTATTTTTAAGCAGACCTGTTTGTGCAAGTCAGTGAAAGCTCAAGGTGGGGAACTGGCTACTCATCTGTCTTTTGTAAATTATGTTTATGTTTTGGTATGTGCCCTTGTAGTCATGTACCATAACCAGCAATTCAGCTCTGCTATTGTTGGGTTTGCATAGGGTAAGAAAATAACTCATGAGTGTAATATATCTTTCCAAGTGGAAGAAAGTCTTGTCAAGCTTCCTGCTCTGAGTCATGCATACTTAAAAGCCTGCTGGTGAGAGATGGAGTTAGAAAGGTCAATGAGTTGGGAAGTCCCTCACCCATTCAACTAAATTCCTTATATTGCTCTCTGACTTGCAGTATCTAGTATCTAGTGCAGTAGAAAGGAGCCATGATTAAGTATCCCCTTTCTCTGAGAAGATAACTCCTTTATTATTATTTTTATGGCAGCCAAATGCTTTATTTTGTGTGCACAAATGCAGAAGGATTTCTATCCTATTGCATAGGATTTCTATGCAATTGTATGTGCATAAGATTGTTCATGGACAGCCATTTCCACCACTATAAACTGGAAAAAAGGTGCAGAATGTGGAGAGGGAGTATGTGGTTGCAAGCAGGAAAAATTACCAATCCAGACTCTTCTTGGAGGTGCCAGGTAAAAGGATAACAGTTAAGGAATGCAAGTGACTAATGGTGAAATTTTTTTTTTTTGCATAGTAAAGATAGTGCCCGTGGGAGCATTCCACACTGAAACAGGTTCCCACAGGGGTTATTGGGAATTTTCAAAATTCATTTGAACAACAACAGCAACAAGCAATCCAATCAGACTGAATTTAGCCTTGCTTTGAGCAGCAGTTGAATTAGATGAACTCCAGAAGTCACTGGGAACCTCAATATTCCTATCATTTTAAGATCATCTACTTTTTAACCTGTTTGTGGGATTCTCCTTTGATTTAGTCAGTAACAGCAGGCTTCATGATGAAAGGTTGTACCCTGAAGGAAGTACAGCCTTTGAGCTAAGTAATTTGTCATGACTTGGATTATTTACCCTGCTGCAATTCTCTGCTTTTAGAATTTCAGACTGCCGAAGGACAAAACAGGTACCACAAAGATTGGTGACCTAGCCCCTCAGGACATGAAGAAAGTCTATTCTTTAGCACTGATTGAATTAACTGCTCTCTATGACATACTTGGGACAGAATTCAAACAGCAAAAAGCTGTAAAAATCAAAACCAAAGGTAAGTTGGAGTTTTGTATTCTGAACCAATTATGTCTGTTTAATGCAATGAAACAAATGCGCCAGTTTCTTTATGATCTTCCAGCTGAAAAATTATATATAATGTATAAGCAGTAACATAGGCCCTGAGCAACATTTAATTTTACACCTTAAGGCAAGTTTTAAACAAGTTCACTGACATAAGTGAAAAATTCCAGCTCTTTGTCTAAAATTAAAACTCAAGACAGTCACTGAGCAGGTAATCTAAGGACTGAAAGGTAACTATCTCAGTAGTATGCCATGCAGCAAGAATTGCTTCACAGAAGTTTGTATGTGCTGATTTATTCCCAAAGAGCATGTGGTCTTTGTGGGTATTCTTTTCCTGATTTCCTGAAGGTAGGTACTGGTCTACTTTCAAAATTGGACTCAGTGATCTCAAGGGTCTTTTTCAGCCTTTGCAATTCTGTAATTCAGGTGAGTCTAGCTACTTTTGTGCTTTTATTGCTGTATGTGGGAGATGCTGGGAGCCTTTGTCACCTGGTTCCTTTTCTGCCTGGCACAAATGTTCCTGTGTCATCTAGGCCTTGCCCATCCAGTATTTACTTGGTAAAATCATACTTTACATATGATGAATGGCACCATATAAAGTGGAAGATTTAAACTGTTGCAGAGCAGGCAGAGGCAGCTGCACCATGTCACTTTCCTCTGCAAGCCATTGGAGCATATGTGTAATCACAGTGCTTTCCTTGGGAGCATAGAAAGCATGGAAACCAATTTCTTGATGCTAGAGATTTTCAGTGCTTTGTTTGGTTTTTGTATTTTTGGCTTCTGCTAAATGCTTCACAAGAGCTTGAGATGTGTTACCAGTTAATCACAAGCCTGCTTTGGCCAAAAGTCTGTTGTCAAGGTTCAGTGAATGTGACAGTGCAATAGCTCACTTTAAATAATTGAAAGCAACAGAGAGCACAGAGAGATACACAGCAAGGTACAATAGATTCTTCAGAATATGTTCTTCACTTTACAGTAGTAGTAAGCAGCTTTTTTAATGCAAAAAGCATACAGAGAAGCATGAACAAGACCTTGATCGCTTGAATGCATTTTCTTCTTGCAGAAGTACTTGTGCTGTCACTAATAAACAGAGACAAAGCATTTTCTTCTCTTGTATTTTGGGTCTTACTTATAACTGCTTCTTCTTACAAAATTAATTGTTAATTGAATTTCACTCTCAGCATTATTATCTGAATGGCAGGCATTCATAAAATGGTGAATTGATTAAAAACTTCTTTAAAAGGTAAAAAAGATAGACTAGGCTCATGGCAATGTGTAGGAAATGGACAATGACATCAGCTTTTCTGCCAAGCTGATTGCTTTTGCAATGTACTGCCTTCAGTGCCCTTTTGTTCTGTCTGACCCTTACCTCTTCACCCCTTAAGTGTTTGGCCAATTGATTCATACAGTGGTGGGTCTATTAGTTTTCTCCTTTGTGCTTGAGTATGTGAAGATGATGAAAACATCATTCTTCTGGGGAATGCTGTGCTGTGCCCAGCACTGCTTTTTTATTGACCTCCTGGAGTTTGGTTTTTCAACTACATTTCAATGGAAACTTTTATTATTGACAAGAACTTCAAGATAATAAAGCTATGGGGTATGGATATTGCCTGTATGTACGAGTCCCTTGTATTTTATAGGTAGACTTTTTATGCTGATAGATACAAGAACTTCTGGTTTGGCACTGAAATTGATCTTTCTTTGATGTATATCATGTTTTCTCAAGGGGCTGACAGTTTTTTTAGTAATTGCATCTGTTCTGTCTTCAATATTGGCAGGGCATCATACCAAGCAGCAGGTTTTGACTGTGTATTTTGTATTGTTATGTGCTGCTCCAGAAAACTTGCACATACAGCAATTATCAGTACTTCTGACAGAGAAGTTCTGTCTCAGCAACTTTGGGTTAGTCATTATTAGCATAGCTCTCTTTAAATGGTTATCCACTTCTTTTCAACTGGGCCATAACACATGTAAGTCCCATTTACATGAAGACTAAGGTTGGTTTGTCATCAGGGCTAAATTAACTGTGACTGAGTTCCTTTTCAAAAAAAAAATTGAATTGCTTTGGCCCTATTGTAAAAGTTATTTTTTACCAAGAATTAACTGTACTTCTGCTGGTTTTAAAAATGAACCTTTAGTGAGCTGGTTGTCTTGCTGTTCTGCTGGTGCTGTATAACTCAAAAGCACAGGAGTTGAAAAGCTGTTATTTCCAAACCCTCGTAGAGAGAAGTGTTCAGAGCAACTCTGGGTGATAACTGTATTTGTCTCATTTTAGTGACCAAGTTCTGGATATTTTACTCAGGCCATTTCCATCTCAGCTATAATGACTGGCATGGAGTGGTGAAGATCTGCATTGCAGGGTCATTATCACATCCATTCTGCAAACCAGAACTGTGCAGATGGTTCATTTATGCAGTTTGCTTTACTGTACTCCAGAATATGTGGATGGCAATTTGAAGTCAAAACAGAAGACTCCTGAGGAAGGGATGATGAATCCTTTTAGCCAGAATTTTTTGTGTAATAACTTGAATGGCAAGGACATTAAAACAGTTTAAACAAAAGATCAAAGCTCTGAACACATTGAATAGACTTACTGCTTCAGAAATGTGGGTTTATGCCAGTGTCACATGTCCTGGAAAAAGATCTGGGTAATATCTCAGCTTCTTTTGCTTTATTCTCCAGACTCTGGCTTGTTTGGTGTCCCACTGTCACTTTTACTGGAACAGGATCAGAAGAAGGTCCCAGGAACCAAGATCCCACTGATTTTTCAGAAGGTAAATAGGCATGAAGAAGTTAACTTTTTACATACATGCAAAATGACAAAAACGTAACATTTTGTCCTGGATTTATTTGATTCCTGTCGCAGTTTTCAGCATAATACTCTAATCCATCCAAGTTATTATGACTTTTAATTGCAACTTTACTTACTAATTCAGTAAATGTGATACTTTGCACTGTATCAGACCCATCTTGAATTCAAGAAATAAACTCACAAGGCAGATGCTTTTCCAGAAGACGTGTTGCTTTAGTACAAAGGAGTATGCCTTTGCTTATATCGTGTCATGGTAATGGGGGAGATAATTGGAAAGAAGATGGAGACTCTTCTTTCATTTGCTGCCCATGCATAGCACATCTCATTTCATGAGAAGAAAATAAACCACTGTCTGTGGATCTGTCCTAACACTGACAGAAACTCAGTGCTCTCTCATCACCATTTCAGTCTGTTTGTAGAGATGCTTGCTGCTTTTTGAGAAACAGAAATCTCAAAGTAGTTTTGCGTCATGGTCTGAAAACTACCACTGTGTCATTCATGCCAAAAATTGCTTTCTCAGGATCATGAAAACACATTTCTGGAAAAGTTGCTATCTATAAACTGAGAAATCAAATTGCAAACAGTGATTGATCACTCTGCTATCCTAGCAACATCGAAAATTCTACATAAACATTAATATCTTATAGATGTGATTTGTTTTGCAAGGTGCAGACATCATTTGGAATACAGTTTTACTTCAAATGAGAATATGAAAATAAAGAGTTTCCCATTTTTTCTGCTTGTTCTCAGCAGCATGTGCTTTCCAAGAATAGGGCATTTATATAAAGTATAAGAGACCAATTTTGTTCATTCTTTTAAATGTATCTTGTTTATCACTGAAATGAAACAAAGCAAGCTAACAGGAAGGCTGCTTAATTAAAAATACAAATACACCTAGTTTTTATTTCACTGACGAATTTAAATTAAAAATAATTACATAATTTTGTCAGGGGTTTTGCAACTGGAAAATCTGAGAGTAATAGTGATTCATGTGTTGTCATCAGAGGTTTCTGCTGACAGTAAGTCCAGTCTCTGGCCTGCTAATGAAGCCATGCAAGGCAGCCCTGGTAGAGATGAAGGGGGAATTTCCCACAGACAGGAGGTTGGTGGCCAGTGGCCACTCTTGCTGTGTGCCAAGGGGAGTGAGTGTTCGTGGAGGAGTTGTGGCCACCAGGTGTGCCACCAGACCTTGCCTTCCCCAGAAGTGGTGCTGATGGCAGGTCACACACTGCCCACAGCATCTTTGTGCCCAGCAGATGTGAGTGGCAGGCACTGATCTGGTGTAAGCCAGGTACAGGGTGAGCTGGATGGGGCCAGTTAGCACTTTTTTTTTTTTAAACCATGGAAAAGGCACTAGGGTGACACTTCTAGTGCTGTTTTCTAACTTTGTGGGGTTTTCTGTCCAATCTTTTTAGTGGCGTTTATCTGTCACATAAATGCAGTGGTAGGTAAACTCCCTTTAATTTCTGTAACTGGAAAAAACTCTGTTGCATAATTTTTCTTACTCAAGCACTGGTGCAGGAAGGCATGTAACAAAGGCACTGCCCTAGTTAAACATGGTGGGAACTATTTGTGCTCAAATTATGTCATCAGCTTTTGACGATTACAGATTTGTTTTAAATACTTTTAATTCCATCCTTCAGTGAATATTTTAAGGCATATTGTTTAGAGAAAAAAATTATTCTGTGGGTTTTAATTACTTTTATGGAATTTCTTGCAAATTTATCCATGTGAAGGGATGCAGACTTTTAAGTCTGTTAGGAGAATGTCAGAACTTGCAAATCAGAGGCTTCTTTAAAGCCTAGAAGTTCTTAGTTCTCCTCTTGTAAAGTCCTAGAGTATTCATGAGAATGTTACCTTAATTATTTTGATTTATTTTGATTTGGAGACATTTTAACAAGGATAGTAATTGGGATATAATTTTGAAGCCACAGTATTTTTTGAAAATAATTCTTCAGCCTTCAGAGGAGGCTTGAAGGAGGTAAAAAATATACAGGTTTCTTTTTTAATAAAATAAACAAACTCCTCTTTAATAGGACTCCTAAAAAAGGGTAAGAACCACACTAAAGTTTCCTTCTACAAGAACTGTAATTCATTTGCAAACTGTGTTTGAATCTCTGCTTGTTACAAATCTGTGTGCACAAATGCATATGCACAGAGAGAGAGGCAGAAGCATAAAGCCTTTAATATATCAGAACTGTCTGCCAGTAATTTTTAATTGGCATCTTTGCTCATTCCAGTTTGGTTTGTGTTTGACAGCTGATTGCCCAGATAGAAGAGACAACTCTGGAAACAGAGGGACTTCTTAGAATACCAGGAGTTGCAACGAGAGTAAAGGTAAAGCATTGCACAGGTTATTAATATCCGCCAAAATGAATATGTGGTTGCTGAATTTATTTTGTCATACAAATTGTATTTTAGCATCCCATTGGTATCAAAATCTTCAAAAACAGAAAACAAAATCACTTTACAAAGAAAACTGAATTATATTAGCCAGAGATTTTATGCTTTCACTCACTGTAGTTTTGGGGAAAGACTGGAGCTTAAGTTTGAAGGAGAGTCAAAGCTACTTTTCAAATTCAGTTGTGCCAAAATCTCATTAATTCTTGGCATGAGCTTTCCAGCCTTTTGCTTTCTCCCTGAACCAGTTTAGTCATCTGAACAGTTCATACACAGTCTTTCTACCCTAGGAAGAAGCTTTTCCCTGGCATTGTGAGCCTTTTTTAATAGCTAGACTTAACCTGTGTTACAGGGCAAGGCAGGCAGCGTGCACTGAAGCACCTCTCACATTTATTTTTATGAACAGCAATATAAGAGCTCGGCTGGCCGAGCGCAATCTTGTTAAGCGCGTCTGTGCACGGTGACACTTCCCAGGGTGAGTGCCAGCTACATCCAGCAGGCTCTTCCCCAGTATTTGCCTTAATGCAGGGAGCTAAATACACACTGTGATTCATGCCAAGGCTCAATGTGTTAAAAGGATGGTCTGAACTGGCCTTAAGTTCCAAGCAGAAAGGACCGTTTAAGTGGATTCAGCTGTCCAAAGATGTCTGCCAGCCTCTGTTGTGTAGAACTTGGTCCAGCTGTTGGCTCATGAGAAACAACTAAAAGAAGGGAATATTGTGGAAATTGGGTTTGTTTATTTACCCGTAACTAAGATACTAATTTTTTTTCAATTTCCCTCCATTCTTTATTTAACAGTGGTTCTGCAAACTGGAGTGATTTCTTAGCGATTCTATTTTATTTGTTTTTTCTTTGATTTTATTAGCTTAATACAATATCTCAGACAGTGGATCATTCACTATTAGGCTTTCATTTATTTTTAACCTCTCTATTTGCATGAACTATTTCTTTAAAAAATAGTTTTGCTAGCAAATATTATAAGTTCTTTTACTTATTCTAATAGAAAGCTTTTTTAAAAGCAAATAATTTATCATACTAGAGGACTGAAGTTTTCCCTTAATTTTCTTAAACAGGAAAAAAAAAGTCTTTTCCTCATTATATAGTTTTATAGAAAGACAGAAAAATACTTTGCTATCATATTCTATAGATTTTTGGGTTATTATGAAAGTGCATTGGATATACCCCATAGTCAAATACATTTACTTTAAAATGTAGGCATTGGAGCACTAGGACACATAGTTGAAATTTCTGCCTTTGCCTCTCTTAAAATAATTCTATCTATACATTTAATACCGCATTTACTGCAGTGATTTGGTCTCAATGTGGATGGAGAAGGTGAATTCTCTTTGAGGGAGAATTTTCATCTCTCTTTCTAAAGCTTGCTCTTTTTGATGATCAGGAAATCATACCCACTTGAATTTAGACATAGACTGTTGCACATTTGAACCTCCAGTACAGTCAGTGGAGACAAAAGATCTCTTTAGAGGACAGTGGAGAATATCCAACTTTTATACCAAACTAAGTGTCCACATTTTCTTTCTAGAAATAGAAATAGATTCATTTTCCGTTTGGACAAAGTTAAATGTATTGAGAAGGGTATCTTAAAAATGTATCTAATATCCTTTGTTCAATTTGCCCTTCTTGTCCAGATAAATAATTATGGCCATATTTTTCCATTGCACATATTTTACAAAACAAGCCAGTGACTCTGTCCTCCTTTTCTGTCCAGAATAACTGAGCTAAAAAGAAGGGAGGGACCTGTGAGAGGGGCCTCTGGCCCTGTACTGAGGTTACTTTTCACTCTGCCAGACTAGGAAATAAATGAAGTGGGTGTGAAATCAAGCCTGATACTTAGCAATAGGCTAAGAAGGACTTGGTCTTTGCAGCGTGTTGCCATTTGTGCATCTGTGAAAGGCCAGCAGTGGCACTGCCATGGCAGCAGGGTAGGGGTATGGTAATGTCTGCCGCCAACGGTATCCCATCCTTTCCCAGCCCCAGAGTTATGACCTTCCACTGAGACGTTCAGAGCTCTTTACTCTTCTGCATAACCTCATGATTTGCAGGATAGGCCGCTTCCACGTGGGGCACATTTGACACCCCATACTAGGCAAAGCTGGATGTGCCCAGCAACATGGAATTCCCTGTAGATGGCAAGACATTCAGCTATGCAGTTATACAAATCATGCCCTTTGTTTTTAAAAGAGAACCAGCCTCACCTTAGTGTATATTTTGATAAGAAGCTGTGTGTCAACACTCATAATTGCCTTATTTGTTTATGAAAATGGCCATGTGTGCACTATAGCAACACCCTTGGGTAGCAGTTTCAGAATTGCTCTGTATATCAGGCAGTCTTAATATTTGGGTAGAGGGGAAGCCATGACCCTTATGTGCTTGAGGATGATATCTGTTTCTTATTGTAAATTTATTCTATACGGCTCTGGCTCAGGCCCATGGGATTTTTCCCCGTATGATTTGACTGCTGCCTATTAATGTGTGTTTACTTGCAGTACTTCTGATCCCACATTTATCTGTTTTGTAGCAAATGACCAGCAGCAACTGGAGTTAAGTGATATTTCAGATGTCCTTCCCCCCCTTTCAAAGTGTGGAAGGTACTGCTGTGTGTATAACGCGTGACTTCCAGCAGCCAGATATTACTGGTGCTCTCTGTATCCATTGCATTTCAGGGTCTTTGCCAAGAACTGGAAGCAAAATTTTATGAAGGGACTTTCAACTGGGAAAATGTGAAGCAACATGATGCAGCAAGTCTTTTAAAACTCTTCATCCGTGAACTGCCTCAGCCACTCCTCACCGTAGAATATCTCAAAGCTTTCCAAGATGTGCAGAGTGAGTAGTGTCCTTTTTGTCTCTGCTGAAAGAATTGATACCCGTGCAGAGAAGTGCCTCTTTGCTGAGAAACAAATTGAATAACAATATGAGTTCTCCTGAGAAAAGATGGGCATAATTTTGCTACTGTGCAAATAACATCTTTCATGTAACAGCTATTTTAATAGCTTACACATGCAATGAAAGCACATTTTCAGTTCCTAATGTTTCTGAGAGTAGTTAGGAGGTATACAAGGGCTACACAGAAAATGTGTATGACAGTATCAGTTTATAAATAGTGTTTGCTTCAAAAGAAAACCACAACAAAGATAAGCAGTTCTCCAGGAAATATAACAAATGATAATTTATACTGGTTAGGGTATTTTATCCATTTACAAGAGAAGTTAGAGCAGAATAGTCAGAACTGCTGATAGTCCGTGGTCCCTTGAGATCAGCAAGTTCTTGTGAAAATGTGCTCTTTGCCAGCTGGGTGCAATACAGCAAACATACCAGCTGTAACTGGAAGAGAGTGGGTTGGTGGTAATGAATCCAGAGTGAGAACCCACATACATTAACTCCCCAGTCAACAGGGGACTGCAAGTTCTATTTCCCTTGCCTGCAGGCAGAGCAGTGGCTCATTTCTAAGAGGGGCTTTCATAGAATCACAGAATATTTTGGATTGGAAGGAATCCACAAAGATTATCAAGTCCAGCTTTTTGAATGGTCCACATGGGGATCAAACCATCAACCTGGCATTATTAGCACCATGCTCCAACCAACCTAGCTAAACCCAGCCCCAGAGAATTCACATGGACAGGCAAACTGACAAATATTCTTAAAAATTCTTGACTTCTATGTCAAGTCTCCGAAGTCTGAGCTGCCTTTCAGTGCTGTCAGATTGGTGGGAGTAGGGGGTTGGTGCTTTGGCCTGCTACACAGTGTTGTCGATTTTGCAGTACTGAGTGTCAAGTTAAAACTGGCCAGAACACTTTCAGATGGTGCTGGCAGCAAAGAGCTCCACAAGGTTGTTTCATTTACTGGATAGTGATTGGACCCAGGAGGGTTTCTGCTTGTGCTCCTGAGCTGTCTGAAGGCTTATGTGGTTTTACTTACCCAGAAGTACTCAGGTGCCAGGATCCAAACCACTTTCTATATTGAACTAAAAGATTTGCTTCAAAACAGACACAGCATTTCATGGACTCCCATTGTTTAAATAGCTTTTCTTGTTGGTTTCATGCAATAAGATTAGGTGGTAGAGAAAAAGGACCATCTTTGTGACAGTAGTCGGTGTTTTTCATAGTATGTGACTAAGTAGTGTGGTTAGAATTAAATTTTTAAAGAACAATTTGAACACTTTAATTTGCTAATTTAAATAATGCAAGCAACTAAAATTCAATTGTTGCAGACAGAAGCTCTTCATTTAAGTAATGAATTTTAATTGTTTTGCAATTTTATTTTTGCTTACTTTCCTAGGAAAAGATTGATTCTCTTTTTTTTTTTTTTAACATTGTAACATATGGTGTTTTGAAACTAAATTTAAGCCTCGCTTTTAAAGTGTCTTTCTAAAGCAGGTAGATAACTTTGCTCTCACTACTTGATGTTTTAAATGATTATACAGTTTGCCATTCATTTATTCAGAGCCTTAATCTTTCGTATGGTAGAAGGTAGTCAGCAAGATGGGTTTTTTTTATTTCATCAGTGAACTTTTTTTTGTTGGCGTCTCCTGAGTTGATTTGGATGAAATGTATTTGAAATAGCAATTCAGTTGGAATCCCAGCAGGATGCATGAGAACAGCCCTGTTGAATTTTGAAATCATGTGATAAAACTATGTTGTGCACAGGTACCCCCTTCTTCCCTGGTTTGATGTATTGGCTGATTCATTAGGAATCTCCTGAGAAGACTTGCCAGAACATGTCCTCTAAAGCATGACAGGAGGAAGTTTATCACAAGTGACAAATATGGAGCTTTCTACACTGCTAGAACCCAGCAGCTCTTCTAGGAGCTCTAGGAGTGCAGGGATGCATTCACTGTGCAGCTTGGGTGAACCATGCACCGCTGAGCAGTTGGTAAAAGGCAGAAGCAACGTTGCTTTTCTTTAATTCACTTGGTACAGCACTCTCTGCTGTAGATATGTGTTAAGCTTCTCTGCTCTTGGCTTCATGCCCTCTGGTTTGCCATTGCAGCTGCTGTTGGTTGTGTGGCTGGAGAACTGCCTCACTCAGTTACACGTGGTATTCATTCTATGGGGGTGACCTGGGAGATGGTGCCGCTGTGAAGGCAACCAGAGAAGCTGTGAAAGCAGTGCTGGATGTACCCTTTGGTGTGTTGGAGCACAGGCTCAGAAAGGGAAGGACCATCAGCAATCCCTTCTTGTAGCATTGCAAAATAAAGTAGGAATCACAAGGCATCTAGAAAACAGTGCCAAAAGACTGCTGAGTCACACCAACTGAATCCTAAAAGAACATTTGGAAATGAGTATCAGAAAACCAGGATCTGCCAGTCCTTTGTCGTACTGTGATAATTAGCCATGTGTATGCATTCAGCATTTTGCAAGAAGTTTCAACTTAGAAATCATGCTTTTTGAAGAGTATAAATAACTGTTCCAAAATACTGAGCTCAGTGTGCTTTATTGGCAGATCTCCCAACGAGGAAACAGCAACTGCAAGCTTTGAATCTTTTGGTTATCCTTCTACCTGAAGCAAACAGAGACACCCTGAAGGTTAGAATTGTTAATACTCTTTTCCTGCATATACGTTTTGACTATTTCTGTGAATCTACTGTAATGAATGCCGTTGTCTTTTGAACATTCTTTTTTTTTTTAGTTCAAAGTTAATGCTGAAATTACTGACTCTTTTTATTCCCCCATATTTCACATAACTTTGGGAGAAAAAAAAAAACAACTTAGAGCCCTAACTCCTCCCAAATGACTTTAAAGAATGTAACTTGACATTTTTCCAGGGTTGCAGTAGTAATCTCCCAGTGAGCAACCTTTTCTCTTAGAAGTTTTGCTCCCTATTTTTTTTTCCTTTTTTTTGCATCAGTCATTATTTTCAGTGCAAAAAATAAATAGTGTTAGAATACAGTGAATGTGAGTTTCCTTTTGTGAGGTGGGTTTAGCTCTTAATTTTATTCCTCACTCTCTGTGCTGTTTTTTCTACTCTCAATAAACTAGAAATTTACACTTCCTGTTGCTATTTGTAGCATGTTACATGGATCCTTCCAATTTGTGCTTGTCCTTTTGTAGCAAAGCTATTAATGCTTTTTTTCAGAATATGTTTACCATTAAAGCTGTTACAATCAAGAATGAATGCAGGATTTGTGTAGGATGCAGAACATCATCTATTACAGGCAAAAAATCCTACTAGGTCTACTGTTCAAGCAAGACTTTCTTTTTGAGTTTATTTGCTGTGTGGAGGCAGTCAAGAAGGCTCCTGAGTTGAGCTGCAAATATCTGGAACCAAATTAATTGAAAATTGCCAGTTTCTAACTGGCTACCTGTCATTCACAATGCAGTGCTTTACTTGTGAATTGCTTACCTTACAGAATTAGCCACTCCATGTTTCCATGAGCATGACAGCTGGCACTATTGTGTTCACTTTCAGTTTAACAAATGCCAGCAGTAATGTCTTCACAAGCATCTGTGGGATGCTGCTTATACACCTACATAACAAAAGTTTTGAAACAAATCTTACTGTGCAGGGCCTCAAAGTCACATGAATGCTTTTGAAAATGTTCGCCACAAAAACAACAGGAATGTTTTACTTCATTACTTGAAGGAAACCAAACTTGCATTACTGTTCTGTGAATAAATATATTCACACTTCTGTAATTGATTTCTTTTAATGTGGTTTTATTAGGAATTAAGAGCTTTTTTAGAAAAATGTGTGAACATTGTGTTTCACTCATGTTAATTTTGAACTCTGCACATGCTTCACTTCTAACATGCAGAGTTGAGCTGAAAGTTCTGCTCTTATTTCAGGTACTGCTTGAATTCCTCCAAAGGGTAATTGATCACCGAGACAAAAATAAGATGACGCTGAAGAATGTTGCGATGGTGATGGCCCCAAACCTTTTCACCTTTCATGGGCTTGGCTCAAAGACTATTGAACAAAGCGAGTTTGTCATGGCAGCTGGGACAGCAAACGTCATGCGCTTTATGATCCAGTACCAAAAACTCCTCTGGACAGTAAGTCTGGTTTTAAGGGGGGAGGATGATAAATTTCACAACAGGGTATCTAAATAGAGAAGTCATGTGAAGTTACATCCATGATATAGAAAAGGATCAGACTGATCCAGCTGTGTTCTTGATCAGAGATTACTCTTATGGGAGCAAAACAAAAATGTTTCATCTAATTTTAAGCTCTAGTGGTCAGAGTTTTAATATTGTATGTACTACAGGTGAACTCAAAAATAAATCCTTGGGAATATGTATATTTGGTCTGCCAGTATATATTGCTGTGGGCAATTCTTTTTGGCTTAGAGATATTAGTGGGAAATACAGCGTTTGAACTCATTGCCCTTGTGGGCCAAACTTAATATTATATAAAACATGTTTTGATAAAGCATGAAGTTGTGTCATGGTCTTAAGCAAAGCTCTAGCTTAGACAAACTGGACAAGTTGGAGGTGTGTTGTCCATCAACAACTTGAAACAATTTTGACCTTTGCTGCATGTGAGGAAAAGTGATTAGCACCATTTTACATACTAAGTGTCAAGTGAATGTTTTTGGCTAACAAAAGTAAAAATGCTGTATAATTCCACCTCTCTTCCCCTGAGAAGTTACTGAATAGAATATTTTATCACAAATGGACTTATTTTAAAACTGTTTCACAGTTTTATATTATTTGAATCTTTAGTTATTACTGGAAAGAAACACTGGTTTTGAGTTCTACCTGGTAATCTGGCCACTCACAAAATTTTGGTAAGAAAATTACGTGGTTATTCATGCTTACTCTATCTAGATTCCGAAGTTTATTGTTAACCAAGTAAGAAAACAAAACACCGAAAGCCAGAAGAAGGAGAAAAAGGACAAAGCTATGAAGAAACTTCTGAAAAAGATGGCATATGACCGGGAAAAGCATGAGAAACAGGAGAAGACTCCTAATGACGTAAGGAAAATTATATCTGAAATGCTTTATTAATAGGATCATAATTTTTAGTGAAGAAGTGGATAGAGCAGAGGGGATATGTACATTTTTTAATTGAGAATTCCAATAGATAGCAAATCAGTGTGGGTTTCACAGTTTGTGGGTTACTGGCATGACACATTTAGAGGATTGTACCAGTTTTTTGTTTGTTTTCACAGATTCTTCAGAATATTTCTGCTCTGAAAAATACTAAGCACTGAACTCTTTGTCCCAGTCTTTAGCTAGAACATGCACAACCTGTCCAACCCAAGAAACCCCAAAGGATGAAACAAACATGAAAAACTGATGAACTGCTTCTTATGCAGCTATTGTCTGAGTGGCTAATGCCAGCCTACCCCAGTGTATATAACCCATAGTTCAGTATCTCTCCTTTAGATAATTGGCTTCTGCCATACACATCAGAGATGTCGAGGCATAAGCTTCAGCATAACACTCTTCACATACTCTTTAAAATTCAAAAATCCTGTGGCAATTGTAGTGTTAATTTTTCCTGTAGCTCCGAAAGATTTTAGTTAGTTTAAACGCACAAACTGGTACAAATACATATATTCTGGTACCATAATGAAAACGTATCAGATTTGGGTGGTGTGAAAAGCTCTCATTTGGGTGGTATGAAAGTACCCCCTTGTGGGTTGAAGTCTCAGTGAGGAATCTGGTGAGGTAGAGTCATCTTGTGGTCGCTGGTAGAAATGCAGTCTGCTGTGAGCAGTCTGGTTCTCTCACCAAGTGTGTGTATGTCAAAAAATGTTACCAAAAAAAGCGTTGTCATATTATTATAAAGGCATATTCTTTTTAAGCTTTTAAGCCGAAGCAAATAGAATGTGGCAAATGAATATGCTATATATCCAGAATCAGCTGGAGACTTACATTTCAGTGTTCCTACCTCATTTTTTATGCAGTATTTGACACATATCTCAATATCCAAAATTAATTAATTCCCCGGGCATCACTTTGCGTTACTTTTGTATCTGTCTATATGCAGGAATCTTTGCACAGAATAACTTATATATGATTTTAAAATACAGCTAATTAAAAACTGGAATTTGTTTTTCTTGGTCTAATAAGAAAAGAATTCTTTGAATTGAATTCACTTGAGTTGATGTGATTCACTTAATGCTGCCATCCTGTGTTCAACACCAAAATAACAGCAAATACACTGAAAAAAGTAAATGCTGTTTCAAGTTCAGATATTAGATTTTTTTTTTATAATTCAGTTCAAAGATATGTCTTTTTAATCCACTGGGGAGTTAGGTCTGAGGTCTTTTAGAGTAAATTATGCCTTTCTAATCCTTTGGGGATGTAGAACTGAAGTCTTGTGTAATACTCTTATTCAAATATAAATGTAAAGTTACTATTCAATGATTTTCTTTAAGCCCTACAATTCTGTGGAGATTTTTGTCAAAATTAAATGATACAATTTTTTACAAATCCTTCATGCTTATTGCAAGCATTCAGTAATTTTGGGTGCTTGAGAACATATTAGTCTTAAAATCGTATTCACAAATTGATAAGGCTTCATCGTGAATGACAATTTATGCATTTTTCAAGTAAAAAAATAGTCTCATTCTTTCAGGAAAATTTATTGGTTTGGGTTTTCCTTCTTCCTAGTTTTCAGTTCATACTGCTTTAATTTACAAATGAGGTAAATTTCCTGTGCAGTTCTTGAACTATATTTAACTATCAGGTGGCAAGTGAGGCACCCAGACGTGTGGTGAATTTCCCACTCCAGTGAAACCTGTTTGAAACTTTCACAGAATTCACAGCATCACTAGATTGGAAGAGACCTTAAAGAGCATTGAGTCCAACCCATGCCCTAACACCTCAACTAAACCATGGCACCGAGTGCCACATCCAATCTCTTTTTAAACACAAGACCTAATTACCTGAGGAAAAATTTCTATTTTCTACCACTTGCTGTGGCACCCTACGTGATTAAACACAGATGGACAGAACCTGAGTCACCTCCATATTCTCCAGAAATAACTCAGAATCTGCGTTCTTATTAGCAGCTCATTTGGATAAAATTTCATCTTAGCTCTGATGAGGCCTTTCTATCAATCACATTTCCCATATTGAGACAGAGGTTAAAAAGCATTTACTGCAAACTCCAGGTGAGATCTCTGTACAGGGTTGAGAGTGGTTAATATTAGAGGGCTTGTGAGGGTTAATTGCTTTTTGGGATACCTATGCATACCTATGGCCCCAAGTCAGTGTTGGGGATTAAGTCTTTGTGTTGGGGCTGAATAATGCTCTAGACAGACAAAGAAAGGACTGGAAATTTACCTACTGCCTTTGGCCACATTTCTGCCTTCTGTCATTGTATTCCTCTGTATGGTGCAGCTGTTCCAAAAAGGGGAGCTGTGTGAGCAGCAATGCACTGGGCTGAGCTACTGCAGGTTATAAAACCCATTGTATCCCAGGCCCTTCTGTTTGCATGATCTGTTTGAGTTCACACAGAGTTACACACCTTTCTGACTCCTGCTGAATATGTCACTCATTGCAGTGCCAGATTATTTACTAAAAAAATTGCTACCTGCTACATAATTTCTCTGTGTGTGGTTTTCTAGTTGTTTGTCCCAAATTGGGTGCAATATTTTGTAGCCCAAAGATAACAACTGCCTAGCATTTCTTTCAGCCTTTTCCGTCCATGTAGCAAGGTCCTTCTGAAAATCAATTTTGTTCTTCATAATGTTCATGCCCCATACCTGCTTGGTATACTTTGCACCTTGAATAAGTATGCATAATATTCCTTCATAAATGAAAATATTGCATAGTCACATTTCTCTCTGCACCTAGAGTGAAAAATATTTAAGTGGGTCAGGAAAAATGGATTAGAAGAAACTGGAAGAGACCAACTCCAGATCCTAAGGCCAGGCAGCTGCTCTTCTCTGTGTTATATAGATTCTAAGCCCCTCTGAAAAGGAAGGGTTTGAAGGAGATTAGTACCTCACAGGTGACTGCTCTGCCTCCTGCAGCTGAATGTTGTAGGCCAATGTATTTTCCATCAAGTAGCGATGTGCTGTCTTCAGTTTTTTTAATAATGCAAGTACCTAATTCAGCCAGGGGTTGAATTAAATCTGTTTTAAATCTGACCTGAGAGGACCTGTGAGGCAGGGGAGGAAACTTGCAAACTGAGTAGCACTGGTCACCCACTCTTCAGTGTGTAGTCAGTCCTCTCATAGGTTCATAGCCTGATATGTTATGATATGGAGCCAGCCCCTCATTTGGGTATTTTGGACTGTGCTGTGTAGGGAATAGGTCCTGTCATTCAGTTCTTAGACACACCACATTTTCTTTCCCACCAACCTGCGCAGTGTATGGGCTAGGGGATGCTCAGGTTCTGTTCTCTCTGTGGTTTGGCAGCATGAATATATTGTGCAGCTGAGCATGATTTCTCCTGGAAATGCAGGTGGTGAAAGTGGCAAAATGCATTAATTAGCTGAGCTAATAATGACTCTCTGTGAATAAACAAAGTAATTATTCTGTTTGATCTGTGACCATAATGTTAGAGCTCTGTGGACATTTCTTGTTCTTTTTCTCATATACTCAAAGTAGACTGCTTTTTAAATAATTTATCATATGTCTGCTGTGTAGCAAAAAAAAAAAAAAAAAAAAAAAAGTTATCCCGCTGAAAGTTGGAGAAACTCCACTAAAGTCAACTGAGACAAAATTATCAAGAACTGTATACAAAAATGAAAGCTAGTTCAAATTTACCAATTTGAATTTGATGGAAGACCAGATAGGGACATCTGGTAAACCATAATTTCATCCTTAAAAATGTAATTTCTTTTTGTCAGGATCCCAGAAGTTTGGAAAGAGGCTAAAAAATTTTTAGCAGGATTTACTACCTAGCAGATGGCTACAGACACTGTTTCCATAGGTGGAGGCCTTAAAGAACAGATGTGAGAAATTTAGAGTTATTCTAGGGGAAATCTCATCGAGATCTCTTGCGATCTTATGAGTCTTTGATTCCATAATTACTACATAGCAAATTCCCAATATGATGATTCTTACTGCTTTAGACAGAAATAGTTATGATGTCTAGGATTTTTAAATCAATAAATAGTAAGACTGGACACAGAAGGATTATTTGGTTAAAATTGCTTACCATAACTCATCATTTGTATAGTAACAAGCCTTCAGCTTTCTCAGGAAGCTATTCTTCCAATTCTGCTCATGTTTGTACTTGTTCTGTACTCATTTAGCTCTGATTTCAGAGAAGCTATTCTAGATTCACAGGTGCCCAGATTTATTCATTGATTATGGAAGAAAAAATGCTCAGCCTTGCAATTGGGTAAATGGAGGGGTGCGTGGTGGGAATGGAGACAATGAACTGCAATAATCAACCTTGAGTACAGAGAGTCTTAGTTTATTTTCCTATCAAAAGGGAGTGGATTTGGGTAAATGATGATGTAATCGGAATAGAAATATTTCCAGGAACAGAAATTAGGACCTTATTCACAAATAAATGATATCTTTTGTAACTTCAAATGTCATGTACCTGCAAGTGGAACAGAAAAGCTGTCCTTTGTCCGCCTTCTCTGTAGCTAATATGATTAATATTCATCATCAAGGACTTGTGGGTTGAAATAAAATACAAATCCATTTTATAGTCAGACTATTATATAGGGCAGGTTACCTAGCTGAACATATTCTGGACAATAAGAAATAGGGAGAAAAACCTGCAGTAATGAGTATCTGCTTTTAAAAATTGAAATTTACAAAAAGGAAAGAAGAATCCTTTAAAGTAGATCCATGAGTACTTTGTGTTTTCTTAATTGGGTTTGTTTTTCGGGTTTTTTGGGCAGGAAGTTCAGATTAATTGGAACTGGACAGGTTTCTTCCAGAAGTTTTGGCAGAGGGTTGGTGTGGGGGCACTGCCTGGCTTTCATGCCTGCAGCAAGAATTTTCCACATCAGTGTCACATGCTTTTTATCATACCAAAGTGTGTTCTTAATATAGCATAATTGTTATAGTTATTCTTAACATCTTTGAAAAATAATTAAACACTACTGTTCTTTGTTCTGAAGTTCTCCCTTTTTTAAAAAGAGCTTTGAAGGTCGGATGTAATTTACTGAGCTGCTGCATAGTTATTGTATGTTTGTAGAGAAGTGTAGTAGATAGTGAAGTGCAGAGCAGTGTACTTCCTTACTCATTCCATACTGTATTTTGAGAAGCTCATCAAAGCCAGCTGCTAGCAGCTTTGTTCCACCACTCTTATTGCTTTGCAGACTGATGTTCCTCAGGGAGTGATACGGGTGCAAGCGCCTCATCTTTCCAAAGTTTCCATGGCAATACAGCTGACAGAAGAACTGAAAGCTGGTGAAATAGTAGCCAGGTTTCTCAGCCAGAAAAGGTATAAACACATCTTTGTTTCGTTATTATGCCGGGAGAAGAGTCTCTTCATTTACTATATCAAGAAAAAAGTTGTAAAATACTCAAAGTCTGGGTCAGTTCATGAACTGTTTGGCTGAATTTAGCCATCAAAATACACGCTCGAGGAGTTAATGCTTTGAATTGTTCTTAAAGCTTAGGAAGCCTTTAGGAATACATGAGTGCTGTTAGTAAAAAATTAATTGCTATTTAATCTGATGGGTCAGGAATAGTTTTGTAATTTTGTGGGGACAAGTCAGAAGGGAGCTCCAAGAAAACAGAGGAATAAGGGAAGAAGAAAAAGAATTCTTTTTAAATAATGCATTTATTATGTAAATATATAATGCATTTATATATATAAAAATCTATTTAAAATACAAGCATCGTAAAGTCATCCCAGGACATGCATTTCTATGTAACAGCATAATAGGTACAGGAGTATAATAATGTGAAAATGTCATGCAAATTAAATGATCTAAACCAAAAGCTACATTTTAGTCATTCAAATCCATTTAGAAAGGGAGAAATTAAAAAAAAAACAATTAAAATTAATGCATGTGTTCATCATATCTAGCTATTCATCTAAAGCAATAATATGGTACACTAGTTGAGATTAAGGAGCTGCTTTTTCCTAAATGCTGTTTTTAGACTTTTACACCATTGTCAGAAAGTTATTTTCTGGCTGGGCTTTAGCATATATTATTACAATTAAGCAGTGAGAATAATAGAATCCTGTTATAATAAAGGGAGTTTATTTTTCCACTCTCTGTTTTTTACTTCTTTTAGTTGCTGTACAATTAAATCCAGCAAGAATGTGGTTTTTCCACCCAACCATAAGGCTTTTTCTGAGCTATGGTGTATTTGAGGGAAATACTTATTTTTACAGCAGCAGTAAAAGAAAAATCAGAGTGTTAATATCAAGCTACTTGCTAATAACAATGAAGTTCTTTCCTAAAACCTGCAGTTTTGTCATATTTATCTTATTTTACCTTTTCTACTGTATTGCTCACTTGCAGGACTGTTCATTTGAACTAGCATGCAAGGGTATTCTTGTTCACTGATTGTGTCAGTGAGGATTTGTGACAGGTGCTGTGCTAATTTTAATTAGCATAACTTCTCCCAGACATGCCTAGGTGGCTGATCTACAAGCACCTTTGTAACATCATCATTCATTGTGTTCTGTTCCCCACAGTGGAAATGTCCAAACACTCAAGAAAGAAGAGATCTTTCTTTATGAAATAGGAGGAAATATTGGTAAGAATGCCTTCTGAACAACTTATTTTGCTAGAATAGGATTCCTTGTCACATTGTCCATGGGCTTGACTGTGGTTGCATTTTTATTCATGTCCCTCGTTCTCCCTGACACTAAGGCAGACAGTTAACCTTGTGGAGAAGGCAGCAGAGATGTTGGTGTGATCATTGTATTAGAAGTATCTTACCATCTGTCCCTGAGGACGTTGGCAGCTGTAACAGATGTTCCTGTTATGTAGGTGCAGTGAATAAGCACAGAAAGGTTGGATACAAAGGTGCTTGAAGTTCATCTTATTCATCTCTTTGTACTGAGGCATAATATGTGAAGTTACATTCCTTCATATTCTGCATCTGAGTGTCACTTTGTGGGGGGGAGTGTTCTTTTTGGGGGAAGAAAATGCTCAGCCAGAGAAATGATCATGTGACAAAATTTTCCAACAGCTAGTCTTTCCTGCTCTGCTTATTCCAGATCCTTTTCATTAAAGTAAACAGCAGATAAGTCATGTTAATGCCAAGGATAATTCTGAACACAGTTCTAAAGTTTTTTTCCACAAATACAAGAGTATTTCTGCATTAGAAATCAGTTTCCAATCAAAGTATTTTTCATAAGTTCAGGAAAACAAAAGGAGAACTAGAAAGCAGTAGTAGATTGGACTTACATTTACTTTTTTCCTTAACTGTGACCTGTTAAACTTATTTGGCATTGTAAAATTACATGCAGTACTTCTTTCTTTGCAAGTTTCAATTCTGTATGTAAATTGCAACTCGTAGCATTTTTCTTTTATTCTAATTGCTATTATAAATCAGGTTTTTTGCATGTTTGTCAGAACCAAAAGACTTAATTAAAAATAGCACTTACTTATGTTTCCTTCAACAGGTATGTTTTAGTATTTTTACTAAGTCTGGTAAATAAGCTGCCAAGATAGTTGGATGCCAGATGAAGGTATTACATGTTCTCTTGCAAAATCCGGTATCTACCTACATTTCCTATGCCCATTAAAGCAGGTTGCAGTCCCAGATGTAAGACTTTTTTAAAGGAGTTTTATTCTACAGAGGTGTAATCATTGCAGGACAAAAAGTTTTGTAGCAGAATTCCAATGAAACTGGAACAACTGTTACTGTTACTTTAAACTTGTGACAGAAATTGTATTTCTCTTAAGGAAAGTGCATATTTGTTTTGTTGTGACATAGGTTAGAAAGCTTAGACATTTTCTCTGTCTGAATGGTTTACTTCCAGAGGATTTCAACTTGAATCAGTCCTTATTAGTCCTTATTAATGCTCTCAGTTGAAGAGAAATTCCCTGTCTTTAATCTGTCCTACAGGTTTAAGTAAACCAGCTGTCCTGACCTTTGCTGTCTCTCTTCCCAATGTGCCTGACTCATATAGAGGGAGCCCAGATCAGGAAGACTTTTGGGGCTCATGACACACTCATGTCCTTACACTTATGCTCATAATTGTAACAAGCACAATGCTGTGTTCTTGTCCTCTGGCAGAGGCAACTGCTGAAGTCTGCACGCATTTCTTCAGTAGTCAGTACACTGTAGGGTTTCAGGGCACTGAAAGGGACTTCTGCCACAGATTTGTGCCCAGAACTGGCTGGATAGGGGCATGGCAAAGGGCTGTCCCCATGCTGTCACTGCCTGAACATGCTGCACTGTGCAGAGGAGAAGACTTAGTTTAGCAACATGGGCAGTACTGGTCACAGAGGTTCAGATTAAAATCCTAGAGAGAGCAGATGGACTCTGTGCCTGGTTGAGCAGGGAGTCTTGCCTTCTTGCCTGCTCTGTGCAGGCAGGCCAAAGAGCTGGCAGACAAACCCAGCTGCACCATTCCACCTGTGCTTGCCTCCTGTCTCAGGAGTGAAAGTACTGGAAATATCTGTCTGGCACAAGCCATCCACCCCAAATAATTGCATAGCAGAGTAGAAGAGGAATTGTGATGCACAGTTGAAAATGCATGAGATAATGCTTTGCCTGTAGGGGAATGGGAAGAATGAGCAGATCTTGATGGATCAGCATATGCTATTTTCATCATTGCTACTGGACATAAATTAATTGCCTGTAGTGCACCAAGAAGAGTGTACTACTTTCCCCTCCTAGGACAGCAACTATTACAAATGCTATGCAGAACAGCTGACTTAAGAGGAGGAGGATAGGGAGCAACACCTTCTTAGCAAGGAAAAACCTTGCACAAACTTAGCATTTAGAAAGGGGAAAATAACCTGAAATTTTAATGGGCTTCTATGCAAATGTGAATGTAGTTTTTGGATATAATCATGAGAGGATCGGGACATTGCTTGCTTGCAGAGGGGAGTTCCCATCTGCATGGTCTGTGTGAGGAATCTGACCTAGAATTCATCACAAGAGTAGAGCAGCCCCTTCTCTCCTTCCTTCTTCCTCTTGTTCCCTTTCTCCTCAAGGCAGACAGGAAGGGGTAGGAGCACCTCCAGCTTTTATGTGCATTGTCCTGTGTTAAACATCCCAGAGAGACTTTGAAAATGTCATGGAGTAAAACAGTAACAGGAACTTTGGAAATTGTTTCATTTCTCTTTTGGTACTGGTGTAACCACATGGCTTTTCTGTTTCTAGGAGAACGCTGCCTTGATGATGATACCTACATGAAGGACCTGTACCAGCTCAACCCAAATGCTGAGTGGGTTATAAAACCTAAGCAGAGCTAAGATCACAACTAATGGCAAAACCTCCAACCTGTGGACTTCTGTTGTACAGCTGAATGTTTCAAAGGGATAGTGTGTCCTTTCAACATTCAATCATTATGTATATTAATAGAACTTTCTCCAGTTAAAAAAAAAAAAAAGGCAATGTGACCCAACAGTTGTAACCAGTAAACTTTCAGTTTTACTTGCAGCAAAATTTTGGTGATAGCACAATTTTCCCACTCATGTTTGAAACGAGCATAAGTACCTTATATATTTTATATATAAGTACCTTAAATATTTTAATGGCACTAAGCTACCTCCCATATGGTAGGTCTTGTTTAAGAAGAATTTATTTTTCAAGCAGGTGTTTAAACTCTTTGTATTAGAGACCTACAAACTGTTTGTGTAGCATTTTGTGTTCAAATAGGTCTTTTCAATGCTAATACAATAGAGAACCAAATCCTGATCAGCACTTCTGAATGGTACAGTATTAAAAAATAACCTGAGCGAGTCATATGAATTTCCCAAATAAGTGTGAATTTCACTGGAAAAAACTGCAATGCAATGTATTTTGTCTTTGGAAGTCCTAATTTAAAGTTTGATGAAAACTATTTAAAAATAACTGTGAAGATGCTTTCTATGCAGCTTTTTTGCTAGATCTTTTAAGTAATTTTATTTTTACTCCAGTTGATTGTGCTCTTGAGATTATTACAAAAAAAAAAAAAAGGAAGAAAAAAAAAAAAGGATCATGTGACAAGGTGAGTCTTTTTAAAGCTCACTACTGTTGGCATTGTCCTTTCTGGCACATTGTCATGCACTAGAAAAACCTTTTAGGTATTTCAGCAGTGATTGCAGCCATGTTACATACACCGATTTCAGGTTTTTTGGACCTCTGATAGATTGAATTTTGTAACTGCCAAAACTTTTAAGTTACTAGCATAATAAAAACTTTCAGGAAAAATAAAATAACTGTGGAAGGAAACTGTAGTCTCAGTTTCATAGGTAGCAAACCACTAAACCTTTCACTCAAAACCAGTGTAAGGGTCTACTGTGGGTATTACTTACCATTGGCTTTATATCTGGTTTATCCTGGACAAGGTTAGAAATCGAGTTCTGATTTCCCTGATGCTGATAGGTGCTGTCTAAACCACTTCAAAAATTAGTGCTCCAACAGAGAGCTATTGCAAATCCATGCCTTTTCAGGAAAGGACTGAAAGCTCCCCATGGAATTCACTGATAATGAATTATAGACTGAGGAGGCATGTCGCAACACAAAGGGCCATGGCCTGGAGCTCCAGAGCCCCAGTTCCACAGCCACACTTCAGGCTCACTAGCTTGTGTGCCACTTCACAATTTATTTGTAAACTAGCTCAGCTGTCCTCAAGTGCTTACACCTTCCTGCTGACTATCTGAAGTAACTACTGTGAAATTGTATCCCTGGAATGAAATACTTTTTCAGTGCACACAGAGATTTGTATTGACCTCATAGGGAGTATTCTACTTGCAATCAAGTACTGAATGACATTATTTTACGTGATCAAAGCTGATTAAAGGAATAAAGGACCTTTCTGCTGAGCTTTGGACGTGGGCCCTTTGTGGACAGAGTAACCACTGGAACTCTCTCTTTTATGTGCAAGCAGTGAAAGAGAACTCTGAAAGGTCATAGAAAAATTAGACATCTGCTGATTAGTTATCTGCAGCATATGAACAATTTTGGGGCCATGTATATTTATTGTTTCTTAAAGTCAAAGTCTGTCTTCATATGAAGGGGAGCACTGCACTGGTTGGTTCTGAAAAACAGGATAAGTAAAAGAGGAAATTGTTCTGATGTACTGCTCGATGCTCCATCTAGCTGGGTATTCCCACATAGTATAGCTTGTGCCACTATGGGCAAATCCTCTAAGACAAGTTACTTTTGTCTGTAGAACAAACTCCCTGTTCTTCAAATGGAAGGAATAGATAGCAAAGCAGTACAATGCTTAGGTGAACATTTATAAACCTAGTGTAATAAATATAAAGGGGTTTTTTTTGACATGTAATACAAAAGTGATGTGTGTTTTCGTAATACATTATAGTTCTGTGAAAGATTACTTGTTACTGGAAATCTAGGTGTTATTTTAATCAGGAGCAAAGTGCAGATGATAGGAACAGCTGTTCCTAAGAGTTTCAGTATAAAATTGGAACCAGCCTATGGTTATGATCTCTTAAATAACTTTGCTTTTGGTTTAGTGCCATTGTTTTGTTTTTTTTTAATTTAAAAAAGTTCTTTTGTAATTAAATGGTTTTTTTCTGATGTTTTCTGACTTTCAAATTCTTACATTTGTGCATAAAACATACCCAAATGACACTAAGCAAAAATCATTTTGTGATTTCACACTTTACATCTTTGTAGACAGCTAGTAGCATTGTATATGACAAAAGACATTGATAAGTTAAAGTCCTGCAAAACAAATGCCTGCTGGAAAAGCAATAACAGGCTAGAAGTTGAGAAATTTGCAGCAATTGCAGTACACCTTTGCTAAATCTGTAATATAACAATTACTGGGTACACGCAGAGGAACAGGCCCTCACTGAAAGAACTGGCTCTTAATTCTTCATAATTAAGTAATAAAATTAGGGCACAATTAGGGAAGCCCAAAACATATTCAGGTAAGCTGATAAGAATCTTTTGTATTTAATAAGACAGTGCTGCATTAGTTGCTTATTTGGGGTGATTTGGTAGGCCACTGTTGTTTGACTGATGATTTGGGAAACATGTATGCAGGAGTCTTTTTACCTGTTGACAGATTAATGCTTTGTGTAACCCTGTACAGGCAGAGCAGCCAGGACTGGGGAGAGGAAGCAGGTGAGGGTCCCTCTTACCATTGTCTGGATGTTATGGAGTATGTAAGGATGGTTTTGTGCTCAAAAACCCTCTGGTGAAGGAAGGGGAAGGAGGGGAAAGGTCCCCAGTGCTTGTATGAGGTGTAGACACCTTTCTCACACTGCCTGTTCTTCCAAGACTGCAGAGTTTGCACTCATTATCCATAGCCTCATGTTTTCCCCACCTTGTGCCAAGCACATGCACCGTCCCTGGATATCTGTGGGTACCAGGAGGAAAGGTGGCATCCCAACCAGGTGCCCCCTGTGTGAGCAGCAGCGAGACAGGTTTATCTCACATTGCAAGTCAACAAGCAGCATCTCTGAGCATCCCACTGAGGTTTCAAGAAGACAGTAGGGAGCAGGAAGATTAATAGATCTGGATGTCTTGGAAATATTAGCTGGATTTCGGTCCGTGGCATGACTGAGATGAATTCAAGGATAAGGAGATGCACTTTTTGGCAGTGAGCACCAACAAAGGAATAGTTTGAGAAAGGCCTGCTTGAAACTTTTTCCAGCCTGTTATTTTTTTTGTCAGACATTTTTAAAAGCAATGTAACTCTCCAATAAAACACACTATCTTCCTAAGTATTGAGTTAAATTGCAGCAGCAAGCTAACTTGGTGAAAGATTGCTAAAGAAATTGTTTCCTTGTTATTACATTTAAATGCAGCTTAGGATTAGTTCCCTGCTGTGCTTCTATCTTTAAAAGGTTGCAGCCACTCAAAAAGTGTAAAATGTGTATGTGCTAATCTTACAGCAATATTTATAAATTTTTTTTTTTTTAATGTAGAAGAATGCTTTAAAAATATTTATACCACTGTTTGTGTACCACTGTGGTCTGTTGCACACAGACCACATCTGAAATAGGTAAGTACCTATTATCCCCATTTAACAGATAGGAAAAGTGTTCATAAATGGCTGGCTTCTGGCTAGAAGGGGTGAAATTAATCTGATTTGTAGAAACCAAATAATGATCCTCCAACAATTGCCTTAAAAATCTGCTGTATTGCCAGTAGCAGCGGTGTAGCAATCACAAGTATGGCTTCAGGGGATTCTTTTAATAAATACAATGCTGTAATTTTTAGCCTGGGTTCCAAAGGAAATTTATCTGGGGTAATCTTGCTACCTTGTGTGTGTCTTCCCCTAATTACTTTTCTGTCTGTTGGCAGACTTTAGTAATTTTTGGCAAATGCAGTGGGAGGGAAGGCGCGTGTCAAGAAAATAATTAAGCTTCTATGAGCTTCATAAAACGAGGTAGTAGGAGTCCTTTGTTCAATGGGGAGATGACAGCATAAGCTCCAGTTTTATTTAGGCACCAGAACAGAAGTGCGATAGAAATCATATACATGCTCTGGCCATGGAGGAAGGCTGTGCTTGGAGCTCTCAGCCAGCCATCAGGATTTGGCACCAGGCCTTTGGAGGCCTGAGAAAGCACTTGCTTGTGCTGCTGCCTGCTCTCTGAATCTTCTTTGTTGACTTGATGTGGGTGATTCTTGCTGAAGCTGCAGTTGTTCTCCTGAGGTGGCTTTTGGGCTGCAGCCTCTCTGGTTAGTACAATTCATGCCCATACCCACCCTATGGACTGAGCTCTTTTCCAGCCTGAGCTGTACCCACAGCTGAAAGTGTTGATGCAGGTGAGGAGGTGGGTAGAAATACTTCTCTCTCTGCTTGTAGGGCTGTTGGGAATTACCTTCACCCTGGGGAATAATTGGATCTAAAACTGGGCAGTAACAAAGTACAGCCTTCACTTGTAGCTTTTAAACCATCGTGGGAATGCAACTTGCCATTCATGTATCATAGGAGGTGGTGGTGGTGGTTCAAAAGCTCTGCAGATATTTTTACTCCTTGGTAGTCCATTCTGGGATGACTGAAAGGATCCTTCCTTCCCCCTGTGGCACTGTAAAACCAATAACTAATGCTTATTTGCACTGAGAGTCTCAGTGGCTGTATTTCACTTACGGAATGAGTTTTGCCCTCTGTGTCATCATTGTGCCTCTGTAATGTGGTTACCCTTGAGAACAAATTGTCTTGGTTCCCGTGAGCAGTCTGCTCGCATGCTGTGTCGCTAGATCAGGTCCTGCAGGGCAGCCAGTTCTGTGCTCCTTTCCCATGGCATTCCCTGTGCCTTGCGAGCGGTGACACCGCCTGGTTATCCACACTCGGGGATGTCCCTTTGCCGTCCGCTGTCATTCAGCGCCTGCCGGGGACAAGCGGAGGGTCATTCCTACGGCTTCTCTATTCCTTGTGCGAGGCCGCCGTCGGGAACAGAAGCCCCGGGGAGCGGCCACGGGCGGCTGTAGCTCGGTGTCCCGGCCCGCCCCCGCTTTGTCCGTGTTTCCAGAGCCGGGCGGGGCGGCGGCAGGTGGCGGTGCGGGGCCGCGCTCCGCTCCGCTCCGCTCTGCGGCGGGGTCACAGCGACAGCGCCACTTTCTCTGGGGCTCCGGAGCGCAGACAGGAGAGAGATCGTAGCCGGGCTCTGGCCGGCCGGGGAGGAAAGCTGCTCTTGGAGCTCGCAGCCAGCCGGCGGGATTTTGTGTCAGGGCGTTTGGAGATTCCGGGTGGAAGAGTGCTCACCTTGTGTGCCGCCTGTCTGCTTTCAGGTGGCCTGGCAGCTGCACCAGGATGCAGTAAACTAAATACATGTCATGTGTTTAGTTTAATGCATTTTTCTCATGCATTAAAAATGAGAAAATGCTGGTGATGCAGCGCATAACTCATGTGTCTGAGATGGTACATCAGCTTCGATGTCCAGTTCTCTGGACACGGCAAAACTGAGACTAGACAAAGCTTTGCACAGCAGAAAATCACAGCCTTGAGTGGTTTTGGATATCCCTTGCTGCTTGTCAAGTTGCAGATGTACAACACACTCCAAATGATCCAGAATAAATGCAGGAACACATAATTTCTTGGAAACGTCTGAGGTGCCAAACTCTGAGCTGTGTTGGATTAGCAGCTAGAAACTGGTTTTTTGCTTATTCTCTTTTCTCCCTAGTCTCAGAAGAATATTTTTGTTAAAATCTTGCCACCTTCTGATTTTTGGCTTAGTTGAAGTTTTTACTGTGTATTACCTGATTTAGTTGTCTTTATTATATTCTAATATGTTCCCACGTTTTGCTCTGTGAGTTGTAAGGCAAATGAGTTTCGGGGCCCTTGTTCTGGATGCTCCTCCTCTGCTACAGTCTGCCAAAAGCTGTCTTTATTCATAACTCTCCTTCAGCCTGCACAAAGAGAGTTTCTTCCAGCAGGAACCTGAGTAGGTGAAGTCATGCTGAGGCTGTCATGGGGCTTTGCATGGCTGTGAAAGGCAGAGCAGAGAGGTGTCCATTGCAGTATTCCCGTCTGCTTGCTGTGCATCAGCCTCATTCAGTGCAGCGTTTTGCTTCCATGACAGCAAAATCTTACAATGCAGCCAGGTGATAGCTATTTGGATTACTGTTGATCTTGAAATAAGCAGCATTTCTTGGGTTATGATAAGACTGAAACCTTATTGTGCAACTTCGGAGCACTGGCAAAAATGGCTGCTGGTGCTTTTATTGTGCCATTGTGAACTGAAAAAAATATTTTTCTTCTCATGGTGTTTAGCAATGAAAGAACAGACAATTATGACATAGGTAGGAGTTCAGTTAAGGTTTTGAAAAAAAAAGTAGCTCAGAAAACATATTATGCAGTTACCTTTTAAATGGTTCAATTTTTTCCACCAAGATGATGTGTTCTCATTTTTTATTGGTCTTTGCTGAGAGGTTATCCTGATTTTCCTTACATTTTTGCCTTGGCTAGGTGATAGAAGGAAATGTGAGAAAATTATTCTGTTGATATTCGGGGTTTTTACTTAATGAAAGTCTTACTGTTGAAGTATTGTTAAGCTAATGATAGGCCAGTATGTGAACATGAAATGAAATCCTTCAGAAGAGGATTTTTATTTAATCCAGTTCTCTACAAGCTGAGAAAATGTGGCAGTTCTGTCGACCAAACACATCTGTCATTCCATGCAGACAAATGTGTGTCTGTCATTCCATTCCATTCCAGTTTCACCACAGGTCTTCTAGGAGGAATCAGAAGAAAATACCCACATTCCCCACCCTGGAATGAGGAGATGATCTGTAGGTGGTGTTAGTGGCATTTAAAGGCAGGGAGAACAGCGTGAGGCTGAGAAGGTTTTCTTCTCTTTCTTTTTTTTCTTTTTAAATTGGCTAATTTTTTCTCTTTGAATGCTGCTGTTGTTGGGAATAATGAAAATTATTGTGAAAGCTCAGCATCAATAGTTTTTTTCTGTACAACTACAATGTGGGTGTTCGGGGTTTATGAATAGAATACACAGGATTGCAATACTCTGCTCTGAATTTTTTCCAAAGAATTTCTAAGTTGCTTATAACAAATCCTCTTGGATCATGATAAAGAGGAATGTAGCAAGTACAGAAATACTTGCTCAACCAGTGAAAATCCATTAGTAATGCTAGGAATAAACTTTTTTTTTTTCTGTCAATGCACCTGTAGCTGTGGGGTAGTAAATTCTAAAAACACTTGGTTCTAGGAAAAAATAATTAGTGCATAAAATGTACTAGTAAACTGCATAATTAGGTATGCTGATGATGACAGCACTGGGATCCCAGGTCTATCTATTAGGCACTGTTTACAAGTCTCTGTACTGGTGAGATGTCCTTAAGCTTACAAAATAACTTCCTGAAGGTTTCTTGCAGAGGGTGAGCAATCCTGTTTAAAGTAGCTGTTCTTAGCTTGTCTATTCTCTTACTTTTAGGTAATTTTAACTCTCCTACTCTTTTATAAAGCCCTTTAGCATTATTTGAGCAGTCAGTAAAAAAGTCTACCCTTATGGTGTTTCCATCTGTGCCAGCATGCTTCACCTACATTTTGTACAGAGGAAAAGGCCAAAAATACTTTTCATCCATGTAAGCCCAAAAGTCATAGCTGTTCCAAACAAGTATGCTTTAAGAGGACCTCATGCTCTCAAGGGATGCTCCAAAAGGCGTTCCTGAGCACAGGAAGTCTCAGTCTGTGTGTAGGAGTGTTTGCTGCTGGAAGTGTGTCTGTACGCTGTGTTGAAGGGTGACCCACTGCTTCTCCAGCATTGCTGAGTGGGGAGTGACTGCCTGTTTTTGGAGAGAAATGACCTCATCCATGCCATTAGCAGAATTGGCAGTGATCAGTGCTGGCTGCTTCAGCATGATGTCATTGGACTTGGAAAGCTTTGTTGAAGTTTCAACTTGTGTTTAAGCATGCGCTTTTGCTTGCCATCTCACCCTCTCATCTCTGAATCAAAGTTGGAGTTTTTCAGCAAAACTTGTGGGCTGTGAGCAAGACTGCCTTTGGCCAGTTTGAAGGTCAGATTAGTTTTGTTACTTGTGTCTCTATGACAGTAGTCAACAGTGAATGCTTGAGGAAGGACTGGAGCATGGAACAAGAACCTTTTTGTAGTTCCCCAGTACGCTTTCTCAGGTAGCTTGTCACTTCCCTGTGTTCCATAGCCATCACAAAATCACAGAAAATCCTGACTGGGAAGGGATCCACTAGAATCATCAAAGTCCAGCTCTTGGCACTGCATAGGACAGCCCCAGGAATCACACCATGTGCCTGAGGTTTACTGAGGTAATGAGGTTTAATGAGATTTACTTCCACTAATTTTCTTTATTGCTCTTGGATCCCTATAAATTCATGGCATTCACTACATCCTAGGGGAGTAGGTTTCACACTGTAACTGAATTGTCCCTTTGGCTTTGGCAGGGATTTCTTTGCTCAAGGAACAGCCCTACATGTTTACCTTTGCCATGCTACTTATGGTTTCACAGATCTTCTTGATTGTCCTCGCCTCTGGTCAAAGAGTAACATCGTCTTTGAAAGCCATTGCTGAACTTTGGTCATTTTTGTTGCCCTTCTTAAACCTTTTCTTACTCTATCATCTCAGGTAAGAGGAAATCAGAAACATACCTTGCATTCACATCTTACCAGGAGGTGGGAGAGTAATTTTGATTTTCTCTGTACTTTGATGACTTTTGATACTTGTTTGGTTTTGGGGATTTTTTCTGGTGTTTTTTTGTGTGTGTTTGTTTGTTTGTTTGTTTGGGTTTTTTATTTTGGTTTGTTTGGTTGGTTTTGTTTTTCTTCAGTTTTAATCACTGAGTCAACATTTTCATAGTTATTAATGCAGTGATCTTTCATGTCCAGTGGTAATTCAGATTCAGTGACTGTGAATACAGTACGAGACTTTTTCTCATTTTCTCAGTTGCTGTGTACTTAACACTGAATTTAATCTGCTGTTTTTTCACCAGGCATGAGGTCACCAGTATCATGAGGTCCCTCTGAAGCTCTCTGCTGTTTGTTTCTTTAAAGCCTTCAATAATTCAGTGTCAGTAACCTACCTTATCAGTTCTTTGAGATCACTTCAGATCAGGTGTATGTTGAACAGCATGGGCTCAAAGTGCTTCACTGGTGACCTGCCTGCAATATGACTGCATTCTTTCCTTTTCTTTCTTGTCTTTTAAACTTGTTTACCCATATAAACACATTTTTAAATTCTTTCTTTTTTTTTTTCTATCTCACAGCAAGTTAATTAAGAAATTTGTTGTTAATTTTTATTGTGTCTTCCTTATGCACATGCTTACAAAATTCCTCAGAAACTCTATAATAGGTCCATGAGTCATGACTTTATGAAAGAATTGTGTTATCTTCTGTTACAGGTTACTGCATTTAACACTTCAGCTTTGTCATACTTTAGCTCTGTTTAATTTGTGGGTAAAGACCATCTGGTGCTGGTAATTAGCCAGTGTTATTTTCCTGAATTTGTGTTACAATGTTTTACTGAAATTCAGCGTGACATAACTCCTCTAGAGTCCTCCTGTAAATCCTAAAGAGCTAATTAATAATCATGGAATGGCTTGGGTCAGAGGGGTCCTCAAAGATCATCTAGTTCCAACCCTCCTGTCAAGGGCAGGGATGTCACTCATTAGACCAGGTTGCTCTGAGCCCCACCCAACATGATCTTGAACATTTCCAGGGATGGGGCATCTCTAACTTCGCTGATAAACCTGTTCCAGTGTGTAACCACCTTCACAGTAAAGAATTTGTTCCTACCATCTAATCTTAACCTGCCCTCTTTCCATTTAAAGCCATTACCCTTTGTCCTATCGCTATCTGTGCATATAAAAAGTTCCACTACCTCCTTTTTTGTAAGCCCCCTTAGGTATTGGAAGGTCTCACAGCAGAGGGGCAGAATCCTCTCCCTTGCCCTGCTGCCCACACTGCTTTGGATGCAGCCCAGGACACAACTGGCCTTCTGGGCTGCAATTGCACACTGTTGTATATGATGCAAATGTGTGAAAGATAGATGCAGAGAATTAATTTCATTTTTTTGTTGTGGTCTCTTCTTCAGTCACTCCATTTACAGGTTAATTATTGATCCTACGAATTTGGCAGACCTCCTAGTACTGAGAAAAGAGTAACTTGGTTTTATGCCAGTGTAACAAGTTGTTCCTCAAAAGCCTTTCCTGGGCTGCTGTGGGCTCACTGTTATCTTACATCAAATATGACTTGGTGGGCTTGGTTTGATTTTTTTAAAAAATGTATTTCCTGGATAGACATGTCTTTAAATTGTCAAGGAATTCATTCTTTTGTTAGAATGATTGAATAACAAAAGGGTTTAATATATTAATTAATTTAGCATTTATTACAGTGTTTTTGCCTCTTGCAAACTTTAATTGTTGACTTATATCTTTGAAGTTTATTTTTTTTTAAATAGCTGGTTTTCTATCCCTTTACATTTAGTCTCACTTAAAGAAAATGCAGTTTTCTGATATGTGGGAATGTACTGTTGCTGCTCCTGCAGTTTGGCATATCTGGGGAATAGCAGAATGATCTCTGCAGCATTTGGAACCAGATCCTGCACATACCTCAGAACCAAGCCAGCTTTGCCCCTTGTGCATTTTCTGAGTTATTGCTCTGCAAGGCAATTATTTATGTGTTTCATGTGTAGCTTTGTGTCTTACATAAGACATAAGCTTAGGAATAGTTGGCATCTTGATTGTTCAGCTTGTAGCCTCTGACCTCCAAGCCTCTTTCTTGTGGCTGGTCCCATGCACCACAATCTACTTCTCTCTCTGCCTAGAACTTAAGTCCAATGAAATCTGTGGATTTTATATGGAATCTGTTGTTTCTCAGTGCATGCATGTCTCACTCCCTTGTGCATGCAATTTTTATCCATTACTGTTCTGCAGCCTATTGGTCCCTACTTCCAGGGGTTCAATATACTTGTCATAGTAATATCCTTCATCAAATCCGTGTGTGTGTGTGTGTGTGTGTGTACATGTTAAGACTTCTAGTCATCGTTACACAGTGCATCTCTATCCTGTGTTCCTCTCAGCCTGGTCAAAGAGATTGTTACTCATATAATTTTCTGCCCTGTGGCCAAGTGAGATGTACACAGAGACAAAAAAGACAGTCATGCAGATGTCTGCATGGGAAATCTTTTACCTCTGGATCAACTTCCATCTTCATTTTGTTTTGTGTGATATCCAGCAGATGTATTCAGTTTCTTCCTCTCTTTCACTGTATTGTGACTGTGGCTTATTCATGATGGGAGGGGGCTGCAATCGTGGTGACTTCATGTATTGCTGTTAGCATCCAGCTGAAAAACTCTCTGAGCACATCAAGTGGATTCTCAGTTTCTGGCACATGGATAAAGCTGCTGTGACACACAGGCTGCTGCTGCTTATCAACGTTTTTTTGGTCTTGGGCAAGTTGAGCCAGGGAAGTCGCTGGTGCTAACACTGTTGTATTGCCCTGGAGCGAAGCTTCATGCCTAGCCCAGCCTCAGCAGAGTCCTGCTGCCCATGAGGAATTACTGCTACTTCAGGCCTCTAAGCTGTGCCTCAGCTGCTTTCTCTCTTTTTGCAGTATACAGGGTATTTGTTTCGAGTCTGAGGCCATGATTGGCATTTTGGATATTGTTTGTAGGATGAGCAGACCTGGCCTTTTCCTTTGAACTGTTCTAGCGCATAGCACACAGTGAAGGGAGTTAAAGAATGTCCAGATCCCTGTCGAGTTTGCCTTTGAATGCAAATGCCTCTACTGCTGCTAAAAAATATATATGTAAATTTTGCTTCAGCAGTATCAGTGCAGCTTTAAGACCCTTCTATTCTCTTCTGATACCTTCCCTGTACTGTGCTACTCAAAGGATCTGATTGCCACATGTGGACATCTCTGCTTTTCTTTGCCTTTTAACTATTTTGCTTTTTAGCTTTGCTGCCAGTCTCTGTTGGGCTCCTTGATGGAGTAGCTCCCACTTCACAAAAGCACATCAATTCCCTCTTGGAATTCAGGTAAAGAGAAAGTGTCTGGGGCTCTGACATAGTTGCATCCTGACAGTTTAATGTCATGGTGTGCTTTGGTAAACCAAGGCAGGAGCATCTGTGCTCTCTAGATAGCATTTTATAACCATTTATCATGGTTAGCAATTTGGTTAACAACCAAATTGTTTTGGTTTTATTTCCCTTCCCCCAGCTGTGCAGTTACGGTGACTCTGGACGTGGAGGATTTTCGAGTGTAAAGGCAGTATTGGAGGAGCCAGTGTGAGTTTTGAAGCACTGACTCCTCTCACTCCAGTTCACATTGAGGCCCCACGTGAAACTGCAGAAAAGCTTCCCACCATCCCTTCCCCCACCAAGAGCTTGCTCCAGGGGCTCTTGCATAAGATCCAAATGTGCATGAGTGAAGTAAATGCCTGTTTTCTGAGCGATTTTTTAGGAACAGCCAGTGTCTCATGAGGGTCAGTGGTGTGCCCAGGAGGGTCAGTACTGTCTCCCTCCAGGGTGTGTGTCTTGATGGGGTCCCTCAGTGCAGCATTTGAGAAGCTGAGTCTCATTGGACTGTTGGCTTTCTTGTCAAGGTTTTGCCCTGACGCTGCTCCTCTGCTTCTTCACAATTTAATTATTAATTACTACGGTAAAAAAACCCTGTCTAGGTGGAATGCAACACTCTCTTGAACTGTTCAAAACCTCACGTCGTTTCTTTGCTTCCCTCCCATTTAAAAAGAGTGTATTTTCTGTTTTCTGTCTTTCTTATCTTTCCACATCTTATGTTGTGTTCCAGCCCATCATGCTGTTTCAGCATCCCAGTGACCCTGAAGGCAGCCAGAGGAAGTGAAAGGAGGAAGGGCAGCTGTTGTAATTCCTCAGTTAAGCTGCTACAGGACATTCAGTGTACACAGAGACTGCAAACCATCAGCAGTCCTTTGCCTTTAAGCTTTGTCTCTTCATTCTCCTAAATGATCATCCAAAGAGCTGCTTGGAAATGTTAAACAACTGTTGTAATTACCCAGTCTTTCTCAAATCCTTTTTCCTCTGTGTCCAGCTTCCCACACATGCCATTCATTTCTGAATGAAACAGCATAGGCACAAATGGTCTGTCCTTGAGCTATTAATTTATTTCTCCTCTGACATTCTGTACCACTTTTAAGTATTTACGGTGTCAGGAATGCCTTGGCTCACTGGTTTCAGTGTGGCTTTTGTCTGCTTTTGGCTTCCCTCAGTTTAATAGGTCCCTTATCAATGTCCACCCTCTGGCAAGGGTGTGTGAGAACAAGGAAAAAGTAGTTTTTAGTGCTGGATACAGACACCAATCTCAGAAGTTATAGTAATGGCCAGGTCTTCAATGCAGAGCCCTAGTTTTACCCATTGGTTTAGTGTAGATATCTGGTTTCACTGGGAGACGTGCAGCAGTTCCAGAAGACTGAGGGCAGTGTGATACAAAGTTTGAAGGGAACTATTAAATCTATTTTAAATACTCTTTCTAAAGTAGAGACCGCTGCAAATTTGCCCTAATAGAGCAAATCCTTGGGTACCTTATCCCAGGAATAGATTGTTCTTACTCCCTTTCAGAATGTCCTCAAAGTGTAGCCAGCTGCCTTTGAAAAGAAACCCAACAAAAAAAAAAAAAAAAAAAAAAAAAAAAAAAAAAGGCAAAACAAAACCAAAACTAAAAATAATTGCCAGAAAAAGCTGACTAATCTTATATCAGAAAAACAGAAAACATGATGTAAGCAGAATTATTCAACCTAGCTGTCTCTGGGACTTCACTGAAGTTTATGAAGGAAGAGAAGGGCCAGTTCTAACTTTTATGGGTCAATTTTTCTACAAAATTTAGTTTATTACTAGCTGTTTTCTTAATATTGGATGTGTCCCATTGGAAACTTGGTTCTGACTTTGTGGTTTGTCCCTGTTTTCCCTAAAACTGTGATCCTACACAGTCATTACAGTGACATCTAAACAGTGAGAGACTGGTTGGCAACCAGTCAATCAATGATTCTTTGTAGCCATCAACATACAGTAAATAGCACCTTTTCTTTTTCTTTCCTTGTATTTAGCAAATCATTTGGCATAATTTTCTATGCTGTTTTCACGGAAAAAGTTAATTTTTTTTATTAATTTGCTTTCATAGTTTTCATGTGGAAAATACTTCCTTTTTATATTGTATTGGAGTGTCTTTGGCAGCTGGAGGCAACTAACTGGTCCAGCAATTTCTGAACGTAGACACTTGAGCACATTTTTAAATGGCTACTTTTTCAAAATTTCTGTGCCCTTGTTTGGACTTCACATTCCAGGAGAATCTATTAAAAGCAAATCAAAACAAAGCCGCCCACCTGTATTGAACAAATATCAACCCTGCAGTCCTGAAATATGCACTTTGAATAGCATGCATGGCAGACTGAGCTTCTCAGTTTCTTTCCTCAGCATTGTAGAAAATGAGATTGTCTCAGTTCTGTAATCCAAAAGAGGTTTCAACAAAGATTTATGCTGTGAAATGTAATCCACAATGAAATAATACCATTCCCTGTTTTATTACATGGGCAGAAGGAAACATTCAGTGAAATTGAACACTGTGAAATCAATATCAATCAAAATGAGAATTTGAAGGTTTATAGAAATAACAAGGCTCTTATGATGTAGCAAAGGAAGGAAAATCTGAACTTGCTTATTACATGGTTTGGACTGAACTTTGGTTTGTTCAGATGGAAGGGACAGCAGGCTGACATTGGACCTTGTTTGCTTTGAGGTGAACAAGATCAGCTTCTCTTCATGTCTCTGAAGAGGTGTAGGTTTGGTTAGTTTGTTCTGTTGGGAAGGGGCTCTTCCTGCTCCCTCTGGGCCCCACAGACATATAAGCTACACCAGGCTAGCAGAAACAAATAAGAAGGAAGTGGTTTCAGACAAAAGCTTAGGGAATGAAAGCAGCTGGGAAAGGTGCATATAGGTTTTGCTCTGTTTTTGTAAACTCTCTTGTGTTATATGTGTGTCCCAATGGGAAGAATCCTTTCCCTGGAAGACGGAGATTTTTTTTTTTTAAACATAATTTCCAGATCTTAGGAAAAAGTGGGAGCAAGGCCAGTCTATGAGAAATTCTGCTGTGTTGAAATTTCAGAAGAGAGCTCCTTCTCCTTGTTCAATTGATATGGGCCATCCTGCAGTTGCCAGAGGCAGGACTGAGTCGGGTCATCCATGGGGACCCAGGAGTTCTTGTCAGCTTTGTGCAGTGTCTTGAAACCTAACACGGACGTGTCAGTGGCTGCCTTCTGCATCCGCCTGTAGATGGAGCCTGACGGAAAGTGGCAATTCCTGTGTCCTCATGAGCTGCTGATGTCTCACAGGCCAAGGAGCTGATAGAAATTACAAACTGTATTGGCAGTGGTGGCAGGAGAAAGATTAGACCTTTTGGAGTAACATGAGCTAGGTACAGCCTGTGTGGGGCTCTTGAGCTGTTGGTCTTGGAGGAGTTGCAGAGGGCTGGTGGAGGCGTGAACTGCCAAAGTCTCACAATTATGGCAGAGATGGAGTCAGCATCTACTACTCAGCACATTGTAGGACTTGCAGCTTAGGAGGAAACATTCTACTCCCCATCCCCTGCTCTGCCAATGGTGGAGCAGTGCCATTTATCCAAATATCTCAGAAGGGAAAGTAATTCAAGCCCTCCAATAATAAAAGTATCTTGTGCCAACATAATCAGTCACTTCTTACTTCTGCAGACAGGAGCAGCAATTTGCATGAAAGAAGGGAGATTTATGAAATGCACTTGTTGCATTGTTCATTTGTTGAATGTTGAATTCAACTATGTTGAATATTCGTAACACTTCCAGATCTTCTTCATTAGGCTGGATCAAGCAGCAATAATTTAGATGATGCCATCAATAACATCCTTTCTACCAGTGATACAAGGTCTTGCTGCAGTTGTAGTTCAGGGTGGGTTGAATTACAGATTTCTCATCATGAACGGGTTGACATGCAGATTGAGACTCAAAATCTGTTTCTGCAAAGATTCAGAGACATCAGCTTGCTTAAAAATGAATACAAAAGAGATAGAGAGTTACATTTATCCCAGCTTTTAACATTTTTCTCATGAATAGAATATTTGCCGATGTCTGCCAACTCTGCACCCTTCATGGCCCTTTCAGGTCCTTAGGAAAAAAGGGTTTTCTTAGGAAAGTAAGAAAAAAAATTCTGTTCAAGTATTTGGAACTCATTCACACAAGGGTTTGCCATTGCTTTAAAGAGATGAAAGCTGTGCTAGCCTTTAATTCTGCATCTGAGATGCCCTGACTTTCAGCAGGGAATAGAGAGACCGTATAGATCCAGGTTTTTTGTTAATATGGAGATCCTCACCTGCTACCACTGAACACCAGACTGAAAACCAACCATGGAACATCTTAAAGAAGGAGTGTCAGTAAAAGGTGTTTCTGATATGATATTAAGGGGAATTACTTAAATTTAAAAGTATACTGTAAGTCAAAGGTATTGAGGAGGCTCTACAGCATTCAAATTGTTTTCCATTTCTTCTTGGTGTAGTCAATACTATCCTGTCAGTCTCTGTGGATCTCTAGAGATCTTTGTCATAATTCTTACTTCCAGCTGAAAATCTGGTATGTTTATGGTACAACACTGATGAGAGACAGATAACCCTATTTGCTGCTCTGTATGTTAATTCTATTTTAGCAATGAAATATGCACTGTACAAGTATAAAAAGATTTCTAGTAGCATCTGGCAATTTCCAAAAATTGAGTAGGGAGACAGTTGGAAAAGAGTATAATCAAAATGTTTGTACATCTGGAGCATTTAATCTTTTTTTGCTCCAAAAAAGTATTCCTGTCCTTCTTATCCTGTCACATAGTTATTTCTGTAGTTAGAAATATAAAGTATACTGAAGTGAGCTTTATTTCAGTAGTGTCTGACCACTCTGATTTTTCATACATTTGTAATGCAACCCTTTCTACAGTATCTTTATGTGCTTTCATGCTAAAATGGCAAGAAGATTTTGTCTTCTTTCCACCATTGAAATGAAGTTTGCAATGTATTAAAACAAAACCTATTTTTACTTGCTCACTTCTAGACAAAAGTATTAGAATGCATAAAAGAAACATTGAGAAGATACTGCTTGCAGACTACTTGCTAGTTTGTTTTCTGCCTGTGAAAGAGATGGATCTTACTTGGTTTTTTAAAATGCATTTATATTGCTTTCAGCAGCAGCAGCAGCAGTAAAAAAAGCCTCTACTCATTACTACCTTGTCAAACAGAACAACTTTCTTTCTCGTTAGAAAATAATTTAATTCTCTTTTACCTAAAATAACTGTGTGTGAGGACTAATGAGTTGTTCAAAACTTTCACTCATGCACATTTGTAATCCAGAAAATTGTTTCTTATTTTTCACTATTATTTTCTTGGTTCTAAGTACCCCTTCCACTGGGCTTGTGAGTCTGTTTGCAGAAATATTGGAGAAATATAGCAAATATGATGATCTTAATACAAACTGACATGCACAGGAATTTATGTCAGAAAAATGAAGCAGGGGACCTTGCTGTAGGATTATATGGCAAGCAAATCCATCTTTCAAACTATGGCTGAATTTGCAAAGTGTGAGCGGTAATTAAAGTTGGCTGACTTGGTCCCCAGAGCAGGGCACCTCAGAAGGACGTTGGTTTTTTCAGCAGAGCAGGGCCCAGGTGAGTGTGTTTTTTCACTGTTTTTTAATTGACACCCCTTGCTGTGTCCCAAGCTGAGGATCTAGAGGCAGTCACAGTTATTAGCTGTTTATGAAAAGCCTTACACAGTCTTGGATCCATGAATGAAACCACTGTAGATGTGCTGAACTGGGCTTCTTTGGTGACAGAGTAGGTGGAAACAGAAATGTCAATCATTTTGATGCTGAAAGATGGATCTTCTCCATAACACGCTGGAATAAAGAAGTTTCATATACCCAGAACAGTGAACTGTTCCCATATGACTTTTACCTCCTCCTTCTTCTAACCACCCAGGCTAGATTTCCAGGTGATCAGCCCAGGCTTTGGGAAAGGACAGAAGTGTGCCAGTGTTGGCACCAGTAAAGGCCCTCCAGGGGAAAGTCAATAGAAGGACCTGTTCCCCTTCTTCCCCTCACACTGCTACCACCCAGTTACAGATTAGAAGGAAAAGCCTGGTCCTGAGCATCTGTGGGATGGAGGAAGTGAAGTTTCAATTCCATCTTGCTTGTTGTGGTTTCAGCTTGGTTGCGGTGCACTTGGAGAAGTGCCAGCATTTTGCCTACCCCCTTTGCCTACCCTTGCTCCAAGCCTCAGCAAGTTCAGACAGGTAGATAGACAAGGCTTGCAGTCTGTATATCAGACACAAGAAAAATTACCTTCTCCTTCTGAAGGGGCTAAACAGTGTTTGATTTTTTATTGATAACTAAAAAGGAGAGATTGATCTAGCAATCTCCCTTGGCAGGGGGAAGGGAGAAATCAGGCTGTGCTTCTTGCAGGTGAGTAAGACCCAAGCTGTGCAGTGCCTGTCTGCACAGTTCCATCCTAATCCAGCCTCTGATGCTTCCAGAGAAAGAAGCACTGTGACAAGCTAAACATGTGCTGTACATACAGTAATTGTGCTTTAGTCAGCTGGCATTACTTTAAACAAACTCTTAGAGCAAAATAGGGGCATTGAATAGAGTGTCTGATAGTGCACTGCAAGAGGACAATTTAGAGAGGCAGTGATACAATGGTTGCTACTGACTGGAGTCTTGTTCACAGTGAATTAATTCTAATATATTTGCCTCTTTATTTGATTCCACAGTGTTTCCTCTAATTGCATCATTGCCTTGGAGGGACAGTAGTTCTTCATCAGCTCCTTCAAATTGAGTCTGGAGACAATGTGAAAAAATGCTGTCTCCTTTACAGTGAAAGAAGCCAACTAGAAAAAGCCGCCAGCCCCTTAATGCTGTTGCTCATTAGCCGTGAAGAGAACGATTGTAGCTGTACTGCTGCAATGGCTGATTCCTCCATGCCTTGCCTCTCCAGTCACACTAAATGGGCTTCAAGGCAAGGGAGTGAGTGATGAATATTTATTCTGTTTATTCCTTTGAAACAGCACTAACCATAAGCAGATCAGCAGGAGACAGACTGACAGTGTGTGTGTGTGTAACTGCTGTGAAAAATGAAGAACGTGCACCATGGCTAAATAAGTTTGTTCTTGTTTGTTGCTGTAGACACGGATGTCTGATTTCGAGGGAAGTCACATGGGGAAAGAGAAGGGCTGAATTGGATTTAATTAATTTTGTTTTTTAAGCTGACATCACTATGTACCATACAAGTATAAGAGGGTTTGCAGGGTATGTAAGCCTTCTCTAGAGGCACAGCTCTCTTCCCACAACTGGAGAGGGGAACGTGAGGTTACATTTAATTTTTGTGTCATATGAGGTTACATTTTTATGTGATGTCTGTGTGCCTGAAGAGCCTGTGCAGCTGATGACAGCATGGCAATGTGGTGTTGGCAGCAGTCCAGAAGGAAGAAACAGTTTACACACAGACACACACACCCCTCACTCCCACACACCCTTCCTGGTTTCAGCCTCCTGAAATTTGCAGCTATATCATCTCTTTGATGAGGTGGTGATTTTTGAAGAAGTACTCGAGTATGTTGTCTGATAGATGTATCACAGCTACAGAATATGCTCCTTTTGCAATTTCCAGCCTCATGATGTACTCGTAGATCACACAGCACTTCAGCCTCTAATAGGCAAGGTAATGCCAGAGGCAGAGACTCTTGAGGAGAAAAGGAAGTGATTAGAACACTACAGCTCATTTTGTTTTCTAGATCTATAGCACCTTTTGTGCTTTAGGTGAGCTGCTTTTGGACAGGGGATTTCTGAGGGTGGTAACTGGTTTTCCATGAAGGACAGAACAACAGCTGATGGATTTTGCTAAACCTCTGCCTGCACTGGAATTAAGGCAGTAACACTGCTCTGGCTTTCTTTATGGCTTTGCAAGTTCTTTACATCACTTTTTTCCTTAGGATACAGCAATTTGATGCATGAAATTCCCCTAATACCCAAGCTGTCCTAATTGCAAATGGCATAAATCCAGAATTTAAGGTCTTTAAGATGTGGGTCCATGAAAGATGTGATTAATCCTGAATCTATTCCAGGGGATATATTCTGGTATACTATTTACTGGACTATGATTTCCATATAAAGACAATGAAAGAGGAAAGCTCAGTATAGAAAAGTAGTGCAATTTCCTAAGAAATCTTAAGTGACTGAAGATACCAGGACCTAGACCCAGGAACTTCCATCTGCATTATTTAGAAATCCTGTCCTCCCTCATTTACTAGCCTGAGTAGCCTGATTGGGATTTGAGTGATTTTTATGCAGGGCAGATATAGCAGTTATCAACTGCAAACTTAATAAACAAAATAAAAGAGGAGATATGCTCAAACTTCCTCATTTTGGTGTTTAGATATCTACAATTTCAGTCCAGCAGACAGAATTCCCTCAGTGGCTGCTGTTTGAAGAGATACTTTCATGAAGCTTTCTCTGCTGTCACTCAAAGTTTCCTCCCCTGTTACCTCCTGCTCTCTCACCTGCCTGCCTTTGCAGTGTCCCTTTCCTCCCTTTTTTTGTCTCAGCTGCTGGGCAAGGACCTGTCATACAAAAGATTGGCCACATACACAAATCTTTATAAGAACTTTTGCCTTTTGGCAATTTTTTTTCTACTACCAAGGAAGGATGTGCATTAATCTTAACAGAAATATTTTAAAAAGTAGTAGTTATAAAGCACTGGTAATTCCCAGAGCCTTCATGTTCCTGTCAGCTGCATTAGGGAGAGTGGAGAACCAAAGCAATATTGAATAATTTTCTGGCACTCTTTATTATTGCTGTTCAGGTCCAATCTATATGCAGCTGCAGCAGAGCTACTCAGGCATGTTTGAGGAAAATCTGTCTCTGGTAGATCTGTACATAATTCTTTGACATGTTATATTGGAAATCACAAAAGAGTCTTGCTTTTTGCTTTTTTGATGGAAATTAGCAGAGAGGGAACTGAAGGCAGAAGTTTTAAAGGACAAACATATAAAATGGGATGTTATTTCATTGGGTTATTTAATTTCCTCGTTTTATGGGTTTGCTATAGGTATGGTCTTTAGTAAGCCCAAATTATGACATTTAGTTATTATTAGAAAAAGAGATGAGTTAATATTCCTAAAGCATCTTAAAGACAAGTACTTAATAAATACTGTGATTTGTTACTATTTTGTGTTAAAAACTTAGTTTTTAAAGTTGTTACCAAAGTTAGTCTGCATATTTAAGACTTTCAGTTCTGGCTATATGTTTGTTTTACACATATCAGCAAACAAATGTTTCACTGTCTTACTAACTTCAGTTGTACTTCTTTTCTTCATGACGACTAGATGTACAACATTTGAATTTAACTCAGAATGAAGTTGGATGTTTAACTTCCCTTGCATCATAGGTAGAAGGTGTAATCATGGCAATAACTTCTGGAGAGAATACTCAGTCTAGCTACTACTGCCCTGCAGTAATAATTTTCCACATCAGAACAGCCATTGGTAGGTGAGGTGTACTAGCTGCCACTAAGTTCTCACTCCCAATACTCACAAAACTTAAAATACTTTTAATCCAACAGAGATTTTCTCAATATGATATAAAATACTAAATGCTGGCTTCCATTATGTTCACCACCATAATATTTAAATTGCAAAGCCACTGAATAAATTTAAAATAGTGAAATACTGGAGGTAGGCTCTGGTGCAGTAGATCAGGGCCTTCAATCCCTTTTGGGTGGGTCCTGGTTTGGGCACCCTTCATAAAGAGGCCAAATGCTTTCCTGCCTGACAGCAGTGTGTTAATTTTTTAAATTTTGCAATTGCAAATCAATATTCTTTTCTAAGTATCAAGTCAGTTTGACTCAGCTGTATTTGCACTGCTGTATAAAACATGTGGTGACACAATGAATTTGTGACCTTTTCTGCAAATGGAACCCGTGTGCTAGGTGGCTGAGATCTTTGTGGTTGAGAGTTTGAAGGCTGAGATTTTTGGCCTCGCAAACGTACGCATTAACAGGGATATTCAAATGTATCTTTCTTCACTGGTGCCTTTTCATTACACTGGAAAATGAGCTTTAGTTGCTTTGGTTGCAGTGCTTGATAAAGCTATGAATGCCTCTTGCCCTTCCATTTAGAGGGGAAAAAACATTAGAGCCCTCAGACTGGCTAATGAAATAGAGGGAGAAACACGGTCATTAGCTGAAGTGGTGGTTGGCTCCTGAGCCAACTCTTCCACTGCAAGGAAGCATTTGATGCTCTTAGGAGACTTGCTCATTTCAGTGGATAATGGTTCTGCTTATTGAGTTTGCGCAAATGCATTTGATTTAGTCAATTTAGGCTCTGCATTTAAGCAAATTACAACTTAGGACTCGATCAGCAAGAGGTAAATTAGTTTGAACGCATATAAAAGGATCTTGCTGAGGGTAAATTTACAGTCAAACCATTCCGTGGAAATCAAAATGTGCAGTACACGTCAGGTTTGATAAATGAAGCAGGACTGTAAAATTGCCCTTATCTTGAAGTGTGCTTGCATTTAGCCAGCTACAGAGTTCAAGTGCCTGTTATGTCTGCTGTCTTGAACTGGCTCAGGAGAGAGAAATCTCTCCAAAACTGGAATTACGAAATTAAAAAAAGAGGAGGAGAAGAATCCTTGTGTACCCAGCTCTTCTTCCTCTGTTTCTTGGTCTCCTGCTCACTGGAACACTTGCCAAGTACGGACATGGGGTGCTGATGCCTATTAGGGAAAGACATTATCATGGGAGAAACCTTGTGCACAAATAAAAATGGGGAATTACTGCCTAAGGCCATTGCTCTGCAAATATGAGAGAGTGAACTAGGCACCCTCTTCAAGCTCTTTCTACTGAGGGGAGGAGAAATTTTGATGGTTTGGGGTTTTCTTTGCTGTGAGATTGTTTGCCCTAGAACTAGGGCCATCCACACATCTTTCCAGAGTATCTCCCATGGTGCAGGAAAAGAATTATTTTTCTTCCTTAATTGCCTCAAATCAAACACATAATAAATGGTAGAAAAATCAGGTAGACAAACAGTTTTTGATTTGTAACTAAGAATTTTTTAAGTTTTGAAAATACAGTATATCCGTAAAGAAGGAAACCTGTCGATATTCTTAAGGTCTCTGATATCTGATTATTGGTGCAAAATACAAGCAGACAAAACTTATTTTTTATATACCAAAAAGTGGAATATTACAAAGAGAAATGGTTTATTAAAAGCACCGTGGAAAAGAAAAAGGCCAACTAAATAATAAAAGTTTTTAGTTTCATAAGCAGGGAACAGAAGACCATCCCTGAACTAGGCAGCTAAATGGTAAACTTAAGTCTCCATCTGTTCTAGTACTTTTAACAGTTTCTAAGCAGCAACAACATCCAATGTCTTTTACAGAATTACATTTTAGAGACTTCACAACCCAACATGCCACTGCCAGCTGGTGTTTGGAAGCACACTCCTGCTGCAGTTCAGTTTATAAAACTGCTTGGAGGCATAAAATAACAGATACCTTATGGACAATGTGTACAATGGTGTGCTTGTGCACTGTGGCCAGGCTTGCCTCAGTCTTGCACTGAATGTATTAGCTCCTCACAAACTTGGCCTTAGAGCTAGGGTATGGATGAACATTGAGGTTCCAGTATCACTTTGAACCTTACTAGTCAGGTTTAAAGCAGGTATGTTGGGTTTTCATCAGTGATGACTGCTTAATCCTTCTTTAACTAAACTAGAAAGCAACACTGCTGTCTGTACTTGGTATTTTCAAGTGTGATGTCTGGATATAGGATTTTCCCCCCCTCTGTTTTCCCTTTGTAGGATGGCCAATAAGCAACTCAAGAGCATAGGAAGCAACCTTGAATTTTCTGGCCCACAGTAATTTACAAACACTGTTGAAAACCTGCCCAGACCTACAACCATTAACTGCTTGTTGAATAATTGTAATCTTCAGGAGAGTAAACTGTCAAAAGTATACAGACACAATGAGCAGAACTTTTTCGGGTTTTTTCGCATTCTTTCACTTACATGAGAAAAGCCAGAGGAAAACCACAGTGAGCTATTTTGTATCTGGCCCTGGTGCAGATTTGTAGATTAATTGCTCCTATCTGTAGCAACCTTTTCCTCTGCCCTGCTGTAATGACATTCCTGACCTGCTTATTTCACCGCTGTCCCTTTGGCTGCAGGAACACAACTCTTGTATGGAGATGTGATTTTAGCATTTTTCACGTTGTGACCTTTTCCTTCAATGTGCTGGGTGCAGAATTGGGTGAAAGCTGGGTTTTACAATTTTGGGCAAACCACTGTTGCAAGTGGATTTTATCTGGGGATATCACTCTTCTGCCCAGCTGTCTGTGGCCTGGAGGAGATACAGTAGAGTATTAATAACACCCTGGCCCTTTTGGCCTTGAGACAAGGCAGTGGTTTTTTGAGAGCAGTCAAGAAGTTATTAGATTTTCCTACTTGCCTCAGTGTCAGTGAATTCTCATCCAATCTAATCAGTTATTCAAGCCAAATTCACCTCCTTTGTTAAACCTTCTATTACTTTATGGGGAGGTTTGTTCAGATTGTCAAAATTGACTGAATAGTAGAATAATGCAGTCATTAACAGAAATAAATGGGCTTAAGGGAATACACGTACAACGTTTATTTTTCACTTTCTAATTGCTGCAGCTCTGTGAGAAAGATGTGAGAGGTTGTACTTGCAGCTTGGGTTTAGTGAGTCCAGGTGTTGGGGTTTTTCTGTTTGTTTGTTTTTGTTCTGTTTTGTTTCAAAAAGGAAAGTAAGTAGTAATGTTTGATATTACCTACGTCTGGAAGTTTTTCCCTAAGTTGGGCTTCTGCTGTATTCAATCAAGAGTAACCCTAATGCTGGGTGCTATAGTGGATAGCAGCAGAGCTACTAAGTCTAATTGGGAGGAAAGGTTTCAGCAGTGACATTAAGTGAAACAAAACACCCAGGGTGGCAGCAGGCCTGTCTGCAGCTTCTGCAGTGAGCAAAGTTTGCTGCTTATTTGTAGCTGCTGCAGTCAGCCCATGCTGCCCTGCTATTCAGTTGATGGATCAGGTTTATAATTTGGATTTTGGGGCAGTGTGGGCCAGAAGAGCTCCGGAGGTGGCATTTGCAGACACAGTGAAGGACAGCCTGTAGCTTCCTCTGGTCATTTGAAGTGGAAACTCTAGCCTGATGGGTGTCTCAGTAACAGTTTGTTTCTAAGCAGCAAAATTTTTTTTACAGCCAAAGGTTTACTCCCCTCTCAACATAATTGTCCACAACGCAGACAAAGAGCAAGCCAGGCAAAAATATAAAAGGAGCAATGACTTTCCCTTAGGCAAATGTAGCATAAACCCAGAATTTTTAAATAAGGAATAAAATAGAGCTGTTGCTTGAACAGGTGCTAAATAAGAAATACTAGAATAACCTGTAATATTTGCATATTTCCTGGATCTTCAAGTGGTCTGAAGATGCAAACTGTAGAGGTATCACTCTCTACTGTCTTAGGCCAGCCTATGCCTCCAGACACTTCAGTGCTTAAGATGACTCTAACTTCATATAATTCAAAGTTGGGGAGAAACGGGCTCTGGTTTTTTCCACCTGACCCTCTGCCTCTGGAGTCATAGGAGTCCATGTCACCCTAAGTGCTTCATTCCCTCAATTCAGAGATGGGCAGTTTTTCATCTCCCAGAGAGCCATTCTGTTGACATGGAACTCAGTGAAAGAGTGAGGCCTTTGGCTGTTTAAATCAAATTCACGCTGTATTGCAGTACGGAATCATAATGAAGAAATCCACAGGAAATGTAGCTACTCTAGGGCCTCAACTGCCAGTCATCCTTCCTTGCTCATGCCAACTAGAAGAATTGAAGTTGTCAAAATAAATTATGTTTGAAAGGGTAGATGTCACAGCAGATTATTCAGCCTTGCAGAATTTTTCGTAATGCTGGATATCATAAAAAATGTTCTTTGAAATTCTAGACACCTACTTTCATTATTATCCTCATTACAGAGTGATAGATAAATGCTGGGCAGGCAGGAAGCATCAGTTTAATTTTATACTCAAATGTACTTTTAAAAAAAGATGGAGTAAAAGGAGGGGACTCCAGCATAAGGACAGTTTTGTGCAGTTCTCTTCAAAATAAGTGAAGAGTCAAGTGAAAACTGGGAGATGGGTGTGATTTGGGCTAAAGAATGATGTTGGTCCTATGGGAGCATTAAACATGTATGAGAGCACTGACTGCTGGAGATTTTTCCCTAGGGTTTTCTTTCTTTCCTTAAATTAGATATTTTAGTTTTTGAAGTGCTGTCATTTTATGCTATGTTGCCCACTAAATTTGAACAGGAAAGGATTTTTCTTGAGCTAAAATAGATGGATCATATTTGGAATTATTTGGGACTTTTAGAAGAAATTATTTGTACCCTTGAGTATGAAGAACGACATCACAGGAATATATAACCTGAATAATTTGGGTTTTATGACATGACACATTAACAGTGTATTTAAGAAATTATTTTCAAGAAAGGTCTATATGGTTTTGTGTCCAGGTATGAAGCATGAAATGGTGAAAGCAATAATCCTTTCTACATATTTGCAGCAGAACTTCAGCCCGTGTGTACACTGAAGAAGTGGTAGACTTCTATTATTAGGAAATGCAGATGATAAAAAGAAAAAAAAAAGGTAAAAAAACATTGAGGATATTTTCAGAAGAGTTTTATTTGCTTTCATAAAATCTTAGCTGAAAACTGCAAGGTCTTCTTAAAAGTTTAAAGACTCATGTGTATGTGGGGATTGGGAACTTTTAGTGGTCCTTCAATAAATGTGTTCTTATGAAAGGTATGGATACACTTTTCTTGTTGATCAGAAACAAGCCAATGAAAAATTTTACTTGCATGTACTGAGAAACCCTTCAGTAGGTATCTCAGACTGCCTAGAAGCTGAACAAGGGAAGGCCTAGAACAGACATTCCTGGTGGTTTCTATGATAAAAGAGAGGTGGGAGAAATGGTTTGGGATTTTTAGCATTTTAAGTTTTTCTTGTGCATTCTAAAGAAAAATACTAAACCAGAAACTTATTCTCTTTAGAAGCTTCTATAAAGAGCTGAAAATGTGATTTAATAGAATGAAGAAGGAAATTATTCTTTGCACAGAGTTTGAGAACTGCTTGCACTTAAAATTGAAAACACAACTTTTTTGAACATAGCAGTTGGCCTAAATGATGAGGGATTTGTCTTGTTCAGAGTAACTGTCTGTCATAAATGTCTAAAAGTGACAATACTCAACAAGATCAATTTTAAAACAATTTAAAAACATCTGGATGTGAGTTCTTTGTTTTGAAGTTTAGCAGCAGAGTATTTAAAGTGTGAGGGGGCAAAAGTGGAAGTAAGAACATCTGTATGCAAAATATGCACCAAAATAAGGTTTTAAATACTTGTGGCTTGTAAATATGTATTAAAAGTTTGCAGTTTTGAATTGAAATGGTATTGCATTGTTCCCAGCACAGTCAGCAGTGGCATTATCTCCAGCAGCTGCATATGGCTCTGAAGCTCACAACCTGCTGGTTTCAGGCAATTTTAGTCTTTATCTGGAATCTGACAATCTATTAATCTCTTGTATGGCAAAAGGGAGTAACAGGGAGCTGGGATCATTCCCAGATGCTCTGCTGAATCTTCAAAGGCAGAAACTTTACTGACAGTACTTGGTGCATCCACCCACTGATCTATGAAAACAAATCAGTCAGGTATTTCTGTTTCCTTTTAGCTTATTTGCTGAAGTAGCTGTTGTTTCAGCCTACTGAGTGTATTTCCTTTAGCAGAGGACAGCAGATGGTTGATTTTTTTCCACTTGAAAGTTCAAGAAATGTAATAACGTGCATTGTTTCATTGTTTTTGCTGTGTCCCACACATTCCTGGAAGGTCACGCAAGAAAGAAATAATTCAACAGAGCTCAGAACATAAAGGCCTCTCTTTTTCTTTTTTCCCATTCCACTTCTTTTATACAGAAACTCCAGTAATTGTTTTGAAGGCAAAGACATATTTATGTGAAAGACCATTGCTGATGCAGCACTAAGCAGGGCAGTGGCAATTTCCTGCCTCTGAGGCTGGGCATGGTTTAACTCGTGGAGCTCTAGGCTCAGTGGTTCAAATTTCCCTTGTTCTTCAAGCCTGCCCTCAAAAAAAAAGCCAAAACTAACCCCAAAACCTTTGCAAGCATGTTTGGGTTAAAAAAGAATTGAACATTTTGAATTGACTCTAGAGGCTAGGAAATGTGCCTGGGTAGTGCAGTGGGCCAACAATCGGCCCTTGTGAGTTGTGAGACATTCATAACAATAACACTGTCTTGGGGCTTTCTTTGTTTATATTTTTTAAGACTTTTTGAAATACTAAGCTGTATTTGAAGTATTATGGCCTGCTTTTCTTGTGCTGCTCAAACTAGCCTGAAACATTATTGGCATGAGAATAGGTAAATACATGAGGCATAAAGAATAACACAGAAACACATTAATATTTTACAGTGTGCTTGTTAAAAGCACAACCATGTAGAAGTTGAAGACAGTACATGTCCAGTAATTAGGCTTTTTCAGAGACAAATGCATGCTTTACTAATTCTTAGCACTTTGAACACCGAGCAGCCATTAACTGTTCCTTAACATTAAAGGCCAATTGCAACTAAAACTAGAATACTTGCTGAAGGCAATTACTTCAAGACTTCACAGGAGTTAGATGTTTTTTTTCTTCAGGTGTATCTGATTGATGTAGACTCCCCGTTAGAGTGCCAGTATACATATTTATTACCATCCCTTTAATGCATTTTCCCAGTGTAAAGGGTTTTTTTTCCCCCCTCCCATGAGAGTTTAAAGAAACATTGTATGCCAAAAAGGCCTTTTGTAAAATACAAAGCACTCCTGCAGGAGTGCTCGCTGGCAAGCACAAATTTTGCAGGTAGCCTATGCACAAATTTTGCAGCTGCCTTTCTTTTAGTAGTGTCAGAATTCCTGAAAATGTGTATTCAAGGCTCTTTGTGGGCAGAACAAAATAATTTTAAAAACCTTTTCATTTAATTGCATGGTTGTGCTACCTTACTGCCAGGGATTTTTATGTTGGTTTTTTTTTTATTTATTTTGCATAGGTAGGTTTTTTATGTTCCTACAGCAGCTGCTCTGGCAGTCCAATCACAACCTTTGCAAAACTGCAGTTTAACAACTTGAAACAATCCACAGAAAACACAACCCACACTTCAGTGAAGATTTCACAGCCCTCTAAAACACACAAAGCATGAGGCAAATTGCTAAGATTTGGCATTTTAGTGAGAATCTAGGAAGCAACTTTCCTCTCTCCATCTATAGTTAAACTGCTATCCACATAGCATTATAAATTTTATTTAAGGAAGATTTGGGGTGGCTTCTGAATTCAGGATTCCTTACAAACTGACAACATCAGGCAGAAGCAGCAGAGTTGAACTTTAGAAGCTGCTTTTATGGTAAGAATTTCATTAATAGATAACAGCAGAGATCAGTAGTAGGTGTTGCACTAACAATCTCTGGAATGTTCTTGCTTCACCTCTATTCTGCTCCAAGTGTCAAGATTTCATCTTCCTTTAGAAAACTGGTTTGTGATTTTTTGCCATGTGTAACTTCAGTATCTCTCTTCAGTGGAAGAGAGCAGCGATGTCAAACTTTATTTAAGGACCATTTAAAACTATATTTCAAGATAAGTAATAGAACCCAGTTCTACTCCCTCGATTAGAGACTCAGTGTCCCAACACCAAACAATGCAACCTCTGCTAAAATTCATTGCTGTTCAAGTGATATAGCAGGGATTTTAGGTGCAATATATTTTCATCAATAATCCCAAATAAATTAAGTACCAACATTTTCCTTCCTGCACTTGGTTCCACAGCTATAGCATGACAGCAGCCATATGGACAACATTTAGTTTCTCAGTGAGACTTCATGGGAAATATGATCAGAAATGTTTTGTAAAAGCTCTTGGGTGTGACCAAAGCATAATTTTTTTAAGCAAGTTAATATGCTAATGAAGAATAAGGCTGTGCATGCCCACAAATGCACTGTATTTAGACTTGTAAAGGAATACAAGTGTGGAGATCTATCTCACCAAAAGCATTTAGTGAGCATTTCAGAGAGTTGTACTCGATGATCCTTACGCTTTCTTTCCTAACTTCCAACTTGAGATATTTTTGTGATCCCGTGTTCCATAGAAAAGGAGCAACTTGCATAGTATATGGTCTCATTCATCACAAGAAAGATGAAACATTTCCATTTCAAGCTATAAGGAAAGAGACAGATAAAAATTACTGTTACTCTCTTAATGAAGGGGAGGGGGGAAGGGGTTAGTTCATGCATTCCTGGGAGATACATTGAAAGAGCCATTGGAATATACCACAAACACTACTCAGATACTTGCACAAAGACATTTTATTATTAATGCAATGAAGATATAGATTTATTTTTTTTTAATCTGAGGTGCTATATAAACAGACCCATACTGGCTGAGTGAGCATCAGTCTGCAGGGCATGACAGTGGCTGGACACCCTTCAGCTCCAAAGCTTTGCTAAAGTTAATCTCTTGAGGTTTTGCAGTACCCTTGGTGAGCTTTAGAAATCGAATGCAGCCTTTAAAACGGATATTAGTCGTCAGCCCAAACTGGGTCACACCATCTGAAGGAAGAAAAAAAAATTGAAAGGAAAATTATGTCAGTTAGCGTTGATACCTTATTTTGTTCTTTGAGAGTCTTGCATGAGAAGAGGTGCCCCCAGAAAAATATGAATGTTTTATTTCCTGTACATATTCATTATTAAAAAATTACAAACATTATGAGCAAATGTGATGAATGCTTCTGTTAGATAGCAATCCAGACTTCTTTTCTTTTTCTATCCTACTATAAAAGTGGCAGAATCTGAACACATATAAACTGCCATTGTAACCCACGTATGCAGCTTGCTACCTACAAATGGTGTACAATGCACACATGATGCTCTGCAGATATTCAACTTCTCAAGATGTTTATCCAAAGAATAATAGAGCGGAAAAATATGCCAAAATGGATGCAATTTCAGTCCTAACATCACAAAGAAGCCAGTTCCTCAGGATGGATTTCAGATGTCATTTACAGACTGGTTTTGATAGTTTTCAAGTATTCTTTTTTTCCCTTGCTGATAGTAAAACCAGGAGTTGGAGTGTATCTTTTCCACTAATGAAGGAGGGGATGGAAATGAGTGTGGTTTGATTGGGAAGCTGGAAATATTTCTCTCAACTGCTTGAAATTTGTGGCTCAACTTGTTTCTCAGTGTTCTTTCAAGTGAGTTGCAGAAGTAACTTAACGCTTGTAGAGAGTGTCTGGCCACAGCATTATTTTGTTTCACAGAGGATAAGATGGCTAAATCCATCTGTCTCTCCTTGCACGTGGGAGAGTGATACCAACAGATGAATGCTAGCTATTATGGGTACCCAGGAATCTCTATTCTTATCTATGGTGGTGAAAATTCTCACTACACAGAAAATTCTCTATCAGTTCATTCTAGCTGATTTACAACTGTTTTGCTCTATTTATGCAGCTTCAAGGGGACTGGAAAAAAACAAATACTAATTTTACAAAATCCCGCGGTACTCTGCTTCAAATTTGTGATGCGCTGTCTAGGTATTGGGAATGTTAAAACAAATCCTGGATGAGCTAGACTAGGCAGCAAAAGAAAAGTGAAGTGTTTACACATGCAGTAGGTTTATTAAATAATTTCATAACTTGCCACGTAGCTGAACTCACAAATATCCCTTCAACATGAGGTAAGTGTAGGTTTGTTTTGTACAGATAGCAGTGTTATTGTGATTTGTGTCTCTCCTCTTGACATGCAGTCCAGAGTGAGATAGTAACTCCATCTGCAGTGTTTCTTCAGTGCTGGCTCCTATGCTAGAACCTTGTTTTGTTATAAAAAGGCTGCCACAAAACTGTTTTCCTCCTGGCACACTGTTGTTGGTCTTTATTGATAGTCATTGTGATTAAAGTTCAACTCTCATATGTCAGTACCAAGAACAATTTTTTAAATGTTCCAAAGCTTGAGAGAGAAGGCTTTTTAGGTGCGCTGTATCACACATTAGAATGGGTGAAAAAACAACTTCCAGAAAATAATTTAAGAATTAACTAACTCAGTTGTGTCTTGCCATTGACCTCAGTATGCACTAGAGCAGACACATGCTGCAAACATACTTTGCTTTTTTTGTTTTGGTTTGCAAGCTAGAGGGAATATTTATTACAAATGCAAGAAAATTGGTACTTTGCAAACATATTAAGTGTAATTTCGGAAAATAAATTGCTGTTAGAAAATTTACTGACTGTCTATGAAGAGATGAATACTAGAGTTTATTATCAGCTTAGTGGAAGATGAAGCCAGCTACAGACCTCAGCCCAATTCTCCATACTGTTCAATTACCTCTGCATACAACAAGTTCTCTTGAGACCTTCCAGAATACTGATTAGCAAATGTAGATGATGGGATTTTTTCATTTAAAACCCAGCAGACCACAAGCAAAGGCATTAATTAGAAAGAGATGGTCTTCTTACCTCTCTGTGCAAGCTGTTGTTCTTATTCCTCAGTTCCTCAGGTCTTTCAGGCTGATTTACACATACACTGCCCTGCCCCCTCAAGGGTAATATACACTCGTTGGTTAAAATTTGCTCTTTCTAAGTTAAATTTAAATATGCCAAATGCTGTTACTACTGCAAGATAACTATTACGCTACTGCTAAACAGAAAGTTTTTAGAGGGAGGCTGCATGTGTGTGAGCAGCAGAAGGCAGAAAATCTGCCTGATCCCCTGTGACAGTGCCTATGTTTGAAATGGGGCAGGGGTATCTGTGAGAGTCTCTTGTTGCAGAACTTCTTGTTCTGAAATGCAGCTGAATGCAGAAATGAGCATCCACGTCAACTGATACAAACTCAACCTGTCTTATCAATCATCTTTGGCCTACTAGTCCTACTTACATTTAAGCCATTACCAAGGCAGCATTATTGGAGCCTAAGTAAAGCACAATTTGTGTGTTGCGCGCTCACCGGGATAGCCTCCGACAAAGAGAGGGTCGTTTGTGTCTGCTGAGGTTGAGGCCCTGTTTGGGCTGTCAGTCTCCACCTGTCTGCCATCCACAGTCAGCTCCAGGCGGTGTTTGATCTTGTTTGCAAGGACCTTGTGCCACTGCCCATCACACAAACTGCCCGGTGCATCAGGCTCATAGACAGCAGAGAATCGGCCTGCCCCGTTGTCAACGTGAAACATCACCTGAAAAGCACAGCGTGGGCATCATCAAGCTTTCAGAACAGTTCAGTTGTTTTTGCTAGTTTGTTTGGTTTTTTTTTAAGTCAACATGGATTGACTGTACACACCAAAGACTATGTGGATTGCTGTCCCTCTGGGATCTGGATTCTATCACTGAGTTAACACAAGTGGAAATATGCAAAATTGCTGCCTAAGTTGTCATTTTCCCATTTTTTTGGTCTTTGTTTTAGGGTATTTTACGCCCCTCTAAAATCTTTATCGAGACAGAATAATGACTGGTTTTCCAGACTGTGAATCAAAAGATATCCAAGACAAGCCAGTATTATTAATGACAAAGCCTTTCCTCAAAACTTCTTATGTAGTCACTAATTTAAGACCTGATTGTAGTTTTAGGAGACTCAAGTATTACAGAATCTTTTAAGCTATCTTTTAAAAGTGTAAAATCCTCTAGATGCATGGAAAGGTGCAAGTGTGGCTCTCCTTCGAGAGCCCTGTCATTGTTTGAGACATCTTGAGATTGGGATAGTAATCTTGCATTCAACTACCGATGCTGTCTAAGCATTGTTTGAAGAAACAAAATGGCTTTGCTACTCACTTTTCCACCTACTAATTCGATGCCAAGCCCATCCATTTTCTGGCTGCTGACTCCTAAGAGAACACCGTTCATTCGTGTTGTACGGAATTCAAATTCCACGAGCAGATCTGTTCCCACTCTGTATGCACCAACTTGGAGAGAAAAGGGGAAGCAAAATAAAAAGAATATAAGAATTTAATACATTATTCCTAATAGTCATCACACAAATTGTGCTGAGTTTAAGGCAAAGTAACTAACTTGACATTGTTAATGCACTCCATTTCATGTGAAACCATTTAAATAACTTTTATGTCACTTGTGCTTAGTGCAAGACCTTGCTAGGAAGTCACATCGTCTTTCCTCAGGCAGGATAACTAAAAATGATAAGCAGGAGTTTCAGGTACTGGTCTCACTTTGCCTCCAGCCAGCTGGAGTTCAATAACTCTGGGAGTTTTTCAAAGCAGAATCTCCTCCTTCTCTGTTCTTTGACTATCACCAGAATTGTTGTTCATTACCTGTTTTGGCAAAGCCTGTTCCATCGAAGTACGTTCCCTTCTGTGCAGTGACAAAGCATTTTCCAACATTGAAGCTGGAAGTTGGATTATTCAGGTCAACAGGTGATTCAGTCATTTTAAAATTCCTGATGCAGCCATCAATGCTATGGAGGACCTGCAGTCAATATTTCAAACAAAATGTAAAACTATGAGAAGCAAGCCTAAAGCATGCAATCGCTGAGTGCATTTTCTCTACTTCTCTGCTGGATTTATGGAGCTGAATAAAACTTGAATTTTACATGGCTAATCCTTAATATCTGATTGTAATTGGAATCTATTCTTAATCATACTGAAGATGAATTACATTACTTTTCAGGGATGTGATCTGAGTCGCATCTATTTGGCTTACTGGAAATGACATAAAATAATACACCACATAATGAAACATAGCAAATTACATCAGCAAGGCAGGAATTTAATGGCCTACACTTTGCCTTTTTAATTGACTAGGTTATGGGGTTTGCAAGTAGATGAAGATAATGGCTGTAGTTCTCTGGGCTGCTGGTAATTTTACTAGGTGGGTTTTCTTTTTTCCTTTCCTTTAATCACTTTACTGTGGGCCTAATGTTGCATGGTAAAACAGAGGTAATGCAAGTAACATCACTACTAAAATGAGTAAAGCCCCTGTGGGAAGGTTGTTGACTGCACACAGTCTGATGACTGCAGTGATGAAAGCCCCTCAGCTGGCCAGAGAGGTGGGTGGAGGCAGGGAATGTGCTCGTGTCCAGGGAGGCTCCTGTACAGGGTAGCAAACTGCAGCTCCAGTTTGGCTCCTGGGCTGGGCACACTGTGACCCCCAGCTGGGGGTCTGGGCACACTTAGAACAGTGGTTTGATTACCCAGGAATCTGCCTGGGGCAGGGGTTTTTCTGGGTGTGAGCAGGGTATCCCAGTGGGACCTCTGAAAGCCACTGGCATCTCCTCCAGAAATCCATCTCCCTTCTCTCCAAGGTCAGCATAAGCTGCATTTTGGTTCTCAGATTCAGACAGAGGCTTTGATCTTTAACTTAAAGAGTTAGGAAAATCTATCCTTGATACCAGTGAGACAGAGGAAAATGATACATCATGTACTTGGAGGAAGGAAAAGAAGATATATTCATAAGCAGTGCAGTAGAAAGAAGGAGAATAACCATCAGCATATAAAATTCAGCCTAGAAATACATACAAATACAAAAAGGACAAAGGCACACCTGCAGAGAGAAATCTTGACTCTGACCACTACCCCCTCTAACAATATTCTGACCCATAATTGGAAAGAATTTCCAAGAATTTATTTTCTTGTAAATCAAAGACGTATGTACAATGAAATGATACAGCTAATTACAGCTAAATGCACCTGTACAATATTTTCATGAGAACTTGAGCAATACCAGTGAATAAATTTGGTTCTGACCTGAACAATGCTTTCTGTCAGATTTTTTGTGAGTAATCCTTTTTGTGATTTCTAATTAAGTCATCTTCAGATCAACAAATCTTGTTATCAAAAAAAAAAAGAAATGCCAGAAAACAAAACCAACCTTCACTGCAAGAAAAAAATCACAGAAATGCAAGATTTGTAGATGATTTGATAACATTCTCTAACTTTACAATTTTCTCTTCCCTATGGAAAAGCAAATCTGGTTACACTTTAGCATGGAAGCAGTAATAGGACCTCTTTTGCTGAAAGCAGAGTTTTGAGTGCTAAAAATGTGACAGCTGCTGAAGCTCAACAAGCAGTATCAGTCTTCTACACTGAAAAGGAAGCCGACCCACCATGGTTACACAATAGAGTACTGTCTAAAAGGACTAATGTGTGAACAGAAGAAAGCCCTGACTAAGGTAACACATCCTTTCAACTTGCTTCAGAGCCTCTACATGAAGCTACAACCCAACAGTCTTACACATTGCAGTGTACTTTACTGAGCAAGACTGGAAGGCAAGCATCGTTTTTTACATATTTGGAGTCACAGCTTCATTTAAATCCCAAAGCACATAAGACTGTCAGGACCTAACATGACTGTTTTTGCCAGACTGAGCCATTTATCTGCATGGGTTCCCTCCATTACCTCTGACAAATAGCAATAGCTAAGGACACAGTGTGATCTTTTTCCTTAGATTAGTATGTGTAAATTGCAGATATATTTCAAAGAGCATATATTGATACTACTAGGAATTATATGTTGTGGGTAAAGAATTGCTTTTGGCTTTCAGTGCCTCAGATCTGGTTTGGTAAATCCTAATGATTTAGATTAGCCTCAAGTTGGGCTTTCTGCACAATTAATTATTTACTAAGAAACATGATCTTACAGGTCTATTTTCTTTATGGAATACAACTCTCAGATTAGAGTGGTTACTCATCCCCTTCATTCCCTATGCATGAGTCAATACATGGACTTAAGAAGGATCTAGGAATTCTTTTTCTGTATTTATTTTGTCCACTGAAAGAAGGGAACTCTTGCCTGTCCATAATGGTATTGGGCACTGGAAAATTGTACTTTCCATTCCCTAAACATCTTGGTATAATGGTATTTACTCAAGTGCAGTTTCTTTGGGAGTCTCTTTTGTTTCATTATCAGATCTGTGCTTTGCCTGCTCTTCATGGATTCTCTTTACCTACCCAGGATGAGCCCAGATATAGCTCTACCGACATTCCATTTTTTGTGTGTCTGAATTGTGCCGTGCTAGATGCCAAATTTGTTGTTTACAATGATTAAATTCATTCAGCTTCTGGCTTATGCTCTGAAAGAGCTATCTTCAGAGAGAGAAAAAGAAAGCATGGAATAGGTTTTTCTCCCATTCTGATACTGGTGTGTCTTGGGAGGTTGGAAGGGCATCAGTGAGATGACTGGCATGGAGTTGTGCAGACAGATGCAGTAGATGGTCTGGGTGACAGACTACAATGTTCCTAGTTAACTCTACAAAATTTAGGACAAAATTATATTTTTTTCTCTGGGTTCTCTGTCATCTTCCATGTTAGCATGGAAGCTGGGCATTTGAACCAAAACAGTGATAAAATTATATACGGACATTTAATTTGGAAATAGAAAGAGGACAACAGAATCTGCATGGCCTTCCTTCAAAACACACTCCGTCCTCTTTTAGTAATAGCAACACAAACCTGATTATTAGAGTAAGCCACTGTATACTGGGTACTTTGTCTAGTAATTTTGGATAATTTTGGCTTCTGATGCTCCTTGTAGGAGATCCTTTCACTGTTTATTAGCATTGCTGCTAGATTAATAACAGCCAAAAGGCAAGTGGTACTCAGGAACTCTAGCTGTGCAGCGATCCAAGTGGATACAAGTGTATGGAACTTTCTGCTTTTCCAAAACAGTAAATAATTGCTATTTCTTTTTTTTGTTTTTTTTCTTTTGTATTAATTGGATTCTGAGTCAGATCATTCCACTGACAGAATGTTGTTCACCTCCACTAAGGTCCATTTTATCCATATCCTTGACCAGTCTGAGGGAAAAGCAAGACAAAACTAGGAAGACATTTGCACCAATCAGGACATACTTAAAGCAAGTGAGATAACTTAAACAAATTCACTTACCGGACCAATTCTCCTGGTTGTGTAGTTAATGGGCAATCCCCCCACATACAGCATTCCTACAACATCCAGTATATCGGCCTTCTTGGGGCTCACAGTCCCATTAGAAACTCCATCTACTATGAGGTTTCCTTCTTGCTTTACTCGACTTACTTTTATCTAGAAAGACACAAAAATGCGATACAAGTACAGATTGTTTCCTGCAACCCATGCACTTTCAGATTGTAACTAGTGTTACAGTCCAAGACACAGAACAATACACAAGAAAGTAGTAGGAGTGGTTACAGAAGTACCACAGCAGCAGCTATGGATAATATTTATAGAACAAAGCTCCTGAGCAAGGTTTTGTGCCAACATTTTACTTGCATCTGAGTCAGGAGGCATCATGAAAATTATTTACTAGAATTACTGAAAAGACTTGAGATGCCTTTAAAATGCTTCATTGTTATGTTACAATAGGCATGGCACAGTATTTTTTTTCCTGGAATCAGACAGCAATTTTAAGTACTGAGGATAGATAAGTACTTCAGAATAAATGCTGAATGGTATGGCACCGGTTGCAAATCTTTGCAATAGCTGCAAATAGCAGCACATGTTTGCAGGAAATATTGAGTTTATGATTCCACTAGCTCGGACATGCCTCAGATCATAGTTCATGCTAGAGTAAATACAATATCAACTATGTTCTGTTGGTATTATGGCTTCTGTTCAGACAAATGGACTGTGAATTGCATGGAGGGAGTGCAGTTGCTAAAGAGCTGAGGAAATTCTAGGCCAATGTCTTTCTAAAAGTTTATATTGAAATATCTGCAACTCAGTATAATAATGGTTCTGCATAAAAATGAATACATGCAGAATACATGCAGAATGTAGTAGCCAGCTACTACACTGTTTAGCAGATTCCTAAACAGTGTAGTAGTTGGCTCACCAGAATAGCAAAAAGAGACAAACAGTATTTTTTGGCTCTTCTTTGACATGGTTGTTTCTGCTCCAGTCTGGCAGTGAATCTGTCATGCAGTGGGAATGACAACACTGACAAGGATGGCCTGAAGGTGAGGGCCTGAACTTGGTGTTTACAGGCAACTGTTAATTTGAGATGGATAACTACACCTTGGGCAGAAGGAGGATTAGGTGGGTGAGACAGGAACTGGGAACAGACATTCTTCCAGAGGACCTAAACAGAGAGCAGGGTAGCAGCAGCACCAAGTGGCTTCTGTAGGACTGATGGAAATGTTTTTAACCTAAATCATTCCAAATAGAGAAAAGGTTGTCACTAAAGGATTATTTTAAAGAGAAGCCCCTGCTTTATCAGACACAAAGACTTTGGCCTTTTCCTAAAAGCATTGCCTTCCCTCCTTCTCAAAATTTTTTTTTGTTTTTGGGAACTGCGACTTTGTCTCCATTCTCTGCTATAGAAACAGGATGTACAAAAAGGGGCCCTCTCTTGTGGAGTATCAGGCTGTATGCCCAAAGACCACAATCTTCCATTAAGAAATATATGCTCCACTTAGTTCTTAGAATAAATTTTTTAGAATAAAGAGAAAATGGCTAAAGAAGCAAAACCATCTCTTCTGTATCTACAGAGGGAGTAGCAGAATGGGGCCTTGGTCTGCTGCCAGTGCTTCCAGGCATTATATAAAAGAGATAAATGACTACTATAACTTTATTTTTTCTCTTCATGAAATACCTTGGTTTAGAGGAGTTGCTATCATAAAAACATTCATGACTAAAAACCTCACGAAAATAAAATTCCTGGAGAACAGAGTGGAAATGAAGCAATTAAAGTGTAAGAGAAAATGCAATTAGATTTTTTTTCTCATTTGGGGATGAGATGTGGATGCTGAATTTCTAAATATCTGTACAAAATTCAATGTAACTTATAGGATATAAATTCAACCCACAGTTACATGTATACTTTGCTTCTCTGTCTTGAATGGTGCCTTCCAGCATGTCACCTAATGAATACACTGTGTGTCTGTTGTCCTTGGCCCAGTAAATATTAAATTTCATAGCTGTGATATCATTCCTTCTCTTAGCATCCAAGTGCCACAGGCATTGCACATAATGCTGGCTCATAAAGTCACAGAAGGTGCTGCCAAATAAATCCATGAATATCATATTTATTCTCTACTGAATTAATAATCCAGGGAAGGTTTACTTACATTTTACTTCTTTTTTTTTCCCTTTATTCTCAGCAATCTGCCTTAACAATGACATTATTAATGTAGAAACAACTGGTTTTAATGGTGTATTCCATCATCATGAGCTGATACTCACATGAGCCCTATTAAGCAAGAAGGAACATTTTCTGTAGTTCCTTACTATCCATGGCACATATTTTAAATACGTTCAGAAATATGTGTTTCCTGAAGGATAAATTTCCGTGTACCAGTGCATCTGACAAAATTTTTTGCTAGATTATTTTCTCTTTTTCCCCAGAAAATACTAGTTGTACAGTTTGGCTTGTGCGGACTACACTTTGCAAATATCTCAAGGCAAAACAAAGCTCACTCTTACCAATAAAAAGAATAATTTAGAATTAGACACTATTATACCTGATGCCACTGGCCATCATTAATTTTGTTGGAAATCATTGTGCTGGTGTTTCCACTCCCCAGATCATAACTGAAGTAAGGCAGACCATTCTTTATCTGAACTGCAGCAAAATCAGCGTGGTTGATGCGAGCCATATAGAACAGCAAGCCAGAATCAGCTGTTGTTCGGACTTCAAATTCAATTGTGAGCCTAGAAATCAAACAAACAGGAACCAGTAAAAAAGGAAAAGATATTTGGAGTCAGGCCCTAGGCAAATTCATCTGCTTGACCTTTTTGTGTTTTTTCTAAAGAAAAACTTATACTGCTAGCGGCCAATTTTACTTGTCCATTAGAATTCAAGGAAAATCACCTGGTTTTATGCAAATTACATTTCACACCTATCTGATCTCTGACATGTGAGCATTCATTAGCTCCTTTGCTATGGAGATAGAAAACTACAATCTTGGCATAGAATTTCAAGATGCAATTCTCAGCTGCAGCTGTAGCAGCTAGAAAATCCCAGCACTTGTAAAATTCCAGCAGCGTTATCCATCATCCACACACATAATGCTCACAAAGAGGAGAGAGCTGTAGTGACAGCTGGCAAATGTTGAGTTTCTAATGAGTTCTATTGCCTGAAGACAGGTTGCAAAACTTTTAAAGAAGCAGACAGAAGAGTTTACAATGAGGATATAAAACACTTATTCTGATCTCTCCCAAGAGAAAATGAGGCTGTGTCTGAGCAAACCTAATGACCCCTTGGACAGAATGGTAATGCTGAGAACCTCCTCAAGGAAAGGTTCTCAACATTACCATGAACCCGTGAAGAAATTATTTACATTTTCTAATGCTAAAGTTGCACTGGCAAGGCGTCACTAACTTTGCTCAAGCTGAGCTGCAAAGTCAGTACCTGAAAGCAGCTGATAATATAAATGAAAAATCATTGCATGAAAATGATCAGTCCAGGATCATTCCTAGTTTTCTAAAATTAGCATATGTGGTACAACATATTATAGGGATAAATAAGCATGGGGCTAATGGATTTGGAAACTATAAGCAGCAAAATTGCTTCGTGATGTATCATGGCACATTTGTTAATGACCATGTGCCTGCAGAACAAAAAATAAAACAACTAACAAATTCCATTTTCACAAATCCATTGAAAAAAGTCACAATTTTATAAACAGTTCATGGAATTCCTTTGCATGCCAACAGCTACATGTATATAGTGTTATATTTTGGGCTAGCAATACCATTTTTCCTTTTTACTGTGCAAGATTGATCTTAAATATTGGAGGAAAGGGAAAAAATTTCCTTATTAAAAGAAATTATAAAGTTACTGAACAAAAAAACTTTCCTCTGAAAAAGCCATCTTTGAAGTCAGTTGCACAACCTGATTCCATTACTCTGGTTTTTAGGAAATCAGTCTGGGATCTGTGCATGCCCAAACCTTTACAAACAAAGAAGTAAATTGTTTTTGTGAGCTACTTAGGTGGGCATTTCGTTGCCTAGATTTTATACTTTAATGCATTTTTAGGTTTGCTTAATGAAATTAATTAGTCATGGTGAGTGATCTTTTCACATTATGTCCATAGTTTTGGGAGATACCTTTGAGAGAGTTAGAAGAGGCATTTTATTTTGACAATATTCCATCAAATCTCATTGCTGAAACAAACATCATACCTGTTTTTCACTTTGGTGTCATCAAATGCAACTGCAATGTGGCTGTTCCTTGAAAGACCAAACTGCTTGCCACCATCTAAAATGGCTGGTTCTGTGTCAGCAGCGCAGGAATCCTGCAAAATACACAGCAATCATGCAAACTTCATACTTTGTATCTGTCTCAGCTGTGCATATGCTGGCAGTCTCCCACCTGCTCAGGACTGAGACTATTGTACCTAGTCTAGAGACTGGCCCTGCAATTTTCCAGTGGGCTGATGTCTCTTCACACCAGCTAAAGTTATAAACCAGTCTGACAGGAACTTGGTGTAAAGGCAGAGCTCATTAAGATAGCTGTAAAAGCAAATAAAAGTTATATATGAGCATTGCTGCTTTCATGCTTTCACCAGTGGACATTTACAAGAGTCTTAAGTGATTTCCAGGCAGTTCAGTGTACTCTTAGCTCACATAACTGAGTTTTACACAGTAGGATGCCCTCTTAGAGAAATGAAACAAGATTTAAGCTTTAAAGGGATGCTTTGTTGTCAACTTGAAATCCAGTCACCTTAAAAATAATGAATTAAAAGTAGTTTCAGATACTGCAGCTGTCAGTGAATCCTTCATTTTACTTCTTTATATCGTTTTACAACTGTATTCTTTGCTTAATGTGCTGTTGTTTCCCCTGGTGCTGTTGGAAGGCCCCCACAAACAACCAGGGAATCCAAATAACTGATGGACAGATGTAACAGCTGTTGAAATCCCCCAGCTGTCTAATGTAGAGACATTACCCAGCTTGTAAAGAAACAAACCCCTCCCTGTAGTTCCACTTCTATTAATCTTGAAGTGGTGCAACAATGCAAGGTAAAATATCTTCTGCCCACTATAATTTTCTCGTTTTAATTTCACCAGGTCTTTTAATCTCTGGTCCTAAAGCTCTTGTTAGGAGTGCCTGGGGCAATGTGAGACCATGGTAATTACCAGCTTCCACTCATGTCTGGCTTTTGCCTCCCACTGAGAGTATTGTGAGAAAACTACTCAGAGGATCTAACTCAACAAAATATCGGACAATACTGCTGGGAAAGAAACAAACTTTGATGGCTGCAAGCTCTGTTTTTAGGCACTGTGGCTGCTATCATTTTGGATTGGTGACAGTCTCTTATTTGAGCCCTGACTCAGCAGGGGCCTGCAAAGCACAAGGTGCAGTGGTTTGCTGACAGAGTTCTTTCTCTTGAAAATGTCATGAGTGACTTAAGCCCTGAGATTTCAACTGGAAAGAGGAAGTTTATTTATCTCTCCCACTCAGTTTTTCTGTAATATTTTTTGCTTTCACACATCACAAAGATCTTCACAACAGTATAGAACACCTCTAAAATATAGTTTCGCATATTAAATGCTCTGGTTTAAATATGACAGAGTAGAACACCGAGCATTATGACAAAAACAATTGATACATCAATATGCAATGGAGGGAAAAACAGGGAAAATTCATCAGGACCAAGCAGGGTTACGAATGTACAATACCAGTCTTCCAGTGATCATCAAAAAGAAAAGACAAATCATATTTCCATAATGCAGGGTAAAATATTGAGGTATTTTAAGCTTTACAGGCTTATCTAGAAGTCTAACAACTAAGCTAATGACAATACCATGCATATAATACCTTCAATTACATTTGAGCTTGCTAAAATTTAAAGATAGGGAATAACAACTGGTACTGGAAAGAATTGGAAAACACATACACACACCTTTCTCTGGCACACTTTTACATTTTACATGGTAAAAGGATGTATTCTGACAGTAAATTTAGTCCTAGGCTGATATATGTTAGTAGAGGGTCTGACCCTGACACAAGCTGCTCCCCAGCACCAGTAAACACTGCAGTTTTTCTTCATTGCAGCAGGGTGACTGTAAGAAAGGGCAAGGAGTGTGGGAGAGTGTCCAACACACCATGGTGGCTTGAATCATAGCATACACTGATTGTTTGCTAAGAACTACTTATAATAGTAAGCATTCATTACAAAAAGTCAGCAAAAGGAAAAACAAAACCAGTAGGGCATGTTTAAAAAACATCCATGTTTTATTCACAAGCCTGTGTCCACTTTTGTTTTATCTAAGGACAGCCAGCTTTACAGCTTTCACCAGACTGTGCACTAAGCATGAGTGACCAACCTGTATTAAAATATCTCAGCTTTGCTTTTTGAGTAATGGCCTTAATGTGTTCTGGCTGCTTAATAATGTCCCACATTACATGAGAGACTGAACTCCTCAGCTTCACTTCAGTCTTGTAAGATGTCAGGGACTTGACTGGTAGGTCAAAAAGCTCCATGTGTATGGCAGTGGAAATTAAGAGCAGAAAAGGCCACTGGTGGACTGTCACACATTCTCCATATTCTCATTTGCTGTAGTAGTAATTACAAAGAAAGCAATTAGTAGAAAAAGCACTGAAGCAGTCCCCACAGTTCACTGGATGCTGTTAACAACACATGCAGAAATGCAGGGATCAAAAGCAGGCGGTACCGTCACAGAGTCAAAGGCAGAAGGAAGGCTGGCGCTCTTCGTGTCAGCAGCAAGAGAGCCCTGAGGAGCAGGGAACAACGTGAGGCAGAAGCAGGAGTTACCCAGTGTTGAGGAACACTCTGGCATTCACAGCAAGCAGCAGCAGCAGACTGTTGGCTGGTGTATTTCCCAGCTGTCCTACTTATGGATCTTGTCTTGCCTTTAGTACAGGGTAGGGTTTTTCCTCGTTTGGGATTCAACCGCCCTCCCCTTTTACATGCAGATGGATGCATGTAGATAAAAAAGGTCCTAAAAGTACTCCAACAGAGCATATCAGTTATTTAAGCCTCCTATGTGAAAATACTTTTTTCTGATGCACATTTTCCATATGCAGTACTTCTACACTGAGATTCTGTATAATCTACCCTAGTATGAGTGCCACCTTATATGAGTGTTATCTCGTTACCAGACTGTAGTTACTTTTTTGCAACCATCCCCTTAAAAATCCTTTGAAGAACTCATTGATATGAATGTAACAGTTATCCAAAAGCTTGCCTTATTTAAAATAGTTTCAAGTCTCTAGCATACTGAAACAGTTTCATTATTTGCAAGACAGAAGGGGAGTAATGGTGTGTTATTTAGAATTCCGGGTTGAAATTATCACTGCTCTAGATAAGTGATATACAATACTCACTTAGTTGGAATGGGATTAGTTTCTGATATTAATGAGTAAATCTAGTCCTCTCAATTTTGCTATTTTAAAAGTTAGCGTTTATAGTCTTCAGAAGTGTGCACTTACTCTTTCACGCTCTTCTGTGGTTTGTTTCTTTTTTTGTTTTTAATATTTAATCAACAGATACTACAACTGCATTCCTTCACAACAGTGAACATTAAACTGGATAACCCTTTTTACCTTGTTGCCTGGTTCCTTATCTTTCTACAGTAGCCGTCCTGTACTGCAAATTTGTTTTGAACTCCGAATAGAAGAGCTGCATGGGAGCCCTGGTGCTGCAACTACTCCACCTTGTGGGAACGAGGCACAGCCGCTGCCCCAGAGCATTGGGAGCCCGGGCTCTGTAACTGTGGGGCTTGGGGCACGGTAAGAACTGAGATGGAGCTTGCCTGCCTTGAACCCAAGGCTCCCATTTCCATGCACGTGATATGGAGATTTCAGTAATACCTGACAAGTCTTTCTAGATAAATCCGTGCCATATATACTGGCCAACAAAGGTGATCATATATTTAAAATAGAATTTAGGTTCTTCTCGAAACCATCTCATTACTACTGAAGTGTAAATTCCAAAAATGCAAACAGGTTCCTAACTGGGGAATGTGCAGTCTTTTCACACCATTTTGAAACCTCACTCATACTAAACTATATATAGCCTGGATAAACATGTGGGTTGTATTCAGGTCTAACAAAATACAAATAATTTTCCCCTCAAAAATATGTTCTGTTGTATGTATTATTCATTTTAATATTCAGATGTGTAAACATACGTTTGTGAATGGTAAAATGTTGCATCAGCTTATAAAACTACTACACCTGTGAGACAAGGAGTTTCTTCCTTAAATTTTGTTGTATAAGAGTGCTTGCCACTATCTCAGTTTATTTCTGGTAACAACAGTTGAGCTCAATTCAGCAGTGACTGGGGTTTCATTTTGTAATTCTCCTGACTGAAGTTATAAAATAGCAGTGAAGGAATTGCCATATTGAATAGGCCTCCTGGTTTATCTTTTTCTTCATCATGTCACTGACATAACTGCTATCATGTGCATCAGAGACCAGCACAAGAAATATCATAATGAAATGGATTTCCCACGGGAAAATTTCCCTTCCATCCCCAAGCAAATATTGCTTGGCTTACACCCTGAAGTGTAAGAGTTTATGGCTAAGCATGCAAGCCAAAGATATTTCTAAAGCTATATCGTTCTTTAAATTACTGTTTTGATAATCCAAACAAATGATATCAGCCAGTTTTCCATTATCCACAGGTTTTACTGACCTGCAACATGGGGTTCCATTTACAGCATCATGCTGAATTGTCACTATTTTTGTGGTAAAGTGCTTCATTATTCTTGATGAATAGCTTTTCAATTTTGCCTGGGAAAAGAAACTTTTCAAACTCTATCGGACTGAAGTGATTTAAACTTACAAGTGCTGACGATAGAGATGGTGTGGGAGGAGGAGAAGCAGGAGGGATTCTTGGCCCTTCTTTCTCTCCATTAGTGTCTGCTTCAGGCTGGACCAGAACTGTTGCACGAGTTGGTTTATCTTCATCCTCAGCTGGCCTAACTTCTGGCTCTAGTGTGGGACATCGGCCAATATCTGCATTTTCAAAGGACACGGGCTGAGCAAAGTCCATGGGGCTGAGAACACACAAAAAGAGTGATGTCTGTTATTAGTTTTTCTGCCTTTTTATCACCCATTTATAAAAAACAACTATATGCTGCAGTGTAATTTCACTTCACAGGACACAAAAGCCAGGACTCCTCCTGCTCTGTACAGGTAAGTACAGGTACAGAAGAAAGACACTTAAATTAGAGGTGATAGTGACCATTGGCTTTTCTTCCTACAGTAAGTGCAGAGAGACAGGCATTCTCTTTGGCAAACTTCACAGGCCTACCTAGTTTCAATGGTATTACAGAGAAGTCATTTACTCTGATGTGGAGTGGTAAAATCCTAATTTAGGATTATGTTGGATATGTGAAAGAAAGATTTAGATGGAAGCTTTTTATAGAGGTTTTATTTTATTCATCATTGCCTTTCCTTTTACTCAAATGCTCCTTCCAGATTACTGCACTTTCCACAAAGTAAATTGATTCCCATGGTGGTTCTCAGAATTTTGACTTCTCTTGGAAGTCACTCTTACCTTAAATAAAGTGTTATAGTACACCATAAATACCTATTGCTGATGCACATCTTACTGCAGCATTACTGCTGAGTTTCTCTGATTTCATGGACAAACAGACATGTTTTGTCTGTAAAACAGCTCATTAATTGCACAGCCTACAGAGCACATACTGTCAACAAAAAAAAAAGAATGGCATATAAAGAAAACAGATCATATTCTAGGACTTTCTGCTAGTATGATTAGTTGCAACAATAAACTTTCCAAGGCAGTTCAACCAGATCTCATTAACTGAACGTTTCTTGGCATCACTGAGACTTACGTGGCATTAATGACAAGATTCCATATACAGCCCTCAAATGGTGGTATGTTTCTGAGAGGTGCAGTCTGAAACTGAGAAGATGTGCCCCCCACAAAGAGTTTCTTAACAGAGATGGGCAAGTCTGATGGCAACCTCTGAGTCTGGACTTTGTCTTCATCGACTTGAACACTGAACATCCTGTGAAAAAGATTTGAAAGCAAAGAAATATATATTTTACGCTGGTTATTGCTTGTATTGAAATCACCCCCTTGCAAGCCCTGTATACTCCTACACCAGCTGTAACAATGAGCAATTCAAATTATGTAATTGCCAGCTCACACTAAATGCATATTAACCACTAGAAGGGTTCCAGCTGCTGCTGGGCCTCCTTGGTAGTTGTTTGACAAAGCCTGGCACAACTGTGCTGTGCAGGGGTGATAATGTCAGACTGTGGCTGCATAAGAAGAAGTGGTTTGTGGTGTGGCAGTACAGACACAGTAAGGGCTGAGCTGGCTGTACTGTGATGGTAGATATGATCATCTAGAGCCCAGCAGGATGGGAACAGCACGGGGTCACATTTTGTTTGGACTCCCTGTTTCCTTATTATCTTCCTGCTGGGGCACAACCAGACTGCTCTGACTGCAGGATCAATGGCAGACATACAGTACATTTTTTGAAGATCTCATAGCTTCTTCTGGGGGAGGTGGCAGAGGAGGAAAACTGCTGATTGTTCACAATGTACCAATAAAGGTGCTGTAATTCATTCCAATGGGTATTTCACATGGCACAAGCAAAAGACAAAGCAGTCCCATGGTTACTGTAAAGGCTGAAGAGAGGAAGGTAGGAGCCTCTGCAGCACCACTGGCTGACTAATCAGTCTCTGGTAAATAAATTCCTTTTTTTCAACTGCAAAATTATATTGAACTCTGATATTCTTTCTTAACTATAATTACAAATGTAAGAAACGGAATATTGAAAAGAGAAATACAAAATGCTTGGCCTTGTTATTTACACATCCTAGACAGAAATGGACAGTTACTTAAGCACCTGAAGTGCTTAAGTGCTGCACTATGTGTAAATTGTCCAGTTTCCTCATAGTTTTGGATGAATTAATTTGGTTTGGAAAGCTGCAGAGTAAGAAATGTGATTAATTATTCAAAGAGTTAGTGAAAGCAGTTATTAAAAGACTCATCTTTCAGGACAATCCCTATGATATCTCCCAGTCACTTCAGAGGTGGAAACAGAAGGAGAGAGATTTCTCTGGAGGCAGCTCATAGAAAAAGACTAATTTAGGGTCCATGAAGTGTCTCAGAGAGGACATTTCCCTTCTCTGCCTTCAGAGGAAGTGTGGGAAAGTCAGATTGTCAAGACTCAAGTTATGCTTTTTGTTGCTGCATTTTAGCCATGGCTAATCATCATAAACATTTTGTGTCCAAGCTGATTTGACCCAAAATCAGTCTACAATGATGCACAATAATCTTCAACAATATAATTTTTCATAATTATATGGACAATAATCTCTCTGCAGAGTCTTCACAGGGTGTTCCTCACATTTAAAAAAACAAAGCTTGAGATCATGATGAGCTGAGGAAGGGTTAATCTTAATGTATGTCTTTTCATATCCATTTCAGGCTACAAAAACTTCAGAGTTCAGCCATTTGTTTTGTAACAAAGCTACTTTGAAAGCACAGAGGTCTCATCTGAACAAGCATCAGCACTGGATGGCATTGTACAGCAATTTTGTCATGATGTACTCTCACATGTACCCTCATAAGGTCAAGCTAACTGTACTGGCTACAGCACTGCATAAAATAACTTACTTTGTTGTTTAGAGGTTTTTATTGTCATCTGCATACTTGTGTTCTGTCACAGTGACACTAAATGTATCATAAAATGCAGTCATCCATTTCCTAGAAAACTTTTTTTCCTCCAAAGCATTTATGGTTTGACTTTGACCTAGTCATTGAAGTAGAGAAGTCTTATTGACTGGAGGCATTATTTGTGAGAGGTTTTTAACAATACAACAGAAATTCAGTCAGAAAATTATACAGGAAGGAAAGCAAGCTACAGAGAGGACAGAAGGGCACCTGGGGATTAGGCAGGAATGGTTGGTCAAGAAGGCTGCATTGTTGTGGGGGTAAGAGGGTGAAGTGGATAAGTGCCTTTTGTAACACGCTGCATGTCACATCTTCTTCCTGATTTCTTTTAACAACACAGAACATTGAGCATAGTGCACTAATCCAACAAATGTCTGTACAGAATGTACACATTTGTATGTTCAAATGTCCGTAATAAACCCTGCTTGGAACAAAGGCTATTCCAGGCCATAAATATTATTGGCTGCCTGAGTCCTACACACTACAGTAGTGCTGTTTCTAATCACTTTCTGAATGGTGAAGTGTAATAAGAAAGTTTTAAAATGTCTGAAAAAGGGCAAAGGAATTCAAGTGAAATTCAGTGTAAAACAACATGGTCTGAGAAGGTCTGTGATGGCTCTTCCTATAAGAAAAGTGGGACTGTGTTTTCAGTCTTTTACCATATTTAGCTGGGCACCACTGTGTCCAGCACATGGCATCTCAAAAAGGCTACAGGCTGCTGTGCTGTTGCAGCCTGAACCCTTTGAAAATGGTATTTTTCTATATGTCCTGAAAAGGAGATTTACTGTGCACCACAGCAGAATTTCTCACCCACAGATTCTTTTATAAAATATATTTGCAAAAAATCAGAAGATTAAAGACGCCATTTCAGGCAAACACAAGTCTGGAGAAACAGGCTGGTGGCCTACAAAAGCATGTAAACCCAGTTCTTCAGAACAATAATGACCGTCAAACCTATTTCTAAGAATTTCTGAATAATGATGGAATGAAGCTGTTTTTTTTTTTTCTTTTGTCTCAGAAGAAGCATTGACATGGATTGCCAAAGCCATGAGCACATTTGCTTTGTTGAATTAGCTGTGCTGTGTGGCCTGTAGCACTTGTGGCCATTTGTTACCCTCCAGCTCTCTCTATCCGGATGGAATGTGCCCGGCCGTCGTGAAACTCGCCAGCCTCAGGTCTGACGGTTATCCTGTGCGGATCCCGGATCCCAGTGGAGACGTGCACTTCCAGCCGACCTCGGTTCAGGAACACGGCATAGTAGGCCTGCAAGGCACATGTTGGAGGGAAAAGCTAAGTTACATTTGGAAAGAAATTATTTCATTTATTTTTACATTAATGTGTATGTTTTATTGTCTTACATTGTCTGTTAATGTGCTCAGCGTAGACAAGACACTGCTGTTGCAGTTCTGCTGCTGCTGCTGTGCTCAGACTCCAGCATTTTTATAATGAGGAAGGGGTAAAATGAGGTCATGCTGGAAAATGTCAACAGAAGATTTGACTCTCTATCTATTTACAGGGAAGGATGGAAACTTCTAACCTACAATTCTTCTCATTTATGATGTTACAAGACCTGGTCTTAAACTCATCAAGCCCTGAAGTGCATTGATCTCAGTTTGAGTTCTGTGCTTGGAGGGCTGGCAAATCATGCCAGTAGTTACTCCATCACCAGTATCATATTGTGGCAGATTTCAGGAGCTAAACTCCAGTTAGTATAGCAATAAGAGGTCAGGGTCTCTGTGATCTCAAGAGCTGGGAAATGGTAAAGGAGCCCCTAACCTGAAGATAATGTCATCCAGGTGAGCCTGGATTACAATGTGCTGACCCTGGAGTGTGTTACTCTAGGTTACCAAGAGCTCTCTTCCAAAATAGCCAGAAAGGAGAATAATGAAATATCACTTCCCAGAAGTCCCGAATAAAGAGTGCATTGCCACAATCTGTTTATTGCTGTTGTAGTGTGCCCGTCTGTCAGGATTTTAATCAAGATTTAATCAAGACTCGAATGATTTCTAACAAATTCTAGTAATCACACTTTTACCAGTCACTCAGACACTGTGAACTAATACAGCAAATTTGTATTTTATGAGAGAGAAGGAGAGGCCAGAGCACTGAAGTCTTAAATTTCACATCAGTGATGCCAAACAAGGGGTTAATCTTCACTGTGTTCACCACTTTTTTTCTTTTGGTCTCAGGGAAATTAAAATGATACTCATTTATGTCTGTATGAACAGGACAGAGAGAGTTTCCAAGTATTAATAGTGCATAAGTAGTTCTCAAAATGAGTGAAGAACAGTATTTTCTAATATTTGGGTTTGGTTAAAAAAACCCAACATGGATGAAACAAACTCAGGCAGTTCAGTAGAATTGTGGGGTTTTTTTAATCTTTTGCCAGGTTCCTCTTACCTGTCCTGTCTGCCTGCGCTTTCTCTTCAGGGGAGCAGCTTTCCTTGCAGAGTGCCTGCGCTTTCTCCTGGGGGGGACAATTGTGCCACTTGTGCCAAACAAGATGATCCCAGACTCATTCCTGGTGCTGAAGGAAAGATTGATTTCTGTGCCTACATCAAAGGAGACCGGCTGCAGTTCCACAAAACCTGGCTTGGAGAAGCTGACTGTGTGAATGTTCTGAAGGAAGGAGAGGACAGGAAAGTGCATTAGTAGAATTAAAAGCAACACTATGAATGCACAGGAAGATTTCTGAACTAAAATAATAAACTATGTAAATATAACTAGTGTGAAAAGACAGAAAGTAATAATAAACATGTAGCAGTTTACTCCTCAAAGTGTTCTGCAAACACTTTAGTTTATCTGTTTACATCTGGCATCATTACGGTATTTGTGGAATCCTGTCTTACAGGAAGGCAAAGTTCCAGTTTTATGTCGATACATCCTCTTGGATTAAAAACAACTGCTCAAGGTTGTTTTTATTTTATATATGTGTTTTCCATTGAGTTGATACAGTTGGAGTTTGCTTTTAAATCTATACAATAGGTAATAAAACCCAATATGAACATAAACTATTATTTGTCAGATGTGCTGAGAGAATACTTTTCATTAATCTTCATTACTTCACTAAGCACCACTGCTTTCTTGGTCACTCAGAGTCATAAATGAAGCACTTGCTGCACATGGCCCAACTCTTCAGACACTGGTAGCCATTACCACAATTTAAAGAGTAGAATAAGTCATCAAATAATAAGCCAGTGCATACTCCAAAAGATTTTCTGTCAGCACTGCCAACTCATGTACTCTTTCAGATGTGGAAGACCCATCTTAGAAACAGTGACTTTTTCTAAAGTAGTTTGCCATTTTTGTAGTATAGCAAACATGTTTCCAGGTCTAGAAATAAAAATTATGCCAGATAAAATAATTGCTGGTGGTGCCCACCTTTCTCTGAAATCTGAGGACATTTTAATGATTGAACACATATCTAGTCTTTATCCTTTACTTTTGCTTCACTCTTTTAAAATTTTCCTATGTCTTGTTTTGTAAAATTAGAATATTTTATTTATTTCCCCAAGAAAAGTGTTAATCCAATTAGACTTCATACTCTGAAACCTCAAGGGCTACAAAATAATGTGAAAGGCAAAGTACTTCCTAAGATTCTTAGCAACAAAAGAAAATGAACATAACTATCCTTCTTTCCTGTTTCAGAAAGAATATACCAGAAATCAAAACAAATATGAACCTCTCTATTTTTTTCTGAACACAAATCTGTAAGATTTAAAAGCATTTGAACAATCTGCTTGTTTACAATTTAGCTTTACCACCAACTTGAAAATATGGCTCTCATAACAAATCTAGTCTAATATCCCATCTGAGAGTCCTACTGTTGTGTACTTTTTGCTCTGATCAAGGCCAAAAGTACAATGGATAAACACAAAAAAATGGGGCCCTTGCCTTTATTTTGGCCCAGCCAAGTTCCAGTTGCTGTTCAAAGTAAAGTTTTAATGTTTTGTAGAAAAAAAACCAAAAAAAACATTTGGAGAGCATCAGATTAACAACAACTCATTTGGATTTACTGTAAAGGTATCTGATATGGAATATCAGATGTATGGTATATATGGCATCTATCAGTATATGGTATATATGGTATCGATGGATATCTTCCATCTGCTTGCAAAACTATCTTATACAGTAGAGATTTCCAGGGAAGAAATACAAACTATTTATTGGGACACAAATGTCAGTGGAAATATTTTTTTTGTATAAAAAGACCTTTCTATGGAAAATTACTAAATTCTCTCTCAAATTTCAGATCAGATTCCTTGAATGCTATATGCACAGAAAGACTGTTAATTGCAAGCAGCAACAACTGAAAATAGATGCATTTAAAGCTAAAATAACAACACCAATTTTGCACATTCTTAGTGATCAGTAAGAAATGTGCCTTTCAGCTCATGAAACTAAGTATTTATATCAGATGTTTTATGTAGTGAATGACTTTATAATAACAATTAGAAAAATCAAATCCTTGTGTTTTATGTGCATCAGATTTTTTAAAAATTTTTGTAGTGTTGTCAATGCCTACCTTCATTAATGTCAATAATTACCATTTTAGTCAGCTGAAACAAAGCTAAGCAGTTCAGAAAATCCTACCCTTTAGGGATAGGGATAACACAAGTGGCCAGGGATACTCTCCAAGAAGGCAGGATATGAAAAACTGGTCTACTTGCTGATCAGACTTAATCATCTTTCTTCCTCTTAAATGTAACTTTGGATTTTAAGGTTAGATTCCCATCTAAGGAATATACAATTAATCTACTATGCCATAAAATCAGAAACCAGAAAACATTAATAAACATTAAGGCCAAAATACATGGAAATCAGACTCACCTCTAGTGTGCATCCTTTGGTAAGACCAACAAAGTCAGGACTGCTCAATATGTTATAGGGCGTCCTTGAAATTTCAATGTCTTTGAGGCAACCTGTGTATTTCTCTAAGTTCACTTCAGGCCTAAAAAACATTTAGAAGCACAATGTGTTTTCAAAAATAGAGTTTAGGGAGAGCAGTCAGCCAGACACACATATGTACACTTTCAGTTGCACAGATGCTTGATTTTAATTTTTATTTTAACTACACGCATACACTTGAATTCATGTTGCCTTCTACAATCTATCAGCACACATTGCACTCTGCCTTGCATCACTCAAAGTAGTAACAAGAGATTCATCTCATCTCCAACTGACAGCAGTCCCCTTCTCAATTCTTTCTTTCCTCTTTTAAGTTTTTTTGGTTGGTGGTTTTGTTTTCTGTGTTTTTCCTTTGATAAAGAGAATTATCACCTTTGGTGTTAAAACACAGTGAGCTACAAAATAAGGAAGTTGTTGTTCCTTGGGCAAAGCAGAAAGATGCAAGCTAGGAAATCGTAACAGTAAGGAGAGACTTTAACTGGAAGATGTTTTTCATTCCTCTCTTTGCATGTGAGATCCAATGAAAGAAGAACTTGAGTAGTGTACAAATATTTGAATAAAGTTTTTGCCCACAAGCTTCAGGAATGCAATCAGGTGGACTGACATTTATATTTCCAGTATCTTTCTTATGAAAACTGCTGCATATTTTCTTAGGACACAGTAATACATCTGACTTTTTCAGGCAGTTAAATAAAACAAAGCACTTGGGTTTGTTACAGAATGTAACTATCCATCCAAAACAGGAAAATATTGTAATGGAATTCAAGTTCTACGTTTGACTCATCAGCTGGCTGATGAGAGGAAATAAGAAACCCCTTAAAAGTAATACCAAAACTATCATGCTTGATTACAAAAATACGATTTCTCAGGCCCGGGTACACCAGAGTGAGACCACAACTTCTGGTAACATCTGAACCAGGTTTGCCAGAAAAAGAGCCTTACAAAGTCACTTCAGAAAAAAAGCTGCCATTGGTACCATGGAGCCTAATCCAAAAAGGAAAAAAAAATACTATTTAATTCACTAAAGAGTATTACCCATGAGTGTTTACTAGAGTATCTGAATAGTATGAACACCTCAAAGAGACAAAAATTAATTTGGGAAATAAATAAAGACTTAAAACTGGGGTAGGGAAGGAGGGAAGCAACAACCACTTCGGTTCCCTGAAAGGAAAGAAAACATTTTAAAGACTATTAATTACAAAATAAAACCAATTTGCACAGATACTAATCAGCTGCACGTTTTGGCACTGAAAGCCATTCTCTGCATTATAGCCAACTGAGCAAGCATGATGTATTCTCTGGCAAATTAGTACTCTCTGCATAAGTTAAAGCAAGCATCTGGTTTACTAAAATGATCCATATGCTGCTTTAGTTATAGTCAAGTAGCTATGTTCACCTTTCAGTTTTTTTTTTTATTTTCCTAGCTCTTCTCCAGTTTCTGGATTTTATGGATTTATCTCCCAGCGGATGAACAGTTTTGCTGTTATCATTGTCACTGGAGCCCATAATCTTTGCCATCCAGAAACCATTCTTGATTCTACCTTTCCTGCCTTGTCCAGTGATAGATTGTCCTCATCCTGTCCTGTTACAAACAACTGCTGTTATAATTCCCAACCCATATCACAGAATCACGGAATGGGTAAGGTTGGAAGGGAGCACTGTGGGTTGTCTGGCTCAACCTCTTTGCAAACACTGAACACTTGCTTGACCTTTTCTTAAGACTTCTTTTTTCCTTTTTTCTCTTTCAAAATACACCAAATAAGGTCCAAGTTCACTGAGATCTTGCATAATTCTTCATTTGTTTTCTGGGTTTTTTTGTAAGTTCTTTTTTTGTGAAAACAGGCCAGTTTTGAGGGAAAACAAACAGCAATTTCTGGAGCTTGAGAGGAAGTAATGTTTCTAAATTTCAGGGCAGGAGTGTGGGGGTGAAGTTGTGTTTTTCCAATTCGAGCCAGGAATTAGGCTGCAAAACACAGTGAAGATCACTTCATATCTGAGCATACCAAAGCAAAAGCGACGGATACAAATAGATGCAAACTGAAAACGCAGTCAGAAATAGGTGACCTCCCCTCTCTCCCCCTCACACTCCTGCTCTGAACACGAGAAGCGGAGAATTTCACAAAAAACCTCCGCCGTGCTCTCATGCTCTCCTCAGGAACTACTTCAGTGCCTGTGAGCAGGGCGCTCCCCCGTTGCCGTGGGAGCGCAGCGCTGCTGCAGCCCGGAGCCGGGGTCAGCCCGGCAGCTGGCCGAGCTCCGCGTCCCGGGCACCGCAGCGCCGCGGGCAGCGCTCGGCTGGAGGAAGCGGCTGCGAGAGGAAAACAGAAGTTTCTCGTGTAGGTGTGTGCACAGCGTGCAAGGTGACGGCGGTGAGCGCTCGGGAGCAGCTCCGCTGGCTGCGGCAGGAGCAGCTGGCTGAACTAGCTAAGAGCCTTAGAGGAGCTGCTGCTCGGAACGCTGCCCATGCTGCTGCTGCTGCCGTGCCACCCGTGCTTTCAAGCTGCACTTTAACTAGACACATGCAAGTCATGCAAATAATCCGATTGTTTTTACCTTGCCTTCATACTGGGGCGAGAAAGAGACAAGAAAAGAAAACAACAACAGGGCATTAATTGTAGCAAGTGGTACTTCTTGTGTTGTTGTTCCGTGATACAACAATACTTATACTTAGTATTAAGGATACTTAATACTTAGTAGCAAGGTTCAGCTATTTCACAGTGAAGAAGGGTTACACCATTTACAAACAACATATGATAAAAGGTGAGATTCTAGGTACGCTAGCAGGCTGTAACAATTAACAGGTTTACTCCGCAAACAGCTGCCTTAAAACCTAACACATCAGAGGGTTTTTGTAACTTGATACTTTATTTGGTCATGAGCAAAAGCAAACCATGCAAAAGAATTTGGCAGAACTGACACGACCTGGTAATTACAAAGTCACGGATACCTCAGTGTCCATTGTTTGCAGTAGCTCAGCTTTGCCCTAATCCCCCTTTCACTACTTTTGATTCTAATTTACCATAGCGTTAATCTTGCCTCAGGCACTGACAAATCATAGCTGTAAGGCAGAACAGTTACCACGGGTCAAAGTAGCTGTGGTACACTGATTTTCTGGGCAGCCACAAAGGAAGTGGAAGATAATTGCTCCAGACGTTTTGTTATGCACTGGTGTGATTTCACAATTACATAATACAGTGTTTTATTTCATGAGTAAAATAGATCTTAGATCTTTTCATTGCTGGGTGATTTGACATCAGAGGTCAATGATTATCTTAATAAATTAACAAATATGTCCATTCTTTTAGTGGCAGATGAGTCTGTGGATTAAACACAACAGTTCCTTGTGCACAAGACCACTTCAAGGCTCTCATTATGTCATTTAGTTAAAGCTGACATAGATTAATGGGCCTGTTTCTGTGTTGCTCATCTGTTCATTGTAGCACAGAATTCTCTTGTTCTTGTCTTTGCAAAACTGCTGAATATTAATTTAAACTTTAAACACGTTTTTGGTCTATTTAAAGACATGAAAAGAAGTCACTAAATTCAAGTATCTGTTATCCTGTTTCTTCAGTTTATTTACCTTTAAGTTAACATTTGTGAATATCACTACGCAATATTTAAAAAATAATTACTGGGAATTTTATTTGTGTAGGAAATTCAAGAACAGACTTCTGAAGGGAAAATATTTCATTCTGCTTACATTAAATATATGAAGAGTATCATATCATATTCTTTAAGTCCTGAACACAAGATAAATTTTATCTAAGGAGACCAGGAACTAAAATCTACAAATAATTTAAAATAATATCTAAGCAAAATATTTTCATACTGACACTGATTATGCAAAAACATGGATACCCATCAGGCAGTAACTCCATGTGGAGTTGTCTGTAGGTCAATTTTTTTACTCATGCACAAAGTAAACATTTGTTCTTAATTTTGTGAAAGTATTGAGCCAACTCTCTGAATCTGCAGTCACAAAGTCCGTGCATCAAATAAATACTTAAAGAAACAGCTACATCATGGCTCTTGCACAGAATCAGAAAGATGCACTGCACTGCAAGTGTAATTTCCATTGTATGTGTGTAAGGTGAGCTGTGTGAAACACAAAACATATGCAAATAAAGCACTATTCTGCTGTGGCACTACAGGATACATTGGGAATTCACCATTCACTTACTGCAAGTGAACTTGAGAAGCAAATGCAGAGAATAAATACATTGTATTTACATTCCCTTACCAAGACCAAAGAAATTGGTTTGAGCTGTGTTACCTTAGATTTCTCAGGGTTGGCAATCCCCCAAAATATATTTTCTCGTGCCCTTTTAAGTTGAGTCCAAAGTGGCTGCCTGTAGAAGTTGTTGCTACGGTCTCTTCTTCATTGGTGTCTATGTCTACAATTGATATGTTGGCTAAAAGACATTTGAAATTAGTTACAAAATATTCATCATGAACAATGACGTTTTAATGTAAGAAACCAACAGAAAAACATTTGGAGGGTTAGCAGGTGAGGGAAGAAGGAAGGAGGGCTGTATTTTGCAATTAAGATACTGTATTTCCACATTATCAATTATGGGCAGGGGAAGAAAACTGCACTTTTCTGTTTCCATAACAACCTGAAAAGCTATAGCAATTCTGTACACTTTATTTTTATATATTCTCTAAACCTGTTTCCATTTGGTGCATTCTTTGTGTCACTGTAATTTGGAGCTAAAACTTCAGGACAGTCATGACAAGAGATCATTTTACATTTAATTTGTGATCTCAGTCCAAAGACTGACTCCTGAACAGGATTTTTAGTGTAAACGTTTGTTAAGCACTGTCATTCTGTGCCTTTGGTGATCACTTGCTCTAAACCACTTACAAACCCAAAGCAGTCAGTTGCTGTCATGTCCAGTCTCAGTCTGCAGTCAGTGATGTACTACATACAACCATCCTATTCAGGTGCCTGTTCCATGTATATTTTTAATGTCCAGATTAATGCAGAATATAAAGCTCAATAAAAGAAATAAGACTTGGTGAAAAACACTGAGCAGGCCCCAAGATATATAGGGTCGAAAAAAAAGGATTTCTTTCCTTTCTTCCTTGAGAATTGAATAGACAGACTTTCTGCAACACCTTACACAAACCAGATTAATTTTCATTTCATTTCTATACCTGTATCTTTTTTATAAACACATCATGTTTGAATGCCATTGATAAATTACAATTACATGACATTGTATTTTATATTAATACCTCCCAGGTTAAGTATGAACTATGATAACTGGCTAGCAATAAGACATTCCTCCTCTAAAGTGAGATCACTAAATTACTTTGGTCACTGTCCCAACTTCCAAGTCTACTTCAGCCAAATGACAAGGAAGAGGGACTGTGTGTGAGGTGTGAAGGCCAGGTAGAGAGCTGGCACTGCAGGGGGCAGAGGCAGAGGAATGTGATGACCCTGAAGATTCAGAATGCAGTAAAAGTTCAAACTGCAAAAGCACAGAGTATGTCACAGTAGCGACAAGTAAAACTAATTTGGCTCAGGTAAGATTCTACCAGCCCTATAACCAGACTAAAAAACAAAAAAACAACAACAAAGAAAAAGGTTTTGTCAGCATAACCAGTAGTCTTTGTGATCTTATCAAATTCCACTACTTCACATTTTGTGCCAGTAACATGGTGAAGAATTAGGAGAACTTCTGGAAATGCTCCCAGTTGTTTCCATGCAGATTCAGTTCATGACACAATGCACACCATTAGGGAAGATAAAATAGCAATGTTTGTCTAGCTATATACTCTCAATACTAAAGTCACTGCTTTTTTTAAGCCCTTTGGTATATGCTGAGCATGAGAGGACTGTGCAGGATAAAAGCTGTTGCTGTCCTCACAGAAACCACACATGTGTATCATAATTTAGAACATGAACCTGATGAAAACAACTTCTTTTTGATGAAAAGAAGTCTTTTTTGAAAGTGATGAAAAGACTTATTTTTCCCCCAGTAAGAGGAATTTTAGAATGCAAGTTATGACTGTATAAAATAATCACACCTGAAAAATAGGCTACCTTCATACAGCACAATTTGACAGTACAATCACTCACCCACAACTCAACACAGCTATAATCTAAACAAAAGAAATTGCTAAATCCCCAGAACTTATAATTCCCACAGCACCATCCCTGTCATTAGAAGGTTAGGTGTACTGCACAGATAACTGGCAAAGGCATGCTGCTGACACCACAGGAACTTACCTTGCTTTTGAATTCTTGAGAGGGTGAAAGATTTCCATCTGCCATCATTATGATTTTGGTTGCTGATAACCGAAGCTGTACCTGAACCCAGGTCGTAGCTGACCTTTATGCGCCCACCACTCAGTTCCACACTCATGAAATCTTTCTGATAATGAAAAGGGTTAGATACACCATTATGATTCTTGTCCATTTTGGTAAGAGGCAAAAGACATTAAATAAACACTTTTGAATCCTGGGTGACTAGAGACATTTTTCAAGCTTTTAAAAATGCTACAACTTATGCATTTACTACCCAGGGCTCTCATGAACAAAAATCTAATGCCAAGCTCTTTTTCCCCCTTATGTTCTCTTTTGGATTGCTAATTTAGTTGGAATTTTGCTGGCATCTTAGTTTCAGTTTTGATGGGATAGCTGCACTTTTATTTTAGGCTGAAGATAAAAACGGACATTATAATTACCTGAAACTAATACTCAGCTTTGAGTGTATGTTTGTCCTATAATTAGTGTATTTATTGCATACCTCAGCTAGATTTAAACTTGCAAGGTAGAAAACAAAAATAGTGAAGATGCTAAAGTGGGCATGTTTTACCAGATTTCCAGAGAGTAACCTATGGAAGCAACAGAGTAACAGAGAGATGGAGACAAAGAGAGTTATGAACACTCTTGTTTTCATCAACCACCGACACCACTATCCAAGCAGCAGCTGGAAATGGCTAACTGGAGGAGCAATGAATGCTGCACTATCTCCAGAAAAAGAGCTGGCAGGACACAAAGAGCAAAACAAATAGCCAGAAAACTGGACAGCACGAAAGCCACTAGGTAAGTAATGGTGGAACTATGACCCAGGATGTAAATGTACCAGAGAAATTTTTATTATCATTTTGGTCATGGCCAGTTCCACCTCTTCTGAGAGTAAAACTGAATAAACTCAGTATTCTAGACGCTTAGGCATGTCTATCCATGCATCAATGGAAAGAGTATCTTCCAAGTTTTGATGTGGTGGGACAGTATCACAAGAAACAAAATATACCAAGGACCAGTTGCTTGTGTTTTTGAGATATCAATTAAATATTTTTTTAAAATAAAAATACATAAATCATGAATAATGATATAAAATAATCTAAAATAATTACTTATAATTATGCTTTCAATATTCAATTATGAAAGTTCATTAGAAAAGCTACATAAATATTTCATTATCATAATAAAATTCTAGCTTTTCCAACAGTCAGTCAGGAGGAGCACCCTCCTCCTTGATAATTGCAGCTATTTTGAAAATTATTTCCAAAATACAGGAATCTGAAATAAGACTGATTTACACAAACACAGGTTTTTAAAAGTAGCAACTCCTCAGTAATTCTTCAAGACATCAGTGAAAACTACTGTACGTAATTTCTGCCCCATATGAAAAGAATAAGGGAAAGATTCTGCTCCCTGTCAGTCATGTAAATCAATCTGGATCAGGGATGGCAAAGATGAGTTATTCAGATCTGGACAGGTGACTTTATAAATAATTTCTCCCTATTATCCACACACATCTGCTACCGTGTGTCAATAAAACCTTAAACAACTTTAAAACTAAAGTTTTATTCTCTGTTTTAGCTGTAAGAGACATCATTTGTAGATATTTAGAAAAACACAATCACTATTACATCTTATTTGCTGCACCAGTTCCACTTTAAATCCACTCAATAAAACGTAATAATTTTCTTTATATGAGTAGGATTTATACTTAAGACTTGTCTCTCTCCATATTCCCCCTGCCATCACACAATGATATTTTAACTATGAATAGACAAAACCAACTGAAAATGTTCACACACATAAACATCTGGGATAAAGGAAAATTAATTAATAAATTCAGAAAACTTGGGATTCTGCCCAGACTATCATAGTGATCCCCATTCAGTAAACATGAGGTAGTCAACCTGCCCATTATGACACTGTTTTCAGCTGGCCAGCAGTGAAGCATCATACCAGGACAGTGGCACCTTAAATAACTAATTGTTTTCATGATCTGATGAATTCAGTGACTGCAAAGATGGTGTGAAAGGAGCATAGAGGTTAGCTGGCTGTTCTTACCAAGTCATCAGTAGCAAGATACATCAGCAGAGCATTTGATGAGAAGGTTCGGAACTTGAACATGACTGTGGAAATATTGGGGTTCCAGCGGATGGGGCGGCTCACCATGGCATAGCTGTCACCATCAAACTGCACCGTTCCTTCACCGTCTGCCACCTGTGGGCTGAAAAGAACAATGCCAACCATTTTCTTTTGCCATGGGAAGTTAAAATAAAAAGTGCAGGGCTAGGGAAATGTGGGCGCAGCTCCTGGGAGTCTCCCTGAACTTGGTTCGATGTCTTATCAAACCTCCCACTGACAGGGATTGGATTTCCCATTCTATTTAGAGAATGCAAACTCCTTTCTTTTGTGGGGGTCTCTGCTCACTACCCTAGTGGCTGTGAAAGCCACCTTGAGGCACTGAACTCTGCTCCATGCCATGTAGGAGTGCAGGCACCCTCATCACAGCTGTCCATGAGCCAGACTCAATTCACTGTGGCTCTCATGCTCTCTCACACTTTGACTGTTTCTGGTTACTGGCTGTCAGGAGCCCTTCTATCACAGCCCTGTCACAGCAGCCCAGTTCTGGTAACTCAGTGACCACACTTACAACCCAGAATGGCTGCTTTCCCTCTTGGTGGAATTGTAACCTAACTCCTGTTGCATGCACACTGCAATTTGGTGGCTGCTGTGGAAATTCCTGCTACTTACCACCAAATGTAATGTCACTGCAGGCAGGTTCCATAAAGAAGCACAGTGAGAAACAGTGGGTGCTTTACCTACCTGACAGCACACCCTTTGCAGTCACCTTCAATGTCCCTGAAATTCCAGAGTCCTATCGGTTTGCTGTCTAGAAAGGTTTCCCCCATGCAGCCAGTGAAGGTGGTGACTCTTACAGCATCTGACTTCTGCAAAAGAGAACACAAACCTCCTTAGAATTGAATTTGAAGTGATCTACTGCATCTGAAAACATAACTGGTACAAAAAATAGTAAAAATAAATACTATATAAAATTCCATATACAATCAAAAAAAATGCCATACGATGTTTTGTAATATTTTAAATATCAAGAGCATTATTTAATCTGAGAAGCCCTCCTACAGAGCAACCAATGGGTGAAAATGTGAACTGAACTTTGTATCAGTCTGAAAGGGAAAGACCTTTTAGATTTGAGACTCTTGGGAAGGCCTAGGGAGAACAAGTCCTGAAGAACAAGGAGCTGCTTTGGCTTCCACTATCAGTTTTCCTGGCTGTTCAGAGAGCTGGCTGCTCTCATCTGTTCAAGGCCTAGCTGAGTTTCCATTTCAGACTTTCAAGAAAGGACTATGAGCAAATTTGCCCACAATACAATAAGAAAAGTGTTTCTCTTGTAATGCTGGAAACCCTGGAAATTGAGCAGACTCTCCAAGCTAAAAGACAGGCTGAGAACTCAACTGTTATCCCTGTAATAGTTCATGCTGAATTTTGGATGCAGTATAATCTGCAGAGGGCAAAGCAATTAAAACACATGTCCCATCAGAACTCATTAAGCTAGGGTTATGCACATAGAGAAATGCTCATTAGAACTTAACATGGTACAGTGATGAAGGTAGTAATAGTTGACAGTACACAGAGTACTCCACTAAAAATTATACTTCTAAAAATACCCTGATTCATTTAAATTTCAGTTCATCAATAAGAGCTGATTAAAAATCTATACACTTAGCTATTTGAGATAGACAAGCACCTGCTGTTTTTACAGCAATTACAAATATTAAGATCTTGCAAGAGAACATGGAGAAGTGCAATTTGAAAATACTCAAGGAAAAGTATGACTCAAAAGACTTAATGTGCTACTGATATTTCCCAAGGTAATTGGATCAGTTTTAATTAGCAACAAGTATGAACTTAAAGTCACTTCTAAGAAATTCATGGCATCTAAGTATCATAGTCTTCTACAAGTCAGATGGAAGATGTTTTTAAAAACTGAAATGAACTTTCTTTTTGAATACACTGCAGAAATGTGTGCAAAAAAGGGATGTGGACAAAACCGTAGGACCAATCTAAAGCATTTCAAACCCCAATAATATGAAAAAGCAGATTTCTCAGTCGGTGGCCTAAGATATACCAGTAATCTTGATTAACTGTCCAAAGAGCTGCACAGTTTTAAAAAGGTCTTGGTTAAGATCTTCATTTTGTGAGCCTTACAACTGTACCACATGATGACAGAAATTCCCAAAAATCTGCATTTATATTTTAACTCAGAGATGGTACTTGAACAAAACAAATCTGACAGTGTTTAAAACTGTACCGTGCAAATATACCAGCCATACCAAACTTAAAATTGACTGCCTTCCTACTGCTGCCCTTGTCTTTATTTACCTGGAGAGAATAAAAGAATTCAGGAAGACTTTCCTGACTAAAATGAAAAAATCGAGTTCTTCAGAAACTATTTGCACAATATTTTTTTAACCTAAAGTTGAAAACAGCTGTTCTGACATTGAGTTTTGCACATTAATTTTTCTGCACATTGTGCTATTTTAACACTTGAGGACATCTACAACCTTGAGAGTAAATAAAGTTCAGTGAGTTCACTATTTGGGAAAGTCTAAATTTGAGCTTCTTTTCAAATGCTAAAATATTGATCAGGAACAGAATAGTTAATTTAAATTGTTTTGTAAAGAATGCCATTAGAAAATAAGTGCTAATTAGCTTTTATTGGAGAATAGTTTTTTTTTAAAGATTTCTGTCTATTCTATTTGGCATACATCTTCTATTCATCCCATGAAGTTTAGCAAGGTAGAAGATGTCACCAGAAAAATGAACAGACAAAAAAAAGAGAAAATAGATCAGGGGTATGATGTAGATATCTGTAGGGGAACAGGGAAGGAAACTGGAACAAAAATAAAGAAAATAAAGCAGAAACACCAAAAGCAGACTGCAAAGGAGGAGATGATATTGTGGATACAAAACAAAGATAAAATCCCAAATGCAAGGGAAAATATACTCTTATATACACTGTCAGGAGACCAGAAATGTACGGAAACAGAAATGAGTTCCTGTCACTCAGGAACCAAAAACCTGTCAGGGCAGCAGTGTGTCCAAGGCAAAGCATCCATCTATCCAGCAGGAATTAGCTGTTTGGGCTAAATGCTGCATCAATACAGCCAGCTACAGGGCTTCTGATCAGAAGGTTACATCGTGCACAGGGAAATCTCACATCTGTGCACCTCAGTCCAGGCAAATCCCAATAACCTTTCTAAAGTGCAAGTGTAATACTTGCAATTACAGCATCTACTACAATGACACCAGCATATTAAAATTTACTATTTCTGTTTTAAGCAATATCAGAATTTGTCCACACTAACGGCCAGATAACACAGTAACACTGGAAAAGGCATTACCTTAATTTTTTCTGTTAAGCCACCAACAAAGAGCACAGCGTTGATATCCACATCCAGAATAGTGTATCCAGGTGGGGAGACTGCACTGAATGTGGCTGGCACAATGCTGGCTTTAGGACCATCCAGAGCTCGCACCGATATTGTGCCATTTTTCCCAGTCCTAGGGATTTGAAAAAAAAAAATTAAGCATACAAAGTCAGTAGTTACACCAAACATAGGAAAACTCTATTTTAAATGGTGCCTTTTAACAGAAGCACACATGACTGACCTGATTATGCCTCATTTGGATACAAATGAACAGACACTTATGTTTGCATAAGCTAAAGACATCATCACAGAACCAGATCTTTTCCTCACCTGAATGTCTTTTTTGAACAAAATTCACTATACACATAATGTGGACCTTGCATTGACAAAATAAAGAATGTTTCTTAGATTATATTTTAACTGATATGAAGTGATAAAACACTTCAGTTTCCTTCACTGTGAGAAACAGAATTTGCATTTCTTGCAGTGGAGTTGTTAGGCTGCTTTACAAACCCCATTAGGTTCAAGAATATTACTTCATTGTCCTTTATGAATCACATCAAATATCGATGGCAACACAACAGCAATGGACTTTGCCATTTATTAACTGTTTCTGCATCAGTTTGTTTTCTACTTCTTTGATTATATTAATGTAGTAACTGGCACAGAAGGAGCTTGCTGACATATTTTTATAACAGAAGGAACACACTGTGGAGAGATATGATTCCTGAATCCTCTTTCTGAAACTTCTTGTAGATGGGTCTTGCATTTACCAGTTTGCAGCCACCTGGGATGTCCCCAGCTGAAGACGATTGCTGGTATATGATTGAAAGTGGCTCTCTTGGTAGTCTTGGGTGGATTGCATCCTCATGGACTTGTGTGGGTCTAAGGTGCAACTAGTTTACAGCAGAAGGTTTACTGATGGGAAGGCCTTTAAGGGATAAAAGTAATAATTCTTGAAAAACCAAGAGCCACTGAGCAGACTGACACTTTTCAGGATGTCTAATAATTCACAAATAGTATGGATGTCTTTCATCTTCAAACAGACTGAAATGCTCACAATGGAGTCTCTTCTATAAATAATTCTCTCTTATTTAGGGAGGACAATGGAGCTTGAAGAAAGATCTTGGCTAACTTGACAGCAAAAAGACATTGCTACCCTGTGCATGACAAGTTATCAGGTTGGAAGATATTGTTCTAGTGATAGTCAGTTCTGTAAAACTGGAGGATTACAGAGGATGTATCAGCACTATGTGGCTGATATGCAGAAGGACATTGAAAGGACACTAAATTGGGAGAAGCTGGCAACTTCCTTGAGGGCAGACAGGCCCTGTAGAAAGACCTGGACAAACTAGAGAGATGGGGAATCACCAACTGTATGAAATTTAACAAGGGCAAGTGCTGTATTCTGCACCTGGGATGGGGTTGTGTGTACAGACTGGGGAATGAGAAGCTGCAGAGCAGCCCTATGAAAAGGGACCTGGAGGACCTGGTCAATGGCAGGTTGAACAGGAGTCCTGGCAGCCAGGATGGCGAGCGTGTCCTGGGGGGCATCAGGCACAACATCACCAGTTGGGCAAGGGAGGGGATTGTCCTGCTCTGCTCTGCATTGAGGCAGCCTCACTTCAAGTGCTGGGGGCAGTTTCGGGTGCCCCAATATAAAAAAAAGACATTAAAGTATTAGAGAAAGTCCAAAGCAGAGTCACATTCAAAGCAAGAACAGTGAAGAGTCTGGAGGGGAAGCCTTATGAGTAGTGGCTGAGGTCACTTGGTCTCTTCAGCCTGGAGAAGAGGAGACTGAGGGGAGACTGCCTTGCAGACTGCAACATCCTCACAAAGGGAAATGGAGGGGCAGCTACTGATCTCTTTAGTTCTGTGATCAGTGATAGGACTTGAGAGAACAGCATGAAGCTGAGTTGGGGAAGGTTTAGGTTGGATATCAGAAAAAAGTTTCCCATCCCAAGGGTGACTGAGTTCTGGAACAGGCTCCCCATGGAAGTGGTCACAACACCAGAACTGCTTGAATTCAAGAAGTGTTTGGACAACGCTGTCAGGTACGTGGTGTATCTCTTGCCGATGTCCTGGAGTTGGCCAGGAGTTGGGCTTGATGATCCTGATGGGTGCCTCCAACTCAGCATATTCTATATAAAAAAATTGTGTAATGACATGCAGTGTTTGCTCCTAAGGAGAGGCATGATATAAATGAGATGACTTTAGCAAGTCATCAGCATTAAATTACAAACTATCAATAATAAACTCTGCTCCTTGACCCCTTGAAAGCACAGAAAACCTTCACTGAAAAGCGTGGCTTATATTTGTTACAGTACTTTAAGACTCAATTCTTGCTGAACTAAACTGGATGTATCTATAGTGAACTTGTGATTCAGGCATCCTTTGTCCTCAGAAGAAGGGCACTGCTTAAACTCTGTCACTAACAATCAAAACAATGGTAATACTTGAATCACAGTTGATTAAAATCACAACTAATCAGGTTCTGCTCCTAATTGAGGCCTACTGAAGTCAAGTAACTAGTGAGTCTCAAAATATTCTCTCATCCATCTGTCTCACAAAATTGACATTATTTGCATGTTGTAAATCTGCTTTAAATAATTTTGTCACATACTGTTATTCTAGATTTTCCTTTGTTAATTGATACTTGGATTGATTGCATCTTGATGCCAATCGGATTTGCTTCTGTAAGCAGGTAAGTAACTTGTAAGTGACATTTGCTAAACTCTGGTACCATCACAGTACAGGGAATTTCTTTAGAAAATCCTATAGGAAAATCAAATTTTACTTCAATTCCATTAACAAAAATTCAAGGTATTTCCATTATAACATCTGAATATACAATAAAATGCAAAGGATCAGTATACTTAAAAAAAAAAAAAAAGGTGAAGAAAATTAAAAGTGTCCCTGGAAAAGTGATGCAGTAATTATCAATTTAGTCTAACTAACTGGAAATTTTGGTGCATGCATAAACTGAACATCTCTGATCATTACTCAACAGTCAGATTCTTCGTATCTTCATATCTTCTTTCATATCTTTATTTTATTTAGAATGCTAAGTGAAGTTGAGAATTTTCAAACCTCTGTGCCACACCTTTTCTTTCTAAGGCCCTTCGGGATTCTTAAGAATTGCTATCAACCTCTGGTGGGTTTAACACCAAATCAATATTATTGTCAATTCTTGTTACCACTGAAAACAACAGCAAAATTCAGTAAGGCCAGAATTTCATCTTATGTCCTTATGCTAAGCAAATGCCCTGCTCCAGCTGCTCAGGCCACTCTGCCAGGCTGAAAAAGCCTGTGGCTGGAACTGAGCAGAAATTTGGAGAAAATGCGTGAGGGAATGAAATGAGTAAAACTCTCCAACAGGTTAGGAAGAGAGTTAGAGTAGAGCTATTAAATGGACTAAAATGTTCAGAGTTGAAGATTCTTCCATAGTATATGTGATTTGTGAAGTCTGCCTTAAGAATGCAAAATCAGTCCCAAGCTCTTCATCTTAATCCCACAAATCCACCTAATGCCTCTGTAATGTAATTCTCCTAAACACCGCTCTGTACTTCTGATTTGTGCAGCTGTAATCATGCTAAATTGCTGATCCAGCACTTTGTTCAAAACTAATGGCATGCACATCCTATATATCCAGAACAACCAGCTAATAGGTAATGGGCTTTGTAGGATGTGTAGATTTTATACCATGTTCTGGCTACATATTCTGCTGAAGCAGCTTTCTTGTTAATGAAAGCCTGGCATTACTGAGTCATGAAGCTGCTTTGGTATGCATAATGTGACCTGGTGAAGATTTCAACAATTTGTATTGTACCCCAGTTTGTATTTTCCTAGCAGTAAGGTTTCATTAAGCCAGCTTCTGGAGACCGTGCCATAATTTTATTTAATTCTCTGCTCTGAATGGCTGATTTCTGTGATTTCATTAAATTATTTAGACTGAATGCCATTTCCTCTTCTGGGAGCTGTGCGTGTTACCAGAATTAGAGCGCTTTGTTTTCTTCCTCCTCCGTTCTCTCATTTTCTAACTATATTATCCATTCTATGTTCAATACTACGTGAAATTAACTGAAATGATGCAGGAGAAATTACTTAGCTTTCTATCAAATGGCGATACAGCTGATGTTATCTAAATGACTAAGATCTATTCAAGATAAAGGCTATAGAGTTATGCAATCCTTATGCTGTGATTACTACACCATATGCCATGGGTTTGCTATTTGAATGAAAAAGACAAGCTCCAAGGAACAAATTTGGGATTTGAATATTTATTTATCTATATTTTTAAAGTTCAAAGGCATTAAATAGCTGATCCCAAATTACAAAATTTATTTTAACTTTTTAGAATATCTCCTCCTTCAATTTTCATGAACTGTACCTTTCATAAATATTTCCAGCTTGATGACACATTTTGCCTATAGGAATGGCATTCTGAATAAGAATCAAGATACTGCTGTGTGACAGGACATTTGCTTGCAGTACTGTATCAAGACCAGAAATTCAGAAAAGGTGCTCCTCTTTAAAATTCAAGGAGAAAAGAATAGTAGCTATTGAGTGCCAAAACCTGTAACTGATTTTAAATGTAAGATAGTTGGAGAAGTCAATCAATAGAGTGATAGATAAACAAAAGGGAATAAATATAAGGAGTCATAGATTGTTGATGCTAGAGGGGAAATGTGTGATTAAAGTAAATCCTTGACAGAGAACAATTGACATTTCAATAGAAACTCCAGTGTATACACTTTTGGTACTAACTGATGCAGGTCCGAAACCTTTTGTCAAACCAGACTAGAATTTTTCATAGCAGCCATTTTTCTAAAATCTTGGAAATTAAATATTTACTTACCTAGAGGCTTCAATCCGGTACCAAAACCCATCATCAATGGTCAGATCTGGATATTCTACCCGTCCAACTCCAGATCCCACATCCCACAGGAAGCTCACCTTGCCTTTGCGCATCTCTATGGCCAAGAAGTCGGTCTACATGCAAAACATGAAATAGAAGTGATCTCATAATTTAATTAAGGAAGTTTTTCAGAACTTTTCACATATCAGAAGGTCTAATGAGGCATCAGAAACCCACATGTAGACAGTAAAGAATTAACAATTATTCCTACCCTGCTCTAAAATGAGACTCTCTTTTTCCTGTTTTTATTAGTTCAAATAAGGAATCCTAAGCAAAAGACAGCAAATTATTTCTCTCGCTGATATGCAGCAAATGACTGCCAGACTTACAGAATGTTACTATTGCAGTCAATAGAAGGATTTAACTCAGAGGAACACTCTGAAACATCCATTGGATGGCAGAAAGATGTCGAGATACATGATGCCATCTAACCTTTTCATTTTGTATTAAGAAAATTAAATACATGTTGGAAATGTTGAAAAATAGAATACTTTTCCCATTTACTAAATTATTATGGGTTGTTCTATAAGTCTGTCTGCTATAGGCCTCATGGGAAACTGAATCATTCTCCATTATTATGCTTGAAAATGTAGTCTTGACTTAAAATTACAATAAATAGGAGCTTTGACAGATGCAATATGATTAGCTACTTCATTCCCTAAGGATAACTCACAACCAACTCCAAAATTACTTTGGTTGCACTGTGAATTTTAAAGCTCTAATGTATTTCATGTAGAAGCCTGCTATTTTGTATCTAGTTAAAATAAAGATATATGTAAAAAATTTGCTGCTCATACTTTAGAAATCTCTATATTAATACCAAAGACAGTACATGTCTAGATTATTTTAGACTCTCTACTACTGCTTTGAAGCCTCGGGGTAAAAAAAAAGCCTTTCTCATCTTCTTTATTTGTCAGTAGTATGATTTGATCGAGCAAGTCTGACATGAAAGGCAGGAGACAGACTCACAAACTTGGCACTTCCAAGGTAAAAAAGCAGATTGTCAGCAACTACAGTCTTCACATTGACAATGATGGTGTTGTATGTTCCCTTCTTTATTTCTGGTCTGTACGTGCGAATACAATTGCCTCCAGAGGACACGGACACTTTGATCTTCAAAAAAAAGCATAACAGAAAGAATTCAGTTCACTGCCTATTATTCCAGAATTAACCATAGATGCTTCCAAATAATTAAAAGACTATTACACTTTTTTTCCCTTCACATTTTTCTGTTACATGTACCAGGGAATTGCTGGGATATGCGAAGAAGGTAGAAATCAAATTTTCTTTCTGGGATTGTTTAGTAAAAGGAAATAAAATCTCTTTTTAGAACTCACATTTAAAAGACAAACTGTGTAGATAGAAATAGCTAGAAAGTATACTGGTCTAATGCTAGTAACAGTGGAATTCTAGCAGTACAGATAGCCTATAAGTAGAAGATGCAGCTAGGAAAATAAGCAGCACTCCTGAAGGAATTACAGAATATTGCTGTTGGGTAGTCATAATTATCTATTTTTTCCTTGTAATAGCTTTGATTGTGCCAATTTAAGACATCTTTTCACAATTATTTTTAAACCAACAGTTATGCCTATCACTGCTTTTACGTAGTCCCTAATGGAGTTGGCATTCATAACTAAGTTTCATTTCCACAGCTGAGTGACACATGCATTTGGATCCATGTATTGGTTTCCTCAGGCTCTGAGCACAGATAAAAACACTTTACTGTTTGCTTTCATGATGCCAGCATGGACATAATGACAGTACAATGGTGTTTCAATCCCAGCTAGACATGTTTAAGCATTAGAGGAAATGTACATAACGGTATCACCTTATGCTTACGGCAAACTCTGCTAAAGAGGAGATCCATTATAGGACCAAACTCCTAATTTCCTCATCTCAGAAATGCTGAGCAGTTAAGTACTTCAAAGCCCTCAGACAGAAGATGAATGTAACAAAACATATAATTACTGTAGCCTGTCTTTCTGCTCTGTACAGATTTCATCACATATGTGCTGAAAACTTCTTTCACCAACATCTCACTATTTATCCTATCACTTCTTTCCCAGTATCCTATTAGTGTGCTGATGATTTTTTTAAACTATTTTTCAACAATTTTTGAGGAAGATTTTTCAAGTACCATCTACACAATTCTTTTTCCTCTGCTATTTAAATAACAGGCTGAATAATTTCAGTATTAACCAGATGATCCTAGAGTTGATAATATTACTGAATCAGGGAGATGAACTCCAAACTCACTAACTGGACTAGAAATATATTCTTAAGCTCAAGTCTTCAGTGCTGCTACTGGACAGAGAAAAATAAAAAATATGGGAGAAGCAGATATACTCAGCAATTTCAGCAAGTCTGTGATGGTGTCATTCTTGAGTAATGTAAATTTTGTGAAATGAAATCAGGGGCTTAATATCAGTGCTGAAGCAGAAAAACACATTTTTGTTTTCACAAAAAATCAATGACATTGTGACTGTTCTGCTGTCCTATTACCTACAATAGTTCATAAAAATAACCTTTTGAGATCCATTCCTACAGACATTATTCATTTGACAAGTGCATGTTTTAAATGAAGAAACAAGACACAGAGTGAGAATTATCAGAATATTCTCTTCTTTTCTGAGAAATTGTATTCTATTTTCTCTCTTTATGCATGTTTAGAATGAGGAAAGATTCACACTGTAGAAAAGAAATAAAAAGTAGAAAACAAAATGCCATCAATACTCAAAAAGTTGGTGGTTTGGTTTTTTTTTTGAGAAATGGGACTTACCGAATTGGCTTGCTTCCGAGCTTGGTTTATCAGCTCTTTTATCTGAGAAATGTTTTTCCCTAAGTTATCCTGGAGTTCTTTGATTGGCTTGATTTTATCTAGCAGGCGATCTGCTTCCTTTTCTAGGTTTTTAACACTGGAATCTGCATCAGCAACTTCATAAGAAAGAACAAGACAGAGCTTTAGAGAATAGTGTCAGAGACTAATTAAACATTGTAATAATAAAATCCAAGAAAATTCTGCATACACAATGCTCGGGAGATTGTATATGCAACTATGAGCACACAGGCCAGGAAGATACCTGAACAGAATAAGGCAATTTCTAGAATCAAGGTAAAGCAGCAATAGCAGCAAACACTGGTGTTAAAGCAGGATTTTTAAGATGTCACTACAAATCAGGTCAGGATGATAGTTATGGGAAACATTTCCATAACTTCCATGTAGCATAATACATTGTTGAATTAAATATTTGCTTTCTGCTTTGGAAAAGAAAACCCCATTTTGAAGAAAAATGCTGAATTAATTAAAACTGGTTTGTTTCCATAAGCAATTTCTGAAATTACTTGGTTAAAATGAACTTGAAATTAATTCTTGAACTAACTGTAATGGGCACAAATACAAAAAAAAATTATTCTGGTCACAAGTTTAAAATTCTGTATGTGTACTGAAAGCAGATTTAAAAACAGTGACAGTAAACTACAAATTATTTTCTTTTTATTTTACAGGTGAAGTAAATAATTTTACCACAATATTTTTGCCTCTCTTTTTCTTTAGGCCTCAAATTCCTTTTTTGCCCCTCAACATGCAACTGGTGAATATTACCCTCTCTGATAACTCATGAGCAGATCTAAGGATTGCAGCCCTTGGCTCGCATGAGGGTGTGGGTTTTTTTGGATGACACTGAAAGGGACAAACAAGCATTTACCAGAAAGATGTATATTACATGAAAATAATAGTAATAATAAGAGCCATAAAAATAATGCTTAGACAAAGCATTAAAAATTGCACATCCAATTTTTTGACCCAAACACTCATACCAAAACCTTCCAGATGCTTCTTAAGGTTTCATTTGAGTTAAATTGGCTACCAAGTCACTTTATCTAAAAGTTTTCAAAAAGTAACTATTTAGCTATTTCAATGAATGAGAAACACAGAGGACCATGCAGAGGCTTTGGTGCTAAGCAGTGAGTAATTGTTTACTGGAAAATGCACACTATATGCTGCAAGTAAGGAAAACATACGTACAGATTTCTGCAGGCAAGATATGGAGACAAAGAAAAGAGAAAAACAGAGAGTAACATAAGAGAGAGAAGATAGAATATTTTGAAGATCTAAACAGAAATATAAAGGAAAGTAAGGGACAGGATGAGTCTATAAATAACATTTTACCTTTTAAATATTTCATATCTATCAAAATGAGAATTCATCACCTGAATTTTGACATAGAGAGGCTATGTCTACTTCTGCATTTAGTCATGAGTGCCAGCCTACTCACTTCATACATCTGGAATGGTTCACTCTACATTACTTCAATCTCATTCTGTAATCTGAGGATCCCATTTGGAGAATGACAGAGGTGTACCTCTGGAGAACATCTCACAGTGCAGCTTTATGAAACAGCTCACAAGTGTTAAGACCACTCTTCAATACAAACAAAATAATGGTGACTGGGACAATCAAGAGATTAAATTTTAAATCCTCACTCCTAATCTGAACTAAAGTGCTAATGTACACACAGGCTCAGAATACCTGACCTGGGACAGGTGCCCTAGTTTAGATTCAGCAGTGCCAAGAAACAACTGCTTTAAGACTGCTGCTTCTCAGTTGTTTCCCACTACCCTGCAAGAGACCTTACAGATCTGCTGGTTTTACAACTGCTGTAATCTAATCACACTACTTCAATCAAAAACTCCTTTTCATCCTGTCTAAACTTGTATGCACCCAATGGGAATTGTACTGGGGCTCACACATGTATCTCAGCTGATGAGCAACGGGGAGCTTGCAATGGGCAGGCAGGGACAAACAGACATTGGGGCTAACTTCTTTCACTCGTACAGCAGCATTGTACAGCAACAACTGGCAGAGGATATTTGTCCACAGAATGAGAATGACAGCCTACTAAACTGTATATTTTTAGGTGCCCAGCTTCATCAAGCTGTCAACAATCTGGGAAGCCCAGAATAGCTGAGAAATTAGCCCTTCAGTCATTTTCTAAAGCCACTCTAGTTTTGTGGCTGTATACTCCTGTATGAGAGATGGTATAGCAATCTGCGATGAAAAGTATTAAAATATAGAATTCATTTTTATCCATCCTAACCAAAGTGAAAATGTTAAAGTAAGTAATTGGCACATTTGATAACAGAATTCATGGCAAATAAAAAAAGGCAGATAAAACCCCATTCCCAGAATCTTTCTTTTTTTCAGTGTCTTCAGTATTCTACCAAAAATAGTAACATATATGAAAGAAGCCATGCATTTCTCCCAGGACTGATTATCTGATTGACTGAAGACAGATTTAGTATGGGGTATTTTTCTTGAATCAGGCAGTGAATTGCCAGTCAGAATCTTTGATTAGTCACCTCCTAAATACTTTAAAAAGTAATCTGAGGAACAAATCTATCCATTACACATGCATCCTGCTGACATTAGCTTTTCTTGCAACTACTAGCACTAGTCTTTAAGATTTAAAATTCTTTCCACAGAATTGTTAGCGTTCAAAGGGACCTTTGGTCCCTTGTCATATATAAGAAGCCCAGAAAATAGAAGTGATAGAGAGTCCTTTTATCCCAGCATACTGTAGAAATGCTATGTAAGTGAAATTCTGGAGTGTCTCTGTTTCATTTTGAGATACAAACTGAAAAGTGCAAACTGAAAGAAACCACCACCAAACAACCTGAAAAAGATCTTACTGTTCTTGACTGGATCCTTCACAACTGCATTTGTTTTGGCCACATCATCTGTAAGTTTACTGTAGTTTTTTCTCAAGCCCAGGAGATTCCGATTGAGGTCTTTAATCTGGGCCAGAACGTCATTTGCAGTATCATTGGCTTGTCTTGCTTTGTCTTTGGCTGCCTGTACCTTTACAGCTGTATCTGTAGGTAGGAAATGATAATGAAAATGATTGCCCAGAGTGCAGAAGTAACTTTTTTGAATCAAGATACATATCTGTGCTCCAAAACACTCCACCTTTATTTCTGCAGTTTTGGCTCTGAAAAAACCCTCAAATACAACAGCACCTCAGAAATATGACAGAATCTTTAATAAACCATTATCATTGTCAGTCTGGAGAAGAGAAAGAAAAGAGAACCACAACTGCCTTTTTTCATCCTATCTTAGTAGTTTCTTTTGGGTCATTATTAGAGGTCATGCACCTTTCTGGCTGAATGAAAGTTGGAGCTACTGTGTTATTTGTCTCTATTTTTCCCATAAATTATTTTCAGCCCCACCTTAAATTAAGCCATCCCTGCACATGTTTGTTCTTGCCCCACATGAGCTCTGTCTACCTCATTCTGAATCTCTCTGCTTTTATCTGACTATTAGTACAGCAGGGCCAAAGAATCGGTTTAAGCTGCTCTCTGCTCTCTCAAATCCTTGAACAAGATATATGACAGGGTCATTTTCTCTCCTTTCCTCATTTGATCATTTTCCTGCTGGACAACTAATTTACTCCATTTTCTTATCCATGCCATTTATTTGCTCTGAATTTCATTCTTAATACTCATCTCCTTGTTTTTATGAGTGTCCTTGTGCCAAGCGTAAGCATCCTGTAATTCTAATCTGACAAGAGTTTATTACATTGCTAATGATTGCATAATTCATATTACTTTTACTTGTGCTATATTTAGCATTCTGTGTCCTAAGGTTAACAGGCCTTAGAGGTCCATTTTGGTTAACTGAGACATCTATCTGTGCTCAAGACAAATAACCATGTCAGTATCTTGACCAAAACCCAAGAAATGGTACACGATGAGTATGAAAGATTAAACCATTTATTTTGTGAGTGCTGATTTAAAGGATTATTAAATCTAAAACTTTTCAGTTAGCTGGAATCTTAAAGCCACAAAAATGTACAAGATTAATAGCAAATTGTTTTTTATGCTAAAGGATTACTAGCAGTCTGAACCTTCTAGACCATCAAAAATCAGACAGAATACAGATTTTCTGCAGAGACTTTTCTTAAGGTGAAACTTTTTATAAAGTGCTCATTGAAAAAATTTCATAGCAAAATAGATTGATTTTAAACATTTAATTTTTTAAAACATTCATTTTATCTTTCACTATTCATTATAATGAAAGTGAGATGTAGCTCCCTGTCCCTTGGTATCACAATGCAATATAGCTAACATCCCAGGACTTCGGGGTGTTAGCTACATCTCTCCTCTTCCTCTCCCTCTCCCTCCCTTCCTCTTCCTCTTCCTCTTCCTCTTCCTCTTCCTCTTCCTCTTCCTCTTCCTCTTCCTCTTCCCCTCCCCTCCCCTCTCCCTCTTCCTCTCCTATTCCTCTCCTGTCCTTTTACTCTTCTCTTTCTCTCCTCTTCTCTTTCTCTTCTATTCTCTTCTCTTCTCATTATATTTTATACTTTTTATATTGTCAGATTTCTATAGTTCATAACGAAAATGGCTACATACCTCCTTTCTACTGCAACCAAATGGTCCTAAAATTAACTTGCCATATTTATATGTATATATCCATGTACATATGCACCTACCTAGCTATCCATCTACACTGGTCATTTGGTGTCATTTCACTCTAATCCACCCCAAGGGATCTATTAAGAAGAACCTAAGGACCTCAGTCACCCTTGCCTTCAGGGTGGGTCACAAGAGTGCAGCACTTCAGAGTCCATTGAGGAAAACCTGTTCCAGTTCCAAGCAATTTACAGGCAAAAAAATGATGTACCAAACAATGAACAACAACAACAAAAAACCAAGATGTACCAAACAGCAGCTGGAAATGTTGAGAGTGGGTTAGAAAGGTAAGACAAAACCCAGCAAATTTTACCCAGCTTTTTCTGTGAAGTCAGTAAGACTTATTCTTCTTGGGTTAAACTACACTGGTGAAATTATAGTGTTTCCTTCAAGATTACCTTCAAAAAGACTTTTCACATAGAAACAAAAGACTATTTGTCTTGGAGTGTATCATAATTTCTGATATCATAACCATTTTCTTTCAGAAACTTTCTGCAAACTGCAGAAGCATGATACCTTTTACCATCCCAAAATTCTAACTGATCCCATGTAAATATTTTCAGTTTGGTTTTATCTCTCACATTGCTCATTTTTGTCTTATAACAGCCAGTGGTCAAAGTAGACCCAGTGTGACACAGGCAAAAATTTATGAGAGAAATGTTAAGTGATGGGAAAAGAAACAAAAAAGCACGACTGAGTAAAATGTTGCAACACTTTTCCAACTTACCACTAGGAATGGCTGACAGCTTTCCTAAAGTTTCATTCAAACCTCTCAAGAGCATGGAATTCTTCTCATCAGCATCTTTCAGCCTGTTCTGTGTGCTGTTCAGATCACCACCCTTTTCTATAAAAAATGCAGATGATACAGATGCTTTAACTCTTTATTTTCACTATCCTTTTTTGCAGACAATTTAAAATGCACAGTAACAAGCAAGCCACTTTTCATTAAGATATGGAATTGTGTAAATAAGGAAATCCAGCAGAACTTGTGGGTTTCACTGGTCATCTTCTCCAGTTTCTTTAAGTTCCCTACTTCCATAGTATCTAAATGCTTGAGTTCCTTGTACTGCTGTATATACTTAATATGGGTTTTTCAAAGGTGTGCTGAGGAAAGAACTTGTTATGATGTTATGTTTTAGGCAAATTCACACAATGATCCACTGATATATTCAACAACTGTGATGTTAGTCATGGTTTTGATTACTAGATTAAGCTACTGCCTTTCTTCTTAAGGTGATTGCCTGAGCTAAATGAATTTAATGTGGTGTGAAAGAACCAAGACCCATTAGGCCAGCTTGCTGGTGCAATTAGAGTGGCCAGAGCCTAGTTCTCTTGGATTTTCTCAAAGATGTTGACATAACATCCAAGGAAAATACAGGATCCCTAACTGTCAACAAGAGATGTGTACAGTAATGTCACATTACTACGAAATAAATATTCTAAATTCTTTGGTAAAGCACCCACCTAGTAAAAAACATTCCTAGTTAATAGTTGGTTCAAATCAAAGGACCAGTACAAATCAAAGGCACAGGTGTGTAATATTTAGTACATCACAGTGGAAACTGTATTTCCTCATTTAAAAGCAAGTTCCTATTTTTCAGCATTTACTCTGAATAAAAATTATGCAGGGTCTTTTTAACTGTATCCAGCAGAGCAATTTAACAATCTCGAAACTGAGATCCCAGTTAAGCTTTATGGCTATGGAAAGAGACATTATCCCAAAATTCAGAATTAAAGTTTGACACAAAAAAATGTAGTTACTGCTTAAACTACTATTGTAGAGGGCATTTCTCATTAATTCTCTGTATCAATATGAAGCTTTTTGGAACAGCTGGTAATTTCTTACCTTAAAGGCATATCCTACTGGGAAACAAATTTAACATCACCGGGCATGATAGCCGGAAGAGAAGAAAATTTGTAGAAAAGGAGTTCAGGATGACAAGCTATGACTGTGACCTTCAGGTATGTGACAGGTTATTGAAAATAAACACCTATGAGGTTCACATTCCACAAATTATAAAAAAAAATATGGTTTCTTAAAATTAGATGTGCAAGAAGCAATTTGTAGGGAGAAAAATCAAACAAAATTCATATTGCCTACAAGAAATTATTAATTAAATTTTCCAAGGCTAGAGCAAGGCTGAAACAGCACATGGAATTTAAATGAGAACTATAGTTTTGTTGTTAGACCATTTGAAATATTGAGGAAGAAATCTGTTTGCTTTATTTAAATTAGAGCAACACACAGGACTGTAGGAGTGCCTGAAGATAAGCCTTCAGCCCTGCAAAATGTTCTGCAGAAGAACTGTGTGAACTGTGAGAGGCACAGTTAACACTAGAATAAAGTTTGGAAGAATTGCATATATGATAAGATCACTCTTGTCCTTAAAAACAGCTTTTTTTTTAAATGACAGGTTATGTCCCCACTGCTGAAGGAGGCCACTGGTAACATGATATTGTTAAACCAGGATGAATTCATGAGATTCTGGTCTTGTACACCTTGAGATTTTATCTGAGTTCTTCTCCTGTTAAGTAATAATACCAAAAAAGCTGCTCTTATTTCCACCATTTAATTCTGAAATTATGGTTTGCCTGATAATTTCCTGGTGTTTCTAGTGGAATGTTGGTGTTTATAAAGTGTGTCAATATTTCTGAGAAGTTTGACTCATTTATGGTGGTGGTGTTCTAACTTTGTAACATACTTTTAAACAATCTCTTTTTCTTCTCTCTACTCTGCCTATCCAGTGTGCTAATTATCCCCTGGTTATATTTCTGAAGAATCACGTTTCCAGACTCTGTTTTCAGCTTTGTAACCATAGCAGCAAACTGGTTTTTATGGAATTTAACAAGGGAAGTTGCCCTAGAAATTCTGAAGTTGAATGTAGAGACTCTACCTGTTTAGTATTTTTTCTTTTAATTCCTCAAATACAGTTTTACTGTGGGTAGGGTTTTTTTTAGTTACAACCATTAAGCCATAAATAAGTGTTCCTTGGGAGGCTCTTACACAAGGGAAAGTGAGGAGATTCTATGTCCCATGTCATCTTTTCAAGGAAATTCTTCTTTTTTCACACAGATAATAAGTTTTGTTTTAAAGTAACTTCTTATCCTGTAATCCAGATGGCATCTTCACTAAGCACTGGACTAATCTCCTGCATGAATTACAAACTGAACTGACTTCATGTCAGCTTTTCCACATCCTTTATTTATTAGCATTTATAAAAAAAATTGTGGCAATGATTTGAAAGCTCAAAATCCTCCAGTTGAGTGCTGAAGTTTGTCAAAATATAGGCAGCTACAATCTAAGAGCCTGTCTGACTTGGAAGAGGTTAGCAGGTCTGCACTGAAAGATGCCAGGCACTGTCAACTCTCATTAAAGTGTAGGTTGAGCAGTATCATGAGAAATTTATCTCAATCCTGTTTTTTTTCACTTGATCAGCTCTGCACAGAGATGGCACAAGATGCCAATAAATGCACTGTTGTTCAAATCAGCAAAACTAGTCATGCATTGCTCAAACTAAACCCTAAACAGTAAGCAGGAACCTGAAAGACTTTGCATGTATCGGCCTTTGCATTTGCTTGCTTGGTTAACATGAACAAAGATTTTCAATTTCTGTTTATATTAAACAAAGCATTACAGGATAAAGCATCACCCCTTATTCCTCTGCATGAATGGAGTCAAATGAAAACAAACAATGCTGTGCACATATATTTCACCTTAAGATGTACTCAGGAATTTAGTTACTGTTTATACAGAGTCATTTATGAGACACACATGGTTTTACAAGTCCCTGCAGATCACATAGGTGACACTGGTTAATTGATGATGATGTGCCACCATCATGGTGGAACAAACACATAGAGGAACATAGTGGAAACAGGTATCTTTTGGCAATATTGATAAATGCAGTTTTTCCCCATGAAACTGTCCAAGAAAACATCAATAAGGCTATGCTTCCAATTCATGTATCCCAAAACCAGACTGAAGTTGGAAATCTACCAAGGAGCAACAATTGCATCTGTTCTCATTGACTGGAGATTGCAGAAATTAAGTGATTGTTACACACATCCCTTTCCGTTATCTTTGTTTTACTTCTTCCAAATAGCATTCCTGCTCCCCACAGTCTCATCCTGTAAGAGGAACATGGGTCACAAACTGATTCTTTTTTTCCTAAACCAAGTGAGATTTAGTACCTAGCATTAGGAACAAAGAGAAAGAGATGTAACTAGAGAAATGCAGCTAATTAAGTTTAACTTTTTTTTTAAAAAGTACCTCCAGCACTGACTGCCATAATCTGGTGAATACCATACGCCAGGTCAGCAGAAAGACCACTCACAGGAGAATACACAAACAAGGGATCTATCAGCTGGATATGATGCCTATCAGCTGGAAAATGTTTTAGCTAAAAATATTCACATGTTATCTGACAAGACACATTCCCCTCAAGCTGTCAATTCTTAAGCAAAAGAAATTACATTAGCAGAATATCAGTAGCCACTTGACAGCAGTCTCTAGCTGAAGAGGAGTTTATGTCTCTTATTTTTACTTTTCATTTATACACTAGTAGGCCAAATTTCAAAATTCTCTCCTAGCCACAGTACTACATACAGATTTTGCTTCTCCCACCAGGGTTATTCTTTCTAACTCCTAACCCTACAGAGAGAGAAATGACTAAATCTTCATTTTAATAGCTTCTGTCAGAAGCTTTGCTTTGTAAGGACTGTTTCAGCAGTCTTTGGTGGTAGTATAAAACATTTTTATGATTAACAGCCATTTTATAACTCAGGTAATTGGCCACAAATCAGGGGAATGTCATAATGTAGGAAGAAAAAACCACTCCCATCTCTATCACAGTTCAGGCTGGATTTTTGGAGTGTTTATTAGTTGAGTGGCTTATGGGTCTTCATTACTTAAACTAATGTACTTCCTGTAGTGCAGACAGAAAAATTTTAAGCTAGTAATTAGTTCTGTCTACCAGATCTTTATAGAGTGCCCATTAGCCATTCTGCACTTCCAGCTGAGACTCTGAAAGGGTGGCTTTATAAGGACTCTAAGAAAATATCTTTCTATTAGTTTGACATTGAATGCTCAATTTCTCTCGTGGGAAAATCAAGACATCCAGAAAGAATTAGTCCATAATACTAATAACACATGTTCTAAGTTATTTACAACACTAATAATATCACCACTTTGGTGCAAAAGCAGAGCGGGGAATAGAAGTCTGTCATTGCATTTTCTCCTTACACATCTGCATTCTGGGCACAATGTTAACTGATCTCCACGGGTCTAGCAGTGGAGCATGGACATGTTTTATTAGATGTAAAAAGGCATACTGATCAAGTTCAGAATGTTTGTCTTTAAGAAGCACTTTAAGATGTAACAGAGAGCATTTATAAGGAAAGGTCCATCTCATTACCCTTCAGTTTGGGGCAAAAACATAGACAAAGATCTAGTATGTGCCTTTTAAGCATTGCTGCCTGCCTGCATTAAGTTTGCTTTATGAATCTTTAGACTGTCTGGACATTTTCTTCTGAATTGTGAAACTGTTATCAGCTTAAATTTTCACTGGTACAATGGGAAAATAACTTTTTTCAAAATTCTCTGCAGTAATGGTTGTAATATATCTTGTCTCAGTGTTAAATTGAACAGTCATGTGAACACAGGGAATTCACGTCCATCCTTGTAGAGACCCCATTTTAATTTGTCCTTGAAAACAGGGCACTGTGCTTTACTCCAGTACACCTGCCTGGGGGGACAGAGAACTGTGGACTACACTCTGAGGTGCTGAGTGTGCTCGCTGGAGCGCTGTGGCAGGGGAGAGGCTGCCTCACACAGCCACTTTAGTGTCTCTCATACACCAGCCATGGCAAGCTGCAGCAGTTTGCATTCCAGAAAGCATCACTATTTTTTTCCCGCTTCAGCCATGCTACTGGAATTGCACACTGGCCTCTTCCAATAGTCTTGTGATTTTCTATAACATATTTCCTGGAATGTGTTCCACCAGCCCTAAATCTGTACTGAATCTGGAAGCAGAGAGTTGCAATAAAGAAGACCCACCCAAGATATACTAGTAACTCAGACACATTTCTTTCCCTCAGTTCAGCTACAAGAAAATAATAATGTTTTTCACTTTCAAACAGTGTATGACAATGAAATGCAATTAATGATCTTATGAAACATTATGCTTTTTGACCTTATTAAACATCGTGTTTACTTGTTAATGAGTTCTGCAGTTGGAAATCACAGAGCTGCCAGATCTAAATTAAAGTGCAGTAATAGCCAAAAGATGACTAAGGTGTATGGATCTACTCCTTTATGCTGTATGTTCTTAATGCATCTCCCATGAGGCAAAAGAGAATTTTGTACGCAAAAACATGGAAGGCAGGGCTCTATTATGAAAATCTGTCTTGATTTTAATAGGAAGCAAGTTTCTTATTAGTTTCTTAATTTAACTAAGCTAGCAGGATGGGGAAAATTAATGCATCATCTCTGTGACAAGTTTAAAACTCAGCCTTGAATATTTACTGAGTGCAATTTTTCTTGCCCTTACTCTTGCCTTTATTGTAGTTAGCAAGACAAGACCTAAATTCCCTCCTCCTCTGGTCTAGGAAAAGGAGAGAGGGGACAGGAATTTCTGCATAATCTTAGTCACAAAACAGGAGAATCTTCTTCATTGATACACCATCCAATTTCAAATCAGGTAATGAATTCTAATTTTTTCCTATATGGATTCTTCATACCAAAAGCACAGCAGTCTCACAAGATATTTTTGCTTTGTTTAGTGGGTCTGAATGCCATATAATGTACATACCTTTAACATCACTTTCTAACATCTTGGCTTCATTAAGGACCCTGAAGCTTTTCTTAAGAGAGCTCTTGGCACCATCCTTCAGTGATCCTTGAGGACCAGATGTCTGTAGACAGAGAAAAACAAAGTGTCAAAAAGGAAAGTCTGACGTCATAAAAGACATGTGTTCATGATCTAAATGTACCGTCATCTACATTTTATGTGCACATCAGTAGGCTCTGAATTACATCCCATAGACAAAATATTAGTCTAAAAGACCAACAAAAAAAATTCTAAAATTTTCTAAAAAATATTTTTTTAATGGAATGTCAGATCCCCTTTGGAATATGAGAGATTACTTCAATAGAGACAATGCTTACAGTATTAAAGAAAGAGATTTGACTTTAAGAGCAGAACTGTCCAAAACCAACAAACAATACATATTTCAATTTAAATACATATATATCCTTCCAGCTATGGACAGAACACCACGAAATACAGTATTTCTCTCTAACTGCAGCTACAGAAACTTTAGAAGCCAGACTGGATCTGTTGACTCTAATAATGACAACTGAGATTCATTTGTGGTTAAATTAAAGAATTATAATTGCTAGGTGAGTAAAGAAATAAGAAATTGAGTTTTAAAAGAAGGGCAAACTGCAGTTAATCTGAAAGAATTTCATTGCTAAGTAACCATCCTTCATCCTATCATGCTACTTAAAGATCTTTCTCCTGAAAAACATCCATTTCTACCTTCAGTGCAGAGACTGATCAATAGATGGAATGATTTTTCTAAATTAGATTAGTGTTTTCAGTCAGTAGGAAATGCTCCAGGTTCTGAACCACTTACTGTTCAGTTTGTAAGACTGAACTCAGGTCACACATCATACTGAATACATTTCTTTGAGAATACTCCTGACAGCCAGACAACATTCCATATTAGTCATGGGTCACAGCCTTGTAACTGGTATGTAATTAAGAAGCAGCTACTTTTCATTTTCCAGGGCAGATACATATACTCAAAAATTAACTGTGTGTCAATTAAATGACACAATTATTATTGCTATTCATTATTTTTATAATGAGCAAGTCCAGAAGTGACATTTTACATATTGCTGAAGCTCTGATGTTTTTCAACAACAATGTAAAAAACATGTAGTGAACTTGCTGTTTCTCTTTCTTTTAAAAATATTAAAGAATGCTTTGGATACTTTCAAAATTCAGAACCAAGGTTTTTGTTATGGGATATCTCACAGTATATATGTTGCCATGTCACAGGGATATAGCTATTAAAGAATTCCTTGTATTTAGATGGGATGTAAATATAAGCTTTTATGTGACTTTTAAAACTAAGGCACACATCACTGCCATTGTCCAAGCTCACCTGTGTACACATTTTCCTTTCAAAAACAAAAACATACACATTCAAAAGATGAAAAAAATTAGTTTCTTACAGATTTTCTCTACCATATAATAACAAACAGCACTGGTAACAGAAAAATAAAAAAAAAAAAAAACAGGAAAAAATAAAAAAACTACCCAGTGAAGCAAAAGACTGCTCCTGAAGGAAGAATGTTTGGCCAGATTTTGTGACAGATGCACCTGTCAAATCAGACATACTTTTAAATTTCTTTTCCTACTAGAAACAGAACACAGGGTGTGATCACTCTGGGACCACAGACTTCAAAAATAATGATTGTTGTTGTTGTTATTGTTCTTATTATTGTTACATAACTAGGCATGGCTGACTGGCTGTTGAAGCAGCTTATGGTCAATGAAATGAAGTTGGAAGGCCAGATTTACAATGCAATACCAAGAAATTCATCAAATCGGGGACAGTAATTGGGAAAGTGCTGACAATTAGTTTGAAACAGGTCTCAGCATAAAGTTAATACTAGAAGAGCCCTTTCAGAGAGAAATAAACTTGTACTTATTAAAAGCTTTAAATTTTTAAAAACAATCTTGGAAATGAGAATTAATTAAGACATCTGATAGAAAATGTACTTTTTTACTAGTTTTTCATGTGGTCCATGAGATGTCAAGTTACAAAGGAGTCAGTAATTAAATCCCAAACATTTTATGACTTTGTGCAAGGTGAGTCTGTACACTTGTGGCAAGCCTGGGTCACAGTCAACCACTTTATAATTTTTATAATTTAGTAGGATTTACAGCTGGCAGACTTTGACATTGTTTTCTAAATTGGGAAAAATACTGTTACAAAAAAAATAGAAAGAGAATTAAAAAAAAAGGAAAAAAGGGATTGTGATTCAAAATAAATTTGAAAATTGCAGGGACTCTAGAATTTAATTTGTTCTAATTTTGTCTCTTCCAAAATGACCATAATCTGCAGAGAGTACCCTGTTCCTTTCTTCATAGCCCCTACTCTCCCCATGCAAACCCTGTGCAGTTTGAATCTCTGGTTCATCTTCTGGCAGAAGTGGGACCTTGTTATGTACCCAAACAGCCCTGTCTCAGTCACAGTTTAGAGGCATAAATGCTCTGGGGCAGTGTTGAGCATCACGTGAACTTACACAGGTACAAGGTTTTATAGGGCTCAGTGCTGATTCAAATCAGTCAAAAAAAGTTCTGCCTTGTTCTTATTTTTTTTTCTTTTCACATCCATTTACATTGTGAAGTTTCCTCCTACGCAAGAGATAGGGCTACTCTCATTTCTACTAGTCCTGAAGACGGATACCAAAAATGATTTGCACCTCAGGGCATCATCCCAAGGATGTCTAGGCAGCTTTATGTTAGGAAATCTGGACACCCAACAGAACTGCTGAGGCACCATCCACAAAGAAAGTCAAAATCAAAGAGGAAAGCAGGACCCTAAACACTCAGCATGTCCCCTGCACTTCCTACAGTCCCCAGCCTGTAAGTCCTTTCTAAAAAGCCTAAGAATAACTCACTTTTTAATATATAGTGTACAACTGCGATCCCGATCTATGAGATAAGACCAGAATATGCTAACCTGACTCCTATCAGTTACTATCTAAGTAATGGAATGCTGAAACTGCCTGAATGCTAAAGATTTCTCATTTCTGATGAATTTATTTTGCTTTCAAAGGGGAGAGCAAATCCATCATAAAAACCTCAGGAGGAATTTTTCTGTCATATTTTTAATACATTTTTTCCAGTCATTTATCAGGCTTCCTGTAATCACGATGGATTTTGAGCATCTTTTCACTCATGCTTTAGCAACATTAGATTAATTTGAAAATTAAGTCATTTTCTCATTACAAACCAAAAACCAAAAAACCCTTGAGATATCACTAAGGTTCTTGTAAATAATTTGATCCAGTGATGTAGAGGATAGAACCTAAACCCAAAACCTGTCCCTATCATCTCTGATTCATACACCAGCTCGTTGCTGTTGGGAAACCTTCATACCCCTGCCCCAACCTTATTCCTGGTGAATAGGAAAGGTGAGGATCAGGGATGCAAAGTGAGCTATAGCACTTTTCTCCATCATCTGTTCACAGCTGGAACTCGGAGTCTTTTACAGAAGACAGGCGTCCACAGCAGCTGTCATACAGAAGAGAACATGGCTCCATCTTTCAAAAGGAGGGGAAAGACATGATCTCCATCATGTCACAGGGTCCCCAGAGTGACTTCTCAGAAAGTTGGCATCACACTTTCTAGGGGCTTATGCTGCCTTCTACGAGACTTTTTGAGCCATTGTGCTCCAGACAGCCCTGACTGAGGGTCCATTCCTGGTATTGTGCTGAAGCTCAGCTAAAAGCTCCTTGGGACCTCCAGAAAGTGGGACCCTGATTTACCTGCTTGCCAGTTAAACTCTTCGCCCAGGCTGAGCAACCATTCAACAGTCTTTAAATACAAACAAGGAAATAGAATAAAGAAGTGATGACTGTAGTTCACAACTGACATATCTTTAAAATCTGGCTCAAAACCCTCAAATGATCATTTAAAAATAACAGCTAAGTCTATTGCTCTACAGCAATTTGAAAGCAAACCACCAATGACCTCTATATCAAATCAATTACATTTCAAAGGCATCATCTGCTTAAATTTTCTTCCTCATCAACTAGATCCCCATTTCACATACACTGCTCATAAAAAAACCAAGTTCCTTCTAATGAATACATGCAAAGGAGATGCTGAAAACATCACCTTGATATTTTCATCTCTTTTCTTGCTACCCACTTGATTCTATTTACATAATATTGTCCATTTTGACCTCCATCACTTAAATTATCAATCCCCTTTCTCTCTATGCTATAATCACCCAGTGATATACACACTTTTGTCACATCCTGTAATTGTTAGCTTTGTTTTTTTATTGCTCTATGTGTCTTTCCCCCCCCTTTTCAATCCCTGAAACAGCTGCCTGTCTCACTCATTCCAAGTTGTCAAAGGAGAAGAAGACATCACATATTAAATCTGAACGAGAAGGAAAGAACAAAAAGGTCCAGGCCCTTATTTACTTCTGTGGTGTAATGAGGCATTCTGGTGAAACAAAGAACTATTTACAGAGAACTAGCACATACTAATGTGTGATTTTTTTATCAAGAGAGAAATACAGTAGTTAGTGTTATTTGAAAAAACACTGAAAATGTAAATAGCCTACAAATATTAAAATTTTTGTGCAGTTCACTTTATCCCTCTGACGAATCCAGACCTTCCAGTGATTGATCCAATCCAGTGATTGATTTTGCTATTCTCATAATCCATTTGACTGAAGTAGTTCTCTGTAAGCTTTTATTCATGTACAAGTGCTGTAACTACAAGTTGTTTCTGCTCATCTACATGTTTCTATATCCAATATAAATTCTGGCACTCTCATATTATACTGTCACTGCCTCACATTTCTGTATGCATGTGAAGTGTATGTCTGTTGGTCTCGACTGACTCCCACAATTTAGCCACTAACTCCTTTGATATCTGACCTAAAAGATAATTTGGCTATGTTCAGAATGTTTTCTGCTCACAGTATATACATCAAAGAGCCAAGAGCCTCATTGTGACCCAGGGTGGAGAGCTGACTTTACCTTAAAATCCTATTTTTAAAAGTTCTCTTCATTTTCTCTGGAAATTTACATGTGCTACCTCATAGTGAGAATAAGATTTCTCTGCAAAAACTAGTAGAGGTCACAAAGTGAATACAATTTCCACTCCCCTCCTACAATTCTTCATTTCTAGAATTCTGGCCAGGTGCATGCAGTTCATCTGATGTACAGAGAAGTGCCTCCAAGCATTTTCAGGGACCTAAGTTGAAGAGTTAATTAAGGTATGGAGTTCTTCCTATTTAATGAATGTATTACCCACATCTAAACTAGCACTATTGAATATCAAATGGCTCCTGACTCAAAGCTGTTGGCTTGAGCTGTACACAGGGATCAAAAGGTGGAAGATAGAAGAAGGAAGGATAGTAAATAAAATGGGAAACAAGAGTAAGGATCACAAGTTTGGAAGAAATAGAGACTGTCTAAAGGCACACGTAGCTGTGACAGAGGCGTAGCTTTCTGATTACAAAAACAAGAATGTTTGATGTCAAAAGTCTTCACATAAAGTTTTAAGATGGCAAAAAATGAATCTGAAATCAGATCTAGCACATTCCACAAAAAATCTAAACCTTCTCCTCAATTTACTAATTTTCCTTACCTCTTGCATAGCTTCATTTGCAAGAGCCTTGGCTTCCTTGGCAACTCTTTCAGCTTCATCTGTGGAATCCTTGATGTTAGTATAAGCATTGAAAGCACGTGTGGCATTGAAAGAGAGGTTTTTTGCTTCAGTAAGGATTCTGTTGGGATGAGGAAAGTAAACACACCATTAAACCTGCTGCCAGAGCTCAACAGAACAGAGTATCCTACGTTTTGAAAACCAACAGCCTGTATTTCTAAGTCTATTTCTAAGGTGTTTAGAGAGCAACGCTACATTTGAGATTTCAGGAGATCTGGCACCATGTGTTTAATTCATATTTCATCTGGGCAGAAAGACATAAAGAACAATGTTTGCTAAAAGGGAAGTTCTGCGAGATAAAAAGAGATCAGACACTGAGAAAAGCTAGCACTGTGCTTAATGCTCTAATACAAGTAACATATTCATCATTGGGTTTTCAGGCTATGAGCTGAGCCAGGCAACTTGAGGAAACTTGCACTGTATGAACATGAAGGATCATCACAGACATGTTTTAAAGTAGAATCTCTGAAAAATTAATTTCTTGGTCTGGCTGCCAAACAAAGAATTGCTAGTTTTGAAGGTGATCTCACAGTCTAAACCAAATCCTAAATGTTAATTTTGCTGGCCAAAATGGAAAACATAGGCAGTAATGCTTCATATTGAATGTAATGTTCAATTTACATGAAATACTCTATTCTGATAGCTATAAATAGATTAAATACAGTTAGTATTTGCTGGTGCAGAGACAGCATTCAGCTAGCCTCCTTCCTATGGGAATTTCTAGTCAGCAGGCTGGGGAAATAACTTTTCTTGTACTCTCTATGATATATTAAAACATTTTCTACAAAGAATTGCTGCACCTACAGAATGAACTTGAAGTCAACTATCTCAGTAGCCATTATGACCAATGCCTATGTTGATTTTACTGAATAAAGTGTAATTGTACTAAAATCCCCACTTGAACAGGATCAGAATGGATCTGAACTTGGATTTTTGCCTCTCTGGGAAATTCTCTAGTCATGCAGGTGTATGGCAATATGAGAGAGACAGAGATAACTCCTGTCGGACCTGTTCCAGCTTGTATAAACTAGTCATTGAGACAGTGTGTGTGCAAGGAAGGAAAATTCATCCCAGTAATTTATCTGTTCTCTGGAGAACTGTGACAGCTGGGCTCTGATCCTTGCATCAATTACTCACTGATTTCTACAAAATGCCACATAAAAGACAAAGTGGACAGAAGATATAGTCCCTGGATTCAACATGTAGCTAATAGAGGGAGAGAGATTCCCTTTAGGTTACTGCAGAAACTGCATGACTGAGCTGCCTCTGCATCATCCTTGGAAAAGTGAATCTCTTTCTTCAACAATGGCTGGAAGCTCACCAGTCTACTCTAAGTTTCTGTGATGCTCTATTAGACAAATGTGGAGCCCAGAATATCTACCTAGCAAGTATCTCAAGAACTGCTTGGAAACATGGCTCAAATCCTTTCTGGTTAGGAAAAACCTAAACTGAATTTGCCAAATACCAATGGTGCTTACTCATGAGCAGGCAATTAGCCACAGGGGAGAAACCCATACTAATGCTTCCTTGTACCCAGCAGAAATAACATTTTTTTTCCTATGTTAAGTTCATGAATGGTTCCATGTTCTAACACTCAAGAGAACATCCCCATTGTCAATCAATGTATTATTAGAATCCTTAGAGGGTGACTGGAGAGACAGGGCTCTCCTATTTCTCCTGTAAGAAGAAACAGTAATCTACACCAAATTTAGAATTGTCTGAATGACACTCAAGTGCCAGTTGAGAAGATAGATACACTTTTAATTCCTCAAACTGACAGAGACTGTATATGCCTATAAAGTATAATTATTTATTGTCAGTACATGAAATAAACAGCTTTATCCTGATTACACAGCACCATGGCATTGCTTTGTCCTTTGACGATCTATCTGATCACATTAGAAATTTTAACTTTGAAAAATCTGCCTTTAGACATAATTTTTAATGTCCTTGATTCTGCGAAGTTTATTGTCTTTTTTGAGAAACTGAGGTTGATATCTGGATCAGATAGAGGTATGCATGGGGCTGTTATAACATCTTAAACACTAGCCTAAGCTCCTTAAGGCCAAGCTGTCACCTACATTAAGACAGAAGCACATAAAAACACCCATAAAAAGGTCTCTTTTGAATAGTTAAAAAGTTATATCTCAAAGCAGGTCTTGCTAACATTTGACTAGGAAGGAAAATCTTCTCTGTCTACATTTTCCCTTTCTTAGTTCCTTCATGTCAACCTTCCATATATTCAGATATTTATGTGTGGTTTGGTGTGACACTAAAGACACTCATTTTCAAATTAGTTTTTTACCCAGGAAACCACAGCTATCATTTTTTTACTCACACCTTAAAACATGTATTACACTGGGTATCTAGAGTAGTGTAACTACACTGTAAATGAAGCCAGTAATTTTGCAAGTATCAGAGCTAATTTCCTGTCTTTTCCTCAAAATTACAGATGCTGGCAAGAAAAAACCATGTTAAGCATCTGCTCACAAGTCTTTGGGATATTCAAGTCTTCACGTAGTATCTAAAAGATAGAAGCAGCAAAAAAGTAGCATATTCTTGATGTTCAAAAAACAAAAACTTTTTTCAGGCAGTGCTTTCATAAAATAATGAAACTTGGAAGCTGATGCTGGGGACAGCTCCAAGAGGCAGAATATCCATGGTCTGTTTCTGGGTATTACTATTGCAAATTACACTTACTATTTATGGCTGGCTTTCTTAAGTGCATAGAATGCAATAAAACAAATAGATACCCCTCTCTTTTCCCCCCAAAATTCCCAAAAAACCAACAGAACCTTGCTTTATATACTTTCCATGAAGCTATTTTCATGATGAGTTATATAGCATCACTATATTATATTATATAATATCTTCTGAAAGAGCAGTCATATATGGTCATATAAATGAAGGACATTGTAGTTCTTATCTTTAGGAATGAGATAGTGGTACACAGAAACCGAAGTTTCTGTTCTTGGGTTTAAGCACTTCAGTCCAGGACACCTACTTTTTTGGGAGAGAGTTTTGAAACTGGTAGAGAAATTACTGTCCATCACTAAGGGGCACTTCTGACAGTAAACAATTTAGCATCACAATAATAGTCTCCTACCAAAATGGTCATCTTAAAAAGGAAAATACTACTTGTTTTTAACAAATGCACATGAAAATGTGTAGTGAGCTCTTTAAGAAGAAGTTCTATTTTTTTTCACAGCATAGCAGTAAGCATATGATAACTTAAACTGTGTTATCAGTGCATCTGAGGGCAGTTTTTGCTGTCCATGAAGCCAATAGGAATCACAAGATGTAGGAAACTGCTTACAAGGGATACATAAATTGACTAACTCAATAGCTGTGTACTTGCATATGCCACTGGTTATTTGTATATCCTAGTGACAGATGTCAAAGAAGAAGAATGCCCTTCAAGTTCTGTGAAGCAATTTTGCAAATGTGCATCATGATTTTAGCATTACCAGTGAATGGCTTCCTTACCCATCCAGCACTGCAGATGATTCATTCAGCTGGCCCGCATGGTTCTCAGCTTGCAACACCTTCTCTGGAAGCATCCTGTCACGAATTTCTTGTGATAAGTCATCTATTTTGTCTTTCAGCTGATCAGACATTGGCTGTATCTTATTTGCAACACCTTCTACATACTGAAAATGGCAAAAGAAAAGCCTTTAAATTTCTTATTGCTAGCATTCTGTAGCCTTATCTATACATAAGGGTGTTTCTTCTTTCCTTGTGGGCCATTATCGCAACTTACCCATGCATTAAAATTTCAGGGAACTAGTATAGAATGAGTAACAGGAATGGCTAGACTGGTAAGCAGAGAGGAGATAAACAATATTCCAAGAGCTACTTGTCTCTCTTGAGCTTCATAGAAGCTTTTATTTTACAATTAACCAATTGTATGGTTTAAAAGCTTATGAATTAATTTGGATTTATTTCCTAAATGTAGACGCTTGTATAGCTTTATTAAATTGTTGCTGTGCTCCACAGTAATAACTATTAAGTTATAACAGTAATAACTATTAAGTGGCAGAAATTTCATGTTTCAGGACCCTTTGAGTGGCTACAATGTCTTTTTGCTCATTAAAGCTTCTCAGTAAGAACTATGCTTTTTGAAGACTTGCCATTCCTGTTCCAAAAAGCTGCTTCACTGTGTCTCCTTTTCCATTTCTCCAAAGAGCATTTTTCCATTTATTATGGTAAGCTGCAATGCATGCTGGAAATATCTTCAGAACTAATGATACTTAAAGATAACCTTTTTATTTTTTTTCAGCTATGATATTGATGTCAAACTCTGTTGATAAAACTTTCAAGGCAGAATTTTCAAAAATATTATGCAAAATGAGAGTTCAATCCTCTCCGTGATCTGTCTAGACTTAAAAATTTGTGGCCACAGGCAACAAATTATTTCTGAAGCTTCCTTCTGATATACACACAGTTTTGGTGCAGATAAATCTATACCTAGATTACAGAGTTGCGCTGAGACTGTGAATGGGTCTGCTGCATCTGTAATTCTTGAGATAAAGTTAGTACCACAATCAGAACACAACATTTATAAATGACAGAGCCCCTAAAACATTATGAACTAGCTCACATGTAATCCAATGAATCACTTAAAACTCCAAATTATTAACTTTTATACACCAGACTAGCTTTTCTGCTATACAGCAATGGAAAAAAGAATTATCCCAAGAAAATATTTCAATATCAATAAATACAGTGAAAAATTAGGTGTTACCTTATTTATCTATTTTGCTTCCATAATGATGTTTTGTTGTACTAATTCTCTGGTAAGGATGATAAAATACTCACCTCTACAGCTATGCTGATGTCATTTGCAAGTTTATTGGCTTCATCAAGGACATCATTCCCTTCCTGAAGGGTCTTTTCAACATCTTGTCTGCCATCTTCTACAGCTTGCTTCCTTTTCTATAGGATGAGTTCACACAAAGAAAAAGACAACTTGTTTACTAGAGCAGCTCAAATGCCAGCACCTCAGTATCAGACTGCATTTTGTCACCATGCCCCTTCTGCAACTCTCTGAGCTCTCAGAGCTGAGATGGTGACAAGAACAAAGCACATGTAAGGTATCTTTCCTTTGTCCTCCTATTCCCAGGTGTGTATTGTCCTCCCACATGGAAAGGTTTTTGTTGCTCTCTGATAGAGGTAATTGGCTGAAGTACTACTGCAAAATGAACCAGAAAGTTACAAATCCTAATTGTTAACCAGATGTGTAAGTTCCTAACTTTGTAAGTCACCTCTGACAATGAAGGAAAATTTTATAAAGATATTCTGCTGCTTTCCTATTTCCATCCACTGGTACTTCATCAACTGCTGAATGCAAAATAAAAGGTTTGGAGAAACCTAAAGATTTCTGGTTTTCCAACTTGTAAAACTACTGCATATTGTGAGGTAAGGATGGAATTCTGAATAAAGAATTGGCAATTTCCTGTGCAAGACCCATTGAGTATCAAAGATTAGTTTGATAGGAGGCCATGGCAGCCTTGTGAGCAGGACTGCTGGAAAGGCACTCTGCTACAGTGATACAGGAATATTTTTTAAACTGAAATAGCAGGTAATTTCTCCAACCTTTATCCATCCAGCTTTGGGAAGAAAATGCACAGAACAGAGATCACCTAAATTCGTCCGATCACTGCATTTCCTTAATTCAAACAAGCACAGAAATCTCTGCTGAGAACGGAGGTCTCAGAACTCTGACCTCATTCTGTACTTCAGGTGAAAGCTCACCGAGATACAGAGCTGAAACATTTATCTTCATTAGCTTGACTCTGCTCTTTATGTCTTGGTTAAATGCTTGTTAATGTACAGTATAATATGCTCTTTAAGTCTCTGCAATTTAAATTAAATCACAAGCAGACCCCTCTTCTGTGAGAGAGATCATTTTTAACAGCTACTAACTACCGAGGATAGAGCTTGATTTATTACTCTGTAATATCCACACACCCCCTTCAGTCTTCTTCCCAGGGGTTGGAGAGGAAGATGAAAGGGTAAGTTTTCTAGAAGCAAATATATGACAGCAAAGATTTTAACAGAGCTCCTATTTAAATATTGAGCACATGCTTTGAATTTTACATGACTATTTATACTGGGACGAATTTAATTTCCCACAGAATAATAAATCCAGTGTACCTTCCACAAAGCAGATGGTATTATTTCAATAAAGCAGAGGAGTAATTCTACTTTTAAAAGGCAAAAAGGCAGTGCACTTCCTCATTCTGAGGAACAAGTTTCCTTTAAATTACTTTAGATATAGTTAGATTTTTCTCATACCTTTTTTTGGCTTATATTTTTGTTTCAATATTTAATCATGCAAAGGTTCCATCTTTAATCAGAATCAAAGTAATCGAGGATAAAACTCATCAGCACTCACCTCCAGCATCGTCATATTTTTTTGGTTGACTTCAGATAAATGGTTGGCCTCCCAAATTTTACTTGCAGCTTCTTTTAGCAGATCTTGAGCATCAGCAACTTTGCTGTGGTAGTCTGCTAGCTTGTCCCGGACCTCATTTTTGAGATTCTCATTTTTCTCACTGGGATCACCAAATAATTTCTTCACCTTGTCCAAAAGATCTTCTGAATTCCTGAAATACATTGCCACCTATGAAGACACTGAGTTCATATTCCCTACACCAAATAATCTGAATAGTCTCAATAATATGCAAATGAAATTGAAAAACTAAGTCTCAAAGAAAATGAAATGAAATTAGGTCTCCAAGCAATTTTCAAGATGACACATGTTTAATAAAGTGAAAGGACAGCTGTTTCTAAGCCCTTTCTTAAAAGAGGTTTTTAAATTCCACTAAGGTCCTATTTATGAAGCAGAATATATTCAAATATTCTCTGTTGAAGACTATTTTTTTTTTAAATTTTTGGGTTAATTTCCATTCTTGAGATCTGACTGGCAAACTGAGGTTTTCTGAAATGTTTCAACTTGTCTAAAAGATTTCCTTCACTCGCATTGATGTGACATGACACAAAGTGATTTCCTACCTCAAACTGAGGAGGATTTGTAGATATACCCAATTTCAAGCTGTCTTGAAGCAGACAATTGCTTTAGACTAGACAGTCGAGAATCATAAATGCTTTCTGGTGAAATAAAAAAAAAACAAACCTAGATCCTTAGATTTATGACTTCCAATAGTCAAAAAATTTTTGCTTATCTAAAATACACTCTGGAATATTATTAATGGATTTTGCTGACCCCAGTTTTAAGGGACTGGAGTACTGTCATCTGCCTGCCTCAAATCAGTTTCACCCAAGGCAACACCACTGTGTTAATCCAATGATATGTCAAGGGCAGGGAAAAAAAAAAAAAAAAAAAAAAAAGAGGCACTTCAGACACTTTCAAAATGATGCTTTAGAGATAAGAAAGGTCCTAAGTAAACAGGAATACGTAGGATAGATAATAACCATGGAAGAAATTTATCAGTGTTCTACCTAGGACAGATTAAGTTTTTCTTCCTGTTTCATTATGTCAAAGTGTGGAAAGCAGTAAATGTGTTTTCTGAAAAATATCTGCAATTTGGCCTGCCTGTAGTCAGTTCCATTAGGAATCTTCTAAAAATAAACATATAAATAAATGCACACCAAAAAGACATAGGCAAGGAAGAAAAGATATGCTGACACTGGACATAATTTAGATTAAGGGTCTGAAGTGGAGCTGAGGGAAGTCAAATTATTATCTTAGTTTTGGAATTTACTGAGATGGATTGGAGTTTTTTTTTCCCATCAATTCTGCCTTTGGTTTTGATGAAAAAAATTATTCACATATTGAATTCACAACTTCTGAGGACAAAATATTTAATCAAAAACTAAATCCCAATATTGACACCCTGTCACAGAAGCGTAGAAAGGAATTCAGGATTTCTCTCATACCTCCTCCATTATTCTTCTATAAGAAGCTCCTATCTTACACTTGTGGCAAATTTTGACACCCTCATGACACTGCAGTACTGGAGGAACAGTATGAAACAGATGGATTTTTCTTTTATTCCCTTGCCTCATAGGACAGTTCAAACTACTTATCCATCCAGTAGCCTACCTCAAAACTCTTCCTTGGTGCTCCTAAGATAGCACTTTCATATTGATCTGCTTTGCATTTTCCCTCTGCTCTTTCTAATGAAGTATAAGGCAATCTGTTCCATGTAATCCCTTGCTTTAGAATTTTTGTGTCACTGCACTGCATCACATTTCTTGAAATAATCTCTTGTACGCTTAAGCTGTGCTACTTTCACTGGAAACCACCCTAGAAAAAGAATAAAACTATACAAACTGCTTTAAGTTTTAGAAGAAACAATCACAGATCTGGCCTAACACATGGAATGCTGAATGGTCTAGATGCTCAAAATGAGTGCAAGAGAACAAACAAGATAAGAAACTCATGATAAAATTAATAAAACCTATCAACTGCATATGAGAGTCTAAATATGTTAGAACTGCCCTACCAGGAGAAGAAATAAGGATTGTAACATCAAGAATAGCATGTATGAGGGGATTAACTATCCAATGTCTCTTCAAAAACAAAACCAGAAATGTCAGGAAGCAATGTCAAAACCTAGGAGGCATATCTTCCAACACTGTATGGCTGAGTTATGCAATTCATTCTCCCAGGAAAGTGGATGATAGAAATTCACAGAGGTTCAGAAGCCAAATTAGTGGAAGAAAAAGTCACCCAAAAATAAAACTACTCAGCATACTAAACAGAAAGAAAGAATTCTGGTTCACAGCATCCCTTCATAGCAACTCAGTGGCATCTGAGAAAACATGAAGGAATGTTATAAAATACTTAAAGATATCATTCATAAATATTTAAATCCTGGCACTTCAGAACAGCAACTGGTGTATTTCTCTATATGCTCTTTTTAGTGAGAAATTATTGACTAGTATGCCATTTCAGTACATTAAGGCAATAAGAGCCTGGATTGAAAAATTTGAAGGAAAATAAGGGAAAAAACTGCATATGAAAGAGAAGCTTTGCCATCTATGAAAACAAGAAAACTTTACTTCATTTTTCTTCTTCATTTAAGTTTTGAGAATTCACTGAAAACACAGAAGAGAGTCAACTAAATCTTGTCATTCTGTTCTTGGACAAAATTCTGAAAACAGAATACAATCACTGGCAAAAGACAACTCACCAAAGAATAAGCACTACTCTCATGATTAACTACTTCAAACTGATCATGAGGCTTGCAAGAGCCTTACTTTATTCAAAAGTAAATATTTCAAATGGGTCTGCAGAGAATACACACATGTGTGGAGAACAGCAATCCACACCCATGCACCTGCACCTCCAGAGTTCTAAGAATGATTCATTTTTCTTCATTCTTCTTCCTTGCAGAGTGTATCCTATCCACTACCTTACTACACTATTTAAACAGTTTTATAACATTTTCCTTCAAGAGGCATTTTCAGAAAACAACATCTCTAGGGTCTTTTCCTCCCTATCCTGTAATGCACAGTGACTAATTTTCCTTCTGTTGAGTTGACTGCCAAAATTTCTTGGATCTGTGACTGCCTATAAAGAGGTAACCCTATCCTTAAGATAAACCATAAAAATTTATTTGAAATCAATTAATATATTAATGTATCTCTTAGTATAAAATGTATTCCTGTATTGAGAACAAAAACTCAGTTTGTACTTTGTATTTCAGGAAGAATCGAAGAAGGAAAGAAGTTCTGTCCCTCAAAAAAAACCTAGCGTATTTTCTACTCTAGTTATTGGGCTAGAGTAGGAAATTATTTCATTGTAGTCTGACAGTTTCATGTTGGCCATAGCATTTGAGGACTAATAACACCTTGTTTGAAAGGCCCTTCTTCAGCCAGTCCTGAATTTGCAGGCAGCACTTTCAAAGGTTCGGCTAAATTTTTCTCATCTCTACTTTTTACTGGTTTATTTCTTTGTGTGAGTAGAGAAGGCATAGAAAAGACTCAGTGGAATCAGATGAAAAAGCAATAAAACATTGCTCACAAATAAGTTTGCAATATACTCTTTCTCAAGAGAACAGAAAGCAGAGCTATCAGTTATGGGAAGAAATACTGCACTAGCAGGATTTCCAGAAAATGATCTGGTTTATAAAGTCTAAGATAGGCAGCACAAATCTTATTCTAAACTGCTTGGAATTCTCAGCTAATTTTGTATTCCATTTACGTCTCCTTACAGTATGCACACACCTGATAATTGACATTTTCAGGCCTGCATAACTCTATCCCAGACAGTTTTTTGATCCATCACAACTTCAATGGACCGTGTCCCTGCTCAGCTGGATTCCCTGCTCGTTGTTTGCACTGGTGAAGAGCTAAGCAAAGTCTCACTCTGGAAATATGCCTGGTCTTACTCATATAGATGTAACAAACTACCAGAATTTTTAACTTCAAGCCAAGTATTTTTGTCAGTCAGGTAAGTTTTCAGTATTTGGCATATTGCTTTATAAACAGCTGCCAATATAATTATATGTATACATTTATTTACAGATAATTAAATAACCAAACAACAGGTTTCTGAACTATGTCACAGAAATGGTTTATTCTGACCTCCACCATTCTAAATGTGGCAAAATACGTTTAGAAATAATGTATATTTATGTCTTTATAATGTCTATTATATTGAACAAACTTTTCAGACAGTTATTATTTTTATTAGACCAACTAGTTTTCCAGGGAAAAACCCCAAGCTTCCAGACGAAATTTTTAGTATGAAAGCCATTCATCAGGTCTGAAGCAGAAACTAAAAAACAAACTGAGAAAAATTAGAATTCAATTAAAAATGTTGCTGGTACCTGTGGAGCAGGAAAATAATTTCCTAGGGATTGCTTTCCACATATGTAAGCATTTTCAAAAATGCAAATGCTATATCAACAGATATAAAGTATTAGACTTTGCTTTCAGATTTCTGTAAGCCTCAGCTAGAAAACTTGACTGGCAAACATGACAATCACATTTACAAGAATCAGACATTGCCACTAGGAGGTTGAAGACTGGGGTCTCTCTACTCACTTTAACTCATCTTGAGCTATTTTTTCTTGCATACTGAGGTCTCTATTTCTCATCTCTATGACCATTCCTTCAGCCTCACTCTGCAGTTCTGGAAGACTCTTCTCCAAAGTCTTGTCTTGAGTTCTGAGTGTCTCATTCAGTTTTACAGCATCTTCTTTTGCAGCTGCAGGGGACCAAAATACATTTATGTAACGAGCTAGTAATTAAAAACAGCAGAGAAGCTGTCAACTCTATCAGCAAATGGGACACAACTTGCACTGGTTATTTCTGCTGTGAAATATAAAGGATGGTTAATCCAATGGTCAGTAACAAATGAGAAAATAATACATGTTTCATCAAATCTTTTATTATAGTTCACTTTTCAACACAATAATTAAAGAAGTCTTTATATCCAGGATAATAAATACATTGCTCCCCTCATCCTCCCCCTGAAAGAGAGAATTTACACTGAACCTTCAAAACAAGCAGAAGACAACTTGCTATATCACTTGTAGAATTAAGGAGCAGGGAGGACAAGTAATGAAAATTAGGCTTAAATTACTTTTGGAGAACCTCAAAATATGTCATTTTTAGCATTCAGACTGAACAGTGCTAGGAAAAATAATTAATTGTGAAATTTTAGAAAATTAAGCGAAGAGGAGTGAAAGGCACCCACAGATGTCTAAGCCCACTCATGTGTTTAGAAGAAGATACCCAGACATGGAAAAAAAAATTGAAGGTTGGAGCATATGAAGGTTTACTATAAATGTAAATAAAGCCAAATAAAGCCAAATTATTCCACACAGATAAAGCTGTACACATGGCATCATACTCAAGGATGGACTAAAAGTCTTTCTGCCATAGCACAACACAACATATTAGAATATCCACTTTCAGAAGAAACTAGGTAATTTATGGCAATCAATTCCACCTTCAATTTTAAAAAGTACTGCTGCCCTTCCACAGATACAGAGTTCCCAAGTAACTGATTTCTCTGAAATGGCACTGTTCCTGGTCACAGGGGTACATATGAGTATTTAATATTAAGTCTTTAATTAAATACACTAAAATCAGTCTTTCAAACTTAAGTAAATTACTGTTTCATCTATACATTTTATAGGTTTAGAGCAAATTATTATGAAAATTCTAATCTAATGATCTCTTTGATTAGCTGGTGAGAACTGAGATTTGTATTTTCAATAAGGAGTGGTTTTGTGAGGTCTGGAAAAAGACTACGCTTTCCTCAAACAGATCATGGATGACTCCTAAATGTACTATATTATCTATCATTACCAAGGTACCTCAGGCCAGGAATAGGTTTATATTAATTTTTTTAAAAATTCTATTAAAATGTAGTGAGTAACCTCCCTGAATACTTATATAAAAGAGAAAATGAATATGTTAGCTAAGCTTTTCTTAGGTTCAGAAAACTTATACCCAGTTTTATCCATCTCTTCTCCTAACCATATTTTTTTTTGTGTCTGAGTAGAATGAAAATATCAGAGTCCAGTGGCGGTAAAAGTCTGAGTGCACTGACATAGACAAAAGCTAGGAACTGCAAAGAAGGAAAATTAGTTACAGCTACTCAGAAGTTCAGAAAGTCAACAATCAGCTCAGTAGAAGTGGATAAGCACTCAGAGTATGGTCATTAGAACCGATCACTACAAACTTCTCACTTTTAATGAGGAGTTTTGTCAGGTAAAAGGTACGAATGAGGACGTAGCTGTGTTATGAATCACCAATGGCATCCAGCAGTAAAAAAAAGTTATTGGGACATTATTAGGAGAGCTGACATAGGCAAGTTTTACTCCTCCTGCAGAGCAAGACACTGAAGAAACCTCATTTCATGCTTTTTACCTGTGGTTCCGAAACACGGATATAATTTTCACCAGAGGGAGGGAAATTACATGAAAGAGAGTAGGAGATTTGGGAGAACATTCTTTAGTGTGATTCAGTCTAGGAAAAAAAAGGGGCCAAGGTGGAATATGAGTCCTCTCTGCAAACATATCTGGTGTTGGGGGAAGGAGGAGAAGTACTAGGGAATGGAAAAAACATCTAATTGAGCTAAAGAACAGGGTTTGCTAGGGAACACGATGATAAACTAAACATGAATATTTTTTGCTAGAAATGTGAACTATGGCAATTATGAAGAGTACTGAAACTGCCTCCTATCCAGATTGTGTGTATTTGTAGAAATTGCTTTGAAGATGAGCTTTAGAAAGTTTTTGATAGTAGGGAATTGGATGCCTTAACCCACAAGGTATCTGTCAATCCTGTGTATTTCATGTATTCTTAAAATGTTAACTTGGCCACTAGGCAAACACATTGATTTTAAAGTTTTTGTCTACTTCTAAGATACTGCATAAATTTATTTCACCGCCTCAATGTTTTCTAACTCTATATTTCCTACTGCTAAACCTGCTTGAGGAAATTTTTGTTTGGGCTACAAACACTGAGCCTAAACTTAGTAGAGTCAAAGACTTTGTTTTGCTCATGATCCCAAATTCATCCTGAAATATGAGGAACATGGTCTTTTGTTTAAAAAAAATTCTCAAAAATTTGTTCACTTTTTCTTGCTGCTTTTCCCACAATGTTTTCTTGTCAAAGTTACAAGTCCTAAGGATATCCTAAAGTGCTGTTCAGTTAACTTCCAAAGCACATACAGGAAAGTGTTACACAAAAGTCAATATAAAATGTATTTTATAGCACTTGGACCCTTTCAATGACATAGGCCTTCAGAAGCTTAGCTACTAAAACCAGTACTGCAGTGAATATTTGGAGGAGGGAAGAACTGAAAAGTCTTTTTCAAGTAAAAAACCCCATCTGTATTTGCCAATTATTTTAATATTTTCAGCCATTATCCTATTCAATAGCTTTATGAAATATATAGGTCTTGCTTCTTACGGCCATCTAGAATCTATTTTTCTCATAATTATTTACTGCAGTGTAAGTGCAGTGAATCAATCTGTGGAAGACAGAGCGTTGACTTTGGCTCCATGCTTAGGTAGGGTTAGGAGTCACTTGCAAATGCTAAGCAGCAGATGTTCATTAACAGCAAGAAGTAAGTGCATTTTTGAAGTAAAGCTGGTGAATTAAAATGAAGTATTAATGTACCAAGTGCTAACATTACATCAAACTTTTTTTTTACCAATACATATTTTTACCTGCTTTGAAAATAAACAAAAGCTAAGCCCTGTTTGTTACTTCATCATAACAACTCTTCAGATAACTGCAAAAATCCTGAAGGAACATGCTCAGTTTTCTTTTAGTCTTTGTTCATATTCACCAATACACTAAGTGTTTATATAAACTCCATACACAGATTTGAAGAAAAATTTGAGGACAGTTTACTGCCTTTTCTTCTCGCAGCATTTTAAGCACATGACATTTCTCAGCAAGTAAAGTCTTCCTCACCATCTCTCAGACCCTCTTCCCCTACCATCCTCCTGTTTTCTTGAGGAACAGCTCAAGTATTTTGACTTTTTCCAATACCTTCAGCAGCTTGGAGAATGCCTTTGACAAACTGTCCAAGAGATTTCGCTTTGTCATTAGTCCTCTCGGCATCCTGCCTGGTCTGCTCACCATCTGCTGTCACCTTGGTAGCCTGGTGATACAAATTCAGGGAAAATATAATTAATGAACAGGCCAAGGCTGCACTGTTATATTCCTACAGGCTGAATACATGTACAAAACTTTCCTCAGGCCAGAGGCAATCAATGAATTATTGATCAGATGCATGGGAAATGAAATGCTCTGTTCAAGTACACAATTAAATTTTATTACCTTTTCCTTTAAATGGAAATTGGAAGGCTTTATTTTAGGTTCTTAGAAACCCTACTTGTGTGCAGCAGCACATCAATGGAGACTGGATGAAATTATCCACTGACTAGCAATATCTTTGCTTAAAGAAATGCTGTTTGGAACCTTTTAATAGATTCTTCAGGGAATACTTTCCATAGCTTCACAATTGTGTACTTTTCGATTGACAAAGTGCAGCAGGTATTGTGACCTCTTTGCTTCTTCCCTGGAGGTGTTCTCAAAGAGACAGTTCATTCCAACAAGCAAGAAGAACTTTAAATCAATACATTAATTTGACCAAAAAAGAGAGAGAAAAATAAAGAGCAGTTTTATTCAGCTCTAATGCTTGAAGTTGTTAGTTTATAACATATTGGAGTGCTCAGTAAAATTTAAGCTTTCTGTTACTAAATGCTTTATAATTGTACTGAATCACAGCAGCAGCAGAAAGGGAGACATCTGCTGCAGACCTGAAAAACATGCCAAAGAAAGGAATCATCTTAGGACATTCTACTTAGCTCTTGAGGTTCCTATTTTAAAATGGACCCTTTTTTATTGAAAAGAAGCTAAATATTTCAAGATACAAAGCTTGTTGAGCTGTACTGCAAAGAAAAAAAATAAATCAACCAACCAAAAAAAAACCCCAAAAAACCAAACCACCAAAACCCAACCTCCCCCACCACCAACAAATAAAACAATAAACCCCTTATTTTTTCTTTAGGCTTTACATTCCCCAAAAAAATCTTGAAAGAAGGCATTATGAATTTCCCAGTTTCTGTGAAATGGCTAAAAGGTCAATAATTCAAAATGAGCTTAAGTTTTCCCTGACTTGAACTGCACAAATTGTTTCTCCCTTACAAAAACCCCACACTTTTCAGTAACAGTCAGAGAAATAGTAGCACTTAAACACATTTATTTTTGCCTGATTGGCTTCTAGATGGAAAACCCTCAAGGTACTTTACATCTGGGTTTCTGAAATAAAATCCCTGGCGTTATCATTCCACTTACAATTTTGGGCTACTTCAGAGTCGTTACACTGAAAGTAATTTACACTGAAAGTAATTTGTATGAAAACGGTTCAGGTAAATAGAAATATACAGGAAGAACTAAGAACCCATACAGACTGGGGGGAATTTGTTGTATTCCATCCCTCCATCACTAGAAAATGTCTTTTCACACTTACACAGCTTTAATCATACTATTGGTTACTTCCTCTAAGATTTACAAACGCTTTTTACCTGCCTGGATACAGAACTAAAATATTGCTACAGTGAGCTGTAAAAGCCATTTGGGTTATTAAAAAGGCAAAAAATTCCAAGTCTTGATGGGCCACTGCTCTAACTCTCTTTGGCATTTCTGATGTCATTTAATTCTTCATGTAATTGATAAAAACTTATTATTTATTGTTAAACCCTCCAGAAGAAGCTTTTTATTCTTTGAGTTTTATTTGTTTGGAATATTCACATTCAGTTTTATTATACTCTATAATATTTCTAGTCCTTTGCTAGAAATGGTGTTTTATAACTTACATATTCCTTTCTCAATTTTGATCACTTTTTCCACATTCATGCTAATTCAAATTGGCCACTTTAACCTCTCTATTTATGACTGAATAGCATGTACCACATTTTTCTGAAAATTAAACTGTCACTGAACAATTTTCATTTCCTTTCAGTGACAGCTCTCTTTTGTACCTAAATTCCATTCAGGTCCACTGAAGGCCTCCTGTATTTTGACAGAAATTCCTTTCCTGAAAAATAGGCTTTTGCCTCACTTTCTAGTCTAGCTTTAATTCTGTAAACCATATTAACTGGTGAACATCCTTCATACTGTAGCTGGCCATTCCATGGCTAATTAAATGTTTTCATTTGTTAATAAGGTCCTAGTAATTTTCTACATATCCAATTTACTACAGCTCACCATTCCTATAAGGTCAGTTTTCAGCATCTTCTAAGAGTTTAAACAGGCCCAACAAACTTTTGCTGTGGGAGCAATAAGGGTGAGGCAGACTGGACCCAGAGCAAGGGTTTGGAAAGAGTCTTGTAGAAGTTATCTGGACACAAGTAAAACTTTTTGGCATAAAGGAGATCCCTACCACAAAAATTAGTAAAGAAAGGATTTGAGATCAGTGAACATGCTTTGGTGATGTCCACAGCTTATACTTAGTGATGGAGACTCCAAGAAAGGCTTTGCTCCAGTCTGGAGTAGCCACTTAGCAATTTAAACTGTAAGCGAGTATTAGCAACTATTCAGACTTTTTTGGTTTTGGTTTTGTTTCCATGTTTATTTAGTCTGAGGACTTAATCAAGCCTTAAAGAACTCCTCTAGATAGCATCTGGAGGGTGTCCTACAGGAATTTCTCTAGCTAGTGAGCTGCAGACCATAGAAAGAGGTGTAAACACAGACATGTACAGATGGAAGTTCTTGGCTTTCACTCCAAATGTTCCCAGTTATTGCAAACTAAGTTGCTTCTGCAACTACTTCCAGAAATTTTTGAGTTAGAGAAATTCAGTACTTTGGGAGAAAGGCAAAAGTTTTCAAAGACAAAAGAAGCATTTAAAATCAAGATGAGTGATTCTGATCCCTGTTTTTCTTGAACACTCTGAAGGTACCTAATTAGAAGGGAAGTGGGGGATTTGATGAAATACAGTGAACTGAAAGGAACTGAAAATATCAGGCCTTCCGCTGGTGGTAGGTGCGGGACTGTGCATGCAAACATGTGAACATAATTAGTGCAAGAAAGACATGAAGATCTTCTCTATGGCAAAGTAAATGAAGCACAGAACAATGTAAAAGAAGGGAAAAGAGTACTGCACTGAAGAAAGAGATCACTGGTTGAAAAGAAACCACAGGGAAGCAAAATCCCCAAAAGTTTTGTAGGGACTAAATAGCATTGTCTTCTATATTTTATCTTAAAATGCTGAGAAATTTTTTTCATGGAAACAGATTCCTCACCAACCCTCACCACCTTTTTTCTTCATCAGTACTGTTTCACTTTGGAAATATAGTGAACCTGCAAATCAGATACAGGGAAAAATTTTGGCATCTATGGTGGTACTCTGTATCCCAAGTGCCAGCTGTTATGTAGTTATCAGCTGCATCTTCATTTGGAAATGAGCTTTGAACACACAACATCAGGACTCATGTTTCCTTTTGGAACACTATTCTTATTAACAAAAACAAAAGGAGAAGGGTAGGATCTGACACCAGTTTCCAGTCCCTAAATTTAAAAAAATTCCAACAAAAAACTACTCCAATATGCTCCAAGTAACTCTGTAAGGATAACTAGAAATCACACGGCTACTTAGTCATCACAATGATGAAAAACTGCAGAAAGGGAGTGGTGATAATGTGGCCACCCCAATAATTCCCCTAAGATCACACTTTTGATATGTTTTGCCTTCCAAGAGTTGTCTACAGAAGGTCAGATTCTGCATTATTTTAGGTCATCTCTACAGAGGAAATTGGAAAAGGATATTAAAAAGAACAACTTTACATGAGGAAAAAACCCCTGTCCTAGCCTAAGTCTGAGAAATATTTATAAAATAAATATAATCTTCCCTGCTTTTACAGATGACATGGGTTAAGATGGACTTAAAACTATTGCAGTTGCTTCATGCAGAAAAATAAAAGATCAAACAGAAGTGGAAAAGCAAGCTTTCTCACAATGTCAGTACATACAGATAGATACTGGTGTATGCACAAACATGTGGATGCCTACATATGCAAACACACTTCATATGCTTTCTTACCCACTACCCATTTCAAAATTGCATAAAAATCACCCAAAGAAAACAGTTTCTCTGCGAATTTTAGTTCCTTAAGCCATGTGCAATTTAGAGACATGATGCTAAAACTGCCTGGATTTTATGTGATTCTCTCTGGTGTATATTGATCAGTACAATACTCCACATATTTCTTATTTGGTTCTTTGAACTCACAATCATGACTTTTGGTAGTTCTTCACATCAGTGTACTCTGGACAGCTTTATCTGTACTGAAGCTGGTTCACTTCCCTATTTTTTCTCCACTAGGTGGCACAATTTATATTATTTTCTTAGACATTGCCTTTACTGACCAAATTGAGGTCTATTTTGAAATAAAACTTTTGTAATAAAATGAGTATATAGCACATCTATTGATATCCAGAAATGGCTAACTATGCTCATAAAGGAAATCTAGAAGACATATATTTAACTAAATTTGCACAGCTCTATAGTGCAATCTTTTCCAGTTAAGATCATTCTTGGGTCATCTGTATGGAAGTGAAAAAGCTTTCTTACGTTATTAGGAAGTTTTGCAGAAAATATGTGTCAATATATTGGGCCACAAAAAGAGATTTTTAGAGGACTTCCTGTCATTTTAGACACTGAGCCTGAGAAGCATCTTATAATTCATCTATTCATTCATGTTTAATGCATATTCAGAAGATTTCTGTCATTATGCAGTCTCAACCAAACCCATAGACATCAATGTGATCACAGACATACTCTTGTCAGTAGTTCATCCATTTCTGTCACCAAGGTATCCAGATTTTCTCGTGCTAGCTGAAGAAATCTCTCTGGTGCTCTCTGAGGTGAAAGCAAATGCTGTTGGGAAAGAGATGGAAGAGTGTATGTGCTGGATGTCAATGCTTCCAAATATTGAAGAGAAGAAGCATCAAACATTTCATTACAATATGCAATCCCTTTTGCCACTGACTTGTGTCACATTCATCCAACACGCTTTTTTCAGGAATCTTGACAACGTAACATAACTTGTAAGTATGGTGGGGAACATACAATATGTAAAATACATAACCATTTTATGGACCATCAGCATGAAAACTATTTTATTTGTGTGCAACATTGCTTTTCTGTGCCTGAAGTATAGCTCCTTGCACATATGTTCAGAAATTACTGTGGAGAGATTTATTTATTAAAGTAAGTAAAAATAAATAACTATAATACTTATTTATTAACCAAAGCAAGGTTGAAATAATTAAATCTTGATTTTTTTCTTCTTCCCTGAACCTACTCGCAGCTTTGAGGTGGAACAGCATCAAATATAGTTGTACTGAAGCTCTGCTATTTATGTATGTGAATACTGCCAACATACCTTTAATTCCTGTGTCATGTTCTCAAAGCCATGTAACATTTTATACGGAGCAGGCAGTGGACCACTAAGGTTAACACTCAGGATCATCTGGTTTAGTCGATCCAGGTCGTTGAGAAGGAGTCCTGTGCATTCATCATCACAAGCTGGGGGAAGAACAACGAAGCTGCTAAACATTTCTTCCTGCTAAACATTTAAGACATTTGATTTAGATATTGTATGGCACACATGCAATTCCAGGGGAGGTAACACTGATTTCATACATATTACCCCAAATGTGTAGTGTGAGAAATAACAGAAACAACAACTAGGGAGCAGAAAAGACATTATTGCTTAGGGTTTAGTAATGGACAGTTTAATATAAAACACTAAGATCAAAATTGATAGGCATAGCTCACTAAAAGAGGAAATAATTAATGTTGTCCACTGCAGACTAGCCAATATAAAATATTAAATTATACAGGTAATTTGGATGAAGTTAGAGAAAAGAAGGGCAATTTGGAGATCAGATGGGCAATTCAGAGAATCTAAGGAGCTCTGTAAGAAACACAATATGCTTATGGATTTGAATGCAAGAAAAAACCTTAAAAATCTCCATATAACAAGCATACTAAACCTGTAATGCAGACAGCTGATACTTTCTTTTAAAAAAATGCTTTTCCCTACCTCTTTTCATTAACCAGCTTATAAGCTTTTCGTGTAGGCTTCTTTTCTCACAAATATCCTTCAGGATGAAAAATATTGTTGTGTGCTGCATATATCAAAAGAAGTTTGCATTTCCTCCCTCCCTTACTTTCGATTAACTATCACAAGAAATTCTCATCTTGTATCATTTATGCAGCAGACAGGAGAATTCTTCATCCTTTAGAAGAGAGTTGTGGGAATACCTTTCTGCTTCTCTGCATAAAGAGCTAGCAAACCCAAACATCTCAGGAGATGAAGCAAATTGTGGAACAATGAATTCATTTGCCATGTTAAGAGATATGGAGAGCTGTACCTAAAATTTTACAAGCGTGTAATTATTTATTTCAGCAAAGCTAGGCAGTTTCATAGCTAAAAAGTCCCACTAAGCAAAGTGTATGTTTTTGTAGAAAAGACAAGTAATTTTCAAAAGAGAATTACTTATTTTTTTCTGAAATCTGTTCTTCATGTAGATTAAATCTTTCTGTTCATTAAAGTTTTCACAGTTACCTAAATATGGTTATTACTCTTTTGACCCTCCAAAGACAAAGAGTAGAGTCAAATACTGAGGAAAAAAAGGTAAACTCTTTCAATACACCATAAAATTCAAGTGGGGATTGAAAAGGAGACAAGGTAGATGCTGGATTATTGTAGTAAGAAGTGGGTGCAGAAGGCTAGATACTACTGTTATTTTAAGACTTCCTTTTGCATTTTTATTGCTTCCATTTGCAGACTTCTTCCTCCTATTTCACAGTATTTTGTTACATAAACTGAACCGCACTGGAACTGCAGTCAATAACTGTGGGCAGGATACATTCTGATTTATGCTCCTACATGAAATTTTACCTCCCCCCAACTTATTATCCTCCATGTTCTTGCCATCTGTGTGCTTGCCTTTAGAAGCCTGAGAGAATTCAAGGAAAAGCAGGTTTTACAGCAAATAATGTTTTATATAACAAACACCTGATCTGTAGCTGATCAAGAAGGTAAGGAGACCTGAGAATCATTTTCCAGGATGAAAATAAGTGATCTTGAACCTGAAAAGAGTTGGCCTTTATAGTTTAGTTTTTGCTGTGGTTTCTTTTTTCCCCACATATTATTTCACTCATGAAACAAGGGAAATCTATTCACCTTCAAAATTTTCCTAGTGGTTGGTAATAAATTGCTAAAAATTTGTTATGTGTTAAAGACAAACTCAATCCACACCAATAAGAAAAAAATGAACCACCCAAGAAGAGATGAAATATTCTCAATGAGTGGGCAATCAATAAGTGAGCGTTCAGTATAAATTAACACCTCTTGCAAAATAATCAGGTTGAAAAGAGGAACAGCATCGAGTGAGACCACAGCTGAGTAGATGAGACAGGACTGAGCTACTCCAGTATGCAGTCTGTAATGTACTGTAGCTATGGGAAATATTTCAAGAGCATGATTTTATTTTGCAAGACTAAATACTTCTGTGTCTATCTATAAAGCTGTCAGGAAAAATTTGTGTCTAATATTAACAAATACAGCACTAAATTCAGATCATTACAGCAGTGCAAGCATGTCAGAGGCAAATCATGCAATCAATATTACAATAGTTCAACAAGCAATTAATGCAAATTACTGCATTTTCCATTTTAACCACACTTTTCCATGCACACTAAGTCTCTAAGGATTTTGACTTACCTCTTGTGAGAAACATGCCCAAAGTATGCATGCTAAAAGAAATTCTTTTAAGTTTATTCCATCTCACAAAGAAACATAATGTGTAATAAAAGAAACACATCTGAGTCACAATGTGTTCCTCCAACTGAGTGGTTATCTGACACAATTTTGCTTTAATACATTCATTTCTGTGAAGATTCAGAAGACTGTGTTATGACTAGGAAATTTTTTTGTCTAAGGGCAACCATGCAATCCAAGAGGTTGTGTCCTATGACAGTCAGTAACTCTTCAGTATCAGCTTCCTGCTCTTTCAAACAAAGTGCTGAAATACTAGCTCAATAAACTGCTGGCTAGTACCTCATTTTTGCCATTTTGGCACTAGTCCCACACCAAATAATGAAACAGCCTTCCTGTGCCTTCCAGTAGAGAGCTGAAAGCTTTATCTTCCTTGCCAATGCTGCTGGTTTCATGCAGCTTACATGATCAATATCTCCAAAATTTGGGAGAATTCATACCCAGATTAGGGTATAAAACACCTGCTAAGGTTTATTTCTGATTTTTATTATCTAGAAATCTTCATCTGCTGGTTCTGATACATACCAGCAGTAGCTGAGCTTAAAGGTTGCTTGAGTTGGGTGAAAAACTGGAGTGTGGATCTAAACTCAAGAGGAGCTCATTTTCTCACAAAAATGGAGAACAAATGATAGCTCATCAGCTTCTAGGCCAAGCAGGGGTGCCCTAATTGAGCCCATGGGACCCAAGAAGCAGTTGCCCAACATGGATGTAAATTAATTCTTATAGCTGAGACACATGGACACACAGCAGAACTCAGAACACTGAAGAAGCTAGTTCAAGGCTTCACAGATGTAGTGTGACACACATTCTTCTCAGCTCACTCTGTAAAGGCTCCCAGCTCCTGCTGAATTAAGCACTGTGTACACAGATTCTGTAAGATCTACCTCTGACATAGCATCTCTGCCTAGTTCTGAATTCTATGATATCTGCCTAGGCAGATATCATGGAGCTCCTCACTGTTTTGAATGGAAAACTTTGATTCTGCCAGGACTGGTGGCTGGGAGCTCCCCTGTTCTTCTTGGTGTAGGGCTGTGATGAAGCAGAGATTGACAGCTGGGAAAAAAATAATCCCTCTCATTGCAAGCATCAGTCTTGAGTGCAAATACTTAAATGCCCAATACCTGGTATAAAAGGAATCTCATTATATAATTTTCTTCTTCTGCCACTATTGAATATTTAAATACATAAGGATGAAAGTTTGACTGCAGCAAGGCTGAGGATCTGAGGATAAGGTTGACTGCAGCAAGGCTGAGGATCTTTGTTTTTTCACCCCACAAGACTGAGTTAAGGAAAAATTCCTAACAATGAAATTTCTGCTTGATCTCCCTGTGTCATGATTGCTTCCTGTGCAGTCACATCAACTGCTTTACATCTAGGCTTTTGCTTGACCCCAAGGTCAACAACCGGGACAGGAGCACACATCCAAGGAAAGGTTTTGTAGTTTGTGTTGCAACACAGCTCAAAACATGGAAGACCTTTTTTTTGAAGTCTCCATTGTAGTTATGACAGATACCCTGAAAGTATTCAGAAGGTGAGCTCTGACTTGCCATACGGTATATAGAGCCAAACAACAATAAAGCCTTGAAGTTCTCACCAGGATTGTTTTGTTCCATAAATATGGCACAGCAGTGAGCAGTCACTGTTCCCATAACACTGCCATCTAGCCTTCTTCATTTTATGTACTACAAACTCTACAACTGAAGTGCAATGTCACAAGGAATAACAAAAAATACACAAGAGGATTGCTATTTCTAAGAAAATGCATGATTGCTACAGGCTTGATTCAAAATCTGAGAGTAGATTTGGGAGAACTTTTGTCATACTTGACAGTATACAAGGATGCTGGCAGCATTATTAAAATTAGTTTCCAACCATCACTATTTATTCTTTGGGTACTGGTGTTTTCAAAAGAGAAGGGAAAGTGAACCTACAAAGTTAATTGCTTGAGTCCAAAAATTCTAAGAAAGAGTTCATCAGCAGAGTGTTGTGAATATCTGTATAGGACAACATAGGTGGTTAATTTAGCAGGGGAAATAATCCAGCCACTAGCCATTAGAAATTTTTATGATGTATGGTAAACCATACTCTTGTATTACTTGTTTTTAAAAAAATCTACTTTTTGGATATAACTTTTCATTCCCTGATGGAATTCTAGAAAAAACAAAATTGTTCTGTTCTAAGAATATAATGAGATTGGAATCCTGTCTTGTCATGCACCTATAATTATCTAACCATTGCTCAAAATAAATATATATACTATTTTACCTGTAGCTCTCTAAAATATAACTGGTATAACACATCACTGAACAGTGACATGCACTAAGCAACTGAAAAATGACACATTATTAAAAAAACAGTAAAAACCCAGTAAAACAGAATTTCAGCTAGATCAGAAATAGATCACTTTAGTGAACATGCATGCTTCTTTGCTTCCCCCCCACCTTCTCACTGAAAATCTTCACTTAAAACATCTTTAGAGTACTTATGATAAGGGGTATGCTAAATTCTAAACATTATATTTAAAGAATGCATTACAATATTTTGGCTAAAATACATCTCTGATCTGATTTAAATACACATTATTTGGTTTTTCAGGTCATACTGTGTGGTGACCTTTTATGGAATTTTCCAAAAATTAATTTAAATGGTTATTCTTTTTTAATTATTCAAAAAAAATTCCTTTCTTTAATATTAACCATACCATACTAACAGAATAGCTTAATCACTATGTCTTATACTACTTGCAAATACTTTTTCAAATATGGCTGACTGTATTTGAATGTATTTTCTATAGGTTAGACCACTTTACCACCTAACTAGGGGTTCTCCACACTTCTGACAGGTACAATGCAATTGCAGCAGTTGAAATGGAAGTGCAAATGAGCAAGAGTAGGTACAGGCATTCAACTCATTTTAACTACTGAATGCAAAGAGGATTCTGCTCTTGACACTAAATAATTTTCTGTACATTAAGAGTACCATTTTGGTTTTGCTTTTAAGGTTTTGTTACAACTGAAGCTGGTCAGAAGGGAATTTACTGAGAATTTTGCAATTGATTGATATAGGAAAGCAAAAAAAATACATTGTACACAGAACCAAATTCTCAGCTGCATTAAACTCAGATTGGAACAGCTCAGTACTCTGAGAGTAAGGAAGGAAAACTTTAGGTTGCCCCAAAGGAGTTTCTGATGGTTCTTTGACAAGACAAGGACTATTAAAGCACATTGGGGGCTGCAGCAATGAATCCCTACCAACAGCTGCACTCTGAAGCCTGTGACATACCAGACACTGTTTACCACTGGCAAATTCCCACACAATCCAGGCCTGCCACACTCTCTTTGCCACAGACCTGTGTCCACCACAGGCCACAAAGGTTATTGATCAGGCTTATTTTCTACCATGTCAGGGGTTCTGTACTGCATTAGCAAAGGCAGCAAAATTAGACCTAATAGGCACATTAAATGTCTAAGAAATATTAAACTGCAGTTTTTGCCATTTATGATAAGGTTAATATTAATGAGGTATCAACTGTAAGAACTGCTTCCTGTGATAGGGAGATTTAAAGCACATTCCATCTTCTCCTATAGGTGGTTCTTATCTTTATGACTAAAGAAAAGAAAATTTGCATTTGATTCCTCACTTCTAGTGGTCAAATGAAATGTCCATATACATATGAGAAGAACTCTTTATGGTGAAAACTGACTACTTAGTTAAAGTAAGAATGTCACTAAAGATAGCATAGGTATATTTCAACACTCAAATTTAAATATGTTGCAGTTAAATCAGAGATTATAGCAAATAACATCTTTCAAAGCAAAAAGGTGGAAAATTTCATTTGCCTGCAAACAGCCTTTTCCATTCACAAATAGGATTTTAAACCTTATTATCCACACAATGAAATAGCCTGATTAACAAATTGGAAAACCATTATTAATGATAACTTGCAGTTAGGCTGTTTTGTACAATGAAACTCTGTCATCCTGGATACCCAAAAGACTTTCCAGAATACTGATAAGGTAAAAGACTAATAAAAAAACATACTAAGTCATGCCTGTGATTGGAAAAATAGGATAATACTGGCAATAATGTAAGAGCTATTCAGGATATTGAAAAATGAAGTAATTTTCATGCAGATGGCACTCTGTAGAACACAGTCCTTATTTTAAAATTTTGTAGCTGTAACACTTAGGAACTTAACTTGCAATTATAGTTCTCCTTGACACATAGACCACAAAATGGAACTCAAATGGTAGTTATTTCAGCAAAGGGACTACTTACTCCAGTTGCAATCATTTTGATGTTCAAAATAGAGCTTAGGATAGTAAGTTCAGAATTAAGTCCTAAACTACATCACACTGCAGGACATTAGAAATTTATTTTTCTTAAGTACACTACTCTTTTAATCAATGAATCAATGCCATGTTGTTAATAGTAAAGAAATAGAAGCAATTATATCTATATTCCCAGTAATCTATAATTTTTACTTGGGAATCAGGACTGATGCAAAAGCACTTATTTCAATGGACTTAGAAGCTTACTTCTGCTAAGTCCTGGTGACTGTCTGAGAACTGATCTCAACCATTAGACTGAGTGAAAAAATGTTCTGCATTGTGCAGTTCCTGACTCTATGTGTCTAATATCTCTTTTTTAAGCACTCCAAGAAGCCATGCATTCCATTCTTGAATTATATTATCATGTCTTCAGACATTTAAAGCACTTCTTTTGTTTATTTTTTAAAGTTTGCTTTTGCAATGTTTGCATTTTGTTTTAACCATTTCATTTTAATACTAGAGAGGTGTGCACTTCTGTATATTGAGGTACAAAAGACATGAACACTTTGGAGAAGCAAAAAAAAAAAAAATGTAGATGCTACCTACTTTTCTTGATGTCCCTCATACAGACACTCAACTCTCCATCAAAAAGCTCCAATTAAAGATAAAACATTTAAAACCAGCTCACTGGGCCTTGCCAATACTTCAATACTTTCAAATATGCACAGGTTAATAAATATTATATACTGTGGAATTACTGGAACTCTACCATTATTCTACTTCAAATTTAACAATCATGGCATAGAAGGGGAAAAAAATTCAAAATAAAGCTAGTCCCTCTATATCCTGGGGAGATGAGGAAGAGGAAAATGCCTTATTGCAGTCAGGGATGATCAACAGTTGTAGAAAGATTTTGCTACTTTTTTTTTTTTTTAATAAGATATAAGCATGCAGCATTACGTGATAGGAGACTGTGAGCTCAAAACAAGCACTATCCAATATAATGAAAAAAATCCAAACAAAAATACAAGATACATATTGGTATGTATCAAAATTGAAGGTAGGAGAAAGATACCTGGAAAATACAAATTGGTGGAAAATATAAATTGGTGTTTTAGACTATTAGTTCTCTATTTTTAACAAAAAAAGTTCCTTGCTGGGTATAGTGTACTGTCATTGCTTACATCTTTGAAATTCCAGTGGATGGTTGTTGAACCAACATGATCAAGTAAACCTTAATAAAAATTTTGGGTGTGCCTCATGGCATAGAGCATTGCAATTACTGGTGAAACAGTAAATTAGGACAACACTAAAAAATTCACCAAGAGAAAATATTGTCACAACAGTAGCAACAACCTTTGGAAAAATTACAGTCAAAAAGCTAAAAAGAATTCCTTCAAAGTCTCTTTGTCAGTTTTCAGTGATAATATTAGAAATTATTGAGATTTTTCTTGACATCTCAAGGCTTGTGAAAAAAAAAAAACAGACCAGAAGCCAACATAGTAAGAAACGTGGCAATTATTCCCAAAGAAAGCCACACAACTCACTGTTACACAAACACGACAAACGCAATCAGATGTTATGGCAAAAGCCCATTAGTATACGTACAAATGCATCTCGTGCCATGACGTGCATGCCGAGGCTCACAGCCAGCACACTTCCACCCCGTGAATCCAGGCTTGCAGGTGCACTGCCCAGTGACAGGGTCACAGGGGACAGGCACAGAACCATATGGATCACACTCACATGCCTGGCAGGACCCTCCTGGAATCTCTGGGTTTCCTGTGTAGCCAGAAGAACATCTAGACATTGCAAACACAAAATAAGAATGGTCCAGCTGAGATGCAGGGCACAAAGAATACTTTGGCAGTATTTTAAACATAATTTAAAAATACACAAGCATCCATGAACCATTAAAAAAATCTTTGTTGCTTCATATCAAGAGAGAAATATTGCAAACTTTTGTCCAACAAAGTGACTTCTAATCAGGACACAGAACAGTCTGGGTGGAGAAGGTATGCAAAATTGATTCCACATCCTTAACAATTTTCAGTTAAATTTCTATTAAACTGCAACAAAAAAAACCCCCTCCACTATCATTGTGTGGCTTATAGACCTAGCCACTTGTGTTTTGTGTCAGGCATGAAATCTCCTGGTAGACATTTGCCAATTTTGATCATCTTAATCCCTCAGTGTTTTGATGAATGGGACAGCAGAGGCTGTTTAGGTTATTAATTCACAATTCGGCATTAAAATGTTAACATGTAACTGTCTTTCACAGCCAATGCCCATGAGGGCACCACAGTCACTAAAACAAAGGTATGAGTGACATCAAGATACACTATTAGCATGGCATCTAATTTTAGATAATTTTTTTTTAACTTTGAGCCCTGGAGGAAAAAAACCCTCACACATCAAAGAGTAAGACTAGGACAATATCTGCGATATAAATAGCATTGATTATCAATTTACAGTGGTGTATATAAAAATAGTCTATGTTGGCTGAGTTTTTACAGCATATAAAGGAGAAATAAACTATCCAAAGGCATGTATTTAAACAGTAGTAAATACACAGTTGTAATATTGAAAAACATTTATCTCCTTCATGCCTTTTCCTCATTTCACTGTCGCTCTTTCTGCTTTTTCCATTTGTCCTACCTTTGGCAGTACTGGCCTTCATATCCAGGCGGGCAGGCAGTACACCGGTAGTCAGTAGGTCCTTCAGCAATGCAAGTAGGGCTAAAACTAAAACAAAAGTATATAAAGAATTTTTTTCTACTCTCTTGCATCATTTCACTTTGGTCAGCAGTGCAGAAGGGCCCAAGAAGTTCTGCTCTTAATGTAAGTGGCAGCATTTTCTTATCTGTTTATAAAAACCTGTGAGAGGTCTCTCCTTTCTATTATAATTTTTGTGAATGCCTTGCTGTGACACTTGCAGAGTTTGGACAAGGGCTCTAGGGCTGTATCCAAAGTGATGGAGTGAGCAATGTCCATGCTGTAGGCTTGTGTGATTGAATGGGACTGTCACACAGTGAGCTCTGGGAAGGATGTGAAACAAAAGATTTAGAAACTGAGCTAATGAACATTCAGCCTTTCCAGTCTGATTGCATCTTATTTTGAATGAAATGAGATAAGGTGGGAAGAGTTTGCTTGAAGGTAAGATATGAAGAGGGAAAAGGAACCAAAATCATAGCTGTAAGGAATCTTCCAAAAAGGCAGCATCAAATGATCTTCTCAAAGAGGTATGAGAAAAGCCCAGTCTACAGAGAAAAAAAAAAACAAAACAAACTAAAAACTACCTCCTTCATGATCAGGGAGAGGTCTTATTTCAGTCTTGAAGACACTAGATTATCTTTTCTAAGTCACTTCACTGACTGTAGTGTGTACCTGTGGGCACTGTGCAAAGCAGCACTTTGTTGAAATGTTAGTGTATAAAGTGCCTACACAGGCAGTTAAAACAAACGAAAAGGTTGGGTAGGGCAAAAGAACAGAACTAAATATTAAGGTGGTGTCAAACCATTAAACTCTTTCAGCTCTTTGTGGAAGAAGAACTAGAAAAGCATAGAGGTGGCTAGTGGTGAGCCCAGGGCTCTTTCTTGGTACAGTGCAGTCAGCATCCTCAGCTAACTTGCTTATAATGCACTAAATCAATAGCGCTTGAACGAGTATATAAAATTATGCCTTTGCAAAAAATGTAAACAAATTGATCTATTACTCACAAACTCATTATCCAACACATTTTCAACTCTATAAAAATAGATCCATACCAAGAAAAATTCATTCTCTCTGTTCTATTTTTTTCCCCCTGCTCATCATGTTTGAAGCTTGCTGCTGATTGTACAGCAGTATACACACAGTATTTAGGACTTTAGTGGAGTTTTATACAATTTCATAAATAAAAATAATTGCACTATACAATTCACAAATACTATCGTATCAGTCATGACATAGCAAGCTAATGAGATAGCTCATTAGCTGTCTGTATTTCATCTAGTTTATGATTACTTGACTACCATAAAATAGCTGCAGGTACACTTTTCCCTTAATAGCATCCTGAAGAGCTTTAACTGATCTGCAAAAGATACAAATCTAAGGTCTGATACTCTAATTTGCTACCTCATACTGTAGCTTTATGGAATGAATCTATGCCTCTCTATCCATCTAAAAGTCAGGCATCAAGTCTAAACCAATTGTTCAGGCATCCTCTATCAGCACTGGAAAATGGACGTGCACAGACACACTTATACAGACACTCCTTCCCTGCCCTCTCTCTGGTGGTGTTTTCCTTTCGGTTTAAGATGAGTGAGATGTACAGCTGTCAGTCTCTATATTTACTATACAGCTACCAAAGTTGTTGATGGCTGTGGATAACAGAAATAGAAATCCCTTCCATGATATCTAGAGACAGCTGAGTAAAGCTCTATAAAACACAAGCAGTTCTGTTCCTGGACAAGCTCAGATCTGATTCTTTTCTGATCAGCACTAAGAAATTGGATGACTATCTCATGATTAGGTGTTTTTATTAAATTCAGCCTAGATGTTATTCTCTTATCTCCTGTGAAGGTTTATGAAACCAGAGAGTCTCATGATCACTTTCACGTGAGCAAGACACAAAAGGCTGTGACAACACCCACAGCCATGCAGGCTATGTGACTAAATGAGGTACAGGCACTTTGCTTGCTCTCCCTCAGGCAGCTCAGCAATTTGAGCATCCATCGAGGACACCAAAGGGAGCTTTTAGAAAAAGATGGAGATAAGACGACAGGGAATGGTTTTAAAGTAATGGAGGGGAAATGTAGATTAGATGTTGGGAGGAAATTCTTTACTCAGAGGGTGGTGAGACGCTGGAACAGTCTGCCCAATGAAGAGGTAGATGCCCCAGTCCCTTGAAGTCTTCATGGCCAGGTTGGATGGGGCTTTGAGAAACCTGGTTTAGTGGAAGGTGCCCTGCCTACGGCAGGAGGGCTGGAGTTAGATGATTTTTAAGGTCTCTTCCAACCCAAATCAGTCTATGATTCTGAGTTACACCTACAGTCTACAGATAGTAGAGTGTACTACCTACAGTTCAAACATTTCTCACTTGTAGAGCACTTCAGCAACACCCTCTTCCTGAGTTTATGATAAGTTTTAGAAAAGATACTGAAATGATCTTGGGAGCACAGCATGGAGAATATGTCTAAATTCTTGTAGCTTGGTGCCATAAACACCAGGTGAAGAGCCCTGATCATTTTCTGATCTGATACATGTATTTCTAGGCAGCCAAAGGTTCCTAAGCACCACAAAAAAGACAGGATGGAGTATCTGCAGACCTTCATACTGCCAGTTAGTAACATAAAAAGCTTTTTCCAATATTTGCTGATTTGCAAAACTGAGAACTTGGTTGATCTTGTTCTTTGCCACTTGAATGTCCTTTTCTGATACTAATAGACAGAACACATAATCAAATTGTAACAGAAAACACTCATGAAATGGGCAAATCTCAGAAAAACTTGTAGTTAAGAATGCATTATAACTTCTGAGATAAAGGATATTTCTTTAAACACCTGAGATCTGGAAGTATTTTTAGAAACTCATGCTGTGGATGAAAGATTATGATGTCTTTATCTAATAATGTTTGAAAAAGGAACTTTCCTCCTTCAAAATAAACCCAAGACCAAACCAAAATGATTAAATGAAGTAAAAAGAAAAAGGAACCCCCTAAATTCTCAGCTACACTGACTGCAATCTTCACTAAAACATTCTAAAGGCCAGACAAAGCAAAGAAAAATGGTTTTACGGAACTCTTCCAGCTTTTCAAAAGCACAATCATGAAACACAAACCTGTTCATTGCACTACTACAGTATGATGCCAAATATCATTAAGAGCTTCTCAGCAAAACAACAAACAAATCTCAAGTGCTAAAATATCATCTGTTGGGAACACATGCAGAAGCATCGTGGAAAGGCTCATTAGCATAAAGCAACCAGTAAAATTTATGCTGCAATAACTATAATGCTTTTAAATTATTCTATATTTCACAAATTGCCTAAAACTCATGTAACATTAAATAAGGAATCAATAAATTCCATAGTGGAGTGAGAAAGGCACTATAACACATTTATACCAACATAATACATAAGAATTTTTGCAGCTCCCTCATGGCTACATTGTACTTGGGTTCTGCTCTAGCTCCATTTATGAGAATACCTTTATAACACACACTCATTATCTTGAGTACTGTATTTTCTGGCACTTATTAATTTATTCATCACAAATTAGCAAGGGAGCAATTTCTGACTTTTAAAGGAAGATCAATTAGCAAAACTAGATAAGAAGTTTTTATTATAGCTTCTATGAGGCATTTCTCCTGTAGCCAGCCATCTGAAAAAGGACACAGGGGGGCCCAGGAGGTAGCTCTGGCTTGTTGGAAGGGCAGCTCTGCACCACGAGTTTGCTGACTTACTTGTTACTAGGAATGGACAGGGGACAAGCACAAGGCTGGCAGTCATCCGGGGAGCCCTGGACAGTGCCGTAAAATCCCGGAGCACACCTCTCACAGTGGTGACCTGCAGTATTGTGCTGGCAGTCCTGCCAAAGAAGGAGACAGAATGAAAGCTGCATTTGATAATCACGTGAAAGAAGACAACATTCGGCTCGCAGCCTTAGGGATTCAAGCCCACTTCAATACATAATTTCCCTGATATGATTCTCAGTGGGAATGCTTGCTTTAAGCTCCTATCAAATGTCTGCTGAGTAATATACGGGCTTAAAAGGAGAAAGAATGCAGGTCTGTAGCTACCCAGATGTATCCTATAGAATTTCTTATTCCATTCATCTTTTCTTTCCTCCTCTGTTCCAGCCATTGGAGAAGGAGCAAAAATTAAAATTCAGTCTTATTGTACCAGGTCATGTGCATTACTGTCTGTAAGAGCAGAATTGTGTTTACTATATGACACATGGTACATTGTTTCTTTGTTTTGCAGGTGTCTAGTGTTTCTTATTACACAAATAGTAATTCAGGGGTGAGAAAGAACTGCATAATCTGAACTCTAGAGGATCAGAACAGAACATTGAAAGTTTTGCTTTTATAACTCTCCCTGAACATTGATACTTAAGCTATTTAGGCAAAATTGTATTAAAATATTGTCTTCTGTTTTTTTAGATTAGTAGCACAACTTAGGTATTTTAGATTACGATTAACTTGGTGCAAAGGTTTAGAAGTGTAATACCTGACAAACTGATGTTTCAGAGTCACACATAGTGCTGTGTCCATGACACTGACATACAGCACAGGTGCCTAAGGACTGAGCAGGTGTCCTTCCCACAGGTGGAGATGGAAGCCTATAAAATCCTGGAGAGCATGACTGCAATAAAAAAGATGCAGAAGAAAACAGATCATTACAGAATGGACTGTGTGTGGGGAGCATTGCAAGCTCATCTTTCCAATCACCAGTTTTTACAAGTTGTGAAAAGAATCTGACAGGCTTCCAGCTGTGTTACAAACAATACACAGTACTTTACAGATAACAAGAGCCAGCCCTAATTGGAAACATGGCTGAAAAATCCCTGGAGCACTCTACTGGCATCAGGCTTTTACACTACAGCTTGAGAGATCTTTCATTCAGATGCAGAACACCTTTCTGTTCTCACTGTGCATCAAGCATCATTCCTTTCATTACATAAGGAAAGAGTTTGTTTTCAAAATAAATTTTTTGCGTGGACTGTGGAGAGCAAGCATGATGATTCTGTTTCCTTCATCCCTGCTCTGTTTTTCAGGTTCAACAAGCTAGTATCTGCCTACACACTACCTGATGGATAACAAGCAAAAGCTGAATAATGAACAAGAAAATGGCAGCATGGCTGCATTATTTATAGCTATATAATTTAAATACCATAAAAGTAAAACATTCAAAATGTTAAAGGTTTTACATGTCTTGAGCCTATCAGCCCCAAATCAAGTTTATCCATCACTAAGTCTCCTCTACTGCAGCTTGGCAATAAAACTCCAAGAATAACTCAAAAATTGCTAGCAAAGCTGACACATGCAAAATCAAACACTTGATCTTTATTTCAGGCTTATTACACAGTTCTGTAGAAGCCCTAACACATTTCTCGGAAAGCACACAGCTATGGCAGCATAAAAACACAAACAGGAACATTTTGACAGTTGAGACCATTAGGGGTAAGTGCCTACTTGTCCCACGTATAAATCCCACCACCTAGCGGTGCCAGGAGCCTGTGAAAGCTGGCTGAGGAGGTCATTTTCTACTGGTGACCACAATTTCTGCTTTTCAGAAAGGAGTGGCACACTTTTCACACAGCAATAAAATGGATGCAAAATAAAACAGAAGAGAATCTGGAGTAAATAATTTTTGTGACCAAAAGTAGATTCTTTAATGAAGCACTAGCTCACATGCTAGATTTATTCATATACCACCACTCTGACAGTTTTATAATCATTGCTAAAACCTCCAGCAGTCTAAGTTATGGAAAAAGTATAAACACAATTATTTTTTTTAGAATCACAAAGAAATTAATCTTAACTCATTTCTGCTTTTCCCCTTCTATTTTGACTTCGACCACATTAAGTTCCCTGAAGCATAGAAACAGTCTATCTTCTTTTTCATGGCTTGTGAAGAATTCTAACATAGATAAATAATCTCAAATGAAAGTAGTTCTGTTTCTTATTCTTCCCCTCCCTCTCTATCTCCACAAGTGTACTTGTCCAAACAAGGTACAAACCATAGATTTACAAGTTCTGAATGACTTCAGAATCAAATTATAAATACATGGTACATCCTCAAACACAACTAATATCTGGGTTTTTTTTTCTGATATGCCATTGACAGTCTTACCACCTATTTTGATCGAAGCATTTCTGAGATGAAATAAAACACAGACAAAAGATAAAACAGACTATATTTTTAATTGCTAGTTTGGAAGCTTTTCAGAAGCAGCCATAAGGAAAATTCTTACCACTGCTTCTGCAGCCTACAAGTAGATGTGGAATAAAAAAGAAAAAAAAAATGGGGGGGGATATAAATGTCACTTCTCGTAAAAACTGCTGTGCATATAGTCTTCACAATGTTATTATGTGGATAGAGCATGGCACAGACACAAACACCCTATTAACACCTGTTTAAAAAATGCTAGGGTGTCAGATATTTTTTTCCTGCTAAAATTAAATAAACCTTCACAGAATACACCATAACCTTCACTGAGCACACTAAAAATAAACTAAGCTATGAGTATGTGAAGATCACACAATTAAGAATGAAGTATGAAGGTTGCAATTGAGACATTTATTGAGCCCCTGGTGGGTGTGAATTAAAAAAAAGTTCTAATTACATTATCATATATTTGTCTTCAAAAATCCAGTTTGCTACAGTAATTAAAAAAATCTGTACGTCTAAGCAAATGTTGGAATCCATTAATTTCTCACGTATTTACACGAGTTCAGGTGTATTCCCTTATTGAAATAGTGTGCAAAGAAAACTATTTAATTCACTTTCTTGCACACTTTTCCTATGAACTTACTGTTTCTGCTGACGTATTTGCTGCATAACACAATCATGTATAACATCCAAAGGGATTAGAGTTGTCACAGATAACAAGGAATCCTCTCTTCCTTTACTTCAGTTTTCCTCCCATTGCTAGTTTGGGACAAACCCTTACAGGATTCCACTTAGGATGTTTGAGAAATTTGCAAAATACTCAAGGTGTTGTTTGCTGCTACCTCCACCTGACAACTGCAAGCAGTGAATTTAGAATTGCTTGTGCTGAATAAAAATGAAAATATGGTATTCTGCACACAGAAAGATTGGCAGTCTCATCATCAAGAGCACAGACAGTCAGAAATATTAACTTACATTCTGCAGCCAATGTATTATAGCTCAAACAATTTCTCTGGTACCTATAAAGAAATCCATTTTACAAAAGCATATACAAGTCAGCTGATTCGCTAGAACACTTGGGTACTTTTGAAATATGCAATCTTCAGCATGAAATTGCAAGTAAAAAATAAATAAAGTGCATGTATAAGGAGCACCCAGGTCACTCAGTTGACCAACACTTTTCTCCTGGTGAGTATTTTACTATTACAAGAGTATTATACCCTTATCTGTTCAAAAAGGCTGAATCTGTTAGCATCAGTCACACAATTCAGTATCAGTGATGCTGTCCCAGTAAAGCTCACTTTCATGTATTTTAAGTATTTGAGTCATTGCCATGGTTTCAGTGGCATATTTGCTGCAGCAATAAAAAAATAAAGGGCTGAAATTCCGTGTGAAATACCTGTGAGAGGAAATAAGTAATTAAATTAAGGGAGAGTTGCTGCCAGTTAAATGAATTCACACCCAACTGCTATTCACACCTTGCCAATGAATGGACCAGCGAAAGCACAAAGGCTTTTCCTTGGATTTAGGTTAGTACTGTACCTCACAGGACAGACCAGAATAACCCAATGGGCAGTCACATTTCTCTATCAAGTGAGCCTGAGGAGCCATCCCAGACACAGGGCCACCTTCAGCAACTTCCAAGGAGATCTCAGAAATCCTGGAAAAAAGAGCAAACACCTCCCATGAGATAAGTCAAGCACTCACTCAAACCCAGTTAGTCCACAGTCAGCTGGCACAGGAGGAAACAGTCTCATTTGGCTGTTTGTAGGATTCTTGATCTACAGCAGACAAATAACACTGGTTTTTTGCATCTCCCAAGAAACTACAAGGTTAACACCACCTCTGGTCTTATTTTCTAGTTGTAGGCAACAGTATAACTAACTAAATCTCCAGCTTGATTCTGTCTCTTTAATCTCTTTTCAGCCAAAGTACTAAAAGTTAACATACAAAAATTCATATCTGGTTCTTCATTTGCAGGAACTCATTAAGAAATTGATGACTCTCAGGGGTATGGCAGTAAAATTGTCCTCTTAATGAGCTTTTAATGAGGCAAGTATTTAAAAAATAGAATAAAATCTATCCTAATAATATCTTTGCCTCCCAACCACTCCAAGTCTTTCTAGCATGAATGCTGACCTGCTAAATAGGGTTGAGTACATCATGGACAAAGACAACAAATATAAAATCTAATGAAATACACTTAATCCCAATGTATCAGAATGCTGTACTTGAAGCTTACTTCTTTATTTTGGGGATTTGTTAGTTTGCTTAAATGAATGCTATGATCTGGAACACCTATTGCCTCAGAGAAACTAAATGTGCAGAACAGTGTGAATTTTAAAGCTTCAAAAATAATGCTAACCTAAGCTAAAATGTCAAAGATTGACTGGCCAAATAAATGTCAATAATATGGGTAGAGTCTATTCAGTAATTGTCTGAGCACAGTGCTAATGGAGAGGAGCTCACAGAATTGCTCACCTCTGCTCATGCTCACAGCCTGTTCAACTTTTCCTTGACTCCTGAGGGACTGAGTGGTGCTGTTCTGCTCATTGGCAGAGGTACCAAAGTCAGCATGAATGGAGGAAAAGCAACTGCCCAGCACTGAACGAGATGAGAGTTTCATGACTGAGCTTACATGACCAGAGCCACATGTCTCGATAACCTTGTGTCAACACAAAAACCCCCAAAGCAATCTAGGACTTAAATGCTAGGCTCTCTTCTTACTACCTGAAGAAAGGGGTTCAGTCCAACAGGAAAACTGAACAAAATAACAAACAAACAAACAAACCAAACCAAGCAAACTAAGACAGGTCAAAACAGAAGACTGAAAATAAAGAGGGCAAAACTATTTGGATCTGACATGTCAATGAAAAGTTACATTAAAATCTCTGCACATTTAATGGGAAAAGAAAATGCAATCTGCCTCTCCATCATCCTCAAAAGTGAGGGCACAGTTGAAAAACTGTTTACTGTCATAAAGCTGTATTTAGATAACGATGCACTCTAGGGCCACAAAGCTACCTATTGTTTGTGTGAAAATGTTACTTAAGGAAGGTCAGGCTTGGCTGACTTTTGGAAACTGTCTATTAGGCAGCAGCCAAACAACCGCTACCTGATCACTGGTGGGAATATTGCAATAATTTGCAGTGAAATTGAAAGCATACTTCAATTCAAGAAATTTATTACCACAGCCGTGTTGCAAAACAAAATCTAATAAAAGCAATGTTTCCATTTAGAGTGTTGAATGTGAAAATGAGGGTAACAAAATGAACAATACAGGAGAAAAATGTTTGGGTAGGGATTCTGAGCAGAAACCTCTAAATCACTAATAATGCTACAGCTTGGAAGCAGAAACAACATTAGCATTGCTACTAAACTGTTTAGCTAATAGAGTGCTAACACTAGAATGAAGCTATTTTTATGTTCTCAATTGCTGCTGCTACTTTGACTTCATTTTAAAGTGTTTTTCCTGTAGTTTATCACTTACCTGCAGCTTTTAAACTTTGCAATTGAAATTAAAGCACTATTAAAACCTAAAAAAAATGTAAAAATACTTCATATATATCTTTTCCTCCTCCCATCCACAGGTTCTTTAGCTTTATATATCTTTTTCTACTAGGCTCAGTCAAGTGGAAAGAGAAGCTTTACTAGTTTAGAAAAGGGCCCCTATTTGGAAAGCACAACACACTTCATTTAAACAAATGTTTTATTGTCACTTATTTCAAACATATGTTTAAATTTGAGTAGAAATATTGCTCTTTAGAGGGTATCAGCTTATTTTTAATAAAAGCTTTCAAGTCTTGTGCAAGGTAATATCCCACTAACCTTTAAAAACATTTTTGGGGATTTATATTTTACTCTTATGCAAAATTTCCACTGAAATCATTCAAGGTGCTAACTTGAAAAAAATAATAATGTATTCCTGCTATATTCTACCTAAAGTCTCAGATGCCATGTGATAAATGTTTACTTTGTAACTAGACAGATCATAAAAATCCATTGTAACATAACCTCCTCCAAAATCAAATACAGAATTATATGCAAGGTTATGACTTCAGATGGAGAGTTACCAGAAAGATCAGATGAACAGTTTGCTAAGCTCTGCTGTCATAAAATGTCACATTCTGAAATGCCATGTAGAAATATATTCTGGTTCTTTAAGGGACACCTTGCAAACCTGCCTTGGAACTGAAAAGTCCTCCCCTGCTCTGACTGCCTCATGACTGGGCAGCCTTGATAAAATTCTGGTGCAGTGCAGGCCTAGTGCAGTCACAGGAGTCACACACACCTCAGAACAAAATCAGCTTTGCTGATTTCTCAAAGTAACTTTCCTTTTGATGCTCCAGCTGAGATAGTACTCAGTTGTTGCTTCCACAGCTGAACTAAGACCTGTACTGCTTAGGGGGAAGGGAGAAGCATACATGAAACATGAATATGCTTCTCAAATTTTCCACATTGCATTGGGGTTACCTTCATAACTCTTTTCCTGGGAATCCCCTTGCTTGTAATACAATATCCTAAATGGACTATGCCAAAAATAAATTAGACCAATGTTAAACACTTATGGCATCTGTTACTAATATTTAGCATCTACCCAGGGCAAGCTACATGAATACTTTTCTGTAAATTATATACTTTAAAGAGAAACAATAGCAGCAACAATGACAATGTTTTCTGTCACACAGTGCTGTGAAGTCCCATAGTATCTGCCCCTACTATTCCCCTTCAAACTCCAAAGGCCTTAAAACTCTTAAAAACCTATTTTTACCTTAGAAACCTAGAAATTATTTTAGCTTATCATTTCTATGACAGAATATAAGAGGGACTTCTGGAGACCTTTGGAGTTCTCTCTGATTATTCCCCTCCCCTTGCCAATAAATTTTGGTTGCAAAGGATATTGTGTATTAATTATTAAAAACTTAGTGCAATAGTCTGTGTAAGCTATTCTAGAACATCTCTACCTCCAGCAGTTTATCTTTCATGTCTAATGTGGATCTTTCCTGCTGTTGTTTAAATTCATGTTTGTTTTTGATTTACCCACCATAGCAACAGAGAACTCATTCTTTCCTTTTTCTCTCTGAGAACATTTTTAGCATCTTAAAGCAATTTCTAGTTTCTAAACATATCTAGTTCTTTATATCTTCTTTCATGTGTCATATTTTCTAGCCTGCAGTGATGGTCACCGATACCCTCCGAGCACTTTAATTTTATTTTCTTGAATTCCATTAACCAGAACTTCACACTTAGGCTTTACTAGTGTTGCATGGAAATGAAACAGGTTGTTTCTTTCACTTTGCAGGCCATATCTGCTCATATATCTAGATAGAGAATTAGCACTTCTCAACAAGAATATTGTTACTGAATCATGTTTGCCTGGTGATATGCTGTAAACAACAGACTCCTCCTTGAAGAGCAGATAACTAACAAACTAAGTTGGTCCTTGTTTGTTAAACTGACTGCTACTTTCAGTGTAAATCTTACAGCTGACCTTTGATTGTTGAGATTTTTGTACTGTTTCTATCATGTTGCTGCCTGATGTCCACTTAAAATTTAGTGTTATCTTAATTTCCTTGCATAACTGATTTATTAATAGATTGAACAGAAGATGTGGAATCTGACCCTAATATATTTAATTTCCCTCTTTCAGGAGTAAATTCCCTCATGTGCTAACACCTATATTTAATTACAGCATCATGCTTTCATAAAGTGAACCTTTATTCAAAAAATACATTAGCTTTGTTTAAGAATGTGTGTGCCTACATTTATTTTCTGTTCTAGGATCCTGAATATAGAGTTTCTTCCAGAGCATAAAACTTCCCTCTTCTGTGTCTTCCACTCTGCCAAACACAAATTCCGTCTGCTCTTTATTCTCAGCAATGGTGCATAGCTGGTGTCACAAATACAAATTCTGTTGGGAGTAGCTGGGAGGTCTATGAAATTATCTGACTAGTGCACCATTTCAGATCACTGCATGAAAGAGTTACCTGCTCTGCCTCATGATATTGCCATGAGTGGCCTTGATGAGAATGTAATGAACATCATACAACACATTCATGAAGTCTTCCCGGGATACAGTTCTGCTTGGTCTTGAGTCATCTCCATAATGTTTCCAGGTGAAATCTGCCTGAGACATTGTCCTGTTGAGACCTGGGTTACCATGATAATATTCCCAGGGTCCAGGGTTTCTGCCTCTTTGGTCATCACCATAATATTCCCATTCATGCTGAAAGACAGAAACACAAAAGACAGATTATTAACAATATTCAAAAGACCCATGTGCTTAGGTTTTGGGCTAAAAAAGGAGAGGGAAACGTTACCTCTGTCATCTCTATCTCATGCCTTGTCAGCTGGCCAATCAGAGGGGCAGCCATATGCCGGACAATAATTCTTGTGTTTGTGGGAGGCCCACCTCTTATGATGACTTGTGGGGAGTAAGTAGCAAAACCTGTTTCTTCTCTTGCTTCAAAGTAGATGGCATATTTCAGTTTCCCTCCATAAGCGGTCAGCTAGCAAAGCACAAGAAGAAATCTCATTTTCAGTTAGCTAAAAATAAATTCCTGGGAAGGAGCTAGATGGGCTCTGCACCTATGTGCAGCCTGATGAATGTATGCGTGGTAGAAAATAGCAATATGTACTTGTGGAACTATCAGGGGACAAGGGCTGTGTTCAAAAACACTTATCCACAATTTGTTATTATATTACACCAAAACCAGTATGCTATCTATTTCCTCATATGTGACTTGGTGCTCCTCCAAACCAAGAAATATTAAAAGTGCAAAATAAATTGTGACAGAGATGCTTAACAACATCCAAAAGGACACTTCTTTCAATCATTTTCTCCCACGTAATCTACAAATATCACGTATTTTTTGCTTAAAAATGAGAGAAACAAAAAATTGCAACACTGTTATGTTAAATTTGTGTAGCTTAATTTTTCAATTAACATTTTTATGATAAAATTTATCCTACATAAAAATAGAACCTAGATATTTACAGATATTAACTTGTAAAATATTTTTGTGTTATTTTATGAGCAAATAATTTTTAATAATGGAATAGCATTTACTTTCTTTAGAAGTACCTTCCACTGTGGGAAGACACGCTTATTGGGAAGGAAAAAAGGCACTGTAAAATAATAAAATAAGACTAAAAGGAAAAAAAAAGCCACATCAGTATTCAGTGGAGCTTTATGTTTACCTTTCGTCCCTCAAACTGCTCTGGAAGTCTCCAGTAAACAGGTTCTGACCGAAGATCCTGCAACACCTGTTCTATATTTGCTACTATTTCAGGAGGCTGGAATGCAATCCCTGAAAGGGTGCTACGCTGAAGCTTTTCATCCACCAGTGGCAGAATCATTTGCTCCGGCTTCAAGGTCACCTATGCATATTTGAAAAAAATTGAGAAGAAAATTAACTCTGTTTTTCCCCATGAAGTACTAGTCTTTAAATTCTAGCTCTTTAAAAAATTACTTCTAGATAATTTCATTTCACATCATGAGCAATTTGTCACAAAGCAGTCTTGCTACTCCTTCAGGTATGAACAGTGCTAATAATGACTTTCCCCTTGAGCCTTTTGCACCTTGTCCTCATGTTAACAAAGAATGTAGCAGCACTGGTTAAAATACTTTAATCAGCAAGTGATTCCATGAATTTTACTGAAGTGATTTTCATAGTGCTATTTTAGTCTCAGGCCTCTTTTGTTCAGATTGTGAGAAATGTTACCTTACAAAGAAGCACTTTCTCACCACTTATAGATCTCTGGAGCTGTAAAACACAGTGTCCAATGCCTTGATACTTCTATACAATAGTCAAGCTAAATGTTCTCCAGGCAATTTGCAGAGAGTGAGGCTTCAGTGAAGGTTTCTGTAACTCTAAATTCAGCTTTATTAAAAAAATACAAGAATGCCCCTTATGTGCTTGTAATTTTCTTAGACTGGTTGCCAAAGTCTCATTAGCATTATAATCACTGTTTTAATCTGAAACTGCAGTAAGAGTCTTAGTAATTCTGTGTCAATGGAAGTATCTCAGGGAATGTGTGAACAGATGCAATACTGCTTTCTCCCAAAGAGTGAGGAAGACAAAGAAAACAAATACAGGTAACAGTCATTACCATCAACAAACGGGTCATGAGATAGCAGCCAGGAAATGAGGAATCAACCAAACCCTGGACTGTACTTTCAGTATCCTGGTATTTCCATTTATAGCAGCATCTATGGACTGATCAGACACAGAAGCATTCCTAACATTGCCAGCCTTAAGTCAGAATAAGTGATTTTGTATCACAACTGTATTTTACTGCTTAGTACTTTAGATACCAAGAAAAGGGTCAACACATTTGAATTTCAAGTCATTCATCAGCCGTGCCTTATTGTCATATAAACCAGGATTTGCTTGTTCAAACAAGTCTAATGCTATTTGAAGCACCTGAGATACCCAAAATAGCCACTAGCAGCTGGCAGAACACAGTCTCACCTATTTTTCAGTTCTGTACCAATTCTGAAATGGATGAGAGTACCAAATACTAGATGTGACATGGACATACACTTCTTTAGATATGAGCATAAATACAAAAGGAAATTAATCAAGAAAAACAAAATAATCAGGAGGTTTAAATTTTTTCTGCTTTGTGCTGCCACAAAGGTCAAAGCACAATTATCCAGAACTGTTGCTGTTATGGAACTTGATTAAATTTTATAAATTGTCAGCCTTCTACAGCCTTTCATCTCCAGTCTAGCAGCATATGACGGGCAAAACTGAAATAATGAGAAAAACTGGGTCAGATCATAATAAATCACTTCATCCACTGGGAAGGGAAAGAGGTGCTACGGGATTGAACAGTGAAGGGGAGAAGAAGTGCTATCCATATAATATTAAGCAAGAGAGATTAACTTGATTTCAGCCTAAACTATCCTTATCTAACTGATGCTTGTACATGACTAGTCTGGGGTTTTGGCTGATTTGCATTAGGCAGACATTCCTTCTATGGCTGGCATTCTTTCAAGCAGGGATATGACAGACCATAGATGGGGACAGAATGAATATTTTTCCATTAGAAATCTCTCCTCCAGAATGCAACTGAGGAGCTAGCATGGCAGTAGTCTCAATGTGTATTTTGTGCTTGTTGTACAGATAAATGGAGACATCCAGTCTACCTTATCAGTCCAGCATAGGTCTCAAGGCCCTCTTCCACAAACAGGTGTAAAACTCTTTGTTTGCTCTGATGGATTATACCTTTCTCTGCTTGAATTTAAATACAGCTTCAACAAGCTCTTTTTTAAAAATGATAGAAAACCCCACCAAAACAACAAAACCAACAAGGAAAATAAACAGATTAATTGAGCTATGGGAAATTTATGCTGGATAAGAAGCATCTGTGACCCTTGAATACACCTGGGTAAACTGTGTATCACGTACCAGGGATTATGTTGCAATGCATTAGACTGCATAATTTCCCCACATGATCAGCTTGCCCTTTCTTGGGGTTTAACAGCTTTACTTTGTCTGGATGTCAGCTATGCTATCACTCATTTTCTTACCTACTTATTTCCTTTTAATGCCTTGACCCTGATCGTCTTATGGAACATACCGCTCTCACCACTCCTCAAAGCATAAAGAGGAAAGTGACTGCTTAAATGTTTGGCCATTTTCAAGCTACCTCTCAGTGCCTGACTAAAAGATGCCAGCAGGAAACAACATTATCGCATTACATGGCTCAGCAGTTTCCTACTCACCCACACGCGGATCAGCCCCCTTGCCTCGCTGCACTGCGTCGTCAGGCCAAAGCAATAGCAACTGCTGCAGCCAAGTGGGTTTCTGGCAGAGAGACCAAACGTACCAGACTTGCACCTGTCACAGTGGACACCTTCCACATTAACCTGGAAGAGAGAGTATTTTTAAACGGGAAAAAAAATATCAAGTTTTATTTCAAGGTAGTGGCAGAAACAGAAAATCCTGCTGTAATGATAATAACAGGGTGCAGCAAGAAATAATAATAAGCTTTAGGAAATATTCAAGGAACTCTCCAGGTTCTTATCACGTGTGTATGCAAACATATGTAATTAATGTAATTAAGGCATTTGCATTTGTATCCACTGAGTAGCTCTGAGCAATAGATGCTGGCTTCACACTGAAAGTTGTAAGCACAGGAAAATTAAATGGCACTTTGGGCATGACATGCTCAATAACTGATTGATAAGATAAGAAAAATGAGTTGTTCTGAAATTGTCTATGTTAATCAAGGTTTCTGCTTAATAGGAATTAGCATTGACATGTTCAGATATATAGGGTACAGCACTAAATGTTCTTGCTGAGAAACATATTTTAATGGAAATTCTGAAGAGAAAAGCTTTCCCCTCTTCATGATTGTTTTCCACATCATTGAACAGTATTAACAAGGCTGAAACGTTTCACTGTTGTAATGTCAAGGCTTTTATTTTCATTTTTCAATTAGTCCAAATAAAAAGCTATTCCAGATAGGGCAGATACACAATAATTTATGCAGAGCCTTTTAAAACCATTTTCATACTGAGACCAAAGTATTAAAAAGAAAAACAGTCACCAATATGAAAACACTCGGTTGGCTTTTTCCCCCCACGCACCCTTTTTGTTCTCTTGAGACTAGTGTGAAAAAGCCAATTTAAAAAAAAATAAACTTTCCAAGGCTTATACAAGAAACCAACATTATCCCTCAGGATTTAACAGTTTTAACCCTCATTTCCACATGTTCTATCAACAAATGTGCATACACTGTATATAGCTTAGATTTTGCTCCTTTTTGTCAGGGCTGACAATGAGGCTCAGGGCTGACAATGAGGCTCCTGAGCCTTTGAGAGCTCATTTCTGCAGCTGTAACAGCAGGTTTACATGGGAACGATTATAATTTTACAAGAACCTAGCTTCTTCAATATACAACTCTTTAAAAAAAAGTTACACAAAAGATTAACCAACCCTAGATTTAAATTTAACCTTAGATTAAAATTCCAGGGGGAAAAATGCTTACTTAATTCAGTATTATTTGTCCATTTTCTCTCATAAATGGCGATTTTTACTTATTCTGAATTGTTTTTCATGTCAATTGCAGTTCCTTATCATTAATCATCGTCTAAATATACACTGTTCATTTGCACTCAGAGAAACATAGAAGCAACTATGTTATTAGCCTTAAAAGAATCAACAAAGAAACACTTCCATTTTAAAATGCCATGAACCCTCACTCTTTCTACTTAGTGCTTACAAGAACTACAAGAAAAACAACGATGCAGAGAAGTTGTGGAGTCTCCTTTTCTGGGGACAGGAGTCTGGACACGGCCCTGAGTCACATGCTGAAGGGGCTCCTGCTTGAGCAGGGGAGTTGGACTAGATGACCTCCAGGGATCCCTTCCAACCTGACCAATTCTGTGATTCTGTGACATGCTGAGCCTAATCCAGAAATGGGGCACTGAGATGCTTATAGGGCTGCTGCTTATCATGGATCAAGAAAGGCTGAAAGAACTCAGATACTTCAATTTCTGCATTTCAGAGGCAGGCACAGGGCAAAGAGCACTGAGTTTTATTCAGACAGTCCATGTGGTCAACTCACTTTGGTGTCATCATCAAACTAATCAGTACTCGTGAAATAGAACACAATGCTTCCTGTTCAAACATACCAGAAGGAGGGAGGGTGGTCAAGCAGTTTGCACAAAGAGGTTGTGAAATCTCTCCCCATGCTTGGAAGTACTGCCTCAGCAGTGTCTCTCAGACAAGGTGCTGGACTAGATGACCTCCATAGGTCACTTCGAACCTAATTTGTTCTACAGTTCTGTGTCTTGAAAGTCAGAATTAAGTGACTGTTGCCCATTTAAGAAAATAATTACTAGGCAATTCAATTATTTGAATTCATCCTACCATATTACTATCTCTTTGTGTCAATACAGGCCTAAAGAAGAATGAATCTCAATCACAGAAAGAATCTCTAGGGGTCACTTTTAAAAACCTCTCCCTAGAAGTACAACTATCACCAATACTAGGTCACATTACCCATGCCTCTTTCTAGCCAGTTCTTGAAAATCTCCTAGAATGGACATTTCACATGTTTCTGGATAATGGGTACCACTGCTGCATAACTGATTTGTTTTTTTTCTAATGTCCAACCCAAAATTCCCAGTCTCACTTTGGCAGCTGTTGTCCCTTGTTACATCTTCTGTCATCATCAGAAAGGACTTCATTCCATCAACTACTCTTTGAAGTGGCTAATAGGTTGTAATTGCATTTTCTCTTGTTACCCTCTTTTTTCAGCCCAAGAGAGAGTCCAGCTCTCTCAGTACATCCCCACAGATCATCTGCTGTGAGACTCTTCTCTGGATCCTCTTCAAATTTTCAACAACACTTTCAAATCAAGCTCTAAATCTGGACGCCATTTCCAAGTGCAGTCTTACCAGCACCAGCTACAGTAAGAGTAGAGCACTGAGTAGCTAAAGCCTTTCCCCTGCTCACCATGCTCTTTGGGACATCCTACCTTGCAGCTGCTTTGGCCACTGTGCTCACTGCATCCAGATCAGTGGGCAGTTTGCCTTATTTCCCATGAAATTATACGGTTCGTTTATATTGTGTTTTCCAGCAAGATTGCCACTCAGGCGTCTTCCTCCCAAACTGTACTGATTCTTGAAGTCATTCCACTCCAATTAATGACCTTTCTATTCTCCCAGTCATCAGGCTTTTCAAGAACTCTCTAGACAGTATGTCAACCTCGACCTCCTCCAAGTCAGCAGCATTTTCAAATGTGCTGATCATGAATTCTGTCATCTGTGTCCCTGAGGAAGGTATTGGCTCTGGGATAATCTGCTTGCTGGCTACCAACTGCATATCAAACCACCAATCAGTGCCCTGTAAGCTCAGCAATCCAGCCAACTCTCAAACAACCTAAGTGTGCTGTTCTACCAAGCACAATTCCAAATAAGAATGTTGCAGATGATGATGCCAAAAGTCTTTGCTTTAATGATCCTGAATTGGATGAAGTCTACTCCGAACAGACACTATTGCAGTGAATTCTCCTCATGAAATGATGAATATTGACTCCATCTAAGTCAATGCACTTTGAATTAGCACTGTGGCATACTGTGGTTACTGATGTGTTTGCTTTTATTGTGCCAGAATCTGAACAAGAATTGTATTATGGGGATGAACTGGCAACAGTTCTGTAAGAATAGACAGAAATAAAAAGTGGGGAAAAAAGAGGATGCTAAGGATCCTCCAAAGAGGATGCTACACTGGCAAGTGCCAGTATGTGGAAAAGCAAGTGATAAAGCCTGAAATCTTTCTTTACGCTGGACTCCTCCCACATCAGTTCACAAATGCCCTATGAAAACCAAGGAAATTGTTCTGCATATATTGTTTGAACAAGTAAAGGCAAGTGCCAATGAAATCTGAAATAAACTTCTCAGCAGTTATAAGATCAATTAATAACCTTCATTGTCCTACCTTGCAGCTGCATTGTCCAGAATGATCAACGCATGAGCACTTCCCCTCTGCATCACAGCTCTGTGGATCTGTCCCAGCCAGGAAGCACTGACAAGCCACACAATGGGGATAATTCCAGTAGCCCAACCTGCACTCAGTGCATTTCTCCCCAGAGAATTCAGGGCGGCAGAAGCAGCAGCCTGTATTTAAGTCACACTGAGAACTTAGGGCTCCAATGAGGCTGCACTCACAGGGCTGAAAAGGAGAGAAACAAGGTAATTGTAATTGTGCTTCTGAAAAAAACAAAAACAAAACCAAAACCCAACCAAAAAGCATTTCACCTCTTTTAAGTATCTATGAATAAAACACAGCAGTGATTTTCCACTGCCTAAAAAGAACATATTTAAATTATAAGGCCAGTAATGTATTTTTATTCAACATGGGTCAAGCATTTACACTAAATAACTTTACAACACTGGTGAGAATTTTTTCTATAGATATTACTTACCATATATAAGTTAGGCATTGAAAACAAATAAGCCCAAAATGGTCAAGGATATTGGAATACTTTGTGGACTAAATTAACTCAGAAACTACAAGCACTCTCTAAGAAGTATTTTGTATGTAAATTCTCTGCAGGCGTGTTCAGAACACTTTCCCAAAATTGGGATTGCTCAGGAGCAATGGGTTCAGTGGTTCCAGAGGAATCTAGTTCAATGTCTATTCCTCATCCATCAGACAGGTAACTATCCTCTTTGTACAAACAAGACTCCTAGATGACAGTAATTTACACAGTAAGGGCTAGAGATTTAGTCATGTGATATATCTGGAAGTAAACTTGCTTACAAAATAAGACTTGCACAGGCAAGTGAGGATAGAAATAGGCAATTTTCCAGGGTGTCTAGATATTGAATTCAAAGTAGCAGGGAAAACTGCAGATTTCCAAAGAACAGAAGGATCCCTCAGTGCTCTTACTGTGGTAGCACTGCTCAGTTAATACAAGACATTGGCTGTAATCACTGGTGTGACCAGAATATCATATGGAGAAGTTCAGCTTACAGCAAAAAACACAGTACTAGCAGTACAGGTTACCACAGTAACTGACATGGATAGACTTGCTAAAATTACAGACACAAAGCTGAAAAAGAGAGGAAGAAAATGTGGATTCAGTTTCTAAGCAAAACTGTTTATTACATGACTACTTAGAGCACCTTTCCTCTAATCTGAAAACACCACTTACAAAGAAGGTGAATATATACAGGAAATATACAGTCTGCAAGATGACTGCCTAACCTAAAAAAAAAAAGAAAGAACTTTATTCTACAAGATGCATTTGAACACAAAGCTGAGAAAGCACATTGCTCACCATTCTCTGAAGTATCTTGGTGTGCAATATCAAAACCTAAATTACAATCAGTTGCTATGTGTGGTTTATGCAGTTTTCTACAATGCTCTCTATCCCAGACTTATAACAGCCTTGGAAATCCTCTACAAAGACTGCAAAGCAGGAGATTCACATCTCACTTAGCACAAATTAGCAGTAACATACTGAAAGAGATGTGGGCTGATAGATCATCATTAATTTAGATGGTGCCACGGAACTGTCATACTAATGTGCTCACATAAAAGACAATCAGAGAATATACTCCAGAGCTCAAACAGAGGTCTTCAACCTCATTAGGCTGGTTTCAGAAGCCAAGAGTCTATATCATAGCAGCACTGCAGAGGTTTCACAGGAGTTTTACATACTCACAAAAAAGAAATCATTCTTGTCAATCGCTTTGCAGCCTGAGCTACATGACTAACAACCTTTTAAAAACAAGTATTAATGGTGCATGACTGTGTTCCAAAAAGATATTGTTTTCTGGAGTAATTGGAGCAGTACTATTAAATCCCTTATCATCAATGAGCACAGCAGGGAGAAAGAAGGGGTTTGAACTTTCCACGATGTCCACTGTCACCAGTTTTCAACCTTAACTGAACACTGTGCCACTAAACTCAAGGTCATTAACAACAGCTTTCATGGCCTCCTTGATATTCTATCATTGTTTTTCTATTTCTTCTCCCTTCTCTTCTCTGTGTCAAATATTGGAATAAGAAGGATTTGAAGGCTATTGATAGGGTTTATTTCCCCTTTAAGAACAGGGGAATAAAGTGCAATTTATAACTAACTTGGGTGTTTCTTTTCTTTTCTCCTTGTTGTCTTTTATGCACAAATTGAAGCCCGTCTCAAGCAAATTTTGAGTACAAACTCCCAGTGGTGTCATCATTAAGGCCAAAGTGCATTTGTTCCCCAAAGGCACTGCTGATTACCTATAAATACAGACCTACATACCACATTCAAAACTGTGGTAATCTCCTCAATCATGTTAAACACACAGCTATAATAAAATAAAATCAGGCTCAAGCAGGACCCTGACTCAGTGTGACAGCAGAACCAACAGGGTGTTTTGTGTTACAGGCTGCATACCTGAGACAGAGGATCTGTTGGGCCGTAACAGTAACAGATTGCCAACATTTACACCACAGTCTCATACCAAAACTTGCAATATGGAGATGAACCATGATTTACAAGCTAAAAACTGTGTTCCAGCTATAAATTACTGTGAAAGAGGCAATGCACATAGAGAAAATAGAAATCCACTCACCTTGCAGCCACTGACAATGTTATGGCCCCAGTGATTTGGCACACATTTGTCACACATCTCTCCAACAGTATTGGGAGGGCAGATACAGCGTCCACTGACGGGATCACAGTTATTGCCAAAACGTGAACATTCACAGGCTTCATGGGAGACAGAAAAAAATAAAGCAGAGGAAAAGTTATCCCTTTATGTGACACCTGAGAGCAGACCCTAACGGGGTTAGGATCATTCCTTTACTGTACAGTGGACTCTCAGTTATCTGTGGACATGATGGGGCAGAAAGCGTAGGGGAAACCCTGAAAAACCAAAACCAGCAGCAGCAAACACACTTCAATTTTGATTGAAATAGCTGCAATGAGAAGAGAATGGGAAAAATAAAGGCACCTACTGCAGAAGCACAGGGACTTCTGAGGTGGTGCACTCTTTATGACATAACTGCAGGAGTGCTTCTATACAATTTCTGGGACCATGCTGTCTCCTCTAAGAGGCCACCTGAGGGCCTCTGAGCCATCTATGCAGGGAACTTGCAGCCTATTTAACCTCTTACACCAAATTGAGAAATACCTTCTGAAATTTCTGCTGCTCTAAAGAGACTTTCCTTAAAGGGCAAAAAAGGTGTTCAGGTTTCTTTTTCCCTTTCTATTCCTTCTTTTCCAGCTTACATATCCTCTGCTTTGGGAGGACATCAATAAACTGATGTTCCTCTCCATGGCAAACTGGAATTCTCTGCAGATTATACCAAATTAAAGATACTTCAGGTTTGGCAGTGCTTCCAGAAGTGGTCCTTGCTCTTAAAGGATTAATAAGTGAACAATTCATTGGTGGCAAATACAGATTCAAGGTATGTAAGTGATAAGTAGTTGTGGGGCACAAGACACACAAGTGATTGAAAGAGCAGAACTGGTGTGTGGTTATATTCACACCCGTCATCCACATAACCCATGAGGTCAGAGAAAAGCATCATAAGCAAACTGACTCTCCTTGTGATAACCTGTTCCTCAAGGTGTTTAAAGGGCAGTGTAACTTTGTTACTGAGGGCTTAATTTATGTTCATTGTCTTTACTGTGAAATACTTCAATTCAGATTGAAACTAGAAAACAAGGGATGTGCAAAGATAGAACTCCTATCTATAGTTCAGATAAGAATTGACCTTTTTTCTTCCCCACCAATGCCTTCAAGATAAGGTAATTGATGCAAAGAAGATAGCAAGTTTTGCCTCTATCATGGCAGGAACACAATGTGTTGCATACTATTTAAAATATTTTCACACACTCTAGCTTGAAGTTTCAGAATACATCTCATTGGGAGACTGAGGCTTTCAGATGTGACAGCTCATCTATGGGCTTCCAGGTCTTACACAAAAGTGGCTAAAAAGGCATGGAGGGGAAGGAGATACTCAAATGTTTTTCCTATTTTTACTTCTGTATTTTTCAAAATAAGAGGGAAAAATACAACACAACTGTTGCAAGCAATAGTGAAATAGAAACCTCTTTTGTATCTTTGCTGCTAGAATGTCACAACTGATGATGCTTTCAGGGGGTTTTTAGGCTTTATGGTTTTATATTGCACAAGAAAAAAATCAAATTATATTCCTTTTGGATAAATGCTAGATAAAAGAGGTCCAATATTTTATTTGATGCTTAACTGTCACAATGAAATTAATTTTTCTGTACTTTTCCTTCCAGCATGACTTGATATACTTCTATTAAATTTCTGATTTTCTTTGTGATTCATAATTTAATTCATTTTTTTTGTCATTTGAAGGAATACATAAGAAGCCTACTAAAAATAAATGAGGAAAAACGAGCACATTGAAAACAGAATTCCTCTCTACCTGTTCTATTAACTTTGGAACTTTCAAAATTCTGAGTTTTCTCAACATCTATAGCTGCTGCTGTTGCTTTAAACATTTGATGACCACAGGCCAATACATTTATCTTTAAAATGTTACTTGGATGTACAGTATTTTACCATTTCATCGCTGTTTCTTAAACCCTGTAATTTTAAAGTTTGCCAAGACAACAATTAAAATTTTCATGTGCAACTTCATTATTAGCCCTCTCATTTTCCTTCCCAAACTGTAGTTATCAACATTTTGTTGTGTTTCACAATAGTGATGTGCTTTTAACCTGTGGAATGTTAGAATAAGATGCTAATCATAAACAATAGAATTTTTTGCCCTTCATTTAATTGAAAAAGGCTTTAGGACTGCAGTCATCATTTGCATTTTATTTCAAGCCCTCTCATCAGTGAGCCTGGGAACAATCTCTCCCTTTTCCACAGTGCCACTGTATCTCTGAACTTTTCAAACCTCTTAAGTGTTTTTGAACCCTTAGTTCCTGTGGGAGATAACACCATAGAGCCAACATTTTCAAATTTAATCTATAATCCAGCCTGTTTCAAGGTTTTTCCACACTAAAAGTAAAACTGAATTTTGCTGAACAAATATGGGTCTCAAGGCATTGATGCTCCTTCCATTAATAAAAAAGAGTAAAAAAAAGCAGAGAGGTAAACTTGTTCCTTGTGCTGCCATTCTGGATAGGAAAGGAGCATGAGACACTCTGATTTCTGCTTCTGGAAAGAATATACTTTATACCTAAAGAATAATAACAGCATTCTGCATCCCAGCAGTCAGTCACACAAGACAACTATCTGTGCATCCTGTGATCACACCTAAATGAGTCTCTGAGACTTGAAAAACACAGTTCTATCAGGTAAGATGGATATTTCCCTGTGAAGAAACCTATTGATTGGGTTCTTTTTGATATAGCAGTCTGCACCACTTCAAGGATAGGAAGCATTCATTTCAGTCTTTGACCTGATTTCCAAAAGGAAAAAAAATAAAGTCTGGATATATTTATGTCTAATGTTGGAGTTTCAACATCTAGAAAAGCAGATTTTTCATGTGTTCACACAAGGAATATAGCAGATAGTTTTACTTAAAGATCTTCTTGTACACAGAAAGTTCAAGTAAGCAACTAAATATTACTGTGCAGGAAAGGACTGTGGTAATGAAAGAGGATCAGCCATATAAGAATAATGAAAAGGTTTGGGATAAAACTAGTATCAAAGGGATTTTGTGTTTTTTCCTTTCACACCCCTACAAGATGCTGTGATTTGGCAAAAATTTTAATCAGAGTTCTATGATACTTTTAACTAAATTATAGGAACTTCATGGAGTATTTTTGGCAGACACTACAGGCAGTAAATGACATTCCTGTTCCTTCTAAATAAAATAAAATTAATTAAATCTTCACAAAATAGCAGAAATGGCTTGGGTCTTTCATTATTGTTAATCACCATCCTTGTCGAGTGAATGATGCACAAGGCTGTCTATGATCGCCCGGTCAGGAAAATTTGTTATGCAATCCAAAATTAGCCAAACTAGAATGTTAGGAATAAACAAACAAACAAACAAACAAACAAATCAATCTGTGCTTGGGTGGAAAACATTTACATACGAGTGCAGCCTCCTTCTTCAAAGTTGTAAAACCCGTGGGCGCAGCGGTCACACTTCTGTCCGGTCACTCCGGGCTGGCAGTAGCACTGTCCGTCTCCATCACAATCAAAGGACTTGGAACCAAAGGAGTTGCAGTTGCAGGGAACACATCCTCTGGAAGACTGCAAGCCAAATGTTCCAGGCTGCCACAGAGTGAGGAAGAGCAGTTAGTACACGGAATGATTACCAGGAGAAAAGAGGAAAAGCTGAGAGTGTAGGGAGATCAGGGTTCCTCTTTTCTCTTCATCACTGAAATACTGCTTTTAACAAGTTAAATTGTAGTGGTAAAACCCTGGAGCAAGGACACTAAATGCTCTACACTGCTGAGAAAGAATAAAGATTTCAGAATGCTGATGCTATAATGAATGTTCTGCAATGTAACACATTTCTTATGAGGCTGTTTGCCTAAGTACAATTCTCACTTGGAATGGAAGGCATGTCAGCACAAAATACATACCCCATCTCTGGTTGTAAGGCCATGTCAGGCAGAGTTTGTTGCCAATAGAGTGAATTCAAATTCTTAGCTATGAATGGAGATCGATTCAACTGGAAAGCCTCTGAATTACATTTTATCTCCTTTGAGCAAAGGCAATATCTGTACACAGTAACTCAAGGGCAATTCTTTAGAATGATATATAGGAATGACTTTAGAAGAACATAGAGATAGTGTATTTGTGTACAATACAAACAAATAATGCGGATTTTTTTTCAAGATAAAAAAACTGTGTCTTTGGATTAGGCCTCTGGTGCTCCTCTATTTTCTTCCTTTTCTTTCTTTTTTGCAGTGATCAATATAAAGTTTCTACAGAACCAGAGTAGATATTATCAACTGTAGCCAGAAATTTCCTCCTTGACTTCACTAGTGGAGTGCAAAAAGTAAAGAAGGGAAGACATTCATTTGTATACTGTGGTACAGAGTTCTACACAAAGCTTTCAACCAAAAGACCTCGTGAGTTTCACTGCATCAGTCAACAGAGGCTCCTTGGAACAAACCAGACTTGATATTCAAATGACAAAATCAGTCTTGAGCTAGAGTGCTTTAAAATGGAAGTACCTCTCTACCTCATGTTTTTCAGGCATGATGATTTTCAGTGAATACAGAAATCCAAATCATATTAATAACTTCACTTGAAATTGATATTACAAAATTAATAATAAGATCTATTAGCGAGCTAAATAGAAAAGCAGAATGTTTAAAATGAGATATTAAAAAGACCACTGCTAATGAATATGAAATGGAAGAAAGGGAAAAATATTTAATTTATAACGTGCTACTTTGTGATCCAGGCATGAGGTGTTAGATTTTTACCAACTAGAAATCAGCAGATCTTCAAATCAGTGGAGCTGTGCATGCTTTGACTATGGCAGTGATTGTCCCTCTGTACCAAGCACTAGTGCTGTGTCCAGTTCTGGGCCACTTACAAGAAGAAAAGACATTGAAGTGCTGGAGCATGTCCAGAGAAAGGCAATGGAGCTGGTGAAGGGTCTGGAGCACAAGTTCTGTGAGGAATGGCTGAGGGAGCTGGGGGTGTTTAGCCTGGAGAAGAGGAGGCTCAGGGGGAAATTTTTCTCTCTACAAATCCTTGAAAGAAGCTGCAGCCAGGTGAGAATCAGCCTCTCCTCCCAGGGAACCAGCAACAGGACAAGAGGACATGGCCTCAAGCAGTGCCAGGGGATGCTCAGGTTGGAAAAAAGGAGCAATTTCTTCACTGAAATGGTGGTCAGCCATTGGAGCAGGCTGATCAAGGCAGTGGTGAAGTCATTCAAGAAAAGACTGGACATGGCACTTAGTACCATGGTCTGGTTGATAAAGTGGTGATCAGTCAAAGGCTGGACTCAAAAGACTTGGAAGTTCCTTCTCAACCTTAATGATTCTATGACTACTATTTCATATGGATTTGTTCCATAGTAGAACCCCTAACAAACCTTTTGTATTGGTGAATTCTCTGAAACTTCAGAAGCTTTCCATGGAAAAGTCCTGAAATCTGATCTCTGAGGTTAATACAGAAGTTCCCTACTCACACAGAGAATCTGCTGACAGGTTTAAGAATACAGGACCACATCGATGGTCAGATTTTGACCTGAAAATCATACAAACCTAAGCAAATGCTTGATTATACATGTAAGAAAGAATTACACTGATTTTCATTCCCAAACTCTATATTGAAATATTTTGCATATTTCATACTTCTACCTGACAAAACATGACATATCAGAGAGAAAGAGGTAGTCAGACTCATTTAATTAAACTCAAGGTTCAATAAAATACTTGACTATCTCTAAAGATTCCTTTTACACAGGAAGAAACATAGAAATGTAACTACACACAATCTCAGGACAGACATTCAGATTCATGCAGTGAAGTAACCAATGCACAGCATGCATCTCAGTTCTCAAGATAACGTTTGCTAGGATCTAATAAATTCTATTTATATGGGTAACAGTCAGAAAAAGTCTGATATCAGCACTCCACACTGCGTTAACTGGAAAAGACCACCACCATGCTGGGTTGCATTCTGTGAGGAGGGCTGCACACAAAGTCACTTTGGTCAGTCATGCAAACTTGAACCCTAAGTTAAAGTTCTCAGCAAAGTTTTCTTACACACAGAAATTCTAAGAATCACATTTACTGAACAAGAGATAATATCCTAGACTACAATTTGGAAATACACTGAACTTGCTGAACTATATTGTGTCTCCATCAGTGTACAGTGTGGGCAACACAGTAACCTAATACATTTTTAATTGGAGAAAAATAATTTCTCCAAGAAAATCTATATGAACAAATACATCATGAGTCCCAGAGTCAAGCTGGGGATGAAAAACACTGCCAGGTATTTTTCAAACAGGGTGTCTGGCAAATGTGGGGATTTTGAGTTGCAGGGAGAACAAACAACATTCCTAAAATACTGCTCTGTTAGAAGCAGTTATATCAGAATTACTTAATTTTAGGAAATAGCTTTGCTGGTCTGTGATAAGGAATGAACACATCATTTTGGGCAGTACATCCACATAAATGCCACTGCACCGAGTTAAAAATGGCTCAGGTAACTGGGAACTTTTCTCTAATATTCACTAATGAGAGCTTTCAACACCAGTTATGTTCAATATTTTAAAATTGGATTTTAACTTTTTGCCTCTGGTGCTGATCCTTCTTGCAACCTCCTTAAGCTATTGATTCTTGAATGGTTAGAAAAGCAAGTCTTACGCTGCAAAGTCCAAGAAATCCTTCAGATTCCATTGATTTCTCTACATCTCCCATGCATTTTGTGCATGCTGCTGTGGATGGTGCTGTTTTGGGACTCAGTCTGGTATTTGATTTCTCACTGATATCACCACTTGCACGATGAAGCCCTTAGGACTGGGGAAGCATCCTAAAACGCTGCTTGTCTTCCCAGCCTGCCACTTTCTTGAGAATTTCTTATATCGTAACACGGGTATTAAAAATGAGACACCCCAGCAATCTGTGTGAGCTCCAAACACAAGTGAACAGGAGACTTGAGCCCATGCAAAGCAGAGTTTGCCATTACCAGAGCTGCAGGCCGGTAAGCACCTCGTGGGCACCCACTGGCACTGCTGGTGCCCCACCTCCGCGGGGGGACTCGAATCTGCTGACTGCTTCCCACGTTCTCCTGCACTTTGGGCACCTGTCTGCTGATTTCACAGTGTCTGCCCAGGAATCCTGATTTGCAGATACATCTTCCCAACGTATCACACTGCAGCGACACAGATCCTAAAGCACTGCAGCCACACGGTATACAAAACACCTTTTCTGGGGCCCAGAAGTAGTTGGGCTTGAAGAATGAAAAGTAAACACTGTTAGAAAGTGAAGATAAGAGAACTACACCACATAAAAGGGTACAGAAATAAAGACAGGAGTAAGCACTGAAGTAAACAAAGATTAATTCTAATTAATCACCAGTATTTTATTAATGAGCTTGAGATGTTTGCTGGGTATCTGTTACAATCTGCAAATTCCACTGATACCAGCAATTTTTCTTTGAACAGACTCTTTAAATACCATTGAAAACGGCGTGTGAGCAAACCACTTCAGAAATTACATCATTTTAAAGGGTGAAAGTGATCCTTTTGATTTCTGCAGAATTATTAATGTTCTTTAAATTACACACAGGTGAAGGTGTTCTGAGGACATAGGCCTAACTCATGAGTCCTTATGTTGAACTAGAGAAATGTGCAGCCGACTATAGCATATTCCTTAACTGCCTGAAGACAACTCTGTGAAAGTTTATGAAACAATATTTCTCTGCAGTGATTTATGAGACAGGAAAACAATGTCAAGGCAAAAAACACTTTAACCAAAAAATAATACATTGTTTAGACAATAAAAGAAGAAACCCCAAGAAAAAAAAACATGAAGGCAGAACATTCCAGCAGAACTAAAGCAGCACCCTGCTTTTTTAAAAAAATAAACATCAGATGCTATCAGACATTTTGCAGCTTTCTTCATAAAGGGATTATCTCCCAAAGCTAATTATTTTACACTATTTTACACTAATTTTCTATATCAAACATTCAAAATATGAAGTGTATATAATATATATACAAATGTACTTATAGATACAGTGAGGCTTAAAATACATTAATTGCATGTAAATGCTATGTCTTGTGTTATGTTCTAGAAAACTATTAGAAAGTGTTTAAAAAGCAATCATTTTCCCTTTCTCTACATAGGAACAATCCCTATACGCTCTTTAAGTGAAAATTAAACAACAGAAAAAGCCTATCCAGAACCAAATGAGATTTAGTTGAGACAGACAGTGAAGACAGCTGAAAGGAAGCCCCATTCCTGGTCACTCACTTTGCAGATGTCACAGCGGCGCCCGATGACGTTGGCTTTACACTCGCACTGGCCCGTCCGAGAGTCACAGATCTCCGAGAAGGAGCCATTCATGTGACAGTGACAGGCTGCAGAGGAAGAAGAAGGAGATGTCAGTGTGTTCCCTGAAGCTAAATCTAATAGCCAAATGTTTGCAGTGCAGCTTTTGCCACCCTGAGAAATGTCCAGCCTGGGTTAAGCAGGAAGGTGCTGCTCCCATACACTGACATATTAACCTGCCCATATTAATGCAGAATTTTTCTTCAAATTATTGCAGTCAGGAATTTTGCCTCAAGCTTGTTTTAGATGCTCCTCTCGGATCAAAGCAGGATGTGGAGGGCAGATTACTAACTATGTGCCCAGAGACTCAGAGTCTCGAGGCAGGGAAGGGCAGTGCTGAGAGAAAAACACAAAAAGGGTGTAGCCCTATACACAGGGTGTGTACAGGATGCAGCTCCAGCCAGTGGGAGTGTTACAGCTCCACGTTCTGGTTCTGCCATCCTGGAGTTCACTCCCTGTTCATGTAGTTGTCAGGAAATGTTGGCAGGCTGCAAACCCAGTACAAGGTTAAGAGTATACAGGGACAGTAATGCTCTCATGCCCCAAGCTGCACTGAAAAACATAACAAGGATTATCTGCTACCATGACTCTCCAGGATTTCTGTCTCAGCAACAGCATCACAGCTCCCAGAGGGAATGTAACCCAACTGACCAACCTAACTCATTTCAGTGCTCTCCTGAAGGTTTAAAAAGGCAGTGAAAACACTGCTCCTTGAGGAAAACAGCAATGCTTCTGGCTCTTAAATTCTTATGTTTGAGGAGAAGACAAATTTTGGGGAAGATGTCTATCACCTTTTATGTTCTTCAACCACAAGAACCTTTGTGCTCTTCAATCCTTTTGGCATGCAGAGATCTGGAAAAAACCCCTTAGCACTCGCTGTAGAGAACAGGGATGTGATTGCTGCCACAGGGACGATAGCCACCCAGTCACTGATCACCATGGGCTGGTTCCTGCACTTTTTTAAAATGAACCTACATTTCTATACCAATTATCAATCTACTCTCTAGACCTGGGCTCCAGTCCACATTTTGCCTCCCTGCAGTCCCCTATGTGCATGTGTTGCTTTTTTTTTTCTCAACCTGACACCTTCATTTTAAGAAACACTTAAGAGTCCCAGCAGTGAACACATGGCAGTCACATACTTGCATGTCAGAAAGTGCTATGTGAGACAAGGCAGTTTTATTTTTCCTATATATAGATTATTACAACAGGACCTTCTTCACTTCTTCACTACTTTGGACTTGCTAATTTACAATTTCCAATTATAAATTAAAGGATTGGTGTGGGGGTTTTCTCTCTGCTTTTGAGGTATTCTGCAGGAGCTGCTTCTTTTAATGAAAGCAAATTTATGACTTGACGCTCTGTTCATGGCATTGTTTCTCAAATGTTTGCAAAAATTCTGGAACAAGTAAGAAAAATGTGCTGGTCCTGCTGTTCATACCAGTTATGCAACACCTTCAGAGATTTCTGTCTCCTTCTGTTTTGCAATATATTTTTAAAAAGTAAAAATTAAAAGACATTTCTGATGTAATTAACATTGCTTGTCTTTTCCTTTCAGCTTTCAATACTAAACAAATCTATAATTTACTTCTTTTGTCCTCTATACAGCCCTCTTTAACCTGATGTTTTAAAACTGCTGACACTCCAAACTGTACATGGTGATAACTATCACATACATATATGTTTTGAGTATATATTTAATTAAATTGGTCAGTGGGGAAAGAAGATGCTAAAGCTCAGATTCAACAAACTACAATACTCAATGCAAGTAAAAAGTGTTTCACCAACCTTTTTATACAGACCTCAAAACCCAAGCTCAGTCTGATTTGAATTGTTTTGCTTATCAGGCACATGACAACACAAGAATCAAAAAGAAAACTAGCACTGATTTTATAAACAGATGAGTTTTTCCTATTTATATTAGAACAAGCAGCACTCCATGGTATCTTAACTCAGTCACAGATGACTGAGTGCAATGCAGTGGTAAGGGAGAATTTTGAATACCAGAGCTTTAATTATTTTTCTTGGCTCTGGCAGTACGTACACAAAGAAGAAACATACAGCCAGGGCTATTCAGCTAATAAACTGTTACTCAATCTGATAAATTGCACTTATTGCACCTAGAGCCTTCCCATTCATTCACCTCTACTGGGAAAATTAGCTCTTGTCCAAACCTCCAAATGGTTGTTATAATACAATGTAGCCTGTTGGAGAAATTTGTCATACATTCTTCCAGAAAGACACTGGTCAGGACCATTCATTCTCTCTGGATTTCCATAAATATTTATGAGCTTGTATTTATGATCAAACTACACACTTATTCTCCTACAACAATAGTACCTATACACTGAAACATAGGCAGACTTGATTATTTGCTTTAATTCATCTTGTGACACTGAGCTTTATTACCATCAGCTCAACCTCCAGGTATTTGGTTCAGCATACTGCACTGTTTCACTCCAAAAAAAAACCTCCTAGAATCAAATCAAATAAGCTTAGGACATTTGCTCGTTGCTCTTAGATTTATGGTTTTGTATAGATACACCAAGAAATTCAGAGATGCTGTGATGATATAAAGCTGTACTGTCATTCGAAATGGTTAATGCACACAAGAGCACTGTACTGAGAAAGAGCAAGAGACATTTCAAACAATAATTTGAAAGCAAATTCATGCTTTGCAATACTCTTAGATTTGGCTTTTTAATAAGGAACAAAATTGAAAACAACAAAGTAAAGGCACAGTCCCTCTGATATTGTTGCTGCAGGGCAGACTTCATGGAAGTCTGCAAAGGAAATAAAAAATCATATGCAAAGAAGAAAACCCACATGAAAGGCAGGGAGTAGATGAATACAAGGTAACTGCAAGCACAAGGATATGAATACATTAGGGGGCTCTCCTTGTCAATGATATGAACAACAAAAGCAAATCTCGTAATTCAACAATAAACATGCATTTATTTTAAATATTTTTTTAGTTGCATGTTTTCCAAACTCTCCCTTTATAAAATCTCTTTCTCATGGACCTGTCACTACTGTGGAAATGGTCAAAGCACCAGTCATATTGATGACTCAAGAATAGTGACAAGGTACTGGAAGCTGTAATTTTTGATATACACTTCTTCTTAAATCACTTTACACACTTAACATTGTAACTTATATGACATCATTCATCATGACCTGTTAACTTATGGAGAGAATATATTGGATTGTCCAGTTTTTTTCGGGCATTATGTAAAGTAAGTAGAGAAAGCATTTACATAGGTATGTCTTCAGGGTTATCTAGGACTTTGTGTACATCAGTGTTTATTGCCCTTAGCTGAGAGACTTGGTGATGTTCTGCATCTTGTTAGCTCCCACACACTCTCTGGAGGTCCAACATAACCTAGGATTTTCACTTTTAGACTGCAAGTTGCTAATAGGACAAGTCCTGGAAATGGATGCCAGTGCCTCAGACTTCCCTGCTCACAACCACAAACTGCAGACGTGGTCCCCATGTTCCCTCACACGGAGCAGTAAGACAATGCCCCAGCTCTTTTACTTGCATAATTTTAGCCTGCTGTAACACCTTTGTACTCAGTGAGGTTACTCTTGTCTTTATTATAATGGACCAAACAGGAATAAATCCTCATGAAAGTGAAATAAAATGCTCGGCTCTTTCAGGACAGTTTGTAACTTGTTTTATTTCACTTCTCAAAATGTGAAGGAAAAGTATGTGACGAACGTTTTTAAGTTAAAAGCACTTGTTCTGCATTCTGAATTGTGCCAGCAACAGCTCAGAGGGAGCCACTGCCTCCTATAGAAAGCAAAGCTCCCGTTGTTACAAATCTTTCATCTCCACTGAATAATTTTTTGCAGTCGCTGTGGGGAAAGATGTGCTGGGGCTGGTAGCTGAATGTCATGCTGCCACTCAGCTGAGGATTGGTAGCTTGCTGCAGTGCCAGGTGTCTTCCTCCAGAGCATTTTAGAAAAACTGTCTGGAGATTTTAGGGTCTGATTGGCAGGTGGGAGAATCTTGACCTGCAAGCATCAGCACCTCCCAACTTCTACTGAGGTTATATAAGTGGGAAACAGGTTACAAATACTGCCAGAGCTGGACCCTGAAACTGGAACATCACTTTCTCCTTTCAATCTTACAAGAGAATAGGATTTTTCTGGGTAGCTTATAGCATTTTTAGTGAATAGTTTCCATTTATTTGTATTTATTTTTGTAGATCTGACATTTAGTATACCCTTTGCACCCATACAATGCTCCATTATTTTCTTCCCATGTCTGCTTCAACTAGAGCTTTTTTAATAAGTTCTTTCTATTTAGTTTAAAGCCTCCCTTTCTAGATGCAGATGCACAGTATCATTATGAGAGCTGTATCATTCTCTTGCTCACACATACAGAGGCACAGTCTTCCTCTCAGGAACAAAGTTATAAGACAGATCAATACTGTCAGGAGCTGTAAAAGTTCGTGACTTACGTTGACAGTTCCTTGCATGAAGAGCATCACCAAAAAATCCATCAGCACACCTCTCACAATATTGGCCTGTTGTTCCTGGCTTACATATCAGACAAGCACCAGACAAGCTGTCACAGCTGCCAGGAACGGAGAAGTCAAGGTTGTCATTACACTGGCATGGTTGGCATGATCCTCCTGGTATTAGAGGTTGTCCAAAATAGCCCTCTGCACACCTGCGGTAAAAGACAGCATCAGTTAGGACCCTTAAATAATCCTCTCATTAGAAATATTTAATTCTGTTGCCTCCCTAATCACCAAAAATTATTTGATCTTCTCTCAGGTCTGTCTTAAGCATCTTTTTTCTTTCTCTCTCCTTCTCTTTTTTAACAACACTGTAGATACAGTACCAGCTGAAATCCTGCCAGATCTGCTAGCAATTAGACTTCAGTGGGAGAAAAATCTTGTCACTGGCACTGAAGGTGACACAAAGCATAGCAAGAAATCTTAGTGGCATTCTGGACGATGGGGGGTTGGGCTAGATGACCTTGAAAGGTCCCTTCCAATCCAAAGTGTTCTATGACTCTATGTTAGATATACTTTTCATTTTAGCACATTATGTATCATTGTTCTGCACTCAATCACCAGCAATCCTGATGATGTTTTTTCCCTCTACCTTAAAAACTCCTTTAGTATAGAAAAACACCTTCAGAATGTAATACAGACATTTTTTTACCTAACAAAACCCATCCCTTGACTTAGACTTCCCTGATCTACTACATGGTGAGATTTGCTTAATTAATGTATTTCTAATCTCTGTGTATGGGCAATCTAACACAAAGATTGCTCATTAGCACAGGAACTATGCTGTTGTGTACTGTATATTTTAAGAGAATTGTTTGGAAACATCACATCCTTTTCTGCCTTGCCCACCTGCAATTTTCTGTGAGTACCATGTAAAGCAGGTTAGTGAATCTGACCTAACATGAGTCTGTATTTAAAGCAAATTTTTACTAATGTCACAGCCTATTTCCTATTTATATTCTGCTTTCCCCTTCTGTTATATTTGCTCACACTTCATAGTAAGAGCAACTTGTAAACAGCGAAGAAAAATAAAAGAAAAATTGCACAGTTCTGGATAATGAATTTATTCATGCGCATCTCAGATGAACTCCAATTAGTATAAGGAAAACAGAAAGTACATAAAACACATTGCACAAAATAATTTTTCCTACTATTTTAAAGTCAGTTTGAATGCAGTTTTAAGGTGCACAGATATTCTCTCTACTCTGTAGTAGTGCTGGAGAGCATGGTTGAAGAAAGATTTTTTTGTATCATGGTAATGCAGGAATGCAGAGCTACACTGCTGTCATTCTTGTGTGCATCAAGTTCATCCTTTTCCTTGCTTCCAGAATATCTCATCATGCTTATAATTGGATCTTAAGCAAAGCTGTCTAAACATGCATTAAATATTATTCAGTATCATCAGCAAAGATCATAAAGATTATAAAAACTGGATAACTGAGAGCAGGGAGGAAAAAACAGTGGGAACTAACTGAGCAGTTTTTTGTAATTTTACACAAAATAGGATTATTTTTCCATTCTCTCAAGATATTCACGATACAGCCCACAAACCAGTAATATGTATAAACTGTCCAGTGGTTTGGATGCATGTAAGCACTCAGGAGTAAAACTTCCACAATCTAGCCCACTCCTGTAGCACAGTCATCTCTCAAAATTACCTCTTCATAGCAACAAGACATCAAAATCTTGTCATTAGAATAATTCAGGTATTTTATTTTCAGAACCTGTCATAAAGGTAGCAATTTATTGTATTTCCTGCAAAGGAAGAGATAATTTTTGCCTTGATGGAAGTTATCTCAGCAACGACAAAAGACTAATTTTTAGCTTAAATTTACCAAAATAAATCAGCTTTTTTCGTTGACATTATCTCAGTTACAAAGGCTAAGAATGTATTTTAACATGTAACAATTAATAGACACATTTTATCAAAACCGGAGAGTATCTGGATAATTTATGCAGTCACCTTAATTTACCCAAAGTAGATTACATCTGAAGTTAACTCATGCTTTGCTAACATACTACTGGTGTGTTTGTCATAAATCTGTATCTCTTGGTCCTACTAATCTATTTGACTTCACTTAATGTGCGTTTATTTTCTTCTTTCACTGTCATTTAGGGGTTAATTCTGTATTTGACTGCATTCACAAAAACCAAGCAGTTCACAGAAAGAATACTCCAAAGATTTATGTGAAATACACTGCTAATAATTTCCCCCTATTAACAGCAGGAGACCTCAATAACTCATTGTATTCTCATCAGTTTACACTTCAATAATTAAAATTAGAAAAAACCTACTACCATCACATAGCCATATTTTACTTATGCACATACATAATCTTGAATCCAACTGAAGATGATCCTGAAAGTAGGGGTAAACCAGTTAAAGCTGAAAAGAAACCTGTGTACATGTAGCTATGTAAATTCTTCCTCTTTTTCTACCACTTCTCCTGAACTTGCAGGGGAAGATTAAAAAAAAAAAATCCACTTTGCTTAGTTCCATCTTTATTCCCTTAAGTACATTCCTACTTCAGCTTCTTTTCTCAGGTTCAAAGCATTATATATTTGGGAAGGTTTAGATTAAAAAACACCAATAAGTATGTGGCAGGGAAAATTACTTTTATGCATTACACAAAATACATGTGAAAAAAAGTCTTCTAACTACAACATAACACCTCTGAGATTAAAAAAATAAACAAAAATAGGAGTAAAAGCAGCCAAAAAGATTCTGTCAATATATTTCTTTTCCCTTCTCAAATGCAGGTGTGTATGTGAGTGACATTGCTTTTATTTAGCATAAGTGGTGCCAAAGACAGGGCTACTTCTAAAAAAATATGTGTATGAATCTGTACTGGGCCTGGTTAGTATGGAGTTAATATTCCTCATAGGAGTCCGTATGATGCTCTGTATATACACATATATGCTCAGAAATGCAGGCCTATTTTATACATTTCTTTATATTTACTGGGAAAAAAACCCCTTGAGACAGAGTTAATTAAGCCTGCAAATCCAAACACTTTAAAGACTGGAAATACTATTTTTACAGAGCCTTTGAAATTTATGTGCATTCAAGCCGTGCACAAAATCAGGCGAAAGCCCTGTGGAGAAATGGCTTGTGAGCACGCAGTGAGATATCTTAACTCAGGTGCACAGCACAGATGTTACTGTTGTGTGACCAACTATAAATCTTGCATTTTCTAATGTCACACTGCCTACCTTTGCAAGCTGCAAACAATCCTGTGTAACACATTTGTTGTACCAAATCTCCTGAAATGTCTGACCCTTTTCCCATCAGTACTGCAACAACGACTCGCTGCTCTGGCACGAGTGGAAGAATTACATTTGCTACACTGAGCAGCAGTTTGAAGCCACAGTTCTCATGAGAGGCTGTGGCTGGGGCCACTCTGTGCCATACTTCAAGAATGGGGGACGTGGGGGCAAGGAAGGACATGGGTCAGCTCACCCCTCTCCTCACACATGAGGGACACTGACCCTCCTTCTAGGAGGGAAAGGTCACTGGATCCATGCACATAAATAACGGAGTCCTACAGGAAAAGCCAGACTCTCACCTATTTTGCTTCTTTTCCCTATCAAGACTATACTTGGAAAATGGATATCATCACTCTGTAAATGTGCTGGGCTAAAAGACAACCTTTTGTCATCATACATCCTTTAAATAAAGTTAAGAGAACATCTAGCCATTTCATACACTTTTGGAAAAGTGAGCAGTGAGCAAAGGAAAGAACTTATGTCTAATTTTTTAGGGAAAAACATTACATGGGAAAGCTGAGTTCTCTCTACAATTATAGATATATGATAACTCCCAACACAGTTTATATCTGCAATTATTTTGATGGTGTTATGATCTGGACCCCTCAGAATACTGAGCAATTATGGCACCATTTTCCTGAGAGTTCCAGTGAGAGAAGTTGTAATTTTTTCTTGACATTTTACAAATCAGACAGATATATGTCTCTCCCTAGGGGACAGAGGATATATTTTTAGGCCAAATAAGTACAGTGGCACGCTCTCACTTCATGATACTTATTATGCCATGGTAATTTAGGATTGTTCAGCTAATAAATCACGTGGCTCAGATCACTTGTCACTTTGTAGTTGCTAAAATGAAAGAAAATTTCATGCAAACTCTCTCAGCAATTATACAACCGCTGCTAATAGCAAAATGCAACATGCTTTCTCCTGATCATTATTATTGACAGCTGCAGACATTTTAAAACAACTTGTTACAATTAAAAGCAAATAGTTCTGTGAGCTTTGGAATTAATGGCCTAATTTCCAATGGATTTATATCTCACGGTTACAAGGCTAAGGGCTGATTATTTGCTGCAGGATGTTGCTACTCAGCAGGGAGTAATCCCTCAGGCTACAGCAGCACTTTTTCCTTGCCCTGTGAAAGTTTTCTTATGGGCAGAACATTTAGCAATCTCTCTTGTTCTCTCTCTATCTGTTTAATCAGGTGTGAGTTCACACAGTATTCTCCCCCTTAGCTATGACATGTCCCGATTTATTAACCTCTATTCAGCCACTTCTTTTCATAAAACCTTCGGGAACAATTATCATCTTTGAGCCCTCCTACCTTCTGCCAAATTTAGTTGAAATTGACCTACAAGTGCAGATGACTTCGCAGGCAGCCAGAGAGACACACACAAAAAGATCACAGTAGCCTCATTTCCTTAGGAGATCAGGCTAAAATCCAATTTAGCCATTTATTCAGACTCTGTCCTACTGCATCTACAGCCTGTGCTCCACTCAGAAACAGCACTTGTTGCTAATGGAAGCTGTCAATGACCCTGCATTGACAAACTGCCACCAAAGTGCTCTTGATGTGATTTATTCCTGCCGTCATTAACTTCACAGCCCACTAGCTGAAAGAAGGTGATGACTTCCCAGACAGACAGGAAAAGACAGGCAGAAATAGCAGCAGCAGGAGCAGACTCGGTGATGATGGGTGGAAACAGGTGACAGCCTGCACTCTCACTTCAGGACAGATATAGCACAACAGGGGATTTAAAAGGAAGTAGTTGTAAATTGGAAAGAGGGGACTATAGGGAGGTTCACAGCATATGGTCAGGTTTCTGCTTTTCTGCTTGTCTCTTACTCTAAGTTTATTCCTACTTTTTCTCATCCCAGGCTGAATATTTTAAGGCTCCATTCAGAAGCCTTACCTTTTTTTAGGGTTTGCCTTGAAAAATCCTTCAAGCAGGTCATGCAAGTGCCAAATGGCAAGAGCCTACTAAGAAACACAAGGGCCATGTTTCCATGCCCCTTAACTGTCTAGCTGGGTATCACACAGTTCTCTGGCTCCTCCTAAAAAGGTGTCATTGGTAGGGTCACAGGGGACTGAGATCATGCAGACAAAGCCAACGCTGATTCATCATGACCTCCAAACAGCTAGCAGAGGTCCCTGGCACACTAACTGCTCTTGAAATCTGTTCCATCCATGTGAAATCCCAAGGGACCAAAGGCATGCAGACACTGTGTTGATATCCCTTGCCTATGTGGTCTCACCTCCTGTGGAAGGGGGTTCCTGGGAGCTTAGCACTAGAACTCACACCAGCTCTTTGTTTCATTTAAATTCTCCTCATGATCCTTTCAGCATAATGCCTTTGTAAAGCTAGCAATAAGTGTGGGAAACACATATTGAACTTCTCTATGTATTTGACCAAGAAGAATTATCTTTCTTTGTCATAAAAGCCTACTTTGTTCTACTTGCTAGATAAAGACCACGAAATGAGAAGCAACAAAAATGTAAAATATTCTTTTAAAAATAATTAAAATTACAAGCAACTTATTAGAAGAGCCATATTTTCACTTTCATATTAACTTCTGTAAGTGAAGTATCAGTAATTTACTGCATATTTGAATCACCATGTTCTAAACATTCAAATGACAAAGGAGACAAAAGGTTTATAAAAATCTCAGAAGAGTGACAGAAAAACTAGAAGCAACTTTTTTTACAAAGACTCTTAGTTATTGGCAAATGCTTCTTAAATTTAAATTTAAGAAGCATTTGCCAATAAATGAGAAGAAGCATTTGCTCCTTAAAATGTAAGGAAACCTTACATTTTACCATAAAACAATGAAACAAGCATAACAAAACCACAAATTCATGGATCCAACATCAGAGGAAAACACACAGGAATTTTTTCAGTGAGTTTCAGAACAGGAATAGGGATGAGAAGGGGAGGTAATAAAAGGTAGAACAGTTCCATGTGATCAATACTTTAGTTTCATATGACTAAAAGCATGGTGTCTGCTTACCTTTCACAGCGTGGTCCCACGTAGCCAGCTGGGCATTCATCACACATTAATCCACGATGTCGGTCAAAATGACACGTTGGGCTAAAGCTGTGTTGTTGAAATTGAGAAAGAAGAGGGACAAGGAAGAAATATAAAGAAAACATGGTTAGCAGCATAGCTCTCTTCCCACTTCAGAGATTGTTAATTTGCAAAACAGTGCCCAGGAAAAGTGATTCTGCTCTAGGACATGGGGCTTAAGTTCGACTCCAGCAAATTGAATTTGGAATGACTCTGCTATTTCTGCGACACTGAATATAGAGCAGCGGATGGCAGCATCCCAATAGCCTGTTATTACGAGACTCGAGCCTGCCAGTGAGTGGTCTGGATACCATTAAAAAGGCAGGAATGTACAGCTGCTTGTTTGTGCCCCCGAGGGCCTGGCAAAACAATCTGTGCCATAACGTGGCCCCTATATAAATCTTTCTGAAGGACAACCGATTAAAAGCTCAGTTAACTTTGTGTATAGTCAGCTGTGAAAGGAACCCAGTGAACAAGAAAGGGGAGGGGCAAAATGGGAAATATCTGGTACAGCTTCCCAGAGAGTGTATTTGAGTTAATCGAGTGCCAATGACCTCAAGCAACAGGCCACACAGGCATGTTGAAGTTTAAGAATAGCTTGCAGAAAGCTTTACCTCTTTGCTATGCTCTAATTATTTTTGGCTGGTTTGGGGGTTTTTTCCTCCTTTTTTTTTTAAATAAGGATACTGTTGCTATTTGCAAGCTCTGCATCTCAATGCCTGTGTTTAACTCTGAACTGTGTTCCTTCACTGTCAGCATCTTTCTCCCTTAACCCACTTGTCTCAAGAAACCTCCTGACACACTGAAAGATATTACACAGAAGAAGAGGCAATCTGGTCTCCTGTAATTCTGCAATGATTATTAGAGACAGAGACATATGAGCATCTTTACAAAGCCTCGTCTAAATAATGGCAATCAATTCTGGTCAACTAAATAGAAAAATAGAAAAAGGGAAAAAAAAGGAATAAAAGACTGGGTGTAGGTGCACAGCAGAATGACTATTCAAAGGGGGAAAACAAAGCACCAGTGTGAAAAAAAGATACTAAATTACCTTTTATAACCTAGGAAAAGAGAATATGAGAAGCAACAGAATTGCTCCAACAAAGACAGCAGAAGGAAGGTATATTCAAGGTAACAGCGCATGCTACAAAATGAACAAATAGACATAATCCGACCTTGGGTATATTAAAGAAGGATATACCATGATGGCTTCTGGAAAGTAATTGGCCCAGGGAGGACAGAAAAGCTTAATTAGCATCATTTAATGTGATTAGCTGATGGTGACTGGATCCCACTTCTCAGGAGTCATCCATCCTGTGATCTGTCCTCAGCTATTCTTTATTCTGTGTTATCCCACAAATATAAGAAACCAGTAAGAAAAACATGGGATGGTCAAGTCCAATAAATAAAGACAGGTGCTGGCATTTTTCTCTTTCCAGTAAGAATTATGTTTGTGTTATTTTGCAACTTAAGAATAGGTTCACAAATGGATGAAGAGTCAGTTGAAGAAACAAAAATTGTTCATTCTATTCTTTAAATGCAATGAAAGGACACATTATCATTGAATATAACCAGCAGCACCTGACTTACTTCAAATAAGTTCCTGCTTGTCAGTCCCAACCTCATTCTTTCCAAGAGCTTCATGGGAAACTTTGTAGAGATGCTATCACAGCTCATTATAGCATTGTACAAAATTGACTGTACCAAAGTTCCACAAAGAGCTCTGAATTTAATTGCATAAATTTTAAATATAATAATGATAATAATTGTAAGGATGATGATGATAATAATAATAATGATAATGTACTTACTACTACTAAGCAATAATGATGAACAGTAGAACTTTTATGTTTTAAGGGTTATTCTCAGACCTTGCCTCCTTGATTCTTTCTGTGACTTAATAGCTGGACCACATTTCAACAATAAACATTAATATATTGAGAAATACCCATCTGCATGATGTAAAGGAAATGTATGATAGCAGGCTGAGAAAAGTTTGTCTTCCTGATTATTGAGAATCTCATTACTCACTAATGCTAAACACTAATGAACTGTGAGGATTGATTTGTCAAAAAGTGCTTCAAAAAAATAGTAGTTGCCCTCTTGATTTATCATTGCTCTTTAAGGCTTTCCCATATGGCACCAACTCTAATACGAGTCAGGACACAGGACAAGTATGAATATACAGTATGGGTATGCACATGATAAGTCTGTGTTGGGAGACAGGGCATCCTTAAAGCTTCCTAGAGTGTTATAGAAAATGTCCCCTGACAATATGTTTGTGATTTTATCTAATTCTCCAAGAAAAAATTAAAATTCTGAGACCAACCCAAATTCTCAGTTCACGCGCTACGAGTTTACTCCCGACCTTCCCAGGCTGAGTGAGAGATCTTCTATCTCCCATTTCCAGTGATAAAGAATTCTTGTCAAAGTCTTTGCTACATATATTAAATTTATGCCTACATCAAGAGAAGAGCAGTAATTATCCCAAACACCTATTTGTTAAAAATTATGGGGAAAAAAAAATTTCCTTTGAAACTGCTTGAGGACTAAGAATGTTAGAACAGTTTCTAGGAGCAGTATCTTTACAAGAACACAGGACAAAGGAGTCGTGTGCATTGCATAGACAATTTATAACATGGGTATTGATTTAATCTACATCACATAAGCAAATATATGAAGATATATGCAAGAAGAAGAAAATACAACCTAGGATATAGGAAACAAGCTCAGACAACTTAATTTTAGATTCCTGATTTGGCCAAGTGCTCTTTTCTGACATATGGCAAGCCATTTATGACTGCTGTGCTTCAGAAGGCACATGATTGGCTTCAGTGACTGCATATGGAAACTCCTGCCATTAAGAAACAGGAAAGGGAATTAGCAGTAGCTAAATCCACTGAAGTCAATGACAGAACAACACAATCACCACATCATTTCTACAACTGTTAGAACAGTTCTCCACTGTGGCATTACAAAGGTGGTGTGAGAAGAGTGAAGGGAACCATGATAAACATCATGAATAAATGAGACTCTGCTATGAAATACAAAACTTATTTCTTAATAGAAATACATCTCACAGGCTCATTACATGGACAATATTCTCTGTGCAGTGGGAACTTAGTATTAAGCTTAGAAACTTACAAATATCCTGTCATATCATGTTAGGAATTAAATACTTCAGGAATTAAAATCTATACACAGCTATTTATAATAAATTGAACATACAATTAGTCACTTGTTCAGTTACTCAGAAAGAACATGACATATCCTACATCCGTACAGTGACATGAACTTGGTAAAAGTTTGTTTTTCACACAAAGGTATCTGAATTGTTTGAAAATATTATCCCTAGAATAACAAAATCATTGGCAACTAAGTAAGAAAGCATAGAAGTATTTTAATAGGATTCAGATAGCACATTAAATCTTTAAAAACTCTTTTTTCCTCATAAAGAAATTTAATAATTGGTTTAGACTGTAAAATCAGGAGAGCTTGAACCTTACAGCGAGTTCTACAAAGCTAAACTTTGTAGACTTCAGGACTCACACATTTTCACAGTTCAAAGAACATTTATATTGTGTTTTTGTTCTGTACTTATTATATTTTTCAAGAAAACTAAATATTAGAAAGGGGACTGTTAACTTCACAAAGGGAAAGTAAAGCACCCAGAACCACGATGCCTGTGTAATGGAGTCTCCAGGCATTTTGCCAATCATAACCTAAATTTAATCTATTTGACTTGGTTTGTTGCACATGTGTGCAAGACAGAAATGTGATAGTGTTTTTCCTTCTTTGTCAGCACAGAGTTCTCAAACAAGAGACAGATAATTGACTACTGAGGCAAGGAAATACCAAGTAATGAGACTGTCAGAGGAACCATGCCTGAGCAGCAGATATAATAAACCCATATATATGTATCTAATAAAACCAACTCAAGAGCTGTGTTAACAGGAAGGCAGGCTCCCATTCTACAATCCCCTGGAATTTCTGCTCATAAGGAATTATATACTATTCCTGCTCTGATCAGTGCAATTTTAATAGGATGCAATGCCACAGACAAGATTCAGAACAGTTTTATTCAGGTATATAATGTAAAATGCTTTTGATACTATTATTTTCCAGGTACTGCCTGTGACAAAACCAATGAAAAAATGTTCAAGCCACTTTGTCTATTTATTAAGTTAAGCAATGGAGCAGCATAGACAAGCTTTTGTAATGAAGGAAACTTTGGTTCTTAGATCAGAATTTTGAATAACTTTTCACTTTTTTTTTGTTTAATAAAACAAATTTACAGTATTTTTTCTGAGACATGCTGACAAAATATTTTCACTTACAAGATCTAAGGATGAATTCAAATTCCAAACAAATCACATTATGTAGACTGAGAGAAAAGGAAAAGTAAAAGCAGAAAAAACTCACATGTCAAATCTGCCAATTCCGCTTTAAAACTAGAAACAACTACCCTTATGGAGGACAAAAAAGAAAACGCTAGCTATTAATGTGAAAAGCAATCATCCAAATTCTGTGTTGTTCGTTCTGCCTTAGTCTCATCCAGATTTTGTTTTCATCTGCCTACTCTGTACAACTGTAAAAATAAAAGTTTATATTGCAGAATACATTATACAATTGAAGGAAAAAAATATCTCAAGCATACCTGTAAAAATATAAATTAAGAAATAATGCAATTTACTAAGGAAAAGTACAATATGCAATAAATGCAGAACTTACTTGTTAGAAGGTATATTTAGGGGGCAAGCACACAACTGACAATCTTCAGCTGTCCCTTTAGTTGCATCACCATAGAAGCCAGGCAGGCATCTATCACAATATGAACCACCTGTGTTGTGTTTGCAGTCCTAAAGAGAAGATGTAAATACAAACTGACAATTAGACAACTTATATGGAAACATAAGTTTCCATAGGTATAAGGTCTGCAACATTTATCCTTATTTTCTTCTGCTTGTTGAGAAACAGTTCTACAGGTCAGCTGTCCAAATCAGAGCTTCATATGCTCTTGTGGACAACTTTATTCCATGTAAAACAAAAAGAATATTTGACAGAAAACCTTTAAATTTACACCGCACAACAGCTGTATTATTGTTTTAGCTTGCTAAAACCAACTTTCAAAGCAGCAGAAGACTGGTCTAGTATTGCAGTCTTGCAACAGGCCATATTTTGTGACAAACTGTTTTCAGATGTTGATTCCAAAAATACAGCCCACATGATAAAATTTATAAAAAATTAATTATTACTTTTGACATATATGTGCGTTAGTTCATTTTACAAGGTACAGGGCTAGCAATATTTGTAAACTGTAGCAAAGCCTGAATTTCTTAATTTTTATTTGCTAGAATAGAATCCAACCTCAATTTCACAAGTAGAAGGAAGGACAAGCATGCCATGTATAGGGTGCTATCCAACACTTAGTGTTCATCTATGTGACTGCATAATAGGAGAGAAATTAAGCTGAGCATATGAAACACGCAGAACAAAAATGGCACTACTACATTTGCATTTTTGTATATAGCTTTTGGCTGATCTCAAATTAAGCAATCTTTTAGTAAAATGGAAATCAGACTCTAAGAAAAAGCTTCTCATGATGACTAGTAAGAACCAAGTTTTAAAGAGTAATTACCCTTTCTATTCTTTTTCCCTCTCAACATATAGGATTTAGAAACTCTATGTAATTTCACAGAATCCATAATAGATTCAGAAAAATTACTTTTCTGGCTTAATCTGTTTCCTTTCTTCACCCTGCATTACTAGCACACCACAGTATTCCTTTCACTGCTATTTCACACAAGACACCCAAGAGTAGCCCTTTCATAATGCAGAAACAGAGAAAGCAGACAGAATGGTTTTGAGAGTTAAATGCCATATTAATGTGCTTGGTATGGACTGAAAAAAGGATTAAAAGACCATATGCCAACTTCAAAAGGCCAAAATGAAAGCCATGACAGAGATTTTTGTTAATAGGGTGTGTTCTGCTGCGTTTTAGACTATTGGCCAGATCAAATCTAGAATGTTTCATCCAAGCTGCAGCTTAAGAACTCTGAAGGTTTGTTTTCCTTTGGGTTTTTGTTTATTTGTGGGAGTTTTTTTGTTTGTTTCAGGTTTTTGTTATGTTTGGTTTTTTTTTTTTCTTTTAAGTGTGGGCACTTTCAAATTTAAGGTTTAATTTAAAATTGTTTTTTAGGAACACTTTAAAATTGTTTTATCATTTCAGTAAGTAATGCATATGGTACTGATTGCTATTTAACAGCCTTACTGACTGGAAGACATAATTTATCCTCAGTAAGGAATCAGACAATATTCTAAGGAACACTGATTCCTTTCTCACAGCTTTCCAGAATTGCAATGATTTGTACAAAGCTTTTTTTGCACTGTGCTCTGCACCCGGGCACCTGAAAAAGCACAATATCCTTTTTAGGCATGGGGGCACTGGTGTCAAAAGCATTTCCCTTCAGAAATACTGTTTGTTGTTTTAAAGGGTGCTTTCTTACTGCTAGTGCATACAATCAGCACATATTTGAAATGAAAGCCTCAATCACAATACTGTATTTTAACATAGTTTGGAGATTGAGAGCTAATACCAAATTATTGAAACACTTAATCAATAAAATTACAGCTTTAGAACAGCCAGCTGGGTTAAAATCAACTTCCATAAGTTAACTAATCCATTTGATTGGTATTTCAAGCATTGACATTCAAAAAGAATCTACCAGCCATACCAAAAAAGTAGCCAGGGACAATATGCTTTTTAAAGAAGATGTGACAAAAATAATTTAAGTGTTTCAAAAGAAAAATCCTCTGCAATTCAACTTTTTAAAGACATCATGTCAAATTATTTGTACTTTTTCTGAAAAATAATGGATTCTTCTTTTGTGATAAGTTTAGCTTTAAATATCCTCAGACATATCTTAACGTTTTTGAAGAATATGAACAGTTTATATGTCAAGGATGTTATTAAAGTGAGAGAAGCTAATACACTACTTTAAAGCTTCACATCTCTTGCTGAGTGGTACTTGCAGGTTCTGCTTTTTTAAAGTAAAACACCTGAAACCTTCCATTTTGTAGGAAAACATTTCTTGTTACAAAGACATGACCACCTTCACTTTGATGAAGTATTTTCTGGCACTTTAACATTAGTCATTTCCATGTATTGTGTCTCATCCTACTCTATTCAGACCCCTGTGTCCAATTCCTCACAATCACAGAATGATAGAATATCCACAGCAGGCAGGATCATGGAGTCTAACTCCTGTCCCTGTGCAGGACTCCCCAGGAGTCACACCATGTGCCTGAGAGCATTGTCCAAACACTTCTTGAGCTCTGGCAAGGCTGCTGTGACCACTGCTCTGGGGAGCCTGTTCCAGTGCCCAACCACCCTCTGGGTGAAGAACCTTTTTCTAATACCCAACCTAAACCTCTCCTGACACAAGTCCAACCCATTCATTAAAGCCCTGTCTCTGGTCACCACGGAGAAGAGATCAGTGCCTGCCCCTCCTCTTCCCCTGATGAGGAAGTTGTACCTGCAGTGAGGTGTCCCCTCAGTCTCCTCCAGGCTGAACAGACCAAGTGACCTCAGCCACTCCTCATAAGGCTTCCCCTAAAGGCCCTTCATCATTCTCATGGCCTTCCTTTGGACACTCTCTAACAGCTTAATGTCTTTTTTATGTTGTGGCACCCCAAACTGCACACAACATTCAAGGTGAGGCTGCCTCAGTGCAGAGCAGAGCGGTACAATCCCCTCCCTTGCCTGTCTGATGTCACCCCATTCACTACAACCCTCTGTGCCCATCCCATGAGCCAGTTGCTCACCCATTGCATGATGTGTTGATCCAGTTGTGCGCTGGACATTTTGTCAAGAAGGAATCTGTGAGAGATGGCATGAAAAGCTTTACTGAAATCCAGAAAGATTTCAACTGGCTGCCCTTGATCACCGAAGTGGGTTACCTTGTCATAAAAGAAATTTGATAAGCCAGATTCTCCCCCCATGAGGCCATTCTGGCTGTGGTCGATGGCTGCACCATCCTCCAGGTGTTTTTCAATACCTCCCAAAAAACTCTTCTCTGTATTTTTACTGTACACTGAAATGAGATTGACAGGCCAACAGTTTCCATGCCATCCTTCTCAACCTTTTTGAAAATTCAAATGTTAGCCAGCTTCCTCTCAACTAAGGTCTTTCCATATTTCCAAGGCTGTTCAAAAATGACTGAGAGAGGTCTCAGGATGACATCAGCCAGCTCTTGGAGTATTCCTGGATGAATCCCATCAGACACCATAGACTTATATGGATTCAGTGGATGCTGCACTAGTTCAGAGTACACTGAGAGTTTATCATGCTCACAGCCATGGTCCCAGCTCAAGGCACTGGGACCCCTTTAGCCCATCATCAATGCTGGAGATAAGGAAAGAAAGAATGAAACATCTCTGCCTTGCCTCTATTCCTGTTTGTGAGGGGACCATCTTCACCCTGTAGTGGGCCAATGTGATTTCTGCACTACCCCTTGCTATTAACTTATTTAATCCACTCTTATTATTGCCCCCCCATATTTACATCCAGCCTCAACTCCAGTTGGGCTTTGACCACACCATATTTTCCCCTAAAGAGGCAAGCAGCATTTCTGTATTCCTCCCACATCACCTGACCCTGCTTCCACCACATCCTTTTTTGCCTTATCTCCAAAAGAAGATCCCTGCTCAGCCAAGCTGGCCTTCTGCCTGTTTGACATCTGCCATTTTGGAATTGCCTGCTCCTGTGCCCTTAGGAGGCAGTGCTTAAAAAGTGACTAGTACTGATGGTCCCCAGCATGTTCAAAAGCAATTAATTGATTTTTAAATCTAAAAACAAACAAAAAAAAAGAAAACCCCACATATATAGGACCAAAATCTGAGCATGCCATACTGTGAATGTTAGTTTATCTGAGAAATAATGATCCTGTGTATCCTATACTTTTCTCCCTGAGCCAGTTTGGACCTTACAGGACAAAGAAAAAGGATTATGTAGTATGTGGATGTGACCTGATCTGCCTGTTCTCTTTAGTGATGCATTAAACTTCTTGCTAATCTGCCACATTTACAGATCAGTACTGTAAGTACTGAAGTAGACAAGGCCTTCTAAAAATATTGTCAACCCTCACGAAAGATTTGTGCTTTCTTGATATCAATTGGCTGAATCTCAGTTTGAAACTTGCCAAATATACAGCAATGGTTTTGAACATCATCTGGTATGAGCAATGTCTAATTATACTGAGATAATTTCTTTAAAGCATGCTTAAGCCTCTCATGTCTTAATTTCAGGTTCATAGGAAAACTGTACAGGTTTTTTTCACGTCATGAGACTGGGTATAAAATGCATTGTGATCAGCTTCTCTAACCTGCTCAGTACACTGTATCTGCCTTCTTTTTATTCCCATGGAAATAGAGGCTGTTCCAACACATTGATCTAGTGGTTTGGTAAAATCCATGGGTTTTTTTCACAGATCCATAGGCTTTGTGTCCAGGAACAATTTCATGACCAAATACTTATGCTTTCAATTCCAAAATCATTTCAATACAATGATTTCAATTGTATCTCACGCTATTTTGAATGCATTAACTTTCTGTACCTCTTTTACCTCTGAACATCTTTAAACTTCAGTTAGACAACCTCTGTGTAATTAAAACCGTGGGATTTATTTTTGTCCAGAAGTTTTTATATGACTCAGACCTTGTTCCTCACAAATTTCCATGTTGAAGTCCTGGAAAGTGTTTTCCACCATTTCCTCCTGAGCCAGCTCTCCCTTTTTTGAAGAAACCAAATGAACTTAATGCCCAATATTAGGGAACCCTAAATTCACACTGAAAACCACTACAGCACATGCAGCTGAGTGTATATGAACATGGAAAGAAACATTTAGAATAGAATGTTAGTGATGAAAATAAAACCTTATACAGGGATTATGACAGATCCAAGATAGCACATTTGGCATGCTGCTGCCCTTCCTCAGGATACCTGTCACAGAGACAACCAGGGAGGCTGTTAAAGCCAGCTAAAGAAAGCAAGTCTGGGTGCCTATTTTAGTATATTCCTGAGCTGTCTAGACCAGACAATGGTATTCTGCCTCTGGAAGCATGAATAAGCTCATCTAGCATTTTCAAACTACCGTAGTGTCAAGATGAGCAGACATTTCCCTTTCCTGGTGTAACAATACAAATGTAATCAGGATGTTGCAAAGGATTTACCCATCTTCACTTGAGTGAAAGCCTGTACTGCATTTATCTAGGACATATAATTTTTTTATGGTGGATATGAAGATGGGTAAAGACATTTTGTTGCTCTGGTGACAAACACTGTCTCAAGCACACATCCACCAGCACTGACCCCGGCCTCATTCTACATGGTGTATGCTGTTTATACACAGAGGAATACAATATGAAAAGGATGCCACTGGGGATGGCCCACTTAGGGCAATTTGACCATATCTTTGGGGCTTACTACTTTCTCTGGGCTTACTAATAGGAGCAGAGTATCCTGCAATGAATGGAACACCTTGACATGTGCTTGCTTTTCGCAAGGTTTAGGTTTGACCAACCTACTAAAGCTACTGTAAATGTGTGTGTGTGATAGTACAAAAGAATATTTCTGAATGTTCCAAATTGCCCTATGTACCAAAGCAGTTATGTATATCACAATGGTAACGAGCACGAGGTATTGTGCAGCTCTCTGTGGCTGCTCTAGGGATCAAAGGGCTTTGCAGGTTACTGCAAGATATACGTTAAAATGAGCTTTTTATACAGGCCTGTGTCGAAGCAGATGATTTGAGCTTTTATCATGAGTCAAAAACACATTTCAGCTTCTTTTCAACTACATTTCAAAGCTAAGGAAGAGCTAAAAGAAGTATCATATCAGTAAATTAGATGCCTAAATTGTCTGTTGTATTACTGAGAAAACACCATGAATAATAATAAGGAGGCCAAAAGGCTGTGTAAACCTCAATAGAAAGAATGCCTTTGATGTGAAACATTTCTCTTTTTCAGCACTCAGACTTCTCTCTCTTTCACTTCAAAAGGCTTATGATCCAAATTGAATAGCAGCGTTTAATAGCCTGCATGGATACTAACCGATCCGACTTACAGCGCTTTCAAAGTTGTAAGAAAATCCAGAAATTATTTTAAGCTCCCTGTGCACCTCTTCTCTATAGCCTGATCTAGTATAAGCTACAGAAGAAAAAATGCAAAGTGTTTTATAATGTGTATAGATGAGAGTGCATCTTCAGCTGGTTATTTTCCACTTCCTTGTCAGTGCTGTGTTCTCTTTCACCAGCACCCTTGGAACATCAGAAGGGGGAGCTCCGCTGCCTGAGTCAACAGCTCACTCCAACCAAAAAGCACAAAAAGCAATAGGCAGCCTACATGGCCTTCTCTTTTAGCCAGGCTGGTGCTACAGACAAAAATAAAGAGGGAAGCTGTGCAGGGGCTAAAATGTGAAGACACAGAAGCCAACAACCTCAGAACTTACATCTGGCTATGGACCCCTAAGCAAAATAGTCAACAGTTATGGCATACCTTAAACAAGATTGCTCCTTTCTTTTCTCTCCTCTTAATTCATTTTATCCCACACGAATATTATAAACATTGTAGCTGGAGAATACGGTCATTAATGCAAAAAAAAATTTGTCAGGAAACACAAATCCACATTACCCTAGTGATAAACATTTTCACTGAGTATTAAGTGAAAGATTCAAAACACGACTGTCACGTCAAACATGTTTTTCATTCTAGGTACTTCTTGGAGACTTACAGTATAATTAAATTGAGAATAATTTTAAGCTTCTATTCATGAAAAAGCAATTTGAAAAATCCACTGATCCACACATTAAGGATATCTTGTTTTGCTCTGCAATGCAATTAAGCATCTTCTATGAGCAAAACAGGAAGAACAGTAATAATTCCAAGTGCCAAATTATATTGGAAAAAGCTTGAATTTTCATTTTGGCATTTTCCCAGCAGGTTTTTCTTAAGGAAATAAAAGGGAACATTTAGAAACATGCACATTACAGAGTCTGCTTGAAATTCTGCAGGGAAATGAGAGTATATCCCACTAAACTGGCACTGGCTTAAATTGTGCTTCTGCAAGACTAATGAAATTAGACATGTTGTTTCAAGCTTTATGCCATGTCAGACAATATAAAACTAAAAATGCCCTTGAGTCAATCAGAAAAGTATATTCAGCATAATTCACCCATTCCAAAAGGCTACTGAACAGGCGGGAAAACAGTGGTGTGCTGGTAGGCTTACTATGGATAATATCACAGATTTAATTGCTGAATTAGTAGGTAAAATCTCCGTAGTCTACAAGAAAAAAAAAAATTGATTTAACTGAGATCATGGTTTTATTATTTTTCTGAAGTATAATTCATTAAGTGTTCCTTCAAGGTTTACTATAAATTTAGAAGCAGGAAGGCATTAACAATATCTTCTCATCAAACTAAAACAGAATGCACAGTTACCTGCCACATACCATAAACTGAATATACTGCAGGAGACAAATGGCTGGGGAAGATAAATCTTGCATGAAAATTCATACATTTGCTGCTTTCTCAATGCCGTACCTTGAAACGATTGTATTTTAAAACATAGATCCTATGTGATAAAGAAAATCTTTTCTTTCCTTTACTGTTAAAGACACCATATCTTGGTGTGAGGGGATCTTTAACCTCAACATAAAGACCTCTTCTATTACTCACTGGCTTTTTGATTCTTCATTATTCCAGGTGTCAGAGGTCACTAATTCAGTTGCACAGGTATATTGGGTTGATGTTGGCCATGTCCATTGTTTCCTGCAGGGACACTTACCACACATGCTCCTGTGATGTCATCACACACATCTGCATGACCAAAGCACGTACAAGGTGCACAAACTCCACCAAAGATCGTGCCATTCACACGCCTGTGTCGAGGCCAGCACGACTGCAAGGAGAGTTACATAAAAAGTTAAACTCCAGTTTGAACAGAGGAAGGAATGGGATTTTTAAATTTTCATTGGATTTGATGCTTGCCCACACAACAAACATACTTGCCAAATAAACAAAAAACATCAACATTTCTCTAGAAAATTCTTCTTTCTGATGCTGTGGCTTTGCACTGACCTTAGCTTTAGCGGCAGGTGTGAGATTAGAGGAAGCTTTAACTTGATCATTCTTCTGAAATGGTAAAATAAAGCAGAGAAATGAAGAACTGAAATATGACAGCATGAAAGCAAGAGGCACAGACTGAAAAACAGCCAGAAGGTGAAATAGTGAAGGAGAGAGAAGGAGGAAAAACGTCAAAACAACAAAAATGTTCTCTGAGAAGTTCAGGCACAAGGAGCAATTAAAGTGCCATTTAATCTTGTTAGGACTCCAGCAAAATGCTACACTGAAATAAAGCACAGGCTGAAAACTAAGCTATTCATTTATTTACAAATTGTGTTCCTTAAAGGATAGTGATTTCCCTTTAAGAAACTGCTCTGATATTTTTTATTTTTTTTTAAAGTAAAATTCAAATCAATATTAAATGTATGGCCAGTAATTTTGTAGGATGTAGGAAAGGTGACACCATGCAACTGTGATTCATCAGCAAAAATACAGCTACTCCATTTGCTCATAATAAGATGTCAAGCATCAGTCTTCCTTACTATATATTTCACAAATTACTTTATAGGGTTTTTTTTTTAATGGCTTTATAGCAAACTATCCTTCTACAGTAGGACTGCTCATGTGATCCAGCAATTTTGCATAAGATTAAAAAAAGTGCATGATAGATTTGTGACCTTCAATAGCATCTGGATAATACAAAGAGAAAGTTTAGCACTGACAGAATATCAGAAGAGTCATTTCATAAAGAAAATCCTTTCCCCTCCACATACACTCTCAGGAAAGGTAACAAGCAGGCTCTTCTTTATATTAACAAAGATGTCCCTTTTCGTCCTACTCTTGAAAAATTGAAAGCAATCTAAAGGTTAATTGAAATTATTCTTTAAAAAAAATCCAAAACCTGAGATATTACCCTTATTTTCATTCTTTACACATATTTTTACATTCCTAAAAATACCCTGTAAATACAAAAAAATAAAAATCTAAAGTTATAAAATCCAGAACCCAAAAACAGATTAAATGAAATTGCTGTATTTTTCTTCTTGTGGCATAAGATGCAAAGGGTTTTTACATAAATCTATAAATCTTTTCCCTCTTTTGGTGACTGAAAATAATCTGTTGTGCACAGATACGAATGATATTGCTCAAGACAGGGCTCCAAAAGTCACTAATTTTAAGAGCTTAGACATGAAATATCAATAGAAGGGCTCAGAACAATACCAAAAGATTACAGACTGAGGTTTTAAGAAAATAAATCATGTAACTGTCAACAGCTGAGAAAGTTCTTGACCATCATAGTGAAGCAGGTTAAGCACAACTCCTTCTGCATCAGAACTGAAAGAGTACAGAGAATGGGAACCAATCTGAGGGAGAAGAGCAATTAGATGTGAAGATGTTGACAAAGACAAAAAAATTCAACAGTGGAGCAAAGTAACTACCACAAAGGGGTCCAATTGGTATCAGAAATTTAAAATTATATCTGCTTTACCTGTCCTTATGGTGTTTCTACACACACAAAAATGTACAGACTTTTATTTGGCCAGTCTCTTAAAAAATAAATAACTGAATTTACATAACGGAAAAACTTAAAAGAGACAGCATAATTTAAGTGGGGTTGGGTGTCTTTGGAAGACTGATCATGTCAAAACCTTCATAGCATGAAAATAAGAAAATAATAGTTGTTTTTAGTGCAGCTGCATCTATGCCAGGTACCATATCATCATTATACAGGAGACAAATACATACATTAAATCAAATAATGAAGAGAAAATGGAACTGAAAAACTGTACAAAATCAATAAAATACGACACTCTGCTTGGTTGAAACTGGCAGAAGTAAAATGAATGAGGCTGAAAGTACACAGAAGAAGAAACAAAAATGGTAACTGGGAAAAAAAAGGGGTTTTCAACTTCTCTTTCTATACTTTCTTAACTGCTGTCTGCCTGCAAATCTTAAACTTCACTTTCTTTTTTTCCTATGCCCACTAGCATGTATAGAAACTTTAAATGTTCAGCTACATATATATGTGCTTTCTCTTGTGGAGTATGATCTTAAATATGTATCAAATTTCAGGGACTGCTTATGACTGAAGAGAAGGTTTAGCACTGAAGGACATAATGTTGGACGTAATGTTGGAAAATTTCAGCAACACCAAGACAGGAATTCTTCCCAAGCCCTTCAGCTTCTACAACAAAAGTAGATACTGAAATATCTGCAATCAGGGCCTTTCCAATTACTCTCTTGGACATAAGGCTTAAATCTGCTCTGGGAGAATGAATGGACAAGTAAAAAATAGTGTGAAACACAGTGATACTGCATCTAGCATTTTTCTTAAAATAATTTAACAGACAGACAATTGCCTGGCTTTAAAATTATTTCTCAGCTGAGGTAAAAAATATTCTTCTCCACTTATTTTTCCATCTGTACCATTTTGGAAGTGATAGGAATATCCATTCATTCCTTCGGGCCTTCTTTCTATGTTAGCTCATCTAGCCCCAGCAACAAACAACCACACTTGGCATGAGACTAGACTCTAAAACCTAAATATCACATATAACCATGAAAATTTTTAAAGAAAAAGAGAGTTGACAAGCAAATGCCTAGAGTGCCTGTGTAAATGGCATACTGTTTGTAGTTTTGTGAAGCAGAGCATCTTGGTGTTTGAAACTATTTCCTTAGAGGCAAAGCTTTTGAAGAATGTTTTTTGGCTTCTATTCACCCCAAGCAATGCCCACGTGAGGTAGTTAATCACACGAAGACTTGTATGAACACATTCTGTGTGAACCAGAATGTGAACTTCCCTTAGTTAAGGAAGTGGGTATTTTTCTGAGCATTCTTATTTGTTCCATTATTATCTGTTACAGGAGCAAAACAACGTGACACAATCCTCAGAAGAACACATGCAATTCTCAACAACTCCAAGGCAAATGGCAAAGCCCTGGGAAAACAAAAGAAATTCAACCCCATTAATTCAAATAAATTGATCTGTCTTTGCTGTGCACAGGTCAGATAACTGCCTTTTTCCTTCTAATTATGTTCATCCATTTGTATTATCAAATGGCTAAAGAGTACAAATATTGTTTCCGCTTCCTTTTTATGAACCAAAATGTCTTTTCATAAGTTAGAAATCAGCACAGGTGTAAAACTTCAGATTTTAAATATTATCAGATATAATGAACCATCACCTGGAAATAAAGGTAACCAGTCAAGCCATGGCAAATTCCTAACAAGAAGGGACCAACACAGGTCCACTGTTTGCTTCCACCTATCACAGTGTTAGCAACACTGAACTAGACTGCATCATGATACTCACCTCACAGGAGGTACCACCATAACCTGGAGGACACTCACACAGCTCCACTGCAGGTGCTACCCTTCTCCCCCGTGAAGTGTGGTCAGCAGATTCCATAATGACGCTTCTTAGTCTGGATGTAACAGAAATTAAATGGGCAAAACAGCAAATTAGATGGATATGTGCAGCTGAATGCAGTGAACACTTTATAGGGACATGCAGTGGCTTGTTTCTGTTTTTCTGCCTAAGAATAAGGAGGTTTTCATATTCATCTATTTCTTTTTAAACCATGTGTCTGTAGGCTTGTTACTATTTTTGTTCATCATGTGAGGGAGACTATGGTCAGATACTCACTGACAAAAATAGATTTAAAACATCTTACAGCACTGTACCAGGCTATTCCTGGCCTGCAAGCCACATGTGCCAACTTGCATTGCAGCTGCATATAGAGCAAATCTGACACTAAGGAGGGTCTTCAAAATTTATGAACCACTAGTCCAACTTTCTAAAATATTACATTACTAAGTTTTGGATATAGGGTATTTTTACTCTGGAGATTTGACCTCTGGAAAAGATGTCAGCCCTATCCAGAAGGATTGAGGATCTAAGCATAATTTATATGAAAGAAAAAAAGAAATCTTCTGCCATATACCCTGGTCTCCCCAATATCAGAAAAATAAAAAATACTAAACAGCTGTTGTTTAGGTGAACACTGACCATGGTTTTTGTTTCAAGAGCATGGAAGTATGATAAGAGAAACAACAGAAGCCTTTTGATAGTCTTACAGCTTTTATCAGAAACAGATGTAATTTACCTCAAGAGTATCTTTCTGTGGAGAAAAACTGGGATTTGGGAGTTTAATTCTTATGAGAATTCGAAGGAACAGTAATGTATTACAGAGGCTAAATTACTTCTATCTTCACCCAGTAATCTCACCAGTGTTTGATAACTAAAGCTACTTGATGAGCTTGTTTTGAAGTTGTCTTCAGCAGAAAATACCTTCATTCATGACATACATTTTATTAAAAAGGTTTTTTTCCCCTTCATAATAGAGAATTTATCTTTTGGCTGCAAAAAAATCCTGAAAACTATTTGGATGACCTTGGACAAGAAAACATCCAAGAAAAATATTTTGTTGTTGCTACAGCGGTTGGAGGAAAGCTTAAGACAGAATATGTTCCCAGTCAATTTTATGACTACTCTAAACAAGTTAAACATGAGAGGTAATGGGGGGACAAAAGGGAAGATTTCCTAAATTAAGGTAGAAGCTTCATAAAAACAGAAATTTTACAACTCCTTGGAATATGACTGGACTTAGGATGGACTACCATTGTGTATAATGCAGTTAGAAACTAAAATCTGATTTGGTGATACTAAAACCTCTGTAAATGGTTCTGGATACTGTTTTAAGAGAAGGATGCTTCTTCCTCTCCAGATCTTCAGTAAATTCTCTTTGACTTTTCGGTATATCCCCTTTGCTCCATTGCTGTACATTTATTGCTGTACATTTATTTTGCAATCATTTACTTGAATTTCTTTATGATATGATAATCTCCAGGATATCAGATATCAAATACTGATTATTTTACCAGTAAAAAAAAATTAGAGAAGAAAACCTGTAAACGAAGAAACAATTTTTTAATAAAAGGTCAAATTTTATTTCTCCTTTGAACTACAGCTAGCTCCCTCTAAGCATTGATCTTGGAACAAAGAGAAGCACTAACACACAGAAACAACCCACCCAGTATTATCCCACATTTGTATTCACTGAATTGTTCCAATTTTCATTACATTCTGCTATTTGCTAAATGGGATTTTAATGTGTATAACGGTTTTTAGCATTAACAGTTACTCAGTGAAGAAAGCTGCAGTGATTTTCTTTTCTCCCATTTTGATGTTGCAATTTTGATTCCTTGATGCCATTCTGCATTCATTAAAATACATAATGCTGGCAGAAATGGGGAACTGGGTCCTGGAGATGCATGAACAATTTGAGGTTAGACATCAAGACCAAATATTTAAGCTGACTGTTACTGTCAGCAGGCAACTGTTGACTTCTAAAAACAAACAAGATTAAAAGGGAAGGGGACATTTCAGGCAGTATCAGCACAGTTTACTGTCTGCTGTGCCAGGCATCTGAATCACACTGGCTACATAAGGCACATGAAGTAGTGACCCAATCATTGCTCATTTGTCTTGGAGCCAATTCTGCATATTGGAAAAAACCCCTGGCCTCTTCTTCCCTTTCTCCTTGTGTCTAGTACTGACTCCTCTCTATGTGGCTGCAAACAATCTATTCTCTTTAGCACTCCAATTCCTATCTGCATGTTTGCAAAACTTACCATCAGTGACCACTCTGAATATTGAAACTGAATAAACAGTGCTACTAAACTTTCTTTGAAGCACAAGCTAACAGTATTAGATCAAACAAAATAGTAAGAGTTATCTTTTCTTGGCCTGTTGCTTCTACCACAGATGGACTTAACTGCAATTATTTGGAAGATTTTTCAAGTTAGAGGAGGATTAGGTTTTAAACCCAGAATCTGGGTTCACTTTCATATTGATTGCTGCATTTCTGTATTCTCAGTTTTTAACTGACTTGATCATCTAATTGCCCACTCATATAAGAAAGCTTCCTAAATATGCTATGGAGCAATAACAACACTGCAAGCTTAAAATTACCTAAAAAATGTACTCAAAACCATGCTTGAGTCAAACCCAGCATGACTGCATTCATATTGTTTAGTGGATACTTGAAAGCCTAACAGACTAACTAATGTTTCTAGCAGGTTAAGCTAAAGAAGGGTAACAATAGAATCCTTAAATTAAAGCTCTTGTCAGCTGGAGACAGCTCCATTGAATTTTTAAGTCTTTTTCTACATGACTGCAAGAAAGTTACTTTATGCCTCCATTCTGGTCTCTTTTTAAACTCAGATTGTAACAGCACTTTTGGAATCCTTACACATGTGGTGACATCCATTTTGAAAACTTTCAGTACTTAAATGAACAGGTTGCTTAATATAGCAATCTCTAATTAGTATGTTGCATAATTCTGCTGGTGCTTTGAGGCAGAAATTGTCATTCATGATGGATCTAATAACCCTGTAATATTTCTGTCTCTCTGCCAGACCTTCTTAACCCTCTCAGAGGAATATCCATCTGTCCACTGCATATACCTGCTTATAGACTATAAAAGCCTTTTGGTCCCTATCTACTTTCTATTAAGGCTTAGCTCTACAGTATTTCTTTTCAAAAAAGTCTTCCTTTGGAGACCACTCACTCCTTTGGAGTCCTTAATCAGCCCTAGACATCACAAAGCAAAATATTCTTCATTGGATCCACATTTTCCCTGAAGAACTAAATGGACAGATTATGGAGAAAAGGGTTATTTTGCATGATCTTAAGAGTGATGAGCACAGCTTTGCACCTAGTATGTTTCAGCATGAGTGAAAGTCAAAAAGAATATAAAACAGTTGGTAATGAGGCACATCCTGAAAATTAGCAATATCCCTACACAGCAGATCATATGCTGGGCTGCACGGCAGTAGATGCTGGTGCCTGGAAGCACGAACTGTTCTGAGGAGACTTCAAATCCCACCCTAACAGGTGGAACTGTCACTGCTACACCTAAAGATGAAAAACTGAATTTGTTTAATTGTGATTGAAATTTCTCATCCTCTCTTCTGTCATGCTAAACCACAATGAGCACCCTGAGAGCACTCAATAAAATTGTTTACTTTATTACACAGTAATACAGCAACCACTGCATTCTTCTCTGGTAAGAGACATCAGAGGGACAGCTAGAAATGTAGCAGCAATATAAGACCATTTATAGCAAAAAAAAAGATACTCTTCAAAATCACTTCAGTTCCTTCCCCTAATCCTAGTTTAACTCATTGTCACCAATCTTCTCAACTGAAATGTCACTACACCTAGAAGCTGATGGCTACCAGCATGCAAAGCCTAAATTATATGTGTGTTGCAGTGCTCTTCTCACAGAGCATTTTAAAAAGTGCTTTCAGAAAATTGTCTTTAACACACCACAAAACTGTTCCCAAAGGCTGAATATGAACAAGACTGTGAAATGGAGAGGCACCACACATGACCAAATGGCTAAAGCACTAATCTGGGATGCAGGCAGCAATATATAGTCTTCCAAATTTGCCAGACAGCTCTGCCTTACTTAGAAGGCACATTCTATAGATTGCGCCAGTGCTACGTGTGTGTGCCTACCTGAGCCCTACACTGCTGCCCAGAGGGGATCTCATCCATCCCACCCTCACTGCTCCACGGCATAGGCAGGATGGAGCCCTTACATGTCCAGCACTTTCATCAGAACTGCCCAGCCAAAGAGCTTTTGGTAAGAGAACCCCCTGTCTCCTACTGGTACAAATGTCAGTACTCAAATGTGTGTAACCTCTGAGAACTGAAGTTTGCCTTTCCCATAATACTTAGTAACACCTTTGGCCCAAGAAAAGTCAATCATACAAATCTCCTTTAAAAGTCTGCATTTCCCCTACTACTCAGTAAGACCTCTGGCCAAAATAAAGTCAACCATACATATCTGCTTTAAGAATAGCATAAAAGCCCCTATTGTTCACCCCAAAATTGTTCCTGCACTCCTTCAGTTTGGAAAATTCTGAGTAATGGTTTGGTTTTTTTTGGTTTTTTTTGAATGAGAAGAGAGCAGAAGATCATCACTCCCTGAGCTCCCACTAGTCTCAGCTGCAAGCTGTGAATTAACAGCTCATGGTCTGCTCATAGTGCATAAGAGGTGAGCTCTGGCCTGGTGTTTTGGCTCTCCTCAAAAATCAGGGTGGGAAGCTGAGGGACCATGAAAGGCTTTCAAGCTGGATGTAGAAGGATCAAAAGAATGCAAGGTTGAGGACTGAATGAGCAAACTAGGAAGCAGTTTGGCCCAAACTCAAGCTAGTTACGATTCACAAAACTTACTTACAGAGATGTAATACATACTAATTAAACACAGGAAAAGACAGAGACTGAAGAGATATGAATTCCTTTGCAGGGAAAAAATTTACACTGCTGAAGCTCAAATCAGAAAACTGCATGCTGTTGACACAACCTGCCTTTCAATTTAGGATATATTTTAATTACCTAAGTATTCAAATGACGGTTAGATTGCTGAAGAAATTTCACAGCAAAAACTCTGTCTGTGCTCTCAGCAAATAATCACTAAATGTTCTATCAGCTCCTCCATTCCAAATTGGCTTATGCCACTGAATCAACTGATGTGCAGATTAGAGAGCATTTCAGGTTTCCTGCCTTGTGAGTAAAGAGCTACTATGCAATCAATTCCATTACACATTTTAAAAATATTACTTATGCCACCTAACTATTAATGTTAATCACACAGTATCAGGAGAGATGTTTTCTTCACCCCATCTGGAGTATTTGTTCATGCACTCAGAAAAATTTGAAATGCAAGATGAGCTTTACAGTTTCAAACACACTGCAGCAACTGAAATAGAACTGATTCATCTCATATGTCTTTAATTTTATCAGAGGACTCAGAAGAGTTCACATCAAATCAGTGAATCTGAGCAGTCCATGCAGCATCCTGACATAAATCAAGGGTAAGGCTTTGGGATTAGCAAGTTCTGTGTGTGGTACTGATTAAAAACATAGAAAATTCCCCTTGAGGCACTTTTCCAGCTCAGAGACTCAGGATATTATTCTCTGGTTCACTGTTAATGTGGCCCTGTATGGTCATTAAATGGGAAAAATGATATATAAGCAATATATCATTTCCTACTTCAACATGTTATTACCACTCTCCATGATTTACCATGTACATGGGAATTACTGTGTTCACAAAATAAACATATTTATAGAACTGTCATTCATGCCTTCATAGTCCATGTAATTTCATTTTCTTAAAAGGCTGCTTCTTTCTGCTGCCTTCCTCCTCCCGTCTACCCAAAATGAAAAACATACTAACAAAAGTTGAAAGTGTAAATGAATGCTGTGGATTTCATGATAATAAATTAGAGTGTTTTAAATTACATCAGCCTTGTCCTCTGAAGAGAGAAAACAACTCTTTTGAGAAGCTGCCTGTAGCAAAGGGACCCGTTCCTCATATTCACCTGTAGATGGCATTCATCCCATTGCTGTATGTGGCTCTTATGAGGATCCTCTTCACGTCTGCAAGGATAGTCATGAACTCCCTCCTGCTGACTGGAACATCAGTGCCATGCACTGAGAAAGATTCTGGCTTCAGCACAATTTCTTCAGTGTGCTCTTCGGAAGGCTGCAGGTGAATTATCCCTTTTGGAGTGCTGATTTTCAAGTCACCTCCCTAGAGAGAGCCATGAAAGAGAGAGATTTAAACATGAAAAAAGTCTTGGAAAAAAGCCCATTGGGGTACATGATTTATTGAATAATATATTTTACAAGAATAACAAATATCAGGAATAATATTCACCTTTCATAAACCTGAAATGGGCTTGCCTTATAGAACTGAAAAGCAGTGGAAAAGAAAGTTTGGGTTTTTCAGATAAGACCTACTGTCATGGTGCATGGCTCTACATAGGCAAAAGCAAATTCATATAATGCTGAGGTGCAAAAGAAGAGATCTATTGAAAGGACGTCAAAGTTCAGCCTCAAATGACCAACTATTTTATTTCTTCGTGGATGAACAGGAAGCATTATAGTTTTCTAAGCTACTTAACAATAGCTGCAATAATACCAGAGACTCCTTGAGATATTGAAGCTTTTAGTTTTCTAAAGTATATCCATTTTCTCACACTAGAAAATAACTGAAAGTATGTGCACCCTTCTGTTTTGTGTCCTCAGCCACCAGACTTTACACCAAACATTTGAAAAACCAGGCCATTTTCTCTTTCTCTCTTTGTCCCTTTCTTTTTTATTTCTTTTCTTTTTCTTTTATTTATTTCTTTGGCTGAAAATACTTTACCTCTATGATGACATCAGATTGAACCATCAATTTAGCTGTTTCTTCCTCTTCTTCTGTGACATCATAGGAGACTGTAAATTTCAGATGTCCTCCAGCAGCTGCTACCTGGGGAATTAAAAGACAGGGAAAAAAATCTAATTAAATAAAAGAAAATGGGCCTTAACCACTTGGGGGCAGTTTTCTTGAGCATCAGTAGATTTCTAGTGTTGCAAAACCACATGGAGATCCCTAAGGATTACAGCTGTTGAAGGCTGAAAATTCCTTAAACCCACAGACTAACAGAGAAATCAGAAACAGATATGAAATCTGTGCAAATTTCCACTAAATACTTGCATTAGACTTTCAGTGCATTTGTTCTGTTATATGGTTCTCATTTAGGCTGGCCTCTGAATCAGCAGCCTCAGCAACCTACAGAAAATTCAGTAACTTCAGTTTCAGTGATGGAGCAAACTACCAAAATAGAAAAAAAAAAGGGCTGCAATTTGGTTTTTTTTAGAATGAACCATAACCTAAAGTAAGAATTTTCCCTGATGGAGTCAAATAGATTTACTTTAAAAGAATGCTTCAGCCCTTACACTCATTTTGACCCAGTCTACAATGTGAGAAGTCAATGACCAGGCTCTTGTGTCATGACAATATATTTTTTCCATGCTCTTTCAGCCTCCAGGATCATGGCATTGACACAAGCTATTCCATTATAAATGGAATGTAGCATGATGCAAATCAAAAGTTGCAGACTTGAATGACAGAGTTCACCACAGAAATAATGCTTTCTGTTAATTGTTTGGAAGTATAAGCATAAGTAAATAAAATCCTGCCAGAGCTACATTTTGGGTTTTAAATGCATCTGCCTCATACTTCATTGAAATGTCAGCCTCCTCTCTGAGAATATTAAAATCACAGGGATTCTTCACAGGGCCCTTCCAATGCCTACTGCTGAGCACAGAGCAAATTTGTGAATCTTTTACAAAGAGAATAATCTGATTATTCTCAAAGACAGATTTGTTCATCATACTGGATGCTTTTGCACACAGTAACAAAAAGCAGTGAAAGTCAACATCTTCATTATTTTAGGATTAATCTAATTCAAGGAGTGGAAAAAAGGTTCCAGCATTTAAGGCCTGGAGATCAACTGATTTTGAGCTAGTGATAAAGGTATAAAAAAACCCCATATTTGAGGCTGTAGAGTTAATTGCTGGGTTAAAGCCAGAAAATTCCCTCCAATTCACAACCTGGATCTTAGACCATAGAATTGTAGGTTCATAGAATATCTCAAGCTGGAAGGCACTCCTACTAACTTGGTCACTCTCCTCTTGACATACTTCAATCGTCTGATGTCCTTGAGGTGCCCAAAAGTACACACACTGCTTGAGATGGGGTTGCCCCAGCACAGAGCAGAGCAGGACAATCCCCTCCCCTGCCCAGCTGTAATGCTGTGCCCGATGCACCCCAGGACACACTTGGCCATCCTGGCAGCCAGGGCACTGCTGACTCATGTTTAACTTGCCATCAGCCCAAACTCCTGATCTCTTACCACAGTGCTGCTCTCCAGCCTCTTCCCTCACAATTTGTGTGTATAAGCAGGAGTACCAATCCCAGGGACAGAATCCAGAACTTGCTTTTGTTGCTTTTGCTGGTGATGGCCCAGGCTCTCTCTCTAGCCTGCCCAGGTCTGTCTGTAAGGCCTCTCTCTCTACCCTTGATGGAGTCTGCAGCTCCTCCTAGCTCAGTCACTAAGAAACAGTGGCATCACTTGTTTATCTACACAGTGCCCAAACCTGCTGGGACCACTGCAACTACTTAAAAGCCTTGACCATAACAATGTAAAAAGACTTTTTTTTCCTTGGATACAGCTGTTACAGCATTTTTGTTTTTCCCGTGGTCAAGTCTAAGCACTGGTTTGTAACTGCTAGAGGAATGTAGAAAATTTAGATATCTGAAATGCTGCAAGAAGTACCCATAATTGCTTTCAGCTGTAGAAAAACATTTTAGAAGAATAACTTTTGCAGAATTTTATCATTTCTATTTCAAGTTCAGACTAACCACAAAGATTCAAGAAAGAGAAAATAATGGGAAAACAAAGATAAGGCATTTTCAGGTAGCCCATAAAAATGATGCACCAATACAGGTTTTACTTTTTCCCAGCTACATAACCTTTACCTTAGTATATAAAAATCCAACATGAGAACTCACAGGTCACAAAGCAGGGAAAAAAAAAAAAAGAAAAAAAAAAGAAAAAACCCTAAAGGAAAGGCAGCTAGAATGGATTACAGACTCCTAATATAGAACCAACAGGAAGTACAAGAGGAAAGGGGTGGGTTGCCTAGTCCAAAAAAGAGAACAGTCAAAGGAAATATGAAAATAATTTGCCAAAATACAGAAGTCTGGAAAAATGCTGTGGCCATTTTTATATTTACCTGTGGCAACTACAGGGAAGGCATGAAGAAGATTCAGCTTGACTATACAGAAAGCTGATTGTAAGGACGGTCAAAAAAATACCAAATTACTTGCAAATGCTATTGAAGTAGTTCATTAATTAGCAGCGGTTCAACATGTCAGAGATACTCTGGATATGATGCCTAAGAGTTGGAATATGACTAAGAAGTCTCTTGAGGTCTCTGCTAGCCACAGCAGTCTGAGTTTTGGTCCCGCAACTGGCAAGATTTGCATATCATGAAGAGGATCACACTGTAAAGACAAGGTGCCCTAAAGGCACTTGTTGTAGAGAATACCTCACTGTTCAGAGTATGTATTTACCTTGTATGCTGTATAATACCAATACAGATTAGAAAAAACCTCCAACTTACATAAATCAAAAAGTACTACTTCCTTTTGTCATTGTTTGCAATGGCAATTTCCTTCCTCTGCATATTTGAAGTACAAGCTCATTGACAGGCAAAGGAATGCAGAGGTCAATCCATATGCTGCATGTCATCTTGTGCAAAAAGAACTTTTCACTGCATTTTAAATACAACTTCAATACACAAATTGGGCACCCATGAGATCCCTCTACTTTCACATTTTCCTCTGTATCACCCAAAGATTCAGAGTTCTGCTTCAAGGACTGTCATCTGAGACCATCAACACCAAAGCATAAAAGTTTGCCTGGCTGGTGACAAAGGCGTGTATTGTTGAGACAAGAACAGCTGTATAAAAATGTCAAGGAAGTTCCACAGAATTTCTGTTGTCTCTCCCACCTGTTTTTAGATTAATGCATCAAATACTTATTTCCAGCTTCGGAGGCAGAATTTATGTGTTCAACAAAAGTCACAGACTCCTCAAGAAATAACAAGCACAGGAGAGAGAAAACACAGCTATCTTAGTTCTAATCCAAGAAGTTTCTGGCAGATAAGTTTTTGGGGCTTTTTGCAATTTTTCACTGTTAACTGTACTCTACTATTAAGTTACATGTTCTTAAGAGAGCTCTTAAGAGACCAGACAAGACTTTTTTTACAACACCCTAACAGAGGGTCAAAAAAAACTGAAGCAGAAAAGATTTTTCCATTCTTGTGAACAAATGCCCATGCTCAACAGCAAAAGAGCAGGGAGGTAGAAGGAAGAATCCAGTATTACCCTGTGTAAAGCATGTTTTGATGTTATATGCTCGTCCAACTAAAATTAATTTTAAGTCAAGATACGTGATGGTAGACCACAAATACTTACACCACTGAAAACAAGCAACATTTCTACAATATGAGCAAGGTTAGAGGTGAAGAAAGCTTGCATCTCTTCATATGGAAGTCAAACTTTACAAGTCTTTCTCTTCCAGCACTTAGTGAATGTGCTGCCAATGCTTTCCCAAGCCAAGCTGTCAGAATCTCTCCTGCTAATGTCCTTGGAGAATATCTCCTTCTTATACAGATTTATATTCCATCTTGTTGTTGAGTTACTATATGAAGATTCACACTCTCCAATGCCTCTTGTAACTCTGCCTGTAAAGGTTTAGCACTTTGTCCACTGCACTGCGGGCTGCCCCATTGCTTCTGAACATCTGCCAAATACAACTTCAGAAGATTAGGAGCTATCTCCATTAAACAGGGTGCTGATTACAATCCCTTATCTCATTAAGCAGTAAAATGCTATTCTGCCAGTTAAGAAGAGACTCAGTTTGTGATAAAAACACCTAAATATGAACTGGGGCATTTGATATGGCACTATGTGGTTACATGTAGGCAATGGGAAGAAGTCCTCTGTAGAGTCCAAGGAAAGTGGCTGGTCTGTAATCCCACCAAAGGACGATCTTCAAATCATTCCACTTTGTATTTAGAGTTAAAAAGTAACTTGGAAAACATTTTGCAAATGAATAAAAAATTAGGCACTAACTGTATTATTGAAATAGAACAAATATACATTACTCAGATATTTGGTAGTAAAATCTATACAACAATGGATTTAACTAATAAGGGCTTGGATTTCAGGCCTAATCCAAGAGAACACAACACCTTCAAAACCAAAATTATATTACTGCATTAAACTAGGTTTAGACCAATACTCATATAACACCAGATTTTCAAAACCAGTGAAATAAAAGGCATCATAGAATCATAAGACTCATTTATGTTGGAAAAGAACTCTATGATCCTCAAGTCCAACCATTAATCCAACACTGCCAAGTCCACCAGTAAACCCCATCCTTAACCATCAACAAATATCAACAAGTTGAACTGTCTTTTCCCTCTTCACTGTTAGTGGTTGTAGCAGAAATACAGTCACTGACATATTGTATTAGTGAGACATGCTAATATTTTTATTAGTGCTAATATTTTTATTGGAGTGGAGTGCTAATACTTTTATTAGACCAATATAGCTATAATACAACTATAGTAAGGTAAAAGGATTTGGAAAAACATGAATTCTTCTTGCTATTATATAATTATATACATGGTCATACAATTAGAACTATACCAAATGAACAAATGCTACCAGAAAAATTTAAAAACGGGAAGAAAATTGCAAAGGCTACAAACACGAATAGGCAGAACATTTCCATGGAGAATGTTAACACACATATAGTTGAATAAAAAAAAGAAGTCTCACAGCAAGTTCTAATAGTAACTTAAAGTTCTAAAAGATAATAATGTTTTCTTATTCTGGAAGACATACACAAAACAAACACCCCACTTGTTTCCCAATGCACCTGTAACTATTATTTGCTTGCTGCCATGATTATGAGAAATTACACAGATATTCACCCAGTCTTCTAGTGGCTCTGTCATATTCCTATGGCACTATCTACCAATAAAAACTACACTTGAAGGTAATGGAATGATAACACACACAGCTTAACATCCCTGCTAGCCTTCTTGAATTTCCACGAAATAGAGCTGCAATGAAAGGTTGACGTAGATTTGGACACCTTCACCTTAAAAAACTCTCTAGGTACATATTTATTTTGACATGGATTTCAGAAAATGTAGACATATCTGCCACGAGAATATCAGCACTACCCATGTGAAGGAAATCCTTTAAATAAGATTTTTCCCAGTTTATTTGTGATAACAAAGTTGGTCCATAATTCATCAGCACCTAAGCAGTTGTGATATGGTTTGACAAACCACTGAACAATGTACTACCTTAACTGATGGCTAAGTGCCAATATGTTCTTCTAGCAGCCCACTCAGTGCAAAAGGGAATGGAGCAAGGGCTGCTTTTTCTCCCTTAATTCACTTGTGTTGAAGGAAATATTTCACTGGTAATTCAGTTCTCATCTGGGTTATTATCGTCTTTGGGAAAAAGTACCAGCTGTAAATTTATGACATTTAATTGGATTTTGCTGATTCAGTCTTTGAGCTAGTTGTAGTGTGAAGGAAGGCAGGGACTAGAAAAGAATTCTGATAGAACCATCACCAAGAAGACATCAAACCTTTCTTCATTTAGTAATAGCTCTCAGTAAAGATTGCATGTGTTAGTTCTACTCCAGATCCAATTAGAGATTAAATAGACTCTCCTCTCTTAGACAGATTGAATTTAGATAGGATATAAAAGCTCTTCTGAGGCATTAGAGCAATATTTCAGATAAAGCAGGGAGCAGAATAATCATGTTTTATTTGAATGACAGTATAGTTCTGGCTAGCTTAAAAAAAAAGTCAGTTTCCATTATAGGGAAGTTAAACTTCTCCCCTGAAAGAATGGACTCTTTCCCCAAACTCTCTGCCAACTAGAGCTCCCCCAGTTCTGTGCCAGCTAGTTAACAATCCTAGTTTTCCTGCTCAAGTACACTCAAAATTCTTCTGTATAATTTGATGCTACATTATACTTATTTTCACTTTTTCAGAACACTGCTTCCAGAGAAGTAGAGCAAGTGAGGGAGTTAAGTTTAAGTACCCTGACTACTTATCAGTAGTTGGTTCAATTGCTTTCCATGAGAATTTGTCTACAATATCGAACCATTCAAAGGGAAAACTTAGAATTCCAAACTATTCACTGTCATCTTCAGTTTCTTCAAACAGACCACTCCAACAGCCAAGCTTTCAAAGTCATTCTTTCCTTGAATCTTATCCAGAATGTTATGATACAGGCTCTTTAATTTTTACCATTTCCTCTGCTGATCCTACATTAAGGCAGAGTTGAGTAAAAGAAAAAGGAGTTTTATTCAAATTCCTATTCAAAGGAGTTTTATTCCCAAATATTGTGATGTTGTTCCATTGGACATTGGAATAACATATTCACAATAAATCTTAGTATTTAAAATTTTCCCAGCAATGGAAAGTGCCATCAAATCTGTGGGTTTACTTTTTTCCCCCCTAAGTGAATATTTTTTGCTAAGAAGACAAATAAAGCTTGTCCAAAGAGTAAGCACAATTCATAAGGAGCAACAAAAATTCTGCTGAATGTATTTCTTATGTACCTTGACCTTGTCTCTTTCCTATTTTATGCTCAATACCTGAGAAACTGGGACCTTCCCAGAACACTTATTAGTCTGCAGTTTTTTCACAGCATCTGATCTGTTGGCCATTAAAAGAGCACCCTGCACCTATCAGAGATATACCATGTACTCAGATTCAAACACAATGGAAACATGAGGGAAGAAAGAACACCAACGGGGAAGACATTTAAATCTAGTGAGTATCTCCTTAATCATCCCTTGAAATTATCCCTTGCTTTTGCAATAATATCAGTAGATCAAGTGTAACCAGACAAACTTTTTTGATTTTTGGTGCTGGTACCTCTTCCTTCTTGATCCAGAAGTTCACAGCATAATTTTGGTATAGCAGTTGATAATGTCTGCCATCCTAAACATTACAATCTGATGAGTATTTCCAGGCCCTCCGTATTTAAAACAGTTTGTCACAAACAATTTAGACCAATTAAAATATTGCACAATTCCTTTGATTCAATATATCTGCTAAGAAGCATTAAGTGGAAAATATTTTTTAAAAATCAATAAGAAACTTCCTATGTTTTTCAAAATTATATCCATAAACTCAGCCCAGTCTCACTGTTACTGAAATACTGTATTAAAGTTATCATTTCATAACCCTAGTTCTCCTCGTCCTCCTCGGATGAACTAGACTGTATTATTTGAATGTCTAAGTAAAATACAGCTGCTCATTGTGTTTAATATATAATGTTGAAACATCCAATTATGTCATGGAACTCTAAAATGAAAAATGGAATAAATCTCAGTTCCTAAGGAAGATGGGAACTGAATAACATCAGCTCTCCTGTGAGCCCTCTGCTGCCACTCCTACTTACATTGAGTAGTTGCTCCTGCTGAACTTAGCACTGAAGAAATTAATGTAATCAGTGACTGATTGAAAAATTTGCACAGTAAGATTATATGCTGTCTCCTGAAATGTATTTATGAATGTTGACATTTACTCTACAAATTCTCAAATCTCTACCATAATTCCTAGTTGTCATTTCCTCTCACTGGAGAAGAGAAGCAGAACTCTCTGGTCAACCATTCCTGAAGTCTAAAATTGACTTTTCCAATGATAAACTGTTACAAAATGTAAAATATGTGATTACTTTGTTACAGTTACTTAACCATAGTAACCAAAGCACATAACCTTAAAATGGTAACTCGCTTTCTCTTATTTTTGCTCTCCGTATGATCTTGACTGTGCCTTCCCAACCATGGTTCCCCAAGCTGCTGTAACTAGACCAAGGATTCAAAAACACAAAGCAGGGGCTTATTCTTCCAGTAGTGATGTGACAACCTAATTCAGGTACAGTTGTTGCCCATGTATTACTGTATTACTGTGGAAGCAGGTAAACTTCAATCTTTGGAAGTCTACCAATCTGGAAAAAAATATACCAGAAGCTGTGACCCTGTAGCATAGTATGTCAAGCACACATCAGAGAAGGATATTTAAAGAAATTAACTGTGTATGTCATCACAGCTGCAGACATTTTTCCCTGACTGAAAACAGTTAAATGAAGGAAAAAACAAATAAACAAATCAGTTAATACAAAATAAACAGCTTTTGCAAACTGCTGCTCTGATCCTTACAAGCACCAGAGTGGATAAGTGGTTTAAGTGTGGGTAAAAATACCACCTTTTATTCAACTATGAAGATGTTTCAGACTACTAGTTTGAGCATCAACTCTGAGACATGTTTCTAAGTAACATATCCTCATCAAAGGTTTCTAAATAAAAACTGTTTACTGATGGTCTTGTAGCTGTCAACAATCTCATAATTGAAAGTAATTCTTAATTTTACTGATTAAATGTTAGACTCCCAGTTCCATGGTCTGTGGTTCCAAAGGGGCAAACTGTAATTGCAGTAGCCATATCAATAAATGCCTTCCCATAATATTAGAATGAATGACTAATTAGAACATTTATGTCAAAGTCCAGTTCCATTAATATACAAGAACCGACCCTTCGCCTCCCTTCTCTGGCTGTACTCCTTCATGAATATTTTAACAAGAAAAAAAATTTGCATAATTTTGCAAAACTAAAAGCTGATATTTCTATGGCAACAAAATCTCAGCATGCAAGGACTATTAAACACAAAAAATGCAGGACTATAAAACAAGAGCAACTGTTCAGGTCCAAATTAAAAGCTGTTCTTCTTAAAAATATCTTCCTCAGAATTGCAAAGGCATTTAGGGCTATTCAATATTTTGCTTGTGATATTGCTGAGAACATCTCACTGCACCATGATCTGTAAATGAAAATCCATGGATGCCTCCTAATTCTACTGAAAAAAGCTTAACAGTTTATGTAAAAGCAAGAGATAAATTCTGTGTCTTTATTAGAATCACAGAATCATTGAGGTTGAAAAAGAACTTGAAGATAATGGAGTCAAACCATTAACCCAACCCACCTTGTTCAACACTAAAATATATCTCCAAGTGCCATCAAGTGGTACAACCAACTGTTGTTGGTAGAGTTCACCAAGTTAGACTGTGAGTATTCTTGATTTCAGGCTTTCTTTTGTTTCCATGTTTGCAAAGCACCAAGTAAAACAGCCCAGGGATGTTATTTCTCAAGTTTGTCACAAAAGAAAATGGAAAAAAAAAAACCCTTTCACTTCTACCCAGCCAAAGGTTATTTTCCTATCTCCTTCTACTTAACTGTTTTGCAACATTACTATTGACAATACTGTACCACAACAATGGCTGCACTAGTAATTCAAAGCAAAGTAGGACATAAGAAGCACTTTGGGATCCTTTAGGAACTGAAATATTTCATAATGTTTCAAGCTTGAAGGAGTTTTGTAACTGGAGTATCTGTTGGGCAAAATTATTCTGACAGGAACAATATACTGCTTTTAATAACTGCCAGTGTTTCTAAATGGGAGATTTTGAATGAAATAAAATGTAAAGAAACCAATATTTTGAAAAAAAATTATCTTTATTTCCTAAGAAGAATGCAAGGCTTTGCAAAGCCAAAATCTGCTCTTCAGAGGTGGCTTGTCATTTGATATAATAAACACAACAATAATATATTCTTATTTGTTATCTTGCTGCATATCATGGAGACCTCTAAGGATCACATATCAAAACAAAAGCAGTAAGAAGAAACATTTGTGTATTAAAAGAAGATGTGGATGTGTATGAACTTGTCAATGTGTACTACAATTCACCAACACTAATGATAGAAAAAAACCACAACAACTCCTTGTATTTTGCTGTCATTTTTCAGGTAAAGGGAAAAACAAAACAGTGAATCAGAACCCTGTGATTTCTGTCTATTTTCAGTCAGTAAAAACCATATTTTGAATTACTTTGCCTCTGGAGCCAATGCTTTCTCATGATTAAATTCCTGGCCACTTTCCTGGCTTGCTAGTTTTGCCGCCTTTCCTCTGCTAACACTACTCATGAAAAACTAACATAGCTTTGAAAAATACCTATGTTTTCTTTTAGAGAAAGAAATTTGTGTTTGATGTTAATTTAAATGAATGCTAGTTAGCGGTAACTGAATGTATGTATGTATCACACAAACCCTGAATTTTAATACTGTTTTACTCAAGGAACAAAGATATTTCAGAACAGTACAGACAGCACTTAATTAACAAATATGCTTTAAGACAGAATTTTTTTTTAAGAAACAGTGCAGATAAAAATCTATCATGCCATTCTTTATTGCACCCATGAAAGCAATTCTGCACTTGTTATCACCATCATGGTAATCCACAGCTGATTATTACTGGAGGCAATGTGCCCATATATAGGAGCACCACTCATGCACAGGCACAGGCACACACAATGTATCATATGCACACTGTGAAAATCAAACCTGATATGAACTCGTCTCTGAAAACTACAAAACTGTGCTGCTGTTTTAAAGGGTAAGAAAAAAAACAAGCTCGCTTCAAATAATCTTTTAAAAAAAGGTCTTTTCTGAAAATCTTTTCAGTTAATTTTTTTTCTACAAGTTCAAAGTCTTTATCTTTCTTAGATAGGATTTTCTATGAAAAAAAACCCTTACATTTCTTCTTAGAATGCTGAAGGAAGGATGAGCAATCAAGCTAATGAGATTGGAGAGCAAAGGAAAGACAGAAGGCTGATGCCCAAGTCTGAGAAAGCAGAAAGGGCACAGCTTTATAAGTACTCCATAAGAGAATTTCTTCTTTGAAAATCAATTTGCCTTAATGGGAGGTGAAAAAAAAAATCCTTTAGCCATACTGAGGACAAGGCAGGTGTATGAACTTTGTGTTTGCTGCAATTGTGTACTATTTTTATCATGACTACATAATTTTTTCCCCTTAAATGCAAAATATTAAAAAATTGTTCACCATATATAATCCTGATTAGGAAAAAAAATACATTATTCTACATCAGACTGTATAGGTTTCCACTTCTTATTTGTTCCTACAAGTACAGTGTCTTCCATTTACAGACTTAAAGCAGTTTCTTTTCTACCAATTATTAATTTATATACTGTACCTTTTGTGGAAAGAGAAAAAAAAAAGAGGACCCTTATATTCATGAGTTACCTCTGCTTTAAAGGCAGAATGATGGAGAAAATTTGCTTTGGATGAATTAATAACTGTCAAAAAAAGAGGGCAAGTCTACTGCCCAAGGGTTACATGTGCTGAAAGAATCAACATCAATCTTACACTGGCACAAGCTCTATGACTGTCATACAAGAGAGTCCCATTTGAAGAATTCATCATCAAAAAACATTGCAGTTCCATGAGGTCTGTTAACATAGAGAGTGTGATTAATATAACATGAATTTGAATTCACACAGGTAGGGAAAGTTCTACTGAGATTAAATGTTCTCAGGCCTGTCGACTTCAGACACTTAATCTTGTAGATATTTTGCAACTCTTTTTTTCACGGAAAGTGCTATGTGGATATAGGTGAAAGTCACATATTTCAAAGAAAGCCTCCTATTCCCTTCACAAATTCACTTTTTGAAATGTCAAAAATTCCTTTATCTTTGGCTATAAAATATAATGCACAGCAAATTGAGCATGAAAACCATGTGATACTATTGTCGTATCCACACTTCATTTTAATGTTCTGAAAAATAAGAGGCACCTAAAAAGTAATACAACACTCACAAACTTGGGGAAAAAATACATTAAGTCAAGCTATAAAATGATATTCAACGTGATCATAATGAATGCACATGATGAACACAGAGTAAGTATCCACAGATAGTAATAAAAGAATGTGGAAAACCCCCAAAACTATTTCTACTGAAAAATTATCTCCTTCATGTCCATGTTAGTCACCTAACTCATCTGTCTATTTTGTACCTTTCCAGAAGATATACTTGACCTTTCTAGCTAAAAGAGATCCCCTCTTTTTTTGTTGCTTTCCATAAAAATACTGACACTTTTCAATTCAATGGAGACTTTTTAAAAAGAAATTCCTTACCTTACAGTACATGGGCACTAGTATGTTATATCTGCTTGCTATTACAGGAGTGGATACTACTCACCTTTGATGACTGACAGTGCCCTTTCTTAAAAAAAATTATTTCAAATTTCACTCTTTCTGAGTATGAAAGATGGAAGGATAGATCCACTGTCTTTCAGAGAATTCCCTGAATAAAGTTCAGCTCTTATTTTCAGGACTGAAAAATCATTAGGATGCAGAAAAAGGCCATTGGCATAGTTACAAGGAAAAAAAAAATCTACACAGAGATCATCAAAGAGCAACCAAGTTAAAGGAAGGGGACACTGATGTTTCCACTGATCACTAATTGAAAACCAAAAGTTTAGTGATGGACTGCAGTCTTCTTAACTCAACCTGAAAGACTGAGTCCAACCATCAACCCTGCACCACACCTATCCTTCACAGAGCTGCTGCCTTTTAGGTATCTTAAAACATCTGTTTCAGTCCCTATAATTTTATTTATATCCATTTTTCATTAAATAAACTCAGTTCTCTATGTTTTCCTTTTCTTACTCTCAAAAGAGACAAGTCTTACTCTCTTTTGGGCTATGTCCAGTTGGCAATAGAGCCCTGGAGATGTCAGTACCCTTTTATGAGGGCCAAAGAGACTTTATAAAATGTTGCAATTGCAACAGTGTCTTTTGTAGAGAGAAAAGTTTAAATATAGAACACTGAACAAGATTTGACAGAACAATAGTTTCACCTTGAGAGAAGAAGGAGCCTGTGTTTATGTGTGTGCAGGCAAATGTATGTGTTTTTATGTATACAGCAAGCACACTGTATTTGAAGATACACAAACCCTCATTCCAGGTGCTTCATAATCTCTAAGGAAATATCCCACTTGACTGCAGTAAAAATTCTCATATGTCAATTTTCTAAATAAGACAGTAGTCCTTACTCTAATGTCAGGATAAAGATATATAAAGTGAAAGAGCTATAATATTCAAATAATGAAATATTATTTACAAAAAACACTAAAAATCAGTTTGAGCTGGTAATCTATTTCTCTCAACAAAAGTTCAGTTTCTAGCAACTGATTTATTCATGTTTCCTCATTTTTATCCTTGGAGAGTGCAGGCTCACATTATCTATGTGCATCAAAGCCCAGAAGAAGAATGAGAAAATCATGCTGAGTTTTGGTGTTGCAAGTAATTGTTTGAAAAATAATGGTAATTTTACAACCTTAAACAGTAAAATCTCAGAATTTCATCACATGCTCTAGGATCTTTAAACACTGTTAGCAGCATATGAATCTTGAATCTTACAAAATCTAGGATTTTCTTTATTATTCATTCTTACTCACTTGGTTTCAATGGCTTTTCGAAAGTTATTCTGAATTTTAACATAGGTTGGAAAACTTCAACTTAATTTCATATTTTATCCAGGATACCAACTTTTAACTTCCCTGAAATGTCTTTTGAATTCTTGGTGTAACAAAAAGCTATAAAGCTCAGAAAGAATGAACCCCTGCAAGTAGTTCATACGTAACAGACAAATGCAAGGTCTTCTGAGTGTGATTAATGTGATTTATATACCTACATAAATTTTCTTTAATTGAATGTGTTCCTTCCTTCCCTGTTTCTGCTGGCAATGTATATTTTCTCCCAATTTCTAACATAAGGCAGGCTGCTAGGTCCTAATAAACCAAGTTTTTACTAACAGTTTAAATTTTCTGCTTCCATCTCCAACTCTTTAATATTTAGCAGTGTTTCATGCTGCCTTAGATTTAATGCAAATGGTGTAGTATGAAGCAACGATTAACTTTATAGCTCTAAGATACAACATGAATAAAAAAGCTATCACTTCACAACAGCATTAGGAGAAAAAAAAATTATTAAAAATGTTGACCTTAACTAAGTGCTGCTTAAAATGTGTCTTAAATGAAGACCTTGGCCTACACAAAGTTATGTGAGTTTCCAGACACAGCAAGAACACATCATAAACTCCTTTAAAAATGCCAATCTATATTTAAATAATGCTCATGTATCAAGGTAATCACACACAATCAGGGAGTGGGGTTTTATGCCACAGCATCTCCTACAGGTTGCTAGTCATTGTTTTGACTCAGCAGTGTGTTTAAGACCCTATTGTATTTGGTCATGTGAAAAATTAGCCTCTCCACTGCTGCAAAATTTCTTAGATCTACAATTGTTTGAAATTTGGAATGGACAGAGATTAGATACAACACTATCTTTCAGTCCTCCACTGCCATCACATCCTTCACTAATGTATGAATTCTGTTTTTTCATCTGTCTCTTCCCACCCTCACCCTAGCTATACTAGCCCATTTGTTATTGTTTCACAATCTCTTGCATTAACTACCAATTATGGTTTAATTATATAAGCAAATCACCTTTTATCTGAAACTGTCTATTTTCTAATCCATTCAACATTTCATTCTCTTGCCAGGACTGTAACAGAGGCATTCTCCAGCTCAGGAAATGAGTGCAAATTGCAGTATACTGGGTTGGTGGGCAGGACAGCATAGATGTGTGCTTGCATTCTTACACTAATCCATATGCATGTGGCATTGCCCACAGCTGGAGACAGCACAGACCTTTCCTCAGACCAACAGCAGCTGCCCTCGCTTTCTCATGGCTGTTTCAGAGCTGATCTCCTGCTGATAGAAGCTGCTGTAGCTCCATGAACTTAATTGATTTCTGAAAATTTCTGCTAACAGGGCATCTGTCTTTTTCTGCTGCACCAAGTGCCAACTAAGGTGTTGACATCTCACTTCTGAAGAGTTAAAGATAGTCTTAACAATCTCTGGGGAGTGAATGAATGTCCAAGGTCGTTGAGTGAGAATTACCATTACTTAACACTTAAAACAAGTCTCTTTTCACTACTTTTCACAGCAAATCCACTGCTGTATCCACTTAAGTCTACTAGGAATTTCATAGTCAATATCTTTTATTAATCAATTTCTGAGTGTCAAGCAGAAAGCAGGAAGTTAAGGTCCACACCAAAACATTATAACTTCTTAGATTAGGCAAAAGGAAGAACAGAATGTCAGTGTCTCTCAGCAGAGAACATATTGCTACATATTAAGCTGTCCAAATCCATACAGGCCAGCAGTATTGGTTTTTTTTTTTAATGTAAGTGTGCCGTGCTTGGGAAACAAACTTAAAAAGAAGCATGCAGCCCCTTTGTGTGGCACATGTAACACACAACCTGTGTACTCACACATGAGACTGTCTCATGTCTGTGTCACTTTCCTGCCCTGGCAATAAAATTTGTGCATACAACTCTGTGCACCTTCTTGTACACCATTAAACAAGTCATTAATAGGAAAAAAAAAGTATTTTTAAGCATATTTAGGGAGGTGGTAAAATTTCGCAGTCCTGCACAATGTGCATGGAATTCTGGTGCATTCTCAACATGATTCTAAAATATTTTAGCTCAAGTTAGGAATTGGGTTGTTTTCAAATGCTTTTTCATAGTGAAATGAAACTTCAGGTGCACAAGCCTTCTGTACAAATAACAGTGATCAGAAAGACAAACCAGGGCCTGTTATTTGCAGTATGAAGAAGCTGCATTTTGAAAGACTCAGGTGAGAGCAGGGTTGGTCTTAGTACATCTTTCAAGAACTACTGAAATTGTAAATGGTAAAAGGTTCTCATAAATCTTGCATTTAGTTTGTAATAAAAATTTAAGATCCATAGATTCCTTCAGCATTTGAGACCGTAGTAAGTGATCCTCATAAAACTTTTAGTTTATATGGACTGCAGCCTGAATAAGCAGCTGGCTCTGCAGTGGAACCCCCACTGCCCACCAACCAAGCTGGTGATGTTTTTGTGGAAACATATGTAAGAAAGAGGGAAAAAATATGGAATGAACAGAGAAGGAGGGAAGAAAAACAGTGAGAAAGATCAGAGAGAACACCCAGGTGAGAAAAGGAGGAGGTGCTTCATGACACAGCAAATATGTAGCCCATGAAAAACCCATGCTGAACAGGTTTTCCTGACATGAACTGCAGCCCATGGAGAGACCAAACTAGAGAGAATTTTTTCTGAAGGACATGCCAGAGCAGGGGGAAAGTGTGAGAGAGGAGTGGCAGAGTGGAACTGTTACATACTGACCATACCCTCTGACTTTTTCATGCACTCAGGTAGTGATAGAGGAGTCAGAAGTGAAGGACTAAAGCTGAGCCTAGGGAAGGAAAAGTATTTAATTGTTTTCTTTTTTATTTCTCACTATATTAATAGGCAATAAATTAAATTAATTTTCTCCAAGATGAGTCTCTTTTGCCAATGACATTGATCAGTAAGCTTTCTCCCTGTCTTAACCTCTATGCATGAGCTTCCTTATCCTATTTTCTCCCCCTGCCCTGCTGAGAAGAGGGAGAAATTGAGCATCTTGTTGGGAGTTTGGCCCTTAACCACAGTTAACCCATCACACCACCTCATTTTCATTCTGGAGTAGCTGATTTGAGATTATTATGTGAAGTGTGCAAACATCAAGATATGCCTACTAGAAAGAGAAGAAAATGTCTCAGTGATATTTTTAGTAACAGTTTGTGGAAAATATCCAGTCTTTTTATAAATACTTGAAGGCAAGGAATACAGTCCATTTCAATTCCAAGATATGTAAAGTCTCACTGAAGTCAATGCAGGGAGATGGATTTCAATAATCTGAATTGATGCTGTGGTGTCTAAGGTTGCCTAGCATTTCACAGATGTACCACAAAAAATATAATTAGAAAAGGTCAAAATATAATACACCACAAAAAGCTTTTCAAAGACTTTAACCTGCAGCTAATTCAAATTCTTAAAATAATTTAGTCATATTAATACATTACTTTACATCTAACAAGTTCCATTAAGCTCAGTTTATTTAGATACTGGTTGAATTGATTAAAATGAACAGTAAATTAATGGTTCTGCAACTAAAAGAACACCTAACTTGTAGTGTGTCAGCCACACAGGCACAAGGATTTAAAGAAAAACTAGACTTGCATTAAGCCCATATGCCAGATACGGCACATAATGTTTCTCACTGGATTTTAGACTCTGTGGATCTATCTAGTCCCATTTAACTGCTGCAAACACAGGCACTCATTACTGGCACTTCAGATTTCTAGTATGATCCTCAATCTCTGGGAAAGGTCACAGCCCTGTATTTTACCAGAGAGTAACAGGAATGTCTGAGATTAAAAAACAAAAGTGTAACACAATAGTTTACAATACAGTGATTTCCAAATGGTCAAATGAATCTCTGTGATATAAAGTATGTTGCAAAGAAATTTAATTTCTACAGTTTTAAAGTAATTACGAGTACTTAACTGCTCGTGGGTTTGTAACTAACACAGAATCATAAAATGGTTGAGCTTGGGGGGAACCTCTGGAGATAATCTTGTTCAATCCCTAAATCCAATCAAAACTTTTGATGATTTTTTTTTAAATTTAATTGATACCTATATATTTAATTTAGCTTAGCCATATGTGAAAAGGAGTACAACTGTGAGTATGTCAGACCTAGAAAAAGCATTCTATTTTACCATCCTGACCTTGAAGAGTTTAGCACCCTCTTAAATAGCAAAGAACTTCTAACTTCAGTTTGTGAGAACGCAAAAGCAAAGAGGAAAAAGATGCCAAAATAACTAGATGAATAGAAGAGGCTTTCAAAAAATATTCCCTATGGCCTCCATTACTCCTCAAATAAGGAAGAAAAAGGAACACAGAAAGAATGGCACATTGATACCACAAAATTACTTGGAAAAGGAGTTGAGTTGAGCTGAGGAGTCTTCATAACTTTTAATAATGACACAATTTCACTTTTAAAATGCTTTTTTTTGTTGTTCTGGAACAATTCAGAAAATCTGAAGAAGTTTGCCTAACAGTTTAATCCAAAAAGTATTTCAGAATCTAAACTGACAAAACAGAATTTACTAGTTGTCCACAGATGCACTGTTAATTCTCTTCATTTTAATAAATACCTGCCAGGCAAAAATATCTGCTCCAGAACAAATGAAACCTCTGATCTGTAGTGAAATCCTTCATTTTTCCATTTTAGCTAGACCAAAAAAAGGTTTTATCATGAGTTGATCCCAATAAATTCCCACTACTTTTCTCCCAGACTTTTTATGAAAGAAGAATTATCCACCCAGACACACTTGAGAAGGATTTCCATATTGCCAGACTCCCTGCTCTCCATTCATGGTTACATCTTCTCACCCTTAAAATGAATGCACAGGAATTATTTGCAGTGCTAATTACAACTACCCTTTTTCAGATTAAAAATCTAGCTGCAGTAGGGAAGAAGCAACTGTGAGAACATCAAGGTGCAGAATAAATATTTGAGCTAGATAATTTAAGTTGGTTTAGAACTGATTGTTAGTTGGCTACTTACTGTAAATCACAGGTGTCTCCACAGTGCCTTTTCATTTGCTGTTTTATTAAAAAAACAGGAGTTTCTGCTTGGTAAGGGTAGGCCTCCAGGACACTACAGAGTTTATGCTAAAGTTAAAAGGAGGGCATGAAAGCATTGACTATGCATCAGGACATGAACTGCTATCAAAATCACACTCTACTAGGTGGCACAAATATTTATGCAGCTATCAGCAAATTTAATTTAAATTAAATCCCACAGAAGTTAAGTAACTGCTTTCCTGGAAATCTATCTAGGCACAGGATGACCTTGTTTTTACTCAGGGTTCTTCTCATATGTTTCCATTCAATTAAAACTACTTCCCAACTCACTTAGTTATCTCCTTATTTGGATATGCTGATTCTCTATATTGCTTTTGTCTATTGCACAAATGCTTTCATCAGATTTTTTAAATCCATGTACCAGCATCAAGTTAGTGCAAAATTGTACAAAAGTTGGTGAATTATTGCACTGATTTTTTTTTATATTCAGAGTGCAAGGACTGGAAGCAGTCTGAACTAGAGAGGCTGGGAATTCAGTAATTAATACCTGACCTAGATTATTAAAAGTTATCTCAGAACATTTACAACACCCTGGTGGCAACAGTAGAGCTAAGGCAATTATTTAATAAACATTGCTTTGGTCTGCTGAGGATCTACAAATAACTGACTGGTCATGTGCTGCTGAGAGGTTTCCAATTACTTCATCTTATGCAGAAAGCTAAAATATATAAACATTTCTTAATGGAAATTATATTTTCCACTGGAACAATATGCAGCCATGACTGCATGGAGCAGTGACCTTTGCAATCATGAGCTGAGTCTAACAACGTATATAAATTATGTGCTTTGACTTAAAGATTATAGTTTGGAAAGCTGATGTTTTATAACCTGCCACATCAAGCATTTTAATTACTCACATATAAACACTTCTGTCATGTGTAAACCCTTATTTACAAATTATACTGACTGTAGTTTCCTTATAGTTATGTTACACACAGGACACTGTATCTTAGTTTCATTTGTAATTGAGAAAAACGACAAGCTATTATTTTTGTGAGCTGTCTCCCTGACTGGAGATCTGGGAGTTATTGCACAGGATATCCAGCTTGTCTGTATAGGCCTCTATCATAAATTCAATACCAGAGGGACAATAGGATTTCCTGTGTTTAAGCTTCCTTTGTACTGTAAAATTTTAAATAAGTGTAACTGCACAGTAAACTGTCCAGTGCAGACTGTCAAAGATAATTCCAACATAAATTACAGCCTAAAGTACTTCTCATGAAGGGGGCAGGATTTGGTCCCTTTCATTAAGCTTTGGTCATCATTTAAAATAATTTTTCTAAGCTGAATATTTTCAGGTTAAACTGGGAACTACATGGATCCTAGCCCCATCTAATATTATATACCATATTTAGGGATGATATTCCCAGTGTTCCTCCACTGTCAGTGGAGAAGCAGAGTGTATCCCTAAATTCATGTAGAGCATAAGTTAATGCTATGAACTGTCCTCTGTGGGAACTTGCTTCTCCTCTGGTTACACAGGGAGTAATCAAAACTGCCTTGTGAACTTAACACACCAGAACAGACCTAATTATTTGGCAAGATTTCTGCATCTCCCATCTAGGAAGTTGGTTTGATAAAGTGCATGGTGAGCCAGAAAATCACAACTGTGTGAACTGTTCACAACAGTTTTCTCTAGTGACTCTCATCCTGCCAAACAACTAATGTGGTTTGAAGTTTTTGCACACTCACCTAGATGTGTGTAGACTGCAATGAGGTCTTTGCTCAGTCTCCTCTTCTCCAGACTGACCAAACTGAGTGACCTCAGCTGCTCTTCATATCCCTCCCCCTCAAAGCCCTTCACCACTTCATTGCTCTCCTCTGGATACTTTCTAGTAGATTTATATCCTACTTATGTTGTGGTACCCAAAACTGCACACTACTCGAGTACTCTTTAATAGTTTCTCTTAATTCAACAGCATAATATGGCAATACCAGTGGCCCCAAAACTAGAGAACAGAGCAATTCCTAGATTAATAAAACAAACATGTCCTTAAAGTACTTATGTGAACAATAATTCTGAAAGTGTAGCTCAAAAACTATTTTGCAAACTTTTGTTTTCATTTTTAGTCATCTGTGTATCTAAAACTGATTCAATCCAAGTGCCATCATATGGCTGAATAAAGAATTTTGTATGTTGAGTTTTGGCCCAAGCACTATTTTATTACCTCGGTTTCAGCCTACTGGAATGAGGGGTTCATGAAAATTATTATTAAAGTGCTTAGGCCCTCATTTCAGTATAGTTATAGCTCTTGACTCAATAGAGTATCATTTTACAGTAAAATAAGGAAGTATATTATACTTTAGGAGCATTTAAAATTGTCTAAAGTAATAGTTGTAAGTCCTAATACACTGTGCAAGACTTTTACCAAACTAAGAAACAGACATAAATTAGTACCATATTGTACACATGTTGATGAAGATAATATCCTGCCAAGTATGAAAATGTCATCCTAAAATAGAAAACCACATTTCCTCAGGATATTGATCTAGCTTAGCTAGACCCCATAAAAGACGGAAAAGTGGATAATGTAACTTCAGACATGAGAAGTTATTAAGTGAATTGACTGCTGGAGCAGGACCTAATCCTGAGTCCCTACAGAATGAGAATTTCTCAGGTCAGATTGTTTTTATAGCTCTAATCTAATGCAGTGCACATTTGGGAAGGAGGAGGAACTCCAAAGTGAGTTACTTGCTGTGGTACCTGTGTCATGTATTTTTGCACAATTTGCTAACTTGCCTCACAAAGTCACATATCTGTTTTGTTTTGGTTTGGTTTTTTTTTTTTTTCTGGAACTCCACAACACCCTTTGAACATTTTTGTAGACTTTATTTCTAGTCAAAGTGCTCTAACTGTTATTTCTGCTATGAAAGGGTTTGTTTTCAAGTCCATGGCATTTTAATACTAAAAAAGCTTAATCAGCAACTTAACAGACATGTGAACCAAGATATGACCAACAACATTTAAAAATTAAATTCATTGTTAGACATTTATATGCTGGATCCTGAGTTACAAGAAGCAGCAGCAGTTGCTCAGTGGAACTGTGTTCAGCAACTGAAAATTGCCATCTGCAACTTGGGATGTCTACAGGAATACACAAGACAGCACCAATGCAGAGTTGCTACTGAACCAGTATGCAGTTTAGAACAAAAATGACAATTCCACTTTGAGGACACACACTGTCATCCCTGTGGCCAAGAGAAAGACATTTAAACTTTAGGACAAGACATTAGAAAATGCAGCACATCTTCTCTGTTTCATAACTTATGTTGATGGTATGCAAAATATCATTAATTGGTGCATCTTCAAAAGGAGTATGGTCAGTATTAGTCACCAGCTCTACCACAGCTGAGGAGCTGGTGACTAAAAAGGATGAGGGCATGATCACATATAATTTTCTACCATATAGAATGAAGTATTCACTTCATTCCTGCAATAAAACTGAGACACCATAAACTGGGAAAAGCATTTTTTGTACCACTATTTTTCTTGCATGGGCCCGCTCAAGAAAAACCAGAATATGCCTTGAAAAGTAGTTGCATTAATTCTTTTTTCTGTATCCTCCTATGATTCAACTTGATCTGATTTATTGCTTCCCTTTCTTCAACCCTATCCAGCTATTTTAGTACTGGCTCAGATCACTTTCCAGGGCTCACCTCTTTTGATATACTCCAGTACAAAAATAGAGTATGTGATGCAATCACATAAATTAGAAGATTGATAAGAATATGTTGTTCATTTATTTTCATACTAACCTGAATCAAGAGCATGCTTAAAAATTCTAAAAGTGTTAATACCAAGGACATGCAGATTCTAATCACTGCTAACATAATTGTTTTAAACAATTAGCAGATTAGAATGTGAAGACAGAAATAACTCATCCCTGAAAAACAGACATTTAAAAGGATTTTCCTACGATATAATCACAAAATATCTTCCTTCTTTCTGATGAGTTTCAAATGCAATAGACAGGAATTTACAACATAGCCTGACTGAACAAGAAGCAAACAATAGTTTGTGCCTGCAGTTCTTTCATGAAGTCCAGATCATTTTGCCTCCAGGCCAGTTATCTGAATTGCCAGCGTAAATTTTGACTTTCCTTTACAAACCATTTTTTAGGGACCTCTCAAAATCAAATAAAAATGGTAGAGGGCAGGACACAGAGTGGGCTTCCACAGAACCAGACTTGGTGTTTCAAACAAAACCTTCCTTTATTTGTTTATCATGTGATAAAAATTTTAATGTGCATTTAGGATGAATAAAGACCATTAAAACCAAAGATACACCATGAGCTCAGAGGTACCCAGGCTACAGGCTTGAGGTTATGAGAGTACGTGATGAAGTATCACTATACCCTAACCTGCTTACACTCTTCCCTTGGCACTTACTGACCATTGTGATTATAAAGAGGCTGCTGGGCTGGCTGGACTTTCCTGTGGTGCAGTTTAGATACTGTTATATCCTCAAACTTTGTCTTTTCCTAAGAAATATACTAACGGTTTATGATTCTATGTAAAGAACTGAGAAGTATAAACCTTTGTTTTGGTGCCTTATGAATATAATAACTACATACTCTGAAAGTAATGTATTAACATGTATCTCTCTGTTTTCTCTGAGGAAAAAAAACCCAAAAACTACTTGGCAGATTGACACTGCAGGGTGAATCCTGTTTGCAATTTAATGGTTTATTACAGATTGTGCTTCCATTTCCTTCAGTATTGCAGGTGGAAGTTCTTCAGAGCCACTGCAGAATAGTTTGTACTGATTCACAGAATACCTAGTATAGATGCAGATCAAAGATCTGTAATAAAGTAACAACTGCGTGTAAGTAAATCCGATACTGATTGAGATCCAATGGGAGGATTTCTGCCTTAGCAATCTTAAGATACAAAAAACTGCCCACAAAAATGACAGGCACTTATAACTACTCTTCATTTTCTTGCTAGTTGGCCACATGAGAATTAGATCACACGTAAGCATGGATTTACACTCTTCCTAGTTAGAATCTCCTTCTGAATTCCACCTTTTCCTTTCTTCCCTCCCTGAAAACAAAGAACTCCGTGGGCTCATGTGATGTTTTTAGACCACTTTTTAACAACATAATTGTTTCTAAAGCTTGCAGCAATTTGAATTTCCCTGCGGTGAGCTGACACAAAAACTAACAAGGAAAAAATAAATAAGTTAACTTATTAATTAATAAAGAGAAGCTACTAAAAGTCCTCATAGAGCTTACAATTCCAAAGCAGCCTTATGGACAACCATAAGAGCCTTGGGAAGTTTGAGATCAGTGAACATGCCATGTACTCCTAGCAGGAGCTACCTGCCTGATGGGGTGGTTTTATGCTGGCTCCTGATGGGATGCTGAATGGTGTCCCAAGCAGAGGTACTCATCAGGGTAGCTCAAGTCACTGAGTATTCCCATTTCTGTTCACACTGCCAGGATAATAAAGCACACCAATTAAAAAATGTTTGCTTAATTGCTATTGCCATTCTGCTGGGATTTCTACTTCAGATTCTTGGTACACAGAAGAAAAGAAACTATTTCTGGCCTTTTGGGCTCTATTCAGGCTTTTTTTTTTTCCTACTCTCAGTATTTTACATAAACCATATATCTGTATTTCTATTGAAGTGGTTAAGAATGCTTTTGCCACTCTGGTCAAATTTTCCTGATGGTCCCAGATTGCCCAAAGCACGTGCACAGTTAACCAGGGTGGGTACATAAATCTGTGGTACTGATTACACATTTTTACCGACTGAGTTAATGAATAAAATTTAGTTTTAGTGTCCCTCCTATTACTCATTCATTTGGTATTCATTGTTTCAACACTGACCATAATGATACCCATTAGGTTTTAAAATGGACGTCATTTATCCTTCCATAAGAATTCCATCATAATTCAGCAAGACAGCATTCTACTCATTATGATGGATCTTTCCATTAATAAGGTGAATTTGTGTCCACATTATCCAATGTAATATCTGCTGCATTCAAGCATTAATTAACATCCACTTATTTTAAAGTGGTAGTCACTACCTGCCTAGAGCAGGAAATAAATCCTGAATTGTAAACTTAAATTCCCCACATTCTTCAAGCAAAGTGAAGACATTTCATTAATACCTAATGTTTTCAGGGCTTTATGAAATGCTGCAGCCAAAGCATATGTGCCCTAGTATTTATGAAAACTGGGCTTTCCCATGTTAGAAAGCAGCATGCTGTTAACAGGCAAGAAGCCCTGGGATATCATTTTCAAAGGCACGGCTGACTGCAGCCACTTTGTAGTGATTTCTGCTGCTGTTCTGAGCATTGCAGAACAATCTCAGGTTCCTAAAAAGTGAATGAGAGAATGGGTTTTCAGCTCTCTGAAGATTTTCATATTTGAATATGAAACTAAACTTATGTTGTGGAAATGTCAGAAGGACTTCAACAGGTCAGATCAAAATCTCTTTAGACTAAGGCTTTCTCTCCAAACACAAGAAAAATTTCATAATGTTACTAAGAAAATAATCTGTCATCTTCAATTCAAATGATTCAAACTGCCCCAAATTTCTGTATTTGAAAAATATAGCCTTCTGCTGTGTGGCAGCGCAGAATATCACTACATATTCGAAATATCTTTAATGCATAAATGGATGTAAATTGGCAAATTTTAAATGGAAATTAAAAATAAAACATGCAAAATACATACAGGAAACCTACATAAGAATTTAAATTAGATTTTCTGGGTTAAAAACACCAGAAATCTTTTGAAGAAAACAAAGGAATACTTTTTTATGGATCTACTATAACGTTTTACTTTAGCTGCTTGTCATGAAACATTTCATGGATCTATAGAACAACCATTTTCTAAATGCAGCATTTAGCCACACAAAATACCAAAAGACAGCCTGAAAGAAATATCACATAAAAATCTCAACAGGAAGTCAAAGGTGCATTACATTTTGGAACATAAAATGTGATCTGAGTAAAGTTACTTCTCTGTACAATACATCGACAGATAATTGCCCAGAATTATCTTACTTCTCAAAAACAAGTATATAAAAAACCCTTCACAGTACTGGAACACAAAGTAGACAAAGTATCTAAATAATAATTTACAAGAAAAGTATTTCAATCTAAGTTATTCATATTTGCCTAGAATAATGCTCTCACAGACAGCAAAGTACATAAATGGCAGACTGAAAGCACACTATAGTCAGTAATAATATTTATAAACACATATAAATTAGGTGAAAAGCTGCTGCTTTCATTATTTTAAATAAAAAAACTCATAATTTTCTTTTCCACCACAAAAACTTGCATTGAAAGCTGGGAAGCTTTTTTCTTATGACATTTCAATTTTGCCTGTAACTTTCAGAAAAACATTAGATTTTTAATTAAGTAAATTGAATTAAGAACCGTGTTGGGTAATACATTTTCAAACAGGTTTCACAGATTGATGAGGCCACCCCTGAATGGTGAATGCACTTCTATTTGATTCAAAATTGAGACAGTGCAGGGACAGTCAAGAGAGACTCTGAGATTTGGAGAGCTCTTTTGCCTATCCCAAATCTTTTCAGCTATCATTTATTTTCCTTGAATATTACAAGCATAACCATGTTTTGTTTCATGCAGCTCTGGGAAGGCCTGGTAATGAGTCTGGTGATTTACTGATAGAATCATCTATTTGATCACACTTATGGTAGGAAAAAGAGATTCTGAGTTATCCTGGAACCATTAAGGTTCTAAAGCACCTCTGTGATGAGTATCATTCATCAGTGTAATGCTGCCAGGTCCACCACTAATCCATGTCTCTAATCACCCCATCTACACATTTTTAAACATTTATTTCCTAGGATGGTGATTCCACTGCTTCCCTGAGCAGTTTGTTCCAATGCTAGACCACTCTTTCAGTGAAGAAATATTTCCAAATCTTTAACCTACACCCCCTCTAGCACAACCTGATGCCCTTTCCTCTCGTCCTGTCATGTGTTACCTGAGAGAAAAGACCCATGGCCACCTCTTTATATCCTCCTTTAAGGTTGTTATAGAATGAAGTAAGGTCCCTCTGAGCTTTTTCTCCAGGATAAACAACTCAAATTTGTTACCAAATGTTAGGATTTTTCCTCTATTGCAAGTGTCTGCTCAGAAACAAAGGAAGAAAGTTGTAGTGACATTTCCTCAAAGGCACACTGCAGTTACTCAGACAACTCCAAAAACGCCTAAGAGGATCACACTTTCCAAATTCAGAAACAAAGTATCTCTCTGTGATGTTTCAAATAGAAAATCTGAGAATGTTTACTGAAAAAAGCCAAAGAAGTATTTTAATGAACCATTGCCAGCTAGCTCAAACATAAAAGCTTGAGAGTTTTTTGAAAAAAGTTGCCCTGATCATTCCTCTATTTAATTTTCTGTAATTTTTAATCTCATGTGGCAGTTTTTATTCTCTTTCATCCTTTGTGTTACACATTCATATTTTTGTTCAACAGATGAGATGCATGTATGAAGTGATTTTTATTCAAATGTATAAGTATACTTATGACCTATTTGATATAGAACAAAAGACACAGAACAGTGACAAATCTGGATTTTGTGCATCTACCTGAGCTGATACATCACCTATGAAAGAGAGGAAAAATTCACTGGGCCTCCTAGCACTGAAGCTGAAACTCGGCAAAAAACCCGTAGAAAGTTCTTTCTGAAAAAGAACTTTTCCTCACAGCAGACTAAACAGAATTAGCTCACACATTAAAGTAATAAGACACAGCTGACCAAACAATGTATCTATTTATTTGATTATCTTTAAAGGCATCTGTTGTTACAAACCTAATTCTAATTTAAAAAAATGTGGCTTCGGTCCACCAGCTTTATTACTTCAGAGTGCTTAGGTTTATTAAGCTAGGAAATCTTTCCATACCTAATAAGAATAGAATACTGATCTATTATTTCCTTTTTCATTTCACTTTTTTAACTTTTCCATCTGGTTTTTTTTTTTAACTTGGCAAACATTTACAATTACTAGATATGTGCAGAGCTCTGTATTGTTGCATTTAATTTAAAATATGTAAGAAGAAAAAGTTCTTCTCCAATATGACAGACTTTGATCATCTAGGCTTCAAATAACTTCAAAGTAAATGAAACAGTGTGTTGTGGTTTTTCTGGAGCACAGAAGATACAATATTGATGGAAAACTACAGATTACTATTCCCTATATTTATATCCATTAATATTTCTGCAAACAAGCTACCTAGTTCACGGCAAAACAAACCTAGAATTGTCTGAAGTTTTGCCTTAGTAAAACTTCACATGGTCAAGTATGTGCTGCAGTGAGGGAGAGCTCACCAGAGTAAATGCCAGGAAACCTTCTGGTAGGAAGAGAGGCACAGTCATGGAGAGGATTGCTGTACTGACTGGCTAATTTGGCTAATTGGCTAATTTGCACAGCCTGAAGTCTTTTGTTTAAGGGACCGCTCACGCCAGGTCACACCTTCAGAGCTATCCTACAGATAACTGAGACCTGGTTCAGGAATATATAGAGCCATTTCTCTTCTTCAATTTAATTTTAAAAACTGAATCATAACAAAAATAATCTTTTAAGATGTTAAACTGAAGGGATGTATCTCTGGCACTGTCATTTTTAATTAATAAAGCACACTTGAAATCCTCAACATAACAAAAAAAGCCTAGAAGAAAATTGACACAGAAAGTTGTTAAAATGACTGCCTTCACTGTGAAAAATTTTCCTGTCTCTAAAATGAATTAAACTAGCCAAGGAATTGATCCAGAAGTGTCAGGTGTTTAATGATATTTAATACTTACAGCTTCAAAAACTTGTAATAAAATAATGAAAAATATTGATAATGTTACAGTTCTTCTATCTTGCCCATTTTTCTGAGGAAGTTAGCTCTGGAAAATAAAGTGATGGAGCTAAGAGGGCCAAACATACATCACTCTCTGCAATCAGAAAACAAAAAAAAAGGATTAACCCGCATCACAACAGAGAGTGCCTGTGAAACTGAAAAGGAATGTAAATACCAATCACAAATTCATCCAGCCATCTCAGGAGACAGGGGTGGTACAGCATGTATTGTCAGAAACATTCTAGCAAAATATGGAATGTTAAGGCAGGCTCACAAAAGAACCCCACAAAAACACAAAACAACCTCACCAAAAATAAGTCCAAATCCATTCATTCAGGTAAAACAATCATCTGTGTCTACTCATGCATGCCATCTGCTCTTGCTGCTGCCACTTCTGTCAATCTGAAGTTGATAGGTAATGGCCCTGTGATTCAGGGAAACTGCTGAAGTGTGTACTCAGGCTTCAGTTTGAGAGATGGGTTCATTTATCATCACAATAAGCTATTAACATTGATAGGTCACAATGCACTGAAGAGACAGCCTAATTGGCTCAACTCAGCTCTGCATGTGCCTCTAGGAGAGGACTGCTGCTTTGCAGGTAATATTCCATCATCCAACAAACCACCTGTTTAATAATTCATTGCAGCTCAGCTTAGGGTTCCAGCACATGATTATCTCTTCCATATGCCAAGTACTGAGGTCTTAGCCCTTTTGTATCTTGGGTGCAAGAAGACAAATACAAATTCATTCTACAGTTATGGTAATCCACATTTCTAAAAACTTTACTGAATAATTAAAATTCCCATTTTCTAAAGAAATATTTTTCTTTAAAAAGAAATTTTATTTCTGTATAAATTAAATCTAATTTAAAAATTAAATAATAATTAAATAGAATATTTCTTTATTTCTGTATAAAGCTAGGGTGTCTCTCTGGAAAATAAAATCTCTTCTGCCATCATTCTCTTCTATTAAAGATCATGTTGAATTATGCAAACTTACTAGGAATGTTAAGTAATGGATCTCATGTTGCTTTTGAGAGATTTCACAAAGCAGCATGAGTCCATTCAGAGTAGTCAGGGTAGATGAGACATGGGATAGTGTATATGAGACACAGGATCTACAGGATTTAAAGGATGCTTCATACTCCATTCAGGTATTAGATCAAAACATGATACTCAGTATTAATATGCTTAGAATGATGACTCTATGAAAACACAAGTTAAAACTAAGCAAATAATTCAAACTTCTGATGACTACTGTGCGACTTACTTGTCAGTTCTGGTTACCATTCCATTATTCATTTCCTTGGCTGCTTATCACAGCCATAATGAGTACTGCTATCCATAAACTAACACAAAACATAATAAAAAAGCATTACTTTGTCTACACTTTGAATATCAGTTTGGATTTTCTTTCACTAATGATATCTTAATTGAATTTCTGTGATTATCAACCATTTATACCACCTTTACGTCTTCTGTACTCTTGTTAGTAATGCTGCTTTGTGTTTGAAAAATCAGCGACTCCTGCCAATATTTTGTTTTACAAACACACAACCTTTTTGTTAATCACAATTGATGTAAAATGCTGTTTACCAAGTTAGTTGGATTAGGTCTCCCAGATCTGTGAATTGATAAAAAATTCCCATAACACCCATACAATAAAATATGAGTCCCATAAATCCACACACACAGACTTCCTAATTGCATGAGCATACGGGTGATTAGCACTTGGATCTGGGCACTGGCGCTACACCTGTTTGGTTTTAAAACTTCATATTGACACAAGGCATTGTGTCAATTCAGTTTAGGAACCAAAACTTAGTTTCTAAGGGCAGATGTAGAATAGCAAGGCTAATTCCTAGATGTAAAATGGAAACAACAGAATTTATCCATCTTGTAGAGAAGCTGCGTGTAAGGACAATCTTGAGATTATCAGATGCTACTGAGCACATCAGACTTCAAAAACAATATAGTACAGATTGAAAATACAACAAATGGTTTGTGCTAAAGGCTGTTTCCCTTGTGCACCATCAGAAATTCTCAGTATTTCTGCCCTGCTGCATACTGCCTTTTTGACACGGAAAGCAAAATGGAACACCACAGAATTACAGAACTAAAGCTCAGTGGCATCATGCAGTGTTACTAATGCATTATATAAACTCAACAATTTCAATTACATTCTATTTCAAGATTTTGTAAATCATTTAAATTTGAAGTAAATTATGGGGGGCAGGTAAATCAAACAGAAATTTTGCAGTTTATTTATTCATAAAGGGAAGTCTGGAAACTAAACATAAAACTAGCTCTTTATGGCTCTCAATATTTTGAGAATGACTTTTCAGTGGTTCTCAAGTATACCCTTTTGGTGACGGCCATAAATTCCTTCATCACGTCCTGTATAACCCAATATGAACTAGATGTCTGGACTATAAATTCTCTCTGATTAATCTAAGTGAGTAAAACTTGATTAAACACTTTACTTACAGGTACCCTGTGATGAGCAAGGAACTCTAAATATAGTTTTCAAAGCAAACACTTATTTTGCTGATGAAGTATTTAGCATGCAGAGGAATGTATATAAGAGGAATGAAGTATAAGAAGAGCAAAATCCCTATGTATCCTCCCTTTCATAAATTTCAGTTTTCCTTTGCAGTGGTTAAGTAACCCCTATTCAATTCAGCTATGTCTAGCTTGGGAATCATCATCACCATATATCTTTGCTTGGTGATAAGCCTTCAGTACAAACCTCCAGATATATAAATTCTTCCCAAGTCAAAGCCTTTTTTGTTTTTCTTCTGCTTCTTCAGACCCTTCATTATTTTAGTATTTGGGATCAAAGAAATCAGAGAGTAAGACTTTGCAAGCTGGAAAGCATATTCCCCCAATTTACTTCCTTCTTCATTATTTCCTAGCACCCCTCAGTGATCTCTCTCTAGCATTCACTTCCCTTCTTTTGTGAAACTGCTTTATTTTCTGCTTGTTTCTCCATTTTTCAACTGCCTCTATTGATTGAAACCCTTGCCTTCAAGGCAGACTTGGGTAAGCAGGTAACACAAAGGACACTTGCGATTTATGAAATAATTTCACCAACAGTAAATTTCCTCTTTTATCTAGGGTAGTGTAAGATGATTTTAGCACCAAGAAATTAAATGTAACATGGGATACATGAAATACTGCAGTCAGTGTTCTCAGCTAGGCAGAGTCTGAGCCCTGTTTGAACCCATTTCCAAGGCTCAAAGAGGCTGTAACAGTCTACTGGGCATCCTTAGTTTCCTGGTAATCACAATAATGGCTGTACTTGAACCGTCCCAACAGGCTACCCAAGCATCATTAAAAGTATTAACGAGGAACAAAGTGGGCAAAATTTACTTATCTCTTGGTGGTTCTTTGTAGTCATGGGTAGCTGAGCCCCAAGGAGGACAGTACTAATACTGCTGCACTTTTTACTGGGGATCAAGCCAAATTTGGCAAGCCACAGCTGTGAAAGAATGCAGAGACCTAACCCTGTTCGTTTCATAGTGACAAACTGAAAGAATATTCCAATAAAAATAAAGAATCTAAACCAAATAATGAAATGCAACTTAAGTAAATTTCAAGAAAGCATCAGGTGTGGTTGAAATCCTTAAAACGTTTTGCTCTTCCCTTGGATGTCTGCTGTGTTTGTCTCATCTTTTCCATATCTAACTCTGCCTATTATCTCAATTTTTAGAAGCTATACTGAAATAAGTGCTAATAAAAGAAATGGCACATTTGGTATAAATTAAAGACACCTTCATACCATTGACTGAGTCTGATTACCATGGTGACTTGGTTTCAGTCAGGTCAGTTTAGATTGTGATTTAAAATAAAACAGAAATATTTAGATCAGTTTAATATTACTTGTTATAAAAAGAAAAACATCAATAAACTAAAATATCTTTTTCTTAGAAGGATGCATTCCAATATGAAAGACAAAAGATACTGAAGTTGCTCTATTTACAAAATTTATTTTTAATTTAGGTTTAATTGAATTGCTTTAATTTTCTGCCATGAGTTGGCTGTTGACTACTTAAAAAAATCTGAAATTTGCAGCAACTCTGAATATTCAGGGGTGATGAAGTACATTTCTTGTATACGACGTACTGTTGATGCCTATTACTGTTTCTTTTATAGATATGGGTAACATGCATATAACCCAACTATTTCATCCTACTCATATTTACAATATATTAAGAATCATTTAATGTCCCTCCAGAATTGATTCTGGTATGTTATCCCTTACACTTGAGGATCACATTAGTCCCTACTCTGTTCCAAATTTACTGTTGCAAGCTTGCAGATGTGCTTTGCTGCACATTCAAATCTGGTGCTGACACTTTCCTGTGCAGAGGGTAGAAAAAGGGCAAATTCATCATTAAATACTGACCTTACCATCACACAGTGAGCAGATGCCTCACACACTACCATTAGGTCACTAAAGGGTGACCTGCTTAAAATTGAACAACCCATATTCATTAGGGAACAAAATCTTCTCCTGATGGCCTAAACTGACCATAGAACCTGAAATATTGGGTTTTCCTACAAAGGTGCACAAATGGAGATCCCACCAGCTCACCTATGCTGCACTACTTTGCTTCCCCGACAATAAAAGCAATACAGACACATGATTGAAAAAAAATCAATCTGTTGGCTGAATTTGACACAGCTGAGTGTTGGAATTCCCTAGGCTAGATTACTTTCATTAGGCCACATAATTTCAAAATCAACTGATGGTAAAAATAGTAGCTTCCAACTACAATTTAACTTGCATTTCATCCATTTATACCAAAAAGTATTATGTTAGATTGCTTTCCTTTTTGAGGCAGGCACTAAAAGTAAAGAAGTTGTGGGTCTTTTTAACTGCATCATGTCCTCTGAACAAGAAAATCTTGAGATTTGAAATCATGACAGTACTAGATGAAGCTTTCTGGGCTTAGATGCGTTCATAATTCAGGACAATTGATCCCAGCACTTCAGTTCCAGCTGATTATTGTATCATTTACGCTTCTTTATGTTTTGGGTCTCAACTCCATCCCTTCCCCCCTGGGAGCCATAGACTGCAATTTGCTTGTATTATTCCGCCTTTTGTATCAGAATTGCCTAAGAAATGAAAACAAATGGAAGGAAATAAACATAAAAGCTATGAGGACCTAGTTTATGATTATTTTAGAATTCAATTTTTAATGCTATGAGGTATTCTAGGCAGTCTGTAATAGATAATATGTCACAAAATGAACTGCTCATTCTATCCCAATCTAGTTTTCCACTAGTGAAGTACTTTAAAAAGGCTGACAGATTTTTTTAAATTTGTATGAATTGACTATAGGCTTATTACAGTGTCTTCATTTCTGGACTCAAAAAAACAATGACTTAGTGAAGTCAGCAAATAGGTTATTAGCAAATAGCTAATAATAAAATAACAGGAAAATAAATGAAGGGACAGGGTCAAAAAGTCCCCTTCCTGTTCTCTATGCACAGACTCTACACAAAACTTTCAGCTGCTGTCCTGGTTTTAACTGGAAGTCAGAGAAAGAACAATATCCAACATATGGCTGCTTTAGGTCTATGGAGTTGACAAACATGATCTGCAAGAACTTTTCCCAGAGATAACAAAACTTAACATTCAAACATCTTTTTGCTTTAATTTTCAACATGCTCTGACTTCATGAAGAATCAGCTTACATCAACCTTACTTATATTGAATGTGATCATGCTGTACAACTAACTAAAATGATTCCTTGAAAACGATTCCTATAAAATGATTCCTATAAAATGATTTCCTAAAAGTCCAACAGGGTTGGATTCAAGAAACATCTCAATCCAAGTCTGTCAGTATACCTATAGTGGTTTGGAGGGAAAGTGGTTTAGGGTTTCCATCATGCTTTTTGCAGTTTAAGTAATGGCAGCATTAGTGTCTGCTCAAAACCCAGATGGAAGAGTGGGAGGGGATGCAATACATGCTGCATGTTGAGACCCAACAATGTCCAGAGATTTGAATTCTAAGATGAACTTCACCTAAGGACCGAATTAACCTGCAACTGCTGACCAAAAGCACTGCCCTAATGATCTGAAAAAGGCAAGGTAAATCTCTACCTTCACATTAAAGCTCACCCTCAGCAGAGAAAGGAAGATAAACTTGCAGCTACAGAAAAAAAATAAAGCATGTACCCAAAGATGGAAGTTTCCTCATAGAATTTCAAGTGGCCTCAGCCACCCCTCATGTTTGTGTCATGGAGGGGAGGGACAGGTGTCATATGTTTAAATATGTTGAATATCATGTTTACTTTTGTCTTGTTATAAGGAGCTTCTACTCATCATACAAATTATCAAATTGCTTTTTGGTGAGCCATGAAAGAGGCAGAGTGTATACATATCGTTAGACTTCCAAAATACTGCACACACCTAACCCTTCTGCACTGATTTTAAAGAAACAAGTGTTTCACATTATCCTGCTGATTTGGGTATCTAATTTTTAATTTATTTTATACTTTCTTTTCAGTGCTCTGATCAAACATTATCATACTATAACTCATAACACTTTCAGACAAATTAATAAAATATTTTAGGCACATGTTTAAAAGAAACTTATAGATCCATTGTCAAAACAATTTAAGAAACTGCTAACTAAAAGAAAATGACATTTTCAAATATCTAAAATGTAATTAGAGTTTCTAAAATAATGCAATTTTTCAGATTCTAGAAGGTCTACACAGCACAAGTCATCCTGATTGCTGCAATCCTTAGTTCAGTAGGGAAGAAGTTAGGCAGGCAAGAATATAAACTGTTTTATGATACCTACTAAAGCCTTAATATCAACCATTTTAAATCTGTTCTCTCAAATTATCCACTAGGTATTTTATTTCTAGAAATTAAATTCCTCCAGATTACTCCCAAACGTATTCTGCATTAAAACATTATTCAATTTCTCAGTTCAAATGCATATTATATGGGTTTTTTTAAAAATTACCTGAATTTATACAATGAAGTTTAAGTTCTGGTAGCAGCACATATATTTAGAAGACTAAAAGGGCATGGTAATGTTAAATTAATTTGCTCATGTTTTTGTCCCACTCTGACATAAACAAGAATCCTGTACCATCTACAGCCTCTTGTTATTTAGAATGTCTCCTTCGAGACACAGTCAAAGACCGGTATCACATAGCCTGGTGTCACCCAGATTTAGATGAAAAAGAAAAAGCTGAAGGCTGCACAGGGGCATCCTATTTATAATGGTTTTTTCCTTCCAAAGAGGCAGCTGGAGATGGATGGAAAACAATCAGACAGCACACATATGTCAATCACCACTGTGGAGGCACATACAGGACATGCCAACTTCATAACAGAAGAATTATTTGATATAACTTTTTGAGCTATATTAGAAAACTAGGAAATGCAGCATCATTACTACCTCTCTTTATTCAATTTTATTTTGGGGAGTACTATTTAAGAGCAATAATTTTAGCAATACAGAGGAGAGGCAGCTTTCTGTGACATAAGATTTATAAATTACAAGAGAAATGTCATCTTGATAAAAGATTTCCTAAATTTTTTTTCTATGTTTCTTGAGACAAAAATTCTTAAAGATTTTGCATGCTTTGACATACCAATTATTCTACAGCTAGCATTTATTCTCAAGAAAGGATGTTTTTATCTAGATTCAGCTATTTGGTTTTATTCAGTTTCAGCTATTTAGAGAAATGTTTTATTGAGTTTACAAATAAGGACTCTCAATATTCTATTTCCATTTCCCTTCCCATAGAATAAATCTTCTGGCCTAGGCATGTCATTACGACTATAGTTTACGTGATGCAACATGACAGTTAAGATGTACTGTGGTAATTTGAATGCTTTCACTGTTATTGTAGTATCAAAAATTTATATGGTTCAGTTATTAAGGCAAATTGCTTCATTCATACAGCGATATCTGACAGTAACCACAAAGGACCTCCAAATTGCACTGAAAAAATATCTTCCACATTCAAATAATGTGTGCATATTCCTACCATTATTTTGCTCACTGACTAGAAGCAAGATGGAATTCTGTAAGGAAAAGTATCAGTTCACATTTCAGGGTAAGTTCAGTAGACATGCACTGTTATAGAAGAAACTCCCTCTTGCCCAGCTAAGTGAGCCTGACTCTCTTTAACAATTTATAGGCCATGAAAAGGATGCCCAATTCTTCGGAATGATGTTATTTAGTTTCAATGTGCTCACTTACCTTCTGTCATGCTGATTTTCAGCCAACAGGAAGAAATAAATAAATAAGAGGTTGACTAGCCTGAAGAGACTACAGAGGAAAACGTGCTCAAATACATCACTGTGAGCATTTCTGATAAGTTTTAGTGTAATCAGGGTTACAGGAAATAGAAAGCTGTTAAGCTTTCTTCTCATTTAAGACTCATTCAGTCTTCAACTCTACTCTCTGGAAAAAAAATGAGATTTTCATGAAAGTATTTTGGATTTGGTATTAACCTGTGGGGTGTGAATATGTGTGTACGTGCACACTTAGATACACACAGACTTAAACACACACATTAGAACTGTCACAAAGCTCACAACAGCATTTTTTGAGTTCCAGGGCAGAGAGCACCCCACACACAAGTTTCCTGAAAAACATTTAACACCCCCGCAACATCTGATACACAACCTGCATCTCTGAAAAGCAGATGAGGGAACTGGTTTTCAAAGCAGAGTACAAGGTGGGAAGAGAACAGGCCAAGCTGAGCCACATAATAGCTAGTTCATTCAAAAACCAAAGCTGTGAACTAGCTGCACTTCTCTAATGCCTGACAGCAGGAGACCAAAGAGGGCTCAAGGTTAAAGATACTTAACTAATTTTGTCTACCTAACTTTTTGCCTCAAAAGGATCATCCACACAGGTGATTCCGTTCTAAATTTTGCCAGTCAAACAGCTAACTAATTTTATGCTCCCTTAGTTTCACCCCCCTTCAAAGCCTTACCTTTTCTCTCAATAAATCAAATTAGTGTTTAGGCAAGTACCACCTGCACTTACTTTGTTGCCCAAATAAGCACTGGGTGCGCTCCAATAGTAAATCTGTGGCAGTGCTTTTTGCGCAGCCACGTGGCTGATGCTGAGCTGCTGATGCCCATCAAATCTCTTTTGCGTGGGGATAACTCTGATGAGACCTGGTAAGTCAGTCAGATACCAACCATTCATGTCTTCTATCTAAAATAATAGGAAAATAAATAAATAAATAAAACCCACATTACAATAAGAATCAGAACATTGATAATTTCAATAGTCCCAGCCTCGCATTCTTCAATTTTTTAAAAAACTAATTAGGTTTAATAGCAGTGAAGGGACCAAGGAAAACACAAAGTAAAAACAGAAAACATTTCTTATGATATATGACTAGAAATTATTACTTCTCAGTTTGAAAGAACTGCAAGTATTTGCATTCTCTGCTTCATGGTCCAGAGCAAGAAGGAAATTCCATCATACAAACATATGTGCAAGAATATCTACAAATATTTTGCAAGTTTTCAGTAAATAATATCGGTCACAGATTGTACAGAAAATGAACTGATAAATGGATATACATTTTCTGATTGCTGTAGGCAGCATAATTTATAATATTTTTCCATTCTAAAATCTTACAACCTACAAGGCCAAATACACCTTTTATATCTTTTTGGTGCTGGAAAGCACCAGAACTTGAATTTTTGAAATCCCATAACTAGAAATGAATCATCAGAGAAGAGCACACTGTTTGTACAAAGATGGCTTCTAGAGCCCAGATACTCACAGAACAATAAATGAGTTCAGCCATGGAATGGAAAATTTCTCAGTTGCTGGCATGTAAATGAGAACATTAGACATATATGGTTGCAGACTTCCAGCATAACAATATGCCAAAATCAAGATCTAGTAGACCTAGAACACATTTCCCAAACTCAATCTACAGGCATGAATATGCAGCAAACATCCATTTCAATGGCATCAGTGTCTGAGCTTTGAGAACTAATTTACAGTTTAGAGTATATTTGCAGGCTAAAGACATTTTTCTACAGTATAAATAAGAACAGCAGGTTCATCTCTCACATCCTTTCCTAGGAATGCAGCACACAAAAGAAATGCATTCAAAATGCCCCCTGCAAGGCATTCCTTTTTCTTTTAAGCTTGGTTGTACATTCACTGTTTCCAAATTCTTAATTACTTCAGGTCTAGAAATTTAATGATTACCTGGAAAAGAGGTTGCCCTATGGAAATAGAGTGTTTAATTCAGGAGTGGTTATGTATGCACATTCCAGGACTGTGTTTATGCATATGGCTTCAATTAATATTGTTACAGCTACTTTTGTGCTTTTCACTGCTCTAATTGCTCTATTTCAGAACTTTCTCACAAAGAGTGACGAAGCTTACAAGCACTTTCTTTTGGATAAATGAAAAAAAAGGGACATGCATGATTTTCTAATAAGAAAAAACCTAGTGACAATGGTTAGTGACAACACAAAAAACACAAAGCAAAGGCATGTACTGGTATGATATGATTTTTCTTACACTTCTGTAGGTGAAGGGAGAGTGTCTGCAGACATTTGTTTTCCCAGAGCAGAAACATTCCTCACAGCCTTCGGGATTATTTTGCTGAAGATTGAAGAAACCTGGTTTACAACGGTCACAGTTTTCTCCTTCAACATGCTCCTGGAAAAGCACATTTGAGTATTACTTCAGTTGTCATAGATGAGAATCAGAGATCACTGGCTTTTTATTCTTCAGGAGGACTCTAAAGACATTTATAGGAAAGACTTTCTTATTTGTCAATGTTAGTAGAAAATTCTTTACACAGTAAAAGGTGCACAGTAAAAGGCTGCATGCAAATAGGAAATGGAATTTGGACATTAAAAGAGTTGTCATTTCTCATCTCTATGAATGGACATATTTAATTTCAGGTAATAATCTAATTTATATCCTTTACACTTGAGAGTTTCAGAGTGGAAGGACACATGGCACAATGTTAGGACCTCAACAACCACAGTATGTAGGTAGGGCTGACAAAATCCTTGCACATCTAGCTTAGGGAAAGTACAGTATACAGCAGTAATTTTACTAATCACCCTGAGTATCAGTTTTTCAGAGATCTCTCACTGATAGATGAATTCAGGATAAATACAAGTAGTAAATGACACTAAATATACAGGCACTAAATATACATGAGCTATTCTAAACTTAGCATTTTGTAAATATACTTTTCATAGAAAGCTACCATTGTGCATTAAATCCTACTATCTTACACTATAAATCAATTTGTCCTGTAGGCAAAATTAGACCTAGGTTTTCCACACAGAGTGTGTGGCAGGTGGCTCATGATATTGTGCTGGCTTAGTAATTCAGTATTTTCCCCAATAGAGCTCAGAAAATTCTTCTCCTTTCAGAGGTATTATGCACAGTCACCTTAACCCTGGAGACAGTGCTCTGTGGAATGCACAGGAACTGAACTGTTGGCTCTACATCAGCAGAGAATGAACACATTCTAAAAACCCTGCCTACACTGTGTAGCCTAGGATAGCTCAAAATACACAGCTCCCCAGTAAGTTCACTGAGAGCCATTTGATGGCCTCCTGGTAAAGATGTAGCAAACCTGGCAGAAATGGGGCAAAGCAGAGGGATGTATGGGGACAAAGGATAGCACACATGAATTAAGAGAAAATAGAGACAGTGTGCAGGAAGTGGCAACGACCTGCAAAAAGGGAGATACAATGAAAATTTATTAAAGTTTTCACCACTAATTATGCAGTAAAAATATGTGTAACTAAGCATCTTTGCTCTGTCTCTACTGCTGCGCTCTATGCTCCTCTTCAATAGTATCACACAGACTATTAAACAAACCACAAACACCTTTAATAAAACTCAAGGTTATAAGTGAATTACATTTAACTTTAAAATCTCATCAATCTCAAGACTGGCATTTTTAGATTTTCACCAGAAATCTTGGGATTAATCAATGGCTATTACTGCCATGGGTATGTCAAAATCAACTGATTACTCATGCTTCATGTGAAAAATAATGTGGGCAACATCTGGACACAGATATTCTCACCCTTTATTTAAGAAACTACAGTTATGAACACAGGTCCCAAAAGTTTCATACTGTGTTGTTGTGCTTAGTGTGTGCGGAGTGGGAAGAGGAAAATAAAAAGAGATCTGCAAACCAAATGTGTTTAAATGCAAAGTTGCCCACTCTGCAGTCACAAACATCATCTGTGAGTAAAACCTGTAGAACTCAATTGAGTGGGAAGCAAATTCAGTGAATAATAGATAGAACAAAACTCAGAGTTGGGAAGGAGATCTAACCTATCCCTCAGCAAATAAAGCAATGTTTCTGCAACCCCATGTATTTCTCAATAGTTTTCAGTGCAGTATTAAGCTATCCAAAGATGAAACTTTGAACACATACCTTCATAAAGTTCCAAAGCCTATCCAGTTAGGACTGGTTTTCAGCGATTTCCTTTACAAGAAAACTATCTTTAGCAAATTTAAAGCTCATGATAGGTAATTGAAAGATGTGATTAAAGGAAGGGAAGCATTTCCTAAGACCTGCTATTAACCAGACATCCCACTTTATTCTTCACATGGAGCATAACTAATCTGATGATTTCAGTGTCCCTTTGACCATATTCTGCTTGGATTTGAATTTGAAGATTGCTAGTGAAATTAAATGTGTACGTATCTGTATCTCAGCTATTTACAAAAGGTATCATTTTTCTCCCACAAGCACTTAAAAAGGGATTGAAGGAACACAAAGAAGACAGAAGACGAACCCTGAGAGAAAAGTGCAGATAATGAGAACTCTCTGGGATAGGAACACTTATTTCTATTCTTTATTTGTTCATTTTGGTCTGTGTGTACTAACAGGTCAGTTTGGCTTTATATGAATAACACAAGAATCATTACTGTGTTTATCTGCTGTATTTATCACTGCTGTACTTATCTGGTATTTAGCATAATACATCTTCATCAAAGCTCCAGCCAGAACATAGCAAAATCACCCTCATATGATCTTCTAGACTTGATGGCTAATTAGAAATATGATGTGGATGATTTTATTTCTGACAGAGAGCATGTGGTTGTTACATAAAGTAAGAATAAAGTTAATTCTCTGAGTAGATTTCAGTGCTATTCAGCTGTCAAACGAGAGCTGTGTGTGTGTCTGCAGCATGAGATCGAAGCATTTTTTGTACATTCCTGTATTTAAGAATGTCATGTAAGTACTTCTAAATTCTCATTTGTGACTAATTCTGTTAACTAAATTTTGGAAAGGATTCCCCAAAAAATCCCCACAGTACAGAAAAATTGATCCACAGTACAGTGAGCAGTCCTTTGGGCATATTCATGGTCTCTTACTAGACTATGACTTAGAAAGCACAAGTATTTCTAAAGACTTTCTGATAGCTAGGTATTTTATAACTGGATGCATCTGCTTAAAAATGTTTTTACTTTCAATGTTATATCAAGATATAGTTTGAGGGAGGTACCCAATGGCATGCAGAGAAAAACCCTCTTAACTTTTCTTCCCAGAAATTAAGACATTCATCCTACAAAAAGGATAGATTTTGTTTCTTTAAACATGTGAGAGATTTCTAAGCAATCATCCTAAGGCAGGAAAGAATGTCATATATCCCTAATGACTACTCCTAAAAGACAACTTTCTTGTCTAAATAGATCATCAGTTTGCCTCATTCTCTCTTTTTGAAATCACATTTACAGGTTAGTTTTAGAAGTTACAGTACTGTAAACATATAGTTTTTGAGACTATGAGGATGGGGTTTGAAACAAATGATTCACAGGCTTTCTAAGTGTCCCTTCATTACCGATTTCTAAGGACTTGTATCACTGGCAGCATACAATGCTCCTGGGTAAACATGTTGATTGAACTGAGTTCTGAGATGACACAAGACCATGTAGGATTTTGTAGGACCAAGACCAAGTGTTCTGTGAGAAGTGGCTAACATAGATACTAACAGCTAGGTAGAACAGTGGAATACTCTCGCAAAATTAAAGGGCATTGATGCAATCTTTCAGTACCATTAGTATCTTTCTATGGCTCAGAAGTATTGGACACCCATACCTTGCAGATGCAGGGACCTATGCAGGGGTCATCATTTTCACTGCCCTCAAGGGAGCAGTTGCAGGGCAGGCACTCAGGATATCCTGTATAACCCAAGGCACATCGATTGCAGCTTTCTCCTGCATAGCCAGTCTTGCAGTGACAGAAACCAGGCAATAAATCTACAGGAAAAGGGAGAAAACATGAGATGTATTTCATTTGTCATTATTATTGTCACATATGTGTGTCAGAGTGCTCAAAGCAATACCTTTGGTAGGTTTAACCTAAGGGGTGTTTATTGATGCTCACACCACCATCCATAACTCAGAGTCATCTGAGAGAGGCTAGAATGAACAATGTAAGAATAGGGCAAGTACACAGTGATTTGAATTCTGAGTTTCCAGAAATCTGCATATTAGAAATCTTGAGAATCAAAACATAGCCCTACTTTGCATCTAGCAGTCCCTGAAAACCTTCTCTTCCATTACTTCATCTAAAGACCTTTCAACATGCTTTTACAATCAGAATCTGTAAGGCTCCCCAGCAGGGCATTTCACATTTAGCCTTGTATAGCGTGAAAGAAAACACTGATGTGTGATAAATCTCTATTTATTGCCATCTAATTGTTATATCATGGAAAAGAGAAAGTAACCATTCACTTTTATCCATGCCATCTGTGATTGCAATATACATCTATCATCTCCTCCCTGACATTTTTAACTCATATGCCATAAACTCCTAAGCCCACTCACTATCTCTACACAGAAACTGACTGGTATGGCCGAAAACCTCTCTTGTCCTTCTCTGCACAGTTTCCAGTTCTTATAAATTATTTAAAGAGGGTGTTCATACTGTAAATTGGTTTGATTGGTTTTTCTGATGAGTTTTTCAGGGTTTTTTTTTAAATGTAGTATTTCTTAAGGACCTGTTGATGTTTTGGACTACTGCCAAGACAGAACAGAGATAACAGACCTGAGGCACAGTCCGAGGTAATTCCAAGAGCTGTTTCACAACTGCTAGTGCTTAATTCAGAAATCACTGTAATCACTGTACAAGCAGAACTACTTTTCTCAGTGTTCTACTTTTCCTGTAATTGCTACAAAAAATTCATCATTTATTTTACTACCCAGACACTATCTTGAGAGCCTTCTGAACATTTTGCAGTTCTTTCATTTTTCTATGCTGAAAGATTTTGTACTTGCTAACTTTGTCACCTTCCTACTCATCCCTTCTTCAGGTTAAATATGAATATTTTCAACAGTTCATATTGATCATCACTGTGAAAATGGTCCATTTATTCTTTTAACCAAGTACTAAGCCATGAAAGAACCTTTTTTCCTTATCCTATTACACTTTCTTTTGTGGATTTTGGTAAAAGACCTTGTCAAAACCTTTTGAAAATCAAAATATAATATTAATCAAATGAGCCTTTGTTCACATATTCATTTAATCCTTCAAACAAATTCATAAGGCAGACTTTCCTTTACATAAAACCCCTAGTCTTGATTTTTGCCCATTTTTGCCCCATTTCAGAAATTGTATAAATCCTTTATTGTAGATCTAGTGATTTCCACGGAACAGAAACCAGACCTTGTTATTCTAGTTTCCTGGAACACCCTGTCTTTCTTTTGAATAAACAGTGTCTATTTAATATTAATGTCTGTTTTGAAAAATATTATAAGCTATATTTAATGCCTCAAGCAACTCAATTTTCAACTACTCAACTCATCCTGAAGCCATGGATAAATATACTATATGCCTAACAAATCTTGATTCTGCATTTATCAGTTCACTTTAAACCTGACACTTCTGTTTGAGGCAGTTCTTCTGACTTGTCCCCATGAATGAAGGCTCCCAAGTGGGAAATTCCCTGAGCTATTCTATCACTGTTAAAAAGAATTAATATAGTTTTTCTGCTGCGTCCCTTTCTTTCTTGAGATGTCCATTTATATCTTGATTACACCTAAACCATTTTTAACTCCTACTGCATTTGAATCTCTAGCACTCTGATTCTGAGTTATCTGAAAAAGTACCTCTTAGCAACATCTAACTATTTAGAAAATTATTCCCTAAAATATGTGTATTTATTATTAAGAACATGACTTTCTGGAATCTATCAAAATTTATATTCTTTTCTATTATCCTCAGTTAGGAATAACTTCTGATTTTCAGTGGGTTTCTTTCTGTTGTTTAAATAGATGTATCTTTTTTTTTTTTCTGTTAGCTTAATTGCATTGCTTGAATAATTTTGAACCAGAGAAATGCATCTTTTCTGAATGTCTAATGCACAGTCTATAAACCCTAGCTTGCAATTAGCAGTCTTGGATTGTTCATTTTTATTTTCCTTTTATAGATTTCCTTGTTTTGATTAAGTTGTTTTTCAGGGAGGCTTTCTCATTCCTACAAGAATGTTGAATTTGACTGTCCTTCAGGTGGAGAGGAGACTTTTAAAACAGTCCCTCATGCATAAATCCAGAGGTGCTTCTCCTTTTTATGGCTTCTCTAACTAGCTATTTGAAGAAGCAGCCACCTACAGGAGTTTTAAATTATATTATCAGTTAATCTATACAGAGGTAAAATTCAATCTGTCTACTCTAACCTTGAAGCCTCTTTGATCTCCTGTAGCACATCATACTGACTGTCATCTACTTGATCTGTCCTAATTATACACAGAATTTCAGTGCATGAAATTTCTGTTACTTACTATCTCAAAGTGATGTGCTCTGTGGGTTTTGATGCCTTTGGCTCGGCATTCTCAAACAGCTACCATCAAGGCCCCACAGCACAGCAGGACACAAGCTCTTGTAATCTGGGTCAATAAATCCTAACTGGACAATCTGGAACAGAGAAACTTTTGTTCCTTCCAGATGAAAATAGCTGGCTATACTCCAGGGTTCAGCAGTAAAAGACATAGGTAAGCCTACTCTTTAGAAGTAAGCCCACCTCATTTGAGAGCTTCAGGAACTCATATCTCTCAAATCAAGTCTCAGCAAGCTCAGATTCAACTATATGTCTCAGTATGGAGCTCCCAAATACTAATTTATATCTATGGTCTCTCCTCCATTGCCTACTCCATCCATTTTTTTTAGTTCCCCAACCAGAACCATCCCTTCTCCTGCTCTTCCTCTCCATGCAGTTATTGAAAATTTTACTGTCACCAGCCCAGCTTGCCCCATTCTTATACAGCACACATGGATAACCTCAGCACTCCACTTATCAAGAGACCTCATGCTCCACATGAGAGAGAGGAAGGCAGGAGATTGCTACCTGTCATACATTTTTCCAGCTCTCACACTTGTTGATACAGTTAGTCTGTGTGCTTGATTTGGCTCCATGCCTTCTTCCATACACAGCCCGTGTGAGAGCTCAGCTCTCCCTGTGTTACACAGAGTGTGAATTCCTCTCAGTGCCCCACTGGTTGTTTTTGATCAGGCTGCTGTGGTGTATATGTAATGTACAATATATCAACAGTCTAACTACATTTCAATTTAGGCCAGATGCTTCAGGTCTGTCTCCAGTTTTTGTTGTAAAGAACTGATATTTCAGAAGAAGGACATCTTTTGCTTTTGGCCTATGACTTCATAGATCTTGTTTGAATGGGGACTTATTTGATGAAAGTGTTATTCCCTGTTTTCTCCCTCCATATTTTCAGTTTTTGTCCTGTATTTCAGCATGCAGAGGCTTTGAAGATGCACCCTAGAGGATGAATCATCTTGAAATATGAGTTTTACCAGTTAGTTTTTCCTAGCCTAGCAGTCTTTCAAAACTGCACAAAAATGAATGCATGCAAAAGCATGAACCAGACCCTTTAAAATCCTGCAATCCTAGGAACGGCCTCTTGTCATTTTCACTCCTGTTCAACAGCGTATAAATTTAAAAAATAATTTTGTGGAAGTCAGTGGTACTGCTTGCTGAGCAAAGTAGTACAAAGCCGGAATAAAGATCAAGATGTCTGGATCTTACTCATCCGAAAATATCTGAGGACTTTCTCAGCAAAAATAAACATCTGTCATTTGGATTATATTGTACTTAAAGAGGCAATAGGGGGGAAAAGATAGCATGCCCTGAAGACTGACTCATAAAACTCTGCCAGGTTCCAAACCTGTCAGTTCTTGCAGGTGCTTAAGGGCCAAGTAAAATGGCTATTTGTTAAAATCTAGCCATTAGAGCTTGAAACAAGAGTACCAATCCATGGAGAAAGCCTTAATTACTGGAGTACAGAGCACTTCTGGATGGTTGGACCTTCGCTTCTGCATGGAACACTGCAATATCAGCAATGGTTAAGTTTAGCTATTTTTAGGATGAATTGAACACACATGGGAAAACTCAGTTTTAGAATTATTGCCTTTCAGTTACAAAACCTAGAGGAATCTTCGTCAGTTTATTTTATGATTGATCCTAAGTTTCTCTTTTTTATATTTCTCACTAACATAAGATATAGGATTGCCATGAAAGAATATTTAAAAAGCATTCTTGAAGATTCAAAACCAAAAACACATTTTACAAGCAATAATAATATTTGATTTTAGACTATTGACTGAGACACATGAGGACAAAGAGATCAAAATGGAAATGATACATAAAATACAATGATACTTCTTTCTTTCTTGAAACAATGAATGCTATATTATAAAGCAGCTTCTCTATGCCCTTCTCTTATCTAGAAAAACCTGATTATGACTACAGGATGCAGTCATTTAAATCCTCTTGATGCATTTCATCAATGCACCAGTTATTACAGCATTTGCTACAATTTTCCATTTTAATTACTGCTTACCTACTGTATTCAAGAACAGAGAATGTACAGCCTCCAGCTTTATTTTACTTAAAACTCTTCACAGTGACTCTATATCCCCAGTGATGTTTCTTACTATCTTATTTCCATTTTAGTTTAATGTCTTTTACTTAGCACACATTTAAGAAGCATATTCCTATCCTACACCAAGCAAACAATTTACCCTCATACAACCAGCCATTGACTCTTTAAGATGTATTTCAACCCACCCAGCGTGTTCATTCTGGTTCACTGGTGAATAGGTAGATTCCTTCAGACAGATCATGCTTTCCAGCTTTTCCTTTATGAACACTCACCAGTGCTTCAAACAAAATTGCTGCCCAGGGTGAGCAGTATGCAGTAAAAAGAATGTTATCAGTGTACTGAATACAAATGTCAGAGGGAAAAAAGGGAAGAAGTGATCTTCTTTCAGGATAGTTTTATGCTAAAAATTATATCCAGACTCACTCTTGCTTCTAAAACAACCTCTTCTCTTACCACAGAAATCTTTTCCTAAAAGAAATATTAGAAAGACATTTCCTCTTAACCCACATTATTGTGCCTTTTTTGTTGAATAAGGCGTTACAATCACAAATATGTGACTGGTTCAAGAACTATAAAAATAAAGGGCAAGAAATAAACACTTTTACTAATGTGTTGGAAACTTATTTAGTACAAGTAAAAAAAAAAAAAAAAATGCAAATAAGGAGTAAGAACAAAGAGCAAAGAGCAAGTCCACTGTAGGCAGAATAGCTTTGATGTCCAGATATATTTAGAGCTGGCTTGGTTTTGTTGTTGTAGTCTTAAAATTGAAAAATAATAAGATAAATATCAAAATTATCCTCTGGCCACTGTTCAGACAGAGCAAAGTGTCTACCTCTCACTAGACAGGACAGAGACAATTGGTCCAAAGATCCATGGACTACTTTAAGGAGGGAATTTCATACATGATGGCAGTTATCTAAACAATAATTGTGCTTGTCACATATGAGAATAGTTTAAACACACAGAATAACCTCCACAGTAAATAACTTGGAAACAGAAGGCATAAATGAGTTTAGAAAGGAATAAAGGGAACAAATTTATTTACGTGTTGCAAATAACAGATTCAACGGAGATTAAGAACACTCTAACATGCTCAAAAGCAACAGGCCTCCAACCAACTGCAGCAGCATGAGGTAAATTTCAGGCAGATGAGAAAAAGCTGGTTACCGTCAAGACAGAAAAAGATGAGAGTTTTCATTTTGTGAAGAGAACAAAAGAACTCTGGTTCTCGGGACTGGAAAACTAGAGCATTCAACAGCTTCTTTGAATGCCTGGGGCCAGATGAGCAGGACTGGCTACCTGCAATAAAAGTACCAGGTGGAAAAGCAGAAAAAAATAATCCAAGATGTTATCTGCAACATGTTAGTATGACATGCTTATTGATTTTCTAGAAAGACAGTTAATGATCCAAACAGGAGCTTAAATCTCTTCCTAGAGAGATTCACAAATGAGGCAAGAGAAGAATTTGCCAGAAAAAAGATCAGAGCACTCAAAAGGCAGAAGGAGACATAGCAAGGTGTCAAAGTACAGTACCACCTTGTCAGATTCAGAAAGTATAAGCAGATTTAGCAAGCAACTATGAGATGGTTTAGATCTGCTGAATGCTCAGAGGCATAAGACATTTTGAGAGCTCCTAAGGACACCATTACTGACAAACAAGACGGAAAAATGTCTCTATCCTTTTGCTTTCCTCTTCTTGTGAGAAAGGAGATGTCAGCCTGTTAAGTGCTGATCAGCTGCCAGGCCCCAGGAGGATGACCCACACCAGGGGCCAGAAAAGAAGGTGTGAAAATGAAAAAAGAGATTGCAGCAGTGACAGGAGTCAGAGACTAAGCAGCTGCATAACATGCAAGTGGGACATCACATTTTTTTAAATTAATCATTCCCCATCTCAAAATCACAGTCTGAGAGGTTCCTTTGTTGCATTGTCTGTCATCTGTAATCCGTTTTAGTCTCATCCACAGGTTTGGTACAGGCATTGGAGAGTCTTGCTGTGTTTTTGCCAGCTTTGGGATTCATCCTCCCTTCTGCTCATGCAGTCTCTCATATCACTCCATGTGATACACTGCACTGGGTACCCATGCCCAGGTGCTGGCAGCAGGGAGGGGGCTGCAAGGGCAGCCTCTGGGAGGAAAAGGCTGTGCCAGACACTGCCAGCTCCCAACAGGGTACACAGTCCCTCAGCCAGACAGGCCAGAGAATGGAGAAGGAAAAAGGAGTGGAAGGAGAAGCTCCTGGTCCAGAACAGATACTTGGAACCCTTGGAGGAAACCAGGCTGGAGCAGATACCCACGCTGCATTTCTATGAAGGATATATGTATAACTACATCCCATGGAGAACTGCTAGGAGAGAATTTTTTTTTTGTGAAGGATGTAGGCCCATGGGAAGCACCTGCACTGGAGCTGGGAAATGTGTGAGGAGGAAGGAGTGTCAAAAAGGAACTGTTATGACCACTGCTATGACTCCTGCTTGCCATCACCCTGCATCACTTGTGGTAGTGGGGGAGGAGGTAGAGGAGCAGGCTGGAATGAAGAAGTGAGGTTGAGTCTGGGGAAAAAAAAAGAAGGTGGAGAAAGAGGTGTATTCTTAATTTTTTTTTTTCACTACCTGAAACTATTTAAATTGGCAATAACTGAAGTCAACTTTCCTTAAATAAAGTGTTTTAATTGGAAAATGATTTCCTGGTTGTTACTTCAGCCCATGAGCTCCTTCATCTTTTGTTCTACCCCTGCCCTGCTGAGAAGGGCAGGGAGAGAGTGGCTGGGTGGGCATCTTCAGCTGGCCAAGACCAACCCACCAGAGACACCATGGGATAATAAATCAATATAATTTTATTGAACTGGTGCAATCAGTTATTACAGTAGATTATGGGCCCTGTCTTTGCATCCCTGCCATGTTGCTTTTATGTTCTATTGATCTCTGTTTTAAAGGATTGTTACAGCTCATCAATAGATTGTAATTAGCCCAATTTATAAATCTCTTAACAACCGGCCTTGAGTTTTGTTGTCTTCCTACAGTATTTTCAGATGTTTTACAATGAAAGAACCAAAAAAAATGGCAATTCATTGTTTCCAAAGCCCAATGAACAGTTCATTGTCTATGTGAAGATAGCTTTTACAGGGCTATGGTAAGCATCTTGTAATCCTACATGAATAACACAGAAAGCAAATAAATAAATTTCAAGAATAATTTTAAGATTACAAATGGAAATATGCTTAGATAGGAGAAAATATTATAACAAACACCAATATTTGCATGAGTTTTAATCTCCCTGGTAAAAGAAGAAAGCTCTTTAATACCAAAATTCTTCAATATTTTTCACTGGGAGTTTTCTTCCAAACATACACTAGTTTCCCAGCCTGAAACTGAAAGAAGACTCAACAAATTGGTAATATGAGTTTCAAAAAAAAAAAAAAAAGAAAAAGAAAAAGAAATTAAAACATTGCAGCTGGATTACTGTTTGCATGAGTAAAATTAAAAAAATAACCACAACAGACATTTAGGGTTTTTTTCTTGTTAAAGATACCAAAAATGTAATTCAGCATTTTTTGACCATTGCTGATCTTCATCTTTAACATCCCTATATTTAAAGGAATCTTACCTCCTTCCGTATGTTTCTCATCCTTGACACAGGTATCATTTAAAGACCCATTTGGATCGCAGGAACATGGCTGACATGGATCTGGGCTTTCTGGCAATACCTATAAAAATAAAGATGTTAGAAGTAAAAAAAACTACCCTTCAATAAATTGAAAGTTTTATTTACATCTTAAAAAGTAGGAGAGAATGACTTCTGTATAGGTGGCTTATACTTGAAGAAAAATGAGACAGCTGATAAACTTAGTCCATGCAGACTATGACAAGAAGAAAATGCCTCAAACTGCACCAGAGATTGGATATTATGAAAAATTTCTTCACAAAAAGGTTTGTTTAACATTGGAATGGACTGCAGCAAAAAGTGGTGGAGTCACCAATCCCTGGAGGCATTTAAAAGATGTTTAGATGCGGCATTCAAAGACATTGTTTAGGACAGTGTTAAGTTAAGGGTTGGACTCAATCTTAATGGTCCTTTCAACATAAGTGATTCTAGGTTCTGTGATTCAATTAAAGTTACATTTGGGATTTTTATTTAGAAATATGTAGGGACTTAGATGCAAATATTTCTTCAACTAAAAAAATACCAGGTGTACAGAGAACAGAACCTTGTATAATTGAAATCAATAAATGTAACAAAGTAGATTTAAGCATTTACTACCTGAAGTAATATTGACAAGCTCAGTTGTGAATATTGACATGATTCAAAAAACTAACTAATGCTAGCTAGTCAGTAAGAGGGAAAAAAAGTAAGTGAAGAAAAGTGAACATTAAACAATGGAACAATTTCCTTTTCTTCTTCTTGAGAGGTTACCTCAACAAAACTTAAACCCTGATCTAATACCAAACTAGGAACATAAATTAGAAGTTCTGCACAAACTAGATACATACACACAATATGGATATACTATACAAATACACACATATATATCAAATCCCTTTTAGCTGGATGATAACTTAAAACAGAGGAAAAAATCAAGTAAGTGCCCTGCTGTTGAAGAAATTGTTTTGCAGTACTCCTTTCTCAAGTTGTAAGGCTAAATCTAGTCTATCAGGGAAAACGTAATTATTGCTATTTGCTGATGTTCCCTCTTTGAGGATTGAACACCAATCAGACTAAAGGCCATTATTTACCCATCTAAAAATATACAGATGGAATATAAGCAATTCAAGCACACACTAATAGTGTAGCTGTCTAAAGCACAGGAATGGCTCATATTGACAATACAACCTAATATAAGATTCATCTTTTGACAGCTTCCACTTAGATGAAAATACAGTCTTATACAATGAAATACAAAAAGCAATTTCCACTGCACTGAAATTTAAAGACATTCACAAAACACTATGAAATTTCAGTGGTTATTAATTCTATATTGCATTTAAAAAACAGAAATTACAGTCTCTCTTTCATCAATACCAAATATAGCAGTATTTCTTTGAACTTTGATAACAAAAGTTGAAATTCATTACTGAGGCAGAAGTTCTGTTTACAGGACCACATCCTCTTTTAAATTAAATTGAAATACTAGCTGGAGGCCCTGACCTCAAGTGCATTCCCTCATTTCAACACAATTCACTTTCCTATTTCTCCGAGCGTTAACTTCATACGTTCCCAGCTGTGAAAAGCAACGGCTGCACTGCAGTCAGATTTGGAAGTTAACCTTCCCAAAATGGCAGTCCAAGCTCTGTTTAGCAAGGTGAGCTGATGGAGGGATGGTTTGAGCAGCGACCTTTGCAGCAGAGGGAGGCAGGAGCGGGCTCTTACCCCTTTTGGCCTGAAGTAGCCATCCAGGCAGGTCTGGCAGTTGATGCCGCTGGTGTAGCTCGAGCAACTCACACACACGCCGCCCCCGACGTACTCCCCGTGGATGTTCAAACTCTGATTTCTGTCTGCCACGTCCTGGTCGTAGTAACACTCCTCAGCCTTCCCGTGACAGTTGCATGCTGTAAGGGGAGGAGAGTGTTAGCTCTTCTGGGGATGCCCCACTGTTACTGAGGTATTAAAAAGAGCCATTTAATATTTTATCATTGGTTCTCTGTATATTGCAAAAGCACATGCAAACATTCATTTACTACTTCATTTGTCAACGGTGACGTAGTCCCGTTACAAACACAGCCTGAAATTGAATTAAATTATGCTGTATTTTTTCTCCTCAATATTTTGTCTTGGGGAGTACAGAAGCTGACAGATGCAGTCTAATTATGATTAGTTTGTTTCAGTTTGTTTGATTTTTTTTTCTTGTTTAAATTGATAGCTGAGAAACCTTTTGGTGGTTGCGTACAGGTACAGTTCATGAAAGGATCATCTAAATTAAAATACAAGAGGAGTTGTAAGGAAAGCAGCACAATGGTATGAGTAAATTAAAATGATTCAAATAAAATCTGAAAGGCATCCTTAAAAGATCTCACTTGCACATATGCATGTAAGAATTGGTGCAGAACAAAGGGATTCCCAACCTTAAATCTTCTTTTGATATTTATAGGTGAACTCTAGACTTCACGTCCACATATAGGAAAGATAAACTAATAATCTGTTGCAGTGAAAATGAGGTAGCTCACTGTCCCTTTCCCCATGGTATTAAAACATTCATTTAATCATAAAGAGAAATTCAACGTTATGGAGAGGTGTTCTCTTTATATCTGAACCAGATCCCAGGGAACTGTTTCCCCCAAGACAGTACAACAATTCACTGAAGGTTGAACAGGGTGTAAGTGTCTCTTTAAAAATAAACATGAAAGAAAATGTACCCTGCCTCCATTCCATAATGCATTCCCACTGCAGACACAGTCCCAACTAAAACAAAGACCTCTGTGACCAAAGTTAACAGGACACAAATAAGCAATAGCTACTCTGGGCATATCTGCCCAGATATGGGCATATCTGTTCCTTTTTATTTATTTTTAATCACTCATGATAAAATTATAGCTGAAATCCTACAAATGAATAAATATTTAGAGTAATGGAGCATTAGATTTTACTATGTTCAGAAATATAAGTGGTATGTGACCCCTGGAAGTAAGATGGTAAAGTTCAATTATAACTACCCTTACTACAATAAATCTGAAAATTAAATTTCCACCCTGTGGGAAGTTGATATCTCAAGGTATGGTTTCATTCCATGTCAGAAAACTGGATACATTGTCTTTTCAGTTAAAAAAGAAATCAACTTGCATTTTGATCATACCAAAATATTTTCTTTCAGCAAAGATGAACATTATAACATATAAAAGTGCCATTCATACAGACATTACACCAGTAAAGTTTCATATAATGAAAAACCTGTAAATAGATTTTTTTTTACTTACCAGGATATAGCCCTGTTATTTTATCAAAACAAAACCATCATGATTATAAAAATTTTTTTTCATATAGCATTCCCCAAATGTCACCATGTTACAAGAAAATATTCTGAGTTCAATAAAACCTCAACTCAACATGTAATTTTTCTGCAGAGACTTTTGAGTCAGTCTAATTAAGTGAATAACATCAAATCAAATGTTATTCATAAACCAACGTGGTTAGAAACCAAATTTACTGCAAAATCACGTCGGACCAAATTTCAGTTTTCAGTAGCAGTTGCAAGAAATTTTCTCCTCTGTGCTGCCTTCAACTTACGTTCACATTCATGCTTATGCAGAAGAGTGCCAGCATGCCAAGGCTTTTGATGGAAACCAGGACAACACTGATCACATGTCTCTCCGCATGTGTTGTGCTCACACTGACAGACGGATTTCTAATTTAAAAGAAAAACAAATATTTACACAATGTGATGATTTGAAAAATCTGTCCATGTACATAATATGCATTCCAGTTCAAATTATGAAAACATTAAGGATGGCTCTACTCTGTAATTCCTTTGTTTATTCATTTGTATCCGTTTATGCATCCTGCATTCACCAAGTGTGTTTAACTTTTATGGCTCTATTTGAAGAAAACAGCCACAAAGCAAATAAAGATAGCTGGCCAGATAATCTAGGGAGAATCTAAGAATGCAGGAAAATTTAATTCCAACTGGATAAAGAAAGGACTATGGGAAAGTTCCCCAATAAAACAAATAAGCAGAAGTACAGGTAGCCCTTGGATGCAGGAACGCTGATCTGACCCCTGAAGGAGCAAGCCATTCTCCACCCTTCCCTTTGAGGAAGCAATTCTGCTGCTTCAGAATGAAATCAATTCTGTTAGCTGATCCAACACAAACTGCCTTTTTTTCTTATACTTTGATGTTAGTTTTTGACTGGAAAAGTCAACTTATCATGTAACCTTCCAATTGTGTAACTAATTCTATGGGAGGGATAGAAGGAGTGTTTAAAGAAATAATAGATGAGCACAAGTCCTGCCTTTCCTTCACTTTACAGTTCCCCACAAGACCATCTTAGTCCCAGCATGAAAATATTACCATAAGGAACACCCAAACTCTCTGAGCCACAGAGGCAGCTTGAAAGAGGTAAAAACCCATGCAGTTTGGAGAAATGAGAAGTAAAAATTGCCTTTCCGACAGTTATTCAGCGAAGCGGATTCTCTGTGGTCCTTGTGAAGCCATACAAGGTCAAACCAGCAAGCCAGAGAAACTCCAAGGCTCACAGGACAAAGCATAAATTTTGCAAAACAAGGCTAACTCAAGGACTGCTTCAGAAAAGCATGGCAGGAAATTCCAGCAAGTTTATTCCTTGTAATGCTAAGGGAAAGATTCTTTCTGCTGACAAGTACAGTCGTAATGTTTATAAGCCTATTTTGGCGTGGCTCAGTCTAAAGAATATCCTTGGACAGTTAAACCTCCAAATCTCTACTGGCTTGAGCTGTTTCACTTACGCTATTTTTTATACTGGTCAGACAACAAATACACATTTGACATCCTGCAAAACAGGACATCACTCTTGTCAAAATGGCTTTTTTTGTCTAGTAGCCAAATTATCTGAAGTATGTATTAATCTCAGTAGTAGCACTTATTTTCCGAGGCAGGCCCGATCTAACAGATGGCAAAGAGACAAAGCTGCAGCTTCGTCACTAAGGGCATCTGAAACAACAGTTCAACACTTGCTGTACATATCATTACAGAAAATTCTCAGAAGGGTTAAACCAAGGAGTTTGCTCAATTTTTACAAGGATACATTTAGAACTCTAAATGTATTCTCTATAAGCTTTTGTAATTTCTTTGAATTATTTCCTACATTATGGCTTAATGCCACATACAAACAAGATTTTCATTTAAATCCGATAAAGCTCCCACTTAAGCGAATAGTACATGAAGAGATCCCACACTGTGGCATGTTATAGTAAACAGGAAATTCACTATTAATGACAATCGGTGCATAGAGTTGTATAATCAGTAAAAAATTTTATTTCTATATAAATTATATTATGTTTAGATTATATTGGTTTTGTGCAAAAAAAGAGTTACAAGTTGAAATACAATACAAACAGCCCATGATTTTCTCGATTGGCATAACTGATCATTCAGTTGATACTCCCTACATAGCCAATGCACCATTCTAGAGCCATGATTTGTTTGCAAGCATCAATTAAATATCTGACAATCATTTAGGAAATATCTTGATTAATATCAAGAAGGAAAAGAAAGACTAACAGTTAGTGCTCATTTTTACGGCTATATAGTGTAACCCAGATTTCTGTTTTTCCTAGGAAACTTCCAATATGAATTATCTGAAACCTATTCTTTCATTTCAGGAAAGTCTCTGCTGACACTGTATGAATGTTTATTATTCTGGCTGCTAGCACTATTGCATTCTGGCACTGCTTCTGACTGTTCTTCTAGGTGAAAAACAGACATAAATTCACAGAATGCTGAAGAATATCAATATCAGGGTTTTTTTCTCATGTTCCACCCTATAAATAAGGCACAATAAAAAAAAAAAAATACATACATTGGTCACTGGATCCAGTGGACAAGCCTTAGCATGGCCTGAACATATACACATGCCTCCAACGGAGATGTCTTTTATAGAATAGTAATACTGTAAGACAAAACAGAAATTGAATTGCTAAGTGGATTCTAAAATGCAGGTGCCAAATTGCAGAATTCATTTCTTGTGACAAAACTGTCAGGTCCTGTTTTATTTCTTTTTTGATCTATTACAAATATAGCAGACAGTGTAATCCAAGCCGTGTCTTGATCAACAGATTCAGGCTGAGTGAAAGAAAGGGTGTAAATTGGCACAGTTCCATTTGTTTGAAGTCACAAAAGCCATGTCAATTTATACACAGCATATAAAAACATGAGAATAGGAAGAGGCTATATGCACACTGGATAATGAAAAGTCAAATGCTGTAGAATTTATTCTCTTCAGAAAATATGAAAAGGAAAAAGCATGATGATGGGAAGAGGAGAAAATCTAGGAAAAATCCTACAAAACACCTTTGTTCACCTTAGCTGGGTCTAATTTGGGCATTCAGTGAACTGTGGAAAGAACAACTGTTTTTCACTATTGGCCTTTGAATGATCATGAAACAATCTTTATTACTGAGATTTAGGCACTTTTGGCCTGTTTTTCTGCCATTTGGCCATTTCTCTGTTATCTTTGGTGAGAATTAAGAGCCCTAAGCAGAAAGAAGGATACTAAGATATTAATAATCTTATATTACAAAACCTGTGAAAAGGGAATCTCATTCATTGTCTTCTATTTTGACAACGGTCCCACAACATGTTCACAGCTGGCTAATCAAACAAAAAATACGCTATTTGCAAATTTTGCTATTACAGTGTTCAACCTCTTTATCAGACCATAAATAAATATATCAAACAAAATGAGAACTCATTTTGAACTCCTAGTTGAACTTCCAACACAAAGAAAATGTATAATTTGTGGCTACCCTTTGTTTCCTGACAAGGTGGGAACTTTCAGTTGCTCCTGGATCCTTGGAGGATGGCCTCATGGAGAGATCCCACACAGAAGTTACAGTTCTTTGTTGGTTAGAGTGACCAGTGTATTGTCCTGCACTCAGTTTTCATGAGTTTAGAGTAATTTTTCAAGTGCTAATTCAATTTTATATTTCCACTGGCTTAGAATCAGATTATTAGATGTCCACTTTTACATAGACACACAGTATTCATGATTAGTGAAGTTGCAATAACTGCACTCATCTGGGAGGGATTCTAGGTTTGTAATTCAAAAGAAACTTTCAGAAATATCCAGCACTCTCTATTTAGACAAGGAAATGGAAACCAGAAATGGGAACAGAAGATGCAAATTTTCTTAGCACTTAGCCATCACTGACAAATGATATTAACAAAAGAATAATGATACACCCCCCATTCATAACAGGACTTATTTTTGTTTTGGAAAATTAGGTTACCACATTATATGATAGGTTACCATATTATATGAGGACCAACAGGAAGAGGAAGTGATAAAAAAAAGAGGAATATAATATATCCCCAAACCAATTTTTGAGAATGCTTAGTAGAAAAAACTCTGAAAAATCAGAGGGTTTGAGAATGTTTAGTAGAAAAATCAGAGGAAAACAAGAAAACAAGAATAATACACAACATTTGATCAGCAGGACAACAGGCTTAGAAAGGAAGATATGGCTTAGAAAGGAAGTAAAGAATGCAAAAAGGAGAGGCAGGGGCGTGCATACACAAAGCACAGTGGAGAAGATCAGACTATGGGTATGGTATGAATTTGAATGCTGTATCCATTCTTTTAAACTAAAGCAAAGCACAAAATGTTTACTGCTACCCTCAGTCATATGAAAATACTAAAAGTGTTGCATTCAAGCCCTATTACTACTTATAGTACAATTACAAATTCTACTAAAAGGGAGTGTTCAAGACATGTTAAAGGTAGCAAAGGATTGAGTAGCAGAAGAGGCAAGAGATAATAACAGCAGACACTCACCAAACACCTACATCCAAACATCTGCAGCCAGAGGAGCTGGGTGTTTATGCTAATAACACCATTAAGCAGAAAATGTAAAATTGTTAATTCTGCTCTAGAGAAGATAACAAAATAGAGTGCACAGGGAATTCTCCAACACCAGGATTTTGAAAGACAACAGCAGGTAATCATCAACTCCCAAAATTTCCTATGGCAAACCAAGGCAGGTACAGCACTTACAAGTGTAAGATAACTTCTACACATGTTTTTCGACTGCCTTGTCAGAACTTACCCTCCTTGTAACAATGGGATCAATTTCAGCTGGATCTTTGTGTGCAAACATCATTAAATCAGCATTTAGTGTCCGTATCCTCTGGAATCTCAGGCGAATAAAGCGGGCAGAGGTGAACTCAAGTAATTCACGTGACGGGTCATCAGCACTAGGTCGTCCATTAATTAGAGAAGTGTGAATCTGAAAAATTATTAAAGCGGGAAGGATTTACATTACATCAATTTTGTCATGATTAGGCCAACAAATATCATTACAGGCATTGTGTTAATGCATTTGTACATGTAGAATAACTTCTTTCCTTAGAAAGTAGATTTCCCCCAAAATATTCCATATGTCCACAGACCTCAGCTATGAAGAATCTTTATAATAAAAACATTTGAAGCAAAGGAAAGCCAGCAGCTACAGAAAGACTGCATCAAAAACTTCATATATGTACCCAGTCCGTAAACCAAGTGTCCATGCTGCAGGCAATTCACTTGTCCTCCCCCAATCTGAAATAAGTTAATCATACAACCAAATGAGCTCAGAAGTTTTGAGTTAAGGGAATGCATACTTGCAATGGATTCAGAATTCAACAGGGGTCAGTTTGCACCTCTTAGAGCGATCATCATCAAAAGGCTTTTGAACTTTTGAAAGACTGAAAACTACAACAGCTACATGAGACAAAATCAGCATTCATAAACACCTCTCCCACTGTCTCTTTTCACATCTTCTTTGAATCTTGTTCTCAGCAAGGTGAAACAATTTCCTGGGTTGCAACTGTTTTCACCTGGTACCAGAGGAAAGTCTTTATCACTTATGAGATCTTTGTTTAGCATTTGTTTTTCCAAAGACACTACCACTCTCTGCTCATACTATAGTTTCTGTAAAGGTTACCTTCCCCTTTCTCTGCCTGCCCTATCCAAAAGTCTAGAAATCTAGGTAAGCTCTGTGGCTCCTTCATAGAGACTCTCTGACCCCACCTGAAGCATCAAGGGAAAGGCAACAAAAAATAGGATGTCCTCTTCCCCTCCTGTCTTTGTAGCTGATCATGGCACACATTAGCTCTGAATCAACTAAATAAAGCAGATGGGCTGCTCCAGAACTGTTCTTGGAAAAGGCCTACAAGGAGAAGCATGTCAAGTATAGCAAAATACTGTTAATGAGCACCTAGAGGGAGAGAGGAAAGAAACCGTTAATTTTCCTGTATTCTCAAGTGTTAAATTTTAATTGGGGCATTTTTATTACAGGCTGGTACACTGAAAGAATGTTCAGATGCTAAGCCAAATGTACAGAACATTGGAATGAATAAGAGAATTATTTATTCTTTGCAATAAACATGTGTTGCCTTATACCTCAGTGCTCTGAGTGAGAGGTCAGGCCACACAGCCATTTTCTGTCATTGAGCATGGTCATGTCACTGCTGGTTTAGGCAAACAGCTGCACTCCAAACACCAGCTGGCACTCAGCAGTGGCTGCCTCACATTGAGGAAAGAGAATATAAATCTACTGCTCCCAGTAGAGCAGCCATTGTTTCCTGGAGTTTTTGGAGGTGCTGGATAGACTTATGGAAGAACTACTGTCTTGCATTGCCTATGTGATACTATCAACTCACCTAATTATCTCAAAGGCAGGTGTCAAGACAATGGTGCCACACTCTTCAGTGGTGTTAGGACAAGGAGCAAGGTCTCTAAACACAAGAAGCTTCACCTCAGTCTTGAGGAAGAACTTCCTTACACTGGCAATGGTAGAGCACTGGAACAGGCTGCTCAAGGAGGTAATGGAATCTCCCTCCCCAGAGACATGTAAAACTCACCTGGATGCATTCCTGTGTAACCTGCTCTAGGTGACTGTGCTTTGGCAGGGCACTTGGACTAGATGCTCTTCAGAGGTCCCTTCCACCCCTAACAATTCTGTGATTCTGAGTTTTTACTGCCAAGAGGAAAACTTCATACCTCATCACGTGGAGCATTCTACTCCACTGCATCTACAGGTACACCAAATCCCTGGGAACCACTCTGCCAGGAGCAGCCATCAATTATACCTTGCCTGTGTGTCAATCAGCACCTCTGGGTTTCTGCCATGTTACCTCCAGGACAGGTGATGCCACTACCTCCTACTCAGATCATAACAATACAGTCACTGAGCTCTCACTCAGTTCTGCTCCTGACTATGAGTAACTGAAGGACACAGCTGGAAACAAACAGAATAAAATGCTATGAAAAAGACATGGTGCAAACAAAAGGTTATTAAAAAACCCCAGAGGAAGCAAGGAGGAGGTCTTGAATGAGAAATGTCTGGCTACAAATAGGACAAAAGCACATGACCAGAGAGCTGCTCAAATCCCTGGTGGAGAGAGAACATGCGTGGAGAGAAAACTTCAAAGGAAGCCTGAAGAAGGTGGCAATAAGTCAAGTGGAAACTGACAGATCTTTCCAAATGAACTAGAATTTTAGCAAAAACACATGCCTGAAGACTTTTTTGCATAATATTTACTTGTGAGCAAGGAAACATATTTCTTCAGAATATTTTTTCACACCATGACTGCTTTCTTTAAAACAGGATCCAAGATATTTCTTTCATACTGCCAGCAAACATACATGGGTTATGGTTTAAAGCAATAGAATACTAAACACTGAATTTTCATGTTCCAGAGATAAGGAAGAAATGAATCCAAAGTAGTGCCTTGCTCAATCTCATAGAACAACAGCACCATGGCAGTAATAAGCAGCATGGCAATCTGACTATCTCTTCAAAAAGACAAAAATAAAGATTTTGGGGAGAGAAAGATGCAGGTGAAATCCTATGTATCAAAAGAAGTACCCACAGAGTACTTAAGAGAATTAATCCCAGACACAGCTTGACCACAAATGACAGAGTTGACAATCAGCAGTCACGCATTTCGATTATTTTAAAAACAACAAATTCAGTCTTCAGACACTGATGGGGGAAAAAAAACACCTCCTTGGAATGATAGTTTTACAGAACTAAAATGTAAGTTAACAAAATAAAACCAGAGGTATTCATTTTATAATAGACCCTATTTTTGAAAGGATTATCTGCTAGCAATTCATCTATTTGGCAAGGCTAATCTAGTATGACTTCCATTTATATTATTTTTAAGCTTTGTCTTTAAATGTTTCACATTTTAATTTTAAAACAACAAACAATTAAGTACACATAATTATTGAAATGCAGCTATGTCCTGCGTGAAATATGACACCTGCTTAAGTATGTACAGCAAAATGACACTGAGACTAGAAAATTCAAAACTAGATAGTTTTATCAAAATGAATCTGAAGTGAAAATTTTACACTGGCAAAATTAATTACTCTAAATTATTTCTCCTCCTATAAACATCTGTGATGAAATCATTCATTTTTTCCTAGAAACATGTAGAATCAACTTGAAAACTATCCAACCAAGTTGTTCCTACTCCTTGAAAAGAGAATAAGGAAGAAATTAGGAATACTTTAGGAACATCTGTCATTAATCAGAAAAAAACCCCAGTAACAATCTCAATTTAAAGAAGTTTAAATAGGTTTAGATTTACAATATTTTCAATATGACTCTCCCAATGAGACATCACTGAGTTTTTCCAGTACACACTTACTCTTTTCATCTCCCTCCACTGTCTTGCACCTGTTTGAAAGACACTGTTCCCAGGACAGTGCATTTTCAGTCAAGACTCCAATGTGGTCCCTGCCCTCCAAGTATTTTTGAATTGGACTTGAAAACTGTCCCAGTGAACACAATCCTCACGTAACATCTGCCCCTCTGCCATGTAAGACCATCAGAGTACTCCACACACAGCTCCAGTGAAGATGAGCCCCCTTGCACTCATCAGCTATGACCTGCTCTAGCTGTGCCTACACTGCATTGGGAGCCACTCCACAGTTCTACAGCAGAGCACAGATCCAAAGCTCAGTCTTCCAGGAAAATATTAATACTTTAATCCACCCTCTGGGCTGCTACAACTTGGATTCTCCAAGTCCTCATGAGGGAACAATGTCAAGATTTGTTCAGGTTTTATGGACAATTTTTATTTACCATTTCCAAAACTGAAGTAATAATCATAATTTTGGGTTCCAAATGAAGGATACTCCAATTTCAACTAAAGAATACTTTTCCTTACAAGGCATTTGCCCATGACTAATTCCAACAAATGGAATCTTTAGTAATCTCCAACAGAGGCCAGAAGAAAACAGTTATGAAAGACTATAAGAAACACAGCACTTCAACACTGATCCCTCTAATACAATATGATCACTTCCTCTGACTAATCAGTGTGAAGGCTTCCTGAGCAACAGCGTGAATCTGAGTCATAGTGTTTAATATCCACCAAGTGTCCTTTTCTCTATTAGAGTTCTACTCTCTTTTTCAACCATTATGTTTTTCATCACTACACACCCTTGTCCCAGTGTGAGGAAATTTGCTTCTTAAGAAAAAAAACAACAAACACAACTGTCACTGGCAGGATTGTTCTTTGTTTGTTTGTTTTCTTTTTCCTTTTAAACCTGGAACTCATAATTATTTAATTGAAAGTATTCTAATTTTCATTTGAGAAAATTGTGAGCAGTCAACATACTTTAATTTTTAAAATTCAGTATGATGATAAATCAACTTTTTCTTGTCTGAGAGGTGTGGAGGATGTTACAAGTTCTCTACTCTGAAGAGAATTTAGTCTAAGACTAGCCCACCAGCATTCATGCATAATGTCTGCTTTTCTTACATTTATTACTCTGCTTTTAGCAACACTCATTTTCATACAGTATTTTTATGTAGTATCATGTAGTATCATGTACTATCATCAGCGCCTACTAATAGAACAAATTATCTTAAATTTCACATTATAAACAAATGCTGCTATTAGTTTTCTGATTTTTTAAATTGCCTGCAAGAATGCTGAACAACAGGGACACTACCAAATATATTCAAAGGACATCTCAAGTACATTAGAATCTCTGGACCATGTCAGAACCAGAAGACCTATACAGCTTGGCAGTCTGCCCCATACAGCATCCAAGCCAGCATGCTAACAGTAAGATGAAGGCAAGCATGCATAATACTTCCTCAGGGATTTGCTGAGCTATAGGTAGTTTCAATACATCTGGTAAGCCTCAAAGTATTTCCATGAACTCCACCTCACCTTAATCCAAGTCACCTCTCAATATCTACACCATCACTTAATTAGGATTTTCTCATCTCATTTACAAGTTGTAGGGAAAGAGATCCTTCCTTTGCTGGTTTTAGATCTGCCTCATACTAAACTCACTTAATACTTCCAGTTCTGAAATTGGAGCAAAGAAATGTATCTTTCTACCAGCTCTATTCTTAATTTCATTTCTTTACTACTAATTAGCTTTGCACAGGTATCAGGCTTCCACACCTGTTGATTCCTTGGATGACTAAGGAATGCTACTAAAAATAGTGTTTCATTTGACAGTCCATGCTCCTCAGTTACTGAGAATATCTGACAGTGAGGAGTTAAATAACAACTGCTAGAATTCACTTATTTTAGCCTTGAGTTCCTTTTCACTATTCAATTTGTCCATTTTTTCTGCACCTCTTCAGTTAACAATCTAGTTTGCAACTGTTTCTCCAACTCCTCTCATGTAAATAATGTTTCCAGTGCAGAAACTCTCCTGACAGTCTCTATAGAAAAAACTGATTCAAATCATTAATTTAGTTTTTCAGCAATGACCTTATCTTTCTTGAACACTCTTTGATCATCTCTCAGCCCACCAATTCTCTGGCAGATTTCTTGAATCTGATGTGTCTGAAAAAGGTTTACTTCAACTCAGTCACTCAGAATCTTTTTCACATCTTTATTGCAGTTTAACATTTAATTTGCTGGAACTTATTTTCTTACTTCTTTGCTTTATTTGCAGGAAAAGATACAAATAACACCAGTTAATTTTGATATCTATTATCTTTCCTTGTTTTATGCTTTAAACATGATGTATGATTTCTGGGACCACTCTAAAATGTAGCATGCATGTGTGTGCAATTACATAGTTCTTTGACAGTTAATTATTTGGACCAGGATCTGTGCTCTGTTTTCAACTAAACCTTCTCAGCTGCATTGAGAGCATTAAGGTTTTTAAGAAATGCTCTTTTGCTCTACATTTTATTGTGACACTAGAGAGTCTGCTGAAGGGCTGTAGAAGGTTGATATTATATTCTTAGCCTTCCTTCAAGAAGAACAGCTCAGTTCCACACCTCTGGGCAATTGCTGATACAACATTAAAGAGATTCTGTCCCAGTTTGGGTGCTGAATTTTAGTTCACAAAGATCTCATACACCATTTTATTTCTGCTGACTTTCTTATGTTATTAAATCTACAGTGCCTCTCCTCCATAAGACACTCAGTCATTCCTAAACAGCTCCTTGTTTCCATCATGCCTATAGTGTCACGTTTTTCCAACACCCTTTAAAGGCTGATAATTTTTATCAAGGTAACCTTTTTCAGCTGCTGGGTCTGGATACTGGGAAATACTTGGATCCATCCAAACCTAGCTTCTATAACAAGGACACCTGAAAGGGCTTGCAATGTGCTCCCGCCAGGTGATGGTGAGACCTACAAGTAGAATTTCTCAACACATTTCATTGGGTTTCTGCCAACGAAGAAGTGACATACAGCCAAAGAAACTTTTTGCTATTTCTGGCAGTAGGCAAGTCCCATATACTGATGAACAATGACTTATTTAGACTTTACTTGTAATAAGTCTTCAGGACAGAGAAAAGTATTAACCTGCACCCCATCAACTACTTTTTAAATGTTAACAAAACCTCCCTGGGACTTCTCAAGTCTAAACAAACCCTGCCCTCTCAGCCTCTACTGACAGGACTGACTCTCCAAGTCCCTGTCTTCCCAAACATTTCCTGGACTTGTTCCAACATGTCCATGTCTATTACTGAGGAGCCCAGAACAGAACTCATCTCTTCATGTGTGCTCTCATCACCTCCCTCAGCCTGCTGGTGACTCTCTGACTAATGTAGCCCAGGATACTTTTGGCTTTCATTGCTTGCAAGGGTACCTTGCTAGCTTATGTACCACTTAGTGAGCACCCTTACTCTCACTCAGCTTCCTCCCAATGTTCCTGGGTTATGTAGGCACAGCTGGCTCACATCTCATTGAACAGAGCTCTCAGCCCACTGCTGCTAGCCTGCATGCTACCAGGCACTGAAATGTCACATAGCTGCCCATCTGCAGGCAAAGCAGGGGCCCCTCTCCTGGTGTCAGAAGTCACCAGTTTGCAGTCTTCGCCATCACGGGAATCTCCATTTCTGAAACAACAGGCACAGACTCTGCCTGCCTCTCTCTTGGACAGTTGTGGCTTCAGGCTGCAGAGTGCCAGACAAAACTTAGTTACTCACTTTTGTCACCTCTGATACTCTGCAGTCTAATGGATGTCTACTGACATCCTTCTGCAGACCTTTACTTGGTGACACAAATACCCAAACACATCATCCATTCTGCAGGCAAGGACTCTCTCTTTCTTCCTCAACCTCAGCAAGGTCCAGAGAGTTCTTGCAGTCTCAGAGGTTAAAATCTGCATCCTGGCTCTGGAACTCAGCCTGAGCTGAGGGCTCAGCTGTACTGGGGCAGTTGTGGCAGCAAGTGCTGAGGACTGTGCCCAGACTGTGCCTCACCACCATCGCTGAGCACCTAAAACCACTCTTTCCACCCCTCCTTCTGTGCATGTTTCTGGCATGAACTGATGCCCAAACCTGCATCATGTTAGCTGCCTCTGTTGTTAATGCAACAGTGAAAATGCTGCCATTTGGCATTAGTGTATATTATCAACTGCTGAGTTACTTAAAATTAACATACTTTAACAAAGTTTTAAAGAATTTTAAGTACGTACCATGCTCTCATACAAATTTAAAATGCCCATGTATGAATCCAAGTGGTGTATTTTTCTACTTAGAGCTCTGGTATTTGAAGCCCATTACTTTGCCAAGCAATTTGAGTGCAATCAATCTCAAGCTGTTTGTAGGATATAAAAAACCCCAGCTGTGTGGCTGTGTGACATAGAGTTTTTTGCTCACTTTCATTTCAAGAAAACAGCACCACTAACCAGTATGCTCTTCACTGATGATAAACTGGATGACTTAATTCTTTCATAAAAAGAGAGAGCTACTTAGTGTCATTCCTTACAGGGATGGACTGGGAACATCATTCTACAATAATTTTGGCTAGTAGTAGTAAAGAACTCCCTTTGTTCAAGTACTCAGTAGATTATTTTGTACATTATATCAAGACTGTGGGCTTCAACCTTGGCAGTCTGTGTAAGGCAGTGGTCTGACCCTAAACTATTGCCAAGAAAGGTCAGTGTCTCACTAAAGTCTAATCTCTGAGAGCAGCATACAGGAAAGAAAAGTTTCTGTCCTGCACAAAAGGTCTTGCAACTTGATAATCAGGAGTGAAGAAGACAAAAATGTCAGCATTAACATGATCTAATGGGAAAAATACCCCACGATTTACATTCTCAAGTTATGCAAGCACATCAATATGAAGATGAACAATGCTGAAAATAAATTTTTCAACAGGTGATTCAGTAGCTCTCATAATTCTCCTAAGCAATACCACCTTTAATTATCTGTTGCAAATAGCTCATTTGCAGTAAATGGAAAATTACTGCTGATTAATTAATCTCTTGGTATCTCATATTTAATCCCTAAAGACAAAATTTCTGTGAGTTTTTTTTACTGCAAGACCTAATCTATCATTAGAGTTGATTTCACAACTAGAATAGTAACTGGAAGCATATGCCAGAACTCAGCATCCAATTTTTCTTCATAAATACATATTTATAATAATAGTGTATAAGAAATGGTATATTTGGCAAATTTTACTGTATTTCTAATAAACATCTCACTATCTTAATAAATTAGTCGTTTAGTAAGTGAAAGCACAGCTCCCTTCTGTGCCTCACTAATGACTACAAGAGCTGCTTGAAATGCAATGCTTAAACTTGCATTAAAATGTCAAGGGCTATGCATGTCAGATTGTATCTCAACTAATTCATTCCCCCTAAGAATACAGGCAAATGTCAGTTTAACAAACTGTTAGCAAATACTATTGTGTCATTGACAACTATACCCTACAGCTTAAGCTAAATAGGGCTTCATTGCTTCAGTTTTGATTAACTTGCTTTTGTCATTCTTTTCTCTCCAATTTCACTTGCCTATTCAAGCCACTGCTTTTTCATGGCTCCTGAAATTCTCATGCTTGTCATTTTTGGACAAAAAGCAATTTGTCAAAGACATCATCTTGCATACTTGTAAACAGACTGCTCATTGTCGGAGCAATAGTTATTAATAAATCACAGAATAATAACAAACTTGATTACCTTGAAAGTGTATTTATATAATGTCAAGTTCTTATTTTCTTGTTATATCTGTCTTACTTAAGTAGAAGCATTGCATCGAGCTGCAGTTTCAGCAACAGCTATGCCTACCACAGCCTATGAGGGACTCAGACAAGATGCAAGGCCTGGAATGCTGCACACAGCCATGATGGTTTGTGCTCCACTGGCTCGTCTGAGTGCACTTGGAAGTGAGACTTCATCTCTTAAGACAGCAAAAAGGTATTTTGTGCTGATGCCAATGGCAGCTCAAGCTGCAAAACCCAAAAATTATGTTAGTCTGAGATCTGATCAAGCAGAGGTGAAATACCTAGCCATTACTGAGTTAAACATGATCACCTCTTTGCTTAAAGGATGAAATGTAGTAGTCTGTTAAACACATTCTCTAAAATTACTCAAAAAGCACATTAAAAGCCAAATAATGCGATATTTTAAGAAAGCACTGAAGTGAGACAACATTACAAAAAAAGGATATTATTTTCTTTACTACTCCTCAAAGTAGTGCACCTCTTCTTGGACAATGACCAAAAATGAGACAAGTAATTTCAAATAAATAACAAAAAAAGAAAGTTATGTTTTCTTGGACATTTTAATAAAAAGCATTCTCATCTTCAGTTTTCACTAAAAGGCTTCTAAGTATGCCAAACCAAACAATATTAAAAAAAAAAAAAACCTCACCAAAACAACACCCATCCCCACTTTCCTACCAAGATTTGATGATTTCCCTTATTCACTGTATGATTATCCTAAAAACTCATGGCACTTCACACTATATTTTCCCTCCTGAATGAGATACACTGTGGAGTCCACCGTGGAATTACAGACAAATTGCTGCCAGTATAGTATTTTAACCAGTAGAAAGAAAATCCACAGGAACTTTTAACAGCTGTAAGCAGTTGCAAACTGCTGCCAAAAACAACTGCTGATGTAAAAGAGGGAGAATGTGAGGATTTAAGCTGTTCCAACAGTAAACAAGTACATCTGCTCCTGAATGTTATCATTAAATAAACTGTGGTAATATGCTTTACATTGATGCAACATTCCTGTTTTGAACCACGACTATGAAGAATTTTAGACTAAAGCAATTTTAACAAAACTTTTTTGGGGTTTTTTTTGTGATGGAAAAGTTCATTACAATTACTGTATAGTGTTGGACTCAAAGCTCTAGCAAAACCTGTGTCACGTCATTTGGAACAAAAACTGATGAATGCTTTTGAAAACCAAATGGGATCCCTGTGAATGGTAAGCACTAATTTCTTTTAAAACCATTTATAATGATTTAAATGAAAGATTAAATAGGACATTCAGTTGTAGAATACAACAAACTTTGATACCTCTCCAACTGTGAACCTGACCTGTTCAGACTTCAGAGATATTTTACAGCAGTTATTAGAAGAAAAGTCAGGGGAGGGAAAAAATCCATGCCTGAGTAGCACAGAATGAATAGTCCAGGCCAGGAATGTAATCAGAAATCTTCTGTAAAACACAGGAGATTAAAGAATTATGTGCATGAAATGTGCTTTTTGTTCTTTGCTCCCATCATGATTAATTGTTGAAAAGTTACAAAAAATAGTAGTGCTTTAATTACAAAAAAACTACACTTGGCAGGGTTTTGTCAAACTCTCAAATGCCCAGATTTTTCCAGATTTCAGTTATGCTACATGATATAAAAAGACTTGTATAGTCAGTGTGCTGGTTTTTGCTGGGACAGAGTTAATTCTCTTCACAGTATCTTGTGTGCTGTTGTGCTTTAGATCTGTGACAAAAACAGCATTGATAACACAGAGATATTCCAGCTACTTCTCAGCTTGCTTCCCTTGGTGAGGAGCATGGGGGTGCTTAAGGGGTCAGCAGGGGACACAGCTGGGACAGCCGACCCCAGCTGACCACAGGGATATCCCCCACAACGTGATCGGCAATAAAAGCTGGGGAACAAATCTTCCACAGCCTTTAAACCATTCTTTTGGATCTGTTCTTCCTTCTGAAGATCCTCCAACCTCTAAAACAAAGAAAAGCTCTACTGTGGCTACTTTGTTATGTCCCTCCGTAGGAAGCTCAAGCCACAGAATCCACCTGCTATGGATTTGCTGTCCTTGGCAGTCCTCTTGTATCTCACTTGGCTATCAGCTTTATTATTCTGATGTGCTTGAAAACACTTCTCTTGGATTTTTTAGGCCTTCTGCACAGACATTTTTTTGGTAGGAGAAGGCAGTAGTTTGGTTCTTGACTCTTCATTTGCCTTACTGTGATTTAATGTTAATTTGCAAAATTCCTATTTTCCTGGGTTTTAAATGATGTCTTTCAGTTCCTAATGCCTATTAACACTCAGGTATTTTATGCTGCTACCTTTTTGGATACTCTAAAATCTATAATTTTTTTGCAAATAGCATGCATAAACTCCTACATATTTAAAAGGAGAACATATAAAAATATATTTCTACCCTCAGGGATTGCTTTATAGTTTTTATTACCTTTCAAAATTTTCTTAATATTAAACAGTGAGAATATTACTGTAATTTTAAAGAACAGTCTTTAAACAACAGTATCTTGAGCCATCCTGCCTTGCACCTCTTCTCACAACATTTTGAGTTGCATCCCATAATCTTAGTTGTACCATCACATTGCTTCTTGAAAAAACATTCAAAGGGATTTAAAACATCTGTCTTTGTGACAGTTACCCTATGGGGGAGCCTATGGGAAGCTAAGAATAGTTTAATTTTTAACTAAAGTGGGGTTTTTGCCCTTTTTTTTGTTGGTTCAGAGCCTCCTTATGTAGACTCACCATCTTGATTAAGTAGTACTGCAGTCCTAACTTTTCCTACTCTTCCTATACCAATTTTCTTTTACAGAGAGTTGTTTGCTGACACAATTTGTCTACTTACCCAGATTGTCTCTCTGCTTTCTTCATTTAAGTGTTCTTGACCCCAGACCTCAATCAAATAATTTGATTTTTGAGTAATTTGAATTTTGAGTTATTTGTCCTTTGGTCCGCAGTGTTTAATTGACTAACTTTCCTTCTATTGAATTTCTGCAACATTTACCATTTAAATTGAAAATTCCAGGTAAACTCTGCTGCTTGGTTTCTCCTTTCCTTTCTAATCAATTTGACTTCACACTGAAAGACTGTTCTGTATAGTATGTTTTTTACATATGGCAACTTCATTTCTTTTTAAGTATTATGATTCATACAATTAATAAGTTTTTCTTTTCTTTCAAGAAATGGTAGATATTACAAAATCACTTTCTGCTCAGGAAGAGAAGATGTGCCAAGATAGAAAAGTGGTCTGTCTAACTACACAAAAGAAACTTTCATTCCAACTTGGCCCACACAGATGTACCAGTAAATATCCTGTCTCTTGTTTACACAATAATGGAAGACTGCAATACTACTTATACTCAGCTTTCCATATTTTTTTCCTCTTTGCAGCATAATTTAGAAGTACATTTCATATTTTTATATTCACTCATTTTTTCTGTAGTAATAAATATCAGAAACTCAAGTTCAGTCTGAACTATCAACTTGAAAATGTTACTTAAGTTTCCTTTTTCTTAGGCAAAAAATAGCAGTGAATATTGCTATAATGTAAGTATGAAATTATCAACTTGCAAAATTTGTTGCAGAAGTTTTGAATAAATTATTGCAAAGACAATTCTCATTGTGCATAACAAAATCATTTAAAATTCTGTCTTCAATACTTTCCTATGATACTGAGCACACATGTCAAATGTTTGTCTTTTCCTTTCACATATCTTTCACTGTCTATTAGAAAAACAGGAAATGTTAATTTTACATTAGTGAGGCAACATACCATTGTGCAAACATAATATTTAAGATGTATTAATTTATTTACCAGTCATCTTTTTTTCTCAAATCAGACACTCAAGTTTAGTTGTACTAAGCCAAATAACCAAAGTTTTAAAAAAAGACAAAACCACAAAAGCAACAAAATCAAGTAGACCCAAATCTTTGTCCAAACCTCTAATCTGTTTTATTTCTTTCTGTAAACTATTTCTTTTGAAGTTATTCTAACTGGATAGTTTGGAGCAGCTGAAAGCTATGTGCCGAAATTCTAGAAGAAAATCAGTATTCAATCACTTCTTGGAAGACACAAGTAACTTTCTAGGCTGCCACATCCTTTCAAAGCACTTGGAAAAGAAGACTTACAAGTAGAAGTTATCACAGTCCTTTCACTGAGACCAATCATACGCAAATGGTACCCAAAAAAATGGTATCCAAAAAAATGGCCTGAGCAGAAGTCTTCCTGAAGCTGCTGTAGCCAGAAGGTGGGGGTTGGAGGGGATGCAAAGAAAATGTAAACCAAAATCAGTAGGGAATATGAGTAATCCAAGAGTGTTAAGCAGGGACTCTGAACTCTCTGAAGTGATGCAACACTGAATAAAATGAGATTAACAGCCTTTATGGCAGACCTGATCTGAAGGTCACTGTTGACTTCAGTGGAAAGATCTTTAATAACAAGCACCACTTACATACAGATCCTGTCAGCCGTCCCTACTACTAATCACTACAAAAACTAACTGAGCATTGTGAGATAGAAAAGCAGGATGAGAAAGATCATAAACTGGTGGGACACTTGGATTTTAGTCCAGAGAAAACTGAACTCATGATGAACTCATAATGAACTCATTATTTCTTAGAAAATGAAGCTGTGCCACCTAGCTAGACAGCCTGACTCAAAGTATGCTAAAAACCCGGGAAGAAGAACATCTTGGATGCAAGGATTGCATCAGGTAAGACCTCTATCTGCTGATGTTTTCTTCTGCATTCTGGAGGACATGTGACAGCAAAAGACTGTCACATGTCCTCCATTCACAGTTTTGTGAAATTTGTTTTCATTGTCTTTGCATTGAAAAAAAAAATTAATGATCAAATAAAATGTTTTCATTTTGCAACACATGGAACAATTCATGTCAATCAAAATAAAAATTTGCCTTTCATTGTTTGGGAAAAAAATCTGAATTACTTAAAATTATTGTTATTCTCCCTCTTCAGATGTCAAGCTGAAAAAAGCTGTTCAAAATCCAAGCTATTTTGGATTTTGAGTCAGACTGCATTCATTAGTCTCTGCCTAATGTCTTTGTCTAAACTGTGATGCTGGAAGTAGAATCCACTTAAATTTCTGAACAGTTTCATCCATTAATAATAGACTATTTTTTTAATATGGTGCCTGTTTGTTTTTTTTTTCCAGTGAAAATATAGCAACACAATATGGGTACAAGACAACATATGCCATAACTACAAGTACTGTACTAAAGTGTATAGAAATGCAAGTCAAATATATGGAAATTTAGCATACTCATGAGAAATGCCTAGGGTAATTGCAGTTGAGGGCATGGACAAAGATATTACTGGCATTACTTTTTACTGTTGATGCCTTTTCTACGTCTTATGCACTTGAAAATACACCTATCACTGTTACTCAAGGGGAAATAAGAGTTCAGACTTTAGAAAATTATTCTGCAATAAAGACAAGATACTGAATACATGCTAGGAGCTAGAGGATCAATCTAAAAATAGGAACTATAAAGGCAGCATCAACATTTACCAACTCTTAGGCAAATTTTTTTTAAGAAACTGTGTAGCATCTGTATCATTAATAAATAAGAAAAAAAAGAAATAAACTCAAAATTTTTAGTCTGCAACTGAACACATTTTAATTTTGAGTACTTTCAAAATTTGTACCCTCTGTCCTCTTAGCACTGACATTCTCAATCTAAATTTAGCTGTGAGAAGAACACACTTTAAAGTCCATTTCTAAGTTTCTTTTTCTTCCCTTCCTTCTCTGTGAACCACTGAGACTGCACCAAACAGGACTAGTATGAAGAGGAGAAAACTAGCATGCAAACATTGGGAAAAACTAGAGTTCAATGTTCATGGTATCACTGGCCTGAGGCAAGCTCAGCAAAGTACTGGGACACTGGGGGTGGTACCAAGGGACCTGAGGCATGCATTTAAAAAGGGACACAACACAAGCATTCAAGTGCTATGGCAACAAGTGAACAAAATTTAAAAAAAATACTGTCAAGGCACTTGATTCTGTTTATTTTTGTTCTTTACTTGGTAAGTGCACACTTTGAACTTCCACTTGATTGAAGAATATAAAGACTAATGAATGTGCTTATACAAGGCTTGTCTTTACTACCACAGAGTATTTTTTCTTTTTTTACATTACAGTTACATTGCTACAATCACAAGAAAGGTACGAGATTAAGCATTTAAAGGAGCAGAACTGAAGCATCACCTACACTGCAGTATCATCCTCACGACTGTAATAGCAGTGATAGAAAGACTTATTGCAGAATATGAAGGAGATAGGTTACTTAACTCCACCACAACTCCTCCCCCTGTCAGTCCTCTGCTTCAGCCTTAGGCATAGAGGGAGACAGAAAGAATTTTCCTGTTGAAGGACACCAGGACTGAGAGAACCTTTGACTCCACTGTTCACACAGACAACTCCTTCTAAAGTCTTTTGGTCTCCAATTTTCACCTTTGAATGTGGCAGTACCATGCAGTTTGCAATAGAACATAGCAGACATGCAACTACATTACCTCCTTAATAATAAACCCATAGTCATTACCAATATTGTTTTATCAACCACTTGGTCACACTGATTGCTTCACAATGCTTCCAGCTGAAAAGAATCAAGCAACACCAAGGGCTGTGTTAGATATGAGGAATCCAGAAAAATGTTTTGGAAATTTGGTCCACTTAATACACTGCTATTAGGTGTCATTCTCATTTCTACAATCAGATTACTTCCCTTTAAATACAGGGCTTTCTGTATCCTTCAACTTTTCTGTATTTAAATGTCAAGGTAGAATGTTCTCAGCAACTGAAAATAACATATGAAAGGCATCTCACCCAGGACAGAGACTGTTTCTCTTACTCAGTACAAGGAAATATGTACTGAATCCTGAGATTTCATCTTTTCATTGTCACTGTATAACCCAAACTCTATCAACCACAGAAGTTTCCTTTGAGGCAGCACCTTCTGACAACAGATTCTGCCTGCAAAGAGGGAATGCTTTCTTTTCCTTGAAAGTTTACATACCTTCCACACCACCAGAAATAATTATAATTTTTTAAACCAACTTTGACAGAATAACTCTATTTGATGACAGACAAGGGAGACAATTGGGTATTTCAATTAAGATTTTAAAGTGCGGGAATTAAACTCACCACCTTACTCTCAAATTTTAAACTTTCAAAAATCCTTATTTTAGAAAAACTCAATATTTCCCAGAATACTGGGGGGGGGGTGAGGCAGGAGGAGGGAGGGTGGTTTTGCCTTCTTAGTAAAATGAAGTGCTTTCCTATCAGATTAATTAAGCTTTTCTTCCACTGTCTTCATTGCATGTGACTTTCAATATCTGCTTCTACAAAGAACTGAAGAAAAAACTGAACAATTTTTTAAAACTCAAATATTTATTTTCTTCTAGCCTAAACAAAACACTCTAAATCCACATGTTTGAAGAATGCTGTTTCCAAGTGTAACCTCCAATTTTACTTCCTAGAAAACTATGTGTCCTTTTTCTGTGAAAAGATATACATTTTCCTAACATGTTACAGTGATCATCAGTTGCACCTGAAGTTTTCAGATGGTCTGGCTTTGAAACAACTGCAAGCAAGAGAGAAGATTCCAATGTATCAAAATACAAATAACCTACATGTGCTAAGTCAAACAAGCATTTGCTAAGAGAAATCTTTCAGCATCTCACAGAAAAGACAATTACAACATTGAAGGCTAATATTCAGAGCCTTATATTCACCTAGTCATCAAGGTAAAGAGGCCGTGAAACAAATTTCAGTCTAGCAGAATAAATATTTCAATAAAATGGTGCAAACTGGCTGTAAACATCAGAGGCTCCTGTGAAAGCAAAATGAAGTAAAAATCACTATGGTAACCCACTAACTTTTAGTTCTCGAACTAAGGATTATCTGAGGAAATAAAGAAACAAAGAATGACATTCTTATACAGTGTTTAAGTAAAGACAAAAACAAAATAAGCATTCCTATTTACCCAAAAATACCAGACTCAGAGCACCAGCTACTATACCTTATATAAATGGGTCTTTCTTATTCAGTGTAAAAAAACATTTTAAAATACTACTAAAGCAAGAAACATCAGTTCAGTAAAAAGTAATGAATAACTCATTAAGTGAACTAATCTCTTCCCCTTATTTTTCTGGCATAGGGAGACAGAGGAACATTAATTTTTGTTTTGAAATACTATTTTGGGAATCTTTAGCTCTTATATTTATTTGGGAACTGAAGCATTTCTCTTACGAAGATAAGCTGAAGGAGCTGGGCCTGTTCAGCCTCAAGAAGAGATGACACAGAGGGGTCCTCATCGATGTATGTAAGTACCTGAAAGAGGGCTGGCAAGAGGATGAACCAGGCTCTTTTCAGTGGTGCTGAGCATCAGGACTAGAGGCAACAAGCAGAAACTGATGCACAGGAGATTCTACCCAAACACGAGGAAGGTGCACTGGAACTAATTGCCCAAAGAGGTTGCAAAGTTTACCTTACTGGAGATATTCAAAAACTCTCTGGACACAATCCTGTGCCATGTCCTCTAGGATGACCCTGCTTATACAAAGAGTTTAGACCAGATGACCCACTTTGGTCCCCTCCACTCTTACCGATTCCGTGATGCTGCGAAACAGCTTTGCTGAAAGTCCACCTTAGCCAGTATGATATAGAGACACACTGTTTCTCTAGCTATTACTGACAGCTTAGTATGGAAACCAGAATGCTAGGAATCTTTCTGCATTAAAGTCTTCACTTTTAAAGAAATTTCTTTGAAAGTTTCTTACTTTTTTTTTTTTGAAGTCGTCATGCAATTTTCCATTAACTCATTCAATAAAATTACTTTTTGCAAATAATCCGTGGTCTATGGATTGCTTGTTCCCATTTGATTTAAACTTCTGCTAGTTACACAGATCTGAAGATAAATCACAAAAGGTTTTTGTTTCTTTGTTGTTGTTTTGTTGGCTCTGTTGTTCTAGCTGTTGTTGGTTCTAATTCTGTGACTGGCCAAAACAATATTACTGGTGCAAATAGGAATAGTATTAAAAGACAAAAAATATTTGGCTTAGAATGAACATTTTTGGAAATATCCTAATGAATCAAGCAATTGACTAAAATGTTCATTGAAAGCATACATAAGGAGAATATTTTCTGATTTTTCTAAGATGACAACTTAGACAACTTTAAACCTCAGACACTATTGTACTGGATATAAACTTGCCATTGGCCCTGGCTTGACAAGTGTGTTCCTTGTGCACTTCATCAGGCTTTCTGGGTGTACACCAGAATGGGGTTTGAAGCAAAGGTACTTTATTTACATTTCATAACCCTATCATTCTTACAAGATGACTGCAATATCTGATTCACAGAACAAAATTACTCTCCTGGAAAGAAGATAAATTATATGCAGATGTAGTTCCACTGAAACACCAGGAGCCAAATACCACCAGCAACACAATTGCAAGTAAATATGATATTGGTAGAAATTATATTTTTCATGTTACGTGTTTGACAAAATATGAAAAGGAATTAACCTGGGTTAATTCTCTGTAAATGCTACTTCATAATGCAGCCTTTAGCTGCTCAGACAGCTGAAACTAGTGCTTTACTTATGAAAAGATTATTGTTAAAACTGTAAGATAATTAGTTCACGTGGAATGATACTTCACTCTTCCAATCACTATAAAGGTTAATACTTAGGCTTTCCATTTCAAGCTGTTCTCTATCACAGCCACATCTCAGATTAATAACTACCTACAGGAGGCAAGATTAACTTAGGGTTTATCCCATGCCTTTCATGAGTATGCCAGTATCAAACAACTCCCTTTTGCCAAGTGGAATAGAACAGATATATTCCTTCCTTCAAAGTCATCTTTGCCTTTAAAGAAACCACATACCAGATGTAGGTAATTTACTAAGGAAAAAATAGAGCACATCAGACCTGGTTAAAAATTGTTAATTGCACACTTAAGAGCAGAATTAAGTTCAACTCAATTCAGTAGGCTTTAAGCCAATGTCTCACTCATGGACATATACCAGTGTGCTGAATAAAATTCTTCGCTGTTTAGCACAGTCAGTGAAGAACACAGAGACTCACTGGTTTAACCAAGAAGACAGCAGACTACTGGAATCAATATCTGCCTGTGAGAGAACTCAATAACCAAATAAATGGAACAATGCGAATTAAATTAATTACTGGAATAATTACTTTTGCATTATATTTTCTGTGCAGACATGTTCTCCCAAAGAAACAGTATAAAATTCCTTTGCAAGTGATAAATTGCTAACTCAAGTTCTGTTCCCCCCCCAAAAAAAAGCACCCAGTTAAAATCAGTTTAAAAATACAGCACATGTATAGGCACTATTTCTTTTAATAACACTTTATCAGCTCCTGCTAGATGTTACAAGAACAAATAACCATGCAAATGATACAGCACTAATGATATAACAACAACTACAAATACAAAATACTTGTAATTTTTCCTAGAACTGAAAATGATTTCCCATCTGATAACTCTTGATAATCCGAGACTCTCTTAGATTCAAGGTTATATCTTTCTAAAGTGTATCTACAGGATATTTTCACTGAAAGCTGATTTTTAAAATTTTTGCAACTGGCATTGGAAATTTTCTGAGAACAGAAACAAGCAATACATATCTATATCCAGGACTCAAAACCAACTGTATTAACAATTTTGCATGTGAACATTGCTTTGCATTTAGGGGAACAGAAAAAGTAATTTTGTACTTATTTATATGAAAATAAATAATTAAAAAGTGGAACTGAAAAAATAACAGAGGAATAAATATTGAGGCTAAAATTTCATTTGCAGAGCAAGTGTCGGAAAAAAATTGTGAAAAAAAAAATGCAGTTGGAATGTGTTACACATGGCTTTCCCTCTCATCATTTCAAGTGACTGAAAAGGCTGCATTTTTAGCTACAGGTGCTACATATGCCTTGCTCTTTTTTCAACTGCAGATTCTCATTCTCAAATCCACCACATCTTTTTCACATCCTCAATTAGAACAAATGACTGGTCCATGATTCATGTGCCTGGACTTAGAGTAAAATAGTAGAGATCTCTGAAAGAAGAAGAAATAGGCATAAACAGGGCAGAGGTTCAGCTCTTAAGGCATTAAATTAAATTCTGGCTAAAATCGTTATCATTTGACATCCTGGCTTATATACAGGGACTGAATGCATCTAAAAGAAAAGTGTTTTATGACTTCACTGAGTCTGTGATTTTTCCAAGTATTCTCTCCCCTTTGTTCAGAAGTAACATGGAAACCTATTTCAAGCACATAAAGTGGTCTGAAAGTACCAAGTGCCTAGCTGATAAACTCTTTTACTTCTTGGTTTACTTGGTAGAATGTTCTTATTAGAGTGAACAATGTCTATATTTATATAGGGCCACATAAGATGAGCTTTTAAAATCTGCAAATAGATTGTCTCCACATTTTTCAATTGTACCAAAACACTCTGTCTACTGAAGGCAGATTAGCCAATTAACCGAAGGGGTTTTCTTCTGCCGTGTTACATATGGAACACCATCTGATCTTACCTCTCCATTTTCCAGAGGGTGGATCTTGGAATAATAAGAAGTGCATATGACTTCATCATCTTTTAGGTAGGACGGGGTTCCAGGCCGGGGATGGATGTTGTAGCGTGTCAGGCACTCGCTGTCAGTGATGGCGTAGTACTGCCACGGCTGATAGTCCACGCCATCCAGCGAGCGCTCCAGTATCCAGTTCCCGGGACGAGGGGAGTTAGCTGCTTTCACAATAACATACGCGATCTGGAAAACCTGCAAAATACAAGAACTGTTAAAACACAACTAAATACACAATGAAAAATTCATTCCAATTTCTTCATAGCTGCCAAAATAAGGACAGTAAATATACTAATGCTTGACTGGTTTTCTTTCCCCTAGAAATGCAATATGGCCTTGGATTACACGGAAACTCTTAAAACTACAGAAACAAATTCTCCACTGACATTTCTGAAAAAAAAATTAGTTTCATTAGGCCAGTAGAGACTTTGAAAATAGAATTAAAAAGCACTGTAAGTTTCACATAGCTTAGTAGGTAATTGCTAAACTGCCATTTCAGCCACATGATTGCAAAGTTTGTTTTCAAGTATTTTCAGTTTGTATGAGTGGCATTGCTTCTTTATGTGTGTTTATAGACATACATTTTCCACAATGTTTAAGAGTTGCCAAACTATTACAACTCTATCTCTGTTAAAGAAAACATAGTTTTAAGCTATTGAAAGATAATCACATAATGCTGAAATCATTCTATAAAATAATCTTGTTTCAATCATTCTATAAAACATTCACCCAGCTCAGCACTGTGACCGTGAATAAGCTTTACAGGACAGAGACACATCAAATATCACTAGAAACAGAATGCAAGCAGATAATCAATGCTCATTATAGTCCATTTTACCTGCCTACTCAATTGATTTATCAAGGTTTATTTCTGTGTACACGCTTGCTGGAATGCAAACCACAAATACATTTGCAATTGCAGAATGACACACATTAGTGACACAGGTGTGGTTTGCTTTGGTTTTTAACCTGCTAACAGCCATATGCTTCAGAGATACAACTGAAGCCAAGGAAAAGAAGCAGCTATTTCTATTAGAAAAGCTGAACACATATCAAGTTAACATTTTTAAGGTGCATTGCTATAAGTCTGCACGTGATGATGCCAGAGGGTATCATGGCAGTGTTGATTTAATATTAAAGCTTTCTGTATTGGATAGTCACTGTAATGAAGCTGCAAGATTCAGACTTATTCCACAAAAATCTCTTGTGAATGCTTAGATCATCAGTAAAAATTCAGTAAAAATCACTGAAAGAATATCCAACAGTAAACAATGAAAGAAACAGTCAGAATATTTGAATTGCTGTTTATTACTGTAAATACCACCAGTATTACTGTAAAATAGAAAATGTGTTAAGTGGCAGAGTTGAGCAAGTATTCCCGAATACTTTATGATGGAGACAAAGATGTGTTTAATTCCAACTATCATTCCTGCCTTCTGTGCAGATGATGAAAGTGTGGTAAGATTCAGAGTCACTTCAGTCAGGAAAATAAATCACTAGCAGTCAAAGTTTTTCAGTGGAATAAGAAGTGAGTGAGGCTGTATTTATTTCAATATGAAGAACATGTCTGTAACTGTGTCTTCTTGGAGGATTATCTCAATATGTTTCTTCAATAGCATTAAATAAACACTCCAGAGAATGAAAAAACCTGTGTTTCATTCCATTGTTCCAACAGGAATCATACAACCACTTGTCCCCTTTCAGAAATCCCCTTTCCTCTCTCAAACTCATTTACATATATATATGCATATATATATGTATTATGTTCCCCTGTGGCCACAAACAACCATAGTTTTAACTATCCTGGATCAGTGTCACTAATACTCTTTACAATATACAGAGACAAGCAAAACATTAACAAATCTCTCCAAACTGCTCATCCCCCCAGTTAAGCTCTTAGAAATATAAGAAATACAGAATAGAGAACTCATTCCAGAGTACTTTTAAATACTTTTTTTTTTTTAATTTTACATAAGCAATTTACCTCAAGTTCTCAGAATAAGACTGTTCCTTATAGGTTGAATGGGTAACAACTGAGGTTAAACACATTGCTAGGGCTTCTGTCATGGAAGATCTGTGGTTTAGGACATAACTCACAATAAATTCATAGCCACAGGTGTGTGTATATACAGTTTCCTTTTTGGAAGACCTAAAATTTGCAACATTTTATGAAAGATTCATTGTTAGATACAACCAAAAAAAGGTGTATCTCTGCAAGCATCTTGGATGCACTGGCTCTGTGGGGCTAAGAGGAGTGATAAACATCAAATCTTTTTTCTGTTGGCCTGCTTTGAAATACTTGGCTGCATGGGAGAGGGAAACTTTCTACAGTGATTTTTCAAGTTGAAGCCCTCTTCCAATAACATTTCCTGCATATTTTGCTGAGAATGTGTTAGAAGTCCTGTTTCTTGCCTTCAGATGGTGCACTGCTTGACTGCAATTTAATATACACCTTTGGCTTTCATTATTTTTAGCATGCTCTGTAAATGAAACTGCAAAAAACCACAAAAAAAAAAAAAGCAGTAGAGAGTAAACAGCATATTGCACATCACAGTGGAATGGATGTAATTTCTCTTAATATAAATCTGACAAGGAAAAAAACTTCTTAATGTAAATAAAAGAATACACATGAAGAGCTGGTGGTTTAACTACTATTCAGCTACAGTTTTCAACCTGATTCAGACTACTACTGTCCCAGCCTCTAAGAGTTCCTTCTGTCACAGTGCTGAGCTATCTGCAACCCACTAACTTCCTGGACAGAGAGACAGAGCTGGAACTACCACTATTTTTAAAAATTGGTAGAGTGCTAATGCTAACTGCAGATAAAGGAAGATGCACCAAAAGCATCATTCATCAAAAACATGGCCTGGTTAATAGTATTCCTGATCTTTCTAAGGCTAGGCTGAAGACAGTACAGTATGTTAATCCATGCTTCTTAAAAATACCTTTTCTTTGGGGGACAGCTAGAGCTTCAGCATGACATGTGAAGATGGTTGCCCCAGCCCAGTCAGCTATACCAGGCACTACCAGCTCATCACAATGCTGAGAGGCAGAGAGCAATCATGGTGCATGCCATGTTTTACTGTGCTTTCTCAGCAAGCTGGCAATGACAACAGCAGACTCAAATTAATAGCAGCTGTATGATTATTCTCAAAGCAAATCCATGTAATGGAAGCAATGCTGACTTTCCAGTCAGCTGGAAAACTGTCCTTCTCCAGATAAAAGAGTAACTCTTCTTTTATTGTGGAGTTTTTTTAGCAAATACAAAACCAGTAAGCACTTACTGGCATGAGAAAACTAAAAAAGTCTAATGGATCATTGAGTTTTGTTGCATTTGTTTCCACAACCAAAAAAAGTGACATGGTTCAGTGTTCTGAAGCCAACCTTCCTAGTACATTGCAACACCGAGCTTCTACTCCCCCGGGGTAATCGATGGAGCAGCTTGGTTCACTTCTTCAGATAGCATCAATAAACCAACACATGTCAACTGACAGAGCAACTGCACCATCTTAGAGCACATCTGGATTTGTACAAGTCCAACAGAAAGCAACCTGGAGACCCAAGCTTGCTTATGCAAACTGGAAAATGGAGCAATACCAAGCTTCCTGGTAGCATGCAAAAGATCATTAACACAGCTGCCAAAGCACAGCTGGTGCTTTTTTCTACTTGTTCCTGCTCATGTGACCATAGCAGTATAATTATGGGAGTGGGAGGGAAATAGTCTAAATACTCCTTTAAACCTTTCCCAAATTATAGGCAACATAATCCTCAAGATGAGAAACAAAATGAGTCTTGGGCCTCATTTTCACTGGTAATTGTCTCAGCAGTGAGAACTATGAAGCACATATTGTAGGAACACTTCCATAAGTTATAGCACTGTACCTTCTTGTGAATGCCTCATAAGACACAGAAAAGTGCATCCTACTATAAAGGATAATTTGCTACACTAATATTATTCAGATAGAGCTGAAGTGAATCATTAATCTACATAGGGTTAACTACTGAAGCAGGAAATCTCATTGTGTCCAACTCCCACTTGCACTTCTATTTAAAAAATGAATCCTTCTGTTAGAAAAACTTTCATGTAAATCAGAATATCAGCAGAGAAAAAAAAAATGGTACCACACAATTCTACAGAAGTATTTGCATTTACTCAATAGAAAAATTTATTTGCCCTAATGGAGGCTTCCATCAACAATATGGTGTAAGCTCTGTATCTACTTGTTTATTATAGTTATATTATACTGCTGATTATTATTGCAGTTCAGTGTCAGGACTTAGGCAAGGACTAGTTTCCTTACAGGCTGGTATAAATACTGTCACACCATATGACTTTTACCATGACACAGATTTATTTAAGCAGTTATTTAAAAGTGCTGATAGGGGTAGAAAAAGCACTGCACAGACCCCTTGTCCCACTGTGAAAACCATCCAGAGGAGTCGAGGCTCAGAACACCCTGAGGTTAAAGGGGGTTATTAGCTTCATGGGAGTCCTCCTCATTAAGAGAAGCAGGGGAAAGTCTATGCAGAATTCAGTATGGGATGTGTAAAGAGGATTGTATAAACACATGAGACTTACAATGGAACCATTTAGGGGAAGGAATAGAGGTAGATCAAGGTGGATCAAGAAGGAACAAGTATAAGGCAGAGGGTAAAGGAGATGAAAGGAACCAGTTGACTTCAACTAGCTGGCTGATCAGCATATTAATCCTGACCTCAGTCACTGAAGTCTATCCTATTTTCTCACTAAATCCTGTTTCTAAATATCTTCTTTAGGTGTGTTCTCTCTCTTTAGTAAGCGTGTGTGAATAAGAGCTAACTTCAAGCTCAGCAAGCAGAAGAGATCTAAATACCAGCAACTGGAGTAGGGCTGTAAATCTCCAAGATTTTCAAAAGATTATCTAAGGCTAGCTACTGAAGCACTGCATGCCTTGGTTGCATCCACAGATGTATAGGCCCCTAGCAGACATTAATCCTGATCAGCTGGAAAAGAAGAGGGTGAGGCAGGCTGCGCTGTGTTTGTGTTCATGTGGGTGCTGACAGGGCACTGTGGTCTATTTATGTTGCTCTGGGCAGCCATGTGTGTGTTTCACTCTCAGGAGTATGAGCTCTGCCTTGCTACAGTCCGAATGTGAAAACAGACATAGGACTGAACTTCTAATACCCCAGGTGACCAAAAATCAGAAATCACAGACATAAACAGATTCTCAATGCAAAAGTGTTCCTCAGTCATTAACTTCTATCTTGATACTCACATATAAAAACAATTGTTATATATGCAGCACACCATGCACCTTAAATACCACATTTTCACTGTTTCTCATTGTGGATTGGCCTCTCCTAACGGTTTAAGAAACCAAACAGACCAAATTCAACTACTCATGAATTGAAGCAGAGATTGGGTCAGTTTTGAGAAACAGTTCCTTGTGTTCTCTTAGACCAATTTAGGAGGTCAGTAATATTTTAATTCATGGATACTGTTATGGATTATTGTTTGGGTTTATTATGTATGAAAGAGAGTAGACAGTTTTGATGCAAGAATTTTTATACAACTGGCTATTTAAGAACAACTAATCTCATTTTAGTCTCACATGCAACTCAGACAGAGAAAAAGCCTTCTTTAGAAATTGAATGGCTTTCCAGATTCCTCAAATGGCCATCTAGCACATATTTTTTCTATTACTGTCCTTAGAGACAGTGGCCCTGATTTCAAATATTCTGCTCGCAGTTAGAACTTCTGCAATTGAAAATGTTGGCATGGGTGGAAAAAAAATATACTTAGCAGGATTCCACTAATATCAGCTTAGAGAGCTGAACATCTCCCACCATGCCACACTTTGCCTTTAATGACAATATTGCTCCTGTACCTCTCAGCTTCTTCCAACCGAAATTCTGCTACCAGATGGGGAATTTGGGCTGAGAGAAACACAGGCTTGATGCCAACATAATTTTTTTTTCCAGTGTTGAAAGCAATTTTAGTAGGGCATCATCGGTCCAGAAAAATTGTAACTACAAAAAGTTGCAGCTACAAATGTCATGCAAATTAAGACATCCACAGCACTTCTTGGGAAAAACAGAGAAAGATTTTATCATAGCCAATCTTGAAAAGCTCTAAGGTGGGTGCCTCCAAACTAGTTATAAATTAATCTTTTCTAGTTAGGCAAAAATTCACTTTTGTACAATGCTCAGTCCCATTCAGTTAAGGCCCACAGAACATTCATTTTAAAAAATCTATAAATATACCTGAACTTAGAATAAGTCTAGGTATAAGCTTTCTCCCTTCCAAGTATGTAACTGCTGGAGAGGCAGAAGTTCTTTTAAGAACACTTTGTCCTCTGTGACAAAAACTACATTGTACTAATACTTCTCAACTTTTGTTCATGTTACAAGATGTCATTAAAAAAATAAAAAGGCAAAGTCTCTTGAAAGAATGCACATTATACAATGTCAAAATGCATATTATACAATGTCAAACTGTAAAGTACTCAAGTTGTCCAGATGTGGAATATCTGAGACACATTAAGCCAAATGGAAGGACTCAGAACCTATAAAGTTTCTGTCAATGTCAACTTTTTTCTCTGTAATTTTCTCAGTTGGTTTTCTCCATTACCAACTCTTCAGCTGTTTGTGAAAGCCCCAAAAACAACAGCTGCTTTCTCTTGACTATTTTGCTGCTCATCATTGGCCTGGTGTATACCAGAATGGAAGGCTGACATTATTAATTTTTTTCACAATACCTTCAAATAATAGCAGAAAGCAATTTTTTTTTATTTTCTAAAGTTTATCACTTCTTTCCATGGAGGAAGACTATTTTGAGAAAAGGAAAATTGATGAAAATGCCAATATCCAAACTCCTCTTCTTAAAACCCGGACAAGAGGGGAGGACAGAAATGGTTGTTCCTCTATTTTGATACTTTAAACACCAAAAAAAAATTCATTTAAAAAAATTTTTAGATCCAAGAACTGATGCCCAGCCTGGATCTATTAGCATTGAAATTACTCAGAGTGAAGCATTCTTATTTCCTTCAGAGATGTTTCCATGCAGTGTCCTCTCACGAGCTCTCACTTACTCATACCAAATCTGTACATTTTAATGTGCCTATCACAACAGAAGCACTATTTCACAACCATCATCAGCTGCAAAACTTATTTTTTCAAGTAAGCTTCTTTTTCATCATAAACTATTTAAAGACAACAGATTTCTTCAATATCAATAACAAAATCTGCTCAAGACTGAGAATCCTATGAACCCCTTACTTATCAGCATTCTCCCAGGCCCCACAATTTTCTTTAGAACCAAGACAGCTAACTGCACAAAATCAGAATACAACCCCATACACAAGTCAGAATGTATGTGTCACTGGATTCAAAGGAGAATAGCTCTCTTGCTAAAAGCCAAAATTAGCAAAGAGGAAGGTATATGTATTACAGACAGAGAATGAAAATATAAGGCATGTAACCTCAAAAAGAAAATGTATAAATTCTCAATACTGTTCAAAATCTTTGTTGCTGTGTATTATGAATTAAAGCTGAAAGGATTTGCTCACTTAGAATTCTTTCTTCCTAAGCAAAAAGCAATAAATTTATGGTCTGATTTAGTGGTGAGCATTAAAAAATGGGCAAAATAATCCTGTGGATATTTATTTTTAATATAACTCTTCACCCCAGCTAACAACACTTTGTTTGGTGGGTATTAAAATTCATCTTTCAATACAATGATGGGTTCTTAGCATTTCAGAATGCATTTGAGACATCTCTCTCCATGTACTATTGAATGACTCATGAAAAACTTTTTTAATGCTGTGGGAAAGTCAACTTGAGCATCTTCACTAACATTTGTTTGTTAGAACACCTTAAAAGCTTCACGCAGCAGCCTATTCAGGAATTATGGCTGGCATAAAGTCAGCTGGGAAGTCTCAGTCCTTAACTGGGGAAAAAGATAATTTTATTTTCCTTAGGCTTTTGTCTGAGTGACATCAATGGGGAAAACTTGATTTTGAGACAAGAAGAGAGCCCTGGGTAAAATCTATTACTTATTAGTGTGCTCATATTCTCTCCTTCCTGCAAATGGAAACCAAGGTAGAAAGATACGTAATCTAAAGTAAACTTGCTAATAGTATAAAAAACAGGTAGTTCTTAAAAATGTTTACTGTAATGTCAAAATATTTACTACCATTCTGTTTGTTGTCATGATAACAAATAATTTTTTCTGGGTGTGTTTGCTATAAATACTTACTGGTATATTTATATGCAATTTTTGCAATGTTTTTCTTTTTGAGTTTCTCAAACGCTTTTATTATAAGCTAAATTCATGTCCAATAGTCTTACTTTTAAAAAATTTTAAAATTGCATACTAATTAATAATGTAAATAATTAAAAAGTAATAATAATTTAAAAGAATATCAGAAAGGTAAATTACTCCTCTTTTCACCCTATAAATATCTGTTTAGTTTATTACCAGCAAATTTTAAAACTAAAGAACATAAGGAAGTCACTAAAATGTTAAGTTTCAAGCCTATGAAGGTACTGAAAACAAGAATAAGAAAATAATGAGTATTGCAACTAACATACCTGTCTAAAAGCTGGCTGTGGACTTTATAAAAACAGAACACCTAATTCCTTTTTCTTTTTTTTAACTGACTCAACAGTCATTTTTATGGTTTTAGTTGCATCCCTTTTGGGCTGTCACTTCAGCAGTTCATTTACCGCTTAGGTGTAACTGAGCCAGAAAACTGGCTTAGTTTTGAGAGAATTTGTTTTCTGAATTCTCAAATGTCTACATAACTTCAAAATGGAATGACTCATGAGCAAGAGGTAGTAAAAACAAATATTGAGGATGACAGCTCTATGTTGCAGGCTTGGACAGTAGCTCACAGACCAGGACCGTATCATTTAGGTTTTACAATGTTGAAGCCAACACGGAGTGTTGGCTGCCCCCTACCCCAAGCTGGCAGTAAAACCTCACACAAGCAAGCCAAATCAGAAAATTGATCTGGCAGAAACCACACCCCAAAAAACAAAACAGAACATAGTTTTCAGTACTGAGGTACATCTGGTTTCCTGCATGGCAACACAAATGCTAGTGCCAGAACAAGAAGTACAGAAACATCTCCCTTTCAGCACAGAGGGGAAGAGAGGCAATCAGGGAATTGCAGAGTGATAGTCTCAACAGACTTTCAGTTTTTCATTTTTTTCTCTTTAGATAAACATTTTTGAAGATGAACAAAACTGACTGTCATCTGTTGGAGAAAAGTCCGGGTTTGGAGTAAACTTCTTTTCTGTTAAACTACTTTCTGATTTGGGAACGAAGAGAAGCTTTAAGCCTTACCTTTACAAAAGCAGCTCTGAAAGCATTTTAAGCCCACAGTTATTAAAAGGTAAAAAAAAAGAAGGAAAATCTTAATTGAACACCTGAACAAAATGTTTGCACATATACAGAAATTTAACACATAAATACCAAACGGCACTTCATTTTACCAAACTGGCTCTTATATCCTAAGACTAAACAGGATAGTTAACTTCCTCTTCATTCCTTTAGCTGTTCTGATATTTGATATCAGAAGGTATTCAAGAGAAGGCTAGCTGTAATTTTTGTTCCCCAATGGAAAACGTATTTGATATTCAAGAGAAGAGAAAAATATAACATTAAACCAAATACTGCCCGGTGATATGCATATTCATATATGACTATGCAGCTGGTGTGTAAAGCCTATTTTAATATGGCTTTGTTTCTCAAGACGTTTTGATTCCTTAGCCACTGCCTGGTCAACTGTCCTAAGTTAAACTAAAAACCTACAGGTTTGTATTAAAAGATGTTGTCAAATAGCATCCAACTTACCTCTTATTTCACTATGGCTGTAAGATTACCTTTAGTCAATCCCTAAAGGATTAATTGAACTGGACCTTATTGTGGGGTTCAACTGTATAAACACCCAAACAGTGGATTCCACTAATTTGACACCAGGTAACAGGGAGATTGTTCCAGAATCCAAAAATCATGCAACAACCTTGAAGTGACCAAGACTCAAAGGCCTGGTTATTTCTTCTTTAATAAAAAAATTAATTAGTCAGGGCTGTAGATTTAGTTAATTCATGGGCCTCTGCCACCAGTTTGCTGTACGACATCATTTCTGTAATAAGTGTTCTGAGACTGCCTTTGGGAGGGATGGTGACTGCAGTGATTTCTACATAAAGCCAGAACATGATTTTTGAGACTCCTTCCTCCCTTCCTACAGAAGAAGGGTAGGGGACAGGATGAAAAGATAAGGTGAAAGACCTGGATGCTGTCAGAGCTTAGGGAACCTACAACTGATGAAGTACAAGTGTTTTAGAGAGAAAAAGCTACATAGCTTAATCAGCTATTCTTGCTCTTGAAGCTTATAAGGCTCTGTAGAGTGCACTTTCTTTTTCTTCCGATATGTATTCCTGGAAAGCATCACCTGGACACTGAACTGATCCTCCACAGTCTCAGCAATTAAGACATAGTCATTAAATCCAGAAATTTCTGCCAGAATTTTAACTCTGGGTCCACCTGTGTTCCACACATCTACAATAAGATATTCCAGCATAATTAAAAAAATATGAAGTGCACAGCAAAAAAGTTAAATCCACATAAATATGCTCCTGGCATAAGCATCTGAGCAGTATCAAAGATATTGCCAATGTCCTTGTTCCCTAGAGTAGTTGAGAATTTGTTAATACAAGTGTCCTGATGTGTGTAGAAATCAGAAACAGATGGGCTGACCACCTCAAAATGCCAACTGGTTTTCCTGTGAATTTGCCGATTTTCTTTAAAGATACTCTACTAATCTTCCACATCACTGTGAAATTAAGACCAATTGAGGATTTAGAAATACCATGACTACAGGGAATATGTTCTCCCTGTATATCTAAGAACTTCTGTTTTGCCATGTCCCTGCTCTGAAATCCTCAAAGAGAAGGCCTATTTTCACTCCTGCTAAATGCTGCACTCGTGGGACCTGAAGTGCCTCTGTTGCACCAGAACCGCCCAACACACTCAAGGCAGAGCAGACAGACCCTCCCCAGCCAGCAGGACTAAGAGCTGCAGAACAGCAGACAGCTTCTCCTGGTACCCAGCCCATCTGTGAACCACCCCCTTCCAAACTTGGATCTACCAAGGTAGCTCAGCCTGTTGCTCTAACCTCCATTTAAATTCATGCGAGAAACTCCCAAATAAATCTGTATTTTTGACCTCCTATGCACTTGCTGGATGAAAAGCACTGTAAAAAATAATTCTGCATTTTACAGGCATGAATGGAGTTCCATTATTTTCTTGTGATAAAGATGAGACTTGTTACAAAGGCTAAAAAGTGGGAAAAAGCGAATGGTTAAGAGCAAATTATCAAAGATGCTCAGTACCAGATAGTTCCAGTTTTCAACTCATACTTTAATAATATATGGAGTAAAAATTTCAAGCATACTTTAATGAATTAGAAACCTAGCCTCCACTATAGATGAAAGCTCTTTGTGAGTATTAAGGCAAAACTCAACTGTTGAGAGAAAAAAAAGAAAAAATACTACATTTTTCCCAACTGGACTTATAATATTTGGGCTTGTTCTAACATTAAGTAAATGTTACTTCCTCTAGTTATTAGCTATTGCCAAACAGTATACATTATTTTTATATGGCTTCCCTGCACAACAAAGTAAAAAAAAAAAAAAAAAAAAAGTCACTGCCCTAAAAGGCCAAGCAGTACATAAATGAGGAAATTGTAATTATTTTTCTGATTTTTTCATGAAATTGAGATTGCTAAAAGCATTCCATGTACAATCATAATTACCAGTAATAACATAAGAACTAATGCATTCCTGCAATTTTCAGTCCATTACTTGTGGATTTGTCATTTGTTATTTCTATTGCACAAAAGGAAGTTAAGCATTTTTATACTTAAAGCAAGAATTCATCAACACAAACATAGCAATTACTGAATCTCCTAAAAGCCAAAGGTAAAGAATGGAATTTCTTTTAAGTGAGATCCCAGAGATATCTGGTGACCTTCACCATTCATAGTGACTCCTACACAAAACAAAAGCTGAAAGAGAAATTTCATATTCCACCAGTTACTTTAATAGTCTATAATGCTCTGACTATGAAATTCCTGGATAAGCAAAAACTCCTAATAATTCTCAAGACACAAACAACGCTTATCCCTTACTGAGCACTCCAAAAGCCATGCAAATTGCAGCAGACCTTTTAGTACATTTTGGGGAACAATACTTGCTCTGTTCCTGTATGGTGGTAAGTAAAATCACATGCATTCCTAACTAGATGGGCTACTCAGCTCATAAAGGGTGTGCCAGATAGCATTAGTGACACAGGGTCTTATCCCACCTCTCTGACATCCACAGCAAACTCAACACTGCTTCTATTCCAGCCAGCAACAAATGAATGGGCTGAAGAGAAGGTATCAGCTTTAGAGCTACAGAAGGACTGCCAAGTTTCCTTTGAACAGTTAGTAATAGGACATGGGAAAGAAACAGGGGCAGACTTGATCCTTGTCTCATTTTTAAAAAATAGTAACAAAAACCCCCAAACCCACGCCACACACAGTGCAGCATTCTCAGACCGCTGTCAGCTGGCACATGGAGAAGCCTTTTAAATACATTAGAACAACCCAAACTTTTTCTCCAGTATCCTCGCTGACCCTTTAGTTTCTAGCTTTTAATACATAGGAAAACTTAAAACTTTCAGAAATTCATAAATTTGCTAATTTCTGATAATAATCTAGATAATGAAATAGCAGGGGGAAAAAAAGGAGTTGTAAAGCCTAGTTTAGAAGACCTGACCTAAACAACCACACAACTAAAATTTCTAGGGTGATGGAAAACAGGATGGGAATTTACTTTTAATGCCCCAGAGCTACTTGGTTATTAACAGTTTATAAGCAACAAGAGGCACAATTCCTTGCTGTAAAAGCAAACCAGCAAATCACTCTGAAAATATAAAAGACATGTTAAAAAACCCCACAAGCCTCTTTAATGCACAGGATTCTACTCTCAAACTTCTGTAAAAGTTTTAGCTTTCCTGTTTGAAAGAGAAATGCACATTGAATACTTTTGCATATATAAGGCCAAAAAAGCAGATGTAGGTTTGTTTCTGCCATTAGCAATGAGGGGTCTAAAGCCAGAATGCTAATAACACTTCCAGGATTCAAAGGCTCTTCCAGGTATAAAAAATCTCTACCCTACAAGTACTTCAGTTTCACAGATAAAAGGTTCTTAAAACTGCATGACTTCCTAAAAATATATGATTTTTTTTTTTTGGCACATTATGTTACAATGAATGGGTCAGTCATACCCATATAAACAACAGGAAATTATAGGAGAAATGGGTCATGTCTTCATATAGTAAAGCAACATAGAGCAAAAATTAAGATAATCCAGGTGATCTATCATGCAAGAAAGCAAGCCCAGAAACAAACAAATAGATATCTACCTGTTGGAGGTCCAATGTTATGGTCACATAATGATACTCAATTCCATTCTGGATACTAGGGCTTTGCCACCAAGTGTTCTTGCCATCAATTGCATTTGCTATCGGGTGTCGTTCTGTTAGAACAGCAGAAACATATAAATAAATTTTAAAACTATTAGAAGATTTAATTATTTTTAGATCTGAAAACTAAATTTTAAGGAAATTACAGAACTAATAAGGCAGGATTCAAAAAGAAAAAAGAATAAATTAGTTTTTCTTGTACTCTTGGGTCACCAGTCATGCTTATTATTACTGGAAAACTGATCTAAAATTAGTTTTTTAATTTTGGTTATGATCACAAGGTCATTCAGAACATCTAATTGCAGAAGGCTCTCCTGATGCTACAGAAAATGCAGGAATTTAAATCAAATAAACACTTCCTGCACTCTTCCAAAGTTTCAAGTACTGCAAAGTCATCAAATGTTGCAACAGAAACAACAAATCAGAAACCTGAGATATGGTGTGCAAGAAAAGCAGAGATTGAAGTAATACTGATACTGGCATTTCTAAGACATTTCTAAGCATACCTGGAAATAATTTAGGGAATAATTCACAAATCATTACAGAGGAAATGATTCAGAAATCATTACAGAATAGATTCCTCAACTGGAAAATATTCTGACTCACATACATGCATATAAAGGTTTTTTTGGTTATAATCCATATCCAAGTCCAAGATGCATTATTTTTCATGTCTATATTTACTCTGCTGCAGTGTCCCAAATGAATCCTAAGTAAGAGGGATACAAATTTATCTACAGAATTGAATTTTTCCTGAATTTCAAGATCTTCTACATTATCCAAGTTTGCTTACTTAGTACTTTAATGTTATTAAACTGAGAAAAATCACACTCAATGTTTCCAGGTTATTTTTTGTGTTTCTTTCCTGTATGGAGAAAGAAACACAAAAAAATTTGTTATTTCTCCTGTATGGAGAATAACAAAATCAAATTTTTAAAAGGTACAAAGATCTATATTTTGAAGTCCCTACTTTCCCAGGGCGAGCCTGTACATTATGAGGAAAATAACCCAAAGGAAATTCATGTACAGTAAGTTTCTTCCATGCAAGTTTTGTTTGCAAGAACATGGAGAAAACCCTACTCCTCTTATTAAGGATGACTTTCTAAACTCTCGGGTTTCCCTGGTATAAAACTGGATTATGATTCATTATCAGCTGGGCCTAAAATTGCAGATAATTACTTTATGAACTGATTAATTTACTTATTATTTTAATTATTACTTAACCAGCGACACTGATAGTCTTTGTATCTCTGTTTTTTTGCTATATCAACCACCTGTGGAGGACAGGAGTCCTAGCTCATTAAGAGAAGCCAGAATGCCTGAACATATTTTAAGATACAATTAAAAGGCTTTGTAAGAGTGAGTGAAGGCATAAATCCTCAATATTGAAAATGCCAAAACTTTCACTTAAATATTAGTCAATGGTATTAGTGGGCAGCAACACTTGCAAGTTAGAATTCTGGTACTACAACTGATAAAGCTATGGGTTGTTTTATCTTTATATTGAAAAGCAAAGCAGACCCCATGTTTTACATGCAGTCAGGTCCCACAGCTCTGATAATTTTCTGAAATTTTGGCTTTAAATGAGTGGCAGCAAAAATCAGCTGTAAATCAAATTCAGTGATTTTTGGTGATTGTGACAGAAGTTGTTTAATTGGAAATTTTGATCTAAGTCTCTCCAGATGAAATTGATATAAAGGTAAATCATCTGAAGGAGGACTGGGAGATGAATCAACAATTAACTTTAATCACCATTATGAAAGTTTAATCATAATTAATTTGAAAATTTATTAATTGCTGGCATGTTTAGCTTATTTAAAAGAAAAGGGGGAAAATACAATATTTGTAAAAAGGACTGGATTGCAAATGCGGTTCAAGGACCAATCTTCCTGATGGATGGCAAGAGGGAGAACTTAAGAGAGCAAGCCCATCAAACTGTGCACTTTAATTTGGACTCACATGTGATTAGACAGGGAATTTGTGTTCATTTCCTACTACAGTAATTAAGGGGAGGCACTCCAGACTCACACATTCCAGGGGGATAATTTAAAGTCTGGTTATATTACATGGTTCTCCTATTAACAAACCATCTCTGTTTAAACAAGGCATTTCCCTTTGCCAAATGAACATATGAAGACCTTAAAATGAGATCTGATTGTCACAAAAGACCAGATATTATGAAGCTGGACTGACTCAGGTTTAGAAGAGAGTAGGAACAAGGGGAAACATAGATATAAATCATTCAGATGGGGTTTTTTATATATACACACATCCATGTCTGTGTGTATACACATATTTTAGCGTACACTGTCTGACATCATAGACAAGACATAGAAATATCTCTGGTTTAGGTTTGATTTTTGAAATAAGCAAGCTTCATATAGGAAAAACTTGGGTAATGGTCATATGTCTCTAAATTCCCATCTGTAAAATAGGAAAGTCTTTTGCACAGTCTCTCTGCCAGTCAGAATGCTTCCAAAAGCTGAATTCTTCTCTGAGTAAAACACACTGCTATAATGTAATTGGATGTGTCTACTGCTAAAGAATCATATGACCTTCCCTCAGAAGGTGGCATTTTCTGTGGTTAAAGAAGACATTGAAACTTGGAAAAAAATCTGGAAAAAAAATAGGTTGCAACTGTCTTCTGATAAATTGTCTACACTCTGACAATTACAAATAGATTCACAAATATAAGGTGAGGAGTAATTGAGCAGGAAAAGAAAGCATCTGAAGTTTGCAATGGACAACTAACTGTCCTCTCAGTGCTGTTTCACCATTAGCAATGGGAAAGATCAAAATAAAACATGTGAACAGGAGTATATGATTATTCTGAAGCAAACCTGGATCTCTGTGTAGAGCTAGTAAGAGCTCAGGTGAACTTTAACAGACATTAAAGCTCTAAAGAGAATTCAGAGAATTGCAATTCATGCAGTTAGAGTTCTAGAAGACAAAACCTATGAGGAGAATGAAAGAAAAGACAGCTTAAGTGTAAAAATTAGACAGAGCAATACCATCACACCTCAATTAATTAAAATACTTTTTTTAAAGAAAAGTGTAATAATAATCCATTCCTTGTATTGACTGAACTTAGGAAATAGGTAACACGAATTTCTGCAAGGAGATGCAGATTACCTATTAGCAAAACACTGTTTTGAGCAATGTAATGAGTAAGCCACACTAAAAAGTGTGGCCATGGGAGGAAGTTTCTAAGGAGAATCCAAACAAGCTTCTGTCTGGAAAGCTACAACCACAGATAGCTCATCCTGTCTAGAACTAGCAGACAGATTAAATGTCATCTATTGGGTTTTTTTTTATCCTGTGGTTTCAAGCACATGCTTAAATGCCATGAGGTACAAATGTATCTGAGCTAAGTTTTATTGGAACACAATTGGAAAAAATAATTGTCTTCATGCTTCTGTGTCTGTGCTGCTTCCAGTATTATATCTATTCCATTAAAAGCTGTCATAAATATCCCTACATCCTCTACCATCTACAGTGCCAATATACCCATGAAAATCTTAATAATGTTAAAACTGTTCATGTCTTTCACTCTGTGGTTACACGAAATAAAACTTGAATGACTTGATTAGGAAATTTTCTTAGTTCTAATTTTCCCAACTACCAGAAATAGGCATATCTGAAGTAGATGATGACAAATTCTTACTTGAAAACTGATTTTGCTTCCAGGCAATGTTTAAGAAAGCAGTGTTAGCAAAAAATCATTTTTAATATTAAAAACTAAGAATTGAACCAATCAGTGCTCCATTACTTTATCTTATTTTTTCTGGCTCAATGAAACTGAATTTACTGGAATTTCAGATATTGCTTAGATTGGCCATAATGTTCAAGTTCCACAAGTAGGTATGCAGGTAAAAGTCAATTATCTGTTTTTTATTCATGGTTAGTGTATATCAAAAGAAACAGCAACAGCTGTAGATGCTTAGTTTTTTTAAATCTGAATTAGGTGCTCTGCTTTTCAATACCTGAATCAGAAAGTTCTGTGGGAGGAGTACCCATTTCAGATACAGATTTTTAAGCATCTTTGGTAGTGATGGTTAACCTGATTTAAAGACAGATACACATCTCACAGTAATCAGGCTGGTGAACTACTGTTTTTTTTTTTCCTGAGTATCTACACCCTTTGGAAAAAAATCTTTTTAAAGGAACAAAATGAAAATGGCACACATACGATGTGGAACTCGGCTCCTTTGATCACAAATGCGGCACTGAGGGTTCCTTGCAGGCTGTCCAGGTACATGTTCAACAAGCTTGCAGTACATTTCTCGCCCCTTTTCGCCACAGGTAGCATTAGTTGTGATGAGAGCATTACTAGCCAGGTTCAGCACTGCAGGAAACAGTCCTGAAAATAAAATAAAATCATAAACAAAAGCAACAGAGGCAAAACCAAGGTGAATTTAGCAGAATAATCACAAATGAATGTAACACCTGTTACAACATTAAAGCAAAAGTCTTCATTTTCAACAGCTGTGGAAGTAAAAAAAAAACCAACTTTGATGTGTATCCAGAATTTAGACATCAGAACAAAGCCATTATATTGATGGGTTTCTCCCTGTTCTTCTAAAATTCAAATTGTTACCTTCTGGTTATATCATGAAAAACAGCAGGATGCCAAAGGAGAAAGTACAGAAACATACAAAGCATCATAAAATTTTATGTTTCACAATCAAACCTTGTGTTCCTATGAAATTGGCCGCTGCAACATTGTACACAAAGTACCTATGAAAACTCTTTATCATTCCTCTTTTCTGCTGATATCTCCATGGAAAAGCTTTTCCTCCACAGACTGCAGCACTTGCATTACACTGTATTACTGTTCTGCTTAGGACTCCATAGACACCCTTGTGATCAGAGCAGCTGGGTAATTCATCCAGCAACATGAATAGCATATGTCATGCTTCCCTTTCCTCAAGAAGAAAATACGACATCATATCTTTTATGGTAGTGCTGTTGCTATTTTTCCAGGTGCACATGCTGAGTGATGTATTATAATTCTCATTCAGCACAGCATTTAAGCATGTCTGAGTGCTCTGCTGAGCAAAGTTATATGTAGCAGTAAGCTATAAAGATTATAAAACATATGAAGAACATTCATAAAGGTGGGTAACTCTCCTTCCCACTAAGTACTGATGAAAACCTTCGAGCCGTAATAAAATTGATCCACAGAGACAAACTGATAGTATGTGTTAAACATATATATTACTACCCCTCTCATTAAATCAACCAGTTTTGTATCTTCAAAAGTAAATTTGCCATGGCTACAGGTTAAATCAAAAAAGCCTAACCCAAACCAACCAACCAACCAACCAAAAAAAAAAAAAATAGGCGGATGTATGGACTCTTGGGATCACTTTTAGATTCATTTTACGACAATTTCAAGTGGCCCAAAAGTCACTCTTTTGCAATTCAGCTTCCAACCCTATTATACTATTATAACCTTAAAAGAAGGTTTTAATAAAAACTGAATTGGTCATTATTGAACTCTGATTAAGCTCCCTTTATAACAGCATTTCTTTTTGTCCTCTTCAAATGGACAACACTCTTCAACTGACTCCTTTCCGTCCTTTAGCACCAGTCTCCTGCTTGTCTCTGCAATTAACCTGTGTGCCATTTAATTACCAAGCTTGGCTGGACATGGTACAGCTGTCCTTTGACACTGTCAGTTAGGGACTCTCACGGTCACTTTAAAACCATGTGTAAATACACTGCTTGAGCAAGAGAGCCAATTAGTTACTAGCCCGTCCAATTTGTGCAGTCAGTCAATACTTGAGATTTTATTGATCACATAGCTTGCTCCTTCTGTATAGATTAAAGCTTATTTTCATCACATTTTAAAATCTATACAGTTGTTCTTGTATTTTTATTCACTGCATTCAGCGGTGTTTTCTGCTTCTGTGATGGGGCCACATGGTAAAAATCTGTATAAGCATTAACACAGCAGATGAATTAATAGCTGTGGAACTTCCTATGTTGACTGACAGCTTCATTATTCTCTTTTTAGGCCGTACAAAGTTAATAGTCCAGAAGCCAGTAATCATTTAGTGTTAACAAAGAGTCTGGCATTTGGTTCAGAGTTAAGTATTTTAAGCCCTCAGAAGTGAACCTCATACAAAGGACAGAATGATCCTACATGCAAAGAATTGCAGTACATGGCATCAGGAGAATAAATTCTTCAAGAAAGAGCTGAAAGAGAGCAACCAAAAAGCCTCCAGAGTCACACAGCTATAAAAATATTACGTGTTACGTCTATCAAAAATCATACCATTATTCTAAGTTTTAACACAAACTTTAAATGTAAGATAAGTAAATAAATGAAGAGTACTTAAGAAACTCGTTTATTAGAACATAATTGCACCCTTGGGTCACCTCTTTAATGTGCAGAGCACCTCATAGTAAAGGCAACACAAGAGCCTTATCCATAACCAGTACAAACACAGGCAACAAAACAAGTGCTGAGTGTTTCACTGAAGAGCCCAGGTCAGGATGCCAGCACCTCCCTGAGGTGCTCCACACTGAATTCCCCACAGGCTTGGAGTGACAGAGAGCAGAAGATGCTCATTACAGCCAGCACTTCAGCTTTGTATTGATTAATTCCCCAACCCCAGGGTTGTAACAAGTAATAATTGACAACTACATATTTGAACTTTTGTTTTTTTCACAACAGAGGCATGACATCCTAGCAATACAGAAGATTAAACCATTTTCTTGACAATTTCAGCTAGGCCTTTTGAATATTAAATAAAAATGTGTATGTTTATTTTGCTAATATATCTGGTCACATTTTCTGAGATTCACAGGTTAAAAATTCATCTTCCAGTCATAAATCCACAGGAAAAAAGTCAAGAGAGCTCTACATAGCACAGTTACTTAATTTTTGCCTTGTTTTTCATTACAATAATCATACAAAAAAAAACTATTTAAAAACTGGTGTATCAGTTTAGCACATCTTCAATTCAATTTCCCAATAATTTTTAAAGTCTTTTTTTATCAACTCCACCTTGAATTCTATGGGCATCCTTCCATCAAACACTTCCAAAAATATGATCTGCTAAAATTATTACAAAGACTTTTTCTTTCTTTATTGCCAAATGACTTTTGTTAACGTTTGCTCCAGTGAAAAGACTGGATAAAATGCCTCTGAGCCACAAACACATCATCTCTATTTTGTGTAGCTCAAGTGCAAGCAGAAAAATTCTCCCTTCAGCTGCCAGCTATATCAGTATTTCCTCTCCTTTGTGTCACTGGCATAAATCATATTAGCAATAATTTCTATCTGTTAAAAAATAAGAAATTTTTTTTTTGAAATTGCATGAAGGAGACAGGGAGAAAAGACTGGCTTTTAATTAGGTAGTGGTTTTAGCAAATTGGGTTCAATTTCTGGTTTTCAAAGGACTACTGCTGTGTGAAGAGAAAGAGTATCAGATTCTCCCCTGTGAAATGGGCAGTCATCTTGCTGCTCAACACTTTGGTTTTAAGCATGGAACATATTCCATTAAGATTTCAGTGCATGGAAATGCAATAGAAAGTTTGTTTAGTGTTGGCAGGTGATTACACTAAACAAACTTCACAGAAATTCATCAAATTATTTAAAGTGGTGTACAATGCACAGGTAATCAAGCATGCTGCTCAAGTCACTGGAGAATTAATGATGATAGGTTTAGCATACATTTTCAACAGAAACAGTTCTAGAAAAAAAATTGTAAAAAGGAAAAGCAGCAAATCAGCAGGATTTTCTTGTCTGCAAACCCCTATGTACTCAAGTTTTACACTGTTCTAGTTAATTAGGTGTGGTATCAAGGTACTAACTACATTATCTCTTTTATAATGGGCCCTGGATCAAAACACATCTAGATACCTATCTTAAAGATACAAATAGGGACTACTTGGGATCTGTGGGATTTTTTTACAGATGCCTCAAAAGCCACCTTTATTAATACTAAAATTTTCTGGAGACACTGGCAAGCATGTCATGATTTAGTGAGTCCAACACATTTAGACTAATAAACAGACTTTCACAAGATTCTATAAAGGCCATTAAAGGAAGTAAGCCATCATAACACAAGAAGGAATGACCTCTCATGAGGTCAGAATCAAAAAATGGAGAATAGCAGTGGAAAACCATAGCAACCTGCTGAATCCTATTCTGTTCCAGCAGCAATATAAGAAACTTAGAAAAGAGGATAAAAATTAAGATGACTGTTTGTTGATTATAAAAATTATTCATGAAAATTAAAATAAGCATAGACCACAGAATGGTAGAAAAAATTCACAGAATGGTTTGTCTAGGCAATAAAATGGCATATGAAATCAAGGAATAGAAATTGATACACAGGGGGAAAATATGATTGCTTCTGCACTAGCAATTATCAGACCTGAAAGAATTATTATTGATATTTCAGTGTATTACTAGCTTGAGGAGTAGAAAAAAATGCCATTAAATTATTGCATAAATCCATCTGTACTGACAACTCAAACACTGTATGGTACCCCTTACCTCTCCTCTCCTAAAGGATATGGTAGAACTAAAAAAAAATGAGGTGTGACAAGCTGTATCACAGCTGTGGAACAAATTCTGAATGTGGATATGAATAGGCTACGAATTTTCTACCAGAAAACAAACAGATTGGGAGATGCATAAAATGACATAACTGTATACAAAATCATAAATGGCTTTAGTAAGAAAATCTTTGCAGTGAATATGCTAAGTTTAGTTATCCTTCTACCACAAATTGAAGGTGGTGAGTCAAATTATCAGACAGGAGTTTTCTACACTCACTGGGACATTTTTCCTGTTTATGAATGAAACTGCTTTTCAGCACGATAGCAGTTAAATTCTAGAAGAGATAGATAAGTTATATAATAAAATATTTTTATTCCAAAGGGAAAAATGGAAAAAAACCCCATTAGATTAATACACAGAACAAGGGTTCATCCAGAGCTGTTAAACATGAATGGCTTGTGTACAGTTGCCAGTTCAGAATATCCCTAAATCATTAGCTGATGCAGGGTTTTACCCTGGGAGACATCCCTGTACTCCTTCACATTTTCCCTCAACACTGCTGCTGATAGGTATCTGTAGTTTTTTTCTTACTAAAGCTGGCAGCACATACATCCCAACATCAAGGTTCATCCAAAATGAAAGAGAAATTACAGTCTTAATTTTGTGTGGTATTGCTAACGGAACCATAATGTTTTTGCCAATATTCAATTATTTCACCAGCCATGGTTCCCTATACTACTTCTCATTATTACCTTGCACCCAGAGAGATTTTCTCAATGGCTACTTGTTCTATGGAATAGATCTTGTTCTGTAGATCCTCTATAGAACATTCTTTTGAGTCTGGCCATTTCCTTGCAGTTTTCTGGAAAGCAGTATTACCTAATTAATTTTCTTATGCCTTCCTTATTTTCACCGCATTCAGGGAAATAACAGCCCAGCTTCACGTGCTTTCTTTTATCTACTTTTCATGAGTTCCCACCAACCTTCAGCTCCTATAAGCTTCATGAGTATCAGTGGAATAAAACCTACCAATCTGATGCCTGGCACCCTGCCTGTTTTGTCATGCCCTATTACCTACTCCCCTGCCAAACTAACAGATTTTCCACATGCTTTATTGCAATAGTGGAGATCAGCAGAGGCAGATGAGCTGCACAAGTAGCAGGTACAAGACATTTTCATAAAACCTGTCAGCTGCTGAATTCAGTCTCATTCTCACTCTCACTCCCTTCTGGAACAGCACTGTTTGATTGACCTTCAGAGCCCACTGAGTTGATTTCCCTAGCTGAGAGAGGATGGATGGATTCTAGAGGGAAATCAAAGATATTAACTGCATCTCCAGCTGCTGAATGGTGATTACAGGTTCATTATGAAGTGGGGAGAGTCACTGGGGTAACCTACTTTTAAAATGTGTCAAGAAGCAGCTACAGCAAAGGAGGGGTACAGGAAACAGGTATGAATGGAAACAAAATAATTACCTTGCACATTAGTGTTCCTACTGCTCACCAGTTCTGACACATCTTTCTTCCCTTCCCTTCATATAACTCATGGGAAATTGTAAATCCTGTTTCAATCACATCACCATCCCACACCTACAGAGCAATTGGTGGGGTAAGCCTCACTAGAATCATACTCCAGAACTCTAATGGAAGCACAAGCAAGGAACCAAGACCAAGATTATAATCTCTGCTAGACTTCTGCTACTGCAGAGGAAAGAGCAAACATCTTAAATGAGAAAGAAGGAATCACCATCGGTGGTTGACAGGAGATGGAAGACAGCAGCAGAGATGAAGGAAGGAACTCTCTGAGTGGGGTAGACTAGAAGAGAGAAGAAAATTGACAGAAAGACTACTGCAAAGATACTCATAGAGCCTGTAATCCTTCTTTTTTACAGATTATTGGAACACTGAAATTTGCATTCACTATTATTTAATGTCTATATTGTGGTTTGATTACACAGCAATAAGATCAGAATTTCATTTTACCGAGGGTAAAATTAATATAAATAATTATAGTGCCTGCACATACAAGCAAAATGGTAACATTAAAAAAAAATCAGTATTGATTTTAATAGCTTTTTTAATGTACTTCCAAGATAGAAGACAAACTTTGGTTTACCAACTCTGGGATTTCTTTGTGTCTTATTAAAGCATTAGAATAGAGAAAACGTTTTTTCTCTTTCAAAGAAAGCTCTGTTCAGACCTGCATATTCCTCTTCTCTCTTCTAAACAGACCAGTTTTTGGCACTGCATACTTCCTTCAATCTTCTCAAAATGTCTAGTCTCTTCAAAGAAGCAAATAAAACAGCCTGCCTAAATATGTCTAACTTTTCAAGCCAATCTTCCTAGTCTATAGAGCACTTTGAAATGTTCATGGAGTCAAGCAGAGCTGTTTGCCACTGAATTTGTACTAAAAAGACAAAAGAGAATATGTCAATTTCCGATGTTCTAAGAAGTGTCACTGGAAAAAGAGAGAGTTGTCTGCTGCAACGCAGAGCTATGCTAGGCTGTGGGAACACAGTGGGGAGAAAAAACTGGGACAAAACAAAACAAAATGCTGAAGCACTGAATTACTTCCAGCTGTGCACGACAGGGAGTAACTTAGTGCACTCTATCCACCATGTAGATGAATAATTTTATACAACTGGAAAATAAACCCAATTTGAAGAAATAGCTGTCCAGACACAACAGAGCATGCAGACTGAAAAAAACAAAAATTGACACCAGGATCATTTGTCCAGAGGAAAACAAAATGGAAAAAAAATGTTTCAGTACCCATTTATGTCAGTTGCCCCAAATCACTGTGCGTTACAGCACTGTTCAGCAGTCAGCCTTTTTCCTTCAAAGGAAGTGGAAAAGTAGTTTTTGATGTTTGGTGGTAGAGATGGCTTGCTTTTACTTGGAGGTGATTTTCTCTACTCTTTCTAAGTAACATTACATGCAGCTTCCTGCATATTTATTTTCTACACAAAAAACAGAGTATGAAACACTAACCTGAAGACGCCTGATAGCAAATTTAACTATACTCCTTATATAGTGAAAGAGGGCTTATCAATTATCTAGTAATATTACTTTGCCTCTCCACAGCTCACAGCATTGAAAATCTGTAGGGACTTTGCTTGTTTTAACAGCAAAACTGCAGTTTCAGAGATTGGAGACTGACTAAAAAAATTGCTACTGGCTTACCCCAATATTGTATTGCATTAAATATATAAGCATCCTCCTTGCTTTGGGATGAATTTCCTTTTTCCCCTAGACCTGTCACAAAAGGCTGTTTTGCAAAGGAGAACAGGAAAAACACAGATGAAGATGAAATCCCGTCTCCTTGATATCTGTGGCAGAACTCCCACTGAATCAAAAATCCAAAGCACAAAGACTTAATGGACATCTCATTTTCAAAGATATTTACATGCCCAGCCTGAGTCAGGTCACCCACTGATTTTCAAATGTATTCCATCTGTATTCTGACAAAAAATTTTGAAGGGCAAAATCCCAGTTGTACAAATTCCTTATCTGTAGAAAGGGTACACTATGCATGAAGAAGCAAGCAGCAATGCACTGTTTATAGTTATTTTCTTTTATTTTTTAATGACCACATGATCTTCATTAAAACCTTTGCAATGCTGTAGTGCGGTTCTGGGCAGCCAAGCAAGCCTAACAAGAAAAAGTAAAACGACCTCTGAGAGACAACAGTTTTCTGTAAACAGGAATTTTCCCAAATCACGTGTCTTCTGCTCTTAGATAGCACACACCAATTTACAACTTCCCCAAAATGCAGGACATGGCTAAAAATGTCCCTTTTTATTTCATCCCCACAAGTGAACACCAGGGTCTTGATATTAAGAAGACATACTCATGCACTTCTCTCATTTTCAAACAGAGAGCAAGACACAGACCTGTGTGATTTGTCTATCCCATCACTGAAGGAGAAAAGAAAAAAAAAAAAGCATGAAAAACTGAGAAAATTAAATCAGAATTTCTCAAAGGTAGGATAGAGCCTGGGAAAATCAGAGCTTCCAGATGCAATTTACCAATGAGACTTTTGTCTTGACAAATTTCTTGCTTTATGAATAAAGGCTCTGCTATGCATTGTCTCGGACACTAAAGAATATGAAGAATATGACTATTTTTGCAATAACCTCAAAATCAATGTCCATTGAAACCACACAGAAAAGTCAGAATTAGTTACTGCTCCCTTGAGTCTCCCACACTGTCAACTTAAACAGAAAGACTGAGATGTATACTGTGTTCTTGCACCAGAGGTAACAAAAGGCATGTTACGGGGGCTAATAAAAGTCATCCATCTATTCACTATCATCTAACTGACAAAAAAGATCCAAACTGAGTTTAACTTTATGAAACCAAAGAGCAAAGGGAAAAACTGATCTTACCATATGTAAGAGATTCTGTGCACTCACATTTACCCCGAGGATTCAGATTAAAATAGTTTGAAGTGTTTCAACTGATGAGCTTGAATAAACATGAAGTTCAATTTTCATTCTTTGAACTGATTTACTTCTCACTATTCTGCTGTAATGCTTTACAAATACATACTGATAAGGATTATAAATTTTCAACATATTCTGGTAAAAATGTGAAATTGCCAATTAGCAATTTCTATGCAGAGTTCTTAAGAACTGTCTTCAGAGGATTAGAGAATCACAGAGGCTGAAAGGGACCTCATATCTAGCCCAAACCCTGCTCAAGTGGAAGCGGGTGGCCCAGAACTGTGGGGCAGAGTTTTTAGTATCCCTAAGGATGCAGACTCCACAGCCCTTCTGGGCAATATATTCCATTGTTTGACTACAGCTACAGTTAAAAAATTGTTCTCTTCTGTTTAAAGGGAATTTCCTGTATACTGATTTGTGTCCACTGCCTATTGTCCTGCCACTGGATACCACTGAAAAAACATCTGGATGTCTTCTGTATCACCTCCTCACACTTAATGATACACATGCTGATAAAATCTCCTTGACACATCTCAAAACTAAGTGACCCCAGCCCTTTCAGCCTCTAATTTTAGACAGGCACCCCAATTCCTTAATCATCTTCCCAGCCATTTCCTGGACTTGTTCCAACATGTCCTTGTCTCTCTTGTATTGAGAAGCCCAGAACAGGATGCGGTTCTTCAGGTGTGCTCTCAATTACAGCTGAGCTGACAGGGAACAATCACCTCCCTCAATCTGCTGTGGACTCCCCATTTGTTTGGGGTTTTTTTGCCACATTGCTGGCTCATGCTCAGCTTGCCAACCGGGACACCCAGGTCCTCCTCTGCAAAGCTGTTTTCCAGCCATTTGGCCCCAGATTGTACTGGTGCGTCGGGCTCTCCTTCCCTGCATGCCGGACTTTGCACTTCCTTTTGCTAAGGCCAGTCTGTTTCTCCAGCCTGCCAAACGCCCTTCTGGCACAGCCTTCTGGCCATCAGACAATCTGTTCAATTCTGTATTGTCTGCAAACCTCCCAAGGGCACACTGCCCCATCATCCAGGTCAAGATGTGACACACCAGTATTGACTGTTAGTGCCTGCCTAGTGGTCACTAATGACCTGTCCCCAGGTGAACTTTGTGCCACTGGTACAACCATTCAGATCCACCCATTCAGTTTTTAATCTACCTTGTAGTCCACTTATCTGACCTGTATTTAATCAGCTTTTCTTTGAGGATGTTACTGAGACAGCATCAAAAGCCTTAATAAAGCTAAGGTAAATAACATCCACTCTTCTCCTTTCATCTACCAAGTCTGTTACCTCATCACAGAAGTCTATCAGGTTGGCTAATCACAAACTGTCCTCCAAAAATCTATGTGGTCCTAAAACCATCATTTCAGCTACATGTACCATTCATATTTACCGGTTTATGTGTATGTATTACTTAAACTCATGCTACACAATATCCTATTAAAATGAGAACTAATTTGCCCTTCTCAGATTATACTGTAAGGCCACATAACTTTGATCTGTTCAATTTCAATGCATGTAAAGCAGAATTAGCAAGATCAAGGCCTTCAGTGATTCAGTATCAAGGTAGAATGCAAAATGTATTTTTCATGTCTTAGACTCCCAGCTTTTCACAGAACAGAACAGGTTACCTATTTCATTTCCATACAGATATTCTGAGGCATGAATAAGCTGAATAACTGAGAAATCCTGCAAATAAAAAAAGAGCACAATAAATTGAAAAATTAAATTGTATATTTGTGTAGTAATACTACTACTATGCATAGAATCAATAAATGTCCAGTTACATATGAGAATATGAAAGAATATTGTGAACACTCTGTCAGTTTTACAGTATTCTTTTGTTCTAGTACATTGAAATAGTTCTTGTGTGTCCCCTAAATTTTTTTGCCAGAGACTTTGTTACAAAAGGGCTCCTAAGTACGTGTAAGAGCTATAGTACTGTATTCATATATTATATGTAAATTATATATGTATAAAATATACAGATATGAAAATACAATAGACAGTGCATCTGTAGCCACAGTAGTAAATTTTAAATTCTTCCTATTTTATAAAGAGAACAGAATATGTGCATGATTTCAATATACTTTAATATATATTTTGTGAGAAAAAATATTTATTAATATTATCTCCATTAGATAACTTCCCTGCCTTCCACGTATTTTGTCCCCTTACTTGAACTGTAACTGAATGAAAAATCAAATGAGGTCTGAGCAGATGGCTATCAGCAAACCAGTAACAACATACCATGGTTTAGAATTAGGCAGAAGATGTGCAACCTGGTATATAATTTCTGCTTATAACTGCCAAAGACATCTGGCTTAGAACATAAGCCAGCTTGAACATCCCTACACATACTTACTTTACCATTCATGAAAATTGAATTATATCAGTATCGCTTAATACTTCTCTGTTAAAGTTGTGCCTATCTGTATTAGTGGAAACCCTCCTCTTCTTCCTTATAAAAGTAGACTCAGAGCCATCACAGGTGTCACATCTTTCCATTCCATTAAAATCAGTCAGAACTGCATGCAGATGAATCCCTGCGCATTGCTCTAAAAATGCATGGGATGACACATCAAGGAAAGGAATTCTTCAGGTCTTCCAACAGGATTTTAACAAGTTTCAGTGGTACTACTGTCACTAATATGACATTTATTTGCATAACTAAAGGTTTTAGCAATGGACTCTCAGCTGGAAACAGTTTCTTTTTCAGAAGTATGAATCAAATGCACATCTCTTGGATTTTCCTCTGGCTGTTCTCACTGTTCAGAAAGCTAGCAAAATGCCCCTCTCCCACCACAGTTATCGTGTTCCCCGCATTTATGCATAGCAGCAACTTTTCATGCAGCTTTTTTTAATTCACAGAAGTTACTTTCAGTCATTCAGGCAAGAGACTGCTCCATTCATGGAGACCTTCAGCACTTTTTGATTCTGCAAGAAGTGTCCCCTGAAACACACAGTTCCACATTACACAATGAGACTTCTAGCAATAGTATTGACAAGACACAGCTGATTGGCATCCATACCAAAAAATACATTTGAAATGTTAAGGTCTTTGCAGACTTAGCAAGTCAATAGCACTCACAAACATATGTGGGATCATTTGCTGTAATATTTAAAACTAATTCTAAAACTGAAGTGTTCTCTGAATCAGTTGGCCTGGAAAAGAGGAGGAGAAAGAGAGGTCCAAAACCTCAAAGCTAGACAGGTTAATAGAGTGACAGGTTTAACTGCTTGTAATTGTATAAATTTACAACCACCAGAGCTGGATGATTAATGCTTCTACTAATGATTTCCAAGTAACAGTGATACACTTGATTATCCTTTCCAGGGAGTCCAGTTACTAAGACATAGAATTGAAGAGAGTTATTTCTTGATCTGTGAAAATCCAGAAAAAGGGAAGAATTTAGAATAGGCAGGAAACCTAATAGTGCAGAAAAGTAGGAATGAAATGGAGCCCTCCTTTTATGCAAAACTGGGGGGGGGGTTTGATATATGAGCTGGAGCAGATGGTAGAGCAGGAGAAGCTCCTTTTACAGACAAGGAGAACAAGGGGACAAACACAGACATTGTCAAGAGAGCCAAGGGTTAAAATCAGGAAGTTCCTGAAAGGAAGAAGTGAGATACGCTTTTATGAGGGAAAAGGATAAAAGAATACTCAGCAGATATATCTAAGCCCTAAATACAAAAGAAAGGGCGATCAAGAGACCACCAGTTTTGGTGCCCCTTCTGCTTTTGAAACCCACAACACCTGAAGAAGAAAAGCAGGAAGACAAGGAGAGGACTACACGACCCAAGAGTGGGGGCAGTGACACATGGAGATGCACTGTATTTCTCACATCAGGGCACAGAGTAAGAAAGGCAATAGGTGTTGTGGGAGCAGTAGAGCACAGAGGGATTTCAGGCTGAAAACAGAACATCAATAAGCACATTCAGCAGTGAGAGACAAGAAGTTGTGTAACAGTGAGAACTGTAAGAAACAAGTCAAAGGCTGCTCCCAAAGAGAGGAAAGATGATTGGAAACTTTTACACAATAAATTTGGGTGGGAACACATAACTCTGGTTACTAAGAATACAAAGACTGTAATCTTCTCCTTGCACCCTGGGGATAAAAAAAAAAAGCCTTATTTTATGAAGGACAAGAGAAGCCATCACCCCAATGTCAAAAAAAAAATTGCAGGATAGATGTGGTATCATTTCTACAGGCACAGTGGGAGAGACTGAGAATTTTCTTCAGAGTAATTTTCTGTAGAAAGGGTTTCCAACTGTGCAATGGCTACTGTGGAAACAGTAAAGAACAAAATGCCTGAAGCCACGTCTCTTCATTTGAATGTTTTAATTCTAAAGTTTTGTTTGCATTTTCTAATAAAGAAAGAATATTGATTCTTATGTATTATTTCTCTAACTAGTGCAGTTGTATCTACTAACACATCTCAGCTTTTGTTATCTACTAATAGTGTACCCTCTCCTTAAAATCCCATGACTCATTTTGAGTCTAAGAGAACTTCTTTTAAATTTCTATCATAAATCCTCTGACTGAAATTCCTAAAAAAAGTTCGCAATCAGTACCACGTCTCCTCATTCTTCTAAGATAAACTAATAATACAAGTACTGTCTTTGAACCTTCATGAAATCTAACAGTACACATAATTATTAATTAGACTCTACATTTTTGGGTGTCACATAAAGGAGCTGAAAAAAGATTCTGAAAATAATATACAAATTAATTCCCTCTGAAAGATTCATGTTTGAAATATTTTAAGTATGGGATACTTATCACAAAGATGGGACTATTAGAAGGTAATTAAAGGAGAGAAATAATAAGTATAGTTTTATTTTAATCTAAATTTTACATATTTCCCATGTTTTTATTACATAGGGAATCTTAAAAGTTGGGTTAGATGTGAAGTAGCCATTTTCAAGCAGTCTATGTCCTAACTGCAAGTACTGATCCTTATATCTACTTAGTGTCTTTCCATATAACTATTCTTTTAAAGGAGCAGGCAATTCCACTCAGCATTATGTGGCATAAAATATATTTTTTCTATTCCAAATATATTAACCATAACCTTGTCATCTTTGCAGTGCATTCAGGTGTTCCTAGACTAGGACTAAGGCAAAGCCACTTGAAATTTACTAGAGTTCTCAGGCAGCACACCAGCAGGAACCAGGGAGGCTTTGAATAACGCGAGAGAGAAGCACCATATTCTCTACCATTTAAAACTTAAAACATGCCTAAATGTGTCCTTATTGATAAGTTTTTATCCATTTGTTGAGAAAAATTAAATATGTAAGACAGTGGAGATCAGTTTAATATCCTGTGACAGGAAATTTTCTTTCATTAGAAACAGAGAAGCTATCCAGTTATTGGAAAGGTAACAGAAATACACATTTCAATTAATTCTTCATATTACAAAAGAACCCCTAGGGTCATCTTTAGCCAACTACTCAACTCAAATTAGAACTATTCACAAATATTCCTCACAGATTTCTACTCAACTGCACGCCCACCTCTCATACAATCAATATCTGAGAGACACAGCGCACATGGGTGGGTAGATGGGTTTTCTGTGGTAGTGGTTCTCTCTCTGTAAAATGATATTGCTGGTCTTTATCCTTTCTTAAATAATGATTCAATTGTACTGTCAATGCAGTTGAGACCAAATAAAAGTACCCCTGCTGTCATGTAGCACAATTCCATTTTCTGCTGATTCTTGTGGGATGCTCATACTTGATTCATCTTGCTCCAAGCCTTGACAAAAACATGCAATACGTTACAATTTTATCATCTTAGAGTTTTCCATTCTTTTAATCAATTGTATTTTAATCCTTCTTCCCTATTTTATATGGATTCTACTGACTATTTTTATCACACAGTTGCTCTCCAGCAAGCAATCGTACTGTACCATATGGGATTATAATCTCTATATACATGCTAGACTTGAGTTCTTGAGCTCTCATCTAAAAGAAACCTAATGGAGTAATCTGAAGGAAAAATAGTGTAGTTCCTGCAGAGTGACAAGTCTCCAAAGACAGTCCTGCAAGAACCTTAATCTCTCATTTAAGGGAGACGTGGTATTAAAAAACTGAGTCTATTTTTTTTTAAGTATGGCTCCCTCTCCTCAGGCGCCTCTATGAGATTTTATTTATAACATTCTCCTTGAAATGCACAAGGAAGGGCATTGGAATTCCCACTTTATATGCACATTCATGACACTGATTGTGTACAGTACAATTTATCTTTAATACTCTGATTTTAGATGATTGTTAAGCTGATGAGCCTACACATAAAGTAACTTCCAAAACAGTGTTACTAAAGAAGTTGACAACAGTACAAGTTCCTAGGAGTATATTTTGAAAATCTTTCCCACAGGGATTCCAATGGCCGAGGGCGGCTTCTCGCGATAGAATCACTCTGCAATTGGACGGGAAGTAAAACTGGAACAAATTCCTCTGGTATTTAGTCTCAAGCACCACTTCCCTAAGCTTTTGTCCAGTTCTTACCAGACTATATACCAACATGGGAATTCTTTTCCCCATTATAATTGCACCTTCTCTCTTTTTTAATGCTACAAACTACTATACCCTCAGTCTTTTGGTTCTATAAAATTACATATCTGAATGACCAGATGACTTGCCCATAGACAAGACATTAAAATAACACAGCCATAAAAATACAAAAAAAAAAGGCCAACCATTTATAAGAAGGAAAATTTTGGTAAGTAGAATTATTTATGAAAATGTGAATGTGTAATTATGAAGAGATATAAATAATGCATATGAACCAAAAATCCCTAAGATAAACCTCTGATCTGCCAATACCTAGAGAAAGAGGCTCTGAAGTTAGGGAAGCTGAGGGGTGTTCCTTCAGGTCAAAAAGATCCATTGGTTTTAATTGGAAGAACTCATAACCACCTGATGTCGATAACACAAGGTACTGGCAATGTAGCAGCAAAAACTTCACATATGGTTTTCTTACACAATTTCCATGTTATTGTTTTATTCATTTCCATTTTTACTATAAGCCTACTTTTAAGAGCAAAACATTTTTTTCCCATTAGAGCATTGTGCTTGTAAACAAAGACAAAACCAAAATCCATTATTTTCTTTCATGTGGCTCTCCGTAAAGGATGGGATTTGCTTCTCTCCATTTCTGTCACTTTTGTGAGGTTTAAGTTAAAAGAAATGGAAATAGCTTTTAAAAATTCTTCTGCCATGAAGTATACACATATGAATCAATCACAGTAATGTCTGGAAGGCAAAATATCAAAGTTCTGCTTCAAACTCTACCACTGATTTATTCTGAGACCCACATTAAACCTTTCTCCACATCTGTAAAACGGAGATAATATCTGCCCTGTTTTATAAAAGATATGGAAATTGTGTTGGAGGAGAAAAAAAATAAAATTAAATATATTTACATATGTACTTTTTTATCCTGAGGTTGCAACATCTAAATGTATATTTTATTATTTCTAATAAACAGGACAAAAAAGTACATTTTTTGGACATAGGAGATTAAGGGAGGTCAAAGGGCACTTTTCATTCTAGAAACACACAACTTACTTGGTTAGGGAAGAATAAACACACACATATATATACACACATAAGTAAATTAGGGTAGGCCACCCCAAGATACTTCTCATTAACCATTTATTTAAATATAATGTTCAAACATTAAAATCAATGTCTTTCCCCTTCTTTTAAACACAGGGAATTCTCTCTGTGTGTCTCAAGTATTAACACCAAAAAAAGTTAATACTGATTCTGGCTCCCTTTGTAAAGAAATTTTAAGATCTACAAAATAATTCATTACTTTAGAATTCTCTTGAAATCCCTTTGTGGGGAAATTCCCACTCCAGCAGTTATACAGTTCAATAGACACTTAGACATCATGGTGATGAGTGCAGGAAAAAAAAAAGACTAGAAAATTTCAGTAAATATTGTTCAATTAAGACAGCAACAAAAAATTAATAAAAACTGATCATTAATTTACTAAAATTAAATTAAGACAGCAATGAAAACCAATGTGAGGGTCTTGCATAGTTCTGCAATCTTTCACACTTCTTTCCTGTTAAGCACCAGGGACTAAGGTCTCTTTTCACCCATCACCACAGAACCAACTTAAATCTACATATATAGTTCCACAATCTATATTGATATGACAATACTCTGTGAGTGCTGGTGAAAGCATCAGCTACTTAAAAGAGTCACTCTAATAAACTTAGCAACTCCAAATATCAAATGACAGAAGCTGACAAACCAACTGAATACAATGCTGAGAACTCCAAGATTACTCAACACAGTTAAGCAGCAATAGGGTGTATCAGATATTTATTTAATTCTACATAAATAAATCTAACATAAATCCACTAAGAATATGTAGGTTCTACTGCCCATTTTTAAACATCTCTTACATGACAGAGAAACTACTCTGTGAGTAGCTATCTTAAAACATGAAAAACTATGAAAAATATGACTTTGTATAAGTTACTTTAACCATGAGTTAAAGAAAAATTTCACAAGGCATTCAGATTGTGTGTATATATGGAAATCCTGAAACCTGAAGGATATGCAATTGAAGCCAAATTCAGCTGAAACAGAAACATGAGGAAAACAATGCATTTTGATGATTTTTCATTTTCATACAGTCTAATGAAGTACACATTTTAAGTTGCAAGAATGGGTCAGAAGTTAGGTGTTATGGGTCAGAATTTAGGAGCTGTGTCTTAAGTGGGCCTTGTTTAAAACTGTTAGAATTCTTAGGCAGAGTCTAAATTCTTTGTCTCTTGGTGACAAAAATCTTCTGATGCCAGCTACCAGAAGTCAGATGAAGTCGGACAAAGAGAAACATATATTAATTTCTTCATTTGATCAGAACTGCCTAGTCCAACTACTAATGGACCATTCATACTATGGTTTACTTCTGCAAGTCTATCGTGTTTCTGCAAGGCACACACTGAGGGCATAATTAGTGAATCTTCTGGTAATGGCCTTGGCTAGTCCTCACTGCTCTGCTGACTTCTTTATTGACACTCATATTATGTGCTTCTGTATATTTTGCTGACATGAGCATTTATGTTGCAGAGCTAAAGAATAACTGGGATGTTTTCTGACGAAAGAAGTAATTTTTTCTTCCTAAAGAAGTAAACTCTTTTCAGCAAAGTGGTAAATCCCACAACCATCTCCTTAAAGACACTATCTGCTGCCACTTTATTTCATGTATGTGGATGTTTCAAGAATGGAAATAAAAATCAAATCAATACCAAAGCATGGATGATATGTTAAGATAATAAGTTACAGAAAGGCACTGAAAAACTACTGTGATGTAAATTATTTACTAAGGATCCCCTGAAAATGAACTTCATTTTCTGAGGATCCTCTCAAAATGAACTTCACAGAAGCTATGTGAAAATTTCAAGAGCTTCATCAACATGTAATTAGAATACTATGCTATGTCTGTTTATAGGAAACAACATAGCATTTGTATCAGAAATTAGTTATATAAAATATAGCTAATAGATACTATCAGAGAGTAGTTAAGTAGATATATTCATATTCAAATATACAAAATTATAAATAACACTGCTGATTTGAAAACACTGTTGTTAATAACAATATAGACCAGCATATCTGGTAAACACTCCAGAATCAACACTCCAGCCTAGGATGACAATTTATTAGAGTCTGTGGTACTCGTGACTTGAAAGATTTCAAAGACAAACAGTTGCATTAAAGTTAGAAGAGAAAGATCCCCCCATGATTAAGAAAAAAGGAAAAAATATTTAGCAGAAGACATCAGGAAAACAAGAGTCTGAGGTAAACAAGGAGTCATGAATACGCTAAGCCACAAGAACACAAGAAGGGGCAAAGGCCACAGATTTCATTTTGAGATGTTCAAACTGGAGACCAGCATGAACTGCTCTCGATGAGTAGCACAGCCCTGGAAAAGGTTTCTAGAAAGGCTGTGAAATATCTGTCATGGCTGATTTTTAACATTTGGCTAGACAAAGTCACAGCTAAGACTGTATTACTCGAACAACATTCTATTCTAAGAAACTAATTATGTGCAGATCATATTATGGTTTTTGAATCACAGAAGGTTAGATTCCAGTGGTCCTTTCCCACCAATATTTCTATGGTTAACAGGTGATAGAGAAAACAGAAAAATAAAGGGGAAGTATTCAAAAAAAGCTTAGGTTAAAAAAAAAACAACCAAACAACCACAACGATCCAAAACCAACAAAAAAACCCTTTCAGATCCACCTACTATTTTTAGTTTATTTTTAATGTCTATCTTTAGCTATTTTTAATGGCCTATTTTTAGTAAACATGACATAAAACAAATGCATGAGGATCCACCAATTCATACCTCTTCTATACAGATCATACATTTGGATCATTTAGACTTCAATTCTCTTGCTCTTTTGGGAAGTTTTTTTGTTTGTTTGTTTGAGAAATCACCAGTGTATCTCCTAAGGAGATGACCTTCTGTCATCATCAGAAAGGACACAAAATAATAGGGAAACCTCTTCTTTCTGTTTCTTCTTAGAAAGAGATGCTAGAGCATTTACTTACTGACTGAAGTTGAAGTGATTTTTCAAAACATCTTGTTTCAAATAACGTATTTCCTTGCTTCAAAAGACTTTATTTTAGGATTACTGTTTTATTCCATGGTTTCCAAGACTCTCCCTCCTCATTATGTAGCCTATATCCATCATGAACAAAATGGTCAGCTTTATGTCAGCATCAGTTTCACTTAACTGAGAAAAAGGAAAGTGGCAGCTTTGTCTCTCTGTGATCTTTTATTTTGCACATTTCACATTTCTGCTCAGGTTAGTAGAGTTTCACAGCTGCCTTAAATCAATCTTGAGCATGTCCTGCCACTGAAAATTGCAGATTCCCCTTCTGCCTGTATCCACACATTTTTACCATACTTTTGTCAACTGTGGAAATCATTTGGCTGCACATTAAGCTGGAATTGCATATGCACCTGAAGAAAAAATTAGTATCTGATAAGAACAGTGACCTAACTCACAATACGACCACAAAATCTGTAAAAAACACATGAAAGAAATTAGGAGAAACTCTTGTGGGAAATCCATAGGAAGGGGTAGGGTCATTCCCTTCTGTAATTGCACTCTGCTACAGGCACATCAGAACAACTATGGAGTCACAGGTGTTTTCCACCTTCATTTTTTTATTTACATTGTCACAAACACACATAGTCACAGACCCACTGCAGACACTTACTGCTAAAAAATGCAGCCACCAGATCTTTAGAGGGTAAAAGCCCAAAACTTGAAAAACTACTGAATTCAATTTGGTTTTCCTTGGGCACAATTCCACCAGGACAACAATTCAACTGCCTGGCACGCCCCCATCTAGGCTTAAGCACACTCTTCAGAAATTCATCCATGCCAGAAGCCTTGTAGTTTACAAACACATTTGCTGTCAGGAGTGGCATGTCATTTACCTCAGATGGGTGGCTGGCACTACCACCCAAGTAGTGCAGCCTTGCGCCCTCTTCTCTGCTCCTTACTGCGACTACAGACTTCAATTTATGGAGTTTTTTGTAAAAATTGAGCAAGGGAAGACCACCCTTAAAACTGAGATGCAATTCCAGTTTGATACAAAGTTACTGGTTCCAAATAACTCTCTGCTGTCTGTCTGTAACCCCTCTACCCAAAAATTTCCAGCTTCCTTCTACTCTGTGGAATATATCTTTACGATAGCCAACAACATCAATAGGAATTCAGTTAAAATTGAAGGTCTAAAAGCTGCAGAACACTATTTTGGTTCCTAGTGAGAGTTTTTTCTTGCTCAAAGGGGGTAGTGCAAAACGTTTTAAAAGACCTGAATGGTGAACTGGACATGGCACAAAAGAACTTTTCTTCATTTACACACAGAATGGCTACCAGATAAAGACTAATCATATAAAAGCTGGCTAAGTCAAGGGACTAAAAAGATAAAATTACTTTGGAGGAATACAAAAGGGGTGTGGGAATGGAAGGCAACTAAAACATAAAAGATTATTTTTCCCACTTGAGGTCTTTTCAAACATTCCCATGGGCAAGTGACAAGGGGATGAAGACCTTTGAATAAGTAAGAGATTTAGAGCGTAGATTGTCATTAAAATGATTAATGAAGTTAGTTAAAGTTATTCTTAAGGAAGAGATATTTTATGCCTTAGGATTTCTAAACTTGGCTAATAAGAGAACAATTTAGTGGCAGAAGAATAAGCTATTCAAGAAGGATGTAAAAGGATGAGCAAGAACAGATGTGGTCTTGCAGAAAACTAAATAGGCGTTTCTCAATTTCTAGCAGTACAAAAATATCACCTTCCTACCAAAAAAAGAAAAACAACCCAAAACCAAAAAAGCTAGTTAATAAAAAAGAAAACCTGGTACAATTTTATTAAGTCGTGAGATGTGGGGCTTTTTCTACATTTTATGAACATATCACTATTAGCCATTCCAAAATGCAGAGCATGAAATCTGGCTTTGGAGTATCCTGCAGACAAAGTGGCTTGATTTCCTTTCTTTAAACAATGTAGCAGAACCAGCTCTTAACAACATTTCTCTTTCAGTTCCTGCAAACATACAAAGACTCCATCAGAGCCATAATAGTTCTGACTTTGTCGGTGACCTTCTAGCAGTATCACTCATATTAAAAACAGAAAAGAGAGATATGGTGCCCAGTTATTCTCCAAGCTTCTGAAAACATCTCTGAAATTGCACCATGACGATTAACTCTAATATACAAGTTATTGACCAAATAAAATTCTTATGTGTTCAAAGCATAGATATGGTAAGGAATAACACAAAGCAATTGTTTTTCATTTCCAGGCTGAGAACTTAAATGTCAGAAAAATATTTCTTCTGTTTGTTTGCCTTAGTGAATTCTGATTTTTCCTCACCCTCATGTGATACAGTCTAAAAGAGATTTCGGTATGTGCATGAAGACTGCATGTATTTACCTAGATACCTTGGTCCATGGCTGTATGCTGTGTCTAATTAAACATTTAAAATCATCCAGATATAACAAGACATCTTTTAGACAAAATTGCTGAAAAGTTATTTGATGTTATTGTTATCTTGTTTATGATTATTAAACCTGGAATAATCCTGAACAGCTGTCAGCCAACGGGTGCTGCTGAGTAACACTGGAACACCATGACATGAACTGGAATCAATTTTGTCTCCTTCATCATTACAATCAGGCAGGCAGAACAACTGCAGCATTTTTAATATTATTTTTAATATCCTGCAGGAACTTAGTTGGGCGATGAAACCTTACTATAAAATTAACAAAGCACATCCGACCATAATTACAATTATTACAGCTACAATTATATGAGATTTGTGGGGACGCCACAGCAATGGTCTTTCTCTGCTGCTGAATGCAACTGATAGGCATTGAGATGAGCACAGAATACACAAAACATTATTGAAAATGGTATACTGAGTTTCATTAAATCCTAGATCATGCAATCCAAAGCTAGCTACAATGACTCATAATTTACCATCAAAATTATTTTTAAGTTAACTCTTTTTGTACTTCAAGGCTTTCCTTGAACTGCACTGATAGACACTGAGAAATCAAAGCCCATGTAAATATTGATTCTGTATCTAACAAAGAGATTTTTCAAAATTCTGAATTTCTAATACTGCCAGACTGATGTAAATTTTTCTGAACTTCACTCCAAAATTGTTCTATTTATTCTAATTCAATAAGAAATGTTGCAAACAAAAATTGGAACGCTAGCACTATTAATAAAAATACTTTCATAAAGGAATCTATCTTTGACCTCATGTGGAAGCTTAGAGTAGAACCCTATTATAGCAGCTGACACACATAACTTCCATAATTGAAGAGAGAAAAAAATTGATTTCTGAAAGTTAGGTATTCTCCTGAAACCAAAATCAGATGTAAACAACTCTTCATTTATTTAACTGGTGCTTTGATCTTGCAAATTAAACAGATTAAAATAGCAGTTGTTATATTCCTGACAATAAAATACTATGATTAATAGAAAGTTCTGAAGGTTTTCATAGAATGACCTGATTTGTAATGCTAATATGCAATGCATTATGTGGTCAGAGTTGTTAAGGGGTGTTACCCAGCCTTGTTATATCTTCACTCTTCCCAGTTAGGCAGTCTCTCAAAGGTCTTCAACCTTGTTAGCAATCAGACTTTATTGTTCAGCTTGTCAGGCATGCACTCTGTGGGGACCCAGAAACCAGTCAGTCAAGACAGCGCTATAAATATGCAAATCTAAACAAACCAACAACCCACACAGTTTTCACCCTTTTTTTTCCCTAAAGCTCTGGCATTATTTTGATGAAAGGCATAGTTCAAGGAGACTAGAAATCAACTCTTCAACTGACACAATCTCCTGTCTCTCAATGGAACTAAGAACCACATAATCAAATATATATCTGTCTTATAATTGTCTCAACATTCCAATAGGCCCAATAATACTTATCAATTAGTGCAATTTTCTCAAGTTCTGTGTGACACTTTCCATCATACACAGTTGTGCAGCTGAAAAAGTAACATCAACATGACTTTCCCAAACAGTCAAAAAGCAAATGATAATATATTATATGTATTTTTAAATGTCTCAGTTCTAGCATAATTTTAATAGATGAATATCCATTTTTCAAGTGCTCTGTGTCTAAACTGAATTAAAATATCCTATCTCTAGATGCAGAGTGATCCAAGAGGACACCACTTTCAAATTGTTCTTTGTTTCTTGCATAAATCAACTTTTCAAAACTAAATTTCCACAGAAGCCAGACAGGTAGAGTTATCTGCAAAAATATTATGTCGTTTTCAGTTAAGCTCTGTCAATAGGCAGAATTAAATTATGCCCCTCAAGAGATACCTCCTAAGTAGGTAATACAAGCAGGTTGAATCATGCTGTGGAGATGTCTAATTCTTGCCTTAGCTAGATGAGTAAAATACTACCATAATACTTACAGTAGAATTTCCTTCTGGGATTTAACAGTGAGTGCACAAACAAGTCTCACACTCTTTATGTACAAGTGTATGGCTAATCCTAATAAAACCAGAGTGGGTAAAACTGCAACACACACAAGCAGTCTATATTCAATGCTGCTTGAATATTTATTTTAAATACCAAATTACTTCAAGAAGTCTAAGAATTTCAAGAAAAAAAGTGAGATTCACTTTGAAAAAAATCTAAGATTTCGTATCCTGGCCCACAATGTCTGACCATCAGAGCAGGCAGGTCACCAGGGGCTATTCTGACTGGAGGCTGAAATATTTGCACGTACCTTGCAGGTCTCCCATGGATAGGGATCAGATGATTAGCTCTGTCCCTGCCTTTTCCTCCTGTTCTGACAGCCCCACTTCCTCTTCATCCCTCACTACATGAACTGATTTTGTCTCAGATTTTTTCTTCTGTGTAAGGGGCAATTGCTACCAGCATGTGTTGTTCCCCTGGTTCAGCTGCAGTTTGAGGGGCCCCAGTGCCTGCTGATGTTCTTCCCTCCTCTTCACCTGAAGGTGCTCTCCAGGGGTGAGAGCTGTCCAACAAACAGCAGCCAGGACCCAGCACAGTGCATAACTTTGCACCTCTCTGAAACCACCATAGCAATTTTCTTTCAAATAATCTGCCACTTCATCAGGGTCCTCTAGATGTTCAGGGGTGAACCTCCAAACTCTTCTGGAGCAGAATAATCCTTCAGTAGCAGGCCCACTTTCCATAACACTCAGGACATCACTTCCTCTTGGGGAAGTTCTCTGAAAGACCCTCCTAAAAATCTCTTTTGCAACTCTAAACATGGTGTAGATCACACTGAGGGACCCGTCAGACCTAGCAACAAGAACATACTTTCCTTAACATCCAAGGGAAACTCAAAATCCTCAGAAGTTGTTGTAATGGGCCTGAAAGAGGAAAATGCTCTGAAAGCCTGAGGAAAGTGATCCTCTCCTGTTCCCCCTCAGACTGGGTATGGTTATTAAAGGTGTTCCAAACGTAGCACTTGAGATAAGGGTAGGACAGCAACACTAAAAACACACCCAAATGATCCTCACTGCCCTTGATGCTACCACATCATAAACTGATATCCCACGGTAAAGTAAAATTCCTGATCCCTCTCCCTGCTCCGAAAAGAGCACTGTGGTGGGCACACAGTGCATATACAGAAATATATACAGGGTAATGTATATATTACACACCCACATGAACAGACCAACCAATATAGCGACCAGTGGCTTCCTACCTACTTCAACAAATGGTTAAATCAAATCTGTTTCTCACATGCTCTGGGGAGATCTGTTGTTATCTCAACCCTTTGAGCCCTACACTGGGCACCAAATAAGGCTGTCATAGTTTAGGAATGGTATTCACCAACTTAGTGCTTTCACACTGCCCTTACTGCCCCTTCCCCCTCCCTCAGGCAGGTGGCTGGAGAGAATTGGAGGCTCAAAAGGTAAAGATTACAGGTTAAGAAAAATTTACTGGCAACAGCGATGAGACAAGAAAGCAAATGACAGCAGTGACAATACTAATGACAGAGGGTACAAGAAAGGAAAAGAGTCACATGGGGAAAAAAACACCAAAAAACCCCCAATAATAAACAATACCATATGGCTTCCCCCACCATGTTTTCTCAACCAGCAGAACACCCTTCTCCCTCCAAGAGTCCCTTTCTCCTGCCCCCAGCACTGACTTGAGGTGTTACAGAATGACCTCTGGGTTCTAGCCGTGTCCCCTATAACCACAAAAAAAATTAACCCCCCTGTCCCAACCAGAACCAAGGGATGCTTGGCTGGCACATTTGCAACTTGTCCTCTAGGCCTCCCTGAACTTCATGGTTCTTGTCACTCCACTTCCCCAGCTTGTCGAGGTCAGCCTCTGAATGGCTGCACAACCATCTCTATCATCCACTCTGTCCAGTCTTGTAGCTTGCTGAGGGTGATCTCTATCCCATCCTCCAGGCCATTAGCAAACAGTTCACAGTATTGGCTCCAACACTGATCCTTCACTAACAACCTGCCTACAGCTGTCCTTTGAGCCCAACAGTTCCATCTGTTTTCAGAATGCCTCACTGCGACTTAGCCTCTATTTCACCTGCTTATAAAAGAAGATGTTAGGGAAGACATTGAAGAAAGTCTTGTTTAAATTAAGACAAACAATATCATTTGCTGTCTCCTCACACACTGAAGCAGATATCCTATTGTAGGTGGCTATCACATTAGTTAAGCATTTCTCCTTCACAAATCCATGCTGATCACTCCCAAATGCTTTCTTGTCCTTTATATGTTTGGAAATGGCTTCCAGCCTGGGAAATGGTTTTAGCCTCAACTTCCCAGGGATTTATAGGAGACTCAACAGGCTGTAGTTTCCTAGATCCTCCTTCTTGTGCCTCCTGAAGACAGAAATGGCAACAAGATCTGTGGTGTACCTAATTTTTATGGGGAGGGGAAGTGTAGTCCTTGATCAAAATACATGGCCCAGAGTAGATATGCAGTCTAAAAAGACAGCTCAAATCTAGCACAGTAATACAGGAGTAATAAACTGACAGTACATAAGATCACTTCTGTAGAAGCTTTCAAGAAAATTGACCAGCTTGTCTTCTATCTTCAAAATCATTCATCATCAGTAACCAAAGTAACACTGACCATGTAAGTTGACCAGTGCCTGAGCATCTCCACTTACTTTTGGTCACTGAAGCAGCAGACTGTAATTAGCCCTCCATAGCAGATGATATGCCAGTAACACAGTAAAATATTTCAGGTGACACAGATGCTCCTCACACAACCCAAGAAATAAGAAAAGTATGCAATCATATTCAGCTTTACTTTTAATCTTCAGCCATCTTGTATATTCTTGCCTGACATGTACCTTTTATACACAAGTGTGGATTCCTGACAAAAGTTTCTAGAAAATGTGTTTTAAGCAGCTTCAGAATTTTTCATGAGGCCTGACAACTTCATCACTGTCTGCTGAGAGGTGAATAAAACCCACATAGTGCAATACATTACACTTAAATTCCATCATCCTACACTCTTGATGACAAAAAAACATCAACTAATTATCACAGCCAATTTCACTGCCAATCTTACCTGCTCTTGTAGGAAAAGAAGGAATTGATTGGATAGTGCTGAAGTAATAGCTTTGTAGATAAGTGATATTCAAAGGCAAAACTACAGGGATTTGTATTGTAAACTGATCAAACTACACTGAGCTGAGACATGTAAAACTCCTATTTGTTACATGTTAGATATTCAAAGCAGACCCCAGATTCTAGGAATTGTCCTACTTCTTAATTTACAGGAACAGCAAAAATACCATGTCATGCCCTTTACTCCGTGCTTTCATCGCAGCAGATGAGATGTAAACAACAGATATTAATGGTGATTGCACAGATTCCACAGATATTTCCACAGTCAGCTGTACCAAGGTACCTTGAGTTTGTGCCTGTCAGATTCTCAGGAAAGAACCCAGAGAGCATACTGCTTTCTCCAAATGCCAGTTTCTTCCACTGCAGACACACATATGCCCTAGAAAGACTAATATCTATCCTTTCAGTCATCCATTTGTGATAGCTGTCAAGGGCTGCCACTCTCAACATACTACATGCTATTTATGAATCCCACAATGAAAATGCCATAAGAAAAAATTCTAATTTGTAATGCCAAGGTAATACCTCATCTTCAGGAATTACAAAAAAGGTTTTCATATACATATATTCATACATATACATATATACATATATACATATACATATATATACACACACATATATATATATATATATATATCAGGAATCTGCCTTGCTAGTAATGAGCTGCTAATCTCATAACTTCTCACATGTAAAACAATAAAAGAAGAAAAATTTTTTAACCAAGGAGAAATTATTAGATGTATTTTAGCTCTCCCCTTATCACGCTAAATTTATGTTCCTGAGAAACAGTCAATGCCAGGGCATTGTTACCCTAATCTAACCATCTTGATATTATAGTGTTAGGTATTTCACAGAGTACCTCCTACATTACAAACACATTTGGTAACTTCTGTTAGACAGTCAAGAAACACAGTTCTTCCCCAGAAAAGGGCATCAGTACTTGTAATTATTCTTGCTTGATTCTGATAACCACTGTCACTGATTTCAATTTAACATATAATAAAAGGTACGTATACTATGCATAAATTCAGTCTTAACTACTACTAGATTACTGGGCAATAATTTTTCAACATATGGTAAGTATACAACTTTTAAGATGAGGAAGAAAGCATTAATAAAACTTTAAGTTCTCTAAAGAACTATGAATTGTTAGGTTGTGGAGCCATTGTTAGGAGTAGAGCAATTATTTGCTTTGTTTCGTTTTCAGTCAAGATATGTCCTCTGCCATCAAGACAGCCAGAAAGTTCTTCTGCACCAAGAGACAAGAAGTCAGGATAAACCTAACTAAATTTTATCCCATTTAATATTTGAACTAAATGACTAAACCAATATAGCAATTTTTGCCATGATTTTTCTAGATTTTTCCTGGAGAAAAAATGCTAATACGTCTATAATGAAAGATATTTACATCAAATCCACAGATAGAGTTGATATATGATGAAGATTCTGTTTAGAGGCTTGCAACATTTGGTAGATGTGGCTAAATTTTTTTTTTCTTAAGGAGGCCAAGTTTCTCCGTTTTGGAGAGAGGCTTACATTCATTGAGTGTGTTTGTAAAACATTTTTAAAAATCTAAAGTGAATAGTATTCACCCAAGAATTTATTTTTAAAAAATAAAAATCTCCCATCTTATACCAAAAGAAGTAAATCATGAGATGGTTGTGACTCAATTTCCAAACCAATCTGGCACCACCATGGTAATCTGAGCCACTATAAATGCATGGAAGAAAGAAAGGGGAAAAAATGTTTCAAAAGCAATAGGGAGCAAAGAGCAGCAATTGCACTTGTAGTTATTCATGCTAACAGAAAACACAATTCTGGATGATAGGCAGCATTTTTTAAAACAGCTGTGACTTTTGAATTATTAAATTCAGATAAACAATTCATTATTTATTATTTATTAATAATTAAACCTATATAAAATGTTTATATATATAAATAAATTAATATATTTTTGGTTTTTATTTCTTAATTATTTATTATTTATTTATTTTATTATTGAAAAACTGAGAAACTCACCTCCTTGCTTACCCTAGGATTGCAACTGTGCTGAACTTTGACTCCTTTGAGATCAATTTCCCACTAACTTCAGAGATGCCAGGACTTTTTTCCATTCATTTGCCTTTCATAATATACATGCTATGTTAAATAATATCTCCTGAAATATTTGTGAGAGTAAATCAGGGGCCCGGTGTTGCCCTGCTGAGAGGAAGAGAAATCTGTGTATTTTAGGAAATGTTAGATTATTTTAAATACAAGTGCCTTTGTTCACATGGCCTCAGAGTTCAGCTAACCAGCAGGAAATGATGAACCCTTCTCAATTCAATTAAGTCATTCCTGAAAGGTCTATTACCACTCTGTAGCATTTCCATCAGGCCTCTTCCTCAGACTGGTACCAAAAGGGAGCTCCTATTCCAAATTTAAAAGAAGCAGCAGGACACACTGACAATTCCCAGACCCACCAGCTTCTTCACATCAGTGTATCCCAAAACATACAAAAATATCATCTCTATCCAAATATTCCCACAGGATGTTAAAATGAAAGGCATCCAAAAGGGTCCATAGCAGGTCATTATAAAGTCTGGAAGGGCTGTATTGCCATGTGTGCTTTAGGCATTCAGTCCCTTTTTTCTGAACAAACAGGTTTTGGTGTAGCTAGTGACTATGGGGAAGATATATTCCACAGCTCACAGCACCACAGGAAAAAAACAGGTCCTGCGGTTAGACCAGGATTGCATTTTAAGCTCACAGCTGGTAGCTGAATGCCCTAATTCATCAGCACTGTTCCTAGTTAAAAGACATATTCAGAGAAGCAGTACGCTTACCTAGCTGGAATCAAGGAATGCTGGTGCAAAGGTGACACCTACCAGGAAGTACAGCAGGCCAAAAATATATCTTACAATATACCCTCCCAGTGGCATCCTGTGAGAGCTAAGGATACAGACAGATACAACAGAGCAGCACCACAGAGCTCCAGAAATTTTCATATTCTCACACAATATCCTATATCTGGTACTTCAAATAAGCAACAAATCTACAGCTGTGTTTCAAACCAAAGGTCCCTTAAAACTCTCCCTACTTGGTCTGTGTCTGCTGTTGGACACACCTCCTGTAGTTATCTTCTTCACCTTGAAGAACAGCATTGTTTGCTAGTCTTTTCCCAGGGGCATTTAAAAGTTTAGAAACATTTTGATGTTCTAATTATTCTCCAACTAGAGAAATTGCACAGATTCATCAACAGTCACTTCCTTGAGACCACAGTTTGCGTTTCACCTGATTTTTTTAACAGATTGAAATCAAAGTAATCAAAACCAGAGAATAAATAATAGGGTTAAAGCTCAACTTGACAGCAGAAGGTATAGTAGGATTTCCAAGAAGGAAAGTATTTTCCAACAAGAAGGGTGGAAGAATGAAGAATAAGCAAGCTGCTGGTCTGAACAGTATGAATGGCACTGAGGCACAGAAATCTACTTCACTGTATTGCAGAAAAATTTAAGAGCCCTCTGTTAGCACAGGCACCTCAGATGTATGTGCTAGAAAATCTTGTTAATTGAGTTGTCTACTCATTGATTTAGGTCTTAATGGAACTGGAATAGATTTAGGGAAGAGCTTAAGGTTTAGAAAGACTCCTTTGAGAATAAAACACAGTAAATGGAGACAGCACTTTGAAACAGCACAGTTTCTCCCAACAAAATGGCTAGTGTAGAAATATCACAGCAGAAGCTTAGTCACCCAGCTCCTGGAAAGGTAATTTATCAGTCTGTCTTCTGAGGTAAGCAGGGGTTCCTTGAAGGCTCAGTGGTTACAGCAGGTTTACACAGCACATTTACAGACACTAACACACCTCATCCCAGGGGTCAATTCACAATGTGAATCCTACCTTCTGCATTAGCACAATACTACAATAAATAGGCAACTAACAAGCAAAAAACCAAAACCCCAAAATAGAATGCCTATTTACCACACATACAGTTTCTATTAATCTCAGATATAAACCACTCTTAGACCTCTAATGAGGTCTATGTGTCTCTTGGAAATAACCTCCTAAAGTCAGAAACCTAGAAACATTCAAATAACACTGAACAGATAATCTAAACAACCTAATCCATCTAAACATTGAACAGGTTCCGAGCTAAAGATGAATTGGAATTCCCTAACTTCAGTTGCCTCTTTAGAGGAAGGCTTCTTCAAAAACACAGTGTCTCAAAATGCTTTTTATTATTAACCAGAATCATGATCATTTGTCATCTGCGACCGACCAAAGCAACACATTTCTGAGCCCTATTGCTCAAGAGCTGCAAACTGTACAGGCAAATGACACAGCACTTGAGTCCTTGAACACAGAGAAGAGTTAACACAGCAACAAGGTGTGCTTGAACACCAAAAGAATCCTCCCACTGCATATACCCAATGTATGCTGCGGAATGTGTGAGACTACATAATGATGTTTCTCAGCTGACCTCCTACAGTATAAATTTCTAACTTTATTTTTCATATAATTTTTAGGTTTTGGTGTTGCTTGATAATAGAGTTCCAGCCAGAAGATTGCTTTGCAAGTGACATATCTATAACTACAAATTCATTTACGAATAGCACACAAAGAAATTACAGGGAAGCTATTTTAGTTTCAGTAATCAAAAGGGAAATATGAAATGATAAGGGAAGTAACAGTTACACAGGCTCAGAACACCTCTGAATAAGAATATTGACTATGTGTAAATGCACTTAAATTTAAAATAAAAAAAAAAAGGCATTATCTTCTCACCACTCCCGATGTCTTCAAAACATAACACTCATGAGAAAGGACTTAGTCCTGACCATGAAACTGGAGAAACTGCAGAGCCTTCAAGGCCTTTCACCTGAGAAATACTGTCACTTTGAGTGGGTCTGTACTTTACATCTGATTTCTACAGACAAGAACCTAACATGTTAAAAATTTTTTTTAACCAAATCTGCACAAGCAATTGACCTATTTACATTCATAAGGATTCATTTTGTATTCATAGCCATACACATGAAATAGACATAAATCAAAAAAGGATGAAATAGGCTATGAATATATGGGGTTGGTGAGGGAGGAATGAGCAGTGAGATACTTACAGGTAGTGCTTTGTGATATACTTTAAAATAAAATGTGATATTCTGTCTTTGAATGCCTAATAAAAACAGGTATTTCAGACCCACCAAGTAATTAATTTGTAGAATATGCTACACAGATGAGGCAGTGAGACAGCTTCTAAACAACAGTGAAACATGAATACTTTTCCATCTAAAATTCTGTAGTGCTTCAAACTACTTAAGCAAGTCCCAAAGTTCAGGAAAGCAATTTATGCTCTGTTACAGTAACATGGGCACCCCCAGCTAGCCCTGCAGAAAACTGGAACGTAACAGAAAACTAATCTAAAACATGACTAGCTGCAGTGAGCGACTGGTTCTTGTGATTAAACTACAGTGTAATTTGGAAAAGGAATCCAATAGCTTGAGGTTAAAACATCATGCCCCCACCTCAAGTCTGCTTCATTTTAATTGACATGAAATATAAAAACCTGTTCAGGTCTTTCCTCACAGAGCTGCTTTAATGCTTACATCCCAAGGGCTGGAGGAAGGCTCTCATGTCAGAACAGGTTCTCTTTGGACAAACATTATAAAATAAAAAGTTACAAGAAATAAACCCATGTTCAGTTTATGAAGCAGCCCTTTCTGCTGATCGAATAAGAAAGGAGAGAGCACTGCTGAAAATGATTCTTCACTGATCTAACAGGTAAACCCAAAAGTAAATTGTAAGACTAAAGCCCCACCATTCTACAGAACAAGAGGAAAATCCCATAGACAAGAAGGAAATGTATTAGTTATGTCAGATTACAGGGAAGATGAAATTAGAAATTCACGTGTATGTTTGCAGATGTCTAGCAGACAGAAGAGCATCTAGCATCTTTCCTCTCTGCTGCTGATTCATGCAAGAGGCTTTCCCTTTCCTTTCTGTAAGAACTGTAGAAACTTTGGAGTCAAAATCAATTCAGAGCCACCTGAAATTCCATTTTGTATATTTTCGTGTACTACAAACATGAATCAAGAAACTGAAGAATGAATGGGCCTATCCCCCTTAAACCACAGTTGTCTCCCAGAAGAGTTGAAAGAGATTTTGTTAATTTTGTTTTATTTTAGCATTTGAACCCCTAATTTGGAGACCTAGCTCTTCATTTTCTTTCTAGAGGCGAACATTCTGACCTTGTAAGAATCAGACTAAGGTTGTCAATCAAATGTGCATCTGACCATTTTTCTGTAATGAGTATCCAAATGGGATTCTTAGCTCCAGTAATTATGAATCTAGAATTCGGTCCCAGCATTATTTACTGAATTCAAAATGACTTTCAGTATTCAGAAGTTCTTTGCATTGCACTAGCACTGAACTGTTGAATAGGAAGACAAGTTTTAGTATATAAGAACAAACTTGTACTAATCTAATATGAACTGAAAAAACACGCCTAAAGAAAACTCTCTATAATTTTCAGCAGTAAAAAAAGTAATTTTCATTATATCTTGCTAGAGGACAATTATTTTATTGAGGGATAGTTCTTGAAAATACGAACATCAAAAGAACTCAAATTAAGAACAAGGCGAAGCGTTTCCAAAGGCAAAATATTTCACAGTGAGAGACACATCTAGAGAGAAACCTCTAGAAACATGGAGTTTCCTGCTCCTCTGCAATACGTTATTGTGCTCCTAATCAAACTGAAAATTCACAACATGCCCCAGTACCAAATACTCTGAATTAGAATGTGAATAGTACAGAAAACTAACAAAATTATTTTCTTTTCAGAAAGCACATGAATGCAAACTTAATTTCATGCTCAGATTGGATGACATTACACACCCAGGGAAAAAAAAACCAAAAAACCCAGGATTGATTACATATAGTCACCAGGAAGCCAAAATGGACACAGCAATTGAACAAAGAACAGATATAGGCAGAGTTTCTCAGGTTCAGAGGCACATAGTCCTAACCACTTTTGCTTTTACCTCAGGCTAACCTATTTTATTGATACAAGGATTTGTTCACATTGCTTATTTCCTTACTTAATTAGTAACTGATAATTGAAATATACTATCCATTTTGAATTCAAAGAAGCAATGTGTGATTCCATCCACATCTTTCAGGTTTCCATTCTCTCTAGAGCCAGTGGACAAAACCAGTCTCTGATCCAGTATCTGTTCAAAAAGCCTACAGTATGCAGTCTGGAGAGGAGCCTGGTGGATATTCAGTCATAGCAATTACCCATCCCTTAAGACTTTATTCCTGTTGACAAAGGAACTTGGTTATCTCTCCCACTCTTAAATACTTTCCTTTTTTTTTTTTTTTTTGCCTTCTAACAACAGAATTACAATTCTCATCCACAGAACTTTAACTCTCAAAGTATTGCCAAATCTACATGGAAAACATGAGTAAAATGCACCAAAAAAACCCAAGCAAACAAACAAAAAAACCCCAACCAACCAAACAAAAAGAACCCCAACACCCACAAGTGTTTTTTTAAATAATCACTGTAACCAAAATGCTCTGAGATCAGATCAGTGTAGTGGATGATCACAACAGGCATCATAAAATCTAATTCCAAAACTCCTTTAAATCTGTGACAGCCTTTGGATCAGACCTAGTTAGCAGCAATTAATTACCAGAGACGTCACTTTTAAATCTTCCACTAATATTACATTCATGTTAATTAAAAAGAAATAAAATCCTCCCAAATAGTTTAAGAGTGAATTTCTCTTTCACATTTGCGTCCTTGGAGCCCTAGAAACATCTCTTACAGCCCTGGAAACAGAAAGTTGTGGTCTTCCAGGTGTATGAAAACTCAGTTTAACATCCTTAGAGATAACTGGGGATGCAAGGAAAATGTGGGGGTTTTTAAACAGGAAGACTGAAGTGACTGTCTAAAGCAAAGCAGGTGTGCAATAACCAGAGAGGGATACTGCAGATGGCCGTGACACTGTTTACGTGAAATCTGATTACTTCCCTGATTTTTGGCACAGCGTACAAAGAAGCTTATTTTTCCCCTGTATGTGTAATGCCTTTACCAGATACATTGAAGAGCTCAACAAACATATGCTTCCTATGCTTCACCTAATACAACCCTCTGTCCTTTGGGAAAAGGTCCTGCCGGGAAACAAAAAGTCAAGAAACATTTAAATGGAGGAATTCATCCAAAATAGAGGTGCTCATGGTGTAACAAAGCTCCTTCAGTCTGCTTCAGAAAGAAACCACAGAAGCATTCAGCACAGCATGAGGGTTATTAAGACAACATCAGCTGGAAAAGCATTTCGAGGCAAACATTTGCTATGACTAAAATTAAATTATTTTCCTTATTTTCTCCAAATTAATTCATTATGATACAGAGTAGTAAAATTAACTACTCTGTTACTGTTCTTTGTTACCTTTTCCTGGAAAATAGTGCATGCCAGTATGTAGTTAATTTAATCAAAACAACAACCAAAAAAAAGAGAAAAGAAACAGTAGAGTCATATTAGTTGCTTTAAATAACTATTTTATGAATTATAACATGTTCAAGTAGATTGGTAATAACTATGAGAGCTCATAATTGCTTGTAAAGCTTACCCTTTGTTCAAGTAAATTATGAAGTATTATCTGGAAGGTTGCTTTTAATTTTTGTTATTTTTGTTTCTTGTTGATATCCAAAGGTTTGTACTAGAAAATGGAAAAATTGTCTTGGTCCAAAGAATCAACATGCAGAGAGTCAAAAGGCAGAAGCATAGAAAGTAATTAAAAAGTTGAAGAACAAGACTTTTTACTAAAGTCTACAGCTCAGAGAAAAGTTGAGCTCTGGGAAGAAACACCACCACAAGCTGCAGGACAGAAAGTGTAAATACTCAAATAAGCAATCCCCATTTTGAACCACATGGAGCAGGAGTAATTTGCTTATTCCAAATTCAGAGAGTACTGCTCCTAAACACATACACTAGCTTAAAATCCAGGACTGAAGTTTTATTAGAGTACCTTTCCTTTGAACAGATTTGCTGCAGGCAGGCTCTGAATTCTGAGATACAACATTCATTATTCTGCAGTGAAGCAGAACAGCAGCATAAGGGCAGTTTCTCACATTTTGCACACCCTGGACATCATCAAAAGACACTAACAATAAAAAGGGAAGTAAAATAAAAAAGTTTTCTCTTGTGCCACTACTTCTCCCATGGCTGCAACAGAACAGGCTGCACCAGAAGAGAACACATGGCTATTGATGGCTACTAACAGAGTAAAACAAAATACTTATGTCTTTTGCCACCCACCAGAGAGCCCAGATGTTTTCTGTCAAGCAAGCTGGACAACAGCCCTCTAATGTAACTTTCTCTTACAAGAAGAAAGTTAATGTCTCCTTTGAAAAAGTTTACCTCTCCTGGGACCTCTGATTTCAGAGGCATGTTCTTAGTAATTGTTTTGGTACTCATACCCCCTGGTAATCTGCAGATTTATTACTTCCTTTCACCTTAGAGGAAGATTCTACAGGATGATCCTTCAGAACACCATGCAGATTTCATGCTGTGCAAGAAGCAAGCGAACCTCACTTGCCTCCACAGCGACTTCATCCACTTCTAATTATATGGAAAGGTGCTCATGAGCATACGCTGGTGGTCAAAATTTTTAAGAACCCTCAAATGAATTCACCCGGGAAAGTCAAAAGATTTCACAGCTTCAAATATAATGTAAATCTGGCATGAAAATGGAAAGGATTTCTTCCGCTTACAGCATTATAAAACTCATCTCAGACATTCATGGTAGTAGACATTTCATGTCTACTGTGTCATGTTATGTCTCTATGTATTAGAGACAGGAGATTCAAGACAATAAAATGTCAATATGTCAATAAAATGTCAATATTCATCAATATTAGATGAATCTCTAATTTGTTTCCTCACGTTGCTGCTTGGATAGACCATCCGAACCAAGATGTCAGAATTACTTACATCATTCTCATTAATTTTCCTGAAGTTTTTTGAGAGCCTGAACGCTCTGAAGTTACATGTTGTACATTATTAGCAACTCTTGGAATCTTTCTAAATGCATAATCAGTGCAGATAAACAACAGAGCTTTCCACCAGTATATATTAAAGGAAAAAAACTAACTCACTAGATCAAAGTCCAACCGTCTACCTAGCACCACCACCATATTCACCACCAAGATATGCACTCAAAACACAACCCTGATCAGATCCCAAATGCATACACAGTTGAGGCATGAATTTGGGGACAGAAAAATCTTCATCAGGTCCTCAGGCAGAAGAAAATATGAATCTGTAACTCATAAAATGACAACAGAAGGTTTCACAGAACTACATCTTAAGCTATGAATCACTGGCTATGATTTAAAAACCCTTGCAATGGATATGGAATCCACTTGCCCATGACTAGATCACTAAGTGATATGCTGCATATTGAAGAAAAATGATGAACGAAAGAAATTACGCAGCTCAGCTCCACAGAAAACTCGATGACCTCACAAAACAATTCAAGGACCATAGGTCAAACATGATGATGCTCACACTGTTGCAGCACCATCATACAAAGACCCAGGGGAGATTTTGACTACAGAAGCAGTGTGGACTCAGTCCAGCCAGGGACTATTATGACTTTACTTAATAATTCTACTTTTTTATTTGGGTCTATTATTTACTCTGTGCACAAAATCTTGCCCCAGAAATCTTGTTACAGAATTTCAAATTTCAGTCTTCCACATTTCATATCTATGGCTCTGTTCTTCGTATATTGAGGCGCTTTTTATGTTCTGTACTGCAGGGATTGCAAACAGCTGAGTATCCAGTAGAGAATTAGCTCTGAACACCTATTTTGAGACAATAATTTTGTCAGACATTAGAATAACAAGCTCTATGACATTTAGTCCCTTTTGAAGGCAACCTTGAGCATTAACAAAAAAATGCTCCAAAGCAGGAGATGTCACTATGAAAGAAATAAACCCAAACATTTTTCCAGATGAAGAAAGGACACATGAATAGTCTTGCTTCTAGGACTGCCTATGACTATTAATGAGTTTTCAGTGTGCATACGTAGTCCTCAGAGAACCTTTCATAAGCTGTTCCCCAGCTGGGGGATGCTTGACAGTGCAGCTCCACAGGGAGCCTCTATAAATACTCCAAGGCCAAAAGAAACTGTGAGGATGAATAGCTTGCCCTTCATATAATTTACATGCTCAAAGTCACAAAACACTTTGCATATATCAGTAAGGCTCATGGCCTTAAATTATGATTTCCTATGCAATAAGGAACAGCATCTCTTTTCCTGAATTTGAATCAAGAAAAATAAAAACAAAGTGTAAGGTAATTTATGGTATGCCTGCGTGCACAAGGCCACTGAGGACTACCTGCTTAAACTACCTCAGTTATCAGGAGTGCTGCAGGTGTACTGAGTTGTCTCATAATCTGGAAACACTGCTGCCAACACCTGAGCTGGCTTTTTTCCTCTATACTAAACAGCTGTTTAGCTGTTTCAACAGCACAGAACTATAACAAGCCTGTAACAGCTAATGAAAACATCCCTGTGTTCCTCAGAGGCTCTGGCTGAAATTCACTGCTGAAAAGTAAATAAAACACTAACTTACTGTCCCAAGAATTTGCCAACAAATTCTTGGGACAGTAAGTCCCAAGAAGAAGAAACAATAGATTTACAATAGGCAAGAAACAATAGATTTACAATATAAATAACTACTAGAAGCATCAGAATCAATCAAAGTATAAGAAAACAGAAAGTGTAGGAACTGGGAAAGAAAAAAGGTTAGTCCTACAAAGGCTGAGAGAATCACCATCAGGGATTTCTGAAACCTCTTTTTTATAAGGTTCCTGTCACAAATGAAAGGAAAATTTATCTGAGTAACAGTACTGCCTTACCTTTTTTGTAAGTGTAAACCAGGAAACATTAATACATAATTAATGGCACATTTTTATTTATTTATGCAGCCATGAACCTAAGAGAAACATGTAGAATCTATGCTTGAGTCTTAGGGATAGCTTTTGGAAGGCACCTGAATTTCCCAAGAGACTGAAGTCTTACACCAGAAATTTGATAGCTATTGCTTCTGGTCCTGGCATGAGGCATAATGGGTCTATACCTCATCCACATGCTTAGTACTACTGTGACCTGAAATGAACGTTTAGAAAACTTCTGGAAATCAACCAGATCAAAATAAACTACTAAAAGCTACACAGCGTGTGTATAGACTACACTATAATGCTTAAACATAGCACAGCTTATCTATGTCTAAAGATGGACCTATAATTACTTGAAATGCTTCCTGTATAAACAAGATCTTATTTCAAATAAGATGATGCATTATGAGAATCGCAAAATGATAAAAAATATAATAATAAAACAATTGACACTAGAAGTGATCTTTAAAAGATAGGGAACTGTCAGTTTTAAGCTACATTTTAGATTTGAGACTAGTTTAAAACAAGAATAGATGAGTATAAGCTGTTTTATTACTTATAGAAACATAGCTGTGTGCAATTGTACACTGTGTCGAACTCGATCTTGAGAAAAAGCAATTGCAGATATGACAAATGGAAAAAATAAATTTCATGCAACTGTTTTATGGGACTTAGAGAGAATAAATTCCACTACAGAGAGTCAGTTTTATCCTTTAATGCCTTTTTTTAATGAGTAATTAAAAATTACTAACTCAAAGAACACTGCATGACAGGATCCTAAATCAAATTTGCTAGACAAAAGGAGGTACCAGTGGACAGTAAAAGTACTCACAGGACAAACATTTGTCAGCATTCATCAGTTCACCTGGAACCAGAAATGATAATTTCTTTCTTATGGATATTTTTGTTTCTGGGGCTCAATAAGAGGAAGAAGCCTACACAAAGGAAGGAACATGGTCAGACACTGACTCAGGTACAGCTTGGAGTTATTTCAGTGCTGTCTTCAATCAGACACATTTAACAATCATCTACTAACAGTATTAATAAGAAAAAACTGTGGTTTTCAATGAGACTGCAAACCAAATGAATTCCTGATGCAGCATGACTGATATCAGCCGAGTTCTACTATCAGGATTACTGCACAGCCACAGATAGTTTTTTACTTCTGTAGTTTATCAGCAGTGTACAGGAATTGGCTTTAAACCCAAAGAACACAATGCTTGCTTCAGTTCCATTGAAGGCAATGAAATTAAGCCTATGTCTAAAGTAAAATGTACACTTGGATACAGTGATGAAAAGTGACCTAAATCACTTTACTGCTGTAATTGGATCAGTATCTGTAAAGTCTTCAACTAATGTCAAGCTATGATCATAGCTTTTTGTCTCCTCAAATCCTAGCAAGTCATTTCTTTATATACTAAACAAGACCAGCTGGAGGCTTTCACCCCAGGAAAGCCTTTGTGTAAGGTGGTCTGTGTAAAATAAAACTGCAGTCACCACAGCATTTTGGCATGAGACAGCTCCTGAAAGAGCACATTGAGGTGCTCTGGAGTACCTGTAAAGGAAAGCAAGAATGCCCAACTTCTGCATCTTTTCTGTAGGTGCAGTCTGTTTGCAAGATCAGGATTAATGGAGCTTAGGGCAAAAAGGAAAGGAAAGATTTTAGGATTAAAAAGTAACATGTGTATGAGGTATAAGGAAGCTAGGAGAGCATCTAAGTAATTTTATAAAATCTGATTTGCTATGTGTATAAAAAGGAAACATGATATGCATTAGCCACAAAAAGAAAAAAAAAAAAAAAAAAAAAAAAAAAAGCAGTTCCAGAGTAGTTCTCTTACCATTTCACACTAGGTCTCAAACTGCACCTATGAATAAAAGCATCAGTTTTGTGGGTCCTTTGTACAAACAAAACTACAGACAAAATAAGTAATGTGGTAACAGGACTGGACTGTCACCACTGGTCTTCCACGTCTGCTTAAAAACATATATATGTTTACTGGTTTCTTCACCTGGATAAACTCAACTTAGCTACTAAGAATACTATTTCTAAAAATCAAAACAAACCAATTATTAACTATTCTGGTCCAATAAAACAACTTTTAATATTAAGGGCTAATTTAAAAAATGCTAAATCTTACTTTAATATTGAATTTAATTCTTCGGCATATTGGTCTCACATGAGGATAATTTGAACCCTAACATAGCTATATTAATTGGAATAGAAGTTTCTTGCCCCAACTTGTTGGGGTTTTTTTAAATGTCACTAGGACAACAGACCTCCAAATTCTGCAAATACATAAAAATAACACCAATCAAATAAATATGCTGACATCATCTGGTGTAAGAATCACAAATTAAGAATCACAATATTTCATTTGGAAACAGCACTTGCTTTTGTGCTAGATAGGTAAGAACATCTTAAATTATCAATAGCATGGAATAGTTTTTGAAATGTTTAGTTTTTCAAACAATATCCATGTTAACTAGACAAATCCGTGCTGACCTTAATGCAGACTATCAAAATATTAGGAGGCTGGAACAGAATTCTTTTTTTAGTCATGCTTAATCTTCACAAGCCTTACATTTTTCTCAGGAAAAGAATCTTCTTGCCTTTCATCAAGCTCTAAGGTTCTCAGTTTCTCATACCTAAGATTATTTATAATCTCTCTAATATCTCAATAGTCAAATATCCCTACAGCTTTTTGGGAAGTGCTCTTCCATGTCAGCATACAGTCTTGCCCTTTTCTTACAATGGACAGACTTAAATCACTTCACATTTCCTCCCCTCGGACCAGTAACTGTCTTCTAACTAAAGGTCACCACCACACCATGAGGGAAAAGGAAGGTGGATGAAATTTAGAAGTTGTTTGCATGTATGTCTTGCTAAATGAAGAAAATTAGTTTAAGAGTATGCCATATTATTACCATAGCACTGTCTGGAAAACAGGTTCAGAAGCTCTCCAGCAGCTAGAGAAGTCTGAAAAGCCGAGCTTGAAATCCAGAAAAGTCAAAACTTACACAAGACGAATAAGCAGCTCCATGCATGCCGGAATGGGCACAATTACTGAGCAGCAGTTCTACAGAAATTAGATAGGAGCAGCAATGGACCTCAGATCATGAGACCCCATGTAATGTAGTTACAGAAAGGGTGATCCTCATTCCATGGCACCTAATCAGAGGTATGCTATGTCCAGCTTTGAGGTCTCAATAATTTGTACCAGAAGTTTTATTAATAGCTAAAAGTTAGAAACAGCACTAAAAACAATGAAGTATTTTGCAAGATGACATCTAAGGAATACTTTCATTTTAACACTACACTTTTAAAAAAGATCTGGTTTTCAGAAGACAAGCAAAATTATTGGAAGTCCAAGTAATGTTGAGTAGAAAAACTCAAGATGTTCTGCTCAGACAGAAAGTACTCCAGATGCCTACAAAGGGCCAACTAAAAGAGTGGAATTTTGCAATAGTTTTTCTTACATTTTTCGTTCCGTTAGGACAATGGCTTGAGAAAATCCATAAAAGAACAAAAAATATGCATAAAAGAACAAAAATAAATGCACACCATTAAGAAGCCAAGTGATACTATTTCACAAACTTCTTACCGTGTCTAAGAAGATACCTAAGAAAATGTTTAAGTAATTAAAACTCATATCTGAAACAAACAGGGATTTTTATGGTTTGGATTAAAATTTCAGTAGAAATTTCTGCATGTCAGAACACTTCTGTGGATACCCAAGACAAGTTTGGCAAAGATAAATGGTTTTGTCAGTGTTAATGATTACTTTCCCAAAGTATAATTCTGTCTTAATGCACACCTATAAAGGACATGCCTTTATGCTGTATTGAAAAGATAACCAGCTATCACCTTGCTCATGTGTATTCCCTCTTTATCTGTGCATACCTTAATGAGCAGAAAAGAGAGCAGTTAAAGTTTGTCAGCAAAAATTTCTGAAGGTTCCAGTTGTGGTTTCCCATATTTGGAGAAAAGATTGTACTTGGGGGCCTAAATGTCACATGGGCACAAAACATTAATGGAAAATGTTTGCTTAAAACATCTTTGTAACTCCACTTACTGGCTGGAGGTAATACCTTTTCCAGCCTGACTTGGTAGGGGATTCTCACTTCCTTTTATTATATAATGCTTTAGTACTAAATACTCTTATAGAGCTCATTATCAAGAGAACACAAAATCATGAAGAAGGAAAATAACTACTTTTTGTGTTCAAGACAGGGTAAAAATGGAAAACAGTAAGACAAAAGACCACATCTGAGGATTAAAAGAAGACTGGAAAAATCTTACACTTTCGTAATACCCAGTAATAAAAAACAAACAGGATGTGACCAAGAAACAGAAGACTGTATTGCAAACAGATGAATGTGCTTAACTCATAACCCTTTTCTGAAGATCTAAACTATAGTTTCCAGCTTTTAAATGCTCATTTCCAGTGTTGCACATTCTATATGCTGGGGAAGAGAGCTGGTTTTGATGGGAGAAAGCCATAGAGGAAATATAGCTACCGGGACTACAGAGAGATTGTACAACTGATGTGTCACACTGTACATGAAAACTCAACTTGAATACTTCTAAAATACTTCAAACTAACTAAATGGCAAGCCTTTACCAGTTTTGGCTGATGCAAGTATTCTGAAGATTCATATTCATACTTCTTTTTGCTTATTTACTATAATAACACATACATGTAATTAAGTGATTCCAGTGAAAACTTGGATTTGGCATTCCCTTAGAAGAAGAAATTTTCAAGGGAAGTAATAACTTATATTAGAGGGAAATACTCTAAAAGACAATAATTCGTGTTTTAACTGTCATTTATCAAAAATCTGAACAAAAGAAATATATTAAAAACAGCTGTTAACTGAACCACCCTAAAGTTTGCTATTTGTGATCTGAAATCCTTACATGCCCAAAAAAAAAACCAAACCTGAAGAACATGTTACTTCTTTCTTCCTTCCTGTTTCTGACAACCACCTAAAAGATAAAAATATCTCAGCTAAAAATTAAGCCAATAGGATGTTGAACTTAAACCACTCCAGTGGATTGTAGTCCGTCAGCTCTGAACCTTGATATATTCAATATTCTAATAATGAACTTTCCAAAGCCTCATACTGATAGCATTCCAATGAATGTTTCATAAATCAAAATATAATAATTTAACTATTATTTTTATTCTTGCCTTTAAGACAATGGTTGCTAAAAATTTGCAGACTTCTCAGAAACAGTGAAAGCATAACTGGATTAAACAGGCAAGCATTATCACCCTACTGAACTGTTGAAGTGACACGTAGGTTGATGCTTTACTGATGCTCTGAAGAGATATTACTTTGTTGTCATTATCAAAATTTATTTGATATGTTCTACGAACAGATTAAAATATTTCTATCAGTGTCTCCTTGAAAATCCTATCCAGTTGACAGAGTGAGCAAGAAACACTCAAGATTAAGCAGTTTTAGCCTTTAATCTTCAGTGATTCATTGCACAGCCTTGAACAACTGACAAAGTGTAAACTGACCAAGTAATTTAAGTTCTCTTGCAGAATTTAGCTATCTAAAGAAAGTAATTTCATGATTTGTATGGATTCTGCAAAATCCAAAATGTGTAACATTTTGAGACTTTGCACAGAGAAGCTAGAGGTACTTACATATTCTGGATATCTCACTGTCTAGACTGTCTGTAAAATACATTTGAAAGAAGATACTTTAATGTAACAATTCAAACATAAGATTACTTTTTAAGAGTTCAGATATTAAACCAAAAAGTTTTTCCTTATTCAATACAGGATTTCTCCAGACTCCTAAAGTATAATTAGCAGACCTCCCGCTTAACAGCACAATTTTAAGTGGTACAAGTTTGGCTTTGCTCTAGCAGGAGCCTCAGTGACACAAATGGGAAAAATTCATTTTTGTAAGGGTGTCAAGTAATTTTGTGCAACTTATCTCCCCTCCATCATTTGTACTGTATGATCAGGCTTAAACCAGAGGCTCTTCCTCCTCACTCTTCTCTTATCTTCTTTGGAAGATCCTTATTTTTTCATTCCAGGCCTAGTTTGACAGAATCAGTAGATTTTCTGAACATGGTGCTCTGCCCGTTCTGAAATGTTATCCAAATTTCATATTGCATTTAACCATGATATTTCATGCACATATAAATTCATAATTTTGTTTCTTTATGGTATTTATGCTTTGTTTGCATTTCAGCAGTCACTGGGGATGAGATTACCTCTGTAGCATTGCAACATTAGCAGATGCATACATATTTTTTTTTTCTTTTATTTGCTTCATATGAAATACAGTAACAGTCTGGCTAACAAAGGGGGGAAAAAAAATAACTGAAGAAGTATGAGCCAGACAGGGGAGTAAATTTAAAAATTAATTACGTGAATGACACTTCTCTTCTACCTTTTAAATAAGAAACAACCAACAGTCAAATTATGCTATCAATCAAAAACTAGTTAAACAATACACTACTTCATCAATTAAGCAGGAAAATTAGAATAAAGGAGGGAGAGAGGTTGTGTATAGTTTCATAAAACAGTGTGATACCTGCAAAATCACAGGAAACAACTGAAAGTAAAATAGGTTAAGAAGAGTCTAAATTAAAAGGTTAAAAGTACTTTGATCTATAACCAAACCACAGAATCACAGAATATCCTAAATTGGAAGAAACCCACAAGGATCATCAGGTCCAGCTCCTAATTACATACAGGGCAACCTGGAAGTTAAAACACATATCTAAGAGCATTTCCCAAACATTTCTTGAATGCTCAGGCTTCAGACAATGACCATTTCCTGGGGAGCTTTTTCCAGTGCTTGACCAACCTCTCTGTGAAAAACTTTCCTAATACCCAATCAGAACTTCCCCTGACACAGCTTTAAGCCATCTTCTTATGGCCTAAGCCATTCCCTTGCATCCTGACTAAAAGAATGGGCAGTTTTCCAGGATGCATTTGAGAGTGAAGGTAGTGACACTCATCCTCACACCAAATGAGTGGTCCCACCTCAAAGCCACTGGTAGCTTTGCAAGTATTTTAAGTAAGCAGCACATGCTTCACTTGAAAGGCTTGTTTAACTGGTTCAAAAAGCGAATTGGAGAATTTTCTCTAGAATTAGAAAAAATATTTAAGAACATACAAAGATTACAGATATCTTCCTATGTCTAGTTTACTGTACCATGTGTTCCATAGATGACAACAGATATCCTTCCTGTAACCATCTGTCTGCCTTACTGAACATAAACAAGGGAGTTCAGGGGAAAAAAATCCATTCAATTCTGACTTTGGGAAAATAAAAAAACCCACACAACATGCTATTGTTATAGAATACATATCCCACTGAGTTAATCTAACTCAAGTTTCTATTTGCATAAATACACTTGCATTTCACCAGCAATTTTCCTGCATATCAGAAAAAGAACAGAGATATCAGAGTAATAAATAATTCATAGTAAATTGCTAAACAACAGATGAATGACAGATTCACCATCTTTCAGCTGCAATACAAATAACTAGTATTTGTATAAGAGCTCTAAGTTTGATTCAATTCAGCTTAGGCTCCTGCTTACAAGAATTTCTGGCACAGTAGGATTGTTTTGTAGGAGGACAAGCATCAGATCAAATTCCATAAAGACACTCTCATAACCAATCTCTACAACAGATACCCTAGATTAATTCAGCTTCCTTTGGCCCTTATCATTTACCAATCACCACAGAATCACAGAGTATGTTGAGTTTACGAAGATGTTGAAGAGCACAGGGCCTTGATAGAGCCCTGTGGAACCCCACTAGGGACACATTGTCATTCTGATGTCACCCCATTCACTACAGCCCTCTGTGCCCAACCCAGGAGCCAGCTGCTCATACCCTGCATGATGTGTTTATGCAGCTGTGTGCTGGACATTTTGTCCAAAAGTCCTGTGAGAGACAGCATGAAAAGCTTTACCGAAACCCAGAAAGATTTCAGCTGCCTGCCCTTGATCACCTAGGTGGTTTATCTTATCATAAAAGGAAATCAGGTTTGATAAGCAGAACTTTCCTCTCATTATCATCTCTCTCACTGGAATTTTGTGTTGTACAAATTTCATGAGAAGTGAATGCAACTAATTTTAAATTATTTTGACAGCTTGCTTGAAAACAACAAGAAGAAAAAAGTACATTTTCAAAATCTCTAATGTTTTTCTAAAGATAGCCCTTTCAAACTAGTGTATGCCTGACTTAGAAAAACAAATCCTAAACACATATCCAAATTTTATGAACAAAAACAGTCTGGCTGAAATTTTTCTGACTTAACTTATTCAACACTCTTTTTTTCTTAAGAATATTGGAAAAATTCTGCAGAATTGAAAATTCCTTGTAAATTCTATTCCCATGTTACAGGTACAAGGTATTCTTTAAAAACTTTATCCAAAAAGTCTGAAAGGACAGTGAGATTACCTTAATAAGTAAATAAAATGCATATTTATTTACTTATTTATTTATTTACATACAGAGTAAAAAAACTTATGAAGATTAATGAAACCCATAAAGACAGACTAAAAAAAATCAGTATTTAAGTAATGGGGAGAAAAAGCACCTTTCACAATTATCTCTTGGTTGTGTCCTCAGACGCATTGTAATTTCCATTAATTGTTCTAGACAACGCCAAAATTAGATGATTGACTAATACAAAGCCCTAAAATTTAAAGCACAGAAAACCCATTTTCATCTAGTGCAGTTACATGCAGTGCCCACCCTATGGATTTTCACAAAGAGATTCCTGTATTACATTACCTAGCTGAGCTAGGGGAATGTTTCCAAGAAAAATCTACAGTCATGAACTAGGCTCTTGCCTTACCCTAAAGTATTTCAAAAGAAGGACCTTATGTCTGCTGAACTAATTCTTAACAATGTCATTTTGATATTTGATTAATTGTTTTACTTCAAAATGCTGTAAATATTAAAATTCTGCAAAGAAATTAAAAACCTTTAAAACAAAAATGAGGTAAAACTTTTATTTTAGTCAGATATAAGGATGAACTTCTAATGTGGAAAAAAGTCACTGTAAAATCAATTCACACAATTTACATAAAAAAATCTTTTGAAGATGTCACAATTAAAATAAGACAACATTTTTTTTTTTTTAAAAAAGCCATGCTAATGCCACTGCGGTACAGCTGCCTACTCTTCCTCTGTTTTTTTCTCTGAAGGACTGCAGAAGCATTACTGCTCCTGTAGCCACCAATGTGCATTATGGATACATGGCCATACACAGCACTTAAATTCTTTGCTGCATAATTCAGTTCTCTGAAGGCATCTGCATAGTACATATGTGTGTGTGGTTTATACCATTTGGTCATAAATGCAAACCCTATTCAAGCAAGATTATGATACCATGAAACCTGGGCTGTGCTGTAAAGCTCTGTCTGGTTTTGATTATTTTAATGAATGCTTAACCAGTATTTATGATATCTGTAATGTTTAGGGGAAGCAAATTCAGGTTTTCATGCAGATATGTTATACTGATGATAAACAGCCACAGAACAAGAAAAGATCTTTTGGACCTGGCTATAACCTCATTGCCTGATTTTCTGTTTACCATCTCTCTGGGATATCAGTTTTCATTAAAATTGTGATACACTGGTCTTTGCAGAGTACTAGTTTTAATGAGGTTTGATTGATCAAAGAAAGCTAAATAATTTAGAGCACTAAATATGTCAACGTTTTTAAAATGCCACCTAATAAACATTTTATTACAGTTGTTTCATGAACCTATTTTCCAGCACTGGATTTCTTGTTGGCTAATCTCTTCCTAACTAATCCTGAAAGTATCATGCTTCTTGTCTCTGATTACCACTCTTCTCCAGGATTTTTCTTTAGATTAGCGTAATGCTAATCTGCCTACCACTTTCTGAAGCATCTTGCTTCTACTTTCCAAATGTTGTTTTTTTTCCTTTTAGAGGCCTTCCAGTTCATCTAGTACGGCAATGTTCTAAAAATCACGTTATCATTTCCTATCCAATGGTTGTGTGGATGTTTTACTGTCTCAAAAATTTTTTTGTCCTTATCTAAAATACCAAAAGATTGATAGTTTCTCTACAGATTTATTTAGCTTTCAGATATCAACTCATGAATTTTATTTACTACCAGTTATTGTCCTTTTTAATTTATTATCTATTCTTTTGTTTATATTGCCATTTTCATTTCTCTTAACTAGGTTTTTAGAAAACTTTGAGACTAGCTTTTCCATTTAGAGAACTAGGCCTTTTCAAGTATCTAATGAGGTTTTCTTTGAAATAATGCCCAGTCATATACATTGCAGTGGTGTTTTTTAGCATTTTCTTCCCATATAATTTCACGAGGATGAAATCTGAATGCATTAGAATGATTTATTTCACAGTTGTGACATATTGGTAGTGAGAAATGCTTATTTTTTTATTAGAAATAGTGACTGTGTAGTCATTATTACTATCTTTGTAAAGTAGGACTAGACAAATCAGGCAAGGTTAAGCTTTTTTGAAACTGATTCTAAGAATCTGGAATCACTAAAATGAAGGAAAACACATGTGCCTTCTACACGAAAATATGAGCTTAGCATTTTGTTTTCAGTGGATTCTGAATCCAGGGGAATATAAACGTATAATAAGAAAATGTAAGGAGACAAAATTGTTTTAGAAAGGGAAATCTGAGAAGTGACAATAAGGCAGAGACAAATACCCTGAAGTCTCATTACTACATGTTTTCCCTCATATTACTTATCCAGTATTTTTATCCTCCCAATTACTTTATATATCAGGTGAAAACTTTGCTATACCTTTTAATACAAAGAGAAAAATAACAAAAAACTAATTCTACGCTCTGAAGTGGTCTTGTGATACAACTTGTGTATATAAATCATGAAGCATGTAGTTCTTTCTGAATGGAGCTAATTCTTGGAGTCAACTAGGCACAGAAGGCATTCCCAACACTTTGTGGTGATTACCTAACTCTGCCATTTGCAAGTTTACTAGCAAAATGGGATCTCTGGATATCAGCCATAGTAATGGCAAGTCAGAGTAAGTAGATTCCTATCCTAAAACTGAAATTTGTAAAAAATAGAGTGTCTGAGAGAGCTGCCTACTCATTTAGTATTTGTTCCACATATAATGTTTGTTTTTAAGATTTTGTTATTTTGCTTTTTTGTTGAGATGCACTGAACAAAACATATTCCCCTCAAGTTCAGCCCTGCTGACTCCTGCTGGATTTACACAGAAGATTATGTATCCATAAAGTCCCAAAGTTGCTTTCTTCTGCATAGAAAGAATTAGCACATAATTTAGGATTTTTTTCTCCAAGTTTAAGATAAGAGCCCACTCAATGTAGTATTATAAATAAAATACCTTTAAGAAGGAAAACAACCAAAATTGGCATGGATAACAAACCTTACAAACTTTTGAATTAATAAAATTTTAAAAGAGTTATGTTTTTACAGTTTTGCACTTTTACCCAGCTATAACTGAAAAAAGTACAATATGAGTGTCCATGAAGCTTTTAAAATGGAGTAAATAAAAGAACTCTGCACTACAAAAGCACTTTTATAAGAGTTACAAGGCAAAGATAATTTAGTTTGATGGATACACAGAAAAGAGAGTATAGCTAAACCAGATGCAGTAAGAAACTTAGATGAATGTGTTTAATAGGAGCGTTTTTTAAAAATTAAAACTGCAACAAAATGTAAATGGGTATATGACAGTGGAACTCAGAGTAAATCTTTTGGGAAAAAACCTGACTCTCATATGAAAAACAGATCGCAGTACTAGCCCAAAATTTAATGAAACAACGATAAAGCAGAGAACCGAATTCCAGACCCCCAAGAAGTGGCAGTTCACTGATGGTCCGATAATTATCGCAACTCAGGCCCAAAACTAGTCATCCGTATCAGTTTCATTTTTGGTTCTTATCAGTAACAGTAGTCAGCTATAACCTGGACAGATCTGCATTTCCACCAGAAGCAGAAGCCGAGAAGCACAGCATCATGGAATCTTTTTTTGTCTAAGGCTCCAGTGCTCAGAGAAAAGCTGAGAAAGCTAAAGCAAGGGTGGCCATCAAGATGAACAAAATGAGTACAAGAGACTGCAGATTGCAAGAGCGCTTCCCAAAGATAAGAAAGGCATGAAGATGCCTTTCTGAATATCTACCCTTCCCTGCGAGCCTTCCTCTATCAAGAGTTAAGGCAGACCGGAAATTCCCCCTCCCACAGCCTTACCCTACATAGCTATGAAACCTCATCAGAGTCCAGAATCCCTTCTTTCCCAGAGAAGTGTAGAAGGAGCTGCTGTGGGATGTGTTAGGATGAACTGATTGTATCCAACAGAATGACTTATTCCACAGAAGAATCTGAAAATGAAGCAACTAAGAGCTTACCTTGCTTCAGGATTCCCCCATAGTAGCTGCTCTGCGTCTCATCCTTTGATGCAAAATGTACTCCACAGGCTAACTGGGATGCTTAGAGATCTAATTTAATAATGTATGCTTTCACAGCATCCTGAAGGCACCCAGAAACATTTGATTCTGTAAATTACCAGCCACACTATTTTTCACTTTAAACCACCATTTGAGTAGTTTAAAGCCCTATGGCCCAGAGCTAGTAGGCAGACCAAATTTTTAAAAGAGACTTCCGATTTATAAATAAACAGATTTCATAAGCAATCAATGCTTGCGTGCTTATTCAGGCTTGTAAGTATATTTTCACTGCATTTTTAAGCAGAATAAACAGAAGTAGATCTTCAACTGGTAACTTCCAAGCAGCTGACTTTCTCAACCTTAAAGCATGTAATTCAAACTAAACATTTTTGTGGGTAAATGAGAATTAATTAAGAGCAATATTACCATTGTACTTCATGTTAATGACATCACAAGGAAAACTCTCTGCATCCATTTTATAAACAGAAAAAAAATTCCTTTCCTCCTAGGTATAGCTAATGCAGGAATAAATGTAATAAATACCACAAGACATTCAATCTTTAGTACAGCATTGACTCATATGATAGACAAGTGAATGCAAACATTCTCATTTAGGCTTTTGACCTCTCCAGTGAGAAAAGTAGAGGCAGTTTTTTAGGTCTAAACAGTGACTGGAGAAGAACCTAAAACCATGAGTTAAGCTGCATGTGTATGCCAGTGTGTGTCTGAAGATTTATTAATTTACACATTATCCATCCTTCAGGATTGATACTCATTGTTATCATCCCCACTGTGGCTACAAATGACCTTGTCTTCTGCTCTGCCTCTCCAAACTCAGTTGTCCCAGCATTACAAGAGCATCCAGCTAGAAAAAGTTTCATTGTATATTTAAAATATACAATGAAACTATGCCTCAGACAATTAAAAAAAATTAATCTAATACAAGATTATCCCCAAAAGGAAGTCAGGATGTTGGAGAAAACAAGACCAGTCAGAAATACCCAAATACCCATACTAATTGCAGCTTTTCATAAACAAGTTCACCAGTGACATCTAAAACTGATAATGACTTTTTAATACCTTTTTAAAAGCTCAAACATGATAAAAAATAATGTCCTCTTTGGAAAGTAATTACTTTTTATTGCTGCTTGTTGGTATATGTGATTTTGTGTTTTCATTTGGAATAAAGATCTGAACAGCTCATTAGAAGAAAAATTATTACCCGAATTTAAAAAGGAGGTGTTTTTTACTCTGCCAAAACCAACATAAATCAATTTAGCTTTGAATATTAATAGTGGCATGGACTCATACTGAACAAGAGTTATTTTTAAAGTAGCTGCAGGAGAAATGCAGCTCTGCTACAGATCATTACTGCATACCTCATATGCCTCATTCATTAGCCCAGTCAGAGGCAATTACAAGAAAGCCATTCAAGTGCAAAAGGCCTCTTTAAGAAGGCTGTCATGTACAGTTTCTCTGCCATAAGGGAGAATTCAAATATTGATACATGGCACCAGGACTATCTCATTTCTTATTAATGATTTTTCTTCCTATTTAATTTTAGAGTACTGTTCATTTGCATGAAGCACACAATAGTAATCAAAAATAGCACCCAGGTTAAGAATACAATGTGACCTCCAGGTCGCCGAGTTCAAAGACAAAAGAAATACAGAAACTTCTCTTGATAAGACCGCCCCATAGACTGTCACATGGCTTCCTTCCTCTGCCTTCTAGTTCCAAGTCACAAACAAGGTTTCAACTCCCTTTTCCTCTAGAAGTCCTATCAAACTCCTTCCAAACTCTAAAAACCCTTGCTGAAACCCTTAATTTTTTTGGTATATATTTCAGCTGTGGAACAGTCAGAGCACTGCAATTTTTCATTATCAAAGGAATATGCTTAAGCCCAGTGCTGTGACAGGCTCCTAATACAGACTTATGATTTCACAGTAACAGGGCAGAGCCACAAGAAGGTGTTAAGGCAGTTATATCAAACTATGCTAACAGAATGCCACCCACAACTCCACATTGTACTTTTCATCTGCAAATTCAAATTTTATTTTCTTTACAGGCTATACTTATACATTTCTTGAACTTCAGATGGATGGATGGATGGATGGATGGATGGATGGATGGATGGATGGATGGATGGATGGATGGATGGATGGATGGATGGATGGATGGATGGATGGATGGATGGATGGATGGATGGATGGATGGATGGATGGATGGATGGATGGATGGATGGATGGATGGATGGATGGATGGATGGATGGATGGATGGATGGATGGATGGATGGATGGATGGATGGATGGATGGATGGATGGATGGATGGATGGATGGATGGATGAAGAGTAGGGAAAACAGATGACAAAAACTTAAAATGCAGAATATTCTCAAGGCAGGTATAAAGGCTCTTTGAAGTACATGCTGCTGAAGCTTCAGAAGCTTCTCTTATTGCATCTTCTCCACTGACACAATCTGACACAATGATCCACATAGCTAAATCGTCCTGAATCAGCTGAGTTTGGCTCAAATTCACAATTTAAGAAAAACAGGAAAAACACTCTAGCACAAGTGAAAGGCTGGCAGCGCAAAAAGCAACAACACTTCTCTAGGAGTCCCTATCCCTGTCTGGAATAGATCAGTGTAACTGTATAGGATGAAATTCACACTACCATGTAACAATCTGTTCCTGATTCCAGCCTACAACAGTATCTAAAAAATACTAAAAACAAAAAAACAAAACAAACAAAAAAACTCCAAAAAAGATCACCAAAAAAACCCCAACAAAAATTAACAAAAAACTCAACTAACAGCTTGTTACAAAAAATGAATGGTACACGAAAGATTGGTTATAAAATGTATGAAGCTCTCCACAGAGTTTGCAAAGTGATAAAGTAGTTTGGGATCCCCTGGGACCTCTGCATCCTCACAAGATAACAAGTTTTGGGAGAACATCTATCTTTTTCATTTGTACAAACTGGTAATAAAAAAAAAGAAAAATAGTAACTGGTACAATATACACATATTAAGACAAGTGAAAATTTTCTCTCTTGCTGTATTGCAAAGGATATTTCATGACACTTCATGATTTTGTAACTATAGATTTATTGATTCTGAGTAACCATTAATTATGTAAAATAATAATTATTATTTTCAAATTTAAATTCAATAAAATATGGCAGATAGTTTCCTTGAAGGTAGAATGGCTGATATTATCTGAAAACTGGATAGACAACTTGCAATTGCCAGAAATTAATTCTTGTACCAGAGTATTGACTTTTACTGTACCACTTTATAGATCAATCCTTCTTTCGAGGGGAAGAATTTTTGTTGCTGTCTTGTCCAAATAATACACTCATCTGTCTATTTTTCTCACTTTACATTTACAATTACAAAGAGTTTTTCTATTAGCTTTTAGATGTGTGCTGTTGGTTTGGGTTCCTAAAGAATTCTATAGAACTTACTTATTAAATGTAGAATTAATTTATGACATTTCATTCAAAGTAGAAACAGTGTATTTTTTTCATGTTTTTCAGGTTCAATTCATTTTTCCTTTTATTCACCCTTTCCTTCCTGTCTACCTTCCTTATGATATTTTTTCTGACAGAAGTTAATTCAGACATTTTGTCTAGATTGCTCAATCAGTACTGTCCACTTTTCATTATCTTTTTTAGGCTTCAAACCCTCTCTTAATTTACAATTCAAACCTAAATGTGGCACATTTAATATAAATTTTCAACACACACTTAATATAAAGCTGAAGAAAACCTTAATTTCTAAGGCAACTCAGATGAGAAGAATATTGACTGAAAATAATTATTTTTTGAGATCTTGCCTGTGGAGTTGTGCAACAAAAAAGATAGTTGATTTGCAATTTTCCATCATGCCTTCCTTATAGTAATTTATGAAGGAAAAAGAGGTATTGTTATTCAGATATGAAGTGCCTTAAAACACAGACTTGGCTCTTTTCAGTATACAGAAAATCCACTGAATGAGAGACAAGGATTATATGTACTGGCAAAGATCCAAGGATAAGAAAAGAAAAAATTCTTTATAGGAACCATCTTCATGGATGTGGATGTAGGATGACCAGGAACTTTGAAAGGCACATTAGAACTCTTCATGTTTACATTACCATGAATCACACTAAAATATTACATGGGGAAAAAAAGTATGTTAACAGAATTGGAAAGAAACATAAATCATTACTGTTAAATCTGGACAAATGTGAGACTTTCTGTCAATACAATCTTCCTAAATATACTTTGATAGAATTCCATCAATAATGGTTCTACTTTCTTTCTTCATTACATTGATTCTTAAATAATACTTCTTTTCTGTCACCCAAATGACTGCATGGAATCTGATAGTAAGATGCTCTTCATTTAGGCATTTTTCTTCTGCTGCTTGGCAATTGATTCCTGCTTTTCAGCAGCAGACCAACAACATTGGCAATTATAATAAGGTTTAGTAAAGACTTAGACATGAAGTAGTACACAAATCTTTCCAACCTACTTGCCATACACGAGCTTTGCATGCTTCAGCAGCTTTGCCAACCTTTGTCAACATTCTTGTAATCATTATTACTCTTGATTTATTTCACAGAAATTAGTTAGTTTGTGATCTAAGATTTATTTCTGTTCTTCTTTCTTTTGCACTATACAAACATACAAGATGTAATACAGCAGACACTGAATACCTCTGTCTGTTCAGGGTTCACCTGTAGACATTATTCTCTGTGACTAAAGGAAAGGTCTCATTTGCCATTCCACCTGTGAGCTTGCCACATGCACAGGACCAGCATGACAACAGCAATTTGCACTCAAAAACATTGGTACAATTGTGGTGACCACCTTTTCTATTCCACATTGCAAGTATGAAGTCTTGTAAATCCAGGAAAAGGAAAAATCAAATCTATCTCGCATCACGTTCTGCTCATCAGGCCTAAAAGGATGATCTGTGTGAATTCTGCAGTCTGACTCTCTGTAAAGGCACATGGAATGCTATGGGATGCAAAAGTGGAAAGCAAGGCAGTCTAAAAGAAATGTTAAGGTGCTGTTCTCATTTTAGTGAGCATCCCTGTATTTTTCACTACAGAATCAGTGAATAAAATATACAAAATATGCAACTGTATTTAAAAAGTATGGGGACCAAGGAACAGATGTGAGATAGTCTGTTTGCCAAATTAAGTGCCTTACCACTAGAGACATCATCCAGTTTTCCCAAGAAAACTAGTACTCTTTACCTGATTGGTAATCTGGCTTTAACAGGAAAGGTTAACCCCACCATTCTGTCTGTATATTGATGCACAGAACATCCTCTTTGGAGCTGAAGCATCTCTGACTGAACAGAAATAAAAGCTCAGGCACCATATGAGAAATGAGAGACCTATTTCATAAAAAAAACAGACACTGTCAGACACCTCCTCTAACACCTGACATTTGGAAGAACGGCTGCATATGGCAACTTCATCCTGAAGAACAATACAGACACAACAAATCAAGCTCTATGCCAAGAATCTATGGATTTGGACTGCAAGTCAGCACCTACATGTGCTAAAAAGATATCGTATTTCATTTTTCAGCACTGTACCTTTTCCTATTCATTCAGGATTCCCTCTTCCACTCTCACATTTTTCACTTGTACCTTTCCTCTACTACAAAGTAGTCAACCTTCAAGGTAGTGGTGGGAAAGATTGTTTGGATTGCACAAGAGAATGCAGAATGATCACCTTCCTTTATCCCTCTCTAAGAGAAGTCACTATCAATCACTATGTTTAAACCAAATTTAAACAAAAAACAATCTTATTCTTGATCTATTAAGGTGCTTAAGGTGTTTGGTGAATACTTAATTTGGTGTGTTCTCGTTACCTGAAGCCTGGAGGTTTTTATATTAGGATATTGAACATAGCAGGGTGGTTTGAAGATTAAAATTATGCTTGTCATTGGCTCAACGATGCAATACATGCAGCTCTTCACCATGAAAAATGAGAATTATTTTGGTTTCTATTCTTTTGTAATATTCCATCTCTTCCCCTAAATATGTCATTCCCCATACAATAATGATTTTCTCTGTGTAACATTTCTAAACACCAGCAGATCCCTTAGTAATTGCATGAAACCAAACAACTAACATTTCAGAACACTTCAAACTAAAAGGCTTTTTCACAGCAAGGCCACTGATTGTGATACTCAAATCTCAAGCACAAATCTCTTGAAATGATTCCAAACAGTAAATGAAATATTTTACTCAGGCAGCATTTGAGTGAAATTTGCACTTACAGATATCACAATATAATTTGTTGCCTTCAATGCTTCATTTGTGCATTTAAGTTATACTGGATAAGCAAAACCACAGCTTGTAATCTACACAGACATGGCACGATCCTTACACATACATTTCATAATGCACAGCAGTTCCGTGGGGTTGGTGAAGGCAGAAAGAAAAATAGGAGTTAAAATGAATAATACATCAGTCCCCCAGAATAAGTATGGGAGTGACATTTTGAGTCAAGGTGAAGTCAGGAGGTGAGCAAAGTGAAATACAGACACTTGGCTTGTTTTCTGCAAAGTTTCTATCATTCCATTTGCACATTTAAGTAAGTTACATCATCTACAAGATGTGACAAACTCTACAACTGCAGAACAGAGAGACCTTATATAACACTGAAAGGCTGTTAGAAACATTTTCCTTCCAACAGCAAACGTACTCCTGTGTTTTAAAAAATCATTAAAAGAAAGTGACACAATGAAAGTCTTGTAGAAACATATGGAAAAATTCTATTGCTCACAATTCCTGAAATTAAAAATTACATAGAGTATATTTTAATATAAATGGCATGAAATTATAGATTAGATGGCAAGTAGATAATAACATGGACTGCTAGCCCTGATAAACTGAACATAACCTCAAAATATGTATATACATCTTCAGCTGAATTGTATTTCAGAGTAACTGTATGCACCTCCTGATTATAACCATCCAAAGGCACAATCTGGCAGTAAACAGAAACACTGCAGCTTCAAGAATGTCTGTACTTCACACATAAAGTACAATATACCATAGAAAAATAACAGTATTAGAGAACAATTATATTGTTCCAAGGTGTGCTGCAAGGCAATAGGATTTAAGAAAAAATAGGTTAAAATCAGAAATTTCAAAATTAAAACTTTTTGATTAAAGCTATTCAAAATCAAGACTAAAATATTTTCAAAACTGAAGGGAAAAACTAGGGACCTATCTGTTTGCAAAAACTAAGTGTTGTTCAAAACATCTTCCAAGTAAACTGTAATTTACTTCTATGCTAAAAACATTGGAAAATGGCAGAAAGGGAATTTATATGTTTGTGATCTGGGCCATGCAAACATTGCTTGAGTCCTTCCATTCAACCTGCCCCTACTTCTCAGAGAACAACAGCTCTTCAACTCTGTATGTGACTATCATCATCTTCTCTGTCAGGCACTAAAATAAATTCAAGTTCCCCCTTTTCTAGGAGTTCCTAAAATTTAAAACACAATTGTTCTTACTTGCTCATTTATTCTGTGAAGAGTTGACAGTGAGACAAGCCACCCAGCATTTCTGTCTGTTTCTCTCACAACTGAATGGCAGAGCCCTTCTGCTGACTCTCTTTCCATTCCAACAAGCATACAGTATTTAGCAGGTCAGATTTCATTTTTTGCAGGGATAAAAATGTTCTAGCATACTAAGGAAGCCATATGCTGATACAAAAGTCCCTCCAATTTAATTTAAATAAACTATTGTGTACTTAAATGGGATTTAGGTAGTCAAATGATCAGTTTTGATTCTGAAAGCAGCAAAATGGCACCTTGGCACTGGTCTGAATGCCCCCAGTTGCTGGTCAAAGCAATCAGCATTTCAAACTGCACCATAAATAGAACTGAAAAATGTATGATATTTTAAGCATGCCTGCTTTGGGCTACTTACCTGGCTGCTAGGTATTGACTGAATAATACAGCCTCAAAGCACTTCATAACAAGACAAGCACAAAATCACAGATCTTGGATTTCAGCCTTTTAACTGCTCAGGAGTTTTCTTCCCCCACACCTTCACAATCTGTGTAATACTGGCAAGCAATTGTCAATGTTTTAAAATAATGTTATTATTACTTAATGTAAACTACAGTAATTCTCTGAGTACTTGACACTTACAGGAGCTGCTCAAGAAATAGATTAGCCTTTAACTACCATATATTCTGTTTTAATTTAGTTTGCTTAATATATAAAATATCTCCACTATTCCTTGAATACAGTGCTTAATAAAGATATTATCCTTGAGCAGATATTGAGTCTTTGTATAGATTACTACATAATTATATAAATACAAATTTACACGCTTACCTAAAATTACCATGATTTTATAAAACACCACAACTTTTAAGACAATATATATACAGTGAATCCATTGCCATGAATACTGCTTGTGCATGCAAACTGTTGCAAATGAATACACATAGTTTAAGCCAGAGCTGTCATGTATCAGCCAAGTTATCTTTCATCCAGGAGTACCACTGAGAGATCCCATGCAGAGAAATACACTTTATCTGTACTTTCACAACACGCCTGCACTTACCACCACTCAAATACAGGAAGGAAGGAAAGAGTTATCTGTACTCTATTGAATTGTTGATTTTGTCAAATGCAGTTTAACTTCAGAGGAGTTCAGCTATAATGTTCAATACTTCATTGACTGTAATTGCAGTCATTCCATGCTCCCAAAAAGCCAGTTTATGTAACATCACATGTAGCTCAGTATTCTCCATGACAAAGTCCAGCTATTCTAATCTAAATTATTATGTGAGTTTTAAAGACTGAATTTTTTTTTTACTTTATGAATATATATGTCTTTTCAGAGACCACAGTAAAACAGTTATCCTGATTTTTTTTTAATATGGAATTGAGTGTCTTATATTTTTTAAAAAGCTTGTTAGAGCACCTTAGACACAGACAAAATATATGGGACATCCCAGATAGCACATATAGCAATAGCACCCAGAGGAAAAATAATCACATATACCTGATACTTAAATGTCGAGACAGATCTACAGCATGCAATAAAGGTAACTTCTGTCCATAATACACCTGTGTCATTATTCACAAGCCTTTAAGAAGATTTCTAAGTTCATGTTCCTGAAATTTTTACTTCGCCACCAAACTACAGCCATTCATCTCTTTAAAGATCTTGCCTCCCCTATATGCCTCACAACCCCAAGCTGCAAGTAATTTCTCATGCTTTCCTGAATCGAGTTCTGCATCAAAGGAAAGTGGCTATTAGAAAGTTCTGTACCAAGGGAAGGTGGCTATTAGCAGATCACAAATGTCATTTCATGAGAATTTATTAGGGTTTCAAAAAATTTCTCCTTACAGGCTGCAGAAACTTAAAACTTGTTTCCCTGAGTCTTTTGATGAGATAATGGTATTATTAAGGGACCTTTTTTCTATATCTAAACAAAGACTTGGGCATCCATAAAGCTCATTCATTTTTCCCTAGGAAAACTAGTTTGTCTATTAAATTATCTCATCCCACTATATCTGACAGAGTTCAGCAGAATAAAAAGCTTGAAACCAGACCCATATTACAGAGATTTGCCTTAAAACTTCATCTTGACAAATCTTGCCTAATTTAATCACATGCCTAATCTGCAGGCAAATCAGTGTAACATCCTAGATGCTTCTACTGTCTCCCTGTTTCACACTCTTGTTTTCAAGGAATGAACTATCTAGCCTTGCAAACTTTCTGGGCTTAAACAGTATGATTTGTGGTTTCTGGGACCTCATCTTTGAATATATAATGTAGGACTTCTATAACAAATAATTTTCAAGTCAATTTCAGATAGTAGAGATGGAGAAAAGAACATCAAGGGAAAAAAAAAGAGAGAGAAAATTACAGAAATATAAAGAAGATGTAAGCAGCATTAGTTTTTCATACTTTGGTGTTAGAAAATAAGCTCCCAGGCCAAAATCGAATAGCTTTTTAGAAAATATAACAAAGTCAAAGAATTAAGGGTAAAAACCTCTTGAGTTTGATTTCTAATGCAAGCATAACAGACAAACTGTCTTCATCTGTTATTTCCTTCTTGCCAAATGCTGAAACACCACAGTGGACCAGTGCCTGAACGACTCCAAGACCACCACGGTTGCATCTAAGCCTGAATTTTTCTTCTTTGCTGAAGAAAACCATACCTGTTTCAAAATTCTAAGCCTGACATTTCTATGTAAGCTAAGGCTTCCCTCATTCATGAAAAGAAACCACATTAGAAAGTCAGATCCAGAAATGCTGCAGGCTTTCAAAATGTTGAAACAGCATCCAAGCTCTGAGGAGTGCAAACAATTAATCAAATGTCCACAGTGGCTCATCATGCCCACTAGGACCTAGATATTCTTTAAAAACAGAGCTGTGGCTCTTTCACCTAACTAAGAACAATTAAATTCTAGTAAAAGGCTTTAAAAAACAAGTATCTGGCACTCATCTGGCTTTAATACATTCATTAAATTTTTCAGAGTTCTCTGCTGCTCAGGTAACTTTATATATGTTCCATACGCTGCAAGTTTAAGGAAAGGCACCACAAATACTGCCTCTCCCAGTATTCAACATCTTCCTCAAACCTCTACAAGCCAAACATTGAGGCATGCTGAAAAGGCATTTAAATTGTGCTAGCCCACTTGCCACATGTACTGAAAGAACCCTCTGCAGTGTATGTAACGTCAACATTTACCTCCAAGTCATGCACAGTTGCAATTTATATACTCAAAAGGATAGGCAGATTTCCTAACAACAGTTGTTTGTTATGTCTGATGCTATTGAGGGAAAGAATCTTCTGTTGCTCAGCTTTGGATTAAAAAATACAAAAATCCTCAAAGGAAAACAGCTACATTATATTTGATTTATTGAAGTTTCAGTGACAAGATTGCCAAGTTCCTTTCAAATAGAAGTACACAAATCTAGTGAGGTAGTAAGCATGAACCACGCCTATTCTCTGAAGGTAACAGAGATCACACACAGCTGCTCCTTTCACAATATTTGGGGTTTGTCATGCTATGCAAATTGTTGTGTAAAAATTTCCATTTTACAACAATAAACTCATGCTTTCAATAACCCTAATCATATCCCATGCCCTTTACAAAAAAGAGAAAAGAACTGAAGAAACTTTGCCACTTCTCTTTAGAAAGCTTTATGACAAGTGGCAACTTGTTAAAACAGTCTTTACAAGGAACCTATTTTAGATCTTATATACCATCCCTGCTCCCCAAAAAAATATGAAGGGAAGATTCCACTGGGGGGTGGGGGGAGGGAAAGTATGGGAATAGCCATGAAAAGTGCTCTGGTGATGTGTGTTCTAGGAGATTTGGTTTATACCCCTGTTTTTGCAAATTCAGATGCCTTAAGGCTAGTCTCATAACACAGAAAATCTCAATTTTAAGACATCATTGCCAGGCATTAGGTACTATCTTTGCCTTATAAATACAGAAGCCAAGATCCAGATATGATTCTGATTTCTTGGGCCATTTATTTTTCAGAAAGATAGAAATTAAATTAGTTGGAAAAAAACTAATGAGCAAACTTTACACGATAACATTGGAAAATCTTTTTGCTGTTGTGAGTTCCTAGGCATGTGGTTCTCACTACTAAATCTGCCATGTTCTTCTGCTTTCTTCCCTGACATTGTAATCCTGATATATGGAATATTTTACAGACTTCAATTTCCTGACAGGCATGCAGAATTCTCTGCACTATCTAGATAGGTCAAAGTAAATTATTACAGGATGAAAAATATCATTTTGACACTGTTCCACTATGAGAGGAACAAGGGTTTCTGCTCTTATCTTCTCATGGGTTTACTAAAGCCACAATCATACCTATTCCTTGTATTTGGCTTACATGTATTTCAAAATGAAAGCTTGAAATATGCTTCCTTTTCCTTTCATAATAGCAATCTTTAACTACTATGACTAAACCCTAACTACAGCTGCAAGTAGTATTTTACAGATGCAATTTCTTCACAGAAAAGCTGAGTTATACAGCAAATTAAAACCATGTCTTTTTAACTCTCAGTGAATATAGCTGTATAATAAAAAGGCTACAGAAGACATTGGGTTTCTATTGCCAGTTTTGCCACTTGAAGACTTTAGTTCTGTGTCTCTGTATGTCGTATAAACTTTGCCTGCAGCACCTGTAGTAAGCTATAGACAAACTATCGTCAACATGTAGTACTCAAAAATGACAGCACAAAAGAAAAAAAGGAAGTTTTGAGTTTTTCAGACTAGGTCTCAGTTTCTGACTTGTTCTACTTCTGGCTATTTCAACTTCAGTCCTAGCAATACTACAAGTATTGCTCATTTTCTAATACTTCAGCTACTGTCACCTCCACCAAGTAGTACATGATTTGTGAATTTTTACACTCTTCCACATCTAATAGGGCATCAGAAATATAATTTTTGAAATAAACCAAATAGCTTCAGTACAGAAGACTGATCCATAATCGTCCAAAAGGATTTAAATATGTGATTTTCAACTCCTAGGACACTGGCCAAATTCCAAACTACTTGAGAAAGAGACGGAAGGAGTGGGCAGATCCAGAAAACAAATGGAAGCATTTCTCAGTTAAGGAGACTAGTCTAGTCTAGTATTTCAACATGAAAAGTATATTGTAACATCACCAGTATTTCTTCTCATTACTATTCTTTCTTTGCCCTTCTATTTAAACAATATAGGTCTCAATTGCTAATTATATATTCCACTATTCAATTACATTAGCTCTTTCTTCATGACTTCCATTTTTTCTAGCAGTACCAGGGCATAAGGCAAGGAAGTAAACCCCTAATTTTGGGACAGTGAATCTCTCTATTTAGATCTGAGCAAGCCTCCTTTAGAAGAAAAATGAGAGTACCCCAAACTTCTACTCTGCTGTTCTGTATGAAATAAAACAACTCTGCCAATGACTGACAGAACATCTCCCTAATCAAGCTCCATGCTGATGTTAACTTCCCCCAGCACTTGATGTCTCAGTGGCTCAGGTTTCTGAGGTAGCTTTCTTTTTTTTAGTTATGTTCTTGAAATGCCATATTGAGTTAGAGAAATACAATGTTAAGAAACTTGTCGATAAGAGAGCAGCAAAACTTGCTTGTCTCTTTACAAATGTGAAAATCCTTAAGTGAAGTGAGGGGGAACTACTGTGTAATATTTTAGAGCACAAAACCACCAAAACTCTTAGTGCAATTAGGAAATGTAGCTTTTGGAATTCATGTCTAAACATCTGATGGAAGTCTGCCCAGACAGGGAAAAAGGAATGAAAGAGACCAGCTCTTAGTAATTTTATTTATAAATTCTACTTAGCCCTCAGAAGGAGGAAAATGATTAATTTTATTTTTTCATGCTAAATTTTGCTGTTGGAGTTAATTCTTCATAAGTAATCTATTGTATATAGTTTTAAATTTTTAAAAGCTTACTTTGAGGAAGCCAAATCATGATAATTACATCACCATGGTGAAAAGTTTTACAGCCATAGAAGAAACATGAAGGCAGCTGGTTACCCTGAAGATGCTGCTTTGAATAAAAGTATTTCTGCACATAAATGTAGCATAAAATAAGACATAAGTGCACTTGAACTAAACAGTCATGTAAACAGCAATTGCTTACCATTTGAAAACAAGTCTACACACAAAAATGAATATAATGTTTTCCCTTTTGTGATAGGGAACAGTTAATCACAGATTACAGGACAAATAGGGGTAACAGAGAGCATCCATTTATAACAGAGGTTGATTTTGGATCCAAGCTTGTTTTATCTGGCATATCAGCAATACTACAGGAAACCACACTCAGATTAGAATGCATAAGGTTGAAAGATTCACAACGTTATCAGATTTCCCATGCAGTATGCTGTTGCTCTGGGAAGCGTTCTAAGACTGGTAACAAAAGCCAGATGCAAATCTAGGCCATTATTTTTTATCCTTTATTTAAATTTAAAACTTCCTATTTATGTTGTTCAAATATCCAGTTTACAAGAGTTTGTTATCAAAGGCAAAAAACAGAGGCTGTGACCTGATTTAGAAGGCCACTAAACTTCTGCATCCTTCATGCATCACTTGTCCTTCTGGGGCCTGACTCTGCAAACACTAAACATTCCTCTGAAACAATAACTGGATAATTTTCAAAAATCCCATACTGAGCATGTAGAACAAGAACACTGAAAGTGTACCACTCTTAAATAAAGGACAGTATCTCTATTTACACAACTTTTTCTAGGGCCTGCTTCACCATTCTCTCCACACCACTGAGAATCACCTTAACACAAATACCAGATTTCAAAACCACATATTCACCATGTTGCTGTTTTTCTAGTCAGCTGATACATGTGGGGCTAATCATCCATATTCACCAGGACTGAAGTAACAGAATATGTGTGAAATATATATATGTGTGTGTATATATATCTGTGCATCATGGCATGCATTGCTTAAAAAGCATCAGCCAGAAGAGTTTGCGGGAACATTGTGCTTGAATACTCCTATCTGGGAAGGAAACCTGACCCCAGATTCTCTCTAGCAGATTAATTACAGAGTTTAAGGAAAACAACAATCCCTCATCACACATTTCAAATAACTGAATGCACCAATATCCTGACAAGAGAGCCTCTTGCTTTGCAGCAACATATTTCCAAGAGAAGAACCACTTCTGTTTCCAGGCCTATTAAAACAATCCTCTTGAGCCTTTTTTATTATGAGACTGAAGACTGATGCACAAACAAATTATTCAAGGTTTGTGCACCTCATCTTTCCCTTTCAGGTCTTGAACCAAGTAAGCTGCCAAATCCAAGGATAAGTTTGTGGGTGGGTAGAGGACATGAACCTGCTATATTTAATAGTATTACTGGAATACTAAAATGAATTCAGTATTCCATTATACATCCACTGTATAAAAGCACAATGTACTTATCTAAATAGCAGTTTACAGATCTCATTTATATATGTGGAAAGAACAGCCTAGCTCACCTTCCAAATACACATCTATTCTAGACAGATACAAAAATTTCAGCTGAATGGAAGTTATGCAAAATATTCAACAGGAAAGGGGATGAAGAATAACAATAATATTGGAAAGGGCTTCTTCCAAGGGTGGGAAATATGATCTGTCTCAAGTCAAGGATGTTCTTAAGAACACTATTTTAAAGAGCAAAGTGCCTCAGAATAGCTACAATCTCCTTACTTGTTTCTCTTTACAGTCTCTATTGCCACAGCTAGGTGACGTCTAAGGGCCATCTGTTGGCTTTAAACCACATGCTCCTTACCTCAGTCCTACAACCATAGTCTAGTATCAAAAACACAGATTTACCCAAAATTGTTGCCAAATTCTGAAAGCCCTAGATAATTAATTTGGTTGGAATTTTAATGTATCTTGGCAATATACAGTAATTCTAACCATTATATATGTTGCATCTTAGCCAGAGCAACATACACTGTGATGAAGCTCAAGTTCTCTGATGTATAGTAGAGCAAACCAGGGACAAAAATTCAGTTAAGATTTTAGCAAGAGAGAATATCCATTAACTAGAGACAAAATAGGTCAAAATGTCAGGGTTTTTTTAAGAAGAAAGCTACAAAGATATTCAGGAAGTAAACAGCTCGTGTGTGCTTGCCAATTTAAAAACACATAAATGTAAAGCAAATATACTAATTCACTTTCATGCTAATTATATTTCCTAGTGGAAACTAAGGATGAGAAGTATCATACCTTAAAATCTCTTTAGGTCCAGTAACATTAAATACACCTTAAAATCTAATAAGGTGTCAGATACAATTAGCTCTGCTAATAAAAATTAATCAGAATTCTTTTAGAATAAGCCTTTAAAACCTTGAGCTTACTTCTTAAGACACTTTATCCAATAAAGGCTGAATCCTTTGCTGAAGTTTCTCAGCACTGGTAAAAATTAAAAGAATTATTTGTACATAAAGAATTATATTACTGTTTGGCATTACTCCTTGTCAGGTTTTTCATGAAACATAGATACTCATAAGTGCATATGTAGGAGTGATTAATGTTTATGAAACAGAACAGTGGGATTCCAGAAGTACCATATGATGACATGTCAATATTTTGATCCTCACAGACTTAGAACAGCTGTTTCTTCAGCCCAGCTGATACAGTGAAAACATCTCAAATTCGACACAGATAAGTTTAACTCCTAACAAAAGAGACTACTATGGATCTGTATATGTAATTTTAAAGAACATACCATTTCCAGGATTAGTTTGCCTTATATTTTTGGTTTACTGTTGAGGTATTCCTGTAGAGTCAAAGGAGCTGGTAAAAAGATAGAAAAACAGCCTCATTTAAACAGGAAAAAACACTAAATGCTTCTTAATAGCTCTGTGTAGCCACTCACTCCCTAGTTTTCAACTACAGCTAATGCTTCAGTTTAACAATACATTCTGACACCCCTGGGACCCTCTGGCCCCTCTCGTTCTTCCAGACATTGTAGAAATAAATGCCTTGCACAGAAATACGTTCAGCAGAACAGTAAGACAGAACAAAATGTTATGTTCTGTGTTGTATACTTCTTCCATAATGACTTGGAGCTGATTCCTGCCACAAGGAAGCCAGTAAGAATTTCATAGTAATTTCAAATAAACTTAACTTTCCTCTAAAATGAGTAGATAGCACACAATTTTACTTAGATTATTTCAACTAACAGCGATAAAGGAAAACCAGGTAGTGATTGAGAGAAAATTGTTTCATTGGACTCTCTGTGGATTTGATTTAACAGGGAATACATAAGTTCAGTTTCACTTGCAGAAAATAATTGTAGAAGTGTCATACTGGAGATCCTACATTTTAAAACTAATTCCAGAAGTGATTTAAAGGTCTGCTATGCAGAATATAGTGGCTTTTTATTACAAAAGTTAATAATTACTTGAGTTTATTAAACTGATTGAGGAAATTAATTTCAACTCATTCTAGATTGTCTTAATAATGTTGACTCACTTTGAAACTAAATTATGTATTACAAAGATACTTAGGTCAATTAATGGATTCATTCATCAATGGATTTTCAGATAATTGGAAGTATTTATTTTCATACCTTTCACCTAAATTTCCTTTTAATTCCCAGAACTTAAAAGGACATGAGTACACTACGGGACTCAAGTAGCTTAAGAAAGTGCTCCCCTTTTATGGACCTTGTGTGAAGTCATGCACCTGAGCAGTATAAAGGCTCCTACAGGCACATTTTACCCTGTCAGGGGGTCTGTCAGGTTATCTTAGGCACACACTGCTTAGCCACTCAGCTTTTCTGGCAGGAAATTGATTGAGCCCATGCAATAGTTACTGGGAAGAAAAGTCTCTGTTGTCACAACAGCAACATCAGCACTGTTCAGCCTAGAGCAGAGAAGCTTGCCTGAAGACCTCAGAGAAACCTTCCAGGATCTGAAAGGGACCTACAGGGAAGCCAGGGATGGATTCTTCATCAGGAAGTGTGGTGACAGGACAAGGAGTAATGGGCTCAAAGAAATTTGGTTTAGACAAACTTCTTTACTGTGAAGATGGTGAAGCAATGGAACAGACTGCCCAGAGAAATTGTAGATGCACCACATCCCTGTCTGTGTTCAAATTCAGTCTGGATGGGCCATTGAGCAACATGGTCCAATGTCCCTGCCCCTGGCAGAGGCATTGGAACAAGATGATCTTAAAAGTCCCTCCCAATCCAAGTCATTTTGTGATTGTTACAACAGAGGAAAAAAGGCAGCAGTTGAAAGCCATATTATGTGTGTTACAGCAGGAGTTATTTTCACTTTGCAACATCTCATACAAACTTATATCAACTATAAATCTATTTAAGCCTTACTTTTCCTAACTTATTCAAACTGCCTGTTCAGTGACACTTTCTGTGCTGTGCTTCTTAATGTGAATAGGCATTAGTCTTTCCATGAAAATATTTACAAATATAATTAAGGAAAAGTGAAACTGAGAATTTCTTGCACGAGAAATGTGAAACAGGCTTGTTTCACAAATACACATAAGTGAGGTGGATGATTAAAGCACAGTCTACATTCAAGCCACAACACATTTCACCATTTTTTAAGCAGACTGCCTACAAATTATCCCATCTTCCACAGAGATGGTGAGATCCACGTGGAAATGGATGGTCTGCAAATGATTGTGTGTAGAACTGGAATTCTTGATCAGTCATAGCAGCTTAGATAAGGCAGAACACTTGCTACTAACTGGATCTTCAATAACCGAGTTGTAAGAAACTAGCTGAACCCTGTTTAGCTGAATGCTGCATTTTTGCATGTTAAGTGAAGAAGAGCAGAATACAACAAGAATTACAAAAAATTACTGAATAGCTTCCAATGTAACTAATGTTCACATCTATCAATTCAATTTAAGACTAATTCCAACCCAGACAGGTATACAGCTTGTCAAAATCTTTATGAATTTTTCCATAAACTGAGTTCTTTCCTTTTTCTCTGTGAAATCATAGTTTATGATACTCAGACATATTCTCAACTGCTCTTCTGAAAACTCAGGTCTCCTATTATAGCCTTTATTAATATGTCTAATACACATTCCTTGACAGTTTTTTTCTCCATATAATATAAAAAAAACCACTCTGGATCTTGCCAACACAACACATTTATCCGTGTCTTTACTAATTCTATACGTTAATATATCTACAATTGTATTCAGTTCTAACTCTACAGTTACAAGTTTACCACGGGAGGCCTTTTTAAATACGAACATCACATTTGCTGCCTTCTATTTCTTCTCTAATGAGTCTATTAATGTAACCTGTTCAACAATCAGTTGTATAATGCCATTACTTTATCAGCATTTTCACACCAAATTCTTAACAACCTTCCCTAAACCTTGAATTCAAATACCTATTTCTCCTAGAGCTGCTGAGCTGAAAACACCCCTCAGCTTTAATTTGTATCAAAGTTGATTTCACAAACATTTTCATGCTAACAACAAATTCTATACCCAGAGCTGATAACTTCATAAATCAGCTTTTCTATCCTCCTGTATCTGCTGTTTAGATCAAAACCCAAAGGATATTATCTATGTTTTCTATAATGCTAAATACAATCAGAAATTACTGTGTACCTTTCATTAGTTTGCTCATCACCACAATTTTTCTCATCAACTACTTAAAAACATGTTATCCAGCATCCTACGACCTCTGCCTTTATGGAACTTCTGTCTTAGTCCCAAAGAGCCTGGCATATAAAGACAAGGTTTCATGTCAGTAAAGGTTAATTCCTGAAGCAAAAAGCTTCATTTCTTAGCAGTAATCTCACTGAATATCTAATTATTTTTTTATTTTTCTTCTTATAGACAAGCATAAATAGTCTTGCCTCCCAAATTTTTACCCTCAAAAAGTACACTGTGTTCCTCAATGTTTTCTAAAACGAGCACCAACAAACTATATATGTTTCTGCAATCTCACATGTATCTGTAATCTGTGTTCAAATGAAAAGTCACAAATTACTAAAATAAAGCCCAGATTTTATAGCTAATGAAAAACAGAAACACTGTGCAAAAAACTATAAACACAGTTTTGCATTCTGTAATATACTAAATCAAGTACTGATCTGTCTCTTACTTGTGGCACAAATGTGATATTATTATTTTGAGTGACATTATGGGTCTTAATTGAGGTGCAGGCCAAAAGCAGACTGGCAGAACAAATAGCTACACAAAAACCTCTCTATAAGAGAAGTTTTAAATAGATCTTTTGGCACAAATATATACTGCAAGTGGAAGTAAAGTACTGTACAAACAGCCTTCAGACGTGTGAGCATCATGAAGAACCCAGACATTAGAACAAGGTGCATTCATTGATTCCTTTAGATATTATTGTCTAAGAAATACAGCAAAATTTGAAATCATGATTGCACTAACCCTGACCAAAGGATAAGGCTTATCCTCAATGAATAGAAAAATGACTCAGTCTAACAGCTTGAGTTCCACTTTATTCCTGTGAGACAGTGCCTCATTTCACCAAGAACTGACTCAAGCTCTTGATGCACATGATGATGATTGTGGTTATTGTTGCTTTCCCCATCACTTTCATATGCCACAAAAGTTCTTTCACTAATTTAACTGTGAGCTTCAGAGTCACTTTTAAATAACTCCTACCAATATGGCAGGCAGATTCAGTACTTTTTCTCCTCTAGTTAGCAAGCTATGCAGTTGATACAAGCATTTAACTATTAATTTTTCTGGCAAATGACTGTCTTACTCTCTATGTCAAAGCTCCAATGGGGCGAAGAAGCTGAAGCTGCATGCATAATCAATGATTATAGGGCATGCATGTAAAGGCTTCCCACTTACCCTGAATTTAGAAAATATTTCTCATATTTACTCCATAAGCATAACAAAAGTGACACTTACAGACCCTAATTCCACACAACACACAATCTTAATTCAATGGAACTAATTTAGAAGGCTGTATCCAGCTGTAGAAAGACATTGTGCCTAAGAGAATAACTCAGTGTGCATATTACAAACATATTTTTCAATTAAATGTGTGGGTGTTTTTCCCACGGTAAAGAAAACCTTTTTGTGTGAAGACTCAATCATCTTTAAGAAAGAATAATTAATATAAAATAATCTCCAGTCGTACCAAAATCAAAAATCAATGAGAAATATACTCTGGTTTACACCATGAACTACATGTGTGAATCCCTATATTCACAAATGGGGCGTTGCCACAATTGTCATAAAAGTTGACTAAAAAAGTGATCCACAGGGATGAAATAGTATCAAGAATAGCTTTTTTCTGGTAAAATTAACTAATTCAGCAGTGTCAATGATGGCTTAAAGTTAAACCTAAGAAATGTACTTGTGGTAGTCTGCAATCTTTTTGCTGACATGACAAAAATTTATGCATAATTCACACAGTCAAATTAGATGTGCAAGTGCACCACATCCCAATCACCAGATCTAGGATTTGCACAAACATACTTGATCCATTCCTGGTGGTTCCACACACCAAATTCAAAAGCCCTGTATTTTTTTGCCATGTTACCTTGTCCTCTTTGAAAGGCATGGATTTCTTCTTGTTCCGTAGGGCTTTGTGGCTTTCAGAGGAATCCAGACTACTCACATTATCACCATTGCAGAAGTGCTCAGAAAATACACAAAATAGATATCACTGCCACACAGTATTTTATCACACATCTTTAGAAACATAGTGATATGTAAAAATAATGCTATTTGTTCCTTCTCCCAGTCTAAAAGTCATTCAGCAACAAATGTGTAACAGTAGTTCTGCATTCCCCATGCAGGATAAATGCCAGGAAAGTTAATATAGAATACAATCCTTTACAGCAGCACTTACCCAGACACTTCTGTGGAACAGGATTACAAGCTGTTGACCAGTTAGCATAATGATAGCAATAAATTGCCACATTTAGCATCTCCCATCAAAACCTAAAGACAGCCTGATTGAAAGTGGCATCAAAAACTCTCAGGGTTCATCTGCGAAGCAGGTGTCTATGTAGAAAAACAAATTAAATCCTAAACAAATTCTTACTATCACTGGAAGTGTGCAGAGAAACAGGGGTTCTGATTTCTTTTTCTTGCACCTCTAAACTCCTGATTGCCAATCCCCAGCATTGCTGAATTTTTCTGTAGCAGTGGGAAATACATTACATCATGTTTAGAGGCATTCCTCTAATTCTTTCTAATTGACCTTGAAGAACACCCCCACCTATTGGGTTAGGTGAACAATGAGAAGATATAGTAACTTGCCATTAAAACAACTGATATACTATAAAAATAAATTTTACATAATATTTTGTTCACTTTTAGGTAATTTCTTTTTTATTACATCCTAAGTCCATGAATCATGACAGTAGTACATACACGCCAGTTGGGACAGAACAAGGCACTGTAATGGTATTTGGATAATCTACTCTGCAGGAATGTTCATTATTCTTCCTGAGCTTTCACAAGAGTTCCCTGGCATTAAGCTGCTACAGCTGCTTTACAGTCTAATGTTATTACAAGGTCTGATTCAAAGATAATGTCTGCTAGAGGAATCTGGCAGGGTGCAAGAGTCCTATGAAAATCCTATGACACTGAGGTGTAACTAATGGAGACTGAACTGCTGAAAAAAAATGTGAGGAGTAACAGTTATTTGTTTTGAGTGTTGCAAGAATCCTGAGTGATCTTTGTTATTTGTCAGTACAAAAATCACACAAATCCAAAGTTATTTTTTCTGGAAATCTTATAATTTTTCTAATAAAAATAAATCATTAAAAAGTCTAATCTCAACCTTACCCACAGCACAGAAGTGGTGCAAAATACCATTTTCTTCAGAACCTCTCTTATCTACATGTTTTGGATTGAAGAAAACGTGAAAACTGCAGAAAAACAGAAACTAGGAATTGGCTATCAACTACAGTAGCTGGTAAAAGGGAATAAATATCATGCAGTCATCAGCAAGAGCCAGCTCATAAAATAGCTTTATTGGCAAACACAAGGAATTCCCTTTCCTATTTCAAACCATGGATGGAATCAATATAAAGTTTAACAAACATAACATTTTGGTCTGTATTTTACATCTGCAAGCAAGATTTGTTCTGCATGATTGCTAGTGTGGCCTGAGTTGCTAGTGTGTGACATATGAGCTCACATATTCTAGATAGAACTCTTGGTTAGGACAAAAATATCCAGTAATTAAGGAACTATTATCTATGAAAAAAAAGTTGGTACAGAAAAGGAGATCTTTAGGTATGCTTGCTGGTTCACATTTGCATGTATTTGTGTCCACAAGGCATCACCACTACTCCTGACCTGGACTTTGGGGGTGGGGGACAGAAGAAAATCAAAACAAAAAGAAAAGAAAAGAAAAATCCTCCCTGAACCAGGAATTCATGCTGCCTCTTATTCCAAAGTACTATAATCTCAAAAAACTGTCAGTCCAAGTAGCTGGATAAGAAATTAGAACATGTGTGGGTGGATTCCTTCCTCCAGCCTGAATTAATTAAAAATGATTGTTTGCTGTATTATTTTAAAGCAGATTTTTGGAACAGGTTAAAGAACCACTGTTCTGACTTTAGCATTTCAAGCCTAATAAGAATGACTCATGTAAAAAATCTGGAGGAAAAATTAATAATAAGGAGGTTAAATATAAAGTGCTTCTTACCGTCTTATGTTCTTATTTGTTGCTTGGAGAAATTCACACATTCTTGTACAAAACCTACCTCATTCGCTTTGGCTGTGGCTATTTCTAGTTAAAGCATGTACACAAAAAACTCATGTCTCCAGTCAATCTGGGCAATTCCACCTATTTCTAAAATCTTAGGCTGGCCCTTTACTACTTCTCACATTCTAAACCTTAAACACATATTAATTCTCTCTGCTTTCACCTTCTCAGCCAGTTATTAAACTATAAGAAAGTGATATGGACAACAGCTTTGAAGTAAAAAGGTAAAAGCAATTACAACATATATTTGAGAGCAGCATTTTGGGGCTGGTTAATCTCTGAATAACTGATCAGACAGCAGTACATACTGCTAAAAGAGTTGCTAGAACTGATTATGATCTTGTACACATGCATTTAAATAAATAAATAATAAAAAAGGAAAATATATCATAATTTCCAGATCACCAAAAAATTTATCTGCCAAAACATTAAACAGCATACAGACTGCAAAAAGTGAACATACCGAATGTACTACACTGCAGTACACCTTCAGTGAACAAGGCTTGTTACCCGTTATAAAATCCTGAAGCTTGATTAAGTAAGTCCTTAAAAAAAAAAAATTACACAGAATTTTATGCATTCTATGCCAATCCTCCACAAGGAGGGCTGAAGGAGACACATTCTCCTTCATATTTTTGTAGCCAGAGTTCTGTATGTTGACTTTCAAGCGCTGCATGGATTAGATAATGGCTAAATTCTAGCTTTCTTCTTGCAGAAGATAAAGTACTTTGTGACTCTTTCTCTTAAATAGCCATTGATTTTCAGTGATCATATCTTAAAGACTTTTGCATTGTTTTTATATTTGCTGATATTGGGTAACATTCTCAAAATTTATTTAGGTGACAACAAGCTGATAAACAATCATCTAAGCCTTCTTTTCTCAGGAAAGTAGAATGCAAATTAACCTAAATCTCTTACAAGCTCTGTTCTCCAAATACAGCCAGCACAATGCTTTGAAGGTTTAAATGCCATCAGCCATGATGGAAATGCTCTTCATTACATGATTAGAGCTGGGTGGTCTTGGTGAGTTTTGAAATTGACCTTACTGCAAAGAAATCCCTATGAAGAAAGAGGAAACTTGACTTCTGCTTTTACAGATTGTCACAGACACATTTTATGAAAAATCCTTTTGCCAGGATTTTTCTCCTGAGAAGCTGAGAGGCCTCAGGAACAAAATGTAAACAATAATTATCTGCTGCTGTGGAATGCAACAGGTGGATCTGTGATTGGTCTCATGTGGTTGTTTCTAATTAATGGCCAATCGCAGTCCAGCTGTCCAGACTGTCTGAGAGTCAGGAGCTTTTGTTATCATTCCATTCCTCTTCCTTTCCTTTCAAGCCTTCAGATGAAATCCTTTCTTCTATTCTTTTAGTATAGTTTTAATATAATATAAATCATAAAATAATAAGTCAAGCCTTCTGAAACATGGAGTCAGATCCTCGTCTCTTCCCTCTTCCTGGAACCCCTGTGAACACCACCACAACAGAAGACATAAGCAAAGCATATGGGGTGCCTTTTGTCTCAGGAAGGAGAGAACCTAAGTCTACACACATTCTTCATTCTTAGGATCTGAAATACTAAACTTATGTCCTACTAGCTTTGTCTCTTGACTTTTCAGAGCATAGGGTACAATACACACAGGTTTCTATGTGGGAAGGAATCTTATAAGTCCTAGTTGCAAATACATAACACAGAGAACACAGTTTTGAACAAAACTCTCCAGAAACTTGTTTAAAAAATGTACATCTACAGAGAGACTTAAAAATATTGACCTGCCTGATACCATCCATTGCCTAACAGATGGGCACTAGTCATACCCTGCTGATGTTCACCCCTCATTTCTGCTTCGAGTGAGAAATCTCACTTTGACTTTATAAGCATCCTATATACATCACCACTTGGAGTCAACTTACACTTCCTTCCACACATGCTAAAAGCACCTGTACTCCATGAATTATCTCCACTGATGTCAGCAGCTGACATTACAGATCAAGTTACTGCGCAGTGTATGTTCCTTAGCTCGGTCCCTTCTAAATTCACACCTTTGACAGACACATAGCTTCCACTCTCTCTCATAACAGATATTGAGATTCTTTTAAAAACTGAATTCAAGATCAAAACAAATTTTATATTACCTTCTAAATTACTACTATTTTGGGTCTCTCCCATTCCACACTGAAAAGGATGAACCAAGGTTCAAGAGTCAAAGGAACATTACATAGCACTTCAGTCAGTTTACCTTAACTGCAAGTTATGCACACCTTTAAAAACACTGTTGAAGAATGCACATGCCTTTCTGGTTCTGATTCTTCCATTTTCTGAGAAATTGCACTGGTTTCAGCTTGGATAGAGTTAATTTTCTTCACAGTGGCTCACATGGGGCTGTGTTTTAGATCTGTGTGGAACACAGTGATGATAGAGAGATGGTTTTGCTAATGCTTAGCAGGCCTTGCACAGAGCCAAGGCTTTTTCTGCTTTTTGTACTGCCATGCTCATGAGGAGGCCAGAGGTGTAGAGGAAACTGGGAGGAGACACAGCTGGGACAGATGACCCCAAATAACCAGAAGGATATTCCATACCATATGACATCATGCTCAGTATATAAAGTGGGAGGAAGAAGCATGAGATGTTTGGAAGGATGGTGTTTGTCTTCCCAAGTAACTGTTATGTGTGATGAGAACCTGCTCTCCCGGGGATGGCTGAACACCTGCCTGCCCATGGGAAGCAGGGAATTAATTCCTTGTTTTCCTTTGTTTGCCTGCAGAGCTTTTACTTTACCTACTAAACTGCCTTAATATAAATTCATGAGTTTTCCAGCTTTTACTGATCTGATTTTCTCCCCAGTCCTGCTGGGACTTGAAGGAGTTGAAGGAGTGAGTAAGGGGCTGTGTGGCACTTGGTCATTGGCTGGGGTTAAACCATGACAGAAATTCTGCATAACTACTTAGTGTCCAAAAAACAAAAGAACAGATAATATGTGTAGCTAAAAAAAAAAACCCCAAAAAAATCCCATCAACAGCAACAAAAAAACTCAGCCTGAAATTAACTCCAGGTTTCTGACCACAGTAAGTCTTCTAACAATTTTAAAAGAAAAAAAAAAATTAACCACAAGAACAGAAACAAAAAAAGAAATACAGACTGTTCCCATCTTTGAGGTGCAAAATGTTCTTGAACTGTTCTGTTCTATAAAACAACATGGGAATTCATTGTGATGTCTCAAGTACTGTTTTTCAAAGCATTGCAGCTCTGTTACATAATTTTGTCCACAGACATCCAACTGGTGCTAACAATTAGTAAGCATCCAATGTTACGGTTATTACCAAATAACATTTAAGTCAAAAAACAAAAGCTGTAAATCTAAAGATACAAACCACGGGTGCAGTAACATTCTTGTACATGTTAAAAATCCCCAGGGCTTCAGTGAAGTCAGACTTTCCTAACTTTTTGCATTACAGAGGAGTTCATTACCTCTTTGTCTGTAGTGGACAACACAGTGACATCTACATAGTGCTAGCACCTCCTAGCAGCTGCAACAGATCTTAAATAGAAATTTAGAAGACAGTAAATGGCACAAAAATTTGGCAAGCCAGGACTTGAATTCAACTGTTAAGTTTAGAAGGTCCCATCACCACATTAACATTTAATTAAAAGTCCTAGGATTCTTCACGGAATTACCAGAACTCACTTTTAATATAAGTGATGCAGCAGATGAGCACCAAACACACCCTCTTCTAATTTAAAAGAGAAATAATTAACATATCCCTTCACTGCTGAGGTTAAAGGAAACCATGATAGTGCATAATCCAAAGGACATTCTCTAAAAGTGTCTCTGTATGTATGTGTGTGTGTGTGAGAGAGAGAGAATACTAAAAGAAATGCTACATCAATATTAACAAAAAAAAAAAAAAAAAAAATTAGGGGGAAAAAAACGAGAAGAAAAAATCAGCAAGAATAAAATGCATTATGTACTGTATTTTAAATGCTCTACTTTTAAAATCCCAGTCTTCAATGTTTACCAATAAGTCATCATCTAAACACAGTCTAATTCTGGATGAGTTTTTATCCACACAAACATTTGATCAACTGCCACTTATTCTCACACAGTAAAATTCATATTAAGGAGTCAGCGGCTTGAGACTTCTTCTCTTGAAATGTCAGTGAATCAAGTTTTCCAAAGTAAACCCTAAATTTTAAAAATTCCTAATTCACAATGTTCACCCTATTATGTGGCATCAGGGTCAAAGGAAAGACAGCTGTTAATCCAGAGGCTTGAATTAATTTTAATTTGACACTCCTGCAGTATCTTCTAACTGAATTCATTTCAGCAAGGCTAAAAATGTTAAGAGCACAAATGTAAGCACCAGAAGGAATACTGTGGGCTGAAGAATGGTTTTAAGGATTTCCTATGAGAGCTGAGAAACTGACTAAAGTTTATTTCTCCCACACCTGTACAACACCCTTTTTGATCTTTCCACAGAATACTAACTGAAAAAGCAAACAAAAAAAACCGCCCTTGTAGTGTCAACACACCTAAACACTGTATAATGCATGATAATGGTATATCTAAGACATTTACTACCCATGCAGGATAAAATTGATTCCGTTCCCATTCCCGTCATGGTTAGTTTTTAACTTTGAAAAGCTTTGTGACGGGCTAAGTGCATCAAATTGCCAGCTGAACTGAAAGCAGTACAGGCAGCCCACACGTGTTTCAACAGAGCCTATCAAGCTTCCCCAGTCACAGAGATGCCAGCAGACGGGCACATCCCGGCTGGAGGAGGGATGCCAGCAGCTCAGCCCGTAACGCTTGCGTGACCCTTCTGGGACGAGGTCACGTCCTCCAGCTGTCCCTCACCTGGGTGATTTCCCCCTGCGCGTCCAGCCACAGCGCTGCCCACCTGCGCTGCTCCGAACCGAGTGTGTGAGGGAGCGGGGATTGCGGCGGGAGGCGGGATGTGCCGGCCCGCAGCGCAGCCCCCGCAGCAGCCCCTCCTCGGCCCGGCCACCGAGGGACCAGCGGCGGTGCCGCCCGCCGAGTCCCCTCTCTGCAGCCTGGGTCACTTGTCACGCTCGGTCCCTGTCCCCTCGTCCCTCCCGTGCCCACAAGGACTCCCGGGCTGGCGGCGAGGTCGCCTCCCCCTCCGCGTACTCCGCGGTCCCGGCCGGCCGGGCGAGGCGCGGGCTCCCCGCTCCCCTGTACCTCTTTGCGGCGGCGGCGGCGGCGACGGCGACTGGCCTCGGCTGCCGAGCGCCGCCAGCAGCAGGAGCAGCGGCAAACTTTCCCGAGCCATGGCTGCCGGGCAGCCCACACGTCCCGCCGCGGGACGGCCAGCCGAGTGAGCCGCAGCCGCCGGGAGAGAAGAGGAGACCCCGGTGCCCCGGGCAGGGAGCGGGAGAGCAGGACACACCCCTGCCCCCCCGCACACACTCCCCTCCCCGCCCCGCCGCCGGCCCGCGGAGCAGCGAGCGGGGCCGGTGGGCAGCGAGGGCTCGGAGCGTGGCCCGGGAGCAGCCCCCGAGCCCCGAGCGTCGGTAGCGGCCCGGGGGCGCCGGGCCGGGGAAGCAGCGCGGCTCCAAGATTCAGGATCCAGGCGCCGGGCGGGCACGAGGCGAGGAAGGCGGCACGTGCCTGCCCGACGGCCGCTCCCCGGAGCCGGGAAGCGTTCTCGCCTGGGAGTGTGCTCGCCATTTAAATTAGCCTTTGTCAGTTTATCCGACAGGGGAGAAAAATACCTGCGCTGTGACGGGGGTGGGGGGGAATATAAAAAAATAGCTTTCTGAGAAGGGACTTGGGAAACAAGGTTTGCGATGGAGCCGAGCACATTTTTCCTGCCGTGCCCGGGAGTGGTATGTTAGAGCCGACCAGGTATGACAGGGAAAAAATCTATAGTAGTGCATAAAGGAAAAATTAACCTTGCACTAAAATAAAGTGTGGATTAAAAATTATTGAATAGTTCTCCTGAAAAAAGAATTGCTTTACAAAAGTCCATAAAAACCAGTTTTCGCTATGGAACGGTGAGGCTCCCAACCCATGTGTGAGCATACAGAGAAAGGACGTAATGGGCTGATAGAAAGAGTGAGCTGTGCTCAATTCATAATGTATCTGTGGCATAAAACAAAGATTGTGCTGGCAGCCCAGTTCTGACTTCAACAGTCATCTTCACAAGTCTTATACCACTGCACTTCAAATTGAGCTTCCCTTGTAACTGACATCAAGGTTAAGCAATTCTATGTATTTCCCAACATAAATACTCAGTATCTATGTGCTCATTGCTGAAGCCAACAGTGAGGATAAGTATGCAGGATTTGGTACAGTGGTACAGTGTCTGTTTGGTACATTTGGTACAGTGTCTGTTTCAGCTCTCAAGTCAGCATTTTCCATTGGTAAATTTGCCTGTCATTCCAAACCCAGCATTGGAGGAGTGCAGAATTTTGCACATAATAGACTGTTGCATCCAGCCACACAGCCAATTTGTTTCTTTCCCTGTCATCTCACTCCAAGCAGACTCATTCTTTCTCTTCTGATGGCTAAGCCTGTCACAAAGCCTCTCTTCTGGGGTTTCTCCCCAAACAGCCTAAGCTCTGCTGCTGGGCGTCCTGTTACTGGACACTCATTGCTTCCATGGCCTTTGGGAAACTACTCCTCCAGCACAGAGCACAGGACAGCAGCAAGAATTCTCTCATATAGCTCGGCCATTGGTCCCTTGTAAGTCACTGGAAAATACTCAAGTCCTTTTGCCAAAAAATGATATATGTGTGGTCTTCTGCACTCCTTACTGAGAAACCGAGGTTCAAGGTTTACCTTGATGTTTTTCATCTTGTCAGCTATTTGCTTTGTTGTGGAAGTATAGATAATCAGGGAACTGGGAGGAACAGAGAGGGAGATGGTGTTCACGGCTCTATCCACAGTTTTGTCAATCAGTGTTTCCCTACAAGCAGTAACAGTCACTACCTTCTTCTGGCTGCTTCTCCCTTTGCAATTTCCTTCATGCAAAACTTTTGACTATAAAGAATTGTGTATATGTGCAAGAGGAATAATCTAATGAATTAAGTACAACTGATAAACACTCCAACCCAAGTACATGTCAGTACCCTGGAGAATTTAGCGCCAGTTTCTTAGGGATCTGACTACATCAACATAGGTTTGACACATTTATTTGTTGAATTTGGTCAAGCATAGTGGCAGCTGCTGCATAAAAGCCATGCTAATATGAGTTGCATACTCCCCCAGCTGGAGAAATTCCTTCCAGGGCTCCAAAAGCTGCAAGTGCTGCAGTTGAGTTTCAGGTAATACTCCAGAAGCAGATTGTAGAAACTGGAAGTGAGACCTGAAGGTCTCACTCTGGTGCTTTGTGTTAAGGAATCGTCCGATCTGATGAAAATATCTCCATGACTTGTGATCTCGATGAATTTGAGATTAGGAGATTCATAGTAGGGGGGGTCCCTACTTCCCCAAATATCAATATTACACCAATATTAAATAAACACATTATTTACCCAAGATTTTATTTGAATCAGTTTTATTTTGAATCAGTTTAGCCTGCTGTTGAGCCTGTGCAGTCTTTAATGTGAGGACAGGTTGTGAGAATTCAGCCTAGTTTCAGTTTAGCAGCACTGCTGGCATACCCAGGTACCTCATCACAGAGCCAATACTGACTGACTGTGCACCAGAGATACAAACTTTTATTCCTTTGGGGACACCAAGAGGCAAGAGATGCCAGGAAGACCTGCTGACTCATTCAATGATTTTTCACATCTGAACTACAGGAAATAATTTCATATCATAAAATGCCAAGCTGTATCAAGAAGCAGCAAGAGCGGGCTGCTTCAGAAAGAGAAGCACGTTAGAAGATGAAGCAACACCACTGAGGAAAGCAGGGCAGTGTCCTCCTGCAGTCTCTGAATACAGAAGGAGCAGATCTGGGGGTAATAACAAGGACCAAACAAAATTACAGGTCTCCAGACAAGTTCATAGGCAGGAGACGGATCTGAGATCAAGTCTGCAAATCAGGGTTAGGATCAGTGAGGTGCAAAGTGATGCACAGGTGTGCCTGCAATTTAAAACAGACTGGGGCAAGGCTAGAACTTAAATGCAGCATCCACTCTTTAAATGCAGAGAGAAACCAACAAAGTTTCTCCAAGCTCTTCCTCCTACATCAAATTTGTCACCATTGCCTGACACAAGGTTACATGGCTATGCTAGGTCAGAAGTGGCCTTGAGCACAGGCAGACAAACCCATAGGAGTGAGGAGACAAGGCTGCAGAGACTGTAGCAGAGCCTGTGGCTGCACCCAGGGCCACAACAAGCTAGATAACAACTTTTTCAGCTAAAGCAGTGGCTAAAGGGGCATTAATGGTAGTCTGTACTGAGGATGGAACTGCTGGGATAAGAGGAGAATGTAAGTAAAATCAGATAAGGACTTATCTGGGAGACAATATGGCTTAATATTTTCATGACTTTGCATTAAAGAGAGGGGATTCTAAATTAATTCTGCTGATAAAATAGGATTGGGAGGACCAATGCATATTTTGTCAATTATTTGCATTTATGTATACAAATATACATTTTGAGTTTATACAATTTTTATTCTCAATGATTCAAGAATAAAAAAATCAGAAGATCCTAAATGCTATAAGATCCTGGGTCATACCAATAAGGGCTGTCAGTAGCAGTTTCTTATGAGAATGATGAATAAGGAATATAACCCCAAACTCTTGGGTGCAAGTCAGTGAGTCACAAGGCATTTTTGAGTCACCAGAATAATGCAGCTATGAAATAAGCAAGTAAAGCCTAGGATACATAAAGCCTGGCATCAGGAAAATATTTCTAATGAAGATATGAAAATTAATACTGTTGCATCCCACCTAGGATATCACAGGGAATTACGATCACGCATGTTCAAGAAGAATTTATTCAGACTTAAACAGAACAGAGGCCTCTGGGGAAGGGAGAGCTTATCTGAGACAGATTAGAAGAGTTTGATTTGTTTAACCTGGGAAAATTAGATGTGAGACATTTCTGAGTGTAACAGGGATGTTAATGGATGCAATTGTCATAAAAGGAAAAGAGCATAAGCAAGATACTGATCATTATAAGCTGGAAAATGGAAGATAGTTTCTAATCATAAGGTGTGGAAACAGCTCCTGTTAGGAGAGCAGAGGGGGAAAAATAATCAATTTAAAAGTAAACCTTGGCAGATTTATTAAAGTAATTCCATGACAAACTTGCCTGCAAAAGGCAGGAGGAATGGATTTGATAATCCGTGCGACCCTGTCCTGTGTTCTTAAGTGGACTGCAATCAAAGGATAAAGAAAATAAACATTAAAAACAAGCTTTAAAGGATAAAAGAGAAAATTCAGATACAGCACTTAGAATGAGTTGAAGTATGTGAACCACAAGAATCAAAGAATTAACCCATTTTAGTGGCAAGGTGAGAAACGGTCTGTTCTTTGGACCCAAGTCAGGAGGAACCAGGATGTCCTCATGAAATGTTTGTGATTGCCCAAAGCAGCTGTTAGGGAAGGGGCTGGCAAAAGACAAGTTAAAAGACAGGCAAGGGATAAAGAAATGAGATATGTGACTAGGAATCAATATCAAAGTAGAGACCAGAATTAAAGACCAAAGTAGACAAAGGACACATGAAGAAAAGAGCAAATCTAACACTGATAGAAAACTGTTCTTGTGAAGCCCTCTGTTGCCAGGGTCACCGAGTATTGTCAGTTTAAAAGCTGATGCAGATAGCTGCAGGTCAGAAAGCAGTCCTGTAAAATTAAGGGGGAAAGAAAGGAAAAATAATCAAAAGAACAGGGGGAGGATAGGATAGGATAGGCCTGAGCCTAGGTAATAAAGAGAGGGTAACTATAATTTGGTAAGAAAGACTCTGAAGAGAGGATGACAGCAACAGCAGTCCCTGCATTCTGAGGAAGCTAGAGGCAAGAGCAGAGTTGTTACAGTTTGATGAGCTACACATGGCATCAGGATGGAGCTCATTTCAGAATAGAGCTCATTTTGTTTCAACCCCTCCATTTTGCCTTGCTCACCACCCCTGTAATTAGTCAGATTAATTAGTATATCCAACCTACTTACTGTCATTATTTATCATTAACTCTTATGAATGCTCATCTGTTAGTACCTCTGTATTGGTACTTACACATAGGGAACAGAGAGGAGTCGTCATCTTGCATGATATTGGATTCTCTGGGCCATTTGGAAGTGCCACTTATTTCTGGTCTTGACTTCTAATAACTTTCTTTATGCCTATGCTGCTATTTTGAGTGGCTTTTGTTTCAATTTTGATCCTGTGAAAATAGAAGAGCAATGTCACTGACGTTGTGTTAGCTTATGTTTAGCTAAAAATATGAAGCAGAAAACAAATAGAATTTCTCAGCCCATTATTATTTTTTACCACCAAAGTCTGTATGTACTCTCCATAAATAATATACCTGATGCAAAGCCTATTGTGGCTCTATTTTCAGAGAATCAGATAGCTGCCAAAAAAGACTTACTGATTTTAATAGCTACTCATTACAAACAAACTAGAACTTACTCTGAAATGACACATAATTGTTTCAGTTTTAGAATGCATTTTAAAATACTTTCTACCATTCATTTATTTAGAAGGTCTGTTGTATATGAGAAACTGTCAAAATTGTTAGATCCAATTAATAAGAAAAGTTAACATTTACTAATTTTGCCCTGAAGTATAACTTTGCCTCTCATGGAATGGAAATGAAAATTATTTGGCTGAATCACACTAAAACCCACAGTGTGGGTTTTATGTTTTCCTGCCAGCCATTAATGAATCGTAAAAAATAAAAATTAAAAAATAATAATAAAGCAGGAGATTGAACCAATTCTGTAGAATTAGATTGACTTGCCTTCCTAAAAATGGATATTACTGCAAAACATGCAGATAGGGAGAGAAACAGATGGGAGATATCTGACAAATAAAATTTCCAGATACTGCCCCATCTGTTTCCTTCTACACAGTTCAGCTATAAGCTTTTTAGCATTATAGGGTTGCTTAGGTGATATTCCTCTTTACAATGACATCACACCCAGAGACTAGCAAAAGCAGGTTGGTACAGTAATCTGAGAACAAGGATCAGTTCACTTCGTGATTACCATTTTATATCCTCAAACATACAGGCATTACATTTCCTTCTTTCATAGTGGAAAGATTCTATCTCCCAAAAAATGTTTGGTAAACTCTTTGGCTTGTTTTTGAAATTGTTTTGCTGTTCCTGTTGATCTCCCATAGATTTGAAGACCACATTACTTTATCTGGTAAAATCTAAATTTTTTTGCCTCTCTGCTTAGGCTTTATTATGTTTTCTTAATTTCCTGATGCTTTGCTAAACAAAGTTTATCATTCCTCTCTGAGACTGATGCCCTAATTTATGAAAGAAAAATGTGTCCTCAATGTTGCTACATTTTACAAGATCAGAAAGCATCATGACCTTAAAGAGATAATCATACAGGACTATCCAAAAGTCAACACAATCCCCCACACCTCCCATACACCTGGGTGGGCCTCGAGACATCTGAAATTATGAGTATGGAGTGTTAGAATCAATGTAATCAGCTGCAGGGTTATAACTTGCCCACATGATTGCATCTTACTGAGCTGGCCATAACGTGGTTTGATGAGTAAAAATCTTTGGTTTATTTCTAGATCAAGGCCTTTGGAACTCTGTATTGTAGTGTAATTGAAGCTGATTGTGGCTGTGTCTTAGAATAGAGAAGCTCATGACTAACTAGAGAGGAAATTATCAGAAAAGAAAGGAAGGAAAAGGAAGGCAGGAAGAAGGAAGGCAGGAACTCAGGAAGGAAGGAAGGAAACATGTGATCTCTTGGACTACTGTTGAGTTTTTCTCAGCTGATTTACTCCAAAATAGAAAGGGCCAAGCAAGAGATCTTCATTAAAGACTTCTTCCATGCAGCTGCTCTGCAAAGTGACAGATGGTTAGTGTATTCTTCCTTATTTTGATAAAAGTCAATTGGTACGCTTTGTTCATTAGGAAAACCTGGAGAATTTTGTAAAGGAGCAGTGAAGGTCACGCTTTTGTCAAATTACATGTTTGTATACATGATCAAAACTGAACTTCTTAATTTAATCTCTAGCATAATTTTTCAATCAATAAAGAAGCCTCCAGATCTCATCTGCATCCTTAAAACTGGGTTCTTAGAAGTAGTTGCAGAGTAGATTTTTATGACTCACTTGAGTTTAGGTTTTCTGAATGAGAAAAAAATGAAAATCTAGAAACTGGAAATATATAAAAGGAAGAATTTTGAATGCAATATCCTCTTTGAGAGAAGAGTATATCATGTGCTATTTAGCAAATGCCCCTGAGTACATCTAAAAAATATCTGTCTAAGGGTCAACTTCTGCACTGATAGAATACATTCCCTTTAACAATCTTAAAGTATAAAATTAAGGGATGTTTCTAATGTGCATGTACATCCTCAGAGAGGAATTGTGGCTTGGCGCCATCAGGAAGTTGCTTATTCTATGAAATCATATTTTTGAAAAAAAAAATTAAATGGCCCCAGATTAGACAATCATATTGCATTTAAATAAATATCCAGCTGCACACTCTTTATTGATAGGCTCAGTGTATTACTGTTGGCTGGACAACTATTTTAGTCAAATAAAACTAGTCTGTGCCATGAACTCTATAAGCTTTCATTCATGGTATACCTGCCCATCAGTTTGCCTGCAGGACTATGTACACAATACAAATGCTACTCCTGTTCCAGGCATCCAAAATAATACCACTTCTGCACAGAACCAATGAAACATAGGAAGAAAGAGGCACATGGAAAGTAACTGCTAATGAAATAGTTGATCTTGTTCTATATTTAGAGACAAGAAACAGAATATTTTTCAGATACCTCTCATTAAGCTTTAGCTTGACAGCTTGACTACAATAGACAAGATACATTCCTAGATTCATTTTATATGAGGCTGGTAACCTGGTGGTTAGAAGAACAGAAGGCTCCTCTCCTCGGTCTGATGTTGTAGACTTTTGGAACTTGCTCTGAAATCTCCTTCTTCATTACAGAAATAACAAAACAAATGTGGTTTTCACTTGACCTAGACAATAGGATTCTGCATATTTTACATGAGAAATGGTTTTTTTTGTTGTTGTCTTTTCAGGTTATCAGGTTATCAGGTTATGTTGAGACAGCGTTACTTGATTTCTCTGCCATGTACAGTTGGTTTGCAGAGAGTTCATTGTTCATTTGTTTCACTTTTAGGCACTGTCTGTATTGTTTACAAACAGGAAGGAATGCTTTGACATCTATGAGAGAAACACAATTGAGGTACTTTTTACTATTCTTTGCTGTTATTTTTTGTTGGATGTAACATACCTTCCTTTGGTAAGACTTTTGACATCATCTCCTGCAGGGAACTCTCTGGGAACCTGAAGACACATGGGCTGGATGAACCAACTGTTAGATGGGCTGAGAATCAGCTGGACTGCCAGGCTCAAAATGCCATCATTGATGGCTTGGCAACCAAATGGTATCCAGTAGCAAAATGAACTAAAGGACCTCTGAAAATCTCATCCAGCCAGCATTTCTGCCTGTGACATGTGTATAGCATGTTTGCTGTTGCTCCAAGAATATGATTCACTCCTTCCCAAATTGTGAGTGATGTTATAAGAAAATCAGTAGATTCTCATAAATTGAAAGAGGTAGAAAAAAATACTTTCCCTTGGCATATTTTAGGTAATGTGTTGCAAGCCATTGCCTTTATAGCTAGTTTTCAAACTTGTATTTTACCTCTTCTTTTCCAATTATTGCAGTTATAAGATACTTGTTTTTACAAATGGAAATGAGGTATTTGGCATAAACTGTTTGCTGTGTTTGGAATATTGAATTCAATGAAGTCTTAAAATACATATGAAATTAATATTAAAACCATGCATTATGCTTTAATAATATTAAGTATAACATTAAAATAACAATATTGGATGTATTATATAAATATGCTTCTAAAAGTTGGTATATATGGTTTTAATTTTCTGCTGGTATGCATATATATATACACATACTCACTTGCTGGATATTAAAGACTACTTTTTAATGAAAGGCATCCATTAAGCTATGTAAATTAATTATCTTTATATCTCATAAACACTCCCCATACTATGATATTTTTTGTAATACCATTGTTTTAAACCTGCCTAAGTGAAATTTGGAAAAAACCTTGAAGTTGTTTAAAAACTACTTGTAATTTCAGTCATTCAGTAATGGCAGTAGTCTCCTAGCTCCATTTTTTGATTTTATTCTACTATAAGTTTAAGAAAATCTCACTAGGGACTTATCAAGGTTAATCTATTGTTTATGAAAAATACTTAAAGTCTCCCAGTTCAGAGTATTAAATATATATAAACAAGAAAAACAATTGAATATGTTAAAACATAAATTAAATTCTACCTCAAATCTACAAGAGGAGATTACTGTTCCCTTACTGCTATGGCAGTGGCTACTGTAGTAATGTTTAGGATGTCCTGTAGGATAGGCATAAATAGAAAATATGCTTACATAGAGAACTCTGACAAGTTAGTTCAGTTTCCTAGTCTCTGAGTTAACATAAAATGGATTCATACTCTAAAATGAACTAAATCAGTTAATTTCCATGACAGCTGGGAATTACCAGCATGAATTCTCCCCCATCCTAGGAGTCTGTCTGCCTGGACTCAGGACCAACTGTGATACATTAAGGACTTTGAGGAGATATAGGAGAAGCTGCTTTGGGGAGCTTTCCCCTTATTCTCCAGACCAGGACATTAGCTCAGGCTCTCATCCTGGTTCTGTGCCTGAGTCATGCTGCAAGTATGATTGTTCATGCCTCCCTTATTCTCCCTTATTTATGCCTCCAATCCACACACTTGACTTTGTGACCTGGTCCCTGACCAGGAGCACTGAGCACTGTAGTCTGGACTAGCAATCACTGGGCCATGTCCAACCATTGTTCCAGTCACCAGACCTGATCTGCTTTCCTCATTCAGGTACTTGGCTCTTTTCATCAGGGCTGCTGCTTTCCCTGCCTTGGTGTTTCCTCAGCTTTGGGTTTTCCTCTGCTTGAAGAGCAGCCCCCCTCATGTTGTTCCCAAACACTGACAGGAGTTTATAGGGATTCCAGTGCTGCATGCAGCAGGAAAGTGACCTGAGTAGGCTCAGCCCACTATGGCTCTCCAGGGATGTCCCAGGAAGACTTGTACCACCAAGTCAGGGGTTCAGAGCAGGTTGTAGCCCCCTTCCATGGGTGGAAGGCCCACGTTGCTGAGGTGCGGGCACGATGAGTCGGTCCTTGAATCACAGTGCTCCCTCTTGCCACTGTGTCCTGCTGGAATGGATGTAGCTCCTTGTCCCAAAGGACCTGAATCATGAACAATATACATACAACCCCCTTTACATTACTGGGCATAGAGGGCATTTTCCACCATGATGATTGAAGGCAATGCAATAAAAAATACAGCTTTAATGAGAGACAGCCTTGACCTGGGAGACTTTATAAACAAAGAAGGGTAAGATCAGCAGGGTTAAGATAAGCAGGGGTAGGAGAAAGAGAAGGGAAAAAAAGCTGAATTTTGGCAAACCAGATTAACAGCTGAGATTTTTGAAATATTTTAAAATAAATGTGTTTGCTACTATAGTAGTTTATTCCAAAATATATTGTATGTGTTTGCCAAATGCTATCAATATCCAGGGCTGTACTCATCTAGCGCAGCCTATCCTTAGCTTTAACTCTCAGTAAGAGCTCTTCAGGCAGCCTAAACATTACTCAAACTATCATATTCTACTCAAAGTATCAATATTCTTTGTTTTTTGTCTATGAAGGTCCACTTCCTGGAGGCAACTGATTTCCTGTGAATATCAGCTTCCTTTTAAAACAAAATGACAATTTACAGGCATATTAATTGCAGAGGGAAACTTGATCTAACTGCTTGGTTTGAAAGAATAAAGAAAAATTAAATAAAATAATAAGTTTAAACATTCTTATAAATTTGAGATTGGTTGGTAAATGCTGGGTGTTTATAATTTTCAGTACCAAGCTGAGCCTTTTTTTGAATAAAAATATATTTGGGTTAGTTGCCTGAATTTTTGCTAAAACAGATGAAAGCCAATCAAAAGGAAATTAGCACTGTCAACCATTGAGGAAATGGGTCTTTATATCCCTGTGCTACATGTAAACCTGATTCTGAAAAACAAATTCTTTTGGCAGGATTAGCATGAACAACATTGAAGATTGTAATCAGAATGAATAAAATAATGATTTTTTTTTCTCTTACCTCATAAATGAAAAAGAAAAAAATGTGATTTAGAAAGTACATTTATGGAAGTTTAGTCTTCTGAGTAGCAAGCAAGGATTACTTTGGCAAGCTGTGTAGGCATTTATATCTGAAAAGCAAACGGAATTTAATTATTTTGACAAATCACTGTGGTTTTCAAGATTCATCACTCATGAAGAAAAATTAATATGCTTAATAAGTGATCATTCTTGTTCCAGCTTAGCAATTCCAAACTTTTAAATGCTCTTTTCTTAATTCTAGTTAGCATATTAAGCATGGAATTAAATTTAAATGTTTTAATTATATCATTTGAACTATAGAGGTTTATGTAGGAAATGTTTTGCAGTACTGGTCCAAGGAAAAACTGCTTCATCTCTACTACCAAGTATTATTCTGCACAGTCTCAGCTGTGTTTCCAAGCAACACGAATTCCCTCATCTTTTTGATGCATTTCACCTCAGTTTCTGTCACACTGAGCTCCTACCTCACCTTCCACTCTGGCACAGTCTGCTGTTGGTACTTCCCAAAAGTTCCTGACTGAGTGCTGGTGTACTTCATAACTAGATTGTGGCATTTGAACAGCAGCAACACATAGATCCATACCTACATTTACAGTGCTCTCCTGGATCTGTTCCAATGGCTGCCCTAACAAGAATATTTTTGGGACATCACAGCTTCAATCATATCCATACTTTGAATTTCTGGGGCATCTCTGAATATCATACCTCATGTGACTTCACAGTCGTGGCTGAGAGGAACTCAAGCATTAATGTTTACTGATAGTACAGTTTCATCCTCCAGATTCTGAGATGATCCACAGTAAGCTATCGCTTTCAATATAGGGAAGTCCCCCTTCCAGGACCTAACACTAGGTGTGGATATTTCTGCTCCATTGAAACCTAAGATAACATTATCAGGTTCCAGAGGGAAAAATGCCCAGCTGTTCTCGGCTTTAAGCAGATACACATTCCTTCCAACATCCGTGGAAAAAAAATCCCTGACTTATATAAGGAATTGAAAGAAGAGACAGCTGCTCACAATACTTGAGTTTCTCTCAGTCACATCTTATCAGCATTAGACACATCAGCCATGTTTATGATGCCCAATATTTTTGAAATGCCAAACAGACTACCTTGCTGTATCGATACTCATTGCATGAGAGTTCCTACCTCCATTGCCAGCATTGATACATGTTTGCCATTGCTGAATGTTTACAGTGTTGTGTCCACCAGGGCTGCATGTAATACTGGTTTGATGATATGTGCCCTTTACAACCTAGATGAAGCAAGTGAGGAATCTCACTCACATAATTGCAGTAAGAATTATCATTTCCTAGACTTTGCCCACCTCATGCTGTGTTAAGAGACTTGTGGATCTTGTTCCATGAGAAAAATATTATCTATTGTAGCATCTGCTGCTACACCGATTCCACTCGTCCTGATTTATTCTGATTTGTACTGATGGAAAGAGTCCTCCTCTTTATATCTTTCTCCTTGGTCCGTTCAGCCTGGAGAAGAGGAGACTGAAAGGAGACCTTATTGCAGTTACAACTTCCTGCTGTGGGGAAGAGGAGGGACAGACACTGATCTCTTCCCTGTGGTGCCCAGTGACAGGTCTAGAGGGAATGGCCTGAAGTTGTGTCAGGAGAGGTTTAGGTTGGATATTTGGAAAAGGTTCTTCACCCAGAGGGTGTTTGGGCACTGGAAAAGGGTCCCCAAGGAAGTGGTCACAGTACTAAGCTTGAAAGAGTTCAAGAAGTGTTTGGACAATGCTCTCAGGCACATGGTGTGACTCCTGGGGTGTCCTGTGTGGGACCAGGAGTTGGGCTGGATAATCCTGATGGGTCCCTTTTAACTTGGCATGTTTTGTGGTGCAGTGATTCAGTGACTCAGGGGCTCCTATCCTTCCTCCTGTTCTTTATAATTTCTTTATTTCTCCTCCTTATTACAGGCAGAAAATTGGCTTGACTGGCTAGAGTAGGGAAAGAACATTTCTTGAATCCTAAATGGTAACTTTCTCCTTTACTCTCACTTGTAAAACAAGTTTCACAGCACCAAGCCCAAAGCCCCTCTCCCATCCGTATGCAGCATCCTGCTGCTGTGTGTGCCCAGTCCTTTTAAAGAAGCCCAGGTCCTGTGAGAGCTGAATGAAAAACGTCATTTTGTTCAGTGCATAACATAAGGCATGGTGGGTGGCTGCCCACACATGCAACAAGTACAAAAATCTGTCTGCAGGCTGCTTCCCACACATTTCCCAATCTTCCCTTGCTCCCCTGATACCATCCTGAACCTGGAGCCTAGAGTCAGGACATAGTACTCCACCTTTTATTCTTTTATCATCTTCTTTGAGGTCTCTATTTCTAGACTAAAACCTGCTAGAATGTGCATAAATCTGTGGAAGACCTCTCTTGTTGCAGGGAGTGCAAGGAGAAAGGAGAGACAGAGAGATGAGCTTTGAGGCATCAGTGCATCAAGAACAGGTTCATGTTCTCTTCCCCGTTCAAATGTTTTGTTTTGTAGTACCTCTCTACATAAGCACTGAACAGATTTTTTTCAGTAAACTTGTTTCCTGAGAAGAACCAGCCACTTTCCATACCAGTCTAGTCATGTGCAAAAAGATACAGCAACTCAGGATGCAGCAGTGGTGCCTCACTGTCTCGCAGTGGTGCCTCACTGTCTCTCTCATTGATGGACTGGGAACATTTACCTGCCTGAAAGTTCAATTTCAGGCTGATGGCACTTGTCTTTAATGGGTATTAGCAGAGCAACAATGCTGGAAACAGGATTTCTGGCTGTCTATTTGACAGGGAGTTACTTCTGGTGACTGAAGGCCTGAGGAATTCAGTCCCTTGCTCTTCTACACTTTCTTTTGACTGCTTTCTGGGATGGTCTGACACTCTTACACAATATGCTGAGAAAGTCTCCTATTTGACAAAGAAAGAAAGGGGTTGAAGAAGTACAGATTTCCAAGACAGAAGACAGCTCCATTGAGGACTGTGGAAAAAGGACAGAAACAGGGGGCTGGCTGTGTGGGGGTGGGCTGCTCCTAAACAGGGAGTTCAGATTTCTGTGCGGATCAACAATAGGTGTCTGCTAGCCCAGACCATGCTTGTGGACTGGTATTTTAAGCAAAAATCAGGAATGAGTTTTTTTTCTACTCAGGGATCAGAATAGTGTTCTACATTAGGCTGTGTAGAGTTGATGCCTGAAGTTTTAGGTTTCATGTATTTCAGATTCTGTACTGCCTTAGTGTGTGACTCTGAACTTCATATAAAGTGTTAGCAAGTTCTCTTCAGTTTAATTAGACAATGAAATCCTTTTCCACTCAAGAGCCAAGGCCACTGTTACAGCTCCATGCCCAAAAAGGGTAAACAACAGCAAATTGAGGAGAGCAAAGCAGGAGGATGGGACTTCATTACCTGAAGCTGTAATTGGACAATTAACCCCGATATGCAAATGGACCAAAACTTATAAAGGTGTAAAAACTCGTGACTGGTCGTCCATCTTGGGTAGAGCCACAGCTGGGCTCTTTTACTGCCCAGGGTGTATCCTTTGAAGGCCTTTTAATAAATCCCTACTTTATTCCTTTACCTCTCTCTAGCCTCGGTTCCACAGTAGCCTCTTTAGGCATCAGTCAGCTCATAAAACTTTTTCAGGAAAAAGAAAACCAGCTCATTTTGTGAAATAATAAAATCTCAGTGGGAAAACAATGAGCAGTCACAAACCATTTATATATAGGAATTTTACTTTTCAACTAAATTTCATATTGTTTTCATGTGTTGAATGAACTGAATCATTCTAGGATGTGTTTACTACGATCCAGTTTTCTTTAGATATAGTACTGTAAAGGGAATAATGATCCTTCTTTAAAAAGAACAGTTCCTAGCCCTTTTCTTTGTAAGGAAAGGATTTAAAAAATGTGTAAGTGTACTTACACTAGATTTAAGGAAATGAGCAACTGAACTTTACTTCTGTATCATGATACAATGAACTTTACCTTTGTGTCAAGATGCAATGTACACAACATTGTGTGAAGTTAGAAATGTCTCTGGACACATCTTATTGCTAACCCCTAGCTCTCTCTGAAGACCTTTAGCCAGGTCTGTTCATAATGAGTGCTGTAGGTCCACAAGACCTGCAAAGAGGTGAATAGTGAGAGCAGAACACACAGAGATTGATAGAGAGGGGGAAAAATTTTGGTTTACAATCTCTCTCAGAAGGCCAAAATTGACTCTAAAGCAAACAGACATTGTACAGGCTATACCAACACAACCATTTTTAGTAAAAGCAAATATTTTCCTGGTCTCTGCCTAGGAAATGAAAGCTGGGTTGTGTTTTCAGCATTCAAGACTTAGTCCTTTCACAATAAACTATCAAAAGCTGGGACTGCTTTTGACAGTTTTCTGTGAAAAAACATGATACAGATAATAGTGATAGTTACACTATTCTGTGGATGTATTACCTTAAATCAACCACAATTTACTTTAACAACTTTTTATTGCAGATTTTCTGCATATGCCAGTAGTTATTATTACAAATCTGAGAAACTGAGAGAGTCCTCCAGGCAGAACAGCCATATCAATAGGTACTTTTTGCCATTCCTCTGGCTAACATGGAACATTGTGTGAAACCCAATATTGTTTTTCAACCCTTTTCCTCTCAATTGCAGCTAACAATGTCTGGTTGGGAAAAGCGATGAAGATAAATTTTAAGGGCATCACAGAATGACAGGTGTTCATTGGTCCTTAATTTTTCTCCTTTCTCTTCTCTTCTCCTCTTCTTCTTTTTTTTGCTTGCATTTCTTATTGTTTAACTTTGCCTATCTCTATCAGCAAACACACTGTACGTGGGAGGAGCACAACACACAAATTCAGTGCTGCTCTAACTGCAGTTAGAACAGTTGGAGTTCTTGATGGTCTGGACATGCATGAGTCAGTGGGTGCCCAAGGGATGCACCCATGATGCACAGGGAATTGGCTGATGTCATTGCAAGACGTCTCTGGATAAACTTTGGTCAATCATGGCAACTGCAAGAAGTACCTGAAGACTGCAGGAAAAGCAAATGTTACTCCTGTCTTGAAGGAGAGCAAGGAGGATCCAGGGAACTACAGGCCAATCAGCCTCACCTTGATCACTGGAAAGGCAGTGGAGTAGCCAAACCTGGAAACTATTTCCAAGCACATGAACAAGGAAATCATATGGAATGGCCAGCGTGACTTCACCAAGTGAAATTCATGTTTGACTAAATTGATGCAGTTTTACAGTGAAATTTCTGGCCAAGTAGATGAGGGGAGAGCAGTGGGTACTGTCTGCCTGGACTAAGGATATCCTTGGCTGTATTAGACAAGGTATTAACCTCAGGTCTAGGGAGGTGATCCCTCTTCTTTACTCGGCACTTGTGAGGCCCATCCTGGAGAGCTGGGACTGCTTAACCCAGAGAAGAGAAGGATGAGGTGGGCTCCTGTTGATATATGTAAGTACCTGAAGGCAGGGTGCAAAGTCAATGGATCCTGGCCCTTTTCAGTGGTGCCCAGGACCAGAGGCAATGGGCACAAACTGAAACACAAAAGGTTCTGTGAATACATCAGGAAGCACTTTTTTACTCTGTGAATGGCCAAGCATTGGCACAGGTTGCCCAGGTAGATGTGGAGTCTCCATCCTTTATTCAGAAGCTGTCTGGACATGATCCTGGCCAAGTAGCCCTTAGTGATTCTGTCTGGACAGAGGGGTTGGGACCCACTGAATTACATAGGTCCATTCCAACCTCAACCATACTGTAATTCAGTGGTTCTTCTCACAATAGTAATTTAGACTAGAAACCTTAGAAGGTTAAAATCAAATTTGATCAGTGTAAGAAACAAATTACATGAGAAATTTGTCCACAATACTAGACAATACTAGAACTGGTGATAGTGGAAGTCTCTCATTCAGTCTCTCATTCTACTTTAAAGTTACCCTTAAAAAATTCATTAATACTTTTCATTAAAAATATGTACTGATAGAGGTAAAAATGAGATATTTAAAATATTATAAAATTATTTATGTTGTTCAATCATGCAATGATACGTGTGTTATGCATAATTTAGGCTGCTTTTTTTCCTAAAAATAATGAGCTAGGTTTTTTGCACACACAGCCACAAAAAAATCTTTGCCATAATCAAACCACTTTGTCAACTCTCTTTATGTTTAATGAGCTGGCTCACTTAGAATATACAGCAATATCCTTTTTTTATGGCTAGGTGTATAATATAAGGGATCTCAATAACAAAGAAAGAGCTGCAGGAGTTGGCCAAATGTGAGCTTCAGCAGAGACTCACAGACACATTGTTTTTTCCATTCTCATCTCTAACTTCTACTGCTATCCTCTCTCTACCCTGCTCAGATTCATAGTTTGCTCAGCTCTCTTCTATGAAATTGGAGTCAGCAGCTGGATTTTCTACATACCCAACCCCTTAATGAGTCTTAATTATTTCATCATCTTATGGACTGACCCTCAGAAGTGAAAAATCACGTGCTTGTGACTCAAAGGGACTTGTTCATGAGGGTCTGCAATTTGGCAAGAAGTGCTCAGTAATTCTGTGTTTAAAATATGAATGACTTCTTTATACACAATTTTAGAAGTAACAATAAATCTGTTGTATTGCTATTCCAGTGTGTTGTGACACAGCCTGTGCACCAGCTGTTCTTGTTTACAACATGAGAAAACCCTTCACCATAAAGGCTCTCGTTCAAACAGAAAGCATGCCATATATTGTGATCATGCTATAAGCATGTAATTATTATGAAAAACTATATGATCTAGATATATTATTTGATGATTATTTAGATCCAATTAGTAGAGTGAATCTTGATCTTTCTTCTTATATTTTCCATACACATCTGTACATGGAGATATCTATACAGATTTAACTTAGAAATAACATGTTTATTTTTATGCTTGCTCTACTAAACAGGTAGTAAGGTACTAATGTAGAATAAATTGGTTTGGTTTAATTGAGTTAATTTGCACCTTCTACTGTTTTCTCAAAATTGGCCTATTTTTTAATCTAAAAGACTGTGTTGACATATGCAATATGTAGAGTGCCCTTCTATTTATGTAATGCTGATAATAAGCCACAACACAATTCCTCTTAAATTCTCAGTAATGAAGTGCTGGCATGTGTCTGATTTTTCTCCACATGGTTTTAACGAAGAGCTTTTCAGTTTTACTAGTACATAATTAGAATATATGCATAAATCCCACTCTATTGCTCCAATGTAATTAAAGATCTTTCTTCAAGAAGAAAATTATAAAGCTTTTCTGAACAGAGTTGCTGAAACCTGAAATCCTTGACTAAATGCATTTTTATGCATGAATCAATCTTCTGAAATAGTTCTGAAAACAATTAATAATGGTCTGCTTAAGAGAAAGCATCTTAGTTGTTTAATGTGGGAGAGAAGTTTCTCAACATTTCCTTCTGCACAACTTTCATAACAGTGTCAAGAAAAGCAGAATGTTCAGGCATTCTGCTCATGTAGAAGATACAAAACTCCTTTGTGCTAATTAACTTTAAATAAAACTCCTTTCAGGTAAAGTTATTTACATTTTTTTATGGTTTATAGTATATACACCAGTAAAGTATAAAGCAGAAGAGACAGTCTTACTCCAGAAATAGACATTATAGAGCTATATTAAGTAATGCTAATTTGATTAAACTTTACCTCCTTTTGCCCAGGGTGCAGCAGAGGCAGCTAACAGCCATAACACTTTGCACATCTATTTCTGGGCTTCTTTTCTTGCCTGGGTTGGTTGGAGAACTTCCAGGAATTTGTCTAAGAATTTTGAGATGCCGCCTGCTGCTGAAAAAGTGTGAGTACTCGAGGCTTTGGCATCTAGCAAACTCAGTTTATAAAAGTATCTGCTAGTCTTTCCTGCTCAAAAGGTGCTTAGAGCTTTTGTCTGCAGCTGACTCCTGGTTATGGAGTGTCAAACTGCCACAGGGCTACAGCTATCAAGCGACCTTCCACACCTGTGGTGCATCGAGCAGTAACTAATGGCACGCTGTTTTGTGCAGAGGAGCTAGGGAAGAGTGCTGGAAAGCTGCTTAAAGCAGCATGGATCTGGAAGACAAGCCTGGACATGTGCCACAAGACACAGCTCCTGTCATCAGCTCGAGCAGCTAGTGGTACAGCAGAGGTCTTGGCTCAGAGCTCTGAAGGGCAGCTGGGGCCATCCACGAATCTGGGACTTCAGGCAGCACCTGGGGCCCCTCCCTGGGCCAGAGCAGGAGAAGAAGGTGTCCTTGCCTGCAGGGGTGTGTGGTGGCTCAGAACCTGCCTTGCCAACAGGAGAAGGCAAGCAGAATGAGTGATATCAGAGAATGTGAAAAAGATTAACAGGATCTTCACAATGATTCTGCAGAGACAAAGGCTCAAATCATCCACTGCACAAGAGAAGCAGAAGCTGGAATTTTCTCTAGTCTTCTTTTTATCACCAACATTACAGAAGCTTTTATTTTCTACAGAAGCTACCCTGAATATCCCTCACTGGATTTATTTCTATCAGAGCTTTAACTTTCCTAACCAGATCTCTGGCAATTTAGACAATCTCTCTGTCCAGGTCACCTTGCTTATACCTGCTGTAGGGTTTCTTTTTGTGCTTGATTTTCTCCAGGACCTTCTTGTTCATCCATTCAGGCCTCCTGGTGTTTTTTCCTGGCTTTCTCCTTCTTGGGATGAAATGATTCCAAGCTTGGAGGAGGTGATCTTTGAAGATTAGGCAGCTTTATTGGGCCCCTCCTCCCTCTAGGATTTTATCCCATGGTACTCTACCAAGCACATCTCCAAAGAGGCCAAAGTCTGCTCTCCTGAAGTCCAGGGTAGTGAGCTTGCTCTGTGCACTGCCCCAGGGACCTAAAATTCCACCATTTCATGGTCTCTGTGGCCAAGGCTTCGCATTTCTCACCAACCCCTCCTTTTGGTGTCTTCACAATGTCTCCACAATTCCAGTAAGATCACTGCCCTGCAGATGAGTGCACAGCTCTTAACTCCTCTTGCTTATGCCACATATTACCTTTGCATAGCTCATGAGGTTGACTTACCAGCTGGAGTAGCTGAAATTCCTTTGTGATGCTTTTCAGGTCTCATGCTGACCTGATCCCTCTCCAGATGCTGGGCATCTCTTACTGGTACTGGCATCACACCAGTAGAAATAGAATTGACTGACATTCCTCTTCCCTGGCAACCTTAAAGATATTCTAAAATTTAATTTTATGCAATTAATTTGAGGTTTGATTACTATATGATCCTATTATGAACGAACTATTTCCTCTCTCATGTTCCTTTACCAGCAGCTGCACAAAATGTGAAAATATCATGAAGATTTCATATGATTACTCTTCAAGCACAGAGACTTGAATGATCCCATATTTGGTATTTACTTTTAATCAGAGATGCATTTTGGCATTGGGCACTATCACTTCCCAAAGCAACAGTGGTTTAAAAAAATCATTAAGACAAAAAGAAATAAAATGCCTTGTTTTTTAATTGAGTTCTTGAGGAAAGATCATTGCTAAAGGGGAAAAACAATAGAGATAAACTGCCATTGAAGCTCGATGCATTTCTAATCTAGGGAGAAGACCACAGCAGTTTTATTGTCAGGAGCAGCAGAGGTTCTATTCATCTGTTTTCCAGCTTCTTTTGTTTTCTCTGCTTATTCTCATTTAACCGCCTGTAAGATTTTCTATAATTTTGATTTAATTACTCCATGCTGCTTATTCTAATCTGGGTAAGTGCTGATATTTAATTTCAGTTGCATAATACAAGCAAGTTAACACCTCAGAGCATCTCTTTAACTATCACAGCAAATGACAACAATTTGTTTTCCTTTTTTTTTTCCATTGCTGGATGTCTCTGATGTGAACCTATGCTATTTCCCTGTTTATCCACATATTTAAACTTTGTCTTAAAAAAAATAAATCTAAGAGACTGTGAGGAAAGTCCCAAATCATCCTTCAAAATCTGAAATGTATCTCATCAAGAATGAGAGTAAAATATTTGGTTTCCAAATGACTGTAAGCATCACAACACTAAGTAATCATCTCTGTAATTTCAACTGCTCCTAAAGTTCATAATTTTATGGATAACACTAAATGAAATGCAGACAGATGACAATAATGCCATGCATGTAAGTTACACCCCTGTGTCTTCCCCTCTTGGTTCCTTGAAGACAATACCTATAATGAAGACATAAAATAAGAGAAGAAACTCTTCCTGTAAAGAATGAATGTTTGAATGCTGACTCTACAGATGAGCACTGAAGGAGCAGAACTTGCTGATGAAGCAATACACTTGGACCTAGGAGACTACAAATAAACACAAAATATTTCAGCTCTGGTGGAAACACATTCGCTTTCCTGAAAGCAAAGTAAAAAATCAATTATGCTGTGGAACATACGTACAAAAATATCTAGCATAGTTTTCATGTTGTACATCTCAGTTATTTCTGAAGAAGTGGAAATAATAATTTTATGTGCTATGTAGAGAATTGCTGCTGTCTGCTGCTCCTCATTGTCATGGCAATTTTATTTCTCAACAACTTTCTCCACTTGAATCGTAGCCATCAACTTCACCTGTTATTTGCAGATGGGCTTTATTGCTTTCCTATCCTTCTCCATGAAGTGGCAGATTGCTTCATCTGAATGTTACATTTCCAGGTATCAAACTCTTGATCTTCACATCTTCACAGTTCATTTCACAAGGAAGGGGAGGAGGATGTTAGTATCTACCATCCACTGTCCACTTACCTACATCATGGAATTTTTTCAGACACAACAGACTATTTATTAGTCATACTGTGTGCTATTAATATATTGCTTGCTGGATTAAAGGGCAATATGCTATGACTGATAGTTCTTTTACCATACCATCTAAAAGTAGACTATACATACTTTTTTTTTTTTGTAAAACTATCAATTAAATTCAGCAGAACAAGAACAAAACTGAATTAACATACCTTCTACTATTGTCACTTAAGTTTAAGTTCAAATTCATATTAGTTCATCAGTCAAATAAAAGAATTATGCCATTGAATCACTGTATATGTACAGTTTCTACCAGTGCTGTGTGACAGATATTTCCCATGACCTGAGGTCCTTTCCCAGTTCTGTGAAACAGGTGCACCTCTACAGAAGGGTGTATCTGTTTTAAAAGTGAACCTGAAAAGGCAGAGCTGAAAAGCTGTAAAAGTTATCTAAGATTTGCCATTGTAATCCTAATTTAGCTCCTTTATGCATCATTACAATAGTCATTTACCACATAATCACATATTTTCACCCCATCTTATCCTGTGCTCAAAGAATAGTCTCCACATAGCAGACAGTTATTCAGAATAACTTTTTAGTCCACATTCTTGCACTCAAGAACCATGAAATTCCTTTATTCCATAAGATGATAAGGTGACAATTTAAGCAATGTAAGCATTCAACTTCCTATATCAATGAGAGCAAATTAGTTCCAAATATATTAGGTTTCAAATATTGTGCTTATTGCTTTGGAAAATGAGTGAATCTTTTTCTACTATAACATTTAGCAATAGGGTGAGTTATTGTAATTTACTTTTATTTACACATCTAAAAAAATTATTGGCACAGATTATTGTCAAAAAATGCCAAAATGATTGATAAATTCTAATGCCAAATTTAAGCAGTACCCAGTGAGAGCAGTAAGATGGGCTACATTGTAGCAGCAAACTAAAATAATAATTCAGAAAATGCTTAGTATGGGGTTCACTTCACCTGCCTTCCCATGACTACAGTGCAGACAGGTATAGACCTCCAAGCCAGTAATTCAGGATTTCCCTTGTATACAGTGGGAGAAAACAGCCAATTTCATGCCAGTGACCTATGGCACCCAACCTGCTTGAGGTGCCAACTTTAAGCTGAGACAAACAATTCTTTAGCAGTATCTATTTTATTCTACTGATTATATGAAAAGGGCTTAAATGGGTAGCTCAGAAAATTTCTCTGCTGCTCAGAGGAATCCCATCCATGTTAATTTATGTAAACACCATGATGTAACTCACTAAGCTGTAACTTAAGTGTTGCAGACAGAGAGAAAATACATTTCTCCATGAGCTTATAAGGCTGCCTTGTCTTTTCTGGATATCATCAACCATCTTAGCCCCATAATGCTAGTCCTTTCCTAGATAATGGTGATTTCTCTTCAGTGAACTAGCCAATGGGAAAATAGAAACCTCTAGACATTTCAGGACTACATCATGATACATATGTACAAATGGCCTCAATAAAGGTCAATGCTTACTTCTAGCATATGCATCTCTTGAGAGCTTGATTTGTAGCACAAATATTCCTAGAGGGTCATCCCTGGGATAGGTTTAAATAGCCACTCATGATGAAGCATCTTTCTGTCTTTTTACTTGGCATTTTCTCTGATCCTCACAAATTGGATTTCTTTTTCCAGCAGAATATCCTTAACTGTGAAAATTGCCAGAGCTGATTCTCTTTGCCTTTAATGCAAGAAATAGAAAGAATATTAGCATGTAAGAACTTTGAGAAACTCGGAGAAGAACCCACAATTCTGGTTACATACGAAGATTTTGTGGCATGTCTTAGAAAATATTCTACGTAAAGTAACAAAAATCTTCATACTATGACATTCTGTCCTTGAGCACTTGATCTTTCCAGTTTGCTTTCTGTCTCTATGCATATTCTCACCTTCTCTTACACCGTGCAGACCTATGTTTCTAAAAATCTTCATTCCTACTCTTTTCTTTTTTCTCTATGGGCTTAAGTCTTTCCATGTCCTTTAGGCTTTGAATAGTGCCTTCCCTTTCTCTAACAAGAAAGGTCCTCTACAAATTCTGGTTCATGATCAAGTTCTTTCAAGAAACTTTCAAGTACTCATCTATTCAGTGTAACCACTCCATTCTTGTCCTTTTTTTTTTAAGTTGGCATCACAATAATCCCTTTTTCTCTGGATTATTGTTTACCTTCATAGGACAGGGATGTTATCTTCAATGTTCCTCTAAAGTGTCACATGCATTTACACTCCTATACTTTTATATTTTCACATGCTTGAACATAATTTTGAATAACTGTTTGAAGAGTTGCCAGAGTAATATGCAAAGAGTACTACACAATACAAAAAAAAATCCTTACAAAAGCATACCAGTAAACACAAGAGAATGCAAAGAAACCTTTTCAAACACATGCAGTCAATTCCTAATGTTACCTTTCATATGCTGTGCATTTTCTGCATATGATTTTCAAATTTGTATATGTGGCAGAAACACCTGGAGATTAATTTTGCTAAGAAACCTGAGCATTGAAAGAAGCATCAGTTAAAAATGTGAAAAAAAACTGTTGCAAATATTTATGTTAGGGATCCACAGTACCAAAAACTGAAATCCTTATTTCACTACGAAAAAAATTCCCCATCTCAGCCATCATCAACCTTCACCTCTCAAAGGGTGGATGTCTGTAATTTTTTTCTGGATATATTTGTCAAACTGAACAATCTTTTGTTTCAGGTACTTTATAATTTTGCACTGTGATCTCTATTTCAGTTAAAAGTCATTCAGGCATCACCAAAACCTGGACTAATACATCTAAAGAGTTTCTTTACCAAAAAAGGGCCCTTTTGGGTTTCTGGGGTAGTCAGGATGCACCTAGACTGTGTAACACAGGGACTCAGCAGTGCACCTCTGTTCCTGGTTTCTCCATCATACAGCTTTGGAGCTCCATGAGAAGACACCACAGGTCTAGCTTTGCCTAAGATTTTCATGCTCTCAAACCCGAGTTTATACAAAGGCCTAGTGCACATTGACATGGAAAGGCTGAAAAAGCCCTTTAGTTGCAAACTGATTCCATTTTGGGAAGTAATAGCAGTATGTGTCCTCTGAGCATGCATGTATCATTCTAGATAAAACATCTCACATACCTGGAAGTTCTGTGTTTGCCCCAGCTACCCTCAGGACTAACAGTGGTGTCTGTCCCTTTTTTGTGGAGTGAACTTTTCTCCCTTGTGAAAGGGTGTGGTAAGCAGCAACAGTATTCTTACTAGCCCAGTACTTGAACCAAACCCATGTCCCGCAGCAAAAGTGAGCTTATAAAGATTCAACGTGAAATAAATGCACTGCTGAGGATAAAAGCAAACGGGGCTGATACACTGTAATGTTGGCCTACTTTATATAATGGCTCTGTAATACTCTTCTTGATGGGTAGATCTATGGGTTCTACAGTCAAACAAATTTTGAATAAAACCATGGCCAGCACAAATGGCAGCTCTGAAGACCTTATTTCCTTGGGCATAAGCAACTGCACTACGAAGTTCTGCTGACCAAGAAGGATGTCTTTTCCAAGCCTATTCATGTGCTCCTCCTGCTCCTGAAATTCAGCCCTGTCAAGCTTATGATTCAAAGTGACAGTCTGCTGCTTTCCAAGAAAATTTGAACCTTAGGTTAGGTACTGAAATAGAAATAGGTGGACAGGTGCCAAGGACAATGATAACCATGCTTATGGGCCTACCATAAATCAGGAAGTTTTTTCTAAGATGAGAAAGAACATTTAATTAAACTTAAAATATTGACTTTTGTGGATAAAGAGCATCTGTAGAAAGAATGTCTAGCAGAATTACTGCATGGGAAAAGTAAAGAACCCTTCAACTAATTCCAGTTCTCATTTGTTGCCTTTACTGCTTATTTTTGATGGCTTGGAAGTAGCACAATAAATATGAAATTTACTGTACTCATCCAGACAGCAGCTTTTAATGCAATAATAAAACTGGTTTTGATATATCTTTCTTTGTTCATTATTTATGTCAGCGAAAGAACGAGTAAATGTACAGTGATGTAACTAAGAGCACAATTTGCCCTACTGGCTGGAAAAATCAAAACTGCAGGGAATGAAATATAGGAGTAAAAACCCATGCCCATGAGACAAAGAAGAATAGACTCCCAGATTGCCATGTCTGTCTTCATTTGTATACCTTTCATAAAAAAGCTGTCTCCTACTAGTTGATTTTAAGACACTTAATCCAAAGGTGGCTGCTAGGATCTCTAAGCAGCATTAAACATAGATAATAATAAATATTGTACAATGATGAGTAGGATTATCCTGTGCTATGCTGTATGTAAGAAATGAATAATGGTATTTCTTTGAAAAAAGTAATCCAAAAAGTATACCAAGTTTGGGATAGCTAATATAAATATTTTATTAAAATTCATATCATTCTGGAAAATTTTTTTGTTTACTTGCCTTTGTTTTGGTCAGTGGGGAAGCAGTGAACTTAAACCAACTAAAAGCTATTTTTTAAAAAGAGATTACTTTTGAAGTTCTGTGTAACCATGAGAAAACAACTTTAACTATTGTTAAATTTTTCTGACTTCTGGATGTGATGCATCTGGCAGATAAGAGATCTGAAAATGGGATTCCTTCCAGTGCTGTAAGAGGGCCTTGGATGAAACTGGATAATTCATCTCTAAGCCTGTGCAGTCAAAATAAATGGTTCTATACCTAGAGATATCTCTGTTTCTAAACTTGCTTGCACTTTTCTTGACTTAGTTAGCTGCATGAAATTCTAACTAATCTACAAGGAAAAACAAACATACAAAAAATTAAATAAAATAAAGAATAAAACTAAAACAAAGAAAAACAAATACCCCCCCAACAAAGAGCTGACTCAATAATTCTTTTGAATAGAAAATAAAGATCCTACTAACACCAAATAAATAATGCAATTTCTTATGTAATACTTCATTTCTAGCAATCAACATTTATATTTGATGGAATTAATTTCCTCAGGATGTTAAAATGGTTGTCTGCATTTAATTGATAAAAATGTCTTTTTAAATGCTAATTATCTGTTCCATGACATTGTGCCTTTTGCACTAGGTAAAGCCAATGACAACAAAATGGTCCTTTCCAGAAATGTAAACATCCATTTACACTTTTGGTCCTTTCCAAAAATATAAACAGAAGTAATGCTTCAGAACAGTCTGAAAATAAATAATAATGACTCTATAATAATCCACTTCCCAGGATTCCATTTGTGCATCTCAGACCTTTCTCTCTGTATTAGGAAAGTTACCCATATGATTTCTAATGTTAATTTTTTCAATTTATAGATACTGTTGCCAGGTTTACTTAATTTGTGAAAGACAGATCAGTAAAGGTTGTCTTCATTTTTATTTAATCCTGAGCACATAAGAAAAAGAAAACAACAAGACCTTCATGATTTATTTTGGAAAAGGTCAAGTCTTTTCAGTTCATAAATGCATACAATACGGCAGAAAAGTCATTGGTTTAGAAATCTTGTTCAGAAATATAAACTTCTAAAATTGTTTTGAGAATTCCTGAATTTCTTCTAATGGGAAGGACATGTTAGGGCACACAAGGACTGTCCCTGGCTGACAAGGACAAGCAAGGACCGACCCTACATGCTCCAAAGTCCCCATGCCAACCTTTTAGAAGTGAACACTTTTTTCAGCATGATCAGCAGTGTTGTACCAGTTGTTCAGTTGTTAATGTAGAAAAGCTTAGCTGTTAAAACCCAGTAGTCTTAAGAAAGAAAGAGAGAAGGAGAATGTAGGGCAGGTATAGCAAAACTAAAGAAAGTGAGTATAAACAAACCTACAACAGTGCAACCCAATTCTCTCTCTATTTACCTATCTTCACAAATTCCATAGGCCATGCCAAGAAGGAAGAGAATACTTTCGTAAATATTATTTTTAGGATTTTACAGTGTGAGTAATCATAATATATCAGTCTTATCCATAAAGTAAGTGTATCCTCATACCTCTGGGTCTTTCCCCTAAATGTTGCTGGTAACAACTAAACAGAGTAACAAACAAGCTACTTTTCTTTTTCATGCTAAATTAGCTCTACTAAGAACATTTTTAAAGTTCTACTGACCTCTGTAGACACTAAAACACAGCAGAAAAGTCTCACATCTGGAAAAGCGAACTTGTTTACATGCATATTCTTAACAGTCAGTCCATCAGCTCTAGTTTTTAATGAAGCATTTTTTTTCCTTTTGGCAGAACTATTTGTTTGTATTAGAAACATGCATAATTTCCGGGAAAAGATTCTTGCAGCCACCTGTAGACGCTTCATGAATGACTGATCTACATAGATGCCATAGGTAAAAGGAAAACCAATTTGAATTGTAAATTGAAGCTTGCAGACTACTAAATCTTGCTGCATGCTACTCTGGGCAGTATGTTGAAGACCCTGGAGATATTTCTTCAGCTGACATTTGAAAAAGCCACAAATAAATGAACCAAAGACAGCCAACTCCATTATTCACTGCCACACTATCAAGGCTAGCCTACCAAAAGGATTGACAACGTACAACTGCTGAAAGTAATAAAGACAAGTAATGAAAGGTTTTACTTTTATACTCGGTATTGAGGATGGCTCACCTGAAGCAGACTTTTTCATCTCTTTTCAAATGCTTTGGAGAAACACCATCTCTCTTTTTGGGACTGATGAGGTGGGACAGCTGCCTAGACACCGATGAAGAGCACCTGAATTTTGCTAAAAGCGATGAACTGAACAGAGCTCACAGCGAGAACAGAGAGGAACCAGATGGACCCCTGAAATTTGAGCTTGATATTTGTCACCAGGATCCAGAATACAAGTCCCCAGCTCCCTTGCCACATGCCCAGGTCAAACTGATCACTAGCTGGGAAGCAGGATGGAATGTAACAAATGCCATTCAGGTAACCTTTTATTTCCACACTTATTCCACTCATCATTTGAAAAACCTGGTCATCTCTTATCCTGCTGTATTTTACTTAGCTGTACCATCATTTTGCGTATTCTGAAAGGTTTCTGTGAATTTATTACTCACATATTTGAATCTTTCTGCATAAGATTAGCACTCTGATAAAACAGAGCTCCAAAGGGAAAAACTGTACATATGTTATCTGAAATTTTAAAAGTGTTTAAATTAGGTAAAATTGAAAGGGTGGTTATTGCACCTGTTTTGGTAGTGCTGACACTACCTTTAATAAGCATATTTGAATTCAGTGACAGAGATGTTTGATAGAAATGTGAGGTAAACATCTAATAAAGAGAGGATGGTAAGAGCCAGACTGACGTCAGACATAAATTTACTGACATGTAAATTAAACTAGAAATAAATTGAAGCACGAAGCGCAAGAAGTGTAATAATACTTGTCAGTGTTAAAGAAAATAGGTTGAATAGATGTAAAGCATTTGGTCCCAGCATTCTGTGTGGAATTTGACTCTCTTTCCAAATCCTTAAATTTAGCATTAAATGTTTCAGAATCTTTTTCTCACTTTTCATGATTCATTTCCTTACATAATTCTATCATTACCACTAAGTTTCTGTCTGACATAGTAAGAAAGCAGCATCCACTGACACATCTAAGTCCCAGTAACTGTTGCTTAAACACTTTTTTATGCCACTTCAGTTATAGAAAAATAATCCTTCCCATGTCACACAAGTCTGATTATGCCGATGAATATTTGTTTACATATCCAGTTCATGCCTCAGCTCTGCAAAGGAGGAAAAAAAGGACATCTTTCTAATCTTGGTGTATTTTCAAACATGAACACCACCATATGAGAGCCAGTGCAATAACAGGGCACTGTAGCAGATCATACTCTGAAAGTGTTCAGCTGTGAATAAAAGTGTGAAAGTACTAAAATACCCCAACTGCATTCTAGTAACTCATTTTATCTTCAATCTCCCTCAGCAGCATCTAGTCAGGACAGGAGTCTGGGATGAGAGCCCATTGTCTCTGTGAGTTTTACATTTGATTTCACCAAAGCCAAGATTTCATTCTGGAAGTCAGTTTTGTCAATATTTTCTGTATGACCTTTTGGCAAATCATATTCTCTAACCATTGTTCTCCTTTCTGAAAAACAAAAAATAACAATCCTCTGTAAATACATGAAAGTGCCAAAAATCCTAAATATTGTTGTGTACAAAATTATCATTAATTATTAATAACACTGGTTTCAGTTAAAATATAGACTAATGATACACATTAAAACACAATCAAATATGCAGTTGTCTATTTAAAGTCACAATAAATTCAAGCTAAATTATCCAAGCAGATCAGTAACTACGGTCCTACTCAAAACTCTCAGTATGCTGAGTGTTGCCTACTATGTCTCTCATTTGGTAAAATATTTTAGAAATTAGCATTAAAAAGCAGTTGGCTACAGCTGTATTGAGTTTTCCTCCTAAGGTAGGCTCAAGGTTGCAAAGTATGGAAGCTACAGTTTCATTAATAATATAACCAATGTGCCCTAATGACACATAATTAAACAGTGTGCATGTGCAACCATGTGTGTGAATCTATGTACACATATTTGTATCATTCCTATTTCCCAATACCTGGGGTTGGGAGAAAGTAATTTGGTTTAGAAACAAAGTAGAGAAATAGAAGGGGAAAGAGAGGAGAGGAGAGAGGGGAGAATATTGAATAAGCCTCTGTCAGTAGAGAACAACAGTTTAAAGAAATTTCTATGAATAGCTTTGAAAAGAAAGTCAGAGTTGTGAACAGAATGATTAAAACAATCCAAACGTTTTTGACTGGTGAAGACAACCTTTGATAAAATGACAGTTGTTTTGCCCTACCCAGAAGAAAGGGCAGAAGTGTTTTGCATGGCAATTAGAGGTAAACATTTCAGCAGAATTTTGAAACATTTTGAACAGCTATTTCAGTGAATACAATTAGCCTAAAAATGAAAATATTTTGCAATCCACATTTATTATGGGAACAAATAAATATTTGATCTCTGAAATTAAAGACAAGGTATTCTTCACAGTGTTTTAAATATGTCTTTTCAAACAAAGAAGAGATTTTTATTTTTTTCTTAACTTGAACTGAAAAAATATGCACTTTTGGTGCTGATACTGTATGTGTAAATGATTGCTTCAGACATTTAAGTTTCCAGGGAAACATGTTTCGTATTCCAGCACTGCACAGGCAAATCAAAACCTGTGTTTGGTTAATCTGGGTGAGGACAGAGACCATAAAGCTGAGTTAATTCAAATGGGAAAATGTACAGGATCATCTTGCTTAGTGATGCAAGTTGCATTTGTTTTTATGCAGCAGTAAAAGGCCAAAATTATTTGTAATGACTTGTAGAGTGGTGCTGGATAGATAAGCAAACAATAGTCACAAAGAAGAAGGTAGTTAAATTCTAATGGTACAGTATTTCAGAGCAGAACCAAAGGACAATAAAGACTATTTATTTGCCAGTCACATGTAGTAACATTTTTGCAAACACTATGGAGAAAGCCAAACTAAAAGGAAAAGGCATTCATTATGTTGTGTCATGAAGGGGCACAAGAGAATGGAGAAAAAACTAGAGAGAAGGAGAAGTGAAATAATGGAAAGAAGTGAAATAATGTTAATCTCACTATAATTTATACTGTGTAATTTATAGGTGTAGTTTATACCATTGTGAGTCAATCTCCACTTAGGAGAACCTTATACTGAAAAAAGTCAACCACTTTACCAGAAAGCTTCAAGTGACTTTCTGTACTCTGATGTCTGTGCAGTCTTTAAAATACAGGCTAATATAATTACACAGTTTTTCTCTGAGTGTTTGGTAAAACATAATGTATCAAATCTTGCTGGAATGCAGCCCAGCAGAAAAGGACTAAGGGGGCTGATCAACAGCAGCTGAACATGAGCCAGCCGAGCCCAGGTGGCCAGGAAGGCCAATGGACTTCTGGGCTGTACAAGCAATAGTGTGGCCAGCGGGTCCAGGCCAGTGATTGTCCCTCTGTACTCGACACAGGGGAGCCACCCCTCAAATCCTGTTCTCAGTTTAGGGGCCCTCACTACAAGACAGACATTGAGGTGCTGGATCATGTCCAGAGAAGGGCAACAGAGCTGGGAAAGGGTCTGGAGCCCAAGTTCTGTGGGAAGCAACTAAGAGAGCTGGGGTTGTTTTTCCTAAAGAAAAGGAGGCTCAGAGGAGACCTTGTGACTTTCTAGACCTACCTGAAAGTCAGGTGTAGAAAGTCACCTGGGGCTACCCAGGCAAGCAGTGACAGAAGGAGAGTACAAAGCTGCAGGCTGTGCCAGGGAAGGTTCAGGTTGAACATTAGGAATTATTTCTTCACTTAAAGAATTGATAAGCATTAGAACAGACTGCCCATGAGGTAATGGAGTCACCATCCCTGAAGGTGTTCAAGAAACAACTGGATGTGGCACTTTGTGTCACAGTGTGGGTGAAAAGGTGGTGATTGATCAAAGGCTGGACTTGTTCATCTTAGAGTCTTTTCCAACTAAAATGATACTGTGAAATTGTGCTGAACATTCTCTTTGATTCTTTGCATCTGATACCTAATGTTGCCAACATTCATATTCTTCCTTTGCAAAAAATTAGGTTGTACAAAGATTAGAAATACCTGCAGCAGGCAAAATTTTCTTATTCCATCATCAGAGAAACACAATAGGGTGCTTGACTACTGTAAGTGCTTCTAGGAATAACAATACTTAAATTAGCATTATTAATCATTTCTCAATGTGTCGATAATAAATTACCAATTATTGCAGCAGTAATCATAACTATTCTCATTATATTTATACTCTGTATATTATACATTAGTTTAGAAAATACCCAAGACTTCAATAATCATAATTTTAAAACCTGACTATCCATATATCTCTCACTGCATGTCTTTATAACCATATTTCTGTGCTGGGTTCCAATTTAGTTCATTTTAACTTAGGTAATTGCAGCTCCTAAATACTTAACTGGAAAACACATTGATGCTGAAGAACAGAATTAGTAGACCTCACTCTGAAGATTTAAAGGCAAACATCTGAGGGGTGTCTAAACACCCCTCACATTAAGCTTTACTGACACATATTTAAACATTTTCTAAATATAAATATGGACATACTCGTGTGCTTAGAAAGCAGGTCATTAGATGTATAATTATATAAATCTTCTTATCCTGAACCTTAAATTATTTAGTCCTGTTTGGATAAATAGCCACTCAGATTTTAACTGCAGCACTTGATCTTAAGTATTTCTTTTCCAGACGTGAGAACAGGGGTCAATCTTTTCTTGAGCACAAAGCAGTAACTTCCTGGAATTATACATTATATACTGAAGCTGAAGGTGTATGCATTGAAGCTAAAGTCATGCTCTGAACTGAATTATAAACATCTGGGAGAAACTAACTTCTGCATTTCCTATCAAGATGTGGCACTGAGAATTGAAGGGAGATGCCCAATGTTGATATCTACACTAGGACCAGAAAGTAAATTGAGTTTCCAAATGAAACATCAAGAAATGACAGCACAAAGCAAAATTCCAAGGTATTAGGACTATTGTGGTGCACATAAAAAATCCAAATAGTGAGTATGATTTTAGCTGAAATGCACTGGCGGTTTTGGCAAATTTATTTTTCCAAGGCTTGCAACCACAAACCCTTACAGCCAGAACTGCAGACCCCAAAAAAACCTGGTGAGAGCCATCTAAGTTCAGATCTGTTCTTTCTATGATAGAATGTCACCATTATGCAATGCAATTGATAAAAGATATATTTTAGGGGAGAAGACTCTGTAACTAATGTTTGTGCTCTGGTTTTCCCTTCTGATTTTCTCCTGAGGGAAAAAAGATTCCAGACATACATCACTACTTTGTATAATGTTTTATTTCAACTCAGACCCTGTGGTAGGCTTCTTTTGTGCACATATTCATATGGTACAGAGAAGGCTGAATTCAGGATATATATCTTCTCTATTCCCAACCCTGTTTCGTATCACAAAAGCTCTTTATCAAAAGTGTGTTATCCTGCAACAAGGAAATAACATCTAATTCAGAGAAATCTCTTTATTTGAAATGTAAGCACAGTGCAGCAGACTGGTTTTGAGTTATCTAACTGCCATTCCCATAAATCACATTAGACAATGCACTTCATCAGTCTGCTTTTCCCTTGGTCAGCTGCAAACACTAAAAAATGTTATGAAGACAGAACTCCTAATCATGGAGAGGTGGCTCATCGAAAATTGTTCCAGGAAGTAATATTTGGATTAATTCTCATGGAATATAAGTTGCTGTTTTGTAGGTTTTGTCTTTTATGTCATCACATTATTTGGGCAATGATTGGGTGTGAGGGAGGGACTGTTGGGTGGATTTACATCAGCATACTGTACTGTAGCTATTGTGGAAACTTTAGAAGTGTCAGGTCAGTTTTCCTAAGCCACTCCATATCAGATTTTCCATCAAGTCGAAACTGTGATATAACATAACTAGTCCACAAAATTATTCCTTGGACATACAGATAGTCCCAACATATGGACTGCTGGTTCAGAAAGCACCATACTAGCTCTTGAAGTCCAGAAAAAAAATGCATGGATTACACAAGCAACAGAACAAAGTATTGAAATTCTTTAAGCCTTCTAGGTGTTAAAATGACATATTAAAATATCTTTGGAAGTTAAAGCAGTACTTAGATCATGCTTATCCTCACTATGTGTTCAAAATTACATTTCTTAACAGATGAGTCACAAGAGAGTTACAGGAGGTGTCTCTCTCTGTGTGTCCTTCATAAATGATTCTAATAGTCTCAGTATTTTGGCTATGACTGATATACTTTATTATATAGTTTATTATATTGATCTATTTTGAGCTAATTAGCATATGTGATTTTTTTTCCTCATATGAGATGAGTGGGAAACATTCTAAAGTATAATACTCCAAAAACCTGTGGAATTTAATATGCAACCTCAGTCTTAAATCTAAATCTCTTGATTCCACTGAGTGTAAGATACATATATTTTAAAATATTTATTTATAACCAATACCTTATTTTATATCTTTAACAGATTTTTACCTGAGTTTTACAGACATATCTGTCTAATGTTTCATTATTTTGATAACAGTAGCTAGAAGAACTGCTGAGCTTAAAGAAATATGAATAATTCTGTTCAGAACCTCAAATTATAACCTTACATTTCAAGAAAGTATATATTTGGAACTTGATTTTAGCAATGTCAGTTATCTATAATTTCCAACAACTTCGGCAGAAACTCTTCTTGCTTTATAGTTTTGAAATATCTATATTTCAGCATCTAAATTTCAAAGCCACCCTGTTATCTTCAGTTTACTTCTAAGACCAATTAAGTCACTTCAATGCATGGTATATTTTTCCTGGGGTTGATGTTCAGTTTGTCACAGTCTGGTAAAAAAGTGCTGGAGAGTTGCAAGTGGCTATTTTTTGTAAGTATAGACTTCTCATTGACTGTTCAGTCATCATATAAATTTAAAAATTGTTTCATCTGGAAAATCTTCTACTATTAATCTTTTAGAACAGCTATCTTATAGATGTGAGTCTTCCTACATGAAGCAGCTGTTAATAGAAGTTGTGTGCATATAAAAGGACAAAAGAACTAGCAAGTAAGCATACAGTAGTGTGGCAAGTAAACTGGGAGAGACCAGCTCAGTTCTTGTCCTTATACTGGTATTTTCCAACATGTAATAACATGAACTTTTGCATTAATTGGAATTTGCAAGTTGTTCCAGCATGTTGCCAAATTCAGCTAGCCAACAGATGTCCCTAGTGAGGACATAGAGTCTTAGAATAACAGAAGATCCTGAAATGAAAGAGAGCCATAAGGACCCATCCTTGGGTCCAAGACTTTGCTCCAGTACCTGCAAGGTACTGCCTCCAACACTGGCAGAATTCCTTGGGTGGATGCACTGGAGGAGTCTGCCAGTCTTTGAACTATTTTATATCTCACCCAGCTTAAGTACTTCTCCATCTAAGAGCTTTAAATGCTGCCATTATTCAAACATCAGTGGTGTTGCTAGAGCTTAATAGACAATCTGTCAAGTGACAGAGTATGATTTACATGCTCATTTACATATATTTGCAAAAAGGGTTTATTCATTTCCATTTGTCCCACAACACATGTGAAATAAATGGTACTTGTAAATACATCAGAAACTTGGACATTGTGCCTCCTGCTCCCAGGCCTCTTTTTTTTTTTTGTTTTCATTTCATCATTAGAGAGCCTTCAAAGCACCCTGGAGATGGGCATCACTGCCTAAGTCCTTGTCCCTGCTTCCATGCAGGCCTATCATCCAGCATCATCTTTGGGGCCTCTTTCTATATCCTCACACTCAGACTAGATCCATGTCCTGCTTATTTTTACTGTAAAACCACACTAGCACATAGTCTGATTTACCAACCCACAAGGTTAAAACTGGTCTGAGCACTTAAATTCCCCATCTGGGCCACAGTAACACACTTTTCCCTAACCTTTCCAAGCTCACTCCATGCATACCCACCTAGAAAGCTGATGCAGCTCCATAACTCATGAGACCACCAGCTCTTGCAAGAAACTCTTCAACCACCAAATCAAATGTAAGTTGCTCATCTTTTTTATAATAATCTACCATTATTCTTCCAGTAGCTATTGACTTTGATCTCTTTTCTTCCTGTTACAATTACCATTTTCAATTTGGTAAATACTTACACAAGCATTCCTCTGAACTTATATGAAAATATTCCTCTGATTCTCTTAGAAATGCCCTTTTAGTGAAAATTGCACAGTTACAAACTGTTACAAGCCATTTGCTCTCTTGACTCACAGTATCTGGTATTCACTCTGCCTGTATTTGTGTCCTGGTTTAAGGCAGATTTGGGAGGAAACTTCCTAAGGGGTCCCTCTAGAAATCAGAGTCAAGCGACCCCTCCCCTAGCTGCTTTGGGAAAGGATTTCCTTGGAGAAAAGTGGAAAAAAGCCTACTTATTTAATAAGCAAAGTATTCACAAGCATTAAAATTTAAAAATATCAAGCAACAAAACCTTTCACTGCTCTGAAAGGATGGCAAATTCAGAAAGTCCTTGTTGTGGGCTGTAGCTCAGCTCACTCAGTCTCTTATCCATCCCTCCTGCACTGGACAATGCCATGTCCTGGGCCCTGGTGGGCCACTGGTTTGAGCTCCCGGTGTTTTTCTGGGATTTTTTGGTCCAAAGTAGGTCTGAACAGCTACAAAAAAAAAAAGATAAGCTACAGTCAGGGCAACTTCTCTGCCTCAGCTAGCTAAAAAAACCCCCAAAACTAACTAAGAAGCAAAGGAGAGCTCTCTCCCAGTGTCCATGCTGCAGAGAGAACAGTCCAGGAGAAGGATGGGGGCAGCAAGTGCAGCTTCTGCAAACAGACTGCACACTTCTTGTCCCCCCTTTGCTCTCAGAACCAGCCTTAAAGGTGCAGAACATAACATCCAGCATAAACAGAGCAAATGTCTGGGGATAAAAGCATCATGAAGTCACCTTAGGACAATTTGTTTTTGTTATCCTACACCTGTATTTTAAATACTTTGGAGGAGGCACCATCTTTTTGTGCTTTGTTTGCACATTGCTTTGCACAGTGGGATTACATTCAAGGACTTCCAGGTGCTACAATAATGGAAGCAATTTTAAAAGTGAGTCTCAAAATGTTTCCTATTTTACAAAAACTCTTCACAAAATAATGATTGTTTAAATGTAGCCTGTGATAAATCAGCTTGACATTTGATTCAGTTTCCTTTCTTTTCTCTATAAGGAATTGAGTCTCCTAGCTATTGAGGCTCATTGTAAAGGCTGAGCACAAGATAAATCAGCAAAAGAATGTGATAAGAGCACCTTTAGAATATTCAGCCATTAAAATGGGAATTCCATCTTAAAAATCCAGATGGCCAAGAAAGAAAATGACAGAAATATGATCTCAAAGATAAATGGATAGTGGCATTATGAAAATTATATTCTTTGAAAGAATAAATGTTACCAAAACCAAAGGATCGAGTAACTGTCAGCTGCTTGAAAGCAAGGATCCCTTTATTCCATGGAAGAACCCAATGTGCCACAACTTGTTGCAGAACAAGGATCTCTGGCTCCCTCAGGTGAAGGGAATAGCTGATGTACTTTGCCACTATACTAAAATCAAATTCATCTACCATACTCTTTGGTGTCATCAATCCCTGTGAGCATTTTTAACAAGTTGAATTAAAACAGATGGTGTATTTTTTCCTTCTCTTTTTTTAAATTCATGGCAGGTCACATGGTATTTAAATACACAGTTATTAGGCAACTTTGAATTTCTGTATCTGTTATATTTAGCTAGTTCATTGTTGTGATGTTGCATTTGACAGTTAACTTTCAAAACAAAGCCTAAATTACCTATTGTAATTTTTCACCAGCTTTCTGTGGCTGAGATAATTTGTGTACTTGTTCCTCTCTATAGCATATGCCATTGACCAGCGATCATTATTGGAAAATATTATTATTTAAAATGTTCTTTCTGCCCCTATTCTTTAGCTTATGATTTATGCAACCTCAGCAAATTTGTTTTACTAAACCATATTGAGTCATATAACTCCTCCCAGGATAAAATTCCTCCCAAGACAGCAAGAACAGAGTGACAGGCAGCAGAAAGCAAAATATTTTGTCATATGATATTCCTTTCCTGTTTTTTCTAAACTTCCTTCACTTCCATTAGCAAATTTGCAGAAGGGAACTTATTTTTTTATTAAGTAAAAGAGTGAGCCCTAGAGTTGATCTAGAAATAAAAGTTGACAAGTTCAGCACTTGTAAGTGCATATGAGAATTTAATGCTGAAAGTAAAGGACGTCTGAATTATTATAATGTGCTGGTAGAATCAGAAATAGTGATGTTTCTCTAGCTGACTTTCCACACGGCAAAGCTTCTACACAATCCATAGCTGGTTAATCTACAGTTTACTTCAGTGTATATAATTCCTGACAGCAGTAGACTCATTGAAATGGTACAAGCTCTGTCTGAATAGGCAAATGGAGCTATTTGAGAAAATAAAAAACCCTAAACACAGTATTGAATATGATATATTGTAATCTAGTTTTAGCACAGCAAGCTGTATAAAACATTTTACCCCCAAAGCTTAATAAAAAAAATTGTCTTCTATTTGTATGTCTTCTTCCTCTTCTCCCCACATACACCATGTTTCTTGGAAGGCAATGTTTCTCTGTATTCTTGGCCAGTGGCACTACTTTTGCCATATGTACAATGCTGTGTTACTAAATAGCTAACAAAAAAATAAAATTTAATATTTACTTCTCAAAAATGTAAACATATGAGTCAAAGTCAGGAAACATTCACTTCAGTTCATACACACAAGCTGCTATCCATTTCAGTTTCCATCCATTTCTTGAATTGACACAAATAACAGCACCAGTAGATACTATTTTGTAGTCTCTACAATAAACATTTTTATTGTTTTATGTTATGAGTAGCAATGGCCATTTCTGGCCTTTTCCTTTACATAGATATTTCTATTCATGATCATTTTTATATCTGTTTTCACCTCCAGAATCCATGCTTTGTTTCAGGCTAGTTCCTCTCTGATAAGAAGAGAACCTTTTGCTTTTCGGTTTTAAAACCATTCTACATTAATTATTTCAGACTAAATCTGGATATTTCAGAAATTGTGAGTAGTTCTACTGAAGCTTGAAAAAATATGGATTGAGAATAAGAATTATATGCAATATAGACTCAATACAACTTATTTTTATAGGGAATTTGTTTATTTTGTTTAAAAGAAGTTTTGGGGTTTTTTTTCTGTTACAAAGCGTGTTATTGCTCTCATTTTTCTGTCATTCTAGAAGCTGGCACTGAAGTTTATTCTATCTCACTACATGTTGAACCCCTGCTCTTGTCTCATTGTCTGCATGATTTCTGCAACTCCAAATGACATCTCCTCAGCCACCTTCTCATGAGGGACTTGAAAATCTCCTTCTAAGATTTAATTGGAATCTGGAGTTTAAAATGAGTTCTCCACTCCTGCTGCCCCTGTTGCCTTTACTTTCCTGCTGATTTCTTTCACTTTGGCTGGAAAACCAACTGCTCTCAGAGCTCTTCCTTTTATGCTTTTTCTTGTTGTCATCTCATGCTAAAAATAAAATATCTTTACAAAACCGTAGGGTTCCCTCTGCTCTGTGGATGGGATTTCAGAGACTCTTTACCATCTCCTAAATTGTGAGGAGCTGCCATTCCACCCTGAAGGTTTCTTTTCCTAATCAGAAAGCTGCATAATGCATACTTTCCCGATAGCTTTCTCCTTATTCCTGTTTTATGCTTAGTTTTTTTCATTTCCAGTCATTTTTCCTCACAGCTTCTTGCCCATCATATTCTCCTACCCCTTGTTTCTACCTCATATGGTTCACAGCCTTATGTTTTAATGTTCTTCACTTTACCTAACTGCCCTGCTTTGCCCTCTTCCTGCTTCCCCTGCTGCAGTCTTGTTACCAAATTATCCAGCTTCTTACTCTTCCTTTGCTTTTCCAGGATATGCCACCATTGCATGGCCATTGTAAAGGAATTCACCTGACTCTAGAGATGACAGAGTGACATCTGTCACACCTCTGATGGAGATTCCCAAACCTAAAATAAGCGCCCTATACTGTGGGAACAAGTAGTCACGTGGTGATCCTTATTTCTATCCATCATTTCTGGAGTTACCAGACCCCTTCCAACTCAGATATTCTGTGATTCTGTGATTAGCTTAACTTTTTGCTATGTTTAGGAAGGAAAAGTTAGGAATCCTGTTCCTAGTAAGTGTGCATCAAAGCAAGGCAGATATGTCATGTGTGTCTCTTCTGCTGCTGTGTGCACTCATCCATTCAACATCAGTTTAAGGCAGAAGTTGGGTGAGAGTAGCCCAATTCATAGATGCTAAGAAGTGATAATTTCCTTGGGTACCAAAGGAAGTAGCCACTTTAGTAATTTCAATTAGAGCCACTGAGTTTTCACCTAAAATTCATTAATTACACCTTGTGAAAAAATTCTGATTTTGCTAAAAATTTGAATGTAAGAAGTTAATGTCATTCAGGAGAAAGGAACAGAAATTAAATGCAGCCTTGAAATCAGTTCCTCAAATATAAAATCACTACAGATCTCAGCACCAAAGTATGAACAAAGGAGAGATCCAATAGAGATGAGAAGTTTTCTCTGCACTATCAGAATGAGTCAGGTTAATGAAAAAAACCCCCAAAAGTCTTTTTTAATATACAAACTTTACAGCAAATGCTTAGCTATCTTTGTTTTAATATTGAAATGAGTGTTTTTATTTCATCCCATACAGGTAGCTTTTGTATGTGGAAGTTAAGAATAAACCTGAGGTCCTCATCAAGTGTCAAAAATAATCAAGGTCCCCAGTTTGTTCCCTCAACTTTTGTCTTTCCAGTGCAACTGCAGACTGAGAAAATAAATGAAAATAAAGAAAAAAAAAAAAGAGGAAAATAAAACAGACAGAGAAAAGGAATATTAGTTATTTTGTAACTCCAGTCTTTGTTTTCATGGCCAAGGACCTCTATCACATTCTGTGCAACAAAATGAGAAATACCTCTGCACGTACTGATACTTTAGGTATTTTACATCTAGAGACCTTAAAAAGATATTTTCAATGTGTATTTTATATGTCATATGCCTGGTTTCACAATCCAGAACTGTATTAATTTTTTTCTTTTATTTAAATGAGAGTTTACCTAACTTTACTTTTATGATGATTACTCACAGCATGCCATAAAACCCACTCATATTTCTTTTCTGACCTTTATTTTTATTCTTTGTTATTAATTATGCCTGTTTGGGAATGTTTGTCTAATCTACTTGAAATTATAGGAATTATTCTACTTTGTTAAGCATTAGGAATTATGTTACTGTAGGACAGAGACACCTCCTTTATGTAGATTCATTTGCAACCTCAACTTTATCTGTATCTGTGCATGACGAATTATCAGGCAGTAAAATCAGCTGCTGCTTCTTTTTTCCTAAAGGTAGAAGCCTTCAGGGATGTCACTGAAGTTTAAGTGAGTTTAAGAGAGGAAAAGCAGTAGAAATTTGTTGTGTATACACAGCCTAATGGTAAATCAGCATCTCTTTCTCATGTATTCCAGAGGAATACAGTATGATACTCTGGATCATTTTACTGATTCCTGGAGACCAAACATAATTGTAAACCACTGTTTCTGTCTTTCATCCAGACTATTAACTATATTCTCCCCAGGCTGTGCTCTAAGACAAATTTCCCCTTTATATACTGAACTCTAGGAGTCATTATAGCTTGAGTAAAAATTCACCTAAATTTGGTGGTTGGGTCTGTGCAGAGGAAAGAACAGGGTAATATCAGCCAGGGGAGGATTCAGCCACTTTTTATTCACAACAAATTCTATGCCAGTGTTCAGGAAATATAACTCAGCTTCTAATAGATGTAACCTGGCTTTCTTTTCAACTCTCAGAGGTGAATAAAGTTTTTTCCCAATGTAAAATTCTTTGTAGTATGGAGTTGTTTTCTTCCATTTCCTCTTCAGCATTGCTGAACTGTGGCTTGTCCCAACCAGACAGCATTCAAGAAAAGTCCTAATGAGCCAAATGCTTTCTCACAGCCTGAGTTTGAGCTTTCTATGCACTTTAATTCTTCCTTTTGTTCTGTCAGTGAACACTCAAATATAGTTATTTGACTCCCCATTGCTTTGCTTTGCTTGTAGTCTCCCAAAGCCCCCCTCTGCTTCCCCTCAAGCTCTTTTTGACCATATGTTTGTGGAACTCACTTGCATGTTGCTGTACTGGATGTTTGGATCACTTGCCTGCCTTCAGGTGAAATCCTGGTCTATAATGAGAGAAATAAGTAAGCAGCCAGGGAGTCCGTGTTGCTCACCACAACTGACTTTCAGAATAATGTTTGTTTTAGTTTTAACTGCCTTACTTTTTGCGTCTCTTTTTCCTCTTTGATTCATAACACATAATAAGAACCCTCATTCTTTTTATGAAAGCCTTCTCTTCCTTTGGGACCAAGCAAAAGAATGTTTTCTTAAAAGGTAATTTGCTTGGGAAATTTTCTTTGTGTGATTCAGTTCTTTCTCGCAGAGAGCTCTGGATTTATGCAAGCTAACATTTTCCATCAAACCATGAGGAATTAAGCATCAAGCATACTTCAGTTGCAAAACAAATATTTAAACCAAGCAAAGCCATGGGAGCAGCTGTCATATTTAACAGCAGCAATTTTTTTTCCCCCTTATTTTCCCAGACATTTTCTTTCCTCTGTCCACTTTTCTTTAGGAGATGCTTAAGACTAATATGTCCACTAAAAAGAGGAAAAAAGTCACTGGCTTCTGTCAGTCAAATAGACACCTGCATTTTGCTGTGCAGACCATGCAGCTTCTTTAGCTGCTGACCTTATCACAGCATCTCATGAGCAGCCTATATCTGCCTTATCATCTACTTATGGTACCTGAAGGATTGACAGGTAAGCACTTCTAAAGTTTCTGTCAGTATATAAAGCAATTGAAGGCATTAATCACAGAATAAACACCTTAGTCACTGTCGTCTCTGCAGCTGAAACAGGCTGGCACTAGCAGAGAGAAAGAATAAGAAAAATCAGGAAAAACAAGATTTCTGAGGTCTAATTCAACCATCCCTGAAGTTAAAGGACGATTTTTAACTGACATTAGAGGAGGTGGATCTGCTGCTAAGGTCAGACAGGCCACAGACAATATTTGAAGTTTTCCACAGAACAGCTCATAGTATTTTTGAATTCAAACTCAGCTGAGCTGTGAACAAACTGTGAACCGAGAGGCAAAGTAGATGAATTCTTTTCCTGACATCTGTAGAGCAGTGCCAGGAGTTTGGGTAGCCAGTCAGGGAAATGGAAATTCTAACTGCAGAGAAGAAATAGGATATAACTGATATTGCAAATACATTATGATCTATGCAGACAGAATTTAAAAATAATTGCATAAAGCATGTTTACCTAAAAAGAACAGGCAAAAGAAATGAGGGTGGCACTCTGTGTTAGAGAGATGATTATCTGTATTAGAGCTATTGTCTGGAAAGAAAAATTGTACTGTTCTTGGTGACTTCAGTTTTAAAAGACCTATGTAGACATTGTATGGAGTAGGTAGTAAAGCATCATTGAAGTTTCTAAGAATTATAGATGATCATTTTCTAACACAAAAGGTATTGAACCTAGCATAAGAGAATTCTCTTTTGGGCCTCATTAAATTGGATAAAGAGGAACAAATTGGAGGATCTAATTACATTAATTATAGGAAAACAGAGGACAGTAATACATCTACTTGGTACTTCAAAAGTGATTTTTTCAAACCTGGAGAAAATTATGAGAGATAATTGATTAGGAAGAATAAATACAGACAGCTCATTGGGAAAGAAACTTTGAAGTTGTTTAACAAGAATTTATGAGATGTCCGGAAGCCACATCTCATAATTAAGAAATAGTATACTAATGTGTTAATACCCCTCCTATTTCAAGAGTGAAGTGGGCATATCAATTAATTTTTTTTAAATATATGTATAGCAAAAGGGAGAAATAAAAGGTGAGAGTAATAATTATATGTTATGAACAGTAACAATGAGAGGAAATAATGCATCTCCCAGTAATTAGGACAGTAAGAAAGAAATTTTTAGGAATTAGGAAAAAAAAGAGGTTAGGTTTAGTGTAAAAATTTGAAACAGAGATACTAATCATGGCAAAAATTATGTATAAATAGAAGTGTGTGTCTGTCTATGTGACTATGTATGCTTGTCTGAAAGTACCAGCCATAACAGAACAAAAAGTAAGGTATGTGTTAACTGCTAGTGAGCAGCATATAAGTTATTTCATTTAAAAGGAGAGGTAGAAAAACTCACCTATAGATAGGTGTTGAGGGAACCAAGTAAACACTGTATTTATAAAACATGCATATAAGATAAACAACACTTCTGTTAAAAGTCAGGAATTTTGCCTAATATTTATGACGGATGAGACAAAACAATGAGACAAAATATCTAAAACTGCATCGGTTTCAGAAGAGCATAGAAGGTAAATAAAAAATCTGTTTATCATCACTATCCAAGATGAACACCAGAGACATAATGGGTTCTGGGCTGATGGCATCCCTTGTCGCCCTTGGTGCACACAAATGATCCTGGCCCAGTCACTGAGACAGACACCAGAATATGTGGGTGTAGGAATGGGAAAAATTAGAAATTTTCTACTGTAAGATCACCTTCATCTTCTCTGAGACCTCTCACTGAATTTTCCAACACTGATTTCCTACATTAGTAGAAGGAGGTTCTAAGGATCTTCCTAATTCTGAAAAGCAGATGCAGCTGTTCATAAGTAGTTCCTGGAGAGAACCATGATCATAGCACAGGAGCTAGGAGAAGAGTATGGTATTTTGTAATTTTTCAGGAGAGTCATTATGCTGTTTTGCATAAGACATGGAAAAGTTAAGTTTCAGAGTTTCTACAGTGTGTGCACACTTCCTTCTCAGCATAGACATTTCTGAAAGGAAATTCATCTCAGCTCTGCTAATTACCTATCTTAAGGTAGGTGTGAATTTTAAATTGATGTGCCTAATTTTTCCAAGCTTAGACTTGGACAATTAACTATGAGATAACCACATTTTAAATGGATGTGAAAATGTAGCTCAATCGAATTTTGAAGGCAGAATGCCCAGCTAGTTTTCACTTGGGAGACATAACAAAAGACACATCTGACCAGGTAATTTTCTTATTCAATGCTTGCTACTACATGTGGAATTTTCAGGAGGTTGTGGATATCATCCCAATATTTTAAAAACCATAGAAATTCTGACTAGTGAAACCTGGCAACAATGCTGAGAAAAAGGATGTAATTGTTACTACATGTTTTAATTGATTGAGAATAAAAAGCTAGAAATATAATTAGTGTCAATCATTATGTTTCTGCAGAAAGAGTTCTTACAGTCCTTATTAAACACACTTCAAATAATTCTTTTATGACATTGTAATTTAGGCAGTGAAAGATAAATAATATATTTACACTTTTAAAAGGAATTTTGACATATTAATATGCAACATGCTGATTTAAAAATTAGTGTAAGCACAGAGTACATCTTAAATGGATTAACAACTGCCAAAGTGACAGGTTCCCAAAAAGTAACTGTCAATATGTATGTATTGGCAAAGGAATGAGTTTCTAGTAGTGTTTAGGAGGTTACATGGGCGAATAATCAGTGTCTGGTCCAGTATTATTCAATGTAGTCAACAGTGGTTTGGAAGGAGATACAAAATCACTGGTGATCACAGTGATGGCTGAGAAAGGAAGAAGACCATGGAGGTCAACAAGCAATTAACTTTCTTGTCATGGCATGACAGTAAGGGATTTGCAATATTTTTTAATTTATTACTAATTTGAAATATTTTTTAATTTATTACTAATAAAGTTCCTTCTCTGTATAAATACGACAGCCACCAAGGCTTGCATCTGTTTGGGAAAATTATTTATTTCAAATAGCAACAAATGTTAAACAACATAATTAAATATTTTGTGGAATTGTACTGAGAAGCAGGGTTCTTGAATTTATCTTTCTGCTCTTCCAAGAAGATTCAGGTAGGACACTTTCTGGTATAGTTTATATGTCTAACCCATGTTCCTGCAAGGAATCAAATGCCTAGTTGGGGAAAATAGTCAGACTCAAATGAACCATTCCAGTGGAGTAACTACAGATGGTGAGAGAGGCAATCAGAGCTAATTTGGCAGTCTGGCATATCAGCATGTAGTCTGCATATAAGAGAATTGTCCTAACGGAATAATTTTCAGTTAAATTCTTTTTCATTTCTTACTTTATTTTTCCATATGATTAAGTCTTAGAGTGAAATAATTTTCTCTATCCTTTTTTTTAGCATTGCTTTTCACTCCATTTAATTTCATTGTCTTTTGGCATGCCTTAACTCTGACCGTGATTTGATCTTCTTTACTTTTTAATTAACTTTCAATTTGCTTTGTTTTTTCAAATTGTTATATTTCAGGTTAAAACAACGTATGAAACAGAACATTTTACTTGGATCTAAAAGAATTAAAACTAAATATTAAGTAATTTAGATATTTTTCTCTGGGTGCCTGTCCATGCTCACTTTTCAATTTTTTCAAACACATTTTATTCCTGGGAGAGGTGCTTGCCCTGAGGTAAAGGAATACAACATAATATCATATCATACTGCTATAATAATAGCAGAAAGCCCATTTTTTGAATTCAGCACTGGTCCAGATGTCAGGTGTTTTGAAATGAGCAGCCAGCCTTGCTGGTGTGGGAAACACACACGGGCAGTCCAAGCACTGCAGTCAAACCATCAGCAAAGTGTTTTCACGTGCAGTTGAAATTTGGAATTCCTGTTCTCCTTGTTTCTTTGCAAAACCAATTGTAAGTGGGTTGGTGATTCCTGGTGACACCTGGCATGCCTGGATGCTTCTCTTGGGGGTATTTTGACAAGGCAATGAGCTGCTAGCTGATTCTGTCCTTTTCTTTCATGCCTTTTCTTCTCTTCTCCTTGCTATTTCTTCAAAGGCTGGTCACCAGCTGAGCCCGCAGTCCTTTGTCCTGCATTGGCCCAGCTGTCTACAGTTAAGTCTGCTCTGGGTGTTTGGCAAGGACATCCACCCAGACACAGTGATTGGCAAAGAACAGTGCACTTCCATCCTCAGTCTAGGGTGAAAATACCAAGTCTTGCAAACTTGTCTTGGGAGACAAGGGAAGATGCAGCCTCTTGGGCAAATTTGGGCTTTTTTCCCACCCAGGGTGAATGGAGTGATAGTAAATAACACAACCACTCAAGATGCTCCTCTGCAGAGGATTGTTTCAAATACTCCATCTCCTCTGTCTCTAGATGTGTGAGTGCTTTTCCCCTGTGATATTCTATTCCATAAATAGATCACCTTAAAAGAGCATATTTAGAGCTAACACATTTGACTTTCCACCAGAACCACTGGAAATAAAACCACTCTGACTAGAAACTCTTCTCAGACAGAATGCTGAAACTAAGAGTTATGAGGCAATTTAGGGAACAGTTCCTTTTGCTGATCATTTTTAACTGATGCCTCCCAGCTAAGGCTGTCTGTGCCATAATTTGGACATGAGAACACAGGATCAGAAGATTCAATAAATGCAAGCGCTGGGGTCAGGCTGAACAACAAGTGCAATGACAAGTGGTGCAAGAATTACCTGAGTCCCTTTACCACTAGCAAGGAATCAGTGAAATATTGCCATGCTCTATCTTCATTCTCTATGCTCTCATTTCTTGTGAAAGGGGCACAAAGGCACCTTCATCAACATCCATGAAAGTATTTCTTTATGGAGGAGGAATTTTCCATGTAAAAGTCATTTTTAGCAATGCTCTAAAGTTGCTGAACAGCTGCAAGCCACAGAATATAGACTGATGCCTGTACCTGTTATTGGCAGTAAAATAATTTATTGAAGATTGACAGTAAAATAATTTGTTATATTTTTTTTTAAGCTAAACTATTTAAACTTAGTAATGTTTAGGAAATTGTCCTAACAAAAATTATTGCTTTGGAAAGGTAAGAACGGGACAGCAGATACAAAATGAGTTTTGAAGTCTAGAAAAGTTACATTTGTTCTTTGAGTTCTTGTGACCATCAACAACATTTTTTGTTATTTTATTGAATTGTGTTATTACTATTTTTTATTTTAAATGGGAAAAAAAAAGTTCCTGGAAAGGTAGAAGCACTGTCCTTTTACTACAGACATAGTTACTATATTGGCATAGTCAGTGTTCTCTCATTTCTCTTCACTAACCACACTATATATCCAAAAAGCTGTAAAACCACTTATGTCCACAATGTTTGTTTTCATTAGTAATTGAGAGCTGAGGTTTACAAACTCTGGAAAAAAAGACGTCAAAGACATCAGCTGAAAGAAAAACTTAGAGTTTCTGTAGAAATATTCAGTTTATAAATTCTAAACTCTAAACTTTGGGATATACAATCGCTGATACATAATTGTAAGAAAAAAATATATAAGCAAATGTGGGTTTGTTTAAGAAGGTCTGAACTCACAAAGTGAAAAAAAAAATCAACCCAAAACCCCTCACCTCTATCAGCCTGTGGTCTGTGTTAGGTATTGAATTAAATTATTTCATATAAACAACAGCAAGCGGATGTTAGAGGTCAGAATTATGTTATGCTCTGATTAAACTAACAATTAAGCATGGAAAAGCAGGCACCTGTGGGGAGGGCTGTAAATAGCAGTGATAACATCTCTCAAAGTCTTCTGCTTTGGCTGAGTCTGAGGCTGTTTGTCCTTAACAGACTGAATTCAGCAGGGAAGAAGCCAGTGTGGGTAAGGCCTGTGCTGACACTCACCTGCAGCTTAATTATACAGTGATGACCCTTAGAGTCAACAGATACTGTTTGAACTGCCAGTTGCAGATTAGACAGCAAAATAATAACACTCTGAGTTTGGAACAAATGAGATAAGCTTGGTAGAAACTGCACTGAATGAGAAAACATCATTGTTCTTATGTCAGTATGGAAGATGACTCTGTGGCTTCATCTTCTTGATTTTTTCATAGACTTCATTTATTTATGAGGCTTTTAAACTCAATCTGTTATGCAAATGTTCTCCAAGGACTGTTTTCATAGGAAAGAAACCAAAATAATTTCTTTAGGCAGCTATCTAACTTTCCAGTCAGTGAAAGCTGTGATTAAAAATGGCATCATTTCAAAAACTACTGTTACATATGTACTACCTGCAGCCTGGGTGCAGCCAGATATCTAATCTTTTTGAGAAAATAGACTGCTTGATGGCAAAAATGTTAGAATTTTGAACAGTTATGTGAAGTTCCTGTACAAGACAAATGCTAATTACACTGCAAGGTAATTGGGTGATGAGACCTGTATTAGAATGGAGACATTGAGTGGAGAGATTTGGGTGACTAAGTAGCACAAGCTGTGTAGCTGAACGTGCCAGCTCCTAAATGAAACGGCATCTGTGACTTATAAAAAATCAATGCTGTAAATGAAGCCATGGAAAACAACCAAAAATGTATCTGGTAAATGACTTTATTAATATTTCAGTAATAATAACTGAGGTACTTCTGTTTCAACACATAAAGGCATAGACCTTTCTAACTGAAATATATTAGTGCATGTATTTAAATCTTCCAGCTCTAATTCAATTGAAAGCTGAATATACCTGCTTCTAGAGTGAAGCCTGGTGAATTAGACAATGCTGCTCATTCATATAATAGGTACTCTGTTTTTCTCATTGGCTTAGAGAAAAAACACTGCTCTAATTTAAAGACTTCTTTCTTTCATGATTGATGCTCACCCCACAATCTGCCCAAAAAAGAACAGCAATTTTGTGGCTAGAAGAGGAGAAGAATACATTTTATATGTCAATGATTATTTAGTGATTTAAAAAATGCCTGTTTTCAGAGCCCTCCTTATGGATTAGGCTTGGGAGTACTTCAATCATTTAGAAGTGGGATGCTAGGTATGAGCCCTACAAAGTTGAGACAGGCACCTGCCTTCTTGATGAGCTCCATCAGAGATGGACTCCTAGACTGTCTTCACAGAAATTGTCTGATAGGCATAAAACCTGAGGGAGTTGATGGAAAACACAAAAGGCAGAAGCATGCCTGAAACTCTGGTTCCCCACATGCCCTCGTGATCATGGTTGTGGATGATGAACTCTAAGATTAAGATTTATACTGTTAAACTCACCTCTTCTCCTTTGGCTCCCAAAGATCAACAGCACTACCCACTCAGGAAGTGAGAGAAGAATGGGTCACCCCTTCTGTGGGGAGGGGTTTCCGTGGGGTGTTCATAGGTTTTGCAGAACAGATAGGGTTGCTCAGGTTTGGTTAGAAATTAAATTTAAGTGTGTGGTCCAAATCAACTCCTTCTGTAAGGCCAGAATAAAAGATATGAACAAACTTACTCAGATTTCACCATGGGTGCAGTAAGAAATATTGAAGTAAAAATTTCTGCACAACTACTTGAATTTCTGCATAACTGTGTTTTGTTTCCTCCTTACTTTTCTTCAATTGTCATGAATAAAAATGCCTGACCAGTCTGACTCATGTGCAATTCCTAATTTCAGGTTTGTAAGACAAAAAGAGAAATGTCACAAAAGCATCTTTCCTAAATTGGATGTTTTTATTAATAACTACTCTTCAAGGGTTTTGTTGGTTTTGTGCTGATGGAAATAAAACCACATAGAAGTGTAATTTGTCCCTTAATACAGAGAAGAAAGGAAAAAGGCAAAGAAATGCCCATAATGTTCTGTGAAAGTGAAATTCCTTTTTTATTTTACCAGATAAAACAAGTAAAACTATGTTATTTTCAAGACCTGCTTAGTAAAAAAATGTTTTGCATGTATTTTTAAACACCTAAAGAAGCTTGCACAATCTAGAATCTCAGCAGTTAGAAAAATCACTTTATGAGAGGACTTAGCAAGAGCAAAGGCTGTGTGAGGCAGACAGAAGCTAGGGAGGAAGCCCAAGCATAGTCTGATGCACTCTAATGCCATCTTCTCTCCACAGGTCTGTTAAAAATTTTTAGACTGAAGGGAATTGTCATTACTGAATCTATCTACACTGCTATTTTTAATTGGAGTGAAACTTGTGCAGATGATGCTACAGATGCTTAATTTTAGTGATACTGAACCTGTTTCATTAATATGCATGTTGACTGAATAACTAAATACGAACCTTCTAAAATGTGCTTCTAATCACATCAGCGTTAAATATTAACTAGAAAGCTGACTCTATCATTCAGTCACATTCTCATTTTCCCAGCTTATCATTACATGTGTGTTGATAGAAGTAGTTACTTTTGCTGGTAATTTCATTTATCATAAATAAACACATTTCTCATGGTTGTCACTTACTTAGCAGAATGGAGCAGTACTTGCACCATGCAGGTGGGTGAAAGCAATATTCAGTGGAGGACGGGTTTGGGGGTGCAACCTCTCATAAACGTTTTGCCCGAGGGATTTTGTGCTATCTTTTCTCTCTCTTCTTCCTCTTCAGGGAATATTTGTCCTAGGATTGCCGTATGCTCTCCTCCACAGTGGATACAGTGGTCTACTTCTTATTGTCTTGGCTGCAGCATTATGCTGTTACACAGGCAAAATTCTAATTGCTTGCTTGTATGAAGAAAATGAGAATGGGCAACTGAGAAGAGTGAGAGACACGTACGAAGATGTTGCAAATGCCTGCTGCAAAAAGCTGTCTCCCAGTCTAGGTGGCGTAGTTGTCAATGTGACCCAAGTGCTGGAACTGATCATGACATGTATTTTGTATCTGGTTGCTAGTGGGAACTTGCTGTCACACAGTTTCCCGTATGTACCCGTGACTGAGCAAACTTGGTCTGTAATTGCATTTGTTACTCTGCTGCCTTGTGTATTTATCAGAACTCTAAAAATTGTTTCCAAACTCAGCCAGCTTTGCTCTTTGGTTCATTTTGTTATCATCTTTGTAGTGATAACTTACTGTCTCACACAAATGCATCAATGGTCCTGGGCAAAATTCAGGCTCTCCCTTGAATTTGAGGACTTCTTGGTCTCTGTAGGGGTGATCATTTTCAGTTACACCTCACAAATATTTCTCCCCACACTTGAAGGTAATATGAAAAACCCAGAGGAATTTAGGTGTATGCTAAACTGGACCCATTTTTTTGCCTGTATCTTGAAAACAACCTTTGCACTCACTGCTTTCTTGACCTGGGGTGAAAAGACAAAGGAAGTTATTACTGACAACCTGCCATCATTTCTTGAAACCCTAGTGAATTTATGTCTCTTAACCAAGGCTCTTCTTTCTTACCCTTTGCCCTTTTTTGCAGCCACAGAAATTGTGTATTCTTGTATTTCTAAGGACAACCATTCCAATTACAGATCTCCACTACTTGCTCTGACTGTAAGAGGCTCATTTCTCTTGTTAACTCTGTTGATGGCCATGTTCACACCACATTTTGCCCTGTTGATGGGTTTGACAGGCAGTGTAACAGGGGCTGCTATGACTTTTCTTCTTCCTTCTCTCTTCCACTTAAAACTTAAATGGAAAAAACTGTCCTCCTTGGAGAAATGTGCAGATATCTCTGTTTTTCTTTTGGGCTTCCTTTGCAGCCTTGCAGGCATAGTTTGCTCAATAAAAGGGTTACTTGAAGTATTTGGAGAAGTGTAAATATTTCCTGAAAGACAAATAAGGAGTAAATCTTATAAATGCTCTTATCCTGTTAGTCAATATAGATGAGATTTTGTCACTAGGTAGAATTAAGCATCTGCTTAAATGTTTGCAGATTCAAGTCTTTAACTAGAAAATTATGCATCTCTAAGCAAACTGGAAAATAACATTCATAGCCAAAAATTACAAAATTAGGCCTCTTTAAAACATTAAAAGGTGTTGGAGATGTTTTAACATGAAAATAATAGTAAGTAATCCTACATGGTTTTAGTCATACATACCATGCACATCCTGAAATTACTATGGCAAGTGATTTCACCAATTTAGCCAGAATTCTTCATAGGGTTAGATACTGTTCAGTCTCAAAGCTATCAAACCCAGCTTACAGGATGTGAGTGAGAGCTATCACAGAATCACAAAATTCTATTGTTATATCTGTTATTGAAAATGGATGAAATATTATTTCACCTCATTGGCAGACTACAATTCAACATGTGAACAGAACAAATCAGTGAATTTTGGTTTTTATGTAAGACAAATTCTACTACTTGTTTTTTAAATGAATAGGCAAAAAGAGAGCTCAGTTTAGAACAGCTTTGAAAGCCTGCTTTTATCATGACTTCAAATGGGAATACAGTCAGTAAAAGGGGCATTCTAACAGTTCAAAGTAATGGAAAAGAGATTTATTTTTTTTTCCTGAAAAAAGCTATAGCCAGTGACTGCAGCTTTTCTGCAAGTCTAACTCCTAAGATTCATGTCTCTGCAATGCAACTACTCTATTGGTTGGGTTACTAGAAGTCTCACAGGTAGCTTGAAAAGGTTATGCAGTTCACTTTCCCTCTTAGGCAGGAAATTTCTTTGATCTGTTAAAAGCTCAATGGAGTAAATCAAGTTCAATAAACACACAGTTAACTTCCTATACAATTTGGTAACTCTTTAGATATAAAAGATATTGGCTTAATAAAAAGATCAGTACTGCAATGTATTTCACATTAGTGATAAAACATTATGACAAGAAGCAATCTAATCAGAGTGCTCTAATGAACACATATTATCTTATCATACTAAATCTCTGTTCTAATACATGATTAAAGCAATTGTTTCAAATAAGAAAGTGTGCATTTTTGTTATCATCAATTTACACAACCTTGTACTGCACACAACTTTGTACTGCATCATGTGGAAAAGTCTTTGAATGTCAGAGTAAGACTGGATGAAGAGCCCACCAGTATCTGCTTAACTGAGCTGGTTTTGCTTTGTAGTTTCTCAGCATTAATGCTTATGTCCTGCAGGAGCAACAGTTAACTCTCAAGGCTGATTTGCTGAATGATCAAAAACATTCAACTAAACAAAAGAGAAGAGTTCTGGAAAGCCTTGTATGCCCCCCTGTTCCTTCCCTGTCTGCTAGTGTACACATGTCATATGTAATAGTGATGAAAAGTTTATTAAAACAGATTAATTGCATTACTATAACATTATCAAGAAAACTGGAAGTAACTAGTACCTCAGAATTTTATTACTTCTTCCTGCAATGGGTCAAATTCTGCACTCAAACCCACAACAATTTGAATTATATTAAAATTTGCACTGGAACAATAGGAGACTTTGTATCTTTACATAAAATGCCAAAAATACATTGCCCATTGAAAAAGTTGAAAGCTTATTATTGCTGCAATGACATAGTCAGAAAAATATTATTATTTGGATGATATTAATCAAAGGATTTCATTACTTTTTGTGTGGAGAAGTTTCACAGATAAACAAACACGTAGGAATGGTATTTGTTCTGTTTATCCTGTATGAATCTCTGAGCACAGAGGAGGTTGTCCAAAGAGTTTTGTAAAAATTCTTTCTGTTATTTTGCTTAGGAACTCTCAAAAAAAAAAAAAAAATCTCTTTTCCCATCTCCTACTTTTATGTAGCGTGTTTTGTCTCTAACTCTTCAGAAAATCTTGGGATTGCCTCAGTGCATTTGCTGATGTGGAAAGCTTGAAAACCAAGATAAGTTTTAGGAATTCCCTAGCTCATCACTGTGATTCAAAATTGTCTTTAGTTGTACTTTCTTTTCTTAGCCTTTTCAAGAAGTTGGTGCCCAGTCCTTTCCTGGCAAAGATGGTCACTCCCCACTTTATCATGCTCCCTCTTATGTAAGATCTTTCCTACAAGGATAAATGTTTCCTGCTTTATAAAATATGTCTTATTATTGTCCTTATTTAATTATTTATGTAATTTCTGTTAACATCAGGGAAGCAGCAAAGGCTATGATTAACTAGTCAGTACAACTGCAAACGCACAAAAGTGAAAGTCATCCAAGTGCAAGGCCTCAAGAAGTCACTCACAAAAGGCACTAGATTAAGAGGAAAAGCATAAAAGTTTAAGAGTTTTTGTGGTCAGCACTCAGCAATTTTGAAGTGTGCCATATATTCTGTGGCACACTTCTGTGTCTGTGGGACACAGAATATATATGAGCTTTGCTTTAAATCCATGCCCAGACATCTTGATGAGAAACTGTCTTCTGGGCACAAGATTAGGTGAAGCTCCCAGCCTGGAAAGGCAGAGATGCATATACACACCCTAAGCCTGAATGTTGGGCTCAGCCCATGGTAAAGACAAATATTTGTGATGTAAGACCTAACTCAGTGGATTTCATTTCCTAAAACACAGAATTGCATTTTTTAGATATAACCTTGTTTCTGAACATTTTTCAGTGGCAAAATTCTATTAATAGGATACATAAAACATTTGCAACTTTCTATATTAGACATTAAAATATGATCTATAGAATATGTTTAGAGAATCTGGAAAGGTGATGTTACCATAAATTATGAAGCAAGAGGATCTGCATTCATCTAAGTAATGACTACTTAGAATTTTTGTCACTAAATCTATGCTACCTATCATTAGAATCACTGAAGCTAGGAAAGTAAAAGACTGATTAAATATTAATGTATTATTTTGGCCACTCCTGGATTATTAATTGTTATATGATAGTGCTTTATCAAAATTAATTCTAAAAGCAAAAAACTGACAGTTGTGAACATGAAGAAAGTGCTACAGGAAAAATTATGTGCTGAAATAAAGCATTTTCAAACACTCTTGCTGCATTTCTTCTGCCAGTAGAAGTATGAGTAAAGGAACCTGCTTCCTTTCAGCAATAATAACACAGGCATTGCCCAAAATGCTTCTCCCATTTTGTAGGGAACACCAATCACTCAGTTCCTACTTCTAACAGTAGTAATGCAGATTTAAGTCAATCAAATTACCCTAAAATTAAAATATAGGCTCAGCTAAGTTATCTTCGGAACCTAAAGTGTTTATTTATGAAGGCTTTTCAAAGCTGAAATCTGAAATTAGACTGAAAACCTCACTCTACTGACACAGTGGGAGAAAAATAATTCACTTAAGTGGAACAATGTTCTAACCTCTGTAGTCCATTAAAAATACTTAATTTGCTTTTACACCAAAGTTTGGTTATCACTTTTTACTTCCTTACTGTAGTTTCTTTTCCACAATATTTCATTTCTTCTCTTTTTCCAGCAGTGAGATAAATATTTTTCCTGCCAATGGTATGAAAATGTTACAGAGATGTCAGAAGAGCTGCTGAAAAATATCTTGAGGCTAACACTATTTCATTAACTCTTCATCCTTGACTGCTCACTTTATTTTTTTTTTTTGTGAATTTTGTATTTCATGTACAAAATGCATGTCACAGTAACTGGTTACACTGAAAAAGTGATTGTATAAAAATGGAACAAATAAATGTCCTGCAAATGCTTCAGTAAGTCAAGTTACAGTTTTCAGTACTTCTTTTCAGAACTACCATATTTAAAAACTGATAGATGATTTCTAGAAATCATTTATCCAGTTCTTCATTATTAATAATTATCCAGATGATATATTGGTCTTAGAAAATATTCACCTTCTAAAATGGAGTAAATTGATCTCAAAAATTTTGAGAAATTGATCTCAAAAATATATTTATAGTGTTCTGAGATTTAGTTGTCCCAAGGGTTCATATGGGATATAAAATGTTGTAAAATTTATTGTGCTGTTTAGTTGCTGACAATGAGTGTAAAAATACACAGTCTAAAATCCACCTGAATATTTTTGTTCTCAGCAGAAGTATTTGTGAAGCTGTTGACACTTGACACACTGAAGTTATCAGTTCTTCATTCCTCCTAAGCATCATTACTTTTATGTGGTCACCCCTTAGATGTCTAATATAGTTCTCTTCACGCTGCCTCTTAGAAGGGTGGGAGTTCTAAGATCTTCATTTTACAGTTCTCAGATGAATTCTCAGAGCAGAGATGAACCCAAGAGGGAATCCCAAGTAATCTCTAAGTTAATACTTGTTATTATACCATGCCTTCATGGGGATCCTGACAGTCAACATTGCTTTTTTTTTTTCTTCTTGCTCATCCTTCATTTTGTCTCCTTTGTTGGTTTGTGCCAGTATAACATGAAGGTTATAGCACAGCAAGCAGCCCATTATGCAGCATAAATATTTAACTGAAAGCTGCCTTTCTCAGATTTTTTTTTTAAGATAGAAAAATAAAATTATATAGCTAAATAATTATATATAAATGGATGCAGCACATGGGAGAGGAACTAAAGGCAGAGTAAATGCAACACAAAAAGCAGAAGGGGAGATGACAGGAAAATGGGGTGAGGGACTGGAAGAGGAAAACTGAAAACTGGCAAAATTTGGGAAGAACTAAAAAGGGAAAGAAACATTACAAAAATTAAAAAGCTCAGAAGGAGAGAAGGGGAAGGCAAAGTCGGAGAATTCATTTAAAGTATGATTTAATATAGTCTATAAACATTTTCTACAGTTTTGCCCAAGCAGTGATTCAAACTATTCCAGTTAATATAAGTTAATATATTCTGTGTGTGAACAGTTTTCCTTTCTTTCTCTTCCCCAAACCTCTTATGAACTCAAAACATTTAAAGTAAAATCCTTCTCATTTGTGTGGAATTACCTTTATGTTTAATGTTTTCTGTTACCCAAACGAATTTGAAAACATGTTAAATAAATAGTATCATAAACAAATTCTTTTTCCCTGTGTGTCTTTATCTATTCCTCTTCTTTCCTCTTCTACAGCAATGATTCAGAGATAGGCTCCGCTTCTAGGCAGCTATTGTCTTGCAGCCCCAAAACCAATGCAAAATAAAGTCTTAAAATGGATAAAAAATGTTTCTCAGTGACAACCACAGAGGCTCTTTTGCAATTGAGCCAGAAACACAGCTAATATCCCCACAGAAATCCCTGTCTGGAAATGGCTTGGATTGATTTGTGTGTCTGGTAGCAAACTCCAGCAAGGTGGGAGTTGGGAAAGCTGGCACTGAGGTGTCATTGTACTGTACCCCTGTTGCTCCTCAGGTGACTCAACGTGTAAAATGGCAAACTGTACCAGCATATAAAATAAAGTATCCTTGAGAGCTCCTTCATGCTCACAATGGGACCTATTTAGACAGTTCCCTAAAATCACCAATGTGTGGGAGCACGATCCAGTTCCCTCCAGAGAGTATGTGATGGGTCAGCAGGAGATCAGGCTGCCTTTGGATGGAACATGACTCCGATCCAAATTCTGCATGGGTGCTTCAAGACAAAGTTTTTGCTCCTACATTACAAGGAGCTTTACTATATGTCTTCTGTGCTAGGATAAGGTGCTAATGATGGCACAAAGAATTGTAAGAAACCAAGGATTTATTAAATTAAATTAAAAGTAACAAATTAAACTGAAAGACATAAAGCTAATCTTCATTGTGAGCAAAATTGAATGTATTTTAAATCATAGCTAAAATGTAAGGATTTTGTCAATGTAATCTTTTACCTTGAGCTTTTGGCTTTGGTGATAGCTACAAAAGGAACTATATTCAATAATTAATGTTCTTGTGTCATAGGCTACCATCTACAATGCTATTTACTATTCCTATATAAGGCTCTTAGCAGCCATAAAAATGTTACTACTCAGGGTGGAAAACAAAGCAAAAACAAAACAAAAAGTACAAGTGTAGCCTACCTTAGTCCATGAGCCCGGAGAAGAAGGGATGTAGAGCTAAGTCAGCAGGTGACCATATTGTTAGCACTTTAGCAATGATAATAATTTGCAATAATAATGTAATGAACGAAGATGGGGTGAAGGCAGAAGGATTAAAGGAGAGCACGCAGCATACATAAGCCATGCTACATCTAGCAAATTCCCAGTGCAGCTGCTTCAGGGATATTAAGCCTCCTGCAGACAGCTGCATCCCCTGTTGCCATCTGTGGCTTGCATCCCTGGTGCTACTACTGCTGACAACTTGCACAGTTGCAAAGGCCTAACCCTCCATCAGCAGAAAATATCCGTTCCCACACCTTCTTGCAGGGACTGTGGCTGCCACCTGATCCATAGGATACAAGGGCTTTCCTTGGATTTAATCAGCTGTTAATTAATCCTAGGGCTGATGGCTAGAGAGAGGAATGCCTTGCCAGCTGAGACGTCAGATGGGAGCATAGGGTAGGCATTAAGTTATCAGTTTTATTAGACAACACTAATCTCATTGGTACAGACTTGCTAATCACACTTCAGGAGAAAGTTTTGTTACAAATGGACTGAGAGAAATCTGAAATGGGTCACATTTTAAACGTGGGCCAATGTAAAACAACCCAAATCAAAGTGGATCAACTGACTTCTGAACGACTTCCAAATGCATGTAGTGAAACAGATCAGAAGCAGATGATTTTTAACCTTTTCCCCTTTTTTCAGTCTCCCTCTCAGTCCATTAGGACTCACAGTCAGAGACTTATTGTTACCCCTTGCTATCCAGAAAAAGGCTTTCCCATCTCAGTTAAGGCCATGTGGTGTCTGTTCCCTGTTCTTCTTGCATAGATCCTCATTCTCCACTTGTATACCTCTCTAACTTGCACATCACAAGCAACTCACCTCTGTGTGCTTTCAACACCTTTTAGGAAACAGACCACTTCCCTAAACCTCCGTGGGCTGCTGTTGTCCTGGTATAGCAGCCAAGGCAAGGAATCATAAGCAGGCAGCCTTCTCCTAAATCAGTGGTGCTGGTTCAATGCACTGCTTTTACACGGCAATCCACAAACAGGCATCTAAACTCATGGGCTGGCCAACACGGATGGTCATCTGAATCTAAAAAGGGATCCTCCCACAGTCTTTCTAATTGTATCAGCCACACAGCTCGCTGTTATGGGCCCAACCACAATACTGTACAAATGGAAGCCATGCAAAACAAGGTGCTACCAAATAAGATGTATATGCTTTACTTGCTGTGAGTAAACCAAATCTGAGTTTGATAGTTCACACGTCACAGCAACTCCATGCATCAAACACGTGAGACCATCAGGCCCTAAAATAACAAGTCAAATCATTAAGCATTGTGCTCTGAAAATCTGTTACCCAACCAAGCAAAAATTTTAAAATTCAGCATGATGGAAGTCTTATTTTTAAACTTGCCATAATGCAGCCATACAGAGGGCTCCAGGCCAGAGTGCATTGTATCAGCTGGGTCTGGAGTACAGCACAGCTGTTTTCAGAGCCCTGGAGCAGCACCAAACAGGGCAAGAGGATACAAATTGCTGGAGTTCTGAGAATCATTAAGCCCACAGATCTCAACGTGTGAAGTGCTGGATCAGAAGTCCTAAAGAAGTCTTATACTCCTAGGATGGACAGTATGAGCAGCTCTGAGGGACACTTCTTAAATAAATGTCTAATGCAAAGCATTATCCCTGCTGTTTTCCATCCAGGCTTAACTTCAAGATCCAACACCTCAATTATGCCTCAAGGCTACAGTGTAAGACTTACTTGCAGGCCTAACCTGTTTACAGTCCCTGGGAACAAAAGGATGACCTTGATTTTTAAAAACTCCTCTATTTTAACTCCAGAAGTTGGAAATGTGTTTATTTGACATGACCTGCAGCTGAAGCAAATGCAGCACCTTACTTGCTGTTCAGCTTTTCGTTCTATGCAGCATTTTAGCCTAAGGCCTGATTAGGATTCTTTTAGGGTGATTGGATATGGTAAGCTCCTGGAATAGCACTAAGCCAGTATAATTGGAAGAGGTCTTAGAAGAGATACAGCTTCTTAATGACATATGGTCAAAAGGTTACTTTGAAAACAAGAGGTTATTCTGACTTCAATTTTCAGGTCTGCAATGTCTCCTGGACTCAACCTGTGGCTCTGAGACTTTCTTCTAAAGGATGAAAAAAGGAAGCAATGCTCTTGAATACTTACTTTATGTGATAGAATAGTGTATTGGAGCACTGAAAATAGCATTTTAATGCCTGGGACCACTGTATTTTACTGCCTAATGTTATTAAAACTATTGATAAAAGATTTCTTTATATCAGTCATTTATTTCTGATACACAATATATCATATATACGAACCACAATTTCATTTACCATTGAACTGAAATAATCCTAGAATATACAAGATAAAGCACAGAATAAAATTGGATAAGACAAAATAGGTTAAGAAGAAATAATTTTATACATTTCCGAAGACAGATAATATTGATATTGCAGGGAGAGACAGTTGTAAATGAGAATTACTAATACTGATCACATTTAAAGGTATGATTCAATCATAATATGGTCAAAATCTTGCTTTTATGCAAAAACGGATATGTACAGCATCACCTATATAGAAATAATAGACCAAAGTTATATTTATTTCTCTGAAGATTTCTCCCCCAAATTAAATAGCAGAAGCAGAGAACTCTGGAAGGAGATAGGTACAACAAATCCATAAACAAAGACAGGGGTCTTGGATAAAATATGGAGTTTCCCTGACTACAGTATAAATCATAATCTTTGAAAATCTTAGCTTTATGGAAAAATGCTATTCCATTTCATTTCATATAGGAAGCCTATAATATATTCTCCTTTAAAGTTCTTAACAAAAACAGTTGACAAAATCATCCAGGGCTATTTTATGATGCAGCCTACTACATGAAAGGCAAAACAGAGAGCAATCTGCTGTTTTAATTACATGCTCAAAGCAAATGCAATATCTGCAGCTTTAATAAACATTGACCCTTTAACTGAATGTGCCCTACAAACACATTAATGCCCATCTGGGAAATAATCCAATGAAATAATCCAATCATACCAACAGAGAACGACTGTTTGAGTGGCAAGTGAGGGTTCATACACTTTGGTCAGTAGTAGGGTGTTCTCAATTATCTTGTTGCCAGAGCTAATAAAATTCCACAGAATTCTTCATCTTTATAAGCAAATTGAAAATCCAACAAATAGAGAGGAAAATTTTCTCCCCGTTACCACACCAATGTTTCCTGCCACCAATTATGCCTAAACTGCAATGAAAGATTCAAAACTTTCCAATTTTGATGTTAAAAAGGCAAACAAAGCCATAGAACTGGCTAGTGTCTCACAGAAGAGTAAAATGTCTCTGAACCAGTGAGGTCCAGCCAAATGATATTGGTTATTATATTAATTTAGAGCCACTGCATCCTGATAGCTATTCAGGAAATTTCATAGTGCAGAGGAGGAGGTACATTGCTGGTAAGATACATCTGCTGGCGGACAGACAAAAAGAGAGGAAGAGGTGAGTGAGAGATTGGCCTGAGATTGGCCCAAGACTGCAGAAAGAAAGCTTGTCTTTATGTTTCCTGCCCAGATATTTATTTATTCTGCCTAAAATGTCATGATTTAAAATTGCATGTATAGTCCCTACCTACTGGTCAATGCAAAGAGGATTTTTTAGAAACTGATTGTCTCTGAACAAAAAAAGTGAGATCAGACTCACACTATTTGATTAATAGGAATTGGGGGCTGCTAGCAAAGTTTCAATTCATGTTAGGCTTTTTTCTTGTTTGAATGTTGTTTCTAGGAACCAAGAAAGCATTTAGTTAATTCCTCTTGAGTGTTCAGTAACCAGCAGAAGAGAATAGCTTGCCTCCATTTTAACCTTAAAAGCAAGGGTTTTCATGAAACTCAAGCACTCATCAGCAAAGTGCAAACTGTAAAGGAGCATTTTATTCCTACTGCCTTCATCAGAAACTGTGGAAAGTGGCCACACAGAAGATATGAGACCCTCTTTCCAATTAAGAAGTCTAATTTGGCAACAGAGTTGCACAGATAAATCAATTTTCTGCTGGAATTCATAGCTGTGTAATATTTACAGTCACTAAGCGTTAAAGGAAACCTAATTTTGCTGTATATTGAAACACAAAGCAACTACAGAAAAGCTTTAAAAATATTCCCTTCTTTTTATTTTTCACCCTGACTCAAATGATTCTTTTAGGATGTTTTATTTTTGCACTATCCTGATTACACAGAATTTCACACACAACTTCCTCAGAGGCATACTGTTGTGTGCAATTTTGACAAATCAGAAATTCATTACAGACCAACACTTAATTTCTTTTTTCACTTCCTCAAGATCTGATGGAGTAGTTTGCATTCTTGGAAGACCAAATATTAACAGTAGCCATACCACTCCCTTCATACCTAAAACCCAGCCACGTTTAATCCTAAGACAAACAGAAGGTAGATTCTGACTGAGAGTCTGCACACATAAACAGGCACAAGAGACTTCAGAAATTAACCTTGATAGTCCTTATAATTTTGTAAGAGACATTTCCATGCAAATGAGGAACTGTAACTACAGCTCATAGACTGAGATCAAAAGTCCATCCAGAAGAGTAACACCTCTTTTTCAGTGACCAGATACAGATATCTTGGTAACGGTGTAAAAACAAAGCCAGAATATGCCAACACTTATCCACAATACTTTTTCAATCTCCAGTGGTTAGTGGTTCAGCAAATTCCTGAAGGAGAGATATTATGGTTATTTGAGTATTATCTGGTGAATTTTTCTTCTGTTAATTAGCTTTCTGAACAGCTGTACAATTTTAATATCAAAATACCCTGTGGGGAAGAGTTCCACAGTATAACTAATTTTGTTAATTTTCAACCTACATCTCAAAAATATTGTTGGAACTCTCACTCACTTTTGTAGCAGAAAAAAAATATTATTGACTGTCTTGTCCAGGCCATGATGACTGTACAAAATTAAGTTGTCTCTCCTGGGCTGAACATTCCTAAACAATTTTGTTGTTCCTCTTATGGAAGCTATTTAATCTCTGATCACTGCTATTGTCCTTCCTTGAACCTTTTTCTAGCTCTGCCCTGTCCCTTCTGGGCATGAGAGATAGGAGTGAAGACCTACCATGTATTTTGAAAGTGTACATAATCTGACATGCTGTTTTGTTCTCTATTTGTGTAGTAATCATTTCCTGCTCTTTTATTGGTAGCGTTGCTCCTGCTGGGGTGGCCTAAGGACATATCAAAGCAAGCAACTTGGAAATGGAGGTAATATGTTTATCAAAACAAATGAAAAGAAAAATACCAGATACTTTTGGCACATGTTTCACAAAAGGGATCATATGATGAAGAGCAGGTGCAATACCTAAAAATTGTTTTATTTTATACTTGCTCCTTTGACTTTTACTGAACATAAAACTGACATTTTCACAGAACTTTGTGTTACATGTCCAAGACCTTTTTTTGTTGAGCTGTAGCAGGAAGTACAGAGTTTACGATCCTGCACATAAGTTAAGATTATTTTTTCTACATTGTGCTTTACTTCCCAGAAATCAAAACCATAGAATGATAGAATCACAAAATATGCTGAGTTGAAAGGGACCTCTCAGGATCATTGAATCCAACTCCTGGCCCTGCAGAGGACACTCCAGGAGTCACACCATGTTTCTGAGGGCATTGTCCAAATGCTTCCTGAACCCCATCAAGGTCTTTCCCTCTTCGAGGGTTTCCATGGCTCCTCACAATTTAGTGTCCTCAGCAAACTTAGCAGTCATTTGAGAATAACTGCTCTGCAGGCTCAGAATTCCTAACTGAAATGATGGCAAAAAGGTATTGTCACAGCAACCATCTTCTATATCTTTTGTACAGAGGTAGTTTTTAGGAAGATAGTAGTTCAGCTATATTTCATCCTCAATTTCCTTTAGATCTCCTGGGTAAATACCATATGGTCCTGGTAGTTTGCTCCCCAGGGAAAGCGTAGTGCTGACTCACCAGCTGGGGTTAAACCACCACAATTTGTTTTACAACCTCCTCCTCAGACAGTTCACTTTAAAAGAGGTCTTCTGACTCGTCCTAGTAAACGTGACCTCTGGAGTGTGAATTTCTTGGATCTTCCACACCAAGGAAACACGCAAGAATCCCTTTGGATTTTGTGCTGTAACTCCTCCTCTCACTGATATGTCAATTGACCTGAATGACTCCAAGGGAGGATCCCCACTCCGCAGGGCTTTGAGGAAGCGTTTGCTTTTAGTTTTATGCATTCAGCAAACAGTCCCTAAAACATTAATTGCTGGCCTGTGATTTGTGTCACTATGTTAAATTTGCCAATTTTCTGGTTTTCTTCCCATTTGCTTGCTTGGATATCCTTGAGTTTTTGAAGGATATTTTTCTCACTTCTTTCAGCTCTTCTTTTACTCATTTTTTATCCAAGTCAAGACTGTAAAATGACACATTTATGTGGTAAAAACAAAGTTCCTTTTGTATATAACTGTTCTTAAAAAGTATTTAAGCCCCCCCCCCCAACACATTACTATTTCTTTTATTGTCTTTCTTTGCTGCTTTTTAAAGACTGTTTCATTAGTTGGTTTCCTTTTTTGGCATGTCCATATATTCACAGAAATTTAGTTTATTTTTCTGCTCATTCTTTCCTGCCCTCTGAAAATTTCCTGTTCTTAATTTGGTATAAATTGCTGCATTTCTTTACTCTTTGACTTTTTTATTTTCTGTTGACTGGAATCCACGGAGCACATTTTTAGGTTCAATTAAAAATGCATGTCACATGCTAATTGCAAATGCTTCAAGTCAGATAATTGTGATTAACATGCAACCATTAATGCATCAGAAACAGAATGTATCATGTAGGCAAGAATTTTTCTGAACTGCTGCACACAAAGTATATGCTGTGATCTACACACTTAAATGAAAATCAGTGGATAGCTATGAAGTGAAAATACCTCAGGGACACTCAGGTTCTACTGAGACCATTCTCTTGGGGGAGTGCAAACATTTCAGACACAAACAAAAGCCATTGATTGAGAGCTGAAGAGAAACAAAATTCTAAAAGTTCTCTTTAGGAGGCTTATTCTGTCCCGTACCCTTAGCACCCTACAGATAAGCATCAGGCAAGTTTAATGTTTTCCTTCAATCGGCTATGGCGCAGAGAAGAATCGCTGTCCTAAGAGAGCATGTATGAAATGCCAGCCTAAGAAGACTCACATACTAAGAAGCCTTCTAGATCTTGCCTTTATCAGAGACACAGAAAAGAAATTTTCAAAGGATGGAGTGTCTGAGATGACTGATGTAATGAATTACCTAATCAATTTTCTGTTGAAGGACTAGGCAATTTCCTGTCTAGACTATATTGTACAAGTGCTTGATACTAATTTTCAGCTAGCAAAAGAATAGCTGTCTGTGGCTATTTTCTGTTCACACAGAGCCTGCAGAAAACACTGCAAGTTTTTAATAGTACTGAGCTGACTAAAAGGCAGGATACACAATAAAACATAACATCCTGCTCTCCTCAGTGTTCCTGTTGAGAGCAGGCAGTGTTTCTTTCTGACTTACCAATTGAAAAAATTGTGATACTAAAGCCAAACTTGCCTCAGGTCCTCTCTTACAATCTCAAGGCTGCATGACTGAACTGTGATACTCTCCTATCTGTTATACCAAATTAATAGAACTATTTCTGAAACAAAATGCTTTTTGAAAGTAAAAGTATCACAGTTTGACTGATAGGTTGATTCCTTTGCTCAGCCATTTTTGTCTCTATTATTAAACTACAATTCAAAGGACAAATTAAAACAATTATTTTTGCTTCTGAACTGGATTTATCTCATTAAATGTACTATTGTTGCAAACAATTTAATTTCTTTGATTATTTGTCACACACTTGCTGCCACAATATGTGTTCTATTGGGTACTTGCTATATCTGTTACAGGAGAATCACCTCTTTAATGTTAGTGTAAGTTCATTGAAACAATTAATTCATGAATTGAGGAACATCCATGTGTTTTTTCTCCATTACATATATTTGGCTAATGGCATAACAGAAAAAAAAAAAAAACAAAAAAGGGCTTTAAAATTGCAAAGGTGGCTTAGGAGCACTGTGATCTTGCTGAAGGATAGGCATATTTGTCATGGTTTCACAATACCTTATTCTGACATCAGGAGCTGATTTCCAATACAATACAATAAGAAAATTTTCAGAGGAAAAGCCAAAAGATAAATATTTGTCATCAATTCAAGGCTGAAGGACTGAATGGGTAGAAAAGCTCTGAAATTTCTTTTTAATGTATTCAATAAATAGAAAGACATGCTAAATGCTTTTCAAACTAATCACACTACAGAGTAGGTTGGGGTTATTTAAGGGTGAAGAGGAATGGGTACTGTGTCAGCTTTTTGGGGAACTTTTTAAATAAAAACACAAGGACATGAACAACCTAGGTTGGAAGGGGCATGTGGGGATCATCTTGGATCCAGTTCAGAAGTCGGGTCCAAAGTGAATCTTCCTGCATATTCTCTGCATCCTGAGGCTGAAGACTCAGATCTTCACTGCATCTGCCCTTCTGGCCTCAGCTCGGTCACCTGAAACACCGAGCTGAGCTGGGGATCATTACTGGAGGGGGAAGGACCAGATAGGATGGCAGATCCCATACAATCTAGGTACTACAATATTTGCCTCAGGAGCCAAGGAGACCTGCTCCAGAACTGCCTCAGAGCTGTGATGGACATCTTCCCTACAACCAAAGCTGGTAACAAGGTTGTTTCACTGTTTTAGGGATCTTTTTTTCTAGCGTATTACTTAGCACAGTGTTGGATGTCCTTTGAAAAGTGAACTTCACATGAGAGTAAGCAATAGGTTTATAATTTCTGAGCTGCATTTCCGTAGGAGGTTTCCTTTTGGTGATTCATTAGTTTGTACATTTCAGCTTGTATTTCCTTGCCTTAGCAATAGTTTAATTTCACAATTACAAAAAAGGAATTTCCACATCACTTTAGGACCAGAAAAAGAAAAGAAATTAGAAAGAAAAGGTCACTCATTAACAAAGGCTTTGTAATCCTATCTTGAAATTATGGTTTTTGCTATGAATTTAAACAAAATCTGAAAGAGTTTTGCACCACAAAATGTGGAGCTATTTCAGTTAGTCTGCAGACAGTAAAGTCTGAGAGAGAAACAGTTACACACTTAACAGTATTGAGCACATTTTTGACAATAAAATACTACAGGTCTTACTCCTGACATATTTAATCAGTCCTATTCAGAAAAAAAAAAACCTTTAGCTTTAGGGATAACTGTGCTGGAATAAAAAATGTGTATAGACTTCATGGTTTAAGCCTGTGTTAATGAACAGATTAAATATCCACTTCAGAGCCAAGGGGAGCCATTTAGGACAAAGCTGTAAGATGGGTAGCTCTCTACTATCTCAGCACAAGCAAAGAAATTTGATTTTTGACTGTAAAAGTATTTTCAGCTGCTCTAAAGATCAAGTTACAAGAGTATTTGAGATTTTTCACTTAATTACCATGTTTTGTGATGACAGGAAGAGTAACATAGGCTGTCAGCATACATCTTGAAATTAAATCTCCATGCTATGTAAAATAATTCTCTTCCACTTCCACGGCACTACAGTGGACTTCCTGAAATGAGATACAAAGGAATAGCACAGTTAATCATATTCCAACGTCAGAATAAGATGAACACTTCTTTTTCAGGAGAAGAGGTGAGTTTAAGAATCAAACTTTCAATACCACTTTCCTAGGGAAAATTGTTTCCCAGTTAAACCCTTCCTGTTAAAGAGTCAGATCACACTAAAGGAGCACCTATACACATCTTGCTCTTGTATCACAGGTGCAGGAACTGTGGTTGCTCAGTGCCAGAATGAGCGTGACTGCCAGTACCTGCGGAGCTAAAGCCGAGCTATGGTCAACTGGTACAGCTCAGGCCAAATCTATTCAGGGTGAATTAATTTCAAATTTTAGAGTTTGTCTACTTGCAAGTCTCTCAAATATTGTATCAAAATGCCTACCTACTAATGCAGGGGTGACACAGTCATTTAAAATGTGTGCAAGAACACGCTACACACACTGAATAGTGGCAGTAGTGTTAAAAATATGGTCTTTATGCATTCAGCAAATTGATTGGCAAATCAGTGTCAGTGTCAGTGCTACCTTTGCATTAAGCACATCCACACCTTGACTGTGCTTGGAGGCAGTGTGAGGGCAGCTCCAGCATTCCAGTGGCAATGGTGTATTTCACAGGTTTTGACCATAAGAAAAGGTTGAATTCTCCTTTGACTTGTGCATTATGCAGTCATTTAAATCTGATGGATTGAGCACAAAGATGAATCACAGCAGCAGTGGTGCAAGTACACACAGTTATACTGGAGCTGGGCAGTGGGTAAGTTTACATCAGCTGAATCACCTCAAGAAGCTGCCTCCTCTTCCTCTCCAGGTGTTTGGTCCCAACCCCTTGAGTCTCCCAGGACTGTGCTGGTACAAGTACTTCTTCAGCCATTCATAGATCCAGTACAAATTCCAACTGGAAAAATAGCTGGGATGGGATTTTTTTTTTTTTTTTTTGATCCAGGTCAGTCTCCCATGTGGTTCCCATGCAGAGACATGAAGACCTGAGAGTTGGCACAGGAGCTGAGGCAGCAGCATCACTGCTGCCGACCAAATCACTGCCCAAGGGAGTGTCTTGTTCCAGCAAAAGATGTGTCCAGTAGCCAAATACCAATTACAGGGAAACCTGTCAAAACTGGAATTACATATGGCATTTCCCATAACAGAAGAGAAAATTACTGGAATCTCTCATCTCAGGCAGAAATGTGCTTGGTATCACTGGGCTCCACACCCCCAGACATGCATTCCTGCAGGCTGGCATCACTGAACTTACATCCATTGGTGGAAGTCTTGTAAAACTACCTTAGGAGAATAGGTATGCATGCACACATTACACACACACACACACACACACACACCACACACACACTCATGTGCATGCTTTCCACAAGAGAAAAAAAACTATTTAAAACCTCTTTGAGGTCTGTGAAGCTCTATAAAGTAGTTGGCAAAAGGTTTCAAAATAAGCTTCAGACACTTTAGTCTTCACATTTTAGCTGACTGGTGGCAAATTTTTGGGTTGCTAAAGGAGGAAAAGTATAGCAATTTTTGTTGCCAAAAACCATTGCAATGATCACACTTGACTGCCATTTCCCTGACTGCAGAGTGTTTTATATCCTCTGTGCATGAAACAGTAGCAGTTCATTAGGTACATTACAACAACATCTGCCTTCAGTAAGAGAGAATATGCTCTTGTTCTGCATAGGAACAGTCTATGAATGAAGCTGGTATAATTAACATCCAGTTTGAAGACATCACTTACTAAACAAATAAAAACAACAACAATATAGTAGCCAGTGCATTACTGTGTATATAGATATTTTTCAGCCATCAGTATCCATTTTATTCTGGACTTGTTATTTTTCTCCTAAGTTAGCACAGTTCTTTTCCAGACACAAAGCTATATGCAGACATGTACATTTCATCCTGGTGCCAGTATAGATGACACTAGATGATACCAGTATAGATAGCAGTAGATGATATCTCCTGAGCAGATCAGAAGCTGAAGGAAATTGACTTCGATGTATCCCTGACAGTTTATACCAGCTGAGAGACAAGATTGCTCTCTCTATGTGAAATGGAGTTTCAAAGACACACCAGAGCACTTTTATAAAATGGCCTCAGTTTCTTCAGCAAATAATTGTCTTTATACTCCCCATATCTCCAAAAGGTGATTTTCTACTTTTTCTTTCATTTCTTCTAACAGTTAATTTTGTTGATTTTTTCCTCTTCAATATTTTGTGATATGAAGTAGAGTTTGACTTCCCATGCTAAGGTTTGTTTGGGCACTTAGATATAAAAATTTATTTTAGCCTCTGCAAAATAATGCACATGTACCTAGAATATACACACATATTCCCTATAGCCTACAGAATCATTATACACACCAAATGGTTATTAAGAGCTGTGTTCATACATTGAATGTGGAATTACTGAAGCACCAAAACCCCCTGTGAATACATGAAACATCTCTAATGTTCAGCTCTCTAATGTTCACCAAATAATCAGGACTTACATTTGATTCAACACCTCCTCAGTCAGAGTTTCCAGAGCTCCATCTCACACTCAGAAATGTTCTGACCAGGACAGAGAGCCTGGAGGGTGCAGCTATGATGGATGTGTGTCCCCTGCATTGCTGATGGAAGTGGGGCACTGTGCAAGGAAACACTTGGTTCCTCTGAGGCTGGAGCACATTCCTCTGCAGCTGAGAGGTAAAGGCACGCAGTGGCAGGAGAGGATCCAGGGGGGTTTTCTCCCTTCTGAATCAGTGGGAGATTCTGCATTTTGAGGGAGTCTCCCAGCCTGCCAAAGCTACCTTAAGGCAGCCTCTGACCTGGAGCCTGGCTCACTCTGCGTGGCGCAGGTCACATATGCTCCAGAGCAGATACACAGGACTCCACAATGTTTCCAGCTCTAACACAAACACAGAATGGCACCCTATTTCACAGACCTTAAAGACTTGCATGCAGTCCACACAGGAATTTTTCTGAAACAAGATTTTGAACTCTAACTTTCTAATTTGGGTCTTATTTACTTCCATAGTTATCTCCATCCACTATCCAGACAGCTTCATGTAACAGGAAGCTGAAAGGCTTGTTTTATGGTCTACATTCAAGATTATTCTTTGTCCATCACACAGAATTTTGCTATACTTGGTACTCCCTAATTTCCAAAGCAATATACATTTTAAACTTTTTATTGACCTGTGTTGGTTACATGAGGGAGCCTTTTTTTTTCAAATACAGTTAATTACTTACCCAAGTCTTTCTGATTTCTGGATTCCTGACAAAATGTTTTAAATTCTTTAAAATATGGAAGTGCACCAAAGTAACTGAGCACACACTGAACCTTAAGCATCCTCTCAAGACAACCACTCTTCAGAGGGACTCTTAAGAAACATGGTTTAAGTGCATGTTAACAACTGATTTGGTCTCTAGAAGATATACTGCAATAGATCCCATCCTGCTCCAGTTGAAGCCAGTAGAAAAGGATATTGTCTAAAGCAGTTACTATTGAATTAGTTAGTCTGTTACCCTCACTGCTTTGAGACCAATCTGGGAAAAATTCTGATGTGATTAATTTGACCATAACTCCCCAGAAACTCATAACACGTTTTCCTTACCTGTTAAAATACAAGGTGTCTTATATAATGAAAAAAAAAAAAAAAAAGTACCCTCATTTTCTTGTATGTAATTTCATTAAAACAAACAAACAAACAAACAAAAATTTTAAAAAAGCGAAAACACACCCCAAACCCAAAATGTACAAGGAAGCTTCATGCCCTTAGGAGGTCTTAAAATAATTAATAGTATGAATTTAAATCATTTGTGTTGAGCAAATATATTAGAACTAACTTTGTACCATGACCTGTTTGGAACAGAAAGATTAATCCCAGGTACACTGGCTGAGATCACCAATGCAAACTACTCTGATGGTACAACACCACCCATGACTTGAATAAGTTTAAAGTCTCCTGATAAAGAAATGGGGTGTTAGACTAATTAATACTTGTGAAGTGCCCTGACTGCCTAGGATGAAATCTGTCAAAAGAGTACATGTTTTTTTCTTGTTATTTTGAACAATGAAAAGCAAAGGAATTTACAGAATTACAAATAAGTGCTTGTAAATCAAGAGTTTAAATCAATGAAAAATAACAGGAATTTTCTGCACTATGTCTGTAAATATCTGCAGAAGAAACAAATATTTAGGATTTTATGCACAGTTATTGATCTCTGCAGAACTGTTGGGGGATCCTTAGCTCAACACCCACCATTCCTCAGCTACAGCCTATTTTTGATAGCAGGTGCAAGAAGTTCTAAGTCTGGTCTATTAAAATTAAAGAGATTGGTATTCATACATTAATGTGCTCATTTCACTACTGGGAATATATATCTGTTTAATGTATAGAACAGAGAGTCATTCAATATTTGTTTAATGGCCATGTCAAAAGATGTCTTTGCTAGTTGGTTCAATGCATTCTGTTCTAATTTATTTTAAAAATTGGGTCTTCTCTGCAGAACTTGTATTCCCATGCTCATTTTCCCTTTCCCCACATGCTCATTTCAAGATTCAGACACTAGGCTTCACCTGAGAGTGACAATTGTGCACATCCTTTTACTGGAAGCTAATGGACCATTACATCCTATTGTGTCATTTTCTCACCATTCTTTGAATTCTTCAGGATGAAGGTGAGGATGGCTGTATAGCAGCCTGCCTGCAAACCTGCAGTCAAAATGGACCATCTGTGTACCTGGATTTGGAGACAAATGCTTTTATTTTCTTTTTGTAAATTCTATGTTGGAGACCTAGCACTAAAACTTCAACACTGTCTCCCTGTGATCTGCACCATATGTTTTTTGGCAACCTGTCCCTGACACCACATATCACTGATGTGATCTCTCATGTGTTTCTTTACCATGATTTGTATGAGATGCAATACAGACTTTAACCCAAGAGAAATCAAACCTTGCTTTTGTACACCACTATGATGCATGGTTTTTCAAAAATGGGGCAGGTTATTATACTGAGTTTAAACTCTGAGAGATTTTTTTTTTTTTCTAGAATTTAGACAGCAAACAGTTGGCCAGTGCAGTCTACAAGACAATACACAGTTTTCCTGCTTTGGACACAATCAGCCTCCTAACTGCAGCAGTCTGAGGAAGATCCAAATAGAGGTACCTGACCTTCACAGCAGAGGGAGAAAAGGTCTACAACTGATACAATTCAAAATACCACAGGTATCTTTTTATCTCATTTTACCTCATTTAAGAAGAGGGAAGAATCTGGCAAACTAATGTGCAATGGCCTGCACAAAAAATTTACTGCCTGCACAAAAAATTTCCCACAGGGAAAGTTCAGGCTTTCAAGAAGAAATCCTGCAGGAAATAGCTCCTTATCCAGCCACAAACACCACTCACAAAATGCTGCTCTGTTGCTAAAGGAATCCAACATTACGGAGAAATTTATCTGTTACAGAGATTTTCTTACCTCTTACAGTTTTCTGCAGATCTCTGCAGTTTCTGGTGTATCTGTGGGTTAAAAGAATCTTGGGCACTTGCTGTATCAACAACCCAACTCTCAAGCTTCAGCTCTCTTATCTAAAACCCATTTTCTACCTGTAAACTTGCTATTTATATATATATATATTGATCCTGTATGGGTAAAAAAATGGCCAGTGCAGTTTCAAATGGCACAAATGCTCCTTTCTTTGATAGATTAGTCAACAAAATAATAGATTGCAACGTAGGATTTCTTCCCCACAGGTTAATTTCAGTCAGTTGTGTTCAATATTGTTAGAATTGCTACCACTGCACCTGATGTATGGCCTGTGATATCTCACTAACAGAGTGCCTATCAGGTGTGCATGTGTGCATGAAGACTGGCTATTTTATCTACTGTTTCACATAAGCTTAAAAATACACACATGAAGTATTGCTTCCCCTACAGCTGCATAGACACAGACTCTTATTTAGTCCTGAAATATTTAGAAAGGCAAAGCCAATAGAAACTTTAACCTTCTGAATTTAAGACTCTTGATTTCACAGGCCCTTTGCTTATTAACCTGGTTTGAAACACACAGGACTGTGCTCTTAACCGTGCTGCAATGCTGTTGTTGAGGTTACATGAGGGTTTGGTAAGCATAAGACTTGTCTGAAAAATCTTTCAGAAGTCTCTAGCTCTAGTAGGACAGAGAAGGTTTAGAGTGACTTTCCACCATTATATTGGAAGCAGGCTCTGTCTTGTGTGTTTTACTAAAATAATTTGTAAGCAAAATTAGCTTCACTGACAGAACTTCATCGCCACCTTGCTCATGCCTTCTCTTGTCAGCCCATGTTCTTCTTCACACTACTGGAACACATTTCTTGTGTTTTTTCACCAGTTTGAGTGCTTATGAGATGAGATGTACTTCAGATTTTAAGTGAGAAATTAGTTAATTACGGATATTTTGCGGTTTTGGAAAAAACACTGCTTTTTAATCTGTTTTTATGTCCAGGTTTTAAACCTTCATCTCTCTTGTAATCTATTGATTAAGGCTGCCACTATTGTTCAGCTAAGGATGCCCAAGGATACCAGTTTAGGCATTAAGATCACTAGCATTCTCTCAAACTATCCACTTAAAATCTTTGGCAAAACTCTTTTGTTTTCCACAACACTAAGCGGAGCCTGAAACTTAGGTGTTCCCTGTCCCTAATTATGGCCTTTACAAATAATGTTTCTTTTCTGGAACTGTGTCTAATGCAAGTAAAAGGCAAAGAAGAGACAGTGATCCCTCTAATTACATCATCAGTGCCGTCAGAGTGCTTACCTGGAAGGTAGGCACAGGCCTGGGGAGAGTCTTGATCTTCATGGAGAACTGGCAGCTATGACTGCACTTGGCAGTACCAGGATACACACCACACCCCTGGCAGCAACAGAAGAAGCTATTTCCCACCACTAACTTCTTCCTCTACAGCCCAGTAAGTCAACATACTTAATAGGCAGAGAGACCTTTCATTCATGCTTGGCTGTTGGTCTCTTCATTCATCACTAAACATATTTCTCAGTAGGTTATGGGGGTTGGGGTGTCTCCTGCTGCCTTCTCTGAAGATTCTCTCTTGTGCACGGATATGGAAATACGGGGAATCAGAGAGCGTTTTGACTAATAAAGTGCCCATAAACCTCATAGTCTTGGGAGGTTCCTTGGGTTGCCCTATAGCCTGTGGATAACAGATTTATTTGAGAAACTGAATCCACCTTCAAATTCCTGCTTCAGCTCAGGTAAAGGACTGATCTGCACTTTGCTGGATGCCCCCATGATCTGTGTTCCTCAAGTCCCTCTGTGAGCAGGGCTCTCAATCTCTCAATTCTCTGCTGTGTTAAAAGTCACTGAAAATTACAGGCTTCAAATTTCTCCAGGAAGTTAGGAAATGTTTTGGATGTCATGTTGCTCATCACAAGCAAAACCTTTGGGGCCCAAAACAGAGTAGCAATATAAAAGACATTTTATGTTCCACAATCTCCAATAAGGACAAGGCAATATCTGCTTTGGAAGGAAAGATTCAGAGAGTAACCTGAGACCCTTTGCACGGGAGTACAAAGACATGCTGCTATTTGGTAAGGTCCAATTTAAGCCTCCAGAGCAGTCTCACCTTGCAGCAGTTCCCAATGTGAATAAGCTTCCTGACAGAGGATGGGTGAAGCCACAAGAATAACCATCTACTGTCTCTCCACAAGCCAATTCACTAATTCTTTGGGAATCCTGGACTCCTTGAAGGTGCACTATACTCTTCCTGACCTGGGGAAAGCCTCAGTAGAGTTTGAGTCAAGACTGCACTAAATTTCTCTCTGTTGCTTTCACTGTATGATTTTGTCTCAAATGTAATTATAGAGAAAATGACCTATACGCCTTATCCCTTCTGTATGCCTGGCATAATATCCAGGCTTATTTCCTTTAGCAAATAACTTTACAGAGGGAGTTCAACTTCCTGGTTTTCCAGATTAACTCTGGTTAATTAATAACAAATTCTTAGTCATTAAATTAAGGATAATTCCTTGGTGAAAAATCCCCTTTTGTTTCATCTCATTCTTTTATCATTATCCAAAGAGACTTTTCATTTCATAATGACAAACCTGAAACAATTCTCTTTTGATTAAAACCAAAAGTCGTGTCATACTTATTTTCATGCATTCCTGCAAAGCTCTGCCAGTACTAAAACCCACTCGTAAATCAGCCTGGGTCCCAACAAACAAACTGAAATTTGCCCCTTTCGCCTCCCCCTTCTGTTTCCCCAGACTACTTGTATCAGGCTTTTTGGAGCAACTTGTGAGTCAGGCATTGAGAGATCTGAATCTAGATGCTCCACTCAGAAACAACCAGTTATGGGAACCAGAACATTTAATTTCAAAACATATATTTTGCCTTACAGTACTTTTGGAGTACTTGTGGAATACTTCAAGTAAGTAGAAGTGTCCTAAGTTATTTATTTGTGATTTCATTTCAATGGGTTTAGTGACATTTTGGCAGCGACTGACAATTTAGGCATTTAACCTTCCTAGATATGACACAGACAAGGTTATATTAATCAGCAAGGTAAACAGTGAATTTGACATACTAGAGGCACTGCAAAAATATTAATGACTAAAAGATTCCATTCTCAATTCAAGTGATTCCAGTTCTAGGAATCTCCAGTAACAGGGATATGTGATGGGTAAACCTGTTTGTGAAGGAGGATCAAATCTTCCTTCACAAAGGAAGAAAGCAGTCTCTTTCCACCACAGTATACCTTAATGCTCATGCGAAACAGAACCCTGTTCCTAATGGCTCTATCCACAAAAAAAAAAAAAAAAAATTCAATCGCTTTGTGTTGATTGCTTGCTCAGGATACCAAAATTCCCTTTAAAAAGAGGCAGTCAAAGCTTTCGACTTTTGTGTTTCCTGTCAGGGCACTGAGGGAGGTGAGCGAGGTTTGGGACTGCAAATACTTTCAACTGTCTCAAAGCTTGTTACATAGGAAGTGAAGCAATTCACGGGGCAGAATACTTTGTACTCCTGGCAGCAATATCTTTCCTTGTTTAAAGCTGCCTTGTTTGCAGAAGGGCCACGCATGGGTGTACATGAAAGCAACTAAAGCTGCTATTCACAAGGTTCCCTAAATACATTAACCTTGCCTTGGAATGGGGCAGGGATTTACTTTAATGGTTACTGTAGGAGCAATGACATTCTTGAATTGAACTCTCGCTTACATAAATATTTAACTTTGAGGAAGGCTAGAATTCAGAGAGATATTGCTTTCCCCCCCTGTTTTTAATTGGTATCATCCTCCTCTCCCGAGATACTTGAAGGTTGTAACGAGAAATATTTAGATCCCTCTTTCCATATTCATTGAATATACTGATATTATATTTTATTAAAGAGCCTCAAATAGCTTACATCCTCTTCTTAATAACCCTATGCTTTACAAGCTTCTGTTTCCTCAAGCTACAGACGAATCCTATTACAGAGAGTAGATTAAACTGGGTCTTGACAGATCTTTGCAATTCACTGACAAAAAAGGACAAGTTGTCTTACTAATAAGACGACATCATGATCACACTAATATTATGCATCTCAGTGCTCTCAGATGCAAAAACTTTTATGCAAAACCCCTCCAGCAGGCACATTACCCAAATAGAACCCAAGCAATTTTCTTCTAACAATAAACGAAACTATCTAGTAGAAAGAATTACTTTGGTTTCATATTGTACACGAAGGAGCCATCAGTCAACAGCTGCATGCTTGATCATGCCCTCTGGCTCCACATCCGCAAGGGACCCAGCTCATCCAGACTTTCTTTTGCCACTATGAATGATGTGTATACTTTTGTGTACAAACATGAGCCCTCGACAGAGGGCAGAGACAGGGCTATGGAGAGAGAGCACAAAGAAGTGTTTTGTTCTGTTTTCTCTTAGGCTCCGCAGTGCAGCAGAGGATAGACCTCTGGTGATGAATGCAAGGGAAGAGAATCACAGTGTGCAGAAAAAAAGAGTTGTACCCTTTAAAACACTCTGAGCTCTCTAATAAGGCCTCATTCACAAGGATTTTAGCTAATATTTTTTAAATCAACTAATCCAAGTGATTGCACTCAGATTTTAAAAGTGGCCATGTGATTTCTTCAAATTATTTTGATGTGTGCAAGGATAAAGGAAACTGGTGGCATCACCAAGAGAGTGGCAGACCAGCTTTTAGGGCACCAGTCTGAGAAGAACCTCTTACAGCAGTTCTGTTATCCAGGATTTCACACTCCTGGAGAACACCCATTGCAATTAGTAATCTTTGATTCCTTGGATGTCACTGCAGAAAAATTAACAAATTTTTATGGTTAATAAAACCATAAATAAGATGTGCTTCTGAGATTCTGCTCAGACTTTCTTCATGTTGCTGTTAACTGAATAGGGCATAAAATTCACGTGGAGTTATTTCAGGCAGGGATTATGGCTGGATGGAAATGAGAGGCACAGTAATGAACCTTCTCCATCAGTATAAGCCCCTTCCTTTGGAAAGATTTGAAATGAGTTATAAGTCTCAGGTACTTTTTCTGTGGAGCCCCCAGGATAGCCAAGAAATCTCATCTCTCGAGGCAGTCTGAATGAGCAGCTGAAAGAAGAACTTATTCCTTATTGAACAACAAGTTTGAAATCTCTATTAACTTATCTGCTGCAGTATCTTTACCTTTCTAGAGTTATAAAATGGTACAGTGGTCATAACTCTTTCTTTACAGACTACAGTGAAGAGTGTGCAATGAAGACAGGTAGCATAGAATGGCTTCAGGATAAATATGAGAGAGAGAAAAAAATTAACACATATTAAAAAATTAACTTTTTACCATGTTCAAGAGCTATGCCTGAGTCTCCACACAGGAGTATAGATCCATTTTTTCTGTTCCTATTGATAGCTATGTATTTTTGTTTTGCAACAGACTGGCAGAAAAATGATCATTTTCAAGGGCTGGTTCAATAAAATTTGGGGCAGATTTATAAAATTTGAAACATATGTATGCAGCAGTTTAGGATCCTGTTGTTAGATCCATTTAGTTGTATTCAACCTCATCATGTTTAGTCTATTTTAATTATGTTTACTGTTTAAGACTGGCAGTGACTTTGGTTTGTTTTTCTCCCCCTCATGCTAATCATACTTGAGTACCACTGGCTTGAGTTTTGTCCAGTATTTTTTGTCCATGATCTTTCTGTAGACTTTTTTTTAATAAAACATTGTATAAAAATTCAGGAATTCAAAGTCATGGTTCCCATGGCAACATTAAGTCCCTCACATTGCATTGTACATGCACTAAAAATAAACATGTAATAAAATAGTGTATTTTGTATGTCAAGGGCAGCAACTGAATAAGGCCAAATGCAAGGTCCTGAATGTGGGCCAGGGCAATCCCAAATGCAGGCTGGGAACAGAATGGATAGAAAGCAGTTTTGAGGAGAAGGGCTTTGGATGTTGGTTAATGAGAAGCTCAACCTTTGCTAGCAATGAGAGTTTGCAGCTCAGAAAGCCAATCATATCCTGGACTGCATCAAAACAAATGTGAGAGGAGGTGATTTTCCCACTCTGCCCTCCTTGTACCTCACATGAACTACTGCATCCAGCTCTGGGGCTCACAACACTCGGACATGGACCTGTTGGAGCAGGTCTAGAGGAGGGTCATAAAGATGATCTGAAGATGAAGCATGTCTCCTCTGAAGACATACTGAAAGAGTTGGGGTTGCTCAGCCTGGAGAAAAGAAGGCTTTGGGGAGAACTTACAACAGCCTTCCAGTAGCTACGAGAGAGCCAAAGAACAATTTACAGGGGCATGTAGTGAGAGGACAAGGAATAATGGCTTCAAATTGAAAAGGAGTAGGTTTAGATTAGATATTAAGAAGAAATTCTTTCCTGTGAGGCTGGTGAGGCAATGGAACAGGTTGTCCAGGGAAGCTGTGGATGCCCATCCCTGGAAGTGCTCAAGGCCGGGTTGGATGGAACTTTGAGTAACCTGGTGTAGCGGGAGATGTCCCTGCCCATGTCAAGGGGATTGGAATTAGACGATCCCTAAGGTCCATTTCAACTAAAACCATTCTATGATTCTGTGAAGTGGCTGCAGCTTTCATTTTGCTTGCCTGGGTTTTGCAGATTGAAGTTCCCAGTCCCAGTATTGCAGGAATGTGATTTTACACTGACACAGATCTATAACTTGCAGCATCTATTTACAGCGAGCACATGCAATCTGCCACATGGGCAGCACTGATTTCCACCAGCTGAGCTTGGGACCATCTGCGTGTGTACATTTGGGGGTGTGCTGAGTCTGCAAAGGGATAGGGACAGCACGTTCCTGTGCGGCACACAGCTATGCTGGGGAGTTCCCTTACAGCTTCAGCAGTGCCAGAAAGAGAGGGAAGGGGCACTGCAGACCTTGCCCAACCTGTCATTGGTGTATCATCACAAATACCGGCAGGAGCAGCAATACACTGATAGGCCAACCCGCTTGTCTCTGCAATTCGCAGCCCCTTGGCAGTTTGAAGATATTTCTAAATGGAAAAATACATTTAAAAAGTAACCATAAATTCCATGCAAATCAAGACCTACAGTGTCTGGAAGTGCAAAATAAGGAATAGCGGCATAAGCAAAGATCTCCCCTTCATATTGGAAAAGGAAGAAGTATTTTATATATACTTCTTGTCTTCAAAAGGACTTAAATATAATCAAGAACTTGTGGGCACAGAAAAGGATTCTGAGAAATTTTTTCTCTCCAGAGATTGTGGAAACCAGAACTCGAAGTCCATAAGCAGTTTCAATATTTCTTTTATATGCCAGGCATGATGCATTTTATATAAAGGTATTGTCAAAATCATCCAGGTATCTGATGTTCAGTCACTGAGACACAATTTCCTTTTATCTCCAGAACATGTTCATGCATGTTTGGTGTCCTTCATCTTAGATCATCTCATCTTTAAAGGAGGTGGTGTTGTCTCATGCACTGAAGATGCAGCCTGAAATACCACATGGCTCTAACTCATGACAAGGCTCTGAGATGCTGTAGTGCTACTAATGCATCCCATAAACCACATTATTACAGTTTTGCTTGACCTGCAGTTACTAAATAAATGTTATCCCTTGCATAGCTCCATTTAAAATAAATGGATATCTGAAGAGTAACTGTGGCATGAAGTGAGTTTAGCTTAAAAACAAACAACTCCTTGGGTTTGAGGTTGGTTTTTGTTTGTTTGCTTGTTTTGTTTTGAATAATCCTAAAAACCAACATGAAGAGAAACACAGAAAAACATGCATGGTGTAAATGGCTGCAATAAGGATCACAGGCACAAGCAGAAAACCAGGATATGTTTGTTTCTGGAAGAGGACGGTGAGGCACTATCTCTACTACTGCAATTTTTCATGAGTTTTTAAAAGAGGCAATCCATACATACCCTTAATTTTCCAAATACTCATGTTTTATGAAATGAGTTTAATGTAATGACTGTATCTTAAAAGTCATATTCCAGTCCTACAGGGCAGAAGCACTTTCTGAACATTTCCACATGACTGGTATGATGTTTGGATTTAGTGAAGTGCATTTTGACTCTGAAACTAGGTTTGAGTCCATTTGCTACACCTCTAACATGAAACAAGGGACATCTCCTACATGTTTAATGCCCAGATTATTTAGAGGCCTCTGAATTTGTGAGTGTGTGAAATTCAGATGCGTGAAATGCTTTGTTATGAGTCATCAGAAAATAGAACTGACTTTAGAGCTCTTCGTGATGTGTGTTTGTGCTAATGATGATGGGTGAGCCTCTCTCAAAACACTTGGTAAAAATGACACACTTGTGAAACAACACATGTCAACAGGAAAAAAAAAACCCTGAAATGCGGTGGCCAGTCCAACTTCTCACCTATTTCTGCAGTAATTCCTGTAATACAGTAATTCTCAGCATAAACTACTCAGTTTTGGAGAAATCATGTGTTTCCACAGTCTCTGTCAGTTAATTTACTTAGTTAAAAATTTTCTCCCATCTGTGAAACCACTGAGTTCACTGGCAGGTTTATTTGACTGTAAATACTCATTGGAAGGTGTGTATCTGTGTTGGGGAGTGGCATGTCTATTGCTTCTATACCTAAGGTATAAAAAATTAGTTGGTTTTTTTTTCACAGAACAAATATTTCAAGTAGTGACATTCTATGTAACAGGCTCTACTGATACATCTGAAGTTTTACTGATGATTGGCATAAGCTTTCAGGAAACATAATGCTAGACTGGCTCCCCTGGAGTGTGTACCTCAAATGAACTCAGATGTAGAAACATTTTCCCTTTTCCAAAGAGAAAACTGTGATGGCAGCTGGATAGCAGGGCTGTTTCACACAGATGTTATTGAAAGAAGTGTTTGCATCCTAAATGCAAATCAACATATGGCATACTAGGTATAATTTTATTTTTCTATCTTTGCTGCTACTGTCTAAAATTGTTTATAGCTGGCAAGGCTGAAAGAGGAGCAAGCTAGAAAGTAGGACTGTAGGACACAGGGATCATCTCTTTCAAATGGATGAAGTATTTTAAGACACGCCCGGTGTTCTACAAGTCTAGTAGCATGGATCACAAGTTCATGCCTTACATGCTAACTTGGTCTGCTTCAGGTAGCTGTCAGATAAGACTTACCTGCATGTACTGAGTGAAGTGGAGGACAGTCAGTCATTTTCTGTTCCTGTTTGGTAGCAGACAGTGAGAAACAGTGATATCTTTCTGCTCCAGTTAGCTACGGCCTGACAGAAGTCCATGCTAGTGGTCATTAAGGAAAATAAAACCCAAAAAACCTTGAGAATATTTTCTCCTTGTCTGTTGGATTTTTTTTAACTGTACAACTCTTATCAAACTCACTGTGAGTATAAATTCAGTGTAATTAGATGCATTTTAACCCTTCTCACCTAAAGCTTTTGTCCCATCAGGACCAAAGATATCCCCAGCTGGGATAGCTTTATCACAAAAGCCTATGGAGCTAGGGTGTGGGTTAAGGCAGTGCTAGCACTTGACATACAGAGCCAGGTATCTGACAGGACTAATTAGTCAGAACTTGGCTTGCAATTCCCTTGATCAACCATAAACAAAATACCATTTTAACAAACTTTACATAGTGCTTTGGAAGGGAAATTTTCCATCCAGTACTCCTCCATCACTACAGTGTTGACCTCAGCTTTCGGGCATTCACACTTTCCACATGTCCTGTTCCACTCCTAAAGGACTCTACCATAAGATATCATTTCAGTCATTTACCTTTCTGCTTATACCAGGTGAGCTTCTCCAGACTTTGCCCCTTGGGAGGTATCTCATTACTCTATTTTCTCTGAGGCCCACAGTCCTTACTGGACATCCAGCTCCAGTGTAGAAAAAAGCAAGAGGCTGTTGCTCTGCACCCTTCCTGCTCAGATTCCTGCACCCTTTCCGACTTCTGCTCTTGGCTGCCATTGCATTTTCTTCCAACACTCTGGAAAACCTGGTAAACTTTTTTTAGCTTCCTTTGATTCTCATTTTTTATGGTTTCCCATCTATTTATGCCCTCTGGGAGACTCTTGCAAGTATCTCAGTTTCTTACTCCCAAGTTCCTTACAATTCCTTGTAAGAAAATGTGGGTATGAGAACTTATTAATTCACTGATGCTTGTGCACATTTAATTCTTCTGTTTAATTCTTTCTTTCTGTATATTGAACTCTCTCGTTTCTTTGTAGTTCCAGGGGAATATCTAATTTTTCATGAGATCCATGTCAAGAATTACTTTTTTAAATCAGATCATCTGATTCTTGCTAATTACTTAAGAGAAAATGATCATGTAAGAAACACCTGGAAAGAAGTACAGATGAACTATGGGATCTCAAATAAATATTTCAGAATATTATAATTGAGCAACATACTTTTGTGACCTATCAAATCTAGTAATTATGTAAGTGCCAAAGTTAGATCCTTTTATGTAAAAAGGGCTAGTACAAATGTTATACTTGTTTCCTTTAAAAGTACTAGAGGAGATACATGTTGTTTGAGTCAGATACAAAGAATGAGAAACTTCTGAGGAAGTGGTAAGTTACAGAAACAAAACTCCAATGTTGAAAATTACCTGCTGGTACAGAGATTCAAACTGGAGTAATGAGGTCATTAATTTAATCTTTCTTTAATTTCTATGCTTTGTGGGTTTAGTTTTTATACATATTTACACAATACCAAACTATAAGTGGGTGCTTCTATAAAATGGTTCACAGCTAATAATGGATATCTGAGGTGAGGCTAATGCAGAGAGAAGAAATTACAAACAACCCAAGCAGCTAATATGTTGACTATTAATTAACAGGAGTGATTCATTCAGTGTTGTAGCCAGACATAACACCAGACTGAAAGATGAAAGGGCAATTTAGAAAAAGACTGTAACTTACACAGTTATCAGCTGCAATATCTGAGACCTCGAATACTGACCTAATTACAGCTCATCTGAAAGGTATCAGGGCCTTATCCTCTACAGGAAGCATTAATAGAAAATTACTTGCCTTTCAAAGCCAGTGAGCCCATCTGCAGGTCCTGTATCAGCTCCCGCCAGACATGTATCATTTTACACATGGGTGGTCTGTCATATGATGATTGACTCAATCTTGACAAGAAGAGGGATAGAAAATTTATCACTCTGTGTAGATAGGACCACTTGTGACGTTGGCAGGTGAATCAGTACAGATTGCCCAACACCAACTTAATTGCAAGAGATAACATTTTCCTCAGTTCTTTCATTTTCATAAGCACCCGCCAACACGCTTATCCTTTCTGTGTTAACTAATCCCCTCTCAGATTATGATTCCTGCCATATTTTGTCCACTGGGACCAATATAGGTAACACTAATATTCAGAGTGCTGGGTAACACTCTGCTACACGCATGCAGCTACTTGCAGCAGGGGTATTTCTCATTGTCAGCAAGACCACCACATTTCCACCCTTTTGCTAAGGTAATGTGTATGTATGCTCAAAGGCAAATGAGGAACTCTTCTGCCAGGATCCTGGCACCCTGGATTAAGAGCAGAAACAGTGATGAGCAGGTGGTTTAAATACCAAGATTTTACCGAGCTTAAAAAAAATAAAAGAGCTTTTGCCAAGGATTAGGATATTAACAAAATGGTGGAGGATGATAATCTCTGAAACCACAGCAGGGAGTAAGCCAATTCTGAAGTGAGTCTCTAGGATATTCAAATTTCATCAAACTGTAATTTTGATATTTTTTCCTCCCCAAAGTCTGGACATTGACCATCTGACTGAGGTACCTGGTTGAGGTGTAGTAGCTGGTCACAAGGACTATTTCTAAACTTGCTCATCTTAATTCTCTTGCAAAGGAAAAAATCTCTGTTCTTGCCTCTCAGAATTCACCTGAAACAAAAAAGCAGGGGGTACTACTACACCTAATGGGGCCAATGCTTACTCACATTTATTTACAAAACAGATGCTTTCCAAAAATAAGGTACCAGAAGAAACACAAACACCTGGTTTCAAGATCAATCTCTAGGCTATGTTTTAAAATAACCTTTCAGTGTACCTGAATGTCACTGAAGCAGAAAAAAAAAAAAAAAAAAAGAAATCAACTACTATAACCTTACTTGAACAGTAAAGAACTGGCAGATGTGAAATCTGAATATTCTAACTACTAAGGAGAAAGAGTAAGTCTCTCAGTGTGGGACACTTTATTGTTTGTGTTAATTATATTAATTAGAATTAGAACTTCCACCACTCCAATTTCTAGCAGCTGTGTGGTGCTAGCTGCTATTGTTAGCACTCACAAAAAATACTCCAATAGAGGGCACCAAGAAAATTACTTACAATCTGAACACCCACACAATCCTGTCACATTGGAAAGACTGCAGACAGCATAACTAATAAAATTATTGTGCTATTTTGAAAGAATAATAGCATGTTTGAAGAGACCACATTAACCCTGTTGTAAAGTATTGATTGCACTCTATACTAAAGGAAATGAAACAACAAAGACATAGTGCTTTAATTCTTTTCCTGTTTGCTCTTGCTAGTTTTACTCTTTTTCAATTTACACCTATATTTGAGAACACAGAGAATGTATCACCTATGGTGCACAAAGACAGTTTTATTTTCATAGACACTTTTTCAGCAACTTGATGTTTTTAAGATTATAGTTCAATTCAAGAAAGTAGTTGTGAATATGAAAGAAATTCCTGTCTAAAATTGCTTGAATCCTGTTTATCATGTTTCCTTCCCTTAAAAAAAGAAAACAATAAGTCAATTAGAATGTCAAAATATGTCAGCTGATTGGTTCTGGACATTTCAGTTTAGACATGTTACCAAAAAAAGGTATAATTATCATTTCAGTCTCTAAGAAAATGCTCTAATTTTGTGTTAGTGGATTACAAACAAGCAAAGCAAGTAGTGCCTTCTGCAACAACTTGCTGCTGTTTTGAAAGCACATCTGCTTGCCTACATCTATAATACAATGCCACAGTATGAAACTGTTACAAATCAGGCTGAGGCAAATATTCAGTATGATTTAAGATTTAACATTTTCACAGCATTTAAAGCACTGGTCCTCTCATTAAAATATTCAGATTCAGTTACTTCTACCAGATTTGTTTAAACCTGATAAAAGCTACTTTCTTATTCTGTGATAAACAGCAAAATTTAAAGAGGAAAACTGAATTAGCAGAAAATTATGGACGATACGAGCACCATCTTTTATAAACACCAATACATAAAAATCAGTTATCACTTGGTCATATTGTGAATGAACAAAATTTGTAACCAGTCTCTGAGGTGATTTCATATATATAAAATCACTTCACCTTTTTTTTTTATCTCCTTGAATGGCTCTTTTAAGAGCACGATTCCTGTAATTGCATTTCCTTCCTTTTCTATGAGAGTATCTGTAAAGACATTTGGCATCTCATCAGCAAAAACAGCAGATGGAGAAAGGCCTTCCTACGTGCTCTGTCAAGGGAATTGCAAGTTTAGGTGGGGTTTTAATAGACATCAAGGATTTACTGACATGCCAAAGATTGCATGCCTTCACTGTGCTTATTATTTGTGCCTTTCTCTTTTAATAGAAATGAAAACAATTACTGTGCAGAAAACATTTAGCTTCTCTTTGAGAGTATCATACCATATGGTATGGGGGATGTATAGCTGACAAAATGAATGTAAAAATGAAGCACATACACTTCAGATGATGCTAGTTGAACTAAATTTATGCTTGAAATTTTAACTGAACTGATAGAAAAGTTTGCAAATAGCAAAAAAAACTTCCCATGTAAAAAAGCACTTCAAATAAAACATTAAAATACTTGTTAGTGAGTTTGACTTTGTTTAAAAATGGCCTTGGGGACCAAAGAACATTTAAACAGACAAGTAAGTAAGCACTGTAATTATAAGAATGAAAATCAACAGAGTTTTTCCAAATAACAGTCTTGTTATCACATGATAGCACATGAAATTGCAAACAGAGCACATACTTTTCTGAGTTGCTGGGAAAAGAGATTTTACTGATAGGACATGAAGTTCATAGATGAGGCATGAAGATATTTGTACTGGCCATGCAAGGAGGGTGAAAAAGCCTTTTTTGTAGGAGAGAAAATTCACAGCTTATATCTTGCATATTTCTCAGGGAGACATTAAAAACTCCTTTATCTGATGGCTTAAACCCTCAGAAAATTTACCAAAAAACCCCCCAAACTACCCTGAATTTGCACTTTCTGTGAGTAAGTAAATTTGCTCCCAGAAAGTTCATTAGCATTCTCAAAATCCTGCAGGACAAGAAATCAGTGTCAAAATTCTCCATCAGGCATAGATGTGAAATGCTTGGGCTCGTACAGATTCTGGAGCTGGATGAAAAGGTTTTGCAAAGGGCTTTCAAGAGCCTAGTCTCTTTCAATCTTTCATGGTATGAGTTCCCTTCTTGTCTTGTAGAACAGAGAATTTCTGTCATGCTCTAGAATTTAGTGAGAAAATACAGAAATAAGGGAACTCAGCATTAGGCAGACCTGCATTGACACGGTGACAATACTCACATCCTTGCAGCAAATGTTATTTGTAGAAAGTGAGAAAACAGAAATGGAAAAAAAAAAAGAAGATTAAATAAGATTTTGGGACTTTGGGAATAGCGTAGCACTGAAATATTATTTACGGTGTTATAAAAGCACAGGGGAGTTGTACCCAGAGCACTGCAGCTGCAGGAAGATCTCTTGAATTTGGTTTCAGACAGCTCAGTATCTGGGTGCACAGGGGAGAAACATAAGCTATTAATTGCAATATTAATCATATATTACCAGTGTAGTATTGCAAGGAAGTATGTCACCTCATGGCCAGGACCGAATGTCAGTAATTTCTGCAACTGCCAAATTCCTTGCACCAAACTGCTACAGAACCTTACCTTCAGTGGGAAAAAAAGTAAAGGTATCATTCATTTGGGCTGCCTGAGCAGATCCCTGACCAAAATTCACAACAGTCACATAATTTCATGCTCACTTCCTGAGTACTAAGCACCAGGCATAGGCCACAAAGAAAGGTCTTGAGGAGTTTCTCTGGTAACCATTCCTTTGCATGTTTTTTCCTGACTTCTCTGTATCTTTGATCCCAAGATTAGTCCATCCTCGATATCATCCTCTCCCTCACCAATGCCTGCTGTCCAAGGGCAGCTGCATGCCCAGACAATGTTCTCCTTTTACTTCCCCCACCCCAGAATGATGATTTAATTTTGGCTACCTCGAAATAGGAATGTACTAAGAAACAAATAATTTACATTTCTGGTGTACTGCTTCCCAAAATGGTACTAAAGCATTTTATGATTTGTAAACCTCCTAATCCACACCTCTGAAAGTGTTTTGCAATGGTCAGTGTGAAAATAACACACTCACATGGTCAGGGTGCTCCACCCACTACTCCTGAACTCACTGAATTTTATAGCCATGCAGGAAGAGTAATTTTTAAAAACTCATGGTGCATCCCCATCCATTTCAAAGATGCACCAAAGCACGGAAATGAATGTGATCAGTCCCATGTGTCATCAGCCAAGATTGCTTTCCCCACACAAACAAATGCAGAAAATAACCTCTTTCTTTTCCTTTCAAACAGGGGACACTCAGAGTAGCTGAAAGGCTTAGGTGTTTGGGTAGAAGAAGACATTGAGGCATTTGTTAATGGAATAGAGTTGAAATTCAGACTGGAAAGCTGATGCTCTCGGACATCCGGATCACAGAAACTGCCATTGCTGTGGTGGGCAACTTTGGCAAAGACAAAGGATTGCTTAACCTGACTAAGTAAGCCTCTAGCATCCTGGATGTTTCCCTGGCCATGCAGAAATACATTGGTAAGATATCTCATGGAAAGCTGCATTTTTGTTAGTTGTGCTGTATCTGTGCTGGGGATAAACAGAGGGCTTTCAGTCTCCCAGGGCTGTCAATCTGTCGTCTTACACACACAGAGAGAACAGGTTTTGCCTTTTAAAGAAAGAACACTGTGAACAGAAACTCATCATTAATCAAGGCTTATTTCTCTGTGTGAAGGAAAAAAAGAAAAGCGAAGTCAAGTCACCATCTCCACATTTGGAACTGTATTCCGCTTCACAGGCTGTGGGTAAAGAATATAAAGTAGAACCAGAAAGTTTGTCCTTAGAGAGAGGAAAAAGAAACACTTAGGTCTCTGTGTGGGATATGCTGGTCTGTGGAAGTTGAATAAACTTGTACAATGCACAATGCGATGACTCACAGGGCTTGATGGAGGAGCGCTGTATGCTATCCATCAAACATTTGCTTCAAGACAATCCTTGAAACTTTGAACACAGCAGGATGAGTAGATCACAAACCTCTCTGTAATCCCTGCATGCTGCTAGGCACTCTACCTGCCTTATAGCAACAGTGGTTATAAAAAACCCTCCATGTGCTAACCTGAAATAAATTAATGAGACTGCTTATAATTTATGCCTGGATAGGCAGGCTTCCACTTTGTGATCCCAAAGACTTGTTGGAGTACTCATTGGAAGCGTAAGCCAACAGAACAACCTATCTCCTCCAGGTGTTAGAAATGCAGATTTCATTTTAAAGCAGGCATTACTCAAATCCCTGACAGGCGATGATTAAAAAATTACAGTAAAATAATTTTAACTTAAGTGCTTGCTAACAATATATTCTTAATAATTTTATTACTGACAACCCTCTCTGCGATCTGTAGCATATAGATAAAACAGTAATTAGTGTAGGCAAAAGCAAAGACTAATTTAGAGAGATATTAGCAAGAGCAATTTTTGGAACTTAAAGGTTGAAACATTTTCAAAATTAAGTTGATTAGTCATTGAAACCTATTATGAGGCAAAGTGTTGGTTAAAGACTTAGACTCTACAAAAAATAAAGACTGAAATCTTCTTCAGGCCTTTAATTTAGCTGAACACAAGTGTGGTCATTTAAAAGAGGAGATAATTGGATGACACTGCTACTGATGCTCTTACACATAAAGCACACAAATGGTCCATTCTAGTGGCCTTAGAAGCTAAATTTTGAAATCTCAACATTTTCACCATTTTGAGTGATTTAATAAGTATTTTTCTCTTCCACAAAGTTTGAAAATGCCCTCAGAAAGGGTGCAGGGGAGAGCAGGGAGGCAGGGCAGAGAGTTACGAGATCGGGCCCAATCTAGCAAACTATTATCGTCAGGCATGATGAATGAGGCTCTGATTTCAGTGGGACTGTTCACAGTACCACGTGGAGAACCTCTTTTGCTGGACAGAGCTTTCATTGATTATATAACAACCAAATAACCAAACCTGAAGGTCTACAAAATGCATCATCTGAGTGCATTGAAAAACAGAGGGAACGTATATTCTCTAATCTTTATATGTGTAGATGTTACTTGTAACCTTAAATGCAAAAATGTAGGCAGATGTGAGATTTTTAAGCTGACTATACTCCTTAATAAATGAAATATTTAGCACTCTGGAATTAACAATTCTAATCATAAATGCCAGGAACCACTTTTGAACTGCTACCATAGCTAATTACTCCGGTGGGAAAGGAAACAGCAGAAAGGGCATTTCAGCTGTGCAAGGACAGGTTCTCTCTGAATTTATATTTTGTCCAAATAAAACCTGTAGTTAGATGGAGTTCATGGGAATCTTAACCCTTCCTTCTCAGGAACTGAAGTGTTTCTGATAATTGTGTTTTTCTTCCTACTGAATAAGCTAGTGATTTTCTCCAAGACTAACATAATTTATATTTATAGTTTTCTTTTTTTACTATATCATTGTGTATTATTATTTCCTCAGGGAAAATTATATAATGATATTTTTGTCTTAGTAGTGTTATAACCAATGCTATCGTTATAGTGGTGTCACATGGTGAGCAGTCGTTAAGTGCTGGCACTCAGGTGGGCACTGGGAAAGGAGCAAACAACAAGCTACTTCCTCTCACTGGGACACCAAGTGAGACAAACATGCCAAATTATTGTGAGCAGGACCCAAGAGGTATTATGGCATTTCCTGGAAGCTGAAATATTCCTGACTGTGAAAACCTCGAGATCAGGTCCACTGTAAGTTACTATGAAACATTTTTGGGGGCTCAGATTCATTCATAATATCACCTTTGGGATATCAGAGATTAAAAGATGGCCCTGCTCTTCTTTGGAGTATGAGCAGCCAAGAGTGGGGAAGAATAGACTAGAATGTGGAGAAAACCAGGCTGAGATCCTACACATGCCTCAGGTCTCCTGGGCCAGTTTTGAGCTAGGAAGATCATAAGCCACCCAAACCCAGGCTGAAGGTGAAAAATGGCCAATCCTTCATACAGAAACCCCACCTTGTAAGCTGTATCAGTGTTACTACTGCCATCAGTTCTATAAAGATGTAAGATTTCTGTTTGTATCCTGAAAGTCCCTGCCTAGAAGAGATGGCAGCTCAAGAATAGGATGGGATAATGCAGAGTGCAACAGTAAAATGTCTTGATGTGGTTGTCAAACCTGGAGAAATCCCCTTCTTGTAGGCCAAGATCCATGAGACCCATTTCAATCTGCAAGTGTTGCTGAGAACCTGAGGACTGTGGTTTGTTTGAGGCAAGTGGCATCTGGAAGGAGTTAGGCAAAACAAAGGATGTGGGTTTATTTATAGCACATAAAATGATGGTAATGTACAGTATATTTGTCACAGATTATGCAGGTTGCCATTGCATTTGCCATAGGTATTCTTGAACTGTTCTACTGTCCTCTAGTCTGTCACTGTCGAGATAAAACAGACAGTAATACAACACAGCTGAGTAAGTGAAAGCCATAATAATAAATAATCATCCCAGCACAGACAGAAAAAAAAAATCCAAGTTCATTTTAACATCTTCCAGATTATTCTACCTAAAATGTAATTTGCCTTTGATCTTTATTGAAAGGAAGAGAGTTTCAGAATCCAGTAGAGATACATTTTTAAAAATGAAATTACCAATTGGGCCAGGTAAAAAAATTCTCTCACATAAATGCCTGAATGAAGTTTTTTTTCAAGATACAAAACATTCTCTAACAAACTTCCAGGTAAACCCCACAAATTCTGTTCTACAAAATTTTTCTTTTTCAACACTCTCCAGGTTCAAATAAAATTATGTTCAAAATCATATTTAAATGTATTACAGTATCCTGTTTCAGGTAGCATTGTCTTCCTTAATGCTTTTCTCTCCAACTTTTCTGGTTTGTTCCTATGAAGTTATTCTAGAGAAGGAAGAAATCCTCCAGGTATTACACAACTAAAACTGGATAGAAGAAATGTAAGTTTTAAATTTAGAACTAAAAAAAAAGAAAAAAGAAAAAGAGAAGAATAGAAAAACTTTACACACAGCTTCAACATCCTGAAATACAGTAATTCAGAGTGAGTCACTTTCCATCCAGCAAAGAGAGTATGGTAATTCAACTGCCAATAAACTCTTTGGGCAGAAGGTAGCCTACTTTGGATAAGATAAATACATTTCTATTCCTGGAGTAGGTAGCCTTTTCCATTTTAGTAGCTTATTTTAAAAACTGGGAATTGAAAAGTTCAGCTCCAAACTGAAGGAACATGAAAGCGGAAACTTAGGGCTTTATGGTAGATATCTGAAAGTCACACTGAAATCTTGGAGTTAAAGTACACAAAACTGAGATAGTAATATTCTAAGAACAACCAGAATATAGCTGTCAGACCCCAGAGACAAATTCTTTATGAGTCTGTAAGATTTACCTGATGAGACTTTCCACTTTTGAAGAGAAGTTTAGTAGCAGACTTATGAAAGACTGTTCTAATAGAGAAAGCTTTTGTGGAGTGACATGAGCAATCACTCTACCAGACATCAGTTATGACTTGTGAGTCTGCTGAGTATGTATTAATGTGTCTTGATTAATTTCCCTTGGGGATGAAATCTTAAAACTGTAGACAAGATGGCAACCATGATTTTTTAGCAATTGTTTCTGCTAAAGTATTTTCAGAGCATTAACAATTCCTTGGGTTTATATGAGATGGAAAAATAATTCAATATCTATTCCTCCTTCTTTGAGAGGTCATACATTCCTACCCCACCTGACAAATTTACAACACAGGCTGAAGAAGAGATGGCTATATTTTATTTAGCATCTTTCCCTGCCCAGATTTCCTTTTCTCTTTGGGTAATATCAGAAAACCTCTGCCAGGTGTGAACTTTCCTTTTCTGGTGGGCTGTCACTGATCAGCAGTATAGCCACATATATGAAGTGCACATAGATGGGACCCAGTTTTGCTTTCAGTTGGAAGCCACTGAGATTGCAAAAATAAATATGGGTATAGTCATGGACTTAAAATATCTTTAATCATATTCCTGTTCCCTTGAGTATGGACTGATTGATTGCAGATTCCAATTTTTATTCCAGGCTATCATTAAAATTTGTGAGGGTAAGGTTGAATCATATACTGTGCTTCTTCAGCCTCTTTCTTATTCAAATCATAGCCATCTCTTGCTTAACAGGAAGAACCTGAATTAATGCCTTTATAATGGATAAATGTGCCAGAGCATTGGCTAATGTTTTTTATATTGTCACTTACTCATGTTTGTTTATGCTCAGGGTTGCTTTCTTTACACCATTTTATATTTGGGCAGACTTCTCAACACCCTCATATATATCAATTTCCAATTAACAAGAAGAGGTGGAAAGAAAAATTTGGATCTCACAGAAATTTGGAACACACCAATATAAAACCAACAATTATTACAGGGAGACCAATTGCTGTCCTCCGAGCCAAGCCTTTCTTTCATTTTGGTAACAGGTTTTACAGTAACCTGTATAGGACATTTATGCCTGGATAAGCCAAAAAAAAGTCACTACTTATCCCATCAGACCTCCTCAACACTACAGAGTTCTGCATTACTTAAAACTAATTTGTGATTTATAAGTTTTACTTATTTCACCTCAAGATTTTCTGATATATGTCTTCTTTCAGATAAGAGATCAACAATGTGTTGTTGAGGATCTAATGGTAATCTCAAGAATGGTATATCCATTAAGGGAGGGACGACTGAATTCTCAATTTATTGTACTTTTAAATAATTAATTTGCCTCCAAGCCCCCTTAATAAACTGATCACTGAATGTAGCACAATGATCACTGGACATGGCAGCACTGTGAGAAGCCTTGAGGCTATGGATTACTTGTATGCCATTACTCTTCTTAGATAAACCACACTATTCAAATGAAGTTGTTTAATTTTTTTTTTTTTTGTCAGTAAAGAGACCCATGGTTTGACATTTACAAATGCATTTCAGATGTCTCTTTCTCTGAGATGTCTCCTCTCCAACCCCCAAATTTCTTAAACTTTGGGGGAAAAAAAACTGGCATTGAATACTTCAGAGATGAGTTTCTCTGGGCAACCTGTTTCAGTGCCTCACCACTATCACAGTAAAGAATTTCTTCCTAGTATCAAATTTAAACCTACTTTCTTACAATTTGAAGCCATTTCCACTGTCCTGTCTCTACATACTCTTGTAAGTAGTCTTTCTTCATCTTTCATGTATACTCTCCTCCAGTAAAGGAAGGCCACAATTGGGTCACTTCAAAGCCTTCTCTTTTCCAGGCTGAACAAGCCAAATTTTCTTAGCCTGTCCTCATAAGAGAGGTTCTCCAACCCTCTAAACATCTTGGTGTCCTTTCTCTGGACTCACTGTAATGTCCATGTCCTTCCTGTGCTGGAACCCCAGAGCTGGATGCAGCATTGCAGGTGGGGCCTCACCAGGGAGGAGCAGAGGGGCACAATCCCCTCCCTTGCCCTGCTGGCTGCACTGCTTTGGATGCAGCCCAGGACACAGCTGGCTTTCTCGGCTGAGAGTACATGTTGCTGGGCTATGTACAGCCTCTCATCCACCAGCACCTCCAAAATTATTTTTAAGTGTTTCAAGGTCTATCACCTGACAATTCACAAACTGTATGCTCCTTAAAGGTTCTCCAGACAAAATTATCCAGTTCTGCACTTCTTTTTTACACACAAAATATCTCCATGTTTCTTGTGTTAATCACAACATGCTAAGCCTGGGTTAAAGGTGGAAGAGTGCAACTTTATTTTGCATCATGCTGATTTTAAGTTAGTTTCTTTCATCTGTTAACTTTTACAGACATTTTATTCACTGAATTTTAAATGTGCATGTTTACTCAATTAAGCTACAAGTATATGCAGGTTTACCTAATAAGGAAGCAGAATCAATTGTGCTATCCTCCTGATCACAGACAACTATTTAGCTCCAAAAGCTGCTGCTAAAATGCTAGGCTCTAGAAAACCTATCTATATATTTTCCTTTTATATTAATTTTTCTATCAGCTTCTTGTTTTCACTACATCAGATAAACACCTGCAAGACCTCATCCAACTCAACCATTCTCTACTGTTGGAGATCTTTGTCTACTGCACTTCAGTGGCAACAAATGTTCTAAGGTCATCTGTCCATTTTTCTTCACAGTTTCTCATGAATCTCTGTGCAGGGTACATTGAGTATCTTTTTGGAGCTGTTCCAAGATCTGAGTGAACAACTTCAACTGAGTTCAAGCTCAGCTTTAGTTTTGTGGACTTAAAAGCTCTTCATGCTTTCAAAACATTGCAAGCAGCAGGTACAGGTACAACAATCTGAAAAAATTGGGCAACCAGTATAGCAGTGCAATGTACTTTTGCAAGTCCTCAGAAGCTCCTAAATTCTTTCTGGTATCTTCTCCAATGGCAAAAAACAATGTTTCCTCCTATGTTTCTAATGAGGAATATGAGCATGAAGCTGTGATGAATGGCATGGGGGTGGAAGTCAAGTGGTAAAAGGCTTATAGGCAATGTGGAAAGGTGCATTTGCTTAAACACATTCATACAGAAAACATGTAACAAGAACTTGTTTAAAACCAAGTGGTTCTGAGAAATTTAATGCCTTGATAATCACTGGTCGATGAATCACTCAGATGTTCTGAGTTTCAGCTATTATCTGTCTTCCAAACACCAGCTCTTGGTGTCCCTTGCTTTAGCCAAATAGTCTCTTACAGAACAAGACCCTATTAAAACAGAGACTTGTACATAACTTTTTCTTTGATATTTAGACAAACTCAGGGACCAGTTTCCTTCTGGGCTGGACCCTGGCATGAGGAATGCACAGTACGATGTAATTTTGAAGGGACAGAATTCAGTAAAACAATTTATTTCAGAACGAGGCCATGCCTCACTCCTTCTTGAAGGCTATTCCCATGCTATATTTCTGTTGTCAACTATTTTGTCTGCTCAAAGAAAAAATAAGACAGTATTTGGTCAATAACAGGGAATGTGCTCTTTTTAAAAAAATCACAGGCTATTTTATCAAAACTGCAGAAATGACAAGCAAACCTAAGCAATATCCCATCTCTGGATAGATGGTGGAAACTTCTACCCCGAAAGGTGAACATTGCTGAGTATGGTGGTCAAGTGAGAATGGGACACTCAGGTTGGGAAAATATAGTGTGATAGAATAGAATGATAAAATCATCAAGGTTGGAGAAGACTTCCAAAAACACCGAGCCCACTGTTTGACTGAACAAAATGCCACACAGTAATTTCTGTAGTCCCACAAGCTTGTCACTATCTTTAATGACAAGGGGCTGAAGAACGTGAGCAAGAGCTGCAGAGATACCCTGCCAGTGGGCAGGTCAGCTGTTGCATGTCCTGGTACCATGGATGCATGTGGTCTCTGTACCACAAGTAGCGGGGCAAATGTGGGATGCTCCTAATTGGAAGGTATTATTCAGGTCCACCTGTGCACACATCAGTGAATCCCCATACTTTTTAGATCCTTTGACTGCTCCACATTTGCTTCTGTGTGTTGAAAGGAGTCAGTAAGACTCTCAGGGTTGTCTCTTCCTCTTCAGTCCATGTATTCATGGTTTCTTAAGACAAGAGTGTTGTCTGCTGATTGTCTGTCAAATTAGCATGTTCTCAAAAGGCTCTGGGAGTACTCGGCTTACGCCTGCCACGGGCATTGCTGTATAACACCAAGACAACCTTGATCAATACAATTCTCAATATTCTTTAGGATCTCCAGCCTTGAAGAGCCAGAACTTCAAGGCCTGGGATCTTGCTAAGGCTCACGAAATAAATTAGCAGATTTTCTCAAAGGAAGCAAATGCACAGAGAGGTGCAAAGTTGGATGGGAACAGCAGGATAATGAGAATACTTGACTATCTTTTTTTGAAAAATTTCATTTAAATCTCCCTAAATCTCCTTGTGCTCTAGCACAATGGTTAAAGGTTCCTGAAAAAGAAAAGAGGGAAAAGGGAAATATTTTTCCTGGTTAGGAATATGTAATTTACTACAACATATATAGATTTTACATCCTGTTCAAATACCATAGGAAAATGTGGATTCTATATAGCACTGAAATATTGCTAATTTAAGATATTTTGCTATGAAATGATATATTGTGCTAGACATCTGTCAGTCACTACAGATATAATTAAGTGATAGCCTGTGTTAAAAAAATATGTTATGACAGGCTTAGCAACACCCAAAACTATAATGGGAAAGTTTTACCTGGGAATGAAAAGAGGGTAGAGGAATCTAGTAGTGTTTCAGAACCAGTTTCTTGAAACTGACAGAGATTTATTTGGCACTTTATTTAGATGTTGCAATTATTAGGACAAAGACCATACCTTCCTTTTGTTCCAAATAGCCCTCAGGCTGGAGGGATGGATTTTACTGTGGGGTGTCCCCATCTTTCTGTTTTTATATTAGACTTGCATTTAACATACAGTTTCTTAGCTCAGACAGCTTTTAAAAGACACTCAACAGGTAATATAGATTTGCTTACTCTTAAATGAAAATGTGAAAACTGTAAAATATTTAGTGGTCTAAAAATATAAAAGCTGGAGTAAAAAATAAATCCATTCATGTCATATAGCATAAAAAAAATCTCAAACCTGAAGTGTAAGTATTTGTCAGGATGCCAAGTATGGTAGAAGGACACAAACAGTGAACTACACATAACAGTTTGACAGATGCACACACACCTGAGGGAAAAGTGGACTCACATCTACACCTCACCCCTACCTCTCAAGCCTGAACTCTCTAGTCAAGGAAAGGGTAGGAATCAAAGTACTTTTTGTTGCTTTTTAATAGTAATGGAATAACAGGAAAGGATGAAATCTCAAGAGACCCTTACTGAAACATATGTATGCTGTCTGGATATGGCCCAGATGATTGTACATCATCAGTGGGATCCATCACCTCAAAGCAATGAAATAAGCAACAGCCTAGAGCTGCACATTCACCATCACCTAACAACCTCTCCCCCACTCCAGACGTGGCAATCTGCAGTGCTGACCACTGGAGATAACTGCAAGCCTGTCATGGAGGTAAAGGGGAAGGGGACAGTCTTCCTCTCCTCTGGCCTCCCAAACAACTCAGGAGTTATCTGGCTTGAAGCCACTTTTACAGTGTTAGTTGTATAGCTCCCAGCATGAAGGCAGGCATCAGATACCCATGTACTCCCTCACACCAGTATGACTTGGTACATCTTTTTCATTAGCAGGAGAAATGGTCATGTATCCTCAGGCATCAGAAGCTGGCCTGGCACACTCTCTTTCTTTCACCTTGCTCAGAAAAATTTCCCATCTGGTACATGGCTGATCCTGCCTTAAATACTGGGTGTCATGAGATCATCTCGAACAGCTCCTGTTCTTCTTGAAGTTCAAACAAAGAGTCAGTGTTCAGCGAAGCACATCATTTTACAGTTCAGGGCAAGCATGCAAGTGGGTTTTCAGCCACTCCACCCAAAGGAAGGACAGGGTTTTCCAGGTGTAGAGTTTTTTTTAGGGTTGGGCATGTGTGAACGACATGGTATTTTGTATAACAGGCTGTGGTTCACTTTTTTTTTGCTGTGAAAACCTAAGGGCTTGTGGGGCTTAAAGGTAAACCTATCAATTGCCAGACAATGGCTGGAAAGGATTTTGAATCACAGCAAACCCTTGATGAACCTGGATTGAATTTCTCATTTGCAATAAAACCTGTGTGTTTCCAGCGGTTTCAGTTTCAGTTGAAATCATTATACAACATCTCTAATTACAAGTTGCCATGCGAAAAAGAAAATCTAATAAAAAATAAGTGAAATTAATTTGAGGAGATTATGTTTATTTAAAGATAAATTCCAGCACTGGTGACTTTTTCTGTTATTCCAAATGCTTTTTGGAGTTCTAAGCTCTGGAAGCATTAAGGACCCGCAATGCTTTTAGAAAAAGAGAACAAGGCCTTTATTATAGGGCATACCTGGGGTCTGGACCAGGAGAGAGTATCCTTTGTCACAACCCACGGGTGTCAGAGTTGCACAGCTGCACACAGACCTGTCTGAAAGGTCAGACAGTGATCACGCGTGGAAATGATAGGATAATGGCAATACTGTTTATTACCATTCCAACTGAGAACAATGAGGCTTTACTGGCGTTAGGAGCCAGACAAGTGTTGCCAAAGAAAGCAAAAACACGAACCCTGACTCGAGGATACAGCCAGGCTGTTTGATGCGCGCCGATAATACCACGCTCGCCACTCGACCCATATCGCGTTTCCAAGAGCGGGGTGAGCCAACAGAGGCCACCCGAGGCGTGGGGACCGTCCCCCGAAACCAGCGCCCGAGATCCGCCGCCCCCGGCCGCGCTCCCTGCCCCGACCTCCCGCCCCTCCGGCTCAGCCGGCGCCCTCTCCCTTCCGCCCCTCTCCTCCTTCTCCTCCAGAAGCAGCAGGTTTCCCTCAGGCGAGAGGTTGAGCGCGGGGGGCTCGCACAACCGCCTGTAGCTTCTCCTGTGCCGTGCTGAGCCGAGCCGAGCGGAGCCTCACTGAGCCAGGCTGCGCCGTGCCGGAGAGGGCGGAGAAGAGCCGAGCCGAACTGTGCCAGGGAAAGCCGTGCCGTGCCGTGCCGTGCCGCGCCGCGCCGCGCCAGGGGAAGCCGATCCGAGCGGAGCGGAGGCGATCCGGGCAGCGCGGCTCCGAGCCGGTGCTGCCGCCGCGCCTGCAGCAGGAGGCGCTGCCGGGCGCCGCTGCGCCCGCGCCGGGCTGCGGGCCGGAGTCCCACATTCCCCGTGCCAAGTGCCGGGGAGCGGGGGTTGGACGTGCGCGCTCGGCTCCTCCCTCCCGCCCCACTCGCCCAGCAGCAAAGTAACTCCGGAGTACGAGGGGAATCGGTGCCACCGCCGCCGCCGCCGCGCTCGTCGCGCCGCAGACGGCTGCCCCAGCGGGCGGCCCCGGGGCCAGCGGGCGCCCCTCGGCGCGGGGCTCTCCTGGCGAGGCGCCGCGGCGAGAGGGGCGGTCGAGGTGCGCTCCGCCCGCCGCCGCGGGCCGGGGCAGCACCGGCCTCTTTCAGAAACTTCTCCGCAAGTCGGCATGGGCAGGGGGGCCGGCGCCGCCGCCTCGCTGCCGCTGCTGGCGGCGCTCGCCCTGCTGGCCGGCCGCTCGCCCGCCCTGCTCGGGGCCGCCCGGGCCCAGCTCTCGGCAGGTGAGTTCATGCTCGGCGCCCAGGTACGGGCGGGCGGCGCGGCGGGGTCGCGCCGTGCCCGGGCTGCCTGCCGGGAAAGGGAGGGGAAGGAAGAGGAGAGTGTTGGGAAGGTCCCGCATGCTCCGGGACCCGGCTCCCGCCAGAGGAGCGACGGTGGGACTGCAGGGGGGCTGCCCTACACCTCCAACCCCTCCGCTCTGCGGGGCGCGGTGGGCGACCAACGCGTGTGCGCTAGCTGCCGGCGCGGGGCTCGCAGGGGCGGGCAGAGCGTGGGCTTTGGGCACCTTACAAACTCCCCTTCCTCACCTCCTCCTCCTTCTCTCCCCCGGCCAGCCTCCCAGGTGCCGGCGGGGTTGGAACTGTTGTCGCCCCCTTCCCCCGCTCAAACTTTTCCCGGCGTTTTCCTGCCTGGCGCGGAGAGCGCAGCCCGGCCGCTCCCCTCGCCCCGAGGAGTGGGGCGGGGAGACACGAGCTGCCGCCGGCCACCGGGATCCCCCCTCCCAACATTAAAAAAAGAGTGGTGGGTGAGAAACGGGAGGAAAAGCTCCGATAGAGTCGGCGTCTGTTTTGTGTGAAAGCCGCGAATTTCTCTCCCCTTCCTCCCTGGTCGCCCAACGCCCGGGGTTTTGCGGAATTAAAGCCCGCGGGGCCGGGCGGTGGGAGCTGCGGCCGGCGCGGTGCTGAGTTGTTGGCCCCGGCGGAGCCTCGGGGCAGAGAGCCTGGGGCTGGAGCGGCCGCTCCTGGAAGAGGGGGCAGCATCTCCCGTGCTGTGCCGGGGTGATGCGGGGGGCACTGGGGACTCGTGTGCCGGACCGTCACCCTCACCCGCTCCGCTGCAGTTTGTGAAGCACCTTTCGTTTGCCATGAACGTGCTCTTATTGTTTGCGGCGAGAAGTATTACACCAAGGACTGACTAGCTGAAATAGACTTAAGGCTCTCGTTTTTCTTTCTTCCCTCCCCCCCTCGTTTGAATAGTACTTGCAATTGCATCGGGTGCATCGGTTGGGCAGGCATTTGAGATCTTTATCATACGATACTGATTTGAAAACTGCTGTTAATAAAAGTATCTACACTCTTGAGACTTTAAAGGACTGATGTGTAGTCTTTTCTTCTTTTCCTCCTGGTCCTCCTACAAATTAGTTTTTAGTTGAGATATTTGAAATGTCATCGACTAAGAAATATGCTGAAGGTGTGCTGGTCTGAGCAGCTTACATCCATCCTTGTGTCTGACTTTGGTGTGTATAATTTAATGTCTCTGTATCAGAATTGTAAAATTACATAAGCATCTATGAGCCCTTTACCAGGGGAAGGGAAATGTACCATCTACACAGCTGGTATGTTGTAGGAACAGCTGAAATAAAATATTCCCATGCGTAATGTCTTTTCATTCAAAACCATAGTTAAGTTAGATCAGTGATTTTTGCTTTACTCCAAACTCATCAGACTACTGTTAACACCAAAGGTAACACTTACGTAAAGATTTTTTTATAAGCTTGTTCACTGGTGTAAGGAGAGTAGGAAGTTCTGATAACTTATATGGTCTGTGGTACTTTATGCTGAAAACGTGGCATGCAGCCCATTTTGAATTGCAAGTGCAAGCAGTCAGGTTGGTACTGTGGGGTATGTGTTAGGTAAGTGGAAAAGAATGTTCAATATCCTTCTGACCAGAGTAGGTGAAGCTTGTCAAGGAGTTGAACAATTGTATCTAGGAAACACAAGATTAATTTTTTTTTGGTGTGTATAGCATGTCAGCAGCTAGAGGCTTTAGTTTCTATTGCCGCGGATCAAGAATACTGATGTGTTGCACCAGTCAGAGGTTTGTAAATCGGCGACACTCAGACCTTTTTGAAGGTTTAGTGGAATACAGTTGCTAGTAGCTGGTTCTGTCAGTGTGCTTGGTTTAAGATATGGTTCTTGAGCTCTTATTAAATACATTTGATACCCACAAGTAGAACTATGCCCTACTGAATTTAATAACTGCCACTAACTTTGTTTCATTACTTACTCTAAGCCAGTCCCAGGAGTGCGCGTGTGTGTTTGTGATTCTGTTGATGAAACTTCTTTTCTTTTGGTGTTAGTGGATACACACACAAAAGTTTGAGCTCACTTGTCCCAGTGAGAGCCTTTCTCTGTAGCCTACAATGAGAAGTTTCTCTGTTTGGTGCACACTGGAGCATCTGTTTTATACTTGGGCATCTCCATTGTTTAACATGATTACTGTTTTGAAATCATCTTTCTTTGACTGCCTTCCACCATCCTCACTGTAAAATGTGAGGTGAGGCTGCACAGCACGGCTTGGAAAAGCCTGTGCTTTTCCAAGTTAAACTAAACCTAGCTAAATCTCAACTCCCTTTTTATTAGTATTCTTCTCCTCTGAATTGCAAGAATTGAAAACTGTTAATTTTCCTTTGTCATTAATGAAGGTATTAAGTCAGACTGGACCTTTCACAAATCTCTGTCTCATTGTAATTTGATTTTTATTTTCTTTTTATGATGCTCTGTACTACTCCTGAGCATGAACGATAGCAAGATCCAGCATTCTTCATAAAATTCTTCATTAAAACTTGGACATGTTTGTTAAGGGTCTAAACAAATTAGAGAGTATGAATTTTTTGAAAGTTGGCCTTCTTCGGGAGCTGTGTGTGATAGTTTGCCGTCTGTTCTTCCTTCTAACATATTCCATAAAAGCAAATGAGAAGGAGCTGCAGAAACTTAGGAAAAAGAACAAGATATATTTTATAATTTGTTGCTGTCTTAGAAATTGTGCTTGTATATATTCTCCGCCCCCTTCGCGCATGATCGAGACATTGTATCTTTTGTTTTTCTACCCAGATTTCAACTGAAAAAACCCCAAGCAGCTCCTCTCTGCCCTCCTCCCCTGCTCCCTTTCCCCCAGCCGCAGCCCTAATCCGCAGTGTAATGTTTTCTGGTCTCTGTAGATTGTTTCTTTACACCGCTGCTTTCCATGACCCTTCAACTTGGGTGCGTGCCTGTCAGAATCTAGGCCAAAATGTTTTGGCAGCGTGTTCTCTGTTGAAGTCTAGCTATTCCTTATATAGCACCTCCTTTCATCTGCAACTCCTACAGTTCGATAAAGAACAAGTTCAGCTTGTTTTCACAACTCAATCACTTTAAACTTATATTTTTTTAAATTTTATTTTTAGCAATTTGCATATTTTCAATTTTGAAGGAAAAAAAATAGAATGTTTAAAAAAAATTTGAAGAATGCTGCTGGCTTGTCAACTGCTGATAGAAATATGCCTTGCACTGCCTCTGATGGTGTCTGTGCAAGTGTGTGAGGTTTTTATTATTAAATAAAAGATATGAGGATGAAAACTCTAGATGCATCTGCTTACCTGAAGTTATTTAACTGTGATATTTAAGACCATAGAGACAGTTAAGCATAAAAAGCACTGTATGTTTCATGAGTTCAAATAATTTATTAGAATAGTTAAACTTTTGCATGTGAAGTAGTTAGCGTTACAAATTAACATGCAACAGTAAATATTTCTAAGTTAATCTTTTCCCCTTCCCCTGATACAATAGTTATAGTCTGTCTTTGGGAGTGCATCTTACTCAGAAATTTAATATGATAAAGTAGAAGATGTTATTTGTTTTATAGGTTTTTTTCCCATTAAATATACTTACTGAAAAATATATGAAAATTTTAACAATCATATCTATTGTTTGTAATTGTGTAATAGAAGAAACTGGGAGCTCTTTGAAAACATTAAAAAATACTTTAAAGTAATTAAACTCAAATTAGGTCTTTGCTGCCAGAACAAAAGATGCTTCAATCATATTTTACCTTGAATGTACTACAATTTGCATATATGCAAGATATACAAGACACACTGGTGCACGTTGGCATGTGTGTATAAGAAACTTATCAGTAGCTTTTTCATTTCCCATCAAACTGTTCAAATGTATTGACAAATTACATGGAGAATGAGTGAAATTAGAAGTGAAATTATTTTCCTGCTTTCATCACTTCCTTCTCAAATGTTTTCTTCTCTTTTATATAGAAATCTTCTTCCATGGCACTGTGGGTTCACAGATCACTTGTCTATCTGTATTTTCAGGTGCCAAATTATACAATAGATATAAATTTTCTAATTGGAACTGAACTGATTCATGTGAAATTGAAAGCGCCCAGAACACAATGACCCTGGAAGTCCCAATTAGTCCCTTTTGTCTGAGAATCACAGTAGTGCTTGATTAGTGTGGTAGTGATATACACAGTGCACTTTAAAACAAGGAAGGTGTCTTGCTCTTATTTAGAACCTACTTGGAATAATAAATAAAAATTAAAAAATCCCAAGAGTTGGGGGGTGAGGTAAGAAATCTGCACATGATGAGGTGAGAGGTTCACCTGTCCAGTATCCAATCTGTGATTGTGGTGGGCACTTGGGGAGAGGGGTTTTTGGCAAGGTGAGTGACTTCCTCTTAATACTGTCTGTCACTGCCACAGTGACAGAATGATGGTATTTTATTCTGTAAGTGGACTATGTAACCATGATTGTGCCTAGTGACATTTTCAGCCTGTACTGCTTTTAGCATTTATCTTGTTTTTTGGTAAGGAATCTATAAGTTGTGTGGAAAAATCTGTGGTCCTTTGTTTTTTGAAATAGCTTGTTGTGTTTCATGTATTCTAGCTCTTGTGTTAATAGAATATGAATAATAATTCCTCTCATTTTACTTTCTTCATTCCACACGGGGTTTTTCTGCTCTATTTCAACTATTCCTTTTCTAGTCAGAAAAGTCCAGTTGTAGCCACCTTCTGTGAAGCTATCATTCCATATCTTCCTTTTATCCTTTATCAGCCTTCTCTTTCTGTGCCAGTTCTACATTGCTCAGAGCATCCACGAGACAGCTGCCTGATGGATTTATATAGTGCTTAATAATGATTTCTGTTCCCTATCTGTAGTGTGATCATTCCTGTCGTTTGCTTGGCTTTTTTGACCATTTGTCTCATTCCTGGTTGTGAGCTGACACTTTTATGGAACTATTTCATTACTGAAGATCTGAGATATTGCATTAAATGATAGTCTGTGGAGTGACTGTGCCAGTGGACAGCAGAACTCTGGGGAAGGAGGGAGTCTCTAACCAGCCCTTTTGGAGGAAGGAGAGATTTTGAGCCAGGCTCTTGAAGAAGCTGTGACCTCATGTTGAATGTTTGGGAGAGTTTAATGCTTACCACTGTGGTTTTCCTCTTTTCTCTTTCTTCATATGCTCTTGTTAATACGAGTGAGTTTAAAGGAGTTTATCCTCTTACATGTAAAGATTGGCAGGATCTGGATTAACATGCAAACAGATCTGCAGCACTGCTGTAGTGTTGCTTCTTGCTCTGGAGTCTTTATGATCCCTATCCAGTCATTCAATCCTCCAGGTCATCTCACCTCTCAGGTGCTGGTATGTGACTGAGTGTCAGCAACTGCTTTGGTGAAATCTCTACTCTTCCTTTTGCAACACAGATCCTGTTGAACGTGTAATAGGAAGCTTCCAAAAAAACAACTTCAGTTCTCTTAGCTGAGTTAATGAGGACATACCTTGTGTTTTCAGGTGCTGATGGAATCCTGCCTGCCGTAGCTTATCATTGTCATGGAAAGATGCCTTTGTAGTGCTGCTCCCAGAAGAGTGTGCTCTGATTTGAAGCTTCATTTGCAATCTGCCTATGCTATTAAGCTAATTTAAATTACTGCTGCCACAGAGGGGGGCATTTCTATCACTAGAGTGGCTCTTGGGTCTTTGGCTGTGCTAGGTCTGGCTGCCAAGTGGCCTGTGGATGAGCTGGTTTAGCTTTCTGTGAATCTCCTTGAAAGGAAGATGAGGCTTGGGATTAGTTTCCCATTAGTTCACTGGCAGATGTGCAGCCACCTAAACCTGACATAAGGGAGGATGGGGGCTGATGGTGGGAAGGTTGGGTTTGACAGCTGCCATCACAGCTGTAATGTGCAGCTCATGTGAGGTGAACCTGGCACTGGTTTGAGTCACACCGGATCTACGCTCTGCTCACCATGCCAGCACTTCATCCACCCAAGGAAGTACAAAGAACAGGCAGGAGGACATGGACTGAGGTGGGAAGAGAGGCTTGGTGCTCGCTCTGGAGCTGGAGGAGTTAGGCTGGCTGAAGGTGTTTGAGGCTGTGCTCTGGCTGACTGCACACCAACTGATGGCAGTGTTTCTGACATGCAGTTTTGAGTAAACTGGGCTTAAATCTGTTCTTTTCTTATAATACATTGCTATTATACAATTGTGTAAACAAGGAGTGGCCTATTCATAGCACTTAGTAGAGAGCAATTGAGATGTCAAGCAATAGAGGACTTAGTGGAGGTGACACCTAGATACATGGCTAGAATTAGAAAATGTTGTGACACCCATTTTGGGGCACAGCAGGAACTGGTTTAAAGCTGCTTTCTGTGATTTCACGTATTTCCATGAGTGATCTGTCCTTAGCCATCCTCTAGGGTTTTCAAATAGGATTGCTCATTAGATGTGAATGTGGGTTGAATGGGAAAAATAGCCATGGTTTTTAAAGGCCAGAGTGAGCCAGCTGGGCAGTGGTAAATGGCGTTGGTGACAATTTTGTATCATCTGGCTGAGCATAAAATCCTTCTGCACATGATTTTGTAGGTCAGAAAGGTCATTACCTTGTGCTGCTTCCTGGTAAGCCTTGCCCACAGGTGGCTTTAAACCAGTAATTTAAAACTATGCAAACTACCCAGCTGCAGTCACCTGTAGTGCATACCAACTTTGTAGTTTTGAGTCACTTAGTCTGCTCTAACTAGGAAGCCATGTAGTTGATAGTTGTGTTTGCATTTTAAGTAAAAGATTTCAGGAATTTCATTTCTTGAGGATTGGTGCTGTGAAAAAATTCAATTCTTTGCCTAGCATTAAAGTAATATGAGGTTATTTTTGTTAGCTAGTGTATGAAAGATTAGACCTTTCAGTTTGTCAGAAAGTCATCTACTTCTGTTGCCACTTACTAAAAAACTTGTGATTATGTTTATTAATTGCGTAGCAAAAGAGGCCATTTCTCAACTACCATGTCATGAAATTAATTCTACTGACTTATGAGACACCGTTGAATACTTTAAACCCAAGTTCTCTGTTGCAATTAAGTTATGGCATGTTCATTCTAATTATTACACACTGGTTGCTCAATTTAAGGTGGAGTTGTATACTTTCTTTTGTGTGTAAACACTTGCTCTGTAACAGTAAAAATGACTGATGAATATTAACCAGAAGAGAAAAATACTATGAAAAATAATTGTGGCTGTAGTTCAAATGAGTTCAAAACTGCTCAGAGTTAAATTTTTGATTGGATAACTGACTTATTGAACTATTTTTTGTATTACTATTTCCAAAAAGAAGTTGTGTTTCTTTGTGAGTCCTCTAGTGTGGTTTATGATATTTGCTGGGTTTAAATGATGTATGGCTTTAAGTAAAAAAGAAAAGTCTATTGAAGCACTGAAATTTTAGACTGCTTTTGTCTTCTTCACTACAGTGAAAAACTAAAATTACAAGACCTGGCAGAGAGTAGACCTGTTGCTATTAATTAGAAAATGCTCTGATTTTATATTTTGACACTCCATTTTATCTGTATCATATCTCTGTGGTATTAGGCTGGAGTAAGATCAAAATGGTATCAGTTGTCTTGGTTCTCCCAGTGTCACCCTATTTTGCCTCTTCTTTGTAAATGTGAAAGCACTTATCAGCCATGAGAGTGCTGAAGAAATGTGACTGAGTTCTTGAATAAGTTGTCAGTGCTGACTGCCATCACTCTATTTAAAACACTTTAAAGGGATGATTTCTTATAAAAATACCAAAGGCTGTCTTATATTTTGTTCAACTTCTGATTCCTTAGAAGAATTGCATTTTTATAGTTGAAGAATATACTTTTTTTTCAGGTCTCTCTCCAATTAGTATCCTCAAGTCTGAGTATCATATGCATTTTAGGTAGACAGTACATACCAAAGCATTGTTGTGTTAACTTCAGTGCTATTTGTCACAAGTTTTCCAGAGAAGATAATGGTGATGATTTAAAAAGAATGTTAAAAAAACAAAAAAACCCAGTCCAGTCTCAAAATTACCAGACAGTCAGTCCCATAATCCTTTCCCTCATACCTGAAGGAAGAAGAGGAATGTCATTTTCCCCACTGTTCTTCTTGGCCCTGTGGTAGTGCATCACTCCCCCAGCTGGCCCCAGGCGGCTGAATCTTTAAGTGACCTTAAACACGAATTTGCAACAGCCCCCTCCCTCTCCTTTTTTAAATCTCCTTGGCCCTCCTTGGGTTTTGTTGGAAGAGTTTCACGTTAGAGTTTAGTGCCATGAATGAAGGAAGGTAGATGAGATTCCTTACTCAGAATGGTTAAGTATAAACAGTATAAATAAATAGTTGAGTATAAAGATCACTTTTCATGAAGTTTTTGTGTGTTTCTTTGGTCAGCTGTATCTGTCTTTGTTGATGTGACAACGTTGTTTGGTGCATTCCATGTTCACTTTTCAGGCTAGTAAATTTCCAGTTAAAAAAGGCTTTCCACTCTCTCACAGCAGAAGTGTAATAAAATGGTCTTTTCCTTAGTCAATTCAGAAAAGCCAAACAAATATTCTTTTTGCAGTCAGTTTTTACCAGCAATCAGTCCTGACTCAATTTGTGAATATACTAGAAATAGCAAACTCATTCCACAGGCTTGCCAGCTCTTCAACATATGAATACTTTGTGTGTGTGGTCTTGTTTAGTGCAAAAGGTCTGTTTATGTTAAGTTTTTTGCATTTGTAAATCTCTGCGGGGTTGGCTTTCCTTTCTTGCTACCTTTCTTTTCAGACAGCATGACAAAACTATTCACAACCCCCATCACAAAAAAAAAAAAATCCTTCATGTCCTTGCTCTACTTGCTTATAAGAAAGTAAGTAGATATGTAAGGGTGGAAAGACATTTTCCAGGTGAGAGCAAAACCCTTAGCGTGTAATGATTTGGATTTCTGAATCAGTAGAAAAGAAGCTTGGTAATGAAAGGGATTATAATTTTCCTGGTAGACACAGGCTAAATAGATGGGTGTAATGTCACAGCATGTAGAGATTTAAAGGTGGGGTTTTTTCCTGACTGAGGTGGCTGAAACCTGGAAGTGAGAAGTTGTTAATCAAATTGGTTTTTGTTTTAACTTTTAATATTTTTCAACCACTTTTGTTAGTAGTTACTTACTCTATTTGCTGTTATTAGCCACTGTGGTTGACTTTTTACTTTTTCCTTTGATAAAGTTAGTTTAATGGTTTAATGCTTTGATTCTTCTTACATAAGTGGGAAAGTGTTGCATTCCTAGGTGGTGTATTATTCACAGTAGTTTTTTCCTCCCCCACCCCCCTCTTTTTTCCCTTTCTTTCTCCTTTCATTTGAAATACCTGTATGCTGACTTGGTTAAGTACTGTAGGGTAGGTTAACAGCTCCTTCTGAGTCATGTTGAAGGTATGAAGTGCTTCCAGGTCTGCAGTTCTTTTCAGGGATGAGAGAGTTCCTGGCCAGTTTGTGTATCCTGCTGTCTGCACAGCAGCAGTTTGTAGGTTGTTTTAAAGGCATTGAAATGGACATACTAAACAGCTTTTTTGGGGGTGGTGGTTGTTCCCTCTGGCTCACTTACCTGTATTTTTTGGGTTTGTACTCCAAATGCTCAATCCTTTTGTTGATTTATTGGTGTTTCTGTCAAATGTTGATCAAGGAGCTGAGTTAAATCACCAGCATTTTGGAAGGGCAAGATTATGCTCTTGTTTAGTGAGACTGCACAGATGTTCTTTATGAGCATTCAGAAGAGGGGAGTCGGTACATTACTTTCAGATTGACAGAAACCATGTATTTTAAAATCCTTGGTCTGAGCTTTATGGGCTATGTGACGAGGCTGTGAACCTGAAAGAGTAGCGTTAGTGATTAATAATGACATTTACAGACCCTAGGAATACTGGAATAATCTGTTGGATTGCTTTGCTTGCATAGTGATAGTATCCAGATGCTAAGCATAAACATCTCTCTCTGTTTGCTTAAGCATGGAAATGGGAATGAAAACAAGCACTAGATAATTTAGGTTTCTGGGAAATAATTTTGACCATCCATCTCTTTAAACAGCTATTAAGTAAAAAGTAGCCTTAAATATTTAATGGGCCAGTCTTATTCTGTGATGAAGCAGTTGAAAGAATTAGAAAATTGTCTTTTAGTGGAAGTGCATATGTGATTAAAAAACAACAAAAAACTCCCACTGCACTTGGACATGAAGCATTTGCATTGTGAACCTAAACCTAAAAAAACCCCCAGCATTAGCAAGTGGAAGCAAAAGCCAAAGAAAGTGCTCAAATTTGCTAAGTTTCTATATTAGTCAGTCCCCGGAGGACACACAGCTGAATGAAGTTGGTGAATGTTTATTTATTTCCCTAATAAAATAGCAATTTTATTCACTTTTGAAATGCACAGCAGTACTTATGCTGATTACCTAATAGACATCTTGTTAAGTTCTTACCAAGTGCTGTTTCCTGGGCACTGCTTGTGTAGTGCTTGCAACAAAGCTGTAGTGGAAAGTAGTTTTGGAGAATTTCTTGCCTTGAAAAATACTTTGAAAATGGGAAAACAACATAATCTTACTTTGATTTGTGAAATATAAGGGAGGCATTAGTGCACTACTCCTTTGTCCTTAAAGGAAAAGCAACTGCTCTCATATTTTTTGGAGGACAACATTAAGTACTGGGATCACAATTTTGTAATAAATAAGTCCTTTAACCATAAAGATCCCAAGTCCTCTTACATGTTTTTCCACATCAGTTACTGTCTTGTGGTTGAGGATTGAGTCCTGCAATGGTGGCAGCATTTCAGCTGTGTAAACAAAATAGATTTCAAGAAGAAAGTGTAAAATTAAGAAGGTGCAAAAGGGATTTGTGAATCCATTGCAGAAATCTTGGAGTTGATGAGTTTCTTCAGTTCTGTGCCATGAATGAGGAGGATACCTTTTTTCCTCTAGAAGACACAAAAGGTGAACTGAGAATGAAAGGACTATAAGTCCATCCTTGTTGCTGCTCTTCAGCTTTTGGTACTTTAGGAATAACTCATATTTTATCATTATCCTGTTACACTAACAGGTTTGTGGGCAGTGATACCTAAAATTCTAAACAGCTCTGCTCATACTGTATGTTGAGTGTTTTGCCAGGTGAAAGAGGTCAGAAAAAAAAGCCAGCCTACCTGCCTGTGGGATGAATACCTTCTTAGTTAAGACTGAAGTATCGGTAGGCAGGGGGCTTTGGCGACTTTCTTCATAATTTTCCAATTTCTTCCAGGTGTCTGCTTAGCATTTGTTTTATTGGTGTGGGGTTTTTTAAGCTCCCAGATCAGGGTACCTTTATCTTCCTGTTTACTATATTAAAAAGGCCCTGTCAAGAAGGAATCCAGGTAAAACTGGTTTCTTTTTATTTCCTAATCCTTTTTTGAGACATTCTGCATCCAAGATGACTGTGTATTGTTTATCATAGTATTCTTCCCGTCCTTCTTTTACATTCTCTCTTATCTGCTTGTTTACTATATCTCAACTACAGTAATTAGGCATCTGAATAAATTTGCATTTCTTTGGGTAAGAATTAAGAAAGAGTAGGCATTATGTGGTCTTAGTACTTAAGCAAAATGGGTCCTTCTATAAAACATTACTCTAGCTATGTTTAGGCCCAGAGAAGTTGCTATTTCCTTATACTTCTGCAGTTCAGAACACAATCTAGAAAAAGAGTGGGACTGAACCTCAGGATTTCTGTAATCTGTCAGGGGAAAAAGTAGAGAAACTGTAACAACATTACGAACATTAGAGTTGCACATATTAAAAACTTCTGGCTAAATAAGTTGTAATTAAGAGGATTTGCCTTTAGCAGTATAAAAGATAAACTACCAATGATTGTATCTTCTATGTAAATGTTCAGTAATTGATGTATAGCTCATAAATGGACCCAGTGGCTGTTTGATGAATGTGTTTATGCATGGTAAAATACATATATACATCTAGGTCCCTGGAGTATTTTTGATTTCTTTCATATATGATTGATCAGTTTACCTAACAGACAGACTAGTTTATTCTCAGACACAATTTACAGATTCTGGCATGATGAAGTGCTATAATAGCAGGAGATAAAATGCATGGGCAAAGGAGATATTCTTAATCTGACTTTAATCAGCGTTTGAAAACTGGCTAATGGACTGCAGAAGACAGCAGCCCAAGAGAGAGACAGCAATAACGACCTTGTATGAAAATGCAAATGCATGGTAAAATTAAATGACGTCAAAGCTTGCAAAAATGTTCTGAAGTGTATTTCAGCTTGCTTTCCAAAAACTTTTGAATTAAAGGCTTGGATAACTAAGAAGACATCCTTTTTTAATTCAAGCTTTTAACTTGAATGTCTGTGAATGGAAAAAGTGAAAAGATAATTTCCAAAGGCAAAGTAAGGTTATGTTTGAGTAAAGTTGTCTGCACACTTTTCTGCACTGTATTTTGCTCTTGGAATCTTATGAGCTGCTTCAGCAAGAAGTGAGAAGGATCTTGCCAGTTTTATCTGTGCCACTAGTACCTGTCAGGGCAATTCTGTTTTGCTGTGTCTTAGACAGACTATGGCTGTATCTGCATTGACAAGCAATTTAGTGCAATAGATGCTGGTTGCTGAATTGAAGCCTTAGAGATAGTGAGACACTTGGAACCATTGCCTGTGGTGTAGCCAGGCAGGGTTACCTCAGATTTTGTGGTCTTCTCCTTTAGGGTCCTTTTTTCTGGTGTCTTGGGTTCCTAAGGCTCTCATGGTACATGGTCTAGTAACTTTGAATCAAACTTCCCAGAGAATTGTTGGAGAATTTCAGATGTGGAGCTTCTGGTGTGCTCGTCTCTGACTGTGGTGGTGAAGTTCACATGTACAGCAGCTGTCCTGAGAAATAAATTAATGGTAAATGAGGCAATCAGGGCATTTATTGTCCTTCTCTTTTGAACCAATTTCCCAATACTGGTACAGCTTATTTAGAAAAAAATAAAAAAAAAAAGAGACTAGACAGGCCTTCTGCTAGAGAGTGTGTAAAAATCAGTGGGAAAAAAATTGAAGAACATGCTCTGAAAAAATAGCAATATTTCTGAAACTGCATCTCTTGCCCTTTTCATAAACATGCCTCTCTGTTGTGGTTTTAAAGTTTGGCTAGTAGGTTTCTCAAGTGGTGAACAAATAAGAGATGAAGATGATGATGGTGTGTTAATTTAGTGATGAGTGTTTTCAAGACTGAGAAGCTAACCTGGCAGGGAAAACTGCAAGCATGTTTACATAGTGAAATTAAATACTGTATTCAATCAATGCTTTATATTTGCTGGGAAGAGAAAAGATTGGTCTCAAAAAGTTTGAGGTCAGATATCATGTAGGCTAAAGATCTCTGGTTCTGTTTTCCTCTCTGAGATTGTGTTGCCCATTATGATACTAATATTTGAGAGACCTGAAATACTTTTGCCTCTCGATGTTCCTGTGATTTCTGTTGTCCTACACCCCTCATTTAGGACACAGAGTGTCAATTGGAGAGTGTACAACCAGGCATTCTGCTTTAATTTCTTATATTCTATCTTATATCTGAGTTTGTTGCCTAGGTGTGGGATTATCCCATCCTGCAACAGGTAAGTGAAATTTTATATGAAGCAAGGCTATGCAAAATTATATCCCACTGAGAGAGCTAGTCCTTAATAAGGCAAGCATTGTCAGTGTGTTTGCAAGTAGCATTGATGGTAATGACACCAATGACATCTCAACCTGGCAATAACATCACAATGATTTTGAGGGAAATGGTTAGTAAAAGGGACCAAATGGGTAGCTTTTCCTGTGAAAACCTCTGAAAAGAGTTGGGAGAGGGAGAGAGAGAGAAGACTTGTTGATAAAAATGAAGCAGAATATATATAACTTGAAAATGGAATATAGATCATGGGAAATTAGAGTTACAATAGGAATTGTGTGCTAAGGCCAGCTGAGATGTCTGCCCCTATAGAGTTTAATATCTCACTATGTGTGAAGAGTGTGACCTGGAAATTAGATTAAAACAGGAATTGACCAGAACCAGGAGATGAACCATTGCACCTTCCTGGAGGTGTCCACCCCCATGGAGATTAATACCACACAGACTAAGGAAAATGTGATTTGCAAAGAAGATAAACGTGCATTCTCTATATCAAGCAGATTATCTTATAGGACTTGGATAGGAAGTAGCCTTGACTTTCTATCAGAGACTTATGCTCTGTTGTCAAATAGATTCTTCCAAGGCCATTTGAACATTTTACTTTAGCAGACTTAGCAACAAAACTATTATTGAATGTTTTATTAATGTTGCAAAGCATATTGTGGCAGGTTCACTCTTATATTTAATCGTCTTTCTTACATGGTAACTTATAAGCAGATCAGATTTCTGATTAAGCAATGGGGTATTGATGTCATTATTGACATACAAGACAGCTTTTTCCCTACCAGCTCCCAAAAGCATGGACTTTGAGATGAGATTGCCCTTTAAAAGGAGGGAAGTGCAATCTTTTCATAGTTTATTTGTTAGAAAACAGTGGAATTTTGTTTTTTAACAGTTCAGTTAAATACAGTATTTAACACTTGCTGCCCCCTTTTTTTTTTTATGTTCTCCTAGTGACTGTTTTCACAGAAGTCAGGGAAGTGGAAGTACATAAAACTAGTAATCTCAAAATACAAATCCAGATGAGATATATTTGGTTGCACATTGGATATAACTGATGATGAAGAAAAATTTTCAAATCTTCACCTGCATCCCCAGTTTTTAGCATCACATCTTTCAGGTGTATAGGTTTGCTTTGGCTAGAAGTCATGTGGATGTCAGCTATCAAAGGCATGTGTTTCACCAGGCACTCAAAAGAAAAGCATAATTGTAGTTCATGTTATAGTAACAATATCTACCCTACCATTTATTCCATTTTCAATGACAGTTTTTTAATGCAGGCTGACCAGTGCTCCTGGTTCTGTTGGGGGCTGTCTGTTGTTGAAATGGCACAATTTACAAAGTGGTGTCTCTTTCTTCTGCTGTGGTACTCAGGACACGTGGGATATTTCTGCAAGCCAGAATAGTTTCAGACTGATGATTTAATTTTGAATGGACTTGTGAAGACCATCTGGACCGAGAACATCAGTGCATGGGCCAGTCTTGGTAGCAGGAATACCTGTGGGTACAGGCTGGATAGTGGCTGGGTGATGCCCTGCAAGAAAGGGATTTGTGCTTGATAGCTGGCTGGGAATACATGTGGGGGATATTTTTTTTTTGTTGTTTATTTGATTTTGTTTGTTTGTTTGTTTGCTTCTGTGGGGCTTTTAGTAATTTTTTTTGTTTTTCTGAGCAAAGTGAATGGCATGCTGAACTGTACTGAGATGATTGTAGCCAGCAGATTGTGGCAGCTGCTGTGCCCCACTATTCAGTGCTGGAGAGGTAAGTCTGGAGTATTTTGTTGGGAGTTGTGCCTCCTTTCTCCCAAGTCATTAAGGACGTGGAGAAGCTGAAGTCTATTGAGAAGTTACTGAGGTTGGGGCCTGGATGGTGTGATCCAGATGGTGTGATCTCCAAGGGGCACCTGAAGGGAGCTGGGCTTGTTTAGTCTCGAGATGAAGAAGAGTAAGGGGATAATCTTAACAGGAGGTTGCAAAAACTTAAAGGGTGTTTATGAAGATGACAGACATGATCTCTTTGATAGCAGCAAATAATACAGCAAGGGGCAGTAGACACAAATTGCAGCTTGGGAGGCTCAGCTTGAACACTATTAAAGTTTGCTCATGTTTAGGAGGGTGGTGGAGCAGAACAGACTGCCCAGGGCAACCCCTGTCCACTGAGGCTTTCGGTCCTCAGCTAGACAAAGCTGTGGCTGATGTTACAGTCTTAGTGATAATTCTACTTTGAAGGGGGTATTTGGCCTAGATGGCCTCCAGAGGTGTCTTACAAGCAACACTTCTTTGATTCTAGGAGAAGTGTAGCCTGCAATTTCATGGGGTGTGGGAACAGGTCTATGCAGGTTGAAAGTGCTCCAGCTCAGAATGAAAGTGCTCAGAATGGCTGGTTGGTCTCTGCTCCAGAGAGACATTTTCATAACCTTTGCTCCTTCTTGAGCAGTCAGACTGGATTTTTTTTTTTTAACTTTTGTGAAATGATACATTCACAAATAACCCAGCAATGGGTTTGCAGAAGCACATGGACTTCTTTGTTTTTTTTTACTTTTCTTCCCCTCCTGTAACTCTGTGGGTTGGGCAAGATTTATGCTTCTGCATGCAAACTGATTTATAAACTTGATTCACCCTGCATGTCAAGCATGAAGACAGCAAAGGTTTGGAGTTAGACTTCTTGCTACTCTTATTTGGAAAGTACATCTCTCCTAGTAAGAGGGTGTCTGGAAGTTCTTCCATGTGATTTCCATTGTTCCACCAAAGAAGCATCTTACAGTTGTATTCAATGCTTGCTGAGGTAAAACCCCTTAAGCCTGTTTATCCCTTGGCTTCTTAAAGGAGGTGGTGAAATGAAACACTCCCTTTCCAACACACAGGACACCTTATGTGAAGTTTTCTGCCTTTCAAATAAATGTTTGTAGATAAATTTCTCTCTGTTGCCAGATCATTTCTCAAAGCATGTGTGAAGGTGATGTGTCCATATGTGACAATAAGGTCAAATAAAATAAATTCAAATTAAAAATTAATTTAAAACAGTTTAGTTAAATCGTGTTAAAATTCTGTGTGGGTTGGTTTCATTCAGTATTAAAATATCGTATTAAAATTCAGTTTAGTATAATTCACCTTAGGAATGGATTACGGTAAATTGGATTAAAGTAGACTAATTCTGGGAAGAGAGGCTACACAAGTTTTTCAAAGTGAAATAAAACGAATTTAGAGATAATTTAGACTAATTTTCATTGTTCCAATGTGTCATCCTATGATACACAAGCACTTTTTTGTCAAGATTGAAATATGGTAGGTGCATGATTCAGCCCTTCCTTGCTCTGCTGAGGATAAACATCAAATCTGTTTTTTAATGTGGAGCTCCAGTTTTACCCTTCTCTTTTGGGAAGTCTCTGAAGGCCCTGTTAAACCTTTCTCCTCAGTATATCAGGGAGGTACATTTTTCAGGTTCTCCAATGAATTTACATGAGAAGAAGAGTGTACTCAGATGATGTATTGTGCTTATTCAAGTTGAGCTGTGTAGACTGCAGAGCTTTTAGTACAAGGCTATTTTTGAAGTTATCAAAAAGGAGATGTGTATGAAGGGGTGTCCCCAACAAGCAGCAGTCACTTAACTAAAGGTTTGGCATTAAGGTATGTCAGCAAGACTGATTTATCATTTGTGTAGTGCTTTCTTTGAGAAACCTTGGCTTTAGCCTCAGAAATACTTCAGATAGCTAAGGTCCCCAAGGCATCTAGTGATCTGTTTTGGGGCAATTTAAGGAATTGTTATCCGTGACTGTCTGCTCCAATAATCTGGGCCCGAGCTTGAAACCAACATGCAGATCATGGAGAGGGAAGTGTGTTTAGTCCTTTTGTGACCACAGTGGATGGCCTTACTTCTGCCAAGGGAGCTGTGCTTCTGCTTAGCAAAGGGGGGACTTAACTCCTTCAGCTGCTTTAAGCAATCCAGCGGGAGCTCGGGCAGCGAGCACGCTGTGCTGGCCGATTCTGGAAGGGATTAGTTTAAGTCTGCTTGAAGCTGTGTGCTCTGAAGTTGTTACTGACAACCTTCTGATGGTTAAAAATCAAGAAACAAGCTTCTGCTTACCAAGGAAAACATGCCCTCCCTCCCAAACCCTCAAACTCAAACAACCCACAGAATAACACCTTTGTGCATTATGTGTTTGATGTGATGTATATTGGTATTTGTGAAACAAGCTTTAATTCATATTGTCAAAACTTTTTGAGCTAATATATTCAGACTGTTTGGTATTTGGGAAAAGTAGCTACCTGTTTGTATTTGTTTTAACATATGATAAATTGAGTGATGAATTTTGTGAATTTGAAATGGAAGCAATCTTTCATTCCGGAAGTATAGATGCTTTTGTTTCCTAGAAGATCACTGCAAAAATTTTGTTGTAATTTTCTCTAGGTTCAGTGTAAAATATTAATATCCAAATAAGTAATTTTGATGGGCTATTGTGTTTCTTAGTGCCTAACTACAAAATGAAAAGAGTGGATTGAGTTCTCTTTCACTTAGCTAGCACAGAATTCTTCAGCAATTTTCTGTGGACAAGGTGCCTTCTGTTCTGGGATGCGTGCTGCTTGTATAGATCACCCAGTGTCAATTAGTTAATATTGCTTTTACTACATTTGGAGGAACAGTCCCTCATTTAAAGTGCTTTCAGTTCAGGCTTATATAACACTAACCTTTGAGACAGCTGTGATTGTAGGATTTTATTTCCACTTCTATTTCTCATGTGTGCCTTACTGTGCACTGTCCTGCTTTGTCACTTCCTGTTCCTCTTTTGCATGCTGTATTTTTATTCTGATGAAGAATTTGATGCACGCTCTGGAAAACTGTTGAGGACTAGTAACCTGTTGTCATGAAAATATATGCTGAGGGCAAATGTGCAGATAATCACAAAATGTTTGCTTTAAAGTTCTGCTTTGAGAAAGATCAGGAGCTCAAGTTGCTTTAGTGGGGGGAAAACCATCTCTCCCATTGGATGCTGATAACATTTCCCATCAAAATGATAGTACTGTTGACTCAGATATATTTTATCTTTTTCTTTTTTTTTGTACAATACATTATGGATGATTACTCCTTGCCATTCAAAAATTCAGGAATAATCATGATTCAGATGTTTTTTAAATGGGAAACCCCACAATATCAATGAAAATGAGGAAGGTATGAAAAGCCAACAAACAATTGAACCACCAGAACAAGGAGATTTTGTTTAGTAGAATGGCTGTTTTCATTTTTCTTATTATTCTTCTGTATTTTTTCCCCCTCTCTGTGATTTAAAAGAACAAGGAAGAAAATATTTAAACACTACTTACTGGCCTAGACCTTTGAATTCCATTCTTAAATACTGTTTCATCTTATTGAACATCCTTGAAACTTTTGATTTCCTGGAATTTCTGAGAAAATGATTCAACTCTAAAGGGTTTTTCTTGATTATTCTTTTTAAACTGCTTAGGAAAGTTAAGCAACTCCATTCAGTGACTGCTTCATGACTACCCAAACCAATTAGCATAAACTTTGTGGTTTCCAGTTAAAACTTCTCATTCACAAGAAAAATCTATCCCATTTTTGGCTTGCTATTTTGAATAAAAGAAAAACTTCTTAGCTTTCAAAACTGCATTTGTAAAATAATTTCAGATATAGTGGGCAGGCTTCCAAATTGCTAGCTGAAGACTGGTTTGTTTAGAATGATGTCAAAACTAATTAAATTTAAATTCTGTTTAGCTTCATGTATTGAAAGTTGTTCTTTGTAGGATCCTGAGCTTTCCTAGGATTCTGTAGTGGTAATGTGTGCTGCTTGAATGAGTTAACACTGCTGGCAGTTCAAGTAGAAAGAAAAACCTGAGGAGAAATTATGTTCAAGTGGGTAGCCACTTGCAATATGATACCAGTCTTGAAATTCCTAGAGCCAGATTAGTATGATCTGCTTTATTCCTACAAATACGGACCTTGGGGCTTTCTTCATTGTCAAGTGAGCATTTTGAAGTCACAGTTCACTGTGGAGCCATGTGTGTTATGGATATTACAGACTTCTTAGCTTGAACAAGGAGGGAAAGAAATGAGAATTCGGAATGCTTTTGTTTTCAGACTTGCCTCTAAGGTAGAGAGAGAGGCAATTTGATAGAGCATTTGGCATTGTTAGAAGAACAAAAGTAATAAAGAAATCTGCTTACATTCAGGAAGATTGGTATTTTATTTCCCCTTCTGTGTTTCTTGGAACATCTTAATTAAACAAGAAATCTTTCAAGCATTGCTGAAGCAATGCTGTAAAATTGTTATACCTGTTTTCTCTGAAACTATAACTGCCTGTAGCAAATTTGTGAATTAAAAATTATTCACTCTCCACTTTTTACATGAGACAAGGAACATTATAAAAGTTGTCAATAAGGTTCATGTAAGCATCCCTATGTAATTTTTTCTTCTCTGCATATTAGTTTATCATTATTACCCCTACTCTGTTTTGTCTTCTAATTATTGAGCACTCATTCGAGTTGCTTTCACTGATGCAAACAGAAGGGAAACCAGGAGAGACACCATGAGTCAACTAAAATGATTACTTTTCATGCTGGCAAGTTGAAATTGATTTATTCAGGTGGTATGTTTCTGCATTTTTCTACGATCATCATCTGCAAGTTTAATTCCATCCTGGGGCTATGGATTTGTCTGGCCTGATGTATAATTTGGAGCTGGTTTTACAGTGTATTTTTGGGATTTGTTGGAGTACCAGACTGCCCTGGCACCAGGGATTTGTGCTTTTGCCTGTCTTCTTTAGTATATCTGTGACCATTCTGCTTAGCCACCTCTGAGGGAGGTAACCAACCAACTTCCCTGTGAAGGCACTGGAAAGAAAGTGGGAAGAGACTGGCTGAAGCTTGACTTGTGAGCTGTGGAAGGTAGTATTTCTCATGTTAGCTTCAGGCTGTCATGAGACTTTGGGCTGAACTTTACATACAAGTTTAGTGCTCTGGAATGTACATGGTTATGGTAATTGTGTTCAATCCTACTTCATTTCTACAAATGGAATGTGGAAGTAGGAGGTTTTTAAACTTCTCCTCAAGCTTGAATGGGTTTTGACTGTTGTCTAAATAACTCAAAAACGTGAATGCATCTGGTTTAACATGACAAGCAGTCTTTCTTTTTCTGGTTTTCCTTGAGATAGGGTTAGGAGTAGGCTCCTTGGCAGATGACCTGAATTGGCACTTCTCTTGGTGTCTTTCTCTTCTCCTTTCCTTGGCATCAACCTGCCTGTTCCTGGTTTGCCAGTCCAGCCAGATAATCCAGCAGGAACCCATTCCTTGAGGTGCCATTTAGGTGGAAGGGAGGCCCAGGAGCAATGCTGTTGCCACAGGGAGGCAGCGGGGCCAGAGGCAATCCTGGCAGTGCAGGGCTGATTCCCCACCTGAGACAGCTCCAGATCCTTGGCTTCGTGGCTCAGGTGAGCAGGAGTATGGACACAAAGGGTGGAGGCTATGGTTGGTGTGCCACTAGGTAAGGTGATAAATATTAAATCATGCCCCTAGGTTTTCCCTTCATCTGTTATCTGGTTTACTGGCAAACCTTTCAATTTTGTCCCCATCAGACACGTCTGGGTAGCTTTGTAGGGCTTCAGAGTTGAGGCCGTGTGTTTTGCTTTAACTTGGGTTGACTGCTTGCTGTTGGTTAGAAAGGATCAAGTGCCCATTCCATTTTCCTGGGCTCCCTGCAGTTACAGCTGCAGCTAAAAGGTTGGAAATTCTCCAGAATTCTCTATCCACTTCTGGGGGAAGGATGCAATTTATTTCATTCTGAAACACTGTGCAATGCTTGTTGCCAGAAGTCCTAGAAGAAAACCAATAAATTGTGCTCTGTCATATTCAGCCATATGCTGGTTTAACCAGCTCAAATGCCAGTATTCTCTGTAAGCCTCCTCTACATAAACCTCCTCCAGCCTCCTGTGTTATGTCTCCTGTGGTCTCTTTGACACTTTGTTAATATCTGTTTTCAACTGTTCTAAAAGGTTACAGTGTTACTTTAAAGGGTTTTGCATGCCGTTATTTTTCTTCTGCGATTTCAAGTGGTAAAAGGTCAGAATTGGTAATCAAATCTACATCCCTTACTGAAGTGAACTGAAAATGTATGCATCCCCTTTTACCAATTATTTTGTGTCAGTCTGTTTGTAACTTTCCTTGGATAGCATGTGGAAACCTTTTTTAAGCGTAAGCATGCTAGAATTAGTGCGCCAGCATGCTGGAAACATTTTTCCTATTGGATTTTTTTTTTTTTCCCTAAGTAGTCCTTCTTTAGGGCTGAGCAAATAGGGAAGCAGACTGTTAATGATGTTACTAATTTTGTGCTGAAAGACTTGAAAAGGACATGCTAATGAATGAGTTGAAGTGAAACTATTTAATTTTTTTTAATTCAAGGTAACTTCGAGATCCTTCTGGATGACATTAGTCCTGTCTGAAGGTTTCTATAGTGATTCATAAATTTGAAACCAGATAGTATTTTTGTAAAAGCAAATATGTTGTTTGGCATTGTAGCTTAATAAGTCCTTTTCCATAAAAGACTGAAAGTGCTACCTCTTCTAAATGAATCATCCTAATAATATCTTTCCACTGTAATTGCACGTGTAGCGTTATTAGGTGGCATTAAAGATGTAAATGATAAACATTGCAGATTTATTCTTCAGATTGTGGTTTCAGGGCTCTGTTTTCTGATTTCTTGGTCTTGACAATGTTGCATGGAGGTAAAGTCTGCTGCTTCTAATGACACTTTTATTTTATGAGCTCCATGTGCCATTTGGTGCAAACCAGGTTGTAACTGCACTGCTTTACTTTTCTTGGAGCAGTCGAGGAAGGATAGTGTTATGAAACTAAAACCCCAGAGTTTATTAGCTGAATAGTTCAGAAATTGTGACTCTCTCGAGGATTTTTATCTGCAGCTTTCTGGGCTTTTAAAGGTGTCTGAAGTGGATAAGTAATAGTAATTAATTTTGATAGTCTGATTAAAATGTGAAATATGTGGTCAGGGCCTGCTCTCTACACCCATTCTCTGTTACCAGCACTGGTGTTACCATTAACATGTTACCACATTTGCATTTGCTAGAGCTGAAAGGTTTTTGTTGTTAGTGATTCTATTTATTTATTTATTAAATTAAAAAAAAAATCTTGCCAGAGGCTGCTGTGGTCTTAAACAATTATTTTGTAGAAAATGAGACAGGAAACTTGTGTCATATTCAGTACTGACCTTGAGGACATAAATACACAAGCATCTGATTTTGACAGGCTGCTCTTAGAAAGCATTACTTTTAAAAGATATCTTTGCCTGGCTTAATCACCTGAATTTTTAGCATTGTGTTCTCCTATGCCTAAACTTTGAGTCGGATTTTGTAATTCAACAGCGTTTAGAACAGAATCCCTGTATTGAAATGTCACAGTGATCACACTGTGAATGGAAACTGGATTTGAACACAGAGATTTGAAACTCCTGGCTTTTTCTGGTTTTGTTTGAGAAGGATTGGATATACCAAGGAGAAACAACAGAAAGATTGTGTTATTGTTTGCTATGGTGCAGGCAAACTAGAATCTGTGCTGTTGACTTATTCTCATGGTTGTCATTCATGTCCTATTTGGGAAATAAAAGGGTTCTCTGGGAGGAGACAAGCCTAGCTTGGAGAGGTTGCTGTACTTGTCAGTACAGTCTGGATTTTGGCTCTCTTTATGGGAGGGACAGAGAGTGTCCCTCTGTGATGGATCTGAGAGGTGTTTGTGGCATTTGTGACAACCTAATCGGTATTGGCAATATTCATTAATGTTAAATTTTGTTGTTAAATACCAAAGTTGATTTTGTTGTTAAATATCAAAAATTCACTAATGTTAAATGTGTAATGATAAAGATTGTTTTGCCCGTAATTGTTCAAAGACAACTTTTTTTTGTTGTTAACTCCTTGTAATATGCACTGGAGACTAACTCAGAGTTAGTTAGCTCAGTGTTAAATGGAACATTAACTGTTATACCAGTCTTGACTCCTAAAAGATGGGATCTCTGGTCTTCAGCAGTGGATATAAAGGGTCTGTGAAGAAGGTGAGAGTAGTGTCTGGATGGATATAGAAGCAAGCTTTTTAAATATGGCATTCTTAACTAATAACTTTGCTACAGAATTCCTTCTTGAGTTACAGTTTTAGACTGTCATAATCTGGAATATGTTTGGAAGGTTAAAGCTGGTTCTAGATCTTTTAAGAGACAGGTTTTACAATATTGTCTGCAAGTGCTAAGTAAGGCATTATTTTAATGCTTCTGGGCATTTTCTCACCCTTCCTGTTTAATTAATTAATTTTTGTTGGCCATTAATTCTATGTTGATCCCTTTGTTCAAGTCATGGAAGGAGGATGAGACCAGTAGAATTTATTTAAATTACTTATAATGTTCCCATTGCCGTCAATATAATAGCTGTATGCTTTATGAAAGCTATGAAATTTGATGCAATAAAATTTTTTAAAGAAGGTTTGTGGGATTTAACAATTTCTCTCAGACAATATCTGCAAATGAGCAGTAGAATGCATGGCAGAGGAAGAGAAATAGTGTTGAAAATAATGCAGAGTAATGCATTTTGAAATCTCTCATGTTACAAATGAAAAGTGTCTCTTGGAGGTAACAGAAAGCATGAAATTGTAAGCACTTACAAGCTGTGGTTACAAACTTTAAAATTAAAGGGAATAGCAGTTTATCTCTTTTTGAAAAGTACTCACTTTAAAGTACCTAATTCTGATCAATGGGCTAATACTGTGCTTCACTGCCGACAATTCCTCTTTCTTTTGGGTCTGCAGTGGGAAAACCTCTAACTGGGAGCAGTGAAGAAGTAATCTTCCTCTTCACTGACTGCTACACTTTATCTGTGGAAGAAACCCTTTGAGAACTTGCTTTTATATGTTCCTCTTGATTTTCCTGTGTCCTTTAACTCTTCCATTTGGCTTTTGTTCTCGCTGATAGTGGAGTAAAGTTTGGAAGTTACCAAGTTTCAAAACTTCTGAGCACTAGTACAAAGTCTGAGGACTTCTACTGTGAGCGGTGGTCAAAGTAAAGATAAAGAGAGAACCCTAATTATGTAACTGCTAAGTTTTGTCACAGATTTAATCCTGGAACTTGTTTAAACTTTCAAATATTTCTAACAAAGCAATTTGTGAGGGAGTTTGTGTGCATGCTTTTGTTGTTTCTGTAGAGTTGTAAATGTGAATGGCATTTCCTACAACAAAAGTGTCTGATTTCCCTTCTCTAAAAAGCCTATGAACTGTAGCACAAGAGAAACTCTGGAGCAGTAGCTTAAATCAAGGAGATAAAAGAATGAACAGGAAAAAAAATATGATTGCATCTGAGTTGAGATGAAATTCCTTATTTTATTCTCAGATTTTAAAGGTATTTTAAATCAAAGCTTAGTAGAAAACCTGCCTATTTTAAGTAGCAATTTTTATGGGAAACAGGATTGCTGAAAATAGAGCAGGCTAAGTGCGCATAATTTGTTATCCCATGTGCAAGCCCAAATGAATGGAATAACGTAAATTAGTAGAGGAGGCAAAAGTGCCATTTTTCATAGAGATTGAATTTACAGGACAGCATTAACATTGTAAACATTTTAGCGGAGGTCAGTGTTAGCCAAGCTGTGATTTATACAGAATGGCATAATTTTTTTTGGTCAACACACAAAGCAAGGTTTAATTTCCATCTGTATTTGCTTATTACTTGCTGGGGTTTCTTTGACTCCCTCCTGGTCCCTCACCCCTCCCCCCACCCCACAAGCATTCCAAAGATAGCCCAGAAATACTCTTGGGTAAAATCAACTTGAAGGCTCTGGAGCGCTTGTTGTAAGGAAGAGATTAGATTTGTTTGGACAGGAATGTAGAGCTGAGTTGCTCATAGCATGGTGTCACGCAAGTGCATGTAAATTGTTCTAACAAACAAAGTTGGACACATTTTATTTTACATGTGATGTTGTTACAAGATCTCTTTCCATAAGTAGCCTATGTCTGAGATAGCGGAAGGCATCAATTTCAGATGCTTGTAAGCCACATTTGTAAATTACAGAAGTTGTGTGTGGGTGGCTTATTTTGTATGTTTGTTTTCTTTTGGGTTCTGTTTCCTCTTTTGTTTTGTTATGAGAATCATGGTTAATTTTTTTTTAAGAAAAAAAGTTGTGTAATTATATGTGCACTATATATAAATACAGCATTAACTTGACGTTTACCCACAAAATCAATATGTTTTGCCAGATGTTTAAGTAAAATTATTTTTGCAGGCATTGCACATGTGACTACTATGTTTTTTTTGTTGAGATAGAGTCTTGGGTGGTAGTCATAGGACAGTTAGGTACAACCACAAGAAATGCACAAAACCCAACATAATTTTTCTGATACAAACACCTACATTTTTGTATATTAAGTTTTTGACTAAACTTTAATTTGTCTTGGAATTTCAAGCCTCATATGCACGGCAATTTTCTTTAAAGCTGGATCCAACTTATTTTCAGAAGCAAATCCCTTTCTTCAGTAACCAGTAACCAGGAAGTAAAATGAAAAAAATCATTGGAGAAGAAGCTTTAAGAAAAGACTCGAGATGAGTGATTTGCTTCTCCCTACCTTGCACAAAAGTGTCTTTTTCTTCTCAAGCAATTTAATTGTGGGCATATAGAGATTTTTGGCGTTCCCAAATTGTCTTTTCCTAACTAGCTGGGACCTTTCTGAATGATGGATGGGGGAGGCCTTGCCTGCTGCAGAGGGGTTTGAAACTTTCTGCTGGTAGAGCTCATGTAGCCAGGAAGCTGACTGAAAGCTGTAGGTGTTGGCAGTGTATGGTATTTCCTTCTGGTACTGCAACCCATGAAGACCCTGTTCTCTAGGGGATGCCTTCAGGAAGGCAGGAGACAAGAAGAGATAGTGGATGGATAAATACCCAGGTGACCTCTCCTCAGCTTGCAGGCTCTCAGCCTTGCTGTGGAGCAGGCATTTTGTAGATACCTGATGGCTCATTTTTTGACGCAGACAAAGCTGCTTTGTTTTTTCCCATTTCACTAAAAACTAATATGGTCTGGGAGAAGCTGCTGTTGGACTCTCAGTTGGCTTGAGCTTGTCATACTCTTTGTTTTCATGTCTCCTTGGTTTTTTGGTTTTTCCTTCTGCCTTGATCCACCCTTTATTTCCCCATTTGGTTGATGGAAGGAAAAGAAGCTTTAAAAAAAAAGGGAAAAAAACCCTTCTCATTTCCTATATTTTTCCAGTTGATTTTTTTTTTCTTTGTAGTTTGTTTGGACATTTTTATTTGTTTAGTTTTGTTTTGGTTTTCCCTGCCAGTGAGCTTCTCTCGAGGCCACCTTTAACAACCGCCCTTCTCCCGGCTTTCCCAGCACCTTCCGGAGCCGTTCCGGGCTCTGCGGGCCGGGAGGGGCCAGGAGGTGGCGGCAGAGAACTCGCCGGAGCCGCGGGCTGGAGCGGCTCGAACCCCGCGGAGCGCGGAGCGCGGCCCCGGGTCAGCGCAGGGAGCCCGTGTTGAACGCAGGCTTTTTGTTCGGTTGGCTTTTTTTTTTTTTTTTTTTTTTTTTTTTTTTTTTTTTTTTTTTGTGGATTTTATTTTATTTTATTTTATTTTATTTTATTTTATTTTATTTTATTTTATTTTATTTTATTTTATTTTTTTATTTTATTTAATTTTATTTTACTAGCACCAACTAGGGAGAAGAGAGGCAGCACGGCAATATGTGCATCTACACGTTAATAAACATGTTCCTCCTAACCCAGAGTACAGCCTAGACAAACAGTGATTGGCTTATTTAAGGTTTTGTGAATTTTTCCTGTCCTAAATTCCCGGTCTGTTCTCATCTCTTCCTCATCTTGCAAAATTGGAATGGTTTGAGTTTTGTTTAACCAGCCATCCTCTTTTCCCACAGGTTTGTATAAATTCATGAGTTGGAGGTGTGAAACTGGAGAAATGTTAAAAGTTAAGGAAAACCCATTAGTTTTATTGGAAAGCTGAAACAGTTGGGAGTTTGAATGAGCAATCGTAGCAGTGAAGTACCTCCTCTCCTCCCACTTCTGTCTTCATGCTGTCACGAAAATGTAAATTCTATTTGACCAATTTAGAAACCTGTGCAAGGAACTTGTGCCATATGAGTACTAGTTCTCACAGCCTGTCTTTCCCAAGCTCACAGCCTGTTTGGGAAGGGCCATGCTGCACACTGGTACAGGTGGAGATCCCTTGGCTGGTACATTGGATGTGTGCCTGGTAGCAGAGAGCGCCACACTCTGGTTTTGGATTCTGTCTGGAGATTGGGCACAGGGAATGAGACATTGGTGGTGTAGGGCTGCTGCTGTCTGCGGGCAGGATGCTCACAGCCTTGGCAAGGGCCAGTGACTTAGGTGTGTCCCCCTACACCTCCAGAGTGTGTGGGGGGACCTCCTCAGCCTTTGGTGTGTGAACTGGGAAAGGATTCCCCTCCACCTGCCTGGATACTTTTAATTATCTTAACTCTCTGGGGCCACCTACACTAATTTTTAGGGCATTTTGCTTATCAAATTCCGCATTTTACAATCTATTCATCAAACAGTGTAAACAAACAGTATTTTCAGTGCTAACTTGAATAGAAGCATTAGTTGTAGATATTGAGCCGATTTCTGTTTGACTTCTAGGACTTTGAAAATAGTTTGCTATTTGAAGTTATAATTAGCATAACTTGTTTTTTAATAATTGTTATGTCTTATGTTTTCTGCCATCTGTATCCAGTGTTGAATTGCTTCCACATTAGAACAAAGCTGTTCAGTTTTTGTAGTTTCCCTTTCCTGCTCCCTTCCCTCCATTTTGAAGTTTTGAAATGCTCTGAAAGGCTCTCCTGGAAAATCAATTTGCTGTTTGTGTTGGTTTAATGCTTAACACTCACTGTGTGTCCTTTGTACCCACAGCTGTGGAATGCTCTGGTGCAGTTGAATTTGTGCATTTTCTGACATGTAAAATACAGTGAGAAACTTCCTTGTGAGAGGAAGGGAATTAGGTTCATTTTCAGGGTTTAATATTTTTCAAAGTATGTTTCAGGATTACCAATTCTGTGCACAAATATTTATGTCCAATCTTGTACAACTGTTCTGATGTTGCAGTTTGATAATAAATTTTATATTCCTCTTAGTAAACCTGCAACCAGTTTGGATTTTAGAACAGAAGTGCTACCACATTTATATTACTACCTGCCACCTCTGTTAAGGGGAAACCCAAGGTTGGAGTGTGCGAAGTATTGTAAAAGTTAAGTGATAGAATTTATTTTCTTGATTGTTATTTCTGTTTGTTTTCTACACTGTAGGGAAGAGTGAGCTATTGTCCCAAGATCACATTAATTAATACCTCTTATACTTTGTGTGGTACAGCAAGACTGACAGGCCTCTTTCTGAACTTGCTGTTTATTATATCTTTTCAAGTGACTTACCTGTGTAGAATCCACTTTGTCAGAAGGAGAAAAGGAAGCTCAGGGAGGCAGTGGGAATATTGCATAGATATTTTGAGCTGCAGTCACTATTTAGGATAAAAAAAATCTCCAAGATTTTTTAGGGGCTTATCCTCCCTCTGTTAAGCTTGTTGCAGAAAGCAGAAATATCATCTAAGTTAATTTTTTTTTCTTTTTATGTAGTTTCCAAACTTCCAAGTTTCTAGCAGTTTCTAAATATGAATCTTGCTGATAATTTCACAAGGGCCATCAACTGCTTTGAAGTAGTTACTGTCCTTTTACAGTTACCAAAAATAGCAATAAGCTGGGAGACACCAGGAGAAGGAAACCTTTTAGTTTTTTGCACGTATCTCAGGATTAGCTGAGTAAGTAACTGTGAGGAACAAATGCCTAGTGGCAAGGCTTTGAAGAATATTGTAAGAGACGTTAGTTAATTTAAATTGGAATTTAATTTGGCAATAGATAAGGGATATTTGCAACATGTTTATAAAGAAGAAGACAAGCTTTCTTTACAGGTATGCCAAATTTCAAGTGCAGAAATTAAAATTAGTTTTAATAAAAGTGGAAAAAATCTGAATACTGACTGTGGCTCTAGTTGTAAATCCTTTAAGGGTTTTAGTGAAGTTGCTAAAAATGGGAGTCGAGCATTTAAGCTGCTGGAAAGAATTCTGTGGGTCTGAGAGTCTCCTGAGTGCTCCGAGGCCCCATGAAACTTACGGGGTAGAAGCAGAGCCTGTGGTGGCAATTGTGCCCCACAGAGAAGTCTTAGCAGTAACAAATTCTGAACTGAGGGCTATTATCAGTGGCTGCTAACAAAAAGGAAGAGTTTACTTTTGAGATAAGACTGGAACACTTCCAAAAACTCAAGGTGTGTAAACGTGTGCGTGTGTATAAATGTCCTGTAGACATTAGTTGGTTTCAATACCGGCTCTTGTCATTGAAATGGGCAACTTCTGAAACGTTTTTTTTTTTTTTCTCTTGATGCTGGTACTTACTGTCTTTTTCAAGGGTTGTATCAGGAGAGGATTTCACCCAGTGCATGCAAGAGGTCGTAGGGTACAAACAGAACAAATGTGTGGCATTGAGACACAGACCTGCATGCTAATAAGGGCAAGCCTGGACTTTGAAGGACTGTGTTTGTGACCTCTGATGTGCCTGCAGGGAGACACTACACAGACTTGTGCAGTGTTTCCAACTAATCAGGTCTGTGCAATAATACCTCTAAAGCATTACAGTGCTGGAGCGAGCCTGCCTGCATGTTTCAGTCCACAAATACCTCGTCAGCATTGTCTGGTGATGCTCTGGAGAAAAACAGGTTCAGGCTGACAGCAATTATAATATAGTTAACAAGGAGGGTGCACTTAAACTCAGACCTTGAGGGTAGAGTCCACTGTAATAGGATTTTCAAAGTATGTCAGAAGATATGAGATGAAAAGATATGCTATTGATAGAGGCTTTCATAGCAGCTAATCAAAGGAGGTAGTTACCATGAAGAGCAGCTGCTTATATAGAGTGCTTTCAAAGACAAATGAAGAGGTTGAACTGTGCAGTGAAGGGCAGTGCTGCACTATCCTTTAAGAGGGGAAGGTGACTCTTTAACACATTAACTGTCCTTCTGGAGTCAAAGAGTGAAGAAAAAGTATTAAACCAAAGATGGCCTACTTTAGTAATTTTTACTGTATTCACATGTTCTTCTGAGACTTTGATGTCTATTGGCTGTGGACTGATAGAGAGCTGGGTAGCATTGTACTGAAGACATGCAAGGAGCAAAATATTTACCATGTTTTCATTTTTTCAGATTTGGAATACTCTTAGAAGCACTTTGATAATGGGGGGAGAGGAGTGAAGCAACAACTCAGGTTATCTTTGTGTGTTCAATGGTTTAATTTTTTTGGCATGACATGAATAACATTTTTGTTTTGCTTTTAAAAAAAAAAGTTTTATGATATGTCCCACCTTTTTGATTCCTGTAAACTGAGTTGCTGGAGTTTCTTTTTATCATCACTCTTGTATGTCTCAGTCTTACGACTCAATATGAGAAAGGGTTTTTTTTCCCATAAACCTGGGGACAGTATGTAGTTAGCAGCCTCACACAATGTGTGTTTCAATGCCATAACAGCAAAGTGGCTGACTTTGAGGAGGGGAACACTGAAAAACTTATAACCCCTGAAGGGAGTTTCAATGGCAGCATTTGCTGTACTGTTAGCACTGGTGACTACAAGTGGACTATCTTCAAGTCTGCTGAAGACAGGTTGCACTAATTTTAATGAGACATAAGTTAAATGGGCCAAAGTTATACCTGGAACCAGTTGTGGAACGCTTGGAGACCTGTGTCCAGTCTTCTAGAAAGTTAAGAATTAAGTTAATGTTATCTGTAGAGGACGCTTTTCCTGTGGTGCCTGCGGTCCCAATGGAGTCATACTTCAGTTACATATTTAAGTGAAATACAACTGCAGATCTTTTTGGAGTTCAGCTGTGCAGCAACAATGAGAAGCAGCAATTGGTGGTAGTGTCTGTTCAGGGTAGTGATAACCTGACTTCTCTGGGGAAAAGGCCCAGAGAGAAGAGTTACCCTTTGTACATTTGGTGGCAGCGTGTGCATTATCTGTGCTTACAGTGCAAAAAAGTAGTTTGTTGTTTTTGAGAAAATATTTTCAACCTAGCTTCAAAATTATTGCCACTTGGGTAAAAGCCTTGACTGCCTAAAGCTTGCTCTCATTTTTTGGGTTGCCTACTGTTTTACTTGCCAAATATATTCAAAAGAGTGTACATTGAAGTTTATAATGCAGTCTCTATAAAGCAGAATTATCCTATTCTGTGGCTGGTCGTGTTGTGTTTTTCTGTGGTTAGGACAGTGTCTGCATTGGTGGAGTGTGCTGTCTAGTGGGTTTTCTTCAAAAGAGAAGTAATCAATGGAATTAGGAGGGAAATGGTAGCCACCTTCAGATAAGAATTTCTTAGACGAAATTTCTTTCAGATGCTTGTTGCATGTAGCAGAACATGTGGAAATACCAGGCTCATTTCAATGTTGGCCTATGGCATGCATCAGCATAAGAAGGAATTCTTGAAATTCTTCCGTGGGTCACTGTGAAGATATAAAAAAATTATGTTAGTAGCCAAGAACATAAATTTGACCTTCTGTTATTTGTACTTTGACCTATTATATAAACTATTTGACTTCATAGGAAATGAAGTTTTTTAAAACTTAATCCCAGAGACCCTAGGCATTTTCTCAAAGACAATCTTTAAGGATTGTCAGCAGTATTTGTTTCTGTCACCTGATATTGGAAGCAATATAATGAAAATGCTGAAAACTATATATATTTTGTGTGATCTGCTATGTCTCAGACCATGGAAATATCAAGAGATTTGTGTTAATGTTACTACCCTTTGAAAAGGGCAAGTGATCAACTTAAATTTAAAACATAGGGAGCCGACAATATTTTTGAACTTGGACCAAGAATCATGTGTAGTTGGCTTTGTAATACACTGTCTACAAATTATTTGGAAAATAGGAATTACTGGGGTTTTTTTCCCCCCCAGAAAATAAAAATGTTGTATACCACACAGTACAGGAAAGCATGCTATAGAGTAGGAAACACTTCATTGTGATATACAGGAGATGATTTTTTTTGGTCAGTTTTAAGTATATGTAAATATAGAGGTGTGCAATAAGTTGTATGCATCCTGGAATTGAAAGACTTTTGTTAGACATACAGTTACTTTTGCAACTGAGAGGAGACCTTCCAGCTGCAGCTTTTAACCATCTATTAAAATGCAAGTGAAATGGGAATGGATGGAAAATTTGATGATTGACCAAATATTACTTTATAATATTATTATGTGCTAATGTTAGGATCTTATGTGTTCAGGTTTTGGGTGCTCTCTAAAAAATTCATTTAATCTGGGAAAAATTTTTGTCTTGGGAAATACTTTATTCTGTGTTTGAATACTAGTTTTTCTAACTTGTCTTATACTTTTCTATCCTGAATGCATCAGTCAAATATTTTTGTAAGTACATTGGAACAGCCTTTTGTATCTATAGATTAAGGCTGAGCTTTAAATTGTTGATTTAAATTGTATCTCTGAACAGATTATTTTTTTCATCTTTAGAACAAAACAAAAAGCCCAAAAACCTGTAAGAATTGAAATGCCTCAGCAGTTATGTTTATCACTGTAGGCTGTACATCTTCAGCATCTTCAGATATGTAGGTGTCAAGATAAGAAAATGACATTCCCTTGTACTTTCATTTAGTAAAATCCCCTTTTTTCCCTCATGTTTACCTTTGGCCCTCACTCAGCCCCTCCCCCAGGTTGGTCTCTGTTCATTTAGATAATATGTGTGCAGATTTGCAGAGACCATTCTAGTTGTGATGAAGCAGTGGACATTCTTCATGTAGAAAAAGTGAAGGAGGAGGACACCTGGAAAAAAATTCTCTTTCAGTTTTCAAATCAAGTTTTATATTCAAGTCATCTTCAAACCGGGTTGAGGTTCTTAATTGTTCTCTCTGAATTTTATTTAATTATGTTAATCAAGGAATAGCTGAAGAGTAGCTAACTATTAAGCTATTCCTAATGGCTCTTCTATTAATAGCTAAGGGCTAACATAGCAGTTAGCTCACTGCTTTCTTTTTTCCTTGCCAAACTATTTCTCTTTTCCCTAGTTTCTTTTGCACTGTATGCAGCTGATCCCACTGACTGAAGATGCTAACAGGGAGTAAAGCATTTCCCACCAGTTATTCATAGCACTGGTATAATGATATATTTGTTTTATGCAATATGCTTCTAGCTGTGTTTAACTTTCCCCTATTTCTAGAGATAGTGTTTAGAACATTTTAAATGAGCTTAGAATCAGGATTCTTCCTACAACATAGTATGACCAAACCATTTAAAATTAGCAGAATGTGTTCCAATAAACTGAAACACCTGTGGCAATTGCCTGAATGTGTAGATATGATTCTCCCGCTCTAACTACAAAAGATATGGGTTTGAAATGTACTTAAATACACCATGTCCATGATTCAGGTGTCTGATATAAAATGGAGAAAACATAAACTGAGAAATGTTGTTGATTGTCCTATCAAATAATAAATTTTGTTGTATTTTTCACTCTAATCCTTGTTGTTTAGTGAGCCAGATTGTTTTTTTTTCTGCTCAGGCTAAAAGCTTAGGAGGTTGAAGAATAATCTCTCAGTATACCATTAATGGGCTTGTAGTTGGTATGGATGCTTTAAAAATGCATTTTTAAAATTCATAGAATCTTCAATACAGCACTGCTGCTGTTGAACTCATAATTTAGCAGGAGTTAGGAACTTCACACATTCTGTCACCCATGCACTTAAACCTTTTGATACTTGGCTTATCTGAGCCAGGAAGTTTTCTGTTTCCATTTGTAAAATAGCTGTGACTAAAGGTGGTCTTTTCGGGAAAGGTTAAAAGTTCCTTGCATTAGGAAGTGTGGCACCCTTCCACACAGATGTAATATTTGCTGAAAGGAATTAGTATATATATGCTTCTGGTGGAATCCTCAGCTAGGCTGAAGTCTACCTATACTCATGATGGATTAAAAAAGAGCCAGGGAGAGTAGTCTGGCTGCTACTTATCACAGTTGGGTGAATACAATCTCCAGCTGTTAGTTCCACCTTCCAACTCTCAAATCCTTTAGTTTTACCTGTCTGCTCTTTCACTAAGCCTATGAAATATAGATTAAAAAAAATAGTTAACCTGTTTTGTTTTTTGAAAAGAAAATCTAGCATAGGCAACACTCACACTTTTTTTATTTTTGTGGCATAGATTAGGAAATGGAATTTAAGTGATTTACTAGCAGTGAGGCAAAGGCCAGTGATGAAAGCAGAATGGGCAGTCTACAATGCAGGTGCATGGGAGACAGGTATGCTGAAGTCAGACCACCTTCCTCACTATCTCTTCCTGGAGATATCTGCTCCCAGTGATTATATTTTGGTTTATTTTACTGTTCTGTACTTGCCTTTACAGGACTTGTGTTTTTTCCTTAATGAAGAGCATGAAAGAACTTGTAGGGCTACAGAAGGAAAGATTTATTTAGTTTGTAAGTAGAACTTTCCTCTTTATAATGGCAACAACTCCAACACAGGAAGTTTTATGGGAGTAGGAAATTTACTGGGACACGGTGGTACTGGTGGAGGAGGATCCTGAAGGATGTTTCCAGTTCTTGTTGTGTAATAAAAACTTGCTGTATGCACATACTGTAAGTATTGCTGCCAGAAGGGGAGGGGTTTGACTTCTCTTCTACTCATTTGTGTTGTTTCTCTGATGCCAGTGGAAGGATGAGTGACAGGATGAGTGGCCCTGTCCTCAGACACTTTTCCAGGGACAGTACCTGCTTATGCTCACTGGCTTCACCAGAACTAATGCAGCTTTAGCATAGATCTTGACAGGCTTGAATGCTTGTCAGTGTTGTTTTCCTTTTATTCAAATTTGGCATCTAATGCATTCAAAGACATGCTGGCAGATCACCTAATTGAAAGTTTTGTATTTGCTTGGTTAGAAAGATTTGCTGAAAGAGGATATGCTTGACAGATTGGTTGCAGACCTCCTAGGGGGAGAGATGCCATTATCAGTGGTTTAAATGCCAGATTGTAGGAGTGTACAGTATAGTTGTAAATATGGATATATTTTCATCACATCTCAGATTAAAAATTATTTAAGCTGTGGTCTCAGTCAGAAAATAAAAAAATAAGATATTGGTACTTTTCTGATAAAATGGGCTGTGTAATTATTTAGATCTGTAATAATTTTTAAGTTTACCCTGTGTTATTTCCATTGGCCATTTTGTGCTCTGGAGAAGTATTGTGAACTGGAAATCAGAAGTCATAGATAGAGAGGTTTTAATGCTCTTATTCATGGTCTGCTGTCACACAAAATATTGTCTAAATTTATCTGATTGCTCCTCAGTTTTGTGGCTTCAAGAAAGTTGGGGAATTGATTGAGGAATAAGACAAGTACTCTGGAAAAGAATCTTTGTAAGGCAAACCTGCTGGTTTTGCAGACTGCAGGTATTTCACTTTTGCTGCATAGGCTCAAAGGAGAATTGGTGTGTGATGCTCAGCTTGACAGCCAATTATGTGCTCTTGTGGGATTGCTAAGTGAAATTGGCTAATTGATAATGAGGCTACTTATTCTTTCTTGTACTTTACAGTTTCTTTGTAATAACTGTTGGGACAGGTTTAGGACATGTCATAGTCTTAATGAATGGAGATAAATAAAAAGGTACTTGCAGTCTTGCTTTGGCTTCAGAAAGGAATTTTTCAGTAATCAGGGATGTAGGAACAGGGTGTGAAAGTTATTTTGTAGTAGTCTGAGACTTATTTTTAATAAACAAAAACAACTAGACAAACTATTCTGAATTCCTGTGAAATTTTACTTGCAGTAAACTATCACAAAGGCTTTATTTCTGTGATTCGGGTAATGGGATGTTGGGCTTTTTAATTTGAGATCACAAGTGCTTATGTGGTTGTGGTTCAGTAGTCAAAACAGTGACACATGATGGGGGAGATGAGATAATGCAACACCCCAGAATGGTTAATCCAAATTTATGTTCAATTGCAGAAGAATGGAAGAGCAAATATACACAGAGAGGATGAATCATTATCTTGGTTTTGTAAATAACCCTTTCCCAGAAGTGGTATTAATATGGTCACGCATGGGGCTTGTGTCTTGGGGAGTTCCCATGTAGGTTTAGATTTTAAGGGATAAATGAAAGAATCTGGCTGTCACCCTCATGACTGGGGGAACTAAATTGCAAATAAAAATGCTGCTTGCATTAACAAAACCATTTGAATGCTAGTGGATAATGAGATGTCCAACTTTATTATAAACTTTCATAATAAAAATAAATCAGTATTCAAATTCATATTAGATTTTTCATATGCCACTTACCATGAACTATTAAAACTTGATGGTTTTCCTTTTTGAGCCCAGAAGGAGGAAACAATTAATGATCATGTGGTGTCAAAAAATCCAAAGCAGTTGTGGAACAGTTACCTGTGAACATGTTTAGAGAGTGAAAAGTAGCTAATGTTGACTCACAGATAGCACAATTGCCTCACACATAGCATAATTTCCCTTTCTTTTTTTATTCCCTCAGGCCTTGCAAAATTGTTTTGTATCTTGAAACATGTTTAATGGAGCTATTAAGAGGTAATGTGTTATGTTTAGGAGCTGCACTGCTATCATGGGATACCACCAATGAACCAAATCACTGAGATCATGGTACAGTTCTAAATATTTAAAAACAACTTCTAATGGCATTTTTTTAAAATGGAGATGATTTAATATACAGAAGATCTTATTGTGATGAAATGTTAGTTTGAGACTTTTTTGATTAATTTAGGCTGTTCAGATCACAGGATTTAAAAAAAAAAAAACTAAAGTATTCTGGCTGTCACTGTTGAATTAATACTTCAGGTATTGCAGGTGGTTAGATCTAATAAACTGTAGTGGTAGTACTACATACAGCTTTCTTTATTGTTGATGCCATTTTGGAAAAAGGAAAGAAATTCTGAATGTTTAATTCTTAAGAAAATAAGGCTGGTGTGGGTTACATTTGATGTGTAACTCTACACAGAATGGGAGCAGGTTAGGCTGTGTCCAATCTATTTCAATGTTCATGGTGATTTCTGTTTTGGAGGGTTTTTGTTGTCCTGACTGTCTTTGCTTTCAGTACCCAGGCAGGGAAGTGCAGGTCAGCAGAGTTTTTCTTGCTAAGCAGGCTTGGATGAAAAGCATGTAAGGCTTTCTACCCATTTTTTTTGGTGGTCCTAAGGGCAGAGAGGTGGTGCAATGGGAGAAGGCAGCATCTGCCATGCCCCTGCATTCTCTTATGCTTCCCTCAGATGAAATGAACAGTAAAATTAGGGGTTGTATCCTCTTCCTTCTTAGTAGTGGTTTGTGTCCAACTTCCCTGTGTAGATAAAGATGTAGGTATTTGAGCAAGCTGTCACAAGCTGAGGTAGGGCATGAACTTCAAGCATGCCAATGACTAGCAATTGGATACCCTTGTGTATCCTGTGGTGCTTGTGGAAAGAACCTAGTGCCTAAGTTATGTTGGAACAGGATTTAAGGGATAGTCAAGGAAGCAGGAAGAGAAGAACTGGGAATTGTTTCTTTCCTTTTAATGTTGCACAAGGCTGAAGTGGAGCTACTGAGTAACAGCAGCAAGGAATGAGAGACTGTCCTCATTCTTGATTCTGTGTAAGGGGTAGTGTTTGTACCCACAATTACTCCTGTTGTGAAATGAAGGTTATTTCAAACAGCAGGATTAAAAACAGGACACTTTGGATTCTTCCATAAGCAAATACAAAATTATATTGCCTTTGCAGTCTATGAAGGAAATGGTTTGGAGGTCTGTAAGGCAGAATAACCCAGATAAAATATCTTTAAAGTTCTCTGGGATGCCCTGAATATAGGGGAAGAAAAAATAGTTTGAGTTTGAGATAGCTATAGGTGTCTCTAGAAAGACTTATGACTGTGTTCTTGTACTGAAAATATGCAGGCATGAGGTGTTTTTCAGATTACAAGACTGGCTCATAGAACGCTGAGAAAATAACTAAGTGATCATGAACACATGTTGTTCCTAGATGCCTGTAATCTGCCCTGTGACTGGGCACTGTGTTAGGATAAGCTAACTCCAGGACCTCTGCTTCCTCATATGTAAGGAAAGGCAAACTGTGGAGAATAAGCCTGGTGGTGGTAGCAGAAATGTGTGACTTAAAAAATAAAAATCAGACTCATGAGCAACCTGTAACATGTATGAAAAGTTTGGTGTTAGAGTGTCTTGGTGTAGCTATGTCTGTGATGTAAATTTAAGCCTCTCGGATGATAATTTAAAACTGCCTTGTATCTGGACAGTATTTCATTTCAGGATCTGCTTTTAGAGTATAAATTCAAATATTTTTGTCATGATTCTCATGTTATTTTTTCATCAGGCTCTTGAAAGATGGTTTTGACTGTTTCTTGGAAGAGTCTACACTGTGCTAAGCTGTCATGATTTTTTTTTTCTTGTTTTGTTATCCCTCCGCTCGACAGTTTAAACTTTCAGAACAGTTAAGGACAAATTTTTCAGGGGGCCTTTCTGAGCCAGGATGTGTCACTAGATTAGTTTAACTGCCATCAGGCTACCAAATCTGTTTCACTAGGGTATGTACATTTGACTGTTGCAAGTAAGGTCAGTTTTGTTTTCTTCAGAATGTCTTTTAGTACCCAGGAGTTATGGTACTGCTGCCAGTAGGAAAAGTTTAGGAAACTTTTTGTACGTAGAAACTTAACCTAACCTCAGAGATCAATAGCAAATTGAATGATTTTTCATTGTTGTTTGTTAACAATGCCATCCTCCCTTTCTTTACTGCTCTCCAGTTAATTTTATGTTACTTATATGAAGTTGGTGCCGTCTGCTTTGTCTTAGTTGACACTTTACTGACACTACTGACTAGTAGATAAGATCACTGATGTTTTTCAGATATGAAAATGTAATGGGATAGGCATTTGTACAATAGGTGTTTGAATTCTGTTAAGGACTTTTGAGTGTTCCCTTGTGTTTTGCCTTGAAAACTACAGTTATTTACGGTACTCTTTGTGAAAGGAATATTTCTGAATGATTTGGGGATGTGCTAGCAGGCAGATAGTGAAAATTTGCCACTGAAATGATCAGAAGTTTAATTTATATGCAGGATCTTGAAAAGCGTCAAGCCTTATAATGCTTTGACTGCTGGTATACTTCTCTAGTTTTCTGTTTTCTGGTTCTTTACAGTGTTCATGTGCAGTTGAAATATTTTGCCTACTTTAAGAGTTTACAGTTTTGCTTTAAATAACTTCAAATGTTAGTGGATGCTTTGATACTTCAGAAGTGCAAGATTAAGTGCTGTATGTGATACAATGGTACTACGTGCCAGGGAGGTAATGAAATACTAAAGAGGTGCTCAGCATTCCGTATACTTACTTAATCTGACTGTGTGACTGCCAGATGTTTCAAGGGAGACATCTTTCAGAAGTCTGACTCTTCCAGTGAGCTTCTGGGGTGAGGGAAATGGTCTACATCATTAACCTTTGATTGTATGTATTGCGCTTGACACAACAAGGCAATTAAGTTATTGAGGATGCTTTTTTAATGTCAAAGTTGTATGCCACTCAGAAACAATCCCCTTTTCTTTGGTGATATAGATATGTTTCTTTGCAAGCCAGTTCAAGATTGGCAGTCCACAGTTCTATTCTGTCTGTAGGAATTTAGGGAAATTCTGGAGGGTGCATGCTGGCATTATACTGCACTTGGCCAACAGGAGGTAAATAACAGTTAGAAGGAAGAGTGGTTTTATAGTCATAAAAAGCAGGGGTGGTAATTTTCATGCTATGTGTAACAGAAGGTGCTTAATTAGGTTGCAAGTTTGCAGTGGGGTTTTTTGGCAATTTGTTTCTCATCAAGTCATAAATCCCTTTCTTCATATAAAACTAAAGCTATTTTTGTTTGTGGTTTAATGAGCTACAGTTTATGCAATGACAAACCCATCTTTGTTCGCTTATATCTGAATGACAATATAGAATTTTCCCCTTCATCCTGTATTGCCAGTTTTGGGATACCTGATTTATACCAGGTATAAATTGAAGTCCAGGAGTTGTGTGTGGACTGTTTGTGGAAGCAGATAACAATACCTATGGGAAAGGTGCATTGTTGCAGGGCCCTGCCTTATAAGCAAACGCAGCTCTTACTTTATTGGTAAAATACAGCTACTTTGTTTACATTCACATTTTAAGCATAAAGATGTGTGTTTTAAATGAAGCTAAGGGAAAGTGATGGGTTGGTTAGTAGAATTTCACTTATGCTATGGAATGCACTTGTTTTTGCAAAATTTACTGTCTTTCAGTTGGGGTTTGTCTGGCAGAATTTTCGGGCTTAGAGTATCAGAGTGACTTTGGAAAGGAATTGATAAATTGCTTTTCTGCAGATTGTACTTTCTGCCCTATGATTTAAGTTAATGGATTACCTGGTTAATAAAGTTACCTAGTGACTTACCCTGGCCTTGCTGTTGACCGTGAGTGTGAAGGGAACATGTTAAGTGACAGACGTCGTGCGAGATCCTCTGCTCTATGGGCTGGTGTTGACGTTTGGTACTTTTCCATGAGCTGGAAGCACAGATATGGCTGTCATAGCACTGAATGCTTGACTCTAAATTTTTATCTCCATGATAGTAAAGTGCCTTAGAGAATAGAAACAAGTCCAGTGCTTCATGAAGTGTGTCTTGCACAGTGTATCCCTGACCTTATTGCGTAGGAGTCCCTGAATCTGAGCCAGCCCACTCCTCAGATGGTTTCCCTGAGCTGTGGCTGTACTAAGGCTTGCTCTGTTTAGACAGGATTGGTGTAAGGCATTACTGAATTGTAGGATGAAACCTGTATGGTTTTGACCAAGCACTTACCATTTCTCTACTCACAATTACCTAATTTAAGTAACTTCTTTTTCTTTTTAGTTTTTTCTTTTTTTTTTAATTTTTTAAAAAAAATTTGCTTGCTTCTTTTCTGAGTAGCTTTGTCACTAAAAAGGTCAGTAGGAATACAGTGATGAAAATTTTCGTATTTCTGTATGCAATATGAAGAATAGCTGTGTAATTTGCTTATAATTTCAAACTTCGAAACAAAGATATGCTTATGCATAGCGTTTTATGAAAGAAAGGACATGGTAGTTTTATTTTGCTCCCTATCCTATCCACATATCCTTGTGTTCAAATTTGTTGTGAGCCAAGGGCAGAGATACTGACTGTAATTCACCTTCTCTTATTTCTCCTCCTGTGTGTCACAATTTTTTGCCTGTGACCTGTGCCCTTGCTGTTCTATAGATGGATATAAGTATCTTATTGAGCAATCTGTAAGATTAAGTATTCCCTTATTTCTCTCTCTTTCCTTTACAGCTTCCACTGTGCCTTGTTTAACAGGAAAAAAAAAAGGATAAAGCCCAAGCCTGTGACACAGAGCAGAAACATGAATCTATAAATAACTGTTAATAAATGTCTCTGGGTGAGCAATGCAAAGTTATGTTAAATGTCAAAGGATTTTTCCTTTCACCTTTAGTGTAATCTTAGTGGCTATCAGTAGCAGTATTTCTTTCTATTGAAAGCACTTTCTAAACTGGAGCATGTCAGTTTACAGGGGCTTTGTATCACCTCATTAGAAAAATGGGAATGCTTCTAAGAGGGAAAGGAAATATGAAGAATCCCAGATGCAGTCAAAGCTAGGAACAAGTTTTCTAATTTTAAGAAAGAGAGACAAGAGAGTTCTTACAAGTTGCAAGGATGCAGAGAAGTGTTCCCTTCTTGCTGAAGCATTTCTGGCTGAAGAGGCTGATGTATGGAGCTGCTTGTAATTGCTGCCATGCAGAGGTGACTGCCCTTGTGCCTTCTGCCTCCCCTTGCTGCACATTTGCTCTTGCCCACTTGTCCAAATCTGTCGTGCAAACAGGGCTTGCCCCCCAAAGTCACTGTTTTATTTTTAGTTGGTAACTAACATATGCAAAGTATTCCAAATGGCATTTTTTCATAAATAGTCTGCCTTATTTAAAGGGCTGGGGAAAGGAAGAAAAAGAGAATGATTTAGGGATCTTGTGATGATGTTTCCCAGCGTGTCAGCATGAGTGGTCCATACTGGGTAGTGGGGGGTACAGCTGCCAGTTAGTGTTCTGTCTCTAGTCCTGTTGGATGGGAGAGGATGTGATTGCTTTAGAGAGGTGGAGGGGGTGTTGTTCTATTTTTCATATAAGGGAGAAATTCTTCTTTTTAGTGCAAGGTTGTGTATCTCCTGGTTTCCCAGGGAAGGCTCTAACTTGAGATTTGGTGATCTCTGACCACTGTGAAGAGAGGCAGCTTGCTTGATACCACTAGGAGTAGATGCATAGATTCTGCCTCCTCCTTTGTGTGTGCGCCTGTGATTGATGTTTTTCATTGCTGATCCTGACAAGTGGCACTATTGTACTGAGGTGAGGTAGGGAGAAATTGTCAGATTGCTTAAATCCCTGTGAAGGCTGACAGCAGAACTGTGGTGGAGGAAGAGGGAATACAAATAACTGTGAGGCTGATTTCCACCTCCCTCCCCCCCTTCTTTCTGCCCAGCCCATGTCTTTTTGAGTATGAGGGTAACACAAGGCAGTTCCATGTGGGAAAGTTAAGGAATTAATGTGCCATGTCTCAGTGTTACTGTACTGGGGCTAAACAGATGGTGTAATTAGCCTACAGCGGTGAAGAGCTATTTTTCTGATAAGATAAAAGGAAGTACTTGTAGGTGGTAGAAGTAGAGTCTCTTAAATTGGCAGGGCTTAGAATGTTTTAATACAAATGTATGAAGTGTATGGGTCTTATAGTTCCTTCCCAATTGCAGTTTTTTTTTCTTTTTCTTTTGTTTTGTTTTTGTTTATAAGTGGCTTATAAGGGAAAAAATATTTTGTTGAATTATTTTTCAACAATTTTAACAAGCTGATTTGGAAGAGTGACGGAATCTAAAACAGACATTCTCTCCTCTTGGTTAATGGTGATTGTATCTCTTTGGAGCCATGGAGAGAAAAAACATCTTCCTTCTTTCATGAGTACTTGGGAGGCTGTTGGAGGATGACAAGGGTCTGTAGGAGGTCTGTTCTTGACTGACCTCCACACATTCTGGGTTCTGAACTTGTTTGCTTTTCACCTCTGTTTCTGGCTTATTTTTAGTTGGGATATTTTAAAAAGGCAGGAGCAATTACAAATAAAAGTTAGAAGAAATAAACAAGATTAAAAATGTCTTGCACAGTTTGAAATAGGAAGCGTCTAAATGAGAACGGTGGAAAAATGAAGGAATGGCATCAGGAAGAGAGGAAAAATGGTTATATTGGGAGAAAATACATCCACAACTGGATCAAGATTCAGTTCTTGTTCATTAGTTTGTAAGTCCTTTAAATTACTTTTGCTTGCTTATGAAAAGATGTCAGGCATAATTGCTTTTTAATCTCAAGTCTTCATGTTCTGACCCTAAATGAGTAGGATCTCATCTATCAATGACTTAGTCATTCTGATTTCTTGATAATTTGGTTAAAAATGGCTTCTTAGATATATTTGATTAAAAACCTGGTATTGGTGAGTAGAAAATGTGGCAAAAGCATTTGCACTGAAGATTTATTTTTTCTGATATTTTTCTTTTTTCCCAGGAAGCAGTTAGGTTTGGTACATTGGTTTTATTTGCCTTTGCTGATAGAGTCTGCTTTCTGTTGTGCAGTTGTAGCTTCTGCCTGTGTTCAGAGCATCTAATTTATCTGTTTACTTGAAGGAGAGAGTATATAAAGTCTCTCAATGTGCTGTGATTTTTTTTTCCTTTTCATCAAATAGATTCCAAATATCCCTCAAATTGAAATTTGAGCCTTATTTCACAAATCTTGTTTTCACATCCTCTTTCCTGGGAGAGGAGGTGGTTGGGGAGGGGTGTGTTTTGGTGGTGGTCTGTATTAAAATACTGCTTCAGGAATATCCACAGGATTCTGACCCCCACTACTCTCCCCCTGCACCACCACCCATGCCCCAGCTTGTAGTCTGAAGGACACCAGTAGGTAATGATAATCTACAAGGTGATTTACACACCTCCTTCAAAGAATGTACCTACATCCAAAGGGAAAGAGAGCTGGAGGGGGAGGATAAAAAATAATAAAGGAATGCAAAAGGCTTATCCTAAACATTGTTTAGCTGTTATTGAAACCATTCGGGCATTAGTTTTACAGTGTGGCTTTTGGTTGTTTGTTTTTGTTTTGTTTGGTTGGTTTTTTGGGGGTGTGTGGGGGTGTTGGTTGCTTTTTCTAAAAAGATTTATTAGACTTTCCATTAAAAGTGATTGAGGAAACATGGTGATAAATGATTTTCATGAAATCCCTGCATTATGAACATCAGTTGGGTGTCCATAGTGTGAATGCAGCTCATAACTCCTTTTAGGCAGCTGCCATTGTTACAGAAGTTCCCACCATCATACCCTCATTTCCTCTTGCAGCCATGGGGAATGAGGAATGAGCACACCCAAGTGGATACAACCTCTTGGCACCACTTACTAAGAATATTGCATCTAGTTCTGAGTAATCCTGAACAGGCAAAGGGGCTAAAAGACCCCAGGAGCAGCCTTTGGGGTTGAACTGCAGCTCCTTGTTCTTGCTTATGCCAGCTGCCTACTTCCATTGGCTTGGCTGTGCTCCCTGGGCACCTTGTTTCTGGGCAGGTGTGGCAGGTTGGAGCACTCAGAGGTAATGGGAGAAGAATTTTGAATTTACCACTCGTCTATACTTTGACTCCATTATTCCTTCAAAAAGGACAGTGGATTAAACAAATTAAGGAGGAGGAAAAAGGATAAGAATGGTATTTCAGGAGGGGAAAAAAAAGCACATTTTCAAGGAATTATATATAAGGTAATGATATGTTATGGATATTTTTGAAAGTTCACTTAATTCCTGCCTTTCAAAAAGGTTTTAACACCGTAGCTGACATTTAGGTACCTAGTTTTAATCAAAGAGAGAGATGGTTGGATTTAGGTTAAATATCATTTCTGTCAGCTCCTCTTTTGGTTTAACAAGAGTCCGTGTGTGTGCATAAATACGTATGTGGGTGCATATCTATTTTTAAAGTATACATACTTGTGCTCTATGTAGTGTACGTATAAAAATAATTTTATGTAAATACAAATCATGTGGGAGGATGTAAATTTCTTTTGCCTTTCTTTTGTGATGATAAAAACTTGAGAAATAGTGATTATGTTCACTTTTATTTGTAAGAATTCTACTGAAAAATTAAAAGATATATTTATTGCACCTTCTTCTGGCACTGAGGAGGATGAAGAGCAGAGTTGTTCCCTGTCAGGTACTATCCTAACAAGTTATGGTGAATCTCAGGAAGGTTACCTGTGCCCCTCACTGCGTCAGTATTGCAAACAGTCTGTTCTTAAACTGCAGAACAAATTCAGAATGCCTATCTTTTTACTAGATATGTATTAGTTGATAAAAATTTGTGTCCATCTTTCAGCTATTGAATTTTATTTTCTACTGCCCTAATGCGTGTAATTTTTCAAGTGCAGATTTTCATGAATAAAAACATACTTTTAATTGACAAGACTGTCAGTTTTGGATCCCTTTTAGATTGGGGAAAAAAAGGCATTTTTGAGCTTGAATTCTCCAATATTCAGATGTACAGGAGGATGCTCAGTGGCATTACTTTTCCTGCTTGACAGCGTATGGACTAGGGGCTTGTCTTGCTGCGCAAATACTTTGTGGGCCAGAGTAGGTTCTCTGCAACTGTGCAGCATTTCTGCTTTTGAATTATGATGTTTTCTCCACCACTGTTTGTTGAACAAGGCTGAATAAGGTTATGGAAGTTGTTTTATGCGTTGAGTTAATGAGCTCAGTGAGAGGCAAAATGCAAAGGCTGAAGAGATCAGAATCAATCCTTGGCTATTGACTAAACACACTTTGCAAACTCATCTGAGCTTAATTGAATCTCTTGCTTTAAACATTATATAACTGTGGTATTTCTTTATTTAGTTCAGTAAGAGACCCAGATGTTTGCTTTGACAGACTGAAAAAAATTTAGGCAAATTTTCAAGGTTGAAGTGCTGTCCTGAAGTTGATCTGTTCTGCATTTTGTCATGCCATGCTCTTTGCCCTGGCACAAATGTGAAACCAACTGTCATCTTGTGGGGAACAAACACTCTGGCTGTCTTTTAAATCAAAAGACAAATGCATCACTTTGTAAATAATACAATGTAACAAGAGTTTAGAGATACTGAAGGGCAATTCCAGAGTTGCTTTTATTTAATGTCTTTTTTTATCTTTAAATACAGGGATTATTTTGGGGAGAGTGTGTGTGTGTGTGAGATAAGTACTGGAAACATTCACTGAAGCTGTATATTAGCCCATTGCTGAAGACAATGCATGTCCTTTTTAGTAGCTGTTGCTTGCACTTGAATATGTGTACAAACTAGTTGGGAACAAACATTTCTGTTTAATTACTTTTGATACGTTTACCTTGTTCAGCTTCTGGATTCACTGAGTCTTCCTCCCCACTGCTCTTACTGCGAGGACAAAATTGCTGTCATGATAGCAACTTTCTAGATAAATTTATTTGCCTGTGGAGGAAGTGATTTGAACTAAGTGTGATACTTGGTGTAGTTCACAGAAATTACTGTGTCCCTGTGCAGCTTTGCTCAGGTTTGCTGAGAGGTGTTAGGAAGCCAGGGCAGCCCCAGCAAGTTGGAGGTCATCTACTGCAGCTGGCAGGTTTGGACATGCTTTTGCTAGTGTTATACAGCATCCTTACATCAGCATATGGAGAGCTGAAAATATTTAGGATGTTTCAATTTACAGATGTAATCCTTCTAAAAATCCACCAGAATTACCTACTTTGGCAGAAATTACTCAATAGACTGGGATAACTGCACAAGAGAATATTTAAGGTGTTTTTAAGAGACTTGTGATAAATTTCTCATGTCTTTAAAATGTGGTTCGGACTTGAAGTGAATGTTGGCTTTTTTAGGGGTAGATACCTTATGTTCTCATTTACTCTTAAAGGTGTAACTCAAAAGAAAAAACAGGGAAGCTTTGCTGTTATTGTGTCCTAAATAGGCTGTACACTCTACCTTCTGTTGTCTCTTGACAAAACATTTTAAGAATTTTGAGTACTCAGCTTTGATTCACTCAATATACTGTGCTAGTAAACTTCTGGGATTATTGTATTTCAAAAGGATAACAGGGATGGTGTTGTGTTAATCTGGAACCACTCCTTTTATCTAAAACAATGCAGTAGCTCTCATTTTGGGGAGCTGTCAATGCTATGTGCTGTTCTCTTGTCTGGGGACTTGCAACAGTGCAAGAGAATGGGAAAGGGTAAAAGAGTTGTTGCAAAAATGTGGAAGAAACCAGCTGTTTGTGACCTTAGGTAGATGTCTGAAAAAATCTGCAAGGTGCAAATAGGCAGAGACATCTGATTTGTCCTGGATTTAAAACACAAAATATGTTTAGGAGGTTGATTTTTTTTTTTTTTTCTGTTTTCGAGCAAATTCATGTTTTCTACATAAGGCATTTTTTTAATCCAAAATCCCTCCTCTGTAGTAATTTTAAGACATCAGGGGAAAATCAAAACCAGAAGGCCAGACCAGGTGTGTTGATGCCCTTCTTTTGTCCTTGACATTGACACTTTCTATGTACACAAATGTGACATAGCCTTTCAGTGCAACATCTGGCTTGTTTTAACCACGTGTAATTGGTCAGCTGTACGGTAAAGAAATTAATTCTTAGAGTTTAAAAACATCTTAATTACAATCATGATGATGATGATGATGATGATGATGTGGTTTTTTATCTCTGCATGTGCTGAAAGTAGTTGGGAGTGATATTGTTCTTCATGAGTCAGTTGAAATCTTCTTCCTACCCCCATCGCTTTGTGGGTGACATGATGAAAAACTGTGCTGAAGGAGTGGGCTGGAGTGAATGGTTGTGTCACAGGACACCTGTATCTCCCAATCCTTTCTCTTAATTAGGCTTTAAAGTGTTCATGACTTCAATTTCATAAATTAAGAACAATGGATGGGTGGCAAGGAAAGTGTGTGATAAGATAGTGCATGTACTTTTTTGTGCCCTGAGGAAATGGAGTGGGGTTATTACATTTTGGGCACATCCCAGCCAGATTTGTGGACAACTGGGGCAACAAAATTTTTTGAGACAGAGATAGAAAGAGGACAATTCATAGGCAAGGGTGCCTGGAATAGAGAACAAAGAAGGATGAATCAGCAGGGAAAAGAAAAGCTATGAGGTTTACAGAGATCACAGCTTTACAGTGAATGTGAAAGGGATTACGAAGAAGTTTGGGCTGGGAGGGAGAAGTCATATAAAAGTGTCAGGTATATAGCATTGGTTTTGCCAAGAGAAACTGTAAGAAACCAATCTGGTCTTGCAAGATCTCAGGGTAAAGTATTGCCTAGTTTTCTAGCATAGAAAAGTAAGTAAGCATTTCCCTCCACCTCCTGCTCTTGTTCCCCTCACTGCCCCTTCTCCCTTTGCATGCTGAGTTTCCAGTCATCCTTAGTCACTGGCAGGATGTCAGTATTTCCTTAGGAGCTTTAACAGCAATTTCATAGTGTTTTAAAAGTGGGTATATCTATTTATGGAAATCTTAAAATATTCTCAGGACTTGACAAAGGGAAGTTTGTAATTTAATTTATGTGTGCTAGCTTCAGGCTGAACAAACAATGAAGTACTTTAACCTTGCATGTGCTCACTTGGTATTAATAGGCTTTCTTAAACAAATGTTTAATGTGTGAACCAAGGCCACTTTAAACCTGTGGAAGTATCTGGGCAGATTAAATTTATTTAAGATTTGTCTTTGGAGTTATGCATTCCATTTTCCAAATATTTTGTGTTGTAGCAGCTTGATGGGTGGGTAGAGTATAGTAATCATGATTTGAATGACTGCAGTTTACAGTGATGTTCTTGCTATTTTTGGCCAGAGGCAGATTTCTGTAAGAGTGGCTTAAAAGCACAACATTGCACATGTTCACATTTTGCAGGCTTTTTGCATTTTTCATATTCTTTTTATATCATCTCCTATCTTGCAAAACCAAATGCTTTTGCCCTTTTCCAGACTACGTAGAAAAACTATTTTTGAAAGTTCTTTTCCATCTGTTGGTTTCACTTATTAACAGAGAAGAAAGACAGTGAAGGAGGTGGAAAGGAATACAGCAGTGCAAGCTGGTATTTAATTCAGCTCAACAAACAAGCACATTTTTAATTATCTTTATGTAGCTGTTTCATTCAAAATTCTCTTAAAGAAAATCTTCCTTCTGTTTTGAAGGGTCTAAAATTGTCTAAACATGCCAGTGCAGTCTTCTTGACTTACATTAGCGTTTGTTAAAATTAGAAGTGAGACTGCCCTGCTGGTGGTTCTTCCTTCCCCTCTCCCTCTCTGTGAGAAACATGGAAACAAAACTGTTCCTAACTGTTCCTATTCAGGATTTTTCTTCTTAAAAAACGTGCTTTTAGACAACATCTCACAACAATTTAAATTAAATTAATAGCAAACATGCCAAATGCTCATCTATATGTATTTCCTGGCAGAATTTCAGAGGGCTGTTTAGAACCGGTGGGGAAGTCACTAAACCTTTCCTGTTAGAATTGGTTCACATTGATTTCTCCACCTCTTAAGCCAACATTTGTGGTCACATAAGGAGGAAGCAGTATTTGCATTTTCACTGGTTCTCTGCAGTGATTGACTTCATTAAGTGACTCAAATTTCAGTGAGTTGTGGAACACTCAGCCACTTCAGCCTTGCTTTAAATTTGAGTTGATGATGGAAAAAGGGATTGCATGCTTGCTGCTGTATGCTTGTTTTCTCTGTGCCCCACCAACAGTTTTTCTTATCATTTACGCTAGTCTGCTGATTTGTCTCCCCGGGGGGAGAAACAGTCTTCTTGACCACCTGGTACCACTGTTTCCTGATATATTTGTGAGTCAATATGTTTTATTTTTAGAGAAGTGGAAGGAAACAGGGGAGGCCAAGGATGACAGGAACTGAGGGGAAAATGGTTTGCAGTGAGAGCTTCACCTTTCCTGTGGTGGGTGGCAGTGGGTCAGGCTTTCCCCAGTCTCTCCTGCAGGGTTCAATGGCAGGAATCGGATTGCTCGCTTTTGAACTGCTCTAGACAAGGGGTTTTATTTGGAGGCTCGATGGTGACTGAGGAAAACTGTGTGGAGATGGGGTAGGATGGTGTTTGGTTAAACAGCTGTGGGTCTGGCCAGGCCTTTTGCTCCTGGTTACTGAAAGCTTCTTTGTGTGTGTGTGTGTGTATCTCAGAGGGTATCTGTGACGTGTTGCTATTCAAGTAGCATATACGAATTCCAATCTTTAAATTAAGGCAATAAAATAATTATACATTTCATAATACTATTGCTAAATGGTGGGATTTGGGAAATTCCATTTTAGAGTATCTTAAAAATTGTAGCGTCTTATTTCTCTTGTGTAATGCCTGGGAACCTTGCAAGGAGGTGGCAAGTTTTGTTGGGTGTGCAGTTGAACATGTTATCTTTATTTTCCCTTAGTAATGTGAATTTAGTGAAAATATTTCTGTGAAATGCTGAGTTTAAAATTACATGGCTCTCTCCAAACTGATAAAGAAACATTTACATGTGCTGCTATCAGGAGCACATATAATTTTAATTATATTTCCTGCCCACCCTCAATTTTGAATAGTGCAGCTGGGAGGTAACTGGGAAGAGGGCAGATGAGAGGAACATGATTGTGTTGGAGAAGTTTATGAGGACTCTGTCTTGGAAACTCTTTTGTAGAATTCTTCACTTTAATAGCAGCAATTCAAGACTTTTCTCTTGTTTGAGATCCCACATCCTTCATCCTTCTTCTGGTAATGGCTGAGGGAAATTGTTTGCTAGGCAACAGCTTCTTCCATGTTTAACTGCATGCCCCCAGATATTCCTGCTCTAAGTGGTATCCATTCTGGGTAACCCCTACCCTAACAGAACTCTCTTCAGGCACTGTCAGAACAGAGTCTGTTTTGTTGGGACAAAGCTTCTTATTATCCCTTGATCTTTATATAATGCAATTCAGATGCCTTTGTATGGATTCTGAATTACTGTCTGCTCAGCTCAGTCCTTGATGATAGGCCAAAAGAGTCTATTTTGCCACACTGGAAAGATAATTTTATGAAATGATGAAGTCAAATGTCGTCATGCCAATCCCATGCCCTCCATCCAGGTTTTGTTTCACACTTTCTGTATTGCATGTGTTTTTGAAAACAAAGTGTAAAGAAAGGACCAGCAGGGACGAGGTTCATGGAATAGCAATATAGAAATTGTGGAGAAGGACCCACCCAGGTGAGGTCATGGTTTGCAATGTGGATTATGGAAGCAGAGTGAATCTATGCTTGGAACTCTGTGCTCTCACAAAGCTCAGCTTAGAATGATGTTTCACTAAAAGTGGATGTGTGGTCATCCCCTTCATTTACAATATAGTGTAGCATTTTTTTGCATAGAGCATAATTCTAATAGGGTGAACAAGCTGAGAGACTAGCGTTCAGTGAAGATGAAGGTTGTGAAACACCTGCTCTCCTCTGCCAGCCATCTTGGTGCTTTTCATGTCATTTGATCCATTCTAAGGCCTAAGACAGCTCTTCTAGAACTCTGTTTAGAAAGCATTTACATCACACAGCTTCCTCTTACACAGTAAGTAAACTTGAAATAAAAATCTGTGTGACTGTGGAAGGTGGAATGGGCAAACCTAGTCATCTGAAGGGATGCGGGAAATCTTCCACCAGATTTGTGTGACTCAGGTTCTACAGTCTGAATGTAGAATAGACTCCTGTGTGTTAAGTAAAACAAGGCTTCTCTGAAAGATCTTACTGGACTTCAGTAGGTTTGCCTTTGGTCATTTACAAGTTGAGTCATGTATTGCAGGTGATGGGAATAAGTGACAGCATAACTTGAGGATCATGAAATGTGGTTAATTTCAAACCATGTAATTCAGTTTGAATTGAAACTTAACCACATTTAAATAGATGGGCTGCCAATTTATTTTCTAATGCAGACATACCAGCCTTCTGCTACTTCTTGTCTATATTAAAGCCTTCTCAATCCTTGTTCTTGTCGGATTGCACGTGACTGGCATAGTGCAACATTGCATGGTTACAGCTTCTCTTGCTGCTTGCAGCTCTGTAAAGTATGCACACTTTCAGTGACTTGAAATTTGGGCTTCTCTAGGATTCATCCTAGATAAAATCACCATAGATAAAATCTAGGCCTGCACATGATTTGCTTTTTCTACCAGTTAATGTGAGGTGGCAGTCCCTTGTGAAGGAAAGTTTACAGGCTACACATGGATGATGGAGTGGCTGAGGATAGGCCAGGGGGATGTTGTGTACTCACAGTTGCCTTCCCTGGCACAGAGACATTTAGGAAAGCCTTTGGGAAGCCCAGGTTGAGAATTGGTATTAGAGCAGCAGAAGAGGCTGTTGAAACCTTCTGGCTTAGCTTTTTTGAGTAGTTAGTAATTTTGGATGCTCCTTCTCAGCTCCAGTCTGGTCTAGTCACCTGGTGAGACTATGGAGGGCTCTGCAGCTGCTACCAGCATCTCTGCATGAATTTTTGTCGGCACAGCTCCAGTGCTTGCAACCTTAGACCAGGGCATCTCCCCTAAAATGGTATTAAATTTACAGGTGTCCAGTGTGTATTGGTGCTCGCCCTCAGTGGAGCTCTACAGTGTTTGGGAAGGAAATGTGAAGGAAAATGCTGCCCTAGATCATGCTGAGGTAGTACAAACTTGCTATAGGGGAGGGAGTGGCTCTTCATGCAGAGAAACTGTTTTCTTGGAGCCAAGAGGCTTAGGTCCCAAGTACTGTTTATTCTTGTTTCAGGTCTACATCCTCCCTTAAATGTAATCTGTTGATCTGTGAGGACAAATGGGAGGGCACTTTAAGAACAAAGGTGATTTGCTAAATGAAAAAATATGCTATTTCCATTTCTTAAAAATCATGAAAATATTCTTATACCTGCTAGCTTAATATTTAAGTTTGCTGGAAGAGTGAAAATTTTCTTTTCTGCCTCTCTGTTACACACTGTATGCTTGCAGTATTTTCTAATAGATATGGAGCTATGCTGAGCATTTAAAATAATTTTGAGTGGCAAAATGAAAAGGTTTTTTCATGTACCGTGTTGGTGTGAAAGTTCCGAGTATTGCTTTTTCTCCCTGCATATAAAAATTAGGATGCCTTATTTGGACTTAGCTTGTGAGTTCCAAGATCCATATTAGGTGTGTGGGTTTTATTGTTGTTGGTTTTGTTTTTTTTTTTTTTCCAGTTGAGCATTTTAAAACCGACTTGGATTTCATTCAGTGTGTATGAAATCAGGATTAAACAGTCCTGATTTCATACACACTGAAAACCTCTGAGTTCATCCACCTCCCCTGCCCCTGCCTTTTTCCCTCCTTTTGTCCACATTGGCAGTAATGGCTTTACTCTGTTCCTTGTTTCAAAGATAGTTTTTTCGTACATTGTACTCTTTCCCTCTATTTCCTCCCATTGCCTTCAGACTTGTATAGTTTTTTCTGTCCCATACTACTTTCTCAGATTATCATCTTTACTATGATTGTCAACTTCACTAGTCTATTCCTATACTATTTTATACTTGAGTAGCAACTTCTAATACTTTTCTCTTTTTGTCAATTCTAAGTTAAATACATCGTGTTACATAGTTACACTTGTCATTTACTATGGGTTATTTTATATATATATATATATATATATATATGTAAGAAAATATAAATCTGCAAAGAAAAACATTCCAAGGAGTTTTGGATTTGTTTGGAGGGACATAGACCTCAGATGTGCTCATTTAGAATTTATAACTTGACCCTTCTGACTTGAAAGACTTTTCTTCTCGGGTTTGAATATGTGTAGGTGTTTAATGAATGTTAATCCTGTACAAATGAAAGATGAAAAAATGTGCATGATGATATGAGCCTTTAATTCAAATTTCAGCTTAGTAAAGCTTTGTATAGGCCCTTGAGAAATTTGTTACTCCCTATTATGCCTGATGTAAGTTCAACAGATTTTAAATAGCTTGCTTTGTTTGCTCTTCCATGACCTGCTCACTGCAGTATGGAAAGCAGATACATAGCTGTCCAAGTCTGATTTGGAGTTAATCATAGCTATCTTAATTTCATCCTGAGTCTTAAAGATAGGACTCTTTGTTTAACAGTCGGGTGGACTCAGTTGTCTAACTGGAAAAGGTAGTCTGTCATGTCTTGTGTCTTTTACCAGTGAGTTAAGGATGACGTTTTTCTAGGTGTGCTTCTAGTTCCTCTTTGTTTTTATCAGCTGCAGACTAGCTTTTCTTCCCTAGTTAAAACTTCTTTAGTTGAGAATCACGGAGCCTTCTTCAATAAGCAAGGCAGCATTGTTATTAAGCCTTTTTTTTTTCTCTAATAGTAAGCTCTCCCTTAATTGTTCTTGTAATTTATTTTTTAATGATTTCTACTGGATGAAGTCCTTTCACAGGTCTCTCTTTGCTAGTATGTTGCAAAGAGACAGTCTAACCTGTGAGAACCTGAACAGAACAGAAGTTGTTGGGAAAGGTCTTCATGCTTTTAAGGGGATGTGAGGTAATCTTCCAATGAACTTTTAATTGACAGTAAATATTCTTAGAGAGACAACAGGCTGGCTTAAATGCACATTCATTTTTCTGCATTGCTCTTCAGAGCTAAATGTAAATGGTGAATGTTGATTATTCAACCACAGAAACAAATGAAGTGGTTGACTGGTTTCCAGGTGCAGTTGCTGTTATCAGGCTCCTTTGAGTGTATGTGAGGTGCTGTTGTGTGGCCACAGTGGTGTCTTTTGGGTTAGAGTATTCCACAATGCTAACACTATGCATGCTGCTGAGCTGCTGCCATCCTTGCTGGGTGAGGAGGCAGTAGAAGTTTGGCTGAACACGTGACACAGATAGCCTTGAGGCTGTGGTAGGAAGCCCGGTTAGGAATCTTCTGGGTTTTTTTCTCTATTTTCCTTTCTAATATAGTTTTCAGGCCCTGCACACAGCGAACTTCACCACTGGGACCATATGTATACTGCCTGTACTTGGCTTCAGGGCTTTTTCCAGAGAGGTGGACAGCAAGCATCCCTTACCCCCAGACTGTGGCGTTCCTTGGGCCCAAAAGAGGAAGGGCACAATCACAGGCAGGGGCCAGAGGGGCAGTGGTTTGAGAAAGTGGTGCTGTATGCAGCTGTGCAGCACTGCAAATCCTCATTATCCTCCACCTCCTGAATCACAGTGCTACTGTGGTATTGATGTATAATCACCCATAGTGCGGGAAAGAGTGTTAATGTTTATTGGCTTTGTCTTTACTCTGCTTGTTGGTGCCAATTCTCATCTCTAATGCAGATTGCATAAAGACATATCAGTGCGTAATGAATACTGAACATCTGTACGGGGTACTGGCGAGCACTTTTTTGGTAACAGTGTTTGGCATGCTGGCTGACTATTTGAATACCCACAAAGAAATCTTGTGATCTTGCTGTGTTTTATAAAACTTGCCCTAAATATTTAAAGACAATTTTGGGCTTTCAAAAATAGCTTTATTGGGTGTTAGTGTATCTCTTGAGTTTGAATTGTGCATTTTCAGTAGCCATGTATTTAAAAGAGAAAAGTAACCCAAAATTATTATATCCTTAACTGTATGTGATAAAATATACCTCGACTACGTAACGTGTTCAGTATTTTTCTTGTTGATGCTCACTTGAATTTCAATGCCATGCACAAAAGGGTTTTTTTTCCTTTTTTTAAAATTTCAATTAGCCATTAGTCTTACAGATCATTATTTAATGGGTAGTGTATTAATGGACTTCCCACCCTAATTACTGAAATGAGTGCATCACAAATGCACTAGTCAATCAATGACTGAATGTATCTGTTGGATCTTGAACTCTTTTCTTTTTCACTGAATTGCCTCAGATGTCCCGAGAGTTTGTCTTCTGAATTTTAGTCACACCCCAATAATGTTTAGAGAGACAAGTTGTAAACATTTTGTCATTGAACTCAATGCTGTTCTTAACTTGTTGCCATTAACTGTTCTTTTTGATGATAATAGGAGTTGGTGATTTTATTGGATGAGTAGAACCTTGTTTGGTTCTGCCCCAAAGCTCTTAAAGCTCTATCAATGATGGCAAAGCGTGAGTTGGAAATACATGAATGTGTGTATCAGCATGAGTGGCTGATACCCCTCTGTCAATTAGATACATATAAAGGCACTCATATATAAGCTTATGTATATTTAAGGCTCTGGCCTTTGTTGTTATGCTGCTTTAATGTAAAAGCCTTACTTTAGACGTCAGATATGCAGTTCAGCAGTAATGCATTGGATTTATATCAGGGTTCAAGATGCAGAGTAGTTGTTGAAGCTATTTTATTTAAACACCAGTCAAAAGATGCATGCTATGAACAGTAGCAGTAAGACATGATCAGGGCTGGTTTTCTACATGCGGTTTTCCTCCTAAATACTTAAGATATGTTCTGGAGACCAGGCTAAAACCCCTTTTCTAGGAATCGGAACCAAGAATTTGGAATCTCATTGAAGGAATTGAAATTCAGTAAGAGGATTAGTGCTGTGGCTTGTGAGCAAGAATAACAACAAATAAAAAAAAAAGGCAAAAAAAAAAAAAGTATGTTACTTAAGCAACCTGTGCCATTTGACTCTGTGAAGCAAAGCTGTTTTCTTTTTCCAGGTGCATCCAGGTATGGGCAGTGGGAGGTGGTTGCTTGCACTTTGCCTGCTGTAAGCCTGTTTGGCTCATTTATCTTCTAGGTCAGGTGTCTGCCTGGAAAACCCCAGGATACTTAGCTGGATCAAAGTAAAAAAAAAATATCTGTTTTAAGTTGAAATCATTCAGTGATAGAAGACAGTGAATGTAATAAACTTGCTCTTGAAAATAGAGGGAGCTGGTAAAGCGTTTTTTACCTGGATCCTAACTGCTGAGCCAGTGGCCACATGGGCAGCTAAAGAGGTTTTGTGTAGGGGCTGCACATTAGGTTGCTGAGCACTTTCTTTCTTTCTTTTTTTTTTTTTTTTGTCATTGCTAAGAACGTTATGAATCGTTGCTAAGAGTTACCAAAAAAATCTTCAACAATTCCAGGTCAAATAGACTTGAAAGAAGATCACTGGCTGTCCTACAAGGCTCGAGTGACAATAGTGCAGTAAGGCAGTATAATCCCAGCTTTCAAAAGACATCCATTTTCTTCCCCTCTCATGTGGATTGTTCTGGAAGTGCTGAATAGCTTCTTAATGAGTCATAGGTTGTAACCCAGTTTGTGCCATGTGTGTAACCCTCTTTCCCCCTTTGGTCAGTTATCACAGAGCTGACACAACACAACTCTTTCAACATAGCTTCCAGTCAATTATTTGGAGGCCTTGGAGTCAGCCTGTATCAAGAGCTGCTGATAAGAGTGCAGGTTTTGCAAAAATGTTAATGGAAGATAGGGAATTCATTTTTATCCCTCCAGGCAACCTGTCTCCTTGAACCACTGCCATCCCCTGCTAAGAAGAGAAAATGACCTTCATAGTATAGCAGCTTTTTGTTACTAAAGTTTTATTTCTATATTTCACTTTTCACATGAGCCTTTGAATTCAGAAGTAAGAATTCTGATGTTTCACAAGCAGGCTTCATAGAAATGAGGTTTCTCCAATGTTTGCATCTTCTGAATGAATCATTGAGTTTATTCTCTAAAATGACAATAAATGTTTTACTGTGGCCCAGCTATAGATAGACTAAAAGCATCTATCAACAACTCATGAATTTTTAATTTTTTTTTTTTTGAGGAAGACGTTAAGGTAGATGTGTCACTTTTTTTTTTTTTTTTTTTTGTGTGTTCTTAGGTTTTATTTTTAGAATGGCAAAATCTACCAATAGCACTGGAGACAGTACTTGCTATCTCTTAATATTACTGAGAAGTTACATCTCTGTATCCTTAAATAAATGTGATAACCAGTTTCAGTGACTTAGGCTAGTTAAAAAAAGCATGTTATGTTAGAGACTGAAGAGATGATGCATATAGTTACACACCCCAAATAAGTGTGAAAGGAACATGTCAGTGTTGGAGCAAGTAATCAGTTATTGGTTCCCTGGTTTCTTGTAGTTTCAAAATCCAGGGTTTGTGTATATAAATCTAGTAGACCTGCACTGAGGAGTTGAAACTGTTGTACAATCCACTTTGTATTTTGAAAAATCTGTAGGAGAAAATACCTAGTAAGTCAAACTTTTGGACTTTATGTGAATGTTGTTTTTCACTTAAATGATATGAAACAAGAATATGAATTTGAAAAACATTTCTGTATATAAAAAGCAAGCAGGTTTATTCAAGCTGAATTTTGTGTGAGGAGATAAAGTTTTGATGTGAATACAGAGAATGATGTCAGGATGAAGCAGAGTTTGATAGCACTGTAGTACAAACCTGTTGTGATTCCAGGTTGGAATTTTTTATCTTGTGAACCTCTTTGCATGGCTGGTGTAAGGGTGCTGTAATTTTGCTTCGGTTCAAATGTTGTTTGTGATACTGGCAATGCTGTTTTATATTTAACTCTGAACTCCTTCAGCTGCTTTTGGAAGTAGTTTCATATATCACCATATAGTAGATGTTAATCATGCAAACAGTGCACAGCTAAAATGCAGAGACTTTCCATCCTAAAGTGAATATTGTTTCAGGTTATTGTTTCAATAATCAGTCAATTATTGTTTATTTAACCTCTGAGGGCTACCTTTTATAACCTTTTTCATAGCTTAATCTGAATCTTTCTCATCTGATTCCTTCACTTATATGAAATAAGTCTGGTTTATGGAGAAATGGAAGTGGTGAGGAAGGGTTTCAACCTAGTGGAATACAACGTAATTTTATTTGGAAAGGTTTAATTACATAAGTACAAAGAGAAAGATGTAGTGGACCTTGATTATGGCCTAATGAACTAATTAAAGATTGAAGTGTGCTTTGATTTTCTGCATTTTTTTTCTCTGTATCCTTCAAGTAATGTCATGGCCATAAAAATACTCTAGCTTTCTGACATTTGATTATCTGCTATAAAAATAGTCTTTGCTTTGAAACAATCTACTGTGAGATGTGTACTGGCACTAAGTTGAACAACAGACTGTGAGCTGTGCAGACTCCACTCTAATAACTGTTAGGTGCTGCAGTTGTAGACAAGTCATTTAAGTAACATCAGAAGAAGTATGGAAAGGCAGTTTTTTTGAACCATGGAGAAGTCCAAAAATTGTATGCTTCAGAATCTTCTGTTGTCAGCAGGGCATTATTAATCTGTTAATTGAATATTTCAGAGTAAAGGGCTGTCAATCATATTCTGCCTTATTTCCCCCCTGTCCTACATCCCCACAGATAAACTCTTTTTTTCACACAAAGAAGTAACACTTACTTTTTAAAAGGGAAAAATATTTTTCAGGTGTTCAGGTACTGTTTTATTTCTCTATGCTTAATCTCCTTTATTGCAAGTTTTCCACTAAACTTTTACAGGTTCATTAATTATGTCATTGTTGGTCATTAGAATCTTTTGTCTCTTAATATTCATGATATGAATCCAGCAGGGATTTGGGAATATCCAGCAGGGCTGGATTTGGGAATATCTGGCTGGTGACAATAGAAGCAGCAGTTTGAATACCACTGTTTAATTTCCTCTGAAAATGGATCATGTTGCCTTTGGGGCTCTATCCACTGGAAATATTCTAACCAGTTTTAAAAGTGGTTGGAACACTTGTGTAGATCATGGTCTCTTCTTCAAGCAATGCTGGTTTGTCTGACCTGCATTCTCTTGAAATAGCTCAATAAAATGACCCCAGACTGCAGTGTTAATATGCTGCTTATTGCTCTTCAGACATATTGGGAATCTCTTGTTCCACTTAGAACTGTTCCTATACAATTCTAGATTCGAAATATCTTTGCCTTTATTTCTTCTTGCTTCAGTACAATATGTTGTCAAGCTTGCCTTCTAAAAGGTCAAGAGGATTTGTAGGTGTGAGCAAAAATGTGAGCCTGCTAATTAGGGAAACCAATGTAGAATGTACCTTTTTAAGGTTTTTATCAGCTAAATTGAATTTGACTTGTCTTGATATGCTTATTAATTTAGGTCAGACCTGCAAAACTGTTCTGACCAAAGATTTGTTCATAAATCTGGTGTTTAGCTGACAGCACAGTACTCTGTATTAGGAGGTCAGAGTTCACTTCACTGTTATTATTGCTAATGTAAATCTGGCCATTTCTCTGTGTTATGTTGGCTTTTTGCTCCAGTGAGACTAATTTTTTTTCCAAAGTGGCAAACTACATCAGAGTGCTTTATGACTTTGAGCAAAATGGAAAACTTACCATTAAGTCCTCATGGCAAGGAAGCATCACAACTTTTATTTGAGGCTTCTTCTCCACTTCTCTATGAAATCCCAAAATTCACCACAGACGGAAACATTTTTTGTCTGGGCTGTGGTATAAATATATTGCTGTTTACTGGCTTTACAGTTTTACCTTATGCATTGAAAGTTGTCTAAATCTCATAGGAGTGTTTAACATATTGAATCCCAGCTGAACTTTTTTTCCTGCTTTAATTCCTAGTATAAGCTGTTACAGCCATTTTCCAGAAGTGATGACCGCTCTCTGCTGCCTTTTCTTCCACAGGGATGACTAATACTGGGTACGCCTGTAGAGTGCTTTGCATCAGATATGGCTGAGCATGCTCCGAGCCTGAGAAGCATCACATCAGCTGCTATCCAGGGGCTGTGCTGGTCCAATGCAAAGCTCAGGCCAGGCTAATATGATTTTTTTCCAGTCTGGGCTTTTTAGCTCAGGCTGGCCCCTGTGTTAACACAGTGGCTCAGAGTGCTGGCAGGGCAAACTTGCTTCTGCTGTAGGACCAGGGCAGAGCAAGTCCCTGTCTGCCCAGCATGGACATGCTGATTGTATTTAGTGAGCCTGCTTTCCATAACCTGACATTTGGGGTTGCACCAGATGGCAGAGCTTGGAGGAGCACATGCAGGGAGGCCTTAGGGCTGTGGCCACATGGCTGAAGTGGCAGGGATGCTTTCATCCCTTTAGCAGGTAGTTAGTGAGGAGCTCACCTACTTTTGGAGAAGCGTGGATTAATTTTGTGTGTGTTACTCAGGAAGCTGTAACTGCAACACTTACTTGATAATGGGAACACAGTTTTTCTTATTAGAAAAGAGAGTCTTTTATGTTCGTGCTCATTAAGAGAGATTTCACTGTTCTTCCTGGACTTGGCTTTGTCTCTTCAATAAAAAAGACTCTGGATTTCGGTAATTAGTGGGATTTGCACATGAGAGTAGATGGTTTTCAGGTGGTGGTGACAAATCTTTAGTTGCATATGCATTTTCATTAATAAAGGACATAATTAGGCTTGGTGTTCTTTACTCCATTAGCCAAGGCTAAGCTTTTCAGACTGTCTCATTCCCTAATCTTTGACTGTCAGAGACAAAATGTTTTAAGCCATAGCTGCAGTTCTTGTAGTGGACACTTCTATTCTTGTTGCCTTTACATTTAGAATGTTAATTTTTTTTTTCTGTCAGTTTTTTAGATCATCCCCTCCTTTCCTGCAAGCAACACCCAAAAAATCCCCAGTCTACTAAAACTCTAAAGCTGTTATACTTTTCCAGTTGTAAAGTGCTAACATGATGTTGCTGAAAGACAGAACTTGGTTTTCATCACAGGACAAAGCACAGAAATATCTCCTGGAGGAGATAAACATGGGCAAACAGTTTTTTAGTTCACAAGAAATCTTGAAAACACAATGTAGATAAGATCTCATTTTTTTTGTCATGCATGAGAATGGTTTCTTGCACATTGCTATGTTTTAGCACTAAGTCAATGTATTTTCACTTCTAGGCTGAATATATACAGACCTTTTAATCAAAAACTAACATTGCTGGTAATATGCTCAAGGATGAAAAACTGCTGTTCTGTGTGCCCACATTTTGCTTGTGGGACAAAACACACCACTGGTATTCTCTATTTTGTATATTTTTGCATTTTAGTTGCTATTTAAGATGAATTATAGAAATAAAATTGCAATTCTTAGTATGCAGACAGAGAAGATAGAAGACAATAACAAATGCTACATTTGGAAGATAAGTCAGACTGAAGAGAAATCTGTGAGAGGGATTTGTATGCTATCAAAGCAATTTGGTCCTCTGTCAGCTCATGCATTATGGAGGAAAAATAGTGGAACTTTGATAAAAAGTAATTCTTACTCTCTGTAGCATAGTTCCCTTCCCTTCCAAATTTTTGCTTTCTTCTCTCTGCTTAGTAGGCAAGAAGGAAGTGCTAAATGTAGAGTAAATTGAGTTGGAGTAATTTAATGGCCATTCAGTTGCTTTCACTTACTAACCAGGAGAGTGGGTGGTCAGGTAGGTGGCTCTGTCAAAGCTCCTGGATGTAGTGGAAGCTTCATGTTCTCTCTCACTTTCTTCCAGGAAAGTTTTGTACTTGTGACACAATATTGAAGCATCCTCAGCATCTAGAACATATAAATAAATTTTGTATAGTTTGATGAAAGTTTCAACAAAAAAAATAAGTTCATTTTTTTTTTTCTATCAATTCAAAGCTCTCTGCTGCTCTTTTCTCAGTTAACAAGTTGTGAAGCTGTAATGAGTGACTGATACACAGCCAAAAGCATGATGGTAGGGACCATAATCTCTGGAAGTTTCATGTTCTGACACTCCAGAAAAGCAAATTAGGAACAGCAGTGGCCCAGCAAGGAGCTGTTGCAGTAGTTTGTCATCAAACCTCAGGATGTATTGTAGGCTTTGCGATGAACTGAAACAAAACTGATTGTTTAGGAATTGTTAATTCAGCCTGTCTTTAGAGATTCCTCTAAAGCAGATACTACCTACTAATCTCTCAAGAGATAATTTGAAAACAAATGAATATGTAAGAATAACTTTGGATTTTTTAAACACTATGTTATATTGTTAAAGAAATAAAGTGTAGTACAGGTAATTCTTAATAAAAGCTGAAACTGTTCTAGTTCTTACAGGTCATAGTTCTCACAAAAATAAAATGGAGTAGAAATAATTAGAACAGAGTATTTCAAATAGGGTAGGGGGAAATCTCCAAGCCTTTTACAATGAAGCTATGTTGAGTAATGGTCTGTTGGGCCAAAGCAGGAGATGCCTCTGATCATCAGCCCTGTGTCAGTGCAAGGGGAGTGAAACACTGAGAAAAAGTGTCTATTGCCAGTACCCCTGGGTAAATTCCATTTTATTAAGAATGTTAGTTATAATGTTTTTGTTCATTCTAATATTAAGTATTTGATTAAAATAGAAATGCAGAATTTTACCACTATTTGATCCTTTCTTATATTAGGAGGATATATAAAGCATTTTTTTTCTGCAGAATAGTATCTTAAGTCTTCCTTTTCTAAATGAGTAGGCCTAAAGTTTACTAAAGCTACTTGTTACTTTGGTAATTGGTCTTTAGGCACTGACTGACTTAAAACTTGCTCATTTAATTGGGAGTTTGACATTCATTGTGATAATTCATCATGAAGTAATTAACAACAGTGATTCTAACTAGAAATATTTTTATTGATTTTTTCCAAGTATTCATTCTGTTTGATTTGTATTGATGACTTATATAAAAAGAATTTGATATCAAGTCTTTTTTTCTTGGAAAAAATCAAGTACAACATCTAATGCTTATTCACTGTTATCCTTCTTATCCTTCTCTTGCACATATTTTTTTTTTCCTTTCACCTTATCCATTAAGATTAAGATGCTGCTGATAAAGAGGAGCACCTCTCCTCCTACCCATTCCCTGCTATTTTTGACAGCCTGAGTTGAAGAAGGCTGCTGCATTTGAAGCATTACCATGTATGTAAATAGCCCCTGTATGCATAACATCTCAACTCAAATATCTGTGTTAAAAAGAACTTGTAATTTTAGCATCAATCTGCACTTACGTATTCCTACTATATTTAATACTGAGTAACAACTAAGGCTTGCTTCACATTGATTATACATATTTCAGGCACAGCTGACGAGAGGACTCTGCAGCAGGGTTGTGTCCTGGGGCAGAACTGTGTCACTCCAGTGCTGCTCCTCATCTTCTTTCTCTGCTTGAACTGACACTTTCTTTTTCTTGAATTCTTTACATCAGCAGCAGTGTTCACTGCCCCCACCCATAGGCCAGCTAGTATATTTGTACATCCAGCATATTCAAAATTCTGACTACTTTCTGTCAGCTAGCTGCTTGCAGATTAAAGCACCAGTGTTTGCATCTTGTAGAAATGTAAGAGCATTTAATTTTCATGGTTTTCCTCTTCAGAGGAAAGAAAGATGAATCTGAAGCAATTAGTCTAGCATATGAATTGGTAGCAGGAGGTTTAAAGGTGACCTGAAAATGTTGATTGAATAAACTTAATTCATTTATGGCTGTATAATTTAAAACTAATTCAAATTAGATCCTCCTCTGCTTACTTTCTGAAATTAGAGTTGTGAATTTCTGGTTTGCAAGACCTAAAAGCAGCAAAGAAGTAAATTACTGTATCAAAAAATGAAGATGTCCCCTTGTTCCTGCTGGCAAAAAAAGACGACCCTCCTCAGAGTAGCATGCATATAAAAACTTTCTGGCCTAAGGAAAAAGGTCTTTAATTCTTTTTGTCTTCTGCCATCTGAACTGCTTCTAATAATCTTTCACTATTTCTAAACAAGTGTGATTGGATTTGGTGGTATAAAGTTCATGTATTCTTCTATATTTCCTCTCTGTAATGTACAGATTTAAGGATGATGGGGTGAGCTGAGGAAATGACCTCGCTTCATCAGTATGGTGAAAGTTCCTTTTCTTAAAACCCACTGTATCCTGACAGTGCTATTCCTTCTCTGGCAAAGGAGATTTGAGGATTAGGTGAGATCCTGTCTTTTTGTGGTTTTTATTTGCCAATTGATTCAGAGTCAGTGAAGATTCTCTCTTCTGTTGCTTTTAGAAGTATTAATTGCAAAACTATCATGTGGTGGGTAGTCACATGTCTTGAATCATATTTGAGAACACTTATCTTCCTAATATTTTCTGCACAAAATATGAGAATGGATTTGGACCTGCATGCCTTTTTGTAACTGAATGCTGAAGCAATGAATATTTTTTCTGACAGTCAGTCTCCTTCATGTTGGGTTGCTTGTTATCTAACAAATTAATTTATTTCTAGCACTTTAGCTCTTTAATATTTTCTAATTCTCTAATTTATGGATTGAATGGAGTAGTATTGAGAGGGTTGAAGTAGATGGATTAGAAGGTTGGTAGCAAAATATTGCTGGCAATCAGCTTTCAAATTTCATTACTGCTGCTGTTGATGTGTGTGTAAAAACCAAACCACAGCAGCTTTTGGAAATGAAATTTTTGCATTAGCCTCTGACTGCTCTGGGTTGAAGCCTGTGCTCTGTGAGTTTGTCACTTGCCATATCTGCAGGCAGCTGTGCTCCACTCAGCTGTAAGGCAGCTGGGTCCCAGGCTGCCTGTGTGCACCAAGGGCCTCTCTGGCCAGCACGCAGGTGCTTTGGAAGCATCCTAAAGTAGTGAGGTTGAGTACAGCCTCGTTTCTCTGTCGTTTCTTATCCTTTTCTAGTGAATTGCCAGTGACCCACTGTGATGTGACAAAGCTGGCAGTAAGTAAGGAGAAAAACGTGATGTTTGATACCAAAACAGATCAGGGTACAATAAGTCAGATGAGCTTTCAATCTTTGTGACTGTTTAAGCAAATTTGTATTCAAAGTGAGCAAATGGCAGAGCAGTGTGACTCAGCAGTGGCAGCTGGGGTAGGGATGCCATCTGTAGTCTGAAATGACACTCAGAGCAGTGTGGAGTTGCAGGAAGGGTAGGTGGGCCCAGACTGATGCAGGATATTCAGGCTGTGGAGTAGCAGTGCTGAAGAGCAGATGTCCAGAGAATATGAGGGATCCCTGGGTAGATCCAATATTGCTGCTGTGTAGGCTGTTATTGTGATTTTTGGGCTTAGAGGGAGGGTGCCGCATCCAATTTTATCAGGTGGCCATAGTAAGTCAGAGACCTACTGAGAGCGTTGCTGAAAGAGAACAGATGTGGATTGTTTTGTTAGAGCTCTTTTTTGGAAGTGCTCTGCTACTGACTCGCAAAAGCATTACTAGAGATGGAAAATATGCCAGTTGCAGTAAGAGCATGCTGTAACTGCCAGTTTGCAATTCCTGCTTCCCTCAGGATTTAGAAAGTTTTAACAATAGTTATCCAGACAGAAGACACCAGCATAGATAACTGCTGTGTGGATTGAAGGGTAACACCAATTAGAGCTTTGAAAATGTGGAGCGTGAGTCCTCTTACCCAGTCTTATGGTCTGTTCTGTTGAGCTGTTCTTGCAGAGGCTGAAAACAGTTGCTGGTGTTGCAGAGCAGTAATTTAGGGATTACTCTGGATAGATTTGTTAGTGGACTGTCTCAGTGTACCTTCTAAATGGCATCAGTCGTCGGCATTTTCTGATATAAGTCTGCAAAATGGTGTGTCAAATTTAGGACCTCAGAGCACAGCCAAGGCCAAAAGTTAGCTATGCCATTTTGGCTAGTCAATGAGATGGATTATTAGAGAATCTTGCAGCAAATTCTGAGGCGTGATTTTGTTCTACAAAATGTAACTCATCTTTATATAACTGATCTTGGTGTCCCCGAAAATGAATTTTTAAGTTCTTTTTTGTATTTTTTCTTATTTCAAAGGAAAGTGTTTAGAGACTGGAGCTAGGCTCTTCTCAGTAGTATTTCTGTCAGCTGAGCAATACCACCAGTGTCAGAAACTGATTCACAGCAAGTTCCGCCTGGAAATGAGGAGGAACTTCTTTACTGTGTAGGTTACCATGTGCTGGAACAGGTTGCCCATAAAGGCTGTAGATTATCCTTCACTGGATATGCAAGAACTGTCTGGACAGCATTCTGAGCAACATGCTCTGGGCTGACCCTGCTTGAGCAGGGGGGTTGGACCAGATGATCCACTGTGGTCCCTTCCAATCTGACCCATTCTGTGATTTATCCTGATTTGAAGGTGATTGTTTCTGCCATCAGAAGGTGATAGTTCACTTCAGTGAGAGGGCTGTGGACAAGGAAGATGTTGAGCTAATGGGATCAAAATGGTGTTGATATGCCTCAACTTTCCCCTAACTCCTGCAGCACATCTCCCTTCCTGGGTCACAAAAATGAAGGTTCTTTCTAAGAGTTTGCAGCTGTAATGACGTGTTGAGGTGTACCAAGTTAACTCTAGCTGGTAGTAATTTGGGCTGGAAGGTGAGGAGTGTTCTCCATATAACTGGTCTGTATAAAGATCAGAGCAAAAGGGTAATGGTGTGTGGGTTGCTAGTCACTACAGAGAAGGTGCTAACAAATGCACCCCTCTTTTCTTTGGATAGTAAAGCATGTGCTGGCCAAGTCAGTCGTTTTCAATTCTCCTTGCTCTGTAGGTGGTATGAGATGCAAGCAGTGTAAGAATGCAGAATAATGCTTTTGGCCTCTTGGTCTGGCTCTCAGCTCGGAGCTGTACCTGCACTTCATTCTCAACTTCAGAGATGGTATCAGGGCAGCTGTAACTAAAATATCTTTTTAAAAGTCTGAAACACTGCATTTTGTTAGCTACCCACAACACTTGTGCCTTTGCCAGGTTGACCATCTGACACTTAAACAGATGTTGTTAGCAACTTAGATGAGTAGTATGGTAAGACTTCCCCTTCCTCACACTGGATATACCTATGGGCAACTAAAAGGAGTAAGCATATACAACTAAAGGGTTTGCTTTCCAAAGCCTCTGTGCTTTCTCATCTCCCTCCACACATCTGCCTTATTTTTTATTCTAGCAATGAGTCTTGTAATATTTTTTTTTTTTTTTTGGTGCTTATTTAACCCCTCATTCCCTCTTCCCCTCTAACCCTCTCTGTTGTTTTAACTGTCTAAACAAGAGGAAAGCAAATCCAACAACAGAAACAGAGGAATAGGTTTCTGCCTGTTGCTGCCATGAGTTTTGTTGAGTTGAATTGGCTGGCTTTCTGTAAGTGGGATAAACAGTAAAAGGTGACAAAAATAAAGTTTGTTCTTTGAAAATTGAGAGAGAGGAAGTAGAAGTGCAATGCAGCCAAAGTGATTGGCTTTAAAAAGAGTCTTTTCAGCAGTGCTGTGAATAGATAAATGTGGGAGAAGACTCATTTTTCAAGGCCAGAGAAGAGATCCAAAGTGATCGGGTTAAGGGGAGATGAAAACTGGAAGAGAGCGTGTCTCTGAGAAGCTTTTTAGTTATCCTTCAAACACTGGGTGTAGCAGGAGTGAAGGACACGTGAAGAGGCTTGAAGGAATTTGTCAATGTTGAATGATGGTACCTGTGATACTTGGAAAAGAAGTGCTGACCTGAGATCAAGTGTGGAGTGGAAGAGTAAAAGGGTGGCTGTAACTTGTGCTGCTCTTCTCTAAGATTGTCAGAAAGGCAGGCTGAGGTTCAGCTTAGCCAGAAGGAGACCACTTTAGATGAGGGGTATGATGGAGTCAGCCCCACAGAAAAAGGGTTTGCAAATGTATTTGTACATGAGGACACCCAGAGATGAGATGCAAACAAAAAGACCTGGAGTCTGTCTTTACTCTTTCAAAGTGTGTGCAGGGAGGGGACAGAACCTCACCATGCTTGTGGGTGATGTGGGTTTGTTCTTGAACTCGACCTGTCACTTCTTTTTTCTTAAAAAAACATAGCTGCTTTTCCATTGTCTCACACTGTTTTGGGGTGGACTGTGATATGGCAAAAAATGAGGGAGGAAACTTTTGGTCACACTCTGAGGCTGTTTTATTACAAGTTGCTTATATCCCTCTGGTACTGAAATGGTTCTTTTCAAAATAAGCAAAGTTTTTATTATGCTTGTTGCTTCACTCATTGCATCCAGATTATGTGTTGGCTATTAAGTATTGATTTTTATTTTGTATTAAAAATTTTTATGCTTTTCTTGGGTTTTAGTCTCTACAAAGTATTTTCTTCTGAATGTATAGCTCCACATTATGTTCTGTATTTTAACCTTTAAATGATAACTTGGTAGTGCAGAGCCAATTTTGAGCTTTAAGTTATAATAGAGAAAAATTAGGAAACAGAAAAAAATACAGCTTCTGTAGAGAGGCTAGTGTTTTTATTTTAACTTTTAGTTTAGACAAATAATGCAAGCATCAGGACACACATTGTCCACTGAAACAGTTCACATTTTTTCTTCTGGCTTTAAAAACAAAAACAAGCCCCAAATTTGAAGCTCTTCAAATGTTTTTTCCCTCTATGAGGTTTTCATTCTCAGATGAGATATAGGAATTGAAAAAATGATATTTTTTAGCAGCCTCTCCTGCTGCAGCCTTTTTTTACTTTCCCTAGAAAATTGCATGCTGTTTAAGTTAATGGCATACCAAAAAATGCTTTGTCATATACACCTTTCTGAATATACTACCAAAAGATAATTAAAAAGATATTGTGAAAACATGGGCATTTAATACTTGTACAAGTTCTAGTTGAATATGTAAATGCCTTGTCTAATCTGAAAAAAAGAAGTTAGTCTGATAGAGAAGTGTGAGATTTCTTTTCCTTTTTTTTTCTTTTCAAATGTTCTCTAAGCCTTTATTGTATCTATTATCACCCTTAGGAGATGGAAAACTAGAACCACACAAGAATTCTGGCTTATAATTTTGTGAAGAAATGTTCAGTATTCTTTTCTAAATTTTCTATTTTAACTGTTGAATTATCTTTTAGCTATTATTTAGCATCAAGTTCATGTTTTCCTGAAAATATTTAATTCAGCCTTAAAATCTAAAGACTGAGTGGCAAATTTATGCTCTGACTAGTACTGGCAGTGTCTATCAGTGTCTACTAGGACAGTTTTCAGCCATAGCTTTGCTTGCACTTAGCTTCTGTGCAATGTGTAAGATGAAGGGATATGGTTTCACTTGTGTGCTGAAGTGGTAGGATTGTCAGAATAGTGTTTCTCTGTTCTTCCTGCTGTGCTTTGGGCGCTCTGCCTTTCAGGACACGCACAGATGATTGGCTTCAAAGCTATGACTTCATTGCACAGTCTGAAGTAGTTCTAACCTTCAGGCTTACACTGTTTTAAAAAGTCAACCCAGTGAGAATGCTTCTCCATTTAAGAAGTGGAGAGATTAAATACAACTTGTATCTGCTTGAAAAATACTATAAAACAGTTTTCTTGTAATAGTTAGTTTTATTGGAACTCAAGTGCAGATTTACAGATAAAAACACAGGTTTTAAGTCCTTGAGCTCAATTCTCTGGGAAGCCATAAACCAGCATTACATTTGTTTGTTAAATTGTAGCGTTTCTACTATTCTGATTGTAAATATTTCTACCCAAAAATAGTGATTTCTTGCTAGAAGGGTATGCGGCTATTGCAATTTCTCTGTTAAGAGTGTTTTTAAAGCGAAGATTGCTACTGATAGCTGATCAGTAAATTTTGCCCAAAATGGTGTGATGATTTGTGCTGACTGTTGATCAGAGGTCATGCTGAGGGCCAAATCTGATGAGAAAAGAGACACAATATTTGCTTACATGAACAATTTATATTCTCAATCAGTTCAACAGCAAGTAGTGATTTGGCTACAAGATATAAAGGAAGAAAGTGAGTTGTTAGCATCGTGTATGTTTCTCTGAGTGTGTTAAACAGCTTTGCTGTCACATTACTCTCTCCCAATGTAATCTACCTAAAATATTTTCCTCACAATTAAGAAGTATTTTGATAAATCGTACTTTGCTGAAGAATTAAGTAACAACAAATACGAAGAGTAGTGTGGGAAATGAATCATCCGTTTGACTCTGCAGGGCACCTGTAAAGGAAGACTCAGATTTGTAAGTCTAAAGAGGAAAGGTAGAAGACAGAAGATAAAAGACAAATCTTTATTTCTTTGTGTTGGCTGTTCTCAGCTTGTTTATTATGAAAAGTTTGAATATAATTCTGGTTTTTGTCTTAGATTTTCTGTGATACTTCTGTTCATCTTTAAGCATAACATTGTAGAAGGCAATGTTATTACTTGTCTTTGTGATTGAATAAAAAGTGTTAAAGCCAGTAAAGTGCAGAGCTTGAATTTGGCACCAGGGAATGTATGAAGCATTGCTGAGTATCTTAGCTTGCAATTTCAAACCAAGACACTGAGAAAAGTTTAAGATGTCATTTTAATAGGAGATTTTGCAAAGAGAACACAGGAAAGGATAGGCTGCTCCATTTAACCTTGATTCTGGGAAGATGATAGAACAGCTCATACTTGAAGCCATTCCAGATCTGTGAGGGACATCAGTAAATACTGTCTGCTTAGACATCAGTGAAGTTGTTGATGCTGTCTTACAAACAGGGAGAGTGCCACTGAGCACCAGAAAACACTTATAAACTCTTTTAAAAAAATTGTTGTTTTTGTTTTGTTCAGGTTTGTTTGTTTGTCTTGGTTGCTTTTTTTTTTTAACTGTGTGGGTTACAGTGCACTGGCACAGGTTGCTCAGGGAAATTGTGGAGTCTCCATCCTTAGGGTTATTGTTTGGACATGGTCTTAGGCAACTGTCTCTATCTAGATGGCTCTGCTTGAGCAGAGGGCTTGGACCAGATGGCCTGTAGTAATCCCTTCCACACTGAACTGTTCTCTGATTTTGTAGACTGGGGACTGTTATATCTTGAATTTGGTATTTGTTGGTCTGTATCTTATGGGATCTTTCACTATATTTGAAAGCTTGGCTGTTTCCTGTGGGTGTAGAAAACTTCACTGCTTTCAAAATACATTTAAATACATTCAAAATACACTGCTGTTCTTTCTAACCTTCCTTTCATCTTGCTGGATTCCATGAAAAGATATGGCTTATATTACCTACCCCTTTTCTTACTACAAAATAAGAAACTAGAGCAGTATCTTCACTTCTGATACACAAGGATTTGGCTTTTAATTTGGCAGTGCCTGTGTGTGTGAAGGTATATTTTTAAACTCCGTGCTGCTCATTGCCCCTCCTGTTCGTGTGCCCAAGTTTTGTGATTGATTTACTGCTAGCTTAATTCTTTATGTACCTTGATGTTGTTTCTCAAAGATCTCTTCTGAGAGGGTCTTGTCATCCTCTCGAGACTCTGGATTTATACGATGACCGAACTCTTCCATCATCTCTCTGCCTTCTTGGACTTACCTCCTTCTGAGACTTCAGGAATGACCTTTCGTAAAGCTTCTGTCATTTTCAATGTCAGAGCTCTTCCACTTCCTTGCATTTCATTTGATCTTCCTTTTTGCATGACAATTTAATATTTTATACACAGTCTTATGCTCACCTCCCCTTAGGAAGTCCTCAGCTTTCATGTTGTCCACATTCATTTTGAGCTCTGTACCCTATCTGTTCCTTGAGTTCCTTTTAAACTTCAGTCTGTACAACTTATGTACTCTTCTCTCATTTACTCATTTGTCTGGTTCCTGCACTGATGCTGTGGTAACTAGAATTTGTTGTGCTCAAAGAGGAGACTTTTTTTTTGCTGAATACTTGCTCCTATTGTCTAGCTGGAAGCTTTTGCATTTGTCTGTGGAAGAACTTTTAATAACTAATAGTAAAAGAGATGGGTTCTAGAAGAAACTTTAAATAACTTGTATTGTCCTCTGTCATACTATTTTATGGCTAAACTGTCAAATTTTAATAGAATGGGATGAGATGCTAAAAAGCAGTGCCATGGAAAGGGACCTGGGGGTCCTTGTAGGCAGAAGGTTGAGCATGAGTCAGCAGTGCCCTGGCAGCCAGGAGGGCCAAGCGTGTCTTGGGGGCATCAGGCACAGCATTGCAGCTGGGCAAGGGAGGGGATTGTCCTGCTCTGCTCTGAGCCCGGGTGGCCTCACCTCGAGTGCTGGGGGCAGTTTTGAGCACCACAATATAAAAGAGAGATTAAATTATTAGAGAGTGTCTGAAGGAGAGTGACAAAGATGAGGAAGGGCTGTGAAGGGAAATCATATGGGGGAATTGGCTGAGGTTACTTGGTCTGTTCAGCCTGGAGAAGAGGAGACTGAGGGGAGACTTCATTGTGGTCGTCAATATCCTTATAAGGGGAAGAGGAGGGTCAGGCACTGATCTCTTCTCAGTGGTGACCTGTGACATGAACCAAGGGAATGGCCTGGAGTTGTGTCAGGAGAGGTTTAGGTTGGATCTTCAGGATCTTCTCCCAGAGGGTGGTTGGGCACTGGAACAGGCTCACCAGGGAAGTGGTCACAGCACCAAACCTGCCAGAGTTCAGGAAGTGTTTGGACAATGCTCTGAGACACGTGGTGTGACTCTTGGGATGGTGCTGTGCAGGGCCAAGAGTTGAGCTCAATGGTCCTGATAGGTCCCTTCCAACTCAGCTTATTTTCAGTGACGTGTAGCTATTAGGCATGTTTTTGTGGTTGAGTTGGTGGCATGATTAGTAGAGATAGAGACAGAAGTTATGCTGTGAACTTATTTTTTACAAGTCCTTGTTTCATCTGCTTTTTGTTTTGTTTTGTTTTTGTTTTGCCTTTTTTTTTTTTTATTTTCCCCATGGAGAGTAAGTTACAAAATAACCTAACCCTCAGTGTAGGAAATTTTGTGATTTACTGTACTGTTTGTAGGGCTGCCTTCACTTAGAACTCCTCCTGAGTTTAATCTTGTTCTTATCCATTGCCTTTTAACAGCATATTGTGAGAATGTTTAAGAGAAATGCCAGAGACTGTGATATCTACAATAGATTTTCTATAGTAAGCATTAGCAGTGTTTTGGTAAAGGTGTTGTTTACAGAAGCAGCATTGTAAGACCACATATCCATTAAAAACATAAAAGTGAATAATTTATTTTTGGAACTCCCAATTGTGTTCTTGAAGACACAGAGCTTGTTTGCTGGCATTTTACTATTGGTAATATTTATTAAATATTTATTATGAAAATATTTATTAATTTAAAGAGCATGATTCCAGCCCTCTGAACCCCAATTTTTTATGTTATAATGGTATAATTTCTTGTCACCAGTGTGATTGGTCAGAATTTTGCTCAGTGTACTGCAGGAATACTGAAGCTTGCAGCCTATAAAGGTGAAATATGAAATAGCTTTGTTGTTCTGTGGATGTTTTAACTTATATATTGATGAAAATCTGTACATCGTTCCATGAAACTGTTAATTCTTTTCATGGTTTCAGAAATACCTTGTGAACTGAAATGGAAATTGTCTTGATAATTTCAGTTGTATAAAAGTGATCTGCATATGTAGGGTTGTTTGCTCTCTGCTGCCTTGCCCATGTCTAGGAAGGATGAAAAAGACATTAAGCAATTGTGACTTTTCACAGCTACCTGTTGTCACCTCTCTCAGTAAAGAACAAAAGAACTCCTTTTCCCTGGAGAACAAGAGGAAATTTAAAGACACTTTTGTTTAGATTATGTTTTGCTTAGTTTGGAAACGGGAAGACAGACAGTGTAATAGAGACTGTTCTTTTCTCCCCTTCATCTCTTTCATTTTTCCATTTTGTTCACTGCTGGTAAACCATGGCAAAGATTCCTCTTGGCAGTGAGTATGAAGCTTTTTGAAATCAGAGATGTACAAGCCTTTTCCAGCCTGGGTATAAAGAGTGAGAGAGGCTGATTTAATAGAAGAAATCGAATAAATGGCATGGTCAGGTAAACCACTTCTAAGTGTGGATCTTCATGCTGTTCCAATATTTGAGGCTAGGATAGTGATAGTGGCATTAATAGTGATATCTTACCCTGTAGAGTACAGGAAAGAATGTCCACCTGAGGCTTCATGCATTCTCTGTAACTTGTACCTAATAATTATCCAGTTCCTATCTTTCCATTCTAAATTTAGCTATTATTAAGTTAGCTATTTATTAATAAGGAATGTGGAAGACAGACAATGAAAAGGAATATGCATAAATCAGACTAGATTGTGAGCTGTTTAACATTTTGTCCCCTACTCTTCTCCTTGCTTTTGGCACTACTTAATGACTTTTGGAGGGTAGGATTGGTTTTCATTTCACAGTGATTCATAGCAAATACTGATATGGGAGAGGTTTGTCCGTTTCCTTGTTAAAAAATATTATATTTGTAGAGATGTTTAGATTATTTGACTGTTATAAAAACACCAACAAAAGCTCTACACCTAAAATATAATAATGTTAATTTAGGAATAATTTGCTATATTTCCTGTTTTTCTGTTGGTGTTTTCATTCTTGAGACTTGAAGTTCCATGTTGAAGTTCCTAATTTAAGAGGATGATTTAAACTTCCTGATGTTAAGAATAAGTCTAGAAAAATCTAAAAAAACATTTGCAGGTAGTTGAGTTTAGTTGATTTTTATTGCTATTACCTGAAGTCAGTTGTTTTATGCAATGAATTTTAGTACTACAAAATAAGATACCACTCTAAGGGAGATAAATATTCTTAGTATTTAATATGACTTCTCCATGTAGTAGAGAATCTGTAATTCTCCTTAAGTGCAACTCTTTTCGTGTTTTTTTTTTTAACACTAAATGGTGCTGCTGATCTTCTGTCTTTTTAGATGCCCTAGGTTAATTAAGGTTGTTTCAGTGTTACATTTCAGTAGGTAATACTTAACATAAGCATTTTAACCTAAGTCATTAAGATTTATTCTCAGTCTGCATTAACATCAATTCTTAGTATAGTCTTAACAGGTGTCTGAATGCTCTGCAGTCAAGGTGTTTTAAAATGCTCATAACAAAATTATGTAGTGCCTTTAGAAGATGAAAACATTCTGTGCTGCAAGATCTACTGTAATATAAACAGGTAAATTATTGTGGTAAGTGTGTGATTTTTAAAAGCAGAACTTCTACCTGGATGTATATGACAGAAAGGCACCTGCTATAACACCTTTATCTTCAATCTTTGAATTCACCACTCAGTGTGAGAAGGAAAAAAAAAAAATTCACAAAACTTTTACCTGACATCACAGATCAACATAATTTTGTACCGGGTTCTTGCCATGGAGCTATATACTTTGCTAGGTTTAGAGCTATTCATTATGATTTACAGCAGGGGGTGGAGAAAAATAAAAGCATGCTCTTGAATGAAAGGTGCAGATTGTTTCAAGTAGTCATTTGAGCTGAATGAGAAGAGTATTTAATCCCTAGTGTGACACCTTCATACATGGAAGTTCCAAAAGAAACTGTTGGTAACTGAGCCCTGTGCACAGGAGAAGTTGTGCTGGCAGAATGTTCTTGTGTGCCTCTAGTACAACTCTTCTCTTGTCCTCTTGTTTGTTGCTGTTTTTTTCCTCCTGTATTGGTGATGTGCCTGGTCCTAGTGGGTGAGTTTCTGGGCTTACAACCAACTCCTTGAAATGGTGGATCAGGAATTTTAAGATATTACTTGGTAATTTTGTGTTTTGCATTACACCAGAAGTGGTCAGATGCAAGAACAGATCTCAGAACTAAACAGTAAAGCTGGATGCTTTCAACTGTTTCTGCACATGCCATTCTGAGGCTGAAAAAAATCCTTTGCCATGTTGATAGGTTATAGAACAGAGCAATGAAGAACACTTCTAAAATCTGAATATTAAAATGGGCATACAGACTTTCTGCATGCTATTAGGGAATAGTATCTTTTACCTAGAAGTCAGTAGATCTCCAGTGCACCATCCCTATAATGCTGTTCATAATACATGTTATAAGTATCTTAAATTTAATTTAATATTGTTGTGCAACTGAATGTTTCTATTGTAAATAGTAGAAGTGACATAATCTCTAGGGAGTGCAGTGAGAACTTCAGAATTATTAGATAAAGATCAGTTATTCAAATTCTAAATCAGTTTTTCTTTTAATCCTGAGCCTATGAGCTGGGAGTTCACGGTAAAGTAGTAATGGACATCCATTTATCAGTGGCAGTTATTGACATGTGCTTCTCTTAGTCTTAAACTTACTTATATTTTAACCAGATGGAGATCTCTTTAAAAAGATCTCTTTAGCTCTTCTTTCCTGGGTTGTTAAAAGGAGGTAGGATAAATCAAAATCACAGGGCAATGTCAGTACCAAGTGTTGCTGCTAAGGAATTATTATAATTTTTAAAAAAATGTAATTTATCTTTAAATGCAAATAAATAATTCCAAATAGCTTTTTATAAGTATTTTGGGTTTGTGTGGCAAAGTTTGGTGGCTGAGGGGGTTCTGTGAAGACAATGGTGGCTTCTGTGAAGAACTGCCAGAGGCTTCCTCTGTGTCTGATAGAGCCAATGCCAGGCTCCAAGAAAGACCCTGGCTGAGCCTGTCAGAGACAGTGGTAGTGCCTCTGGGATAACAGATTTAAGGGGAAAAAATTTCTGTGTGACAAAAGGTTTTTTTAATATTTGATATTATTTTTCTTTACACTGCCTGAATTTGATTGGTGATAAATTAAGCTGAATGTGGTTTGCCCACAGTGGTAATTGGTGTGTGACCCAAAGGTCCTTCAAAATATTTTTCTCTCCCAAAAAGGGGATTGATAGAGCAGCTTTGGTGGGCACATGGTGTCGAGCCAGGGTCAAACCCCCACAATAGATGATGTGTAAATTCTTGACTAAATGATCTTTATTAAATCTTCATTAAATTTTGGTTAATTTGGGGGATTTTATGATTAATTTTGAGATTAAATTTAGGTTAATCTTGATGACCTTGTTATTAAGCAGAACTTTAATTTATTTTCTGAGAGTTCAGTGTGGGATATTAATCTTTCTTTTTATAATGAACATTTAAGATTCTTTATCTTTCATGAATGAAAATGGACATGTAGGCAGGAAATTTTTTGAGGCTAGTATGATTTATCATTTATCTTTCAGAAGGACGTTGAAGGGGAGTGTGTGAGTTCTCGGTCTGTTTAAGCTGAAGTTGATAACCTAGTGCAGCTTATGAGAAAAGATAATGGATACAGGGAATTGTTGTTTTGCTTGATTTCCGTCAAATGTAAATGTTCCCAAATACTTCACAAGCAACTGAACAAATTTGATTGATCCAAAATACAATTAGTAGTTTGACAAAATAATCATAGGCACTTAAAATTCTGTCTTAGTATTCTATTCCAGCTCTTGGTGGGGTGTTTGTTTCTGATGCACTAACCACTTTTTTCTTTTTGTTTGTCTGTGATTGTTGAGGGTGATGGATGGCTGCTGCCACCACTGCAGGTGTGGCAGTTCTTGGCTCTGGTTGATGCTGTCCCATCTAGCTCTTCTGGGCTGTGTCCTGATGGCAGTGTTGTTTGAAAGGAGGAGATAGTAGTGACTGCCTTGCAGAATCCCAGTCCTTTAGCCCTCATCAGGTCGCTGAGGTCAGACTGGTCTGGTGCATTACTCTTGATCACTGCTGCTGCTGCCAGTTTTTTCAGAAGCATAATAGAAATCTAAGGTAAATGTGGATTTAGGTACTGCAAGATCCAAGAATGAAGGTCAGCACTGTGCTTCCAGCCCAGAGACTGAGCAGAGGTGTACAAATCACGGTGGCAGGATGTGTGTATCAGTAGGTATGGACAAATTCCTGTGGTGGGGTAGTATTGAAAAAAAAAAATTTAAGTTATACATCAGCAGTGCTAAAGGAATGTGGTGGTCATAGGTACTGGGACAGTGGTTGATAGTACTGTTTTATTGAGTTTTGGGGGAAATTATAGATGGCTTAGTAGGAGATTTGATTTGTCGTTTGTAGGATATTAGCAGACTGCTGTCAAAATGTTAAGCAACAAATATGAATGCGTACTTGAGTTCAGCTGCTGAACGTCATAGGAAGGTAGTGCACGTTCATCAAGCTGACCCACTATCTTGCCTGAGCAATGCTGTTGCATTATTGTGGGCAGTGGCCCAGTAGCTGAATTAGGGTGCTAATAAGTCCTGACCTACTGTGTACTTTTGTCAGATGCTTGTTGTTATGTTTGAGTGGTATAAGATTTGATTTAAAATGTAGACAGTTTTGAACAAATGGCTGGGAAAAAAACCATCACTGCAGGTTTCAGCCACCCACCACCTCTTCTCCTTGTGTTTTCCACACAGCATGTTGCACTAGGTTTGTCTCTTACTGCCTGGAGTTATCAAAATAGCATGCAGGCAATTGACAGTTAAAACAGAGAAGGAGAGGTCTGAATTTGCCCATGTTTTAAGTCTTAAGGAGTAGTCTGCAGGGGGTTTGAAATGCTTGGCCTGTCTTGTGTTGTGCTAGATAAAACACTTCAGCATTGTCTGATTACTTGGCTTGAAATGTCTCGGTACGTTGGTAAGAGGTAAGGTGGCAGTGTGCTCCATGAGAAGAAGCCATTGGTTCAAGCAAATGTTACAGGGTTGATTTTGCAGTGGTTGATAATCTGTCCTGATAAACTTTGCTTATGTACATATGATAAATGCACATTTGCTTGTTCTGTGGGTGCAGCCATGATGTGCACACAAGGAGGTTGGGATTGCTTGCTGTGTATTAACAGGCACGTTGTTATTGCTAATCAGAACTCAGATAACTAAAATTAATAGTGGGTACAAAGACAAGCAATTAAGGACATTCATCTTCCAAATGAGTCTAAAAGATTCATTGGTAGTTTAAATTTATATACTGAGGGCACTCAAACCATTAAAAAGGGTAATGGGTGCCCTGCAGGCATGTGCTTCAAAGCCATATGTCATTTTGGTGCTGGGACAGCAGACTGATAACTTCCCTTTAAGGGAAACTGCTATTCATTTATCAGTAAAATGTTGAAGGAAATGTACTTTTTTTTGCTGTGGAGTGATCATAGAAGTGTAAGTTAAATCAAAGTGCAAGATTTATGTTCTAAGTCTTTTTGGCTTTATCATAATAGATGTTAATTAGAAAAGTGTCTCACTGGTAACAGAGGGCCCTGGAGTTGGGACATTGAAAAGTATAAATATTTCTCTGACACACAAATATTTCTCTCATGTCTTGCAGACTTTCACAGTGACACTGATGTAGTAACCAGCTTAGTACAGGGAATAAAATGTTGTGGTACTTTTGTTGCTGCTGTTGATGCTCTGCTCATGTTGTCACATAGAGGTGTTTGAGCAAGTGTTTGTTAATACAGAGATGCATATGAGGTTATAAGGGTTTATGGTACAAGGATTTAGCACAAATTTTGCTTCAGGGTAGAATTTTCTTTCTGTCCTGGTGTTGTTCTTTCCAGCTGAAACATTGGTTAAAAGGTAATTCTGGGGCTACCTGGGTGCCCATCTGGGAATGGGTTTTGGTGTAGGATTAACTAAAATTTGGTTTTGTCAGTCATTCAAAATGACAAATACTTTTACAGACTTGTGAGAGCTATTTGAGTTATCCTTAATTGAAGATGCAACATGATCTCTTGGTGTGGGACACAGTGCAGATTTGCTTATGGAATTTAGTAGAAGAAACCTTTTCTTCCCTAGATATGAACTCTGTTTGTGCAAACTCTGTCTGTTATGGTGATATTTGAATATGCTGTATTGGGTTAAATTGGGTGGGTTAAAAACATTTTCATACTCAATTTGGTGACATACATGCACATTCTTCCTTTCTTTTTTTTTCCCTGACCTTTCTGAGTTCCACAACATGTATATCTTGTACCGAGGGCAAGAATGAGCACAGGCTGTAGCTCTTGATGGTCCTCAATCTCCCCTTTTCCACTTCCAGCCCATTCACCTCCTGAGTGCCGTGTCAGCTGGTGAGACCCTGGAAGGGTGTTGGCTGTTTATGCTGTGGTGGTGACTCATCATAGGCAACACTGGAATCTATTGTAATAAGGGGTTTTTGTTTGTTCTCAAAGCACTTGTCCCATATTTTGTATTTAAAAAGACAGACAACAAAGTCAATACAAATACTCCTGTTACTCCAGAAGCGTCTTAGCAAAAGGAACTTTTGTTGTGATAAGCATTGTTATTTGGATTGATGTGCCCGAGTTAGCGAGGACAGGGAGAAGAGCACAAATATCTCCCCGACTTTCAAAACTTGTCTGTAGTCTAATTCTTATATAACTTTTCTAGATTAAAAAATACCGTCTAAGTATGCACTCTTTTCTCTTTCACTCTCTCCTGCTATTGCCTTTTGTTTTTGAGTAGGAGGAGCTAACTCTAGGGCTATGTGCCCTCCATAGAGGTAACAGCTGCTGCAGAATTGTATGCATGACATCTGTATTTTCTTGCTTTTATGCTCTGCTTTTTCTTTGACCAGGCTCTTTTGATTCCTTTGTTTCTTCATTTTCAAACCTTGATCTTTTTCTGAGATTGTCATGCTTTCTTCTCTTTTTCCCAGCCTACTTAATGGCCTTGCATAAAGAATGGAATAAAAAACTTACTGAATGAGACAAGGCAGACATTACTGTGCTACATGGGAATTCTGTCTTTTTTTTCCTCCCATCATTTGCATTCCTTCCATTCTTCTTTCTCTGTGTCACTTCTCACAACTTTTGTTGTAAGGTTTTCATATCTATTGTTTGTATGACCCTGAAAAAATGCCTCGCTATGTTATGCTAGATTGATTTAGTAAATCAAGACTACCCAATTCATTCTGCAGCAATTATTTATTTTCTAAGTACTTTTAATTAATTTCTCTGACTGTTTTGGGTACAGTATTTACCCTTATTGTCAGTGTTTGGACTGCTTTTGCTTTCAGAGTTTTTGGTTTTCATCTTTGATCTTGGTCTATTATTTTCAGTTTCCCCTGTGGTTTGGATAGCATGTTGCTTTTTGTCACACAGACTCTGAGTTAGGTTTCACTTGAATTGGTGACTTCAGGCTATGATTTTCTCTGACAGAAGGTGCTCTTGTGGGGGAAACTGGTTGTGTGGAGTAGTGATGTTTTTACCAAAGTGAGGGAAACACTGATGGGTGAGTTGTTTGCAGGTTTTAGCTTTGTAAATGCAAGCCTGTGAACTGGGTACAAGGCTGTGTGGGCACTGCAGTTGTGTTGGGCCCCAGAGAAACAGCTCTGCTTGACTCTGGGAAGGTCTCTGCTTTTAAATAAACTAATTACAAATTTCTTCTCTAGGAGGATGCACGTTCGATGATGGTCCTGGGCCCTGTGACTACCACCAAGACCTTTACGATGATTTCGACTGGGTGCATGTCAGTGCTCAAGAGCCTCACTATTTGCCACCTGAAATGCCTCAAGGTGAGAAACCCCACAGATACTGAAGGATAAAATTTCTTTATCAACTCGAAGAAGACTCATTGAATACGACCTCAAGGCCATGGTCTGAGATCCCCACTTTAACTTTGGTGATGGAGATCATATAAAGGAACAAAAATAATAAATAAGGCAATTTTGGTAATTGAGAAGCCTTCTTAGACCAAATACCCCTTTAAAGCTGGGGTGAGGCATAGGGAAGGGAGAAAGGAAGCCAGAATTTCCTCTTTATTCCATGTGGAATTCCTGTTGACTTGAAGTAAAATTCTGTGTTTTATATGACGGCCAATGTATCGATTCAATCATTCAGGTAGGCACTAGAAGAAATGGTGAAAAAAGGGATACGTGCAAAACCCCCATGCACCGATTCCTTCTTTCCCTTCCCCCCCAGCCTCTTATCATCTGAAGGTAATCAGAAAAGCTTGATTTATGGAAATATTGCTGTTGTTAATTACTATTTAGGACAGGTAATGAATAACTGAAGAGGCACAGCCTACATGACCTTGCCTGCTCACCTTTGATGAACAGCTTAATCGGCGCTTCCCAGACAGCATGATATGTTGAGAGAATGAAAGCATTTGAAATTCAGCTACATTTTCCAATTAATAATACATTAAGTAATTAATCATGCAGAGGAGGAAAAAAGGTCATGGCTATTTTATTTGTATCTAAAAGGTTTTGTGAAGTGAGGGATGTGTGGAGAAGGAGTGAGAAATGTTGCCACACAGAAGTAACCTCACCTCTGCACCATTCCTTCCCCTGCGTTTTGGGTACTGTTGTGAATTATTAATGTTGGTTGATCTATATAATTTTACTTCTTAACTGCTACCTAGTGGGTTCCCCCTGCTTTGGAGTCATTGATACAAGCAGGTGTTACCATGCCCAATAACTTGCAAAACAGGTTAATTAAGCAAGATCCACACTTTATTTAATGGACTTCTTGGTGCTTCAGTTTTACATAAGGAAGAATAAATTTAAAAACATCAACATTTGTGATGGTCTTATATTAAAAAAAGTTCAAAACAGTATCTCCCCTAGTAAGGCTGAAATTAGTTACTATTCAGTTTGCGTTTTTCAGAATGTACATGTTTTTTGAAAAAGTTGGAGATATATTAATTGTGATGGAAACACCATTCTGGGGAATATTTAGTATTTTTAGACCTTTGGCACACCTTGTACAGGAAGAAAAGCAATTTGAGGAATTGTATTTTGAATGAATCTAAATGACAAGATAGCTTCTTGCTTATTCCAAATAACATACCTGTCATCCTTAGGCAGTTCTCAGAGTTAAATGACACAGTGCTCTCTGGCATGTGATTTCTTTTCAGTTCTGCTATAGACTCATTTTTCTCTGAGCATAACACATGCATTCTTTCAGAGCAATTTTTGGGGTTTTTTTGCATCTGTATGCAAAATTGTGGCTGCTCAAAAAAAGTCTATCAGCATAAAGGAATTTTTCAGAGATAGACCAAAAGAGATGCAGAAGAAGCTCTAGTTATTTTTTTTTTCTTCCCTTGGTTAGAATGCTGGACTTCTTGTATCAAACTTGATGTTTGGTGATGTGGACTAAAACTAAGCCTCAAATCTGTTCTGATCTGATGAGCTTCCCCTTAAGAAGTTCAGTGTCTTCAGATTCTGAAGATGCATGCCATACATAGATGTTAAAGTTCATTTGTGTTTGAAATAGGATGATTTTAACTTAAGTCTGAAAAGTTAACATGGGTCTAGAATGAGTGCCGAATTCTTCTGGTGGATCTGCAGGAAATGGAACAGCAAGAGGTTCAGGCAAAAAGCAGAAGGGAAATAATTGCGGGCAGTTTTAACATTGGTGACCCTGATTGCTGCTCATGAAGAAGTTACCAACTAGTATTTGATGTGGTAATTAAAGTATAGGTCAAATATTACTGCAGTTTTCACTATGAAAAATGCTGTGTTGTATAACCTGTAGAAGAAGCTAGGAATCCTTGGGGACGACTTTTTCTTGTTCTGTCAGTGACAGCAGAGACGGGAAGGAGTACCCAGAAAAACTAAGCAGCTAAGAAACAGAAGTCCTAGAGTAGGGGCTGTTCTTTTTCCATCTCTTCTTCTTAAGCTCTGTAGTCCTTCAGCTAGGAACAAACCTCTGATCAACAACTCCTCTACATGGCCACATTTTTGTAATGTTTTGTAGCGTTGGGGCCCTTGTCTTTTACATCTCTTTGGAATACAATAAAGTGGGGCTCCAGGTATAGATTTGTCTCAGGAGGAGCACTGTTTTACCTCTGTGGTAATGAGATACTACCCTTACAGTGAGTATGCAGCTTTCGGGGCTCTAACTTCACCACATTCACAAAGAATCATTGCAGTTATAGAGGATTATACTCAGTTTTCTAATGACAATTTTCAGTCTTCAATACCTTCAGAAAGACTTGTTTAAAAAAAACCCAAACTACAAAACTCCCCAAAATAAAGCATGGAAGAGAGAATAGGACATGGAAAAAAATAGTAAAAGGGGGGAAACTGATAATTGCTAATGTTAGGCAAGTGCTAAATTGATAAGTGCCAGTGTTTTACTTTTGATTCAAGAGGGGTGGTAGTTGAAATCAATGTTGAGCTTTGGAGAGTGATGATGAATCATGGGAAATTTCAGACCTAAAAGCATGTGCTTCATAGTGCTATGAAAATATGAAAACTTCTAATGGAAAGCAGTATACCAATGTAGCAATAGTAAATGCTATTGGTAAAGCAAGTGTAATTACCTCTGAGTAATTAATGCAACTTCAGATTTCTTTTTAGACTGACCGACATTGTATTTCTCAAGCTGTGAGCAGAGGCAAAAACCACTTATCTTCTGTTATGGGAAAAATAAAGGCCGTACATAACGATTATTTAAAAATAAAGTGAACACCTAAAGCAGGGGCTTTAGTACAGGTTTAAATACCAACTTGTAAACAGTCCAAACTGCAGTGTACATGATAAAATCTTTGGATTACTTATTAAGACCTGGGAAAACACCTGATTTCTAGTATTAGCTTTCTGAGAGCACATAAAAGTGGCTGTGCTAGATCAAGCTAAAGATCTGCTGATTTTGAGAACAGGCATTAGCAGTGTCCTAGGCAAGAAGTTGTGACAAAAAAGTGCTGATTCATCCCTGACTTCTCTCTTATTTTCCAGCCGCTTGGCATTAAGGAATGTTTTTAACTAGAAACTGTCTTTATTTATAATATTCTCAGGGAGTCTATGGTTTTGACCTGTCAGTCTTGTCTTACTGTGTGTGGGCTCCTTGAAGGCTTCTAGTATCTGCTTTGGGCTAGAGCACAGTGTCAGGTTTTGTTATTGAATATGGGGAAATGCAGCTCTTCTGTTTTTTTGGACTTGCACATGACTTCCTTTTCAAACATGTTGGTCTTATGTACAGGAAATGTGCAAAGCTAGGTACTGATGGTCTCCTCCCACCCATTCACTTTTTTTTTAAATACCTTTTAAATAAAACACAGACTTTTCTCCGGACCATCATTCTAGGTCAAATAGTCCAAGACTACTGAGATGTTCCGTAAGTGGAAATTGTTCTGCAACTGTACATTTGCACTTTGTGGGAGACAGGGCTGGTAAACAAATGCTGGATTTTTGTAGAACTGGTGACAAAAAAAGAAGTCCAAATATTTACCTTGTGGTCTTGGTCCATCTAAAGAAAGACATTTTCTAGATGCTCAAACAAACCCTTTAGAGCATGTAATATGTTTTCACATATTATGTTTATGTTTATACATTATGCTATACAAGATAGAAATTGCAGAATGCTCTTAAGCAGAAATCTAATTTTGTCTATGGATATTTTCCAGTTATTTTAGGGGATTATTCATTGTGTGTGGATAACTTAATTTTGTGGTAGACAGAGTAAATAATAGTGTTTTCTTATACCACTGGAGATGTGCAAAGGGGGATTTTATCTGTATTAATAAAACATTTACTAATGGTTTTACCCCTAGATAGAGAAGATAGTTTATTTACCCTGTTTGCTTTGCCTGCTAAAAGCAACATTACTCTGAGGCTATGCAAGGTCAGGGCATGAGAGCTTGTAATGGGCTGTGTGATGGGAGCCACTTAATGAAGGACTGTTTTAATGTAAGGGCTGTTACCCTCCTGGTTACAGATGCATTTTGAAGAATGTCTAAATTATAGAGGACAATACTGATGTGCTGAGATGGACATCTTATTTCTGATCTCTCAGATGGATAATGTGCCTGGATTGAATGTGTGCTAATTTTTTAAAACTGATTTTATAAAAATCTAAGTAAAAATAAATTAACAGCAGTGAGCAAAGTCTTAGTTGCACTTGTCATCTAGCATGACTAAAAAAAAACCAGACTAAATCTTTAAAGGTGTTCCTTAATATTACAGAGTTTTGCAAATGCCAACTATGTTACAACGAAGAGCATTGCAGAAATAATTTCTTCACTTTACAGAAATTGTAGATGATCTTTTATGCCTCCCCATTGAAGATTAAAGCTAAATTCACTACCCTGGCAAAAAGGAAAAGAAACAAAACAATTCTGAAAAGTAAAACATCAACATATTCTGGTAATGGCTGGTATTTTGGGGGAAGCCTATACAGCTATTTCAGAAGAGAGCATGTATATGGTGAAAGGTATTGGAGATGAAAGGAAATGTGTTGACAAACAAATTTAGGCTGTACTTTCATGATAATTTCATTGTTTTGGTTTTAGGTAGAATATCTGACTGCTCATTACCACATCCTGTTATACCCAGAGGCATTCTCATGTTTCTGCCTTCTCCCAGTTGTTTTGATATACATATGGTTGTGTACTTGTGTGGATTGGAAATAAAAAAAAAGAAAGGATGCAGCATGGGTCAGCTGTTTCATTGTGCATCTGTGAAAAGATTTGCTATGCTCATGCAGCTGATGAGGACCACGTTAGCTGGTGGCTTGAGTGGGTACAGGGCTTGTGTAAACCTCTAAGGTGCCTGAAAGAAATATGAAAATTACATCCTTAGATTTGCATGAAACCTAAGCGTTCCTGTACAAATAATGCTGAGTATTTGTTGTGATCTGAAAGGTCAGTTGTGCTCTGTTTAAGTTCTGCCTTGTACAGAAAGGAAATAACTTTTGTGTCACCTGCGTGACGCAAAATGAATTCCAGCGCAGGACCAATGTAAGCGCCGATGAAATGTGTAACTGAGAGAGGGCAGACAAAAGGTCATGAAATTTGTGTTTAATATAGATTTCATATGGATTTAGCTCAGGAAGGAAAGCTGTAATGCAAATGTCATATAGATGAGACTTCTGGCCTTTCACTTCACTTAAACCTGAATTTTTCTCCTGTAAAAATGAATCCGCCACCCGTGAATAAATTTAAATTATGTGGATATGTAAGGGTATGGTCAGACAAAAGCCAGCTGTGAAGCAGTGTCTAGTGAAAAAAAGTCTATTTCTTGAGGCATGGATAAGATTGAGAGCTCAGCAGCAGAACCCTCACCATGTCCTGGGTTACTGAGCTCTGCTGCTCCACACATATTGTGGCAGCTTTTGTGCTACAGAAGGGTGAAGTTCAAGTAGGGTCTTTTACTGGATCCCTTCATTTTAATAGACAGATGAACAAAGTTTACTAGTCCATTGAGCAGCTGAGAACTGAATTTTCAATATTTTGCGGCTCTTATGGCTTGCATTGTTGGTGTAAAGATCAGAGAAACTATGAGCAAGGGAATTTGTTGACTACTTCATAGATTGGCAAATGCAATCCAGGAATGTAGTGGTTTTAAAATTTGATCACTGAAAGCTTATCTGGGTCATTACATTATAAAATAAATGCAATTGGTTCTGTGTTTGGGGCTGCTAAGAAATTCTGATTGTCTTTCTCTCTTTTACATTTCTTTATGTAATAGGATATATATGTTTCATTTAAGGTGGCTTTATTCTTTTTTCTTGGATGCTGAAGTCTTCATATTCTCCTTCACCCCAAAAGTTGACTCATCTTTATTTCCTGTTTAACTTGTCAATGAACTCTGGAGCTGAATTTATTTGAAGTACTTAGTTGATCAGAAAAACATATTTTCCTGCCTTCCTTGCTCAGTAAGCTTTGTGCTTGCTTTTTTGTCTGTTAGTAGCATCTGTAACAGAAAGAAACCTACCTTGTTAGTCCAGTGCAAATAATGTCTGCCTAAAGCACACGTGTCAACATCCTGATCCTATTTGGCTCTTTCAGTACAGGGCACTATCCATCTATTGACCAGTTCCAAGGATTCCCTGCTCTCAAATACACTTGGCATAAAGTGAACAGTGGAGGGAGACAGGGAAGGATTTATAGATATTGCACAGTGTATCAGTGCTTTTGTACTTTTAGATAAGACTTTTTTTCATCAAAAGATTTAGGCATGAGTTTAGGAAAGGTAGAGTTTTTGCAGTAATAGTAATAACTTTGGCATAGGAGTAACAAATGTGTTGGGTTTTCATTCACTGACACAGATTTCTTGCTGAATTTACACAAAATTTCTTCACCTTCAAGGCCAACTACTATACTTACTTATCTACAATGATTTGGTTGGATTTGCTTTTTCTTTTCCTCTTCTAAGTTATAATACTATTTTGTTCAGCCTTACCCCTTCCATCCAGTGTATAAAATGCAGCCTTCTGAGAAACTGCTCCTTCTTTTTCCTTGTTCTTTTTTTTTTTCTAGTTCAATATTTGAAATATATTAGGATGTTGCTCTGAATCTGGAATACTAAATTAAAATAAGGGGAGAAATCTGCTTGATATAGATAGAGTTTCAAAGTAGTAGGTCAATCTTGGACAAGTCCAACTTTGCCATCCTGCTACCATCAGAGCATTTGTAGCAGTTTTCCTGCTTGTTACACAGCCTTCAGTTGAGTGCTGCAGCTTTCTAGCTTCTGGTATCTGTATCTCAAGGAGTTCAGTTGGGATTGGGCAGCACTGTGAGCAGGGAGAAATGACCAGTTCTGGTCAACTCTTGCCACTCTTGGTCAGAAGCCTGGGCAGTAAGTGGAAGTGTTTCATTGCTTGTATAAAGTCAGCTGCTGCTTTGGTATTTGTGAATGTCAGTAAGAGGCTTTAGCTGGAAATGCTATTTTGGTAGCATTGTGAAGGGTGAACAAAAAGCAAAATGATGCTGTGCTGGCTTTTTAGAATTTAGGGGAAAACAGGGTTGAATAGCACTTGGTAGCCTGGAAGGTGTACAGGTTATTTGAAGCATTTAGAGACATTCAGAGTTTGCAAGGCTAGAAGTCCAAAGCACAGCAAGAAGTGCTTATTTGGTTTTTCACAGCTTACCTGCATGGAGAGGAGCAAGCCAGCTCTGCTTTTGAGTCTGTGTCTGCCTGTACCATTGTCCTGCCATCATTTTCACTCTCAGCCTGCTTATGTGTTTGTATATATGTATTTATTTTTTTCTTCTGAAGAAAGCAGTTACCTCACCTTCTAATTTTCTGGGTGATTTTGGAGTGCAGTGGAGGGACAGACTCAAGTTAAAGTACTGCTGCTTCTCACATGGCTTCATTTAGTTCAGAGCATGGGAAGAGTTTGTATGCTTCTGCCTACAGAGGAAGGCATAGGGTCAGCACATCTGGTAACCTTGAACCCTCTGTTTGGCACCCTATGGCTGGAGCCTCTCACAGAAAAGATGAAAAGCAGACAACTAGTGTATGTGAAGTTATTTTATGTTTGCATGGCTGCTTCAGTTTGCTGTAAGTGTAGGTGGCATCCTTCCCTGTCTATGTCTGCTCCTATTCTTTAGCTTTAACATTTCTGTAGGTTGCCCTGACTGGAAACCTCATTGCTCTGCATTCTGCTCCCAACTCATTTGTGTGCAATTTTTAGCAGTAATATAACCACATCTTGACTTAGAGGAGATGGAGAAGAAGCCAGATTAGAAGTAGGGGAAAAAGTAAAATACTTTTCTGTTTGGAAGAGGATAAGTAAAAACAGCACCTAGGAGCTGTTTGGGGAGGAGAGTGAAGGACTTGATGTATGAAAAAGACTGGTGTTCAGACATGATGGAAAAAGGCCCTGTGGTAGAATGAGTAATGTTCAATGGCTGTTAATGCAAATTATTACTTCTGAAGCAGTAAACTTCAGAAAGAAATGCCATGTATTTCTGTTGCTAGGGTGTTGTGGTAACCCTTTGTGCATGGGTACCTCCCCTTCCCTGGGCTAAGTTCTGACTTTGGTCACAGTAGATACGAAACCTCTTCATGGAAGGGAAGCTGTGAGATACTTTGAATTCACTGCAGAGTAAGAGCATTCCCAGTTTAGTAGGATCTGTTTTATAACTGTAAACTAATATCTGAATTACCTACAAAGCTATAATCTGAGCAATGGCAACCCCAACAATGGAAGAAGCAATGCCTATAAAAACAAACAAAAACCTGGAAGTAAGATGAGATAAAATTCAGTAAGCCAAATAGCAAAAAAACCACCAAAACCAAAAAACCAACAAAGGCAAGGGATGCTTTACTTAACATTTTCCATGTACAGTGTCTGAAATTTTCCTGTCTGCTTAAATATTGATTTCTGAGCTCTAACCCTTTTACTGCTCAGCATGTAATTTATGTTCCCTTGTGCTTTTGCTGCAGGTCCATGCTGATGCAGCAGTCATTGATGTTTGTTAATAGTGACTACAACTGCAGTATTAATAAAATTATTATTTTACAGAACAGATTTTGAGTCAACAGAGAAGGTTCAAACTTTTCTTTGGTTGTAGTAAGCAAATAAAACAATTACTATCAGAAAACTGCAAAATATTTAATTTGTGCATTTCTATCATTATTTGCTATAGCTACTTGTTCAGTTTGAGCAAGTTAGTAAGGTTTGTTTAATCTCTTTTTCCTTTTTTTTCCCCCTTCCTTTTTTATTTTCTTCTCTGTCACTCTTCCCCACACCAGAGCCTCTCTGCTGGGATTATTTTTTTCCCTTTCTCACCTTGCTACACAGAAACATCTTTAAAAGGAAAATCTGTTTTATGAGGGTTACTCAAATCTCATTTCTGAGCATGTAGGCTGTGAAGAAGCAATTGCTGAGGTGGTGCTTATTAGGGAAGGAGCAGGTTTGTATCAGGTACAGGAACAGATTCAGCTGTGTTGCTTTGCTTTGCCTTGTGTGTGATGTTTGTGTTTGTTTCTGAATCTTGTTTAATCATTAGCATGTGTAATGTTGCTTCCACACACAGAGTGACATTCAAAGATGTCTTTTTTATTTTTTGTCTCATCTCCTCCTGGGCTTGAAAGACTAACCTTATTTAAGTATGTTTTAGAGAAAATTTTAGAATATTACTAAGAAATTAAATCCATTAAGGATATGATCCACTGGAAAAGTATTACTTTTAAAATGCAATACATTATTTCATTCCAAAACATGTTGCTTCTGCCTAAAGAAAGGTGGACTTTTATCAGATTTAAGCTGTAGTTAAAAACAGCAAGCAGAAAAACTTGAATTAGATCATACATTTTAAATTTGTTTTGAATTTTACATACTGTCTATCTTGCAGAGGAAAAAAGCATATTTTCCCCATCCCCTCTAGCTCCCCCCCATCACCTCAGCAGACTTGGAAAAACACCTGTCTGCTATCAAAACCCTGTTTCTATCCAGACCCTTCTAGGCTGGAGAGCTATAATTAAGTACTACTCTGACCTAATAAAAGCTCAAGGGTGGGATTTTTTTTTTTTTTGTGGTGATTTTGCTTATTTCTTGAAAAAAAGGAAGGATTTGATTCTTGTTTGTTTCAGAGGAAACAGCTTTTAAAGCTCCCAGTCTGTTCTGCAGTATAATCACAGCTTCAGGGAAAACAAACAAACAAACAAAAAAGTGGAACTTAGAGGTACACTTACAATGTATAGTGCTGGACTGTCCCAGGGTACTCCCATTAACCTTGCATTCCCGAGGCAGAGAGATGTCCCAGCTCTCCACCTGTTCCTGAGTTAGCAAAACTCCCAAACTTCCTTGTGTACTTCTGTCTTTTTTAAGAACAATTCTGAGGATTTGGCAGCTATTTAGTCTGTTTGGGATCAAACTATTTTTAGCTTCAAAAACCTAGCCTTGTATAAACATGAACCAGACCCACTGTACTCTTTTAGAGAAGGTCAACAAGCAGTACGAGCTAAGCATCTTTCTCATGCATTTGTGTTCTCTTAGCTTATTCCCATGAATGAGGGATCAGTCAGCACATGGCGTACAAAAAGAAGAAACTGCTGTCATTAATTCTTCCTCTTTGGTATATCTGACATCTGCTAACATAGCCTTTACCTTCTGTCAGCTTCTCCATTGTGTGTGCCAGGCTTATGGCTGGCTTTGAAATCTCCCCACTTGTGGACTTTCTTAAAAGAAATAAAGAAAATATGCAGCTGAGTGACATTGGCAATGACATTAGCAAGTATCCCTTGTACTAGCAGTAGAGATGGCTTCCTGTGTCTGCTGGTTACAGTGCATGGGAGCAGGCTGCCTTGCCTCCAGGCTTTGTAGGTGGTCTCTTATCACTTTCCTCCAGACTGGCAGTAAGAGCTCTGCTTTCCAATTAGACTACAGTTGGAGGTAGATATTAAGCCAGTATAAGTTTCCAATTAGGCTGCAGCCTCACAGGTCACAGTGAGCCATCCTAATACCTTACTGTTGAGTAAAGGGATTATTCTGCTCATCTCTACTCCCTCTCCTCCCTTGCCTTCATGTTTCAGCTAGCTTCCTCAGCTACCTTTACTCGTCAGAGCTCATGGAGAGCTGATACAACTCATTATCCCTGAGAAAATGTTGTTGTTTTTCTGGATTCATCTGGCTTAGTGAATTGACTTGACTCAAGTCTGACAATCATCACAGCCAGCAGCACAAGGGAATGAAGGAGCTGAAAGGATGAGTGGCATAAAAACAAGAGGAGAGGCAGACACAGGGAGTTGTTAGGTCATGTCACCTGTAAGCTGTAAACAGCAGTTTGTGTTTTGAATGTTGTGATGAATATAATCTTAATTTCCACCTTGTCAGCCCCAAGGTTTTCTTTGCATGGTCCTGCTGATGCCTTTGTATTGGATCTTGTCTGGGACCAAGTGTCTGTTCATCTTATGAGTAAGACAATGGATATTCACACTTGTGTGTAAGTGCTCTTTCCAAACGTGGAAAACCATGTAAGCAGCTTCTTTGGAGGATTCAGACAAGTATATACTTTTGAGTATGTTGATTGCACATTGCTGGAAAACATTCTCCACTGTAATTCATTAAGTGCATAAGGAGATGGAGGAGGTTACCACCAAGTGAGAAATGTTGGTCACCTGGGAGCACATGACTGCAGGAAGACAATGCTGTATCAAGCAAACGCAGCCTATTCAACAAGGAGGTATTTGTGCAATGTGCAATGGCTAAAAGAAAACATGGGTAAAAGTGTACAATGAACTTATTACATAAAAAAATCTGATGACTCCCTCTAGACTAAATAAATTTTGCAACCCCAACCAGCTGACCTAGTATGAAAAAAATTCCTTAAAATTACTATGTAAATTTACTTACATTGTATGAAATTCATGTTACTCACAAGGTACACAATTTATTTTGCATATATAATTTATATTTATATAAAATTATGGTCATGCAATATTCATGTGGAATTTATATGAAGATTTTGATTAAGGAGTGTGAAAGAAGCAAAGCTGCAAAACAGTGTGCATACCTTATGGGCAGGGATCAGAGAATAAATCAGCACAGGTGATTTTGCTGTGAGTGTCTGCTACAGTCTATCAAGAGCAGCAAACAGATGCAGCCCTCTTTAAGCAGTTGGTGAAAGCCTCAAAGTCAGACTCCAAGTGATGCTACCTTCACGAATAAGGAAGTGCTCTTTGAGTATGGTTAAGGGCAGCATCAGCTGAAATGAGCCTTGAGTTTGAGATCCTGAGAAGAGTCCTCAGGGCTAACAGCAGAATTAAAGACTTGAATTTTGAAGAGCAGATTTTGACCTCTTCAGGGACTTGCTTTGCAGGATCCCATTGGGAGGTACCCTGAAGGGCAAAGGGGTTCAAGAGAGCTGGTTGATCAAGGACTGCTTCTTGAAGCACAGGACACTGTGCCTTGCAGAGAGTTAAAGTGAAGGCACTGTTGCCTTGCAGTGAGTTAAAGAGGCATCATGGATGAACAGAACCTGTGCACCAAGAGTTTGCAGAGACAGAAGCAGGGAGAGGCCACTTTCAAGGATATGGAGACATTGCCTGCTTCTAATAGGGATGGAGTCAGAAAAGCCAGAGCTCATCTGGAATTCAAGCTAGAAAAGGACCTGGAATACAACAGGACAGCCTTCCTCTGTAGGTACACTGGCAACAAGGAGGAGGCTAAGGAGAGTGTAGAACTATTGTTTAGTGAGATTGGGGACCTAGGGACAAAGGAAAGAGATGTACTTGATGCCTTCTTTGCTTCAGTTTTCAGAGATGTGGACTTATCACCAAACATTTCAGAGTCTTTGAAAGTGAGACTGTACCTGAGGAGATGTGGACAAAGAGATCACTTAATCACTTGGACATTCCCTAGTCTGTGGGACCAGTTGGAATGCAGCCAAGGGTAGGCAGATATTGTGAGGCAGCTTTCTCTTATCTTCAAAAGTTCATGGCCCTTGTGGGAAGCTTTGCAGGGCTGGGGAAAGACAGTATCACATCAGTTCTTAAAATAGATTAGAAAAAGGATAGAGGGAACTACAAATCATTTTAGAAACAGTTTCTAAAGTGATGAAAGGCAAGAAAGGAGGTGGTGGGAGCAGCCAAGGGGTATGAAAAGGACAAATCATACCTGATGAATCCTACTGCTTTCTGTAATATGAGGTGAAGCAGGGTCCCATATCTTGGCTTTAGTAGTCCTGTAACACAGTCTTTCAAAGTTTACTTTTCTCTGAGCTGGGGGTATATGAACTCTGCAAATAGATGATGAGTGCAAAGTTGGCTGAACTCCCAGATTCAAGGCTGTGATCAGGGGTGCAAAGTCCTGCTGGTGGTCAGTTTAATGTCTTTAGTGCACTGGAGGGCAGGGCTGTGGGGGGATAAAATGTAAGAGAACAGAGATAATGCTGAAGGCAGTCTCACCCCTGAGGAGTTGCAGCTATACTAATTACCAACGATTAGGAACAGGCCTGCCCTCAATAGGCCACAGCTGTGTCCAAAAGGATGAGTGCTGTGAAAGAGTGGGTTAGCTGGATGAGGAGAGAGCTGGAGTTTGTCAGCTGGGCTGTGAGGAAGATGGAGTCGGTGCAGCGAGGAGCTGCCCATGAGAAATCACTGAGAAGGTGCGGAAGATTTGCAATAAGATGACAACAATGGACAGGTTGAAGAAATAACAGAGTGATAGGAACTTCATGTAGATTAATTGTGGGAGGTGGAAGGTCTTGGCCCTGGGGAGGACCAGCAGCCTCATGCAGTAGTGCAGGCTGGGGTCAGGTAGCTGAACAATGGCTTTGCAGAACCTGGGAGTCCTGGTGGAGCCAGGACCAGCAGGGAGGGCATCTTTGGAGTGAGAGTGGCTAACAGCCTCCTAAGGCTGCTGGAGGCAGTCCTTCCCTCCTGCTCGGCACTGCTGAGACATGTCTGAAGTGATGTGTCTGGCTCTGGGCTCCCCAGGATGGGAAAGACATGGGCATGCTGGAAAGAGTCCAGCAAAAGGCTACCAAGCTGATCAGAGGCTGGATCACAGGACATTCAAGGAGAGACTAAGAGGGGTATGTATGTTCAGCCTGGAGGAGAGAAGGCTTGGAGGAGACCCTGTTGGTGGTCAAGAAATGCCTCATTGAAAGATATGGGAAAGGTAGAGGCATGTGCTTGTCTCATGGTGGTGGGATGAGGGGCAGTGGATACAAGGCAGAATATGGAAAATTTTGGTTTGTTCTTTTTAATGAGTGGTAAAATCAGAGCAGATGCCCAGAGGAGTGATAGGCCTACTCTATAGTTTAGTCTGATCTGAGCAGTGTGTGGGATTAAAATGGCCTCCAGTGGTGCCTTCTGACCTGAACCACTCAGTGACTTCATGAAAACAGCTATATGAGCATGTTTGATGAAGAATTAATATAAATCAAGGACTAGAAAATTAAGGTGATGAAAACTAAATAGGAAAAATAGACTGGTGAGTTGAACAAGATGGAAAATGTTGTGGGGTTTTGCCTGCCACAAATTTGTATTAGGCAGCAGTAGTAGGACCTGAAAGTTCTGCTCAGGAATAGAAACTCTGCAGTAATCCCTATTCTAGCAAGAATGTATTTCCTTTGGGCAATAATATATTTTCTTCTCCCAGGGGTAGTTGGGACACAAAATGGCAACTGCTGAAAAAGAAATGCATGCTGAATTGGTAGGACTGGGCAATATCCACGCAGAACCTTTTAAATGAAACCCTTGATTTGAGATTTTTTCAAGTCATTTCAGATGACCCAGTTTTTTTTCCTAAAGACTGTAGGTTATTCCGAGTTTTTGTGCTTTTCTTGTTTCAGTGTGGTGATAAGCTTGTTGCTGTGATGTTGTCATTTTATAAGCTAGCATTTTTTTGAAGGCCAGAAACTATCCAAAACTTCTGGTTCTTTTTAAAATAATCTGCTTGGGAAGCAGTTGATATGATATTGACAGTAGAGTAATATCAAGGGATCCATGAGGCTTAAAGGCAGTAGCATAGTTGTGGTTTTATTCACAGAGTAATTTTTGTTTTGCTCTCTGTACTCAGCCATTTATGACTAACTCTGTGGGACTGCAGGCTGAAAAGCAATGACTCAAAAGGTCTCAGGAGTGACAGGGGATTTTACAACCCTGTACGGATGTAAATACAGTTGGAGTATAAATTGTTGGTGGGCAGATGTAATTGCATCTGTAGAGAGCATTTGCCCTTGTGATGTTGTCTATTTCAAAGCCAGATGATGAGAAATGGGAAAGAACAGAGAATGGAGCAGTCAACAATGTGAAGGATTTGGAAAGTGCCTTTTGTTGAGACTGATGATGGAGTCTGTTGAATCAGCCTGGAAATAATTTCAGCTCTTGTGAGAAGGGCCAGAGTGGCTGCATGAGGAAAAGGTTTAATTGGTGGTGACTATTGTACCCAGCTACCAAAGACCCTGTGTCTAGTGACTGCAAGCAGAAATCGTATAAAGTCTTCTCTGCCCTATTTTAAGCATTTTTTTTCTTGCTCTTGCTGAGGGACGTTAACATTAAAACAATTTGGATTACTTTAGATTTTTTTGTTGCTTGTTTTGTCACTTTTTAGTTTTCAGTGACTGCAATTGGCCTACTTCAGATCTTGGTTTTGTAGCTTGTTTATGTATTTATTAGTTTCCACAAGTGAAACTGAAAAAAGAACTATATATTCAGTCTGAAGTGAAGAAGTGATTGCATGGATGTGTGTTATGAAGGTGCAAAATGAGTTATGAGCTGGAATACAAACCCCTGAAGGCAGCTAGGCCTGTCTCTTGGGAAGAATGTAGTTTATTCAGCCTGGAAGTTGCTCAGTGGGAAGATTTATTTACCTACTTATTTTTATCTTTTCAGAGTATGGCAGCATTTTCAAGTTTGTACCATGGATTGCCAAAATTTTCAGATTTGTAAATGGGTAAATTGTGGTGTGGTCAAGAGTTCAGCACCATCTCCCGAGATCAGGATCATCCCTCACCAACCTAGAGCTCCTCCAGTCTGCTCACCTGTCCCCTTCCCTTCTTCTAAAACCAACTAACTTCTCAGTGTTCTTTCCCCACTTCCTTGGGACAGGTTCCTTTTGCTCCAAGCCTCACTCAGGTGTGAGATCTCAGGGGCTGATCCCACCTGTTCTGTGCACCAGCAAGCAGCTCTGAAGAGTGGAGCTGGGACCTGGTGCCATGGCTGTGGTCACTTTTGAAACCAAATGTACCTTGAAAATTAGTTCTTCTTTTGCCTCTCTTTCTCCTTGATCCAGGGTAGGTGGATCCATTGATCCATTGCAGATGGGAGAGGTCTCCTCATTGAGGGAACTGCAGTATTTGTATATTGTTACAACTTTTTAACATGACATTCATGTATTTAAAGAAGGCTTCAATCAGATTTTGATAAATATACAGATAAATAAACATCACATACAAAGCTGCCCAAGTACTTTCAGCTTCTTGGTTGTGGAACTTTGTGTGCTATTTAAAGCTCGTTTCAGAGGTAGCAACATTTTACAATTTCAGCATTTTAAGATAGAGAGCAAGAGAGTGTTTTCTTTTTTATCATGACAGCTGTGGCAGGTATTTAGTGAACAGGCCCTTAAGCCAGGGATTTGAACAGATACCTCAGGTGGGCTTCAGCTAATTGGTTACAAGATAACATTGGAAAATTAGGAATTAATGAATATTTTAACTTTTTAGTGGCTAAATCAGAAATAGTGGTGTCACACATCCAAATACTGCATTCAAGGTACTCTGCCTAGCTTGGGCATCAAGCTCCCTTACCAAGAGGAGGGATCAGTTTTCTCTCAGATCTGTGCTGCTTCCTATCGACTTCTGAGAAGGCAACTGGGAAAAAAAAAAATCTTTGCTGCTCTTTTTTGAGTCATGTGCTGTTTCTGGATTGCTTGCAGACTTTAGCTGACTTTGCTGCGAGGAGAAACTTTCAAATATATCTGACTTAAATAGATGAACATTTATCTTCCATGTGCTTTGATCGTTTCTCCTAAAACATTTCCTGTTAACAAAGATATTTGCATGTAAATGTTTATCTCTTACATTCCATCTGCTCCATCTCTTTCATCCTTAACTCAAATCCTAATTATGATAGCATTTATGATTTTTCCCCAAGGAAACTGTGATATCACTTATACAGGATCTAACATTTCTACAGCAATATTTGAAAAGGTAAATTTGAAATATTCGTTGATTCTTTTCTTAATAAAAGTTTGATCTGTACAGGAAATCAAATTTCATGGTTAAGAGTGTAAAAGGGGGAATTAGAAAGCATTTTTCACCTTTTCTCTAGTTCAGTAAAACATTTTTGAGTGAGATGTAACACAATTGGTGCTTGCCTAATGTGTAAGTACTGACCTCAACAGATAAATGAGGTTTATTCACTGTAAATCTCAATGTTATTCAGGTGTGGAGTAGGTTATATTGTTTTTTATTTTATTCAGGTGTCCTGCATTTAGCTTTTACTTACACAATTAAATAAAGTAGAAAAAACTATTTATTGCAAAAATGATGAAGAAAATAATTAGTATCTTGGACTAAATTACCTTAGGCATGCTGGAATATTGGGGTACTAAAACACACAATAGATTTGGAATATTCTAGAAAATTCCTCTTTAACGATTTGTGTAAAAGCTTTTATAATTTACGTACCCATAGTCCTGTGCTCACGATACTTCAGCATGTTTGCAGGAGGGATCATTCTAGAACATAGAGAGTGTGTTAGTCCAGTTGCAGATGGCCATTTATGAAAACAACCACCCCTAAGTTGTAAAACAGCTGCTTTGGGGGTGTGGAGAGTGCCACATCCCCATCACCTGTTTGTCTTCCTTCCCTTTGAGACTCAGTGTGACTTGTTAGAAATGTACTGAAAGCTTTTGTGAGTAGTTGAGCATTACAATTGAGAAAATTGACTTAATGGAAAAAGAAAGAACTGTAAGTATCAGCTGAAGATAAGATCTGCTGTGTCCTTCCATCCCTTCCTCCAAATATAAACTGAAAACTGGAACTACAGACTCTTTGTCTCATGATTCGCTTCTCTTTAAAATTCTACAATTGTACAGTTACAAAGAAAAAGAAAATCTGCTGTTAAAATAAAACTGAAAGTTGTAGTCAAGGAGGTTTATTGACAAAAGTATAAGATTGTAAGCTAAGGGACTGAATGTTTAAATTATTTGGCAGGTGTCATAAATATTTTATGATTTTGTCTAAATGTTCATATTTTAAAGTAAATTTTGAGAAATAAAAGAAAAGCATGATCTAATCTCTAATGCAAGTATTTTTAAATGTAGACTACTATAACAGTCTCCTCTCAGATAATTTAAAAATATTATGGAATGCTTCATGCAAAACGGAAACCTAACGTTGCTGCTAATTCATCATTTACCTGAGCAAAGTCTTTGTTCTCCAATATCATCAGCATATTAGTTCCCTGTAAGATCTAAACCACTACAGATCTTGGAAAAACAAACTTTGATCAAAGATCTGAACTTGAAATACATGTATTAATTCTTCCATTAGACTTGATAGGATAGTGAATATTTTTTTGTGTTAAATAAGAAAATTAATTTTAGTATTTTTAAAAACATACAGTAATTTGCATGCTTCCCTAATGCCTTTGTACTTGATTGAAATTTATGGTAGAAAGAAAAATTACACATAATGATATTTGTCTTTGACCTTACATGTTAATTAGAACTGCAGATAGCTACTGTTTTATTTCATTGCCTAAAAGATGAAAACCATTGATTTTGTACTTTGTCATTTCACAGTCATCCCTTCCCCTTTTTGCTCTGACTTATCTCTATCCCTCTCCCACTCTCCTTAAATGCTTTTAGCTACCCTTGCATAGATAGGCACAAGGTCATAAAATAAAAGTACATCTGAAGCTGCAGCCACATGACTTTGGTGTTTCACAATCAGTTTGTTTGCTCACATTAATACATATGCACAAGGTCCTAAGGATTCTGCTATTTCTTTCATTTCTCTCCCTCCCTCAAGTACCTTCCTATGTGCTAAATGAGACTAAGTGATGCACTAAGGAAGCCTGAGGCAGAAGAACTAGCATTTTTCATACATATTTGCACTGCTTATCAAAAAAAATTAATGACTCGAGTTTTAATCTTCTCTCAATTTGATGAGATGCGAGCTGTTTTCAGAATTCTTAATTGACCTTTGAAATATAATCAAGGAGTTATTCACGAAATTAATTCTTCTAAAAAGAAGTCCTGGAGGCTGAAGCCTTCTAGAGTAGGTGGGTATGTTGGAACACAATGTAAACAAGGAGTATGTAAAATGACCTAGGGTTTGCAGAATGATTTGTTTGCTTTTTATTTACTGAAGGCTCACTTAACATGTAATGTTTAGGGGTTGGTCTTCTCATTGCTTTATAATTCAGAGCATATAGAGAGTTATCATTGTCATAGTAAATGGCAAAATTTAGGTCAAATGTATTTGATTTGGAATTTGGGGTTCTATCAGAATGGGGGAGAAGAGAAAGGGGATGGCTTTGACTCACATGTTGTTAGGGTAAAATTGGTGTAATGATGCTTTGAGCTTCATAAAATGACAGCCAATCTTCTACTTCTGAAAAAAATGAAAGGCTGTATCACTAATGAGAATAATTAGATGGTTTTATGGAAAGCCAATATTTTAACGGCTCCTTTGCCCAGTGTTTAGGGCTTATTTAAGACCTACTTAAATACACAGTTCTTACAGGATGCTTCATTTTCACTTGGGAGCTTGCTTTCATCCTGTAGGCTCTGTACCTGACCCTAGCACAATAGTTCTTCTAAATCTGAGCAAATGCACAGTCTTGCACATCAGAACTAGGAAACTGGGGAATCTTAGCAATGTATTTAAATACGTGCAGAGAGAGTGTAATGAAGACTGAGCCAGGCTTTTTAGGAGCCTGTGTGCACAAACTAAAACAAAGGAGATTGCTGCTGAACATCTGGAAACTGCATTACTGTGAAGATTACTGAGCACTAGCGCAGGTTGCTCAGGGAAGTTGTGAAGTCTCCATCCTTGCAGATACTCAGAAACTGCTGGACACATTTGCATGGGCAAACACCTCTAGATGACTCTGCTTGAGCAGGAAGTTTGAACCAGATGACCTCCAGAGGTCCCTTCCAACCTCAACCTTTTCTTTTTCTGTAAAATCTTTGAATTTTGTTTTCTTATTTTCTGCACCTGTAGGATAATTTTATTATGATTTAATGCTTCTGGACAACGAGACAAAGGAGCTTTCCAGCTCTGAAAGTATCTCTTTAATTGTTGTATTCTGTACATTTGAAAGCAAATTTAATTTTGTCCTCAGTTCTATTAGGAACGGACTGGAGGTTAATTGGAAAAAACATTTCCTTTTCAAGTGTTGCACAGCTGTTAAGATTCCTGTGTTACTTTTTCTATCTGATGCTGGCACTGGATTTCAGATTTGGCACAACATCTTAATCTTATGCCACTTTATTTTTTTTAATAATAACAATTTTAGCTTGATTTTTCTGATGGATTTCTCATGTTGTCAGTGTTAATTTATAAACAGTTTCCTGGGGCAACACAGACAGTTTTATTACTGTTATGGTTTTCATTAGGTTGAAAATTCTACAAATAAATGGCATTCATGACAATGTTAGAGACTTATGAGGGAGAGAGGAGGCAAGTGTAGATTTTTTCAAATTTTCTTCAAACTTTGCCCAAGTTGGTTTTTTTTTTTTAAATCAAAATATAGCTGTAAAATAAATGATTTCTAAAGACTTAGTCTCCTCAGAGACAGTACAAGTTTGTAAAATTGCAGAAGGTAGTTATAATTTTAATGTTTTTCAAGTGTGAGGTTTATGACTTGCCATATGTTATTAAGGGAGTGCATAAATTGCAGTGCATTGTGCCCTTAATTGGCATGATATAGTAGTTTCAAATCTTTAAACACTCTATTAAGGGATAGAGATTTTGGAATTTTTTTTTTTTTTTTTTTGCTATCCATGAGAAGAGAGCATAATTAAAGGAGGTGTAAACCCACATTTATAAGATATATGGCACATCTGGCAGCTTGTGTGAAGATAATATGTTTGTTTGGCAGTGGGAATGCTTGCAATTTTATCTGCCAATCTGACACAGTAGGAGTTTAGGTAATGAGGTTGCTAAGCAAAAAGTGCATCAGGAGGAAGTCAGGGTTAAAAATAAGCATACATATGAAGAGAGAGCAAAAGATTTATAATGGATATAGAACTGTTCCAAGTTGTTATGGCAACTAACATTTTAGACCTAAAATTACCTATTAACAATGCTGCCAATCCTACATAGATTGCATTTTTGTTACATGTTTTTCTTCAATATTTTTAAAATCTTGAAATATTCCCTAAAATATTCAGTCTTTGAAAGACTGTCATTGACAATGGAAAGTCTACATATTTTCATTCTGTTTTGTACAACTATGTTGAATAAAATTCCAAAGCTTAATGGAATAAACCTTTAAAAAAAAGGGGAAAACTGTGTCTGATTTTGTTACTGAAGGAATTTCCCCCCCCCCAAAACCTGAAAAACATATATAAAGATATAAATCTTAGTATTGCTTATTAGTTTAAACTTAAATCACAGATATTTCAAACTTTTTAAAATCAAGATAAAAATGCTGTATCCTTTCCTCTATGAAAATTTGTGGGAATACTATTGAAAATATATAGAAACAATCAATTGCTAACCACAAGGCATGATTTAATTATTTGCCCTAACTGTCCCACAAAGGAGAATAAATTTAATTTGTTCTTGCCACCCCTTGAAGCCAAGTTTTTTTTCAGAAAGCCCATGTAATAGATGTTATGACAAATAAGATATAATAAACTCTTAGGTGTAAGCTCTTCCAAGAGATAAGAAGAATTTCAAGTATGAGGTTTTTTCCCTTGGCAGGATTGTCTTGTCTGTGAGGACTTAACTGTGCCACAGCACTGTTTTAAGATTTTGTATTAACATAAGTTTTTTCAAATCAAAATAAAATTGTAGTGGCAAACACACATTCACTAATTGTAGTGGTGTTAATGTAACCTGTAGTCTACATTGAGATTGGTCTCATTTTAGGCTTTTGTGTTAAATTTGAAGAGAGTGGAATTTTACCTTTTTTTTTTTTTTAACTCTTTCCTGATATTTGTACTTCCTGCATTATCTGTGCAAGACAAATAAGAGGAGATAGTTGTAATCTAGGACTTGCCATTTTTCTAATCAAGTTGGCTGGAGTAACTTCAGTTACTTGGAAAAAATGAAAAATTTTGAAGACAACTCAAGGAAAGTAGACTTCTCTGAAGATGTGCTTAGGTACAGCTTCCTAAATTTCTTTCAGGAGGAGCTGTGGCAAGGCACTGAATATTTAAGGAATGTGTTATTCTGTCCATCTCAAAACCTGAAATTGTTCTGCCTACTTAATTAAGTTCTTTTGTGAGCACCACCTTGCTCACTGGCTGACAAGTTTTTCTTGACTAAGAAACAAGTTATGCAGGTATAGTTAATTTTGCTTCCAGATCAGATAACTTCATGGTGGTGTGTCTTTATCTCTCTAATCCTTCAGATTTTCACATGTGTGCAAAAACTGACTTGTTTAGGTATCTTGGAAAACAAGTGGACAATAAATTGTTCAGGTGTTGCATAAAGTTCTTGTAGTGTTGAAGAAGACTGGGTTGTGTTCTTCTATGATTTGTGAAGGCCATCACTAATGTCACTGAAGGGTTGGGTTTGTATTCATTCCAACCATGACAAGGACGAGCAATTGCTTAACATTCCTGAGTTCAGGTGTGTGAGTGTTATTTAGTCTAATGTAGTAAAACCTCTTTCTTCTTGTGCCTTTTTAAAAAGGGAATATATAATATTAAATGAAGACAGTTGCTGTTGGTGAGTGTGGTGTTTGATATATTGTAGGTATGTGTACATAAAATGGTGGCATCATGTTTTCTGGTTGTTTGGGAAGTAGGGAATTAAGCTGGAAAGAAAGCCAGCAGCCTGAGTTGTGAATTGAGGCTTTAGAATGAGGTTCCCAGAAATGCTCAAGATCTTATTTCTTTATCAAATGTATTGGAAGCTTGAACTATGTATCAATGAGGAACACAGGAAAGAGTACAAAGCCTGGAATATTAAATGCAATTCTGCAAGCACATCTGTCCATGACAGAATTTTAGTAGGAACTTGCTAAAAGCTTAGAATTTAATTACTTTTTTTTTTTTTTTTTTTTTTTTTTTTTTTTGTGTGTGTGTATGTGAGAAGCTTTTGATGTTAGAAGCTAAGTGCTTGGGAGGGGGTCTGTTGAGGACAACAGATACTGAAGGATTAAAAAGAAAATTCCAGGGCATCTTGTTACGGGGAAGCTGAACGTGTTTTTTTAAATGTATGTGCACAGTAGAGGAATTTTTGTATTAGAACATCAATGACTGTTTACAGGAAGCCCTTGGGTACTGTCCATGGCAAGGAATCACTGGCCACAGTGAATAATGTTCTGGGAATTCAAAAGAAACTGAATGTGAAATTGTGGAAGTATTAGTCTGACCGCTGCTGACACTTCTCTAAGTGTAAAGCCTGGTCCATCCTTTGCAAAGGGCTGGAGTAGGAAGATGTAAAAACAGCCAGTCATCACAGTGGGAAAAACTCTCAGTAAGATCTCCACAGTATATCCTGTGACCTTTGCTGTTCCTCACAAAAAATGTTTTGTGAAAGGAGGTAAGTTCTGGGACTAAAAGGTTTCTATGTAAAATAAAATTATTTAGGAGGATTAAACTTTCATCATATTCTAGAGAGCTGCAGAAAAATGTTATTGAGTGGCTGGATGAAATCAAAATATTAAAGTGTGTGAAGCACAATACACCAATTGTGTTGCAATTAAATTATTCAAACTTGGAAGTAAGTCTTTGCTTATTGCAGGAAGTGCCTGGCCAATAGTCAAATAATGAGTTACTGTGAAAGCTGTTAAATGAGAAAATGGAAAGCATTTGTAGGCTGCAGGAAAATTGCAGTCTTATGCTGCATGCAGATGCAATGGAGAGAGACTGCATTTATTAGGGCCTACTTTGCTGAAATGGAGGGGGAAAACCCCAATATTTACTAGTGCTTCCTTGTGTTTGGCAAATTTTGGTAGTTCTTCTATGTGGACACCCTGTCAGTGATTGATGTTTGTGCAGGTGACACAATCTTCCAGTCCAACTCAGTTTTATTAGCATTCACTCTGCAGACCTACATTGCCATGCTGGTACAAATCTGTTCAATCTGTTTTCACTAACTTGAAGTGCTGTTGTAAGCATGTAAGATGTATTAAGTCATTAAAGAGAGTGTGTTCAGGTGGTGGGTTTGGGTTGATGGAATCTACCTTACCGATGGTGCTTTCATGCCTTCACATGATGAGGACTGGGTTGGGTATTATTATCTAAAAGGATATAGAAAATTAAAAAGATAAAGAAGCAGAATAAAGAATGAAAAAAGGAATAAAGATTAATGGCCTTGATTTTACCTCTGCTTGAGGTTGATGAATTTTGAAAAAAAACAGCATGAAGTGTGGGGGAGCTTGAGCAAGAGAAGTTAGAAAAGCGCAAAGCATGTGTGCTTTCAGACATTACATATAACCATAAACCAAAGAGTGTATATGAATACAGAATAGTTTTTATAGAATACCTTTTTAGTAGGGCGAGACCATAAAACAAACAGCACAGCATAATGAAGGATGATACACATGTTTGAGTGCAATAAATTTTTTGGACAGGAGAAAGTGTTGGGTGAACTAGTCAATGGTAGGACTTCTGGCACGAGAGTTTGGTGATGTACAGTGGCTTATGACATTTCTGTCTTGTTGGAAAAAATGAACATGGGAGGAAATTAGACTTTTTTTTGTGCTGTTCCTTAAACATCCCAAATATCCAGGGTCACAAATATTATTTTTTTATGAAATAATTTAGGAGACTATTTCAGCAGCTCCTGCCTACTGCTTTCTCCAGCTCTATTCTGGCATGACTTGGAGAGAAAATGGGTATTCACTGCCTTTGGAAAAAAAGGGGCATTAGCATGACAGTTTAGTATTCAAATTTTGAAGGAAGTGAACCTGGTTTGAAATGGTCCACAAATAGATCCAAGGGTATGAAAGATAGCTTTAAAGTGGCTTGTGAAGTTGCCCTTCTAAGTACCTTCCTGGAAGTCTGACCCTTTTCCAAACAGTAGGGATGAAAATTATTGTAAAACTCTGGTTGTTTCTGTGGTGGGTAATAACAGGAGCTGAATAATAACAGTTTCAAGCTGCAAGATTTAGTGGCAGCTGGAAGAGGTGTGCTGGGAGCTAGCTTGTAGTAGTGGATATTGCTTAAAATATTGGCTCTTACATGTAGGCAAGAAAAATTTACTCATATTCTGCTCTTTTGAGAAAACATGATTTATTGCAGTACTGCTGTCATTTGGTTACACTTTCTGAAAGGTGTGGGGCCTTTTTGCATTTGGTGATTCTTTAGTTTATATAACACCTTCAGCATCTTGGATTAGGGATTCTTAAAGTGGAGGTAGCTCAGGAGGAGCTCGGAGACTACATTCATTTGATGAAACAGCCTTTTTTTTTTTTTTTTTTTTTTTTTTTTTTTTTGAGTGGCAAGTTATGTAGTTCTCTGGTGCCTTGAAGCTGGAAGAAGGCTTGTTGAGTAATTGAAAAAGTATGAATCACTGATTAACTTATTTATATATAGTCAAGAATACTGTTTTCTGCCTAGAAGTGAATGAAAATATACGACTATGAAAATATATTTTAGATTTTATGAAAATATACTTTTATACAGGGTATAATTGAAACAAATTATAAATAATATTTAAAGTTTACTTAAAAGCATTTTCTTTTTGCCTTTCCTTCCTCTTTCTGCACTGGAAAGCATGAAAGCAGCATTCAGCTTTGGTTTTCATTCATTTGAGGTGTGAATTTTGATTGAGATAAAAATATTCTATAAAGAAATAACCCAAACAAAAGTGTTGACAAGCTGTGAACAGACAACTGGACCAGCCGTGTTTTCACATTTCTTTGTACTACACAGATTTGATTTGATTGTCTCAGCTTTTGCAGGAAAAATTCTGGATGTTGTTTTTTGCCCATATCTTCTTCTTGTTGAAAATTTAGACAGCAACAGACAACTCCTGAAATTGGAATGCCAGAGGGGGATGCATCTTCAGTCTCACCATTGTTAGTGATAGAGTGGTAGCAAGGGAGAGGAGTCTGGTAGCCAGTTTCTAGGAAGCTGTGCATGGCAGTTGGTTCATTTGTATATCCTAGGCATCTGCCTTTATGAGCTTCCAAAAATGTTGAGGTCTTTTGTGTATATACTACTAATTCTTTTGCACTGAGAAAATAAAGAAGCGAAAAACTAGTGCCTCCCTAAAGAACCTGTTCTCTCTTGGTTCTCTGTTCATGTTTTTTCCCTTATTATACTTTTCCCAAAATCTAAAGTGTAGAACCAGCAAGCTACATGTTACTCTATGGAGATGATTCTCTAGTAGGTCTCTGCAGGGACATCTAAGTCCAAGCAGCTTTCAGATATGAGCACATGTGCTGAAGGACGTTTCTCATTTCTTAAGTTATTAAAATGCATTGGTCAATGGCAAGTATTAAATTGTATGAAAAAGTGAATTTAAAAAAAAAGCATCACTTTTTGAATTCAGTGAGTACTTGAAAAACTTAAGCATTACCTTCAGTTAATCCTTCAGTTCCTTGCCATGTGTAGTAGTCTGGAGGGTGCTCATGCTAGACAAGAATTGTTTTTTTACAAGTGTTCATTTCACAGGTTCTTAGTTTTTGCGGTTTTTGCAAGAAGATTTTACCCAGTAATAAAGTTAAGCGGTAATCTGTTCTTCTATTACATTCAAAGGTTTTATAGACTTGATCAATGGTGAGTGTCATGAAATAAACACTGAAATTGTTTTCAGTGCATTGTCGCCAGCCCCTGTTGGTGTCGTTCTGCTCCCACTTCGTAGGGAGATTGACTAATCTCAAGAACATCTAAGAAATTAAATTCTTAACTATTTTTCAGAAGGTTTTGAAATTCAGAGGGGAGTCCAGATTTGGCAAAACAGCTTAGTTTAATGTAAATAGTCTTTTATGAATTATATGGCTAGGATGTACAAGGACTAATAATTTTTTAGTTTTCTATGATACATTTTCCCAGAGATTTTAATAATTTGATTTATTTGAGGTTAATACCTAGGGCCCATTTTTAGTGCCATGTTGCATTTGCCTGCCCAAGGAAAGCATTGCATATTAAGCAGGCTGTATTAGGGAAGCAGTGTGCATGGACAAAATGTGTCTGGGGGAGACCAAGAATTCATATGAGCCAGAAAGGAGCCTGTGGTAGGTTGAATCATTTCAGCAGTGAGGCAAAACCTTGCTTGGCAGAAGAGACCACAGTACACATGCTGAAGAGCAAGAAGATGCAAGATGAAACTGACACTTTGTCAGGAGTGGAATAGATTTCATCTCTGTCTCACAAAAGGTTAATCTAGGAGTAAGTGACAGAGGTTGCATGAAGAGTCAAAGGTCTGGTGGCAAAGTGAGTTAAGGGGTCCAGGACTGTGCTAGTTGAGCTGTCCATTTCTCCAGTTGCAGTTCTCAAGTATTGTCCTGGTCTCATAGTTACTGAGAATTTTTTTTTTTTTTTCAGTAGAAGGTAAATAATGACCTATTTTGAAGGGTTGGTAGTACTTCAGTATGGCTGTTTGATAAAAATGTGTTTTCATCACCCGTATCCTCATCCAGAGCTTGATATAGGGATTTGTTATGGATGTGGTTTAGGTATGAGACATATTTTAATTTAAGAAGTTGGAACAAATAACTACTGTCATTCCCCTAATACCCCTGCCCCCAACACAGTAAATTAAAGGAGTTCCTCAAAATCTGATTTATTATAGGGTCTTAAATAAAGAATTTAAAACTGCATGTTTCTGAGGAAAATAGTCATCACACAGAAGTGCATGCCATTTTCTTTATACCATTCACTTTATACTGCACATTACTGCTGCATCAAATATGTGAGAAAAGGGTGGTTTTGCTGGTGTTATTTTCCAGTGGCACTTAGTCTTTCTGAAACCTCAAAATTATTATAATTCCCCTAATACTCAGTAATATTTTTGAATAAAGTAACAATTTATCTTCAACCATCCAGTTAACTCTTGTTCTCTGCTCTTTCTTCTAGCCTGTTCTACTTCCTAGACATAATTTCTTTTCTCTGCTCATATACATTTTGGACTTAGTTTTATTTTGTATGATTATCATATATTAATAAGAGAAGTAAGGCACTTAGAGTATTATTGTGGTTTTACTTCCACAATTTAAAACCCTTTATACCTCCCCTAGTCCTCTGAAAAATAACCATACCATCGTTCATTTTTATATTGTCTTTAGAATCACAGAATGATAGAATGGTTTGAGTTGGGAAAGACTTCAATGATCATCTATTTCCAAACTCCCCTGCAATGGACAGGAACACCTTCACTAGACCAGTTTCTTCAAAGCCCTGTCCAACCTGACCTTGAGCACTTTCAGGAATGGAGTATCCACGGCTTCTCTGGGAAGCTTGTTTCAGTGTGTCACCAGAGCTGAGCCCTTTTAACATATATATATAACAGCATTGATTAATATGAAAGATTCATTGAAAATTAATTGGGTTTTTTTTTCCCTAAAATGGAGCTAGAAGAGGAATAAATAATAAAGTTTTCATTTGCACTTGTGCCTCTGCAATAAATCTACATGGATGTTGCAGACTTTACTTGTCTGCACCTGAACAAACACATCAGGAAAAAAAAAATCTTCAAATGAGATGTTTCAAAGCAGCCCTCTAGTAGTTGCTTCCACGGCCTTTCTGCAAAGACTTGGAGAGGGACAGAGCTTCAGAAAACCTGCACCGGTCTCAATGTGTGCATTCTGCTTCATTCAGTCCTTCCTTGGGGAAGGCTGAGGAGAGCCCTGAGCAGGCTTTGTTTGGGTCTTTTAAGGCTATAAAGTGCTTTGTTCTTAATGCTGTCTATGAAATTAAAGTAATAGAGAGGTTTTTGTGAGGCAGATACTAGCCATAAGTGTGTTGAAGGCACTAAATTCAAGCTATTCACTGAAGAACTGCATTACCAGATATTTACTAGCAGATTTTTTTTTGTAAATTGGTAGCCTAAAAGTGGAAGGCTTTACTTTTTAAACACGGACAAGACTTGTGTGTAAGAAAAGCATATCCTGAAACTCTTGAAATATAATATTACTAGGTGTTGTTGTGGGAAAAATGTCCTCCACAGATTTAATGTATGAAATACTTTAGTTAAAGCTCTCTTTTATCTGGATTTTAGGAGGTTCATTTTTCATATAGTGCCTATACTGTTCTTCTGGACTTAGTCAAGTTGCACACTGCTTTTCTTTATTTAGCCTATTGCTATCTTTCTTTTCAACCCCTCTCCTCCTGCTTCTCTGTCTTTTCACATATCAAAGTCTTGCATCTAAAGTCTTAAATTTCTGACATTTTTTGTGTTACAACTGTATTTCACCCTTTAGTCTCCTTTCCTTTAATACACCTTTGTTTGTAATGCTCTTGTTCTCCATTACTTTGAGATTTCTCACAGCCTTGTAGCACAAGATATCTTGCAGGATAGCAGTAGCTTTTTTGCACTGTGTTGTATTCTAGAACTGGTCCTGTGGAACTCTGTCGTTAACCTCTCTGAGGCCCCGTGGTTGCCTTTTAACAAAAGTTTGTGTGTGTTCATCTTTATTTTTTTTGTGTATGTCTAGCTGTGTTTTCATTTATATTAATTTTTGTCTCTGCTGTTCCATCTGGTTTTATGATACTTTTTTTTCACCAGCATATTTGAGGTGATATTTTTTTGAGAGGCATTTCAGGATGATCCATATTTTTATGTTATATTCTACTGAATTTGCCCTTTGGGTTTTTTGCTTTGTTTAGGTGGGTGTTTTTGGTTTGTCTTTTTTTAACTTTCTTCCCCCTTATATTTACTTTTTTTCTGGGCAGTAAGGTTCTTGCCACAGGAGTGTGAATTAGCTAGCAGTATAGAGCTTCAATGTGAAGAATGTTTTTGCCTACTTATCTCCTTGTGATGAGTGGTCTTGAGTAGAAGTTAATAAACTTGGTAGAGAATTGTGTAGTATTAAATCTTTTTATTGGCTAACTCTCAGAAATAATTCAGAGCAGTATTGAAGTTTATTGTGCTTATGTTTGCATGTTATTGTCTTATGTTATTGTGCTTATTGTTTGCATGTTATTGTGCTTATGTTTGCATGTTATTGTCCCTTTCTCAGCTTAATTATACACCACCCAAAATGATTCATGAAAGGCAAAGATGGTTTCTATTGAATCCAATGGAAAAATTACCTGTCTGGAGGTGTTGCAGGATTACTCCAGTGCTTTTCATTACTTTGGGTATCCCAGGTTCACGTGTGTTCTGTTTAAAATGAAAGGGTAAGCTCAAGAGCCTTGTTATGATTCACATCAAATGGAAATGTTCCAGTATGTTGCTTAAAGTGAGTCTCTCTGGTGGCCCAGCACTTTCAATACTGTTATGATTTATCAGTATAGAATTCTCTTTTCATACCAATGTGATGCCCCTGTCACTTTGGAGTAAGTAATCCAATTTTAAGGCTTTGAATGGAGGTGAACCTTCATAACCATCCCTTCTTTGAAGACAGGAGCAATGTTTCTAATTGTTAGAAATGATTAATAGCTGTCCAAGTAATTGTGCCTTATAAAGACAGTGAGGCACTGATCACTCACAGTAGCAAATGTGCTTGCTGACCTTTGAATTAAAGGAGAAATTGTGGCAGGTATTAAAAATTATGGCCTGTTGGTAGTTTTTCTTCCCAAAAGTTATACCTGTCTGTGATTTTAAACTTCAGCAGCATGGTTTACATAATGTTATCCTTCCTTTTTTTCATGGAAACTATTGATTCATTGGATGTCATGTAATATGAAAGCATTAGCATTCTCAAGCAAATGCTAATTTGCAAAAAATTAGTATATACTCTGAATATAAATTGCAAAAATAAACCGACAATTCGTTGCTATGATACAGAACTAAGTTCTGGCAGAAGAGAAGTGCAAAATTAAGGGCAGAGTTTGGAGGAGTAATTGTTTTAGATAGGCTACAGGTGTCTGGTATTGCATAGGTGTAAATATTATGTGTATTCAATATATGCTTTCATTTAATTCATTTAATTCTTGGCTTCACCCTCCTATATGCCTGCACACCCACAATGTCTGAAGGTGCCTTTTGTGTAGAACAATGGAGCCTTGCAGGAGAGAGGCATTTCTCCTGATAATTCTAGTAATATGCATCATTTTATATGCTGATTTTATCACACATTGTTCAAATTAGTTCATTAAAATTAAACATCACTGAATACTCCATAGCCACCTGCACTGTCTTAATTCCTGTTTTTCTAAATGACTGAGCCATATGGTTGCTTCAAGCCTTGCCTTGCCCTTGCTGTGTTGAGTGTTTCAAAAATGCTTGAGAATATTAAAGAAAAATACTGCTTCTTTCAAAATGTATCTTACATTTCTCATGGTACTATTTTTGTTAAATTTCTCAGTAAATTTCCAACTAAAATCATAATTTGTACCTGGCATTAAAAGAAATTAATGGGTTTTATTAGCCCTATAAACTTTAAAATTATTTACAGCTTTTGAAGGTGTTTATTTGGTTTGTTGTTTTGCTTTTTTTCAGATGTAATAGCAGCCTACTTGTTCCTGTGGGTCTGCGAATCCATTTCTTTACATCTTTATGTATCTTTTATGTAATACTGAGAACATTGGAGGAGGGAATGTGAGATGGGAGTTGCATAGAGCCAGAATGCCTTCTTGCACTGAGAGCTGATGGATTTCTTTTCCACCTTGCCACTATCTGAAATCATGTACTTGGTTAGTCACAGCTTTCCCAAAACCCCACAACCCAAACAGTGATTCCTATGTAATTATGTGAGCACATTTAACTGATTTCTATTGTTAGTATCTAGTTTTTGCTTGATGAATTAACACTCCAAATGGAAATTGCTGTGTCACAGGTAACTTTGCCTTAACAGGGGCAAAGCATTCCCAGAGCTGTGGGTTGCCTTGCTTGCACACCATTGTAGTTCAAGAAGGTGTACCTGATGCCCAAGCCCTCGGGATGCAGTCCCGGGCACTGCTTGGCTGCCAGCCCTGGTGCTGTGCTGTCTGCCAGCTAGTGCCTTGTGTTGTCCACATCGTGTCTTCTCTTTCCAGAAACCTAGCCTGAGGTAGCCATCAACAGCCTTGGCATAACACTACAGAAGCTGCTGCCTTGCCCCTCCTTTCCCATTTCCATCATTTTGAACTAAGAAAGACCCAGGAAAGGTATGGGAAAGAACTGTTTCAGACCTGTGTAGGTGACACACAGGACTCAGGGGTGCAGAGGCTGCCTGGCTATTCTGGGTGGTCTGAATGAATTACCTGTGAGTGCCCTGTCCTCTCTTGATACCTGTGGGCCAGGGAATAGCTGCTCTTGCTGCTGACCTGGGCAGCTTAGGAGTAGGCATTGGAATGAAGTGTCTTCTGACCACCAGAACTTATGATCTTCAGCTCCATAACCTTGTCTTGACAGTATATTTTAAGTGGTAGTGTGCTAAGGCACAGCTACTGGGGAGTACCGAGAAAGAAGTTCTATAATATTTAATGAAGTGCAAATTTATCTCTCTAAATATACAAGGAGAAGAAAGGAAAGCAGTAGATAGCACTTTCTTCATTAAGCTTACGGAAGAAACATCGTGATGAAACTGAAAAAGCTTTTTGACAGGTGAAAAGCTGCTTGGAAAACACTGATAGCATCCAGTCTTATTGTTTTTGTTAGTGCCATGGATGATGGAATAATCTGGGGTTCAGAAATGATTATGATGCATTGGGGCAGTACTCATCAAGAAGAATTCAAAAATAATGAAGAAGAAATTATTTGGTGAAACTGCTCAGGCTTATTATGCTGTTGTGAAAAAGGTAGACAGAATTGGTTTGTAAATGATGTTCTGTGTAAATATACATTAAATAATATTTTCAGGTTTTTTTCTTCTTAGTGAAGTTAGAAAAATATGGTTTTTTATTTTGGAGTATGGAAGGAGAATTCCTCTTCTGGGAAATCTCAAAGGAAAGCAGCAGAAATGACAGAGGGCTAAACAGCAGCATTTCCTCTGTGCAAAGTCTGAAGAAAAATAAGATTGTCTCTTTTACAGAACAGAAAAAGAAAATAAAAATTTTCAAGAAGTTAAAGGCTGGTGCAAAGGAGGAAGTAACTAAACTTCATGTTGCTGGTGATAGGTTAAACAGTAATAAATTTAAATTGCAGTAAGAGAGATTCAGATTGATGATTAGATGAAATATTAATTGAATTCTGGGATTGAGTGCTTAATAACTGTCTCTTACCAGAGTCAGAAGTGTTCTGCTGTATGCTGTCACAGTCTTTTGTCCTGAAATGTTTCTATCTGCATAAATGCCAGGAACAGTTGTGTCTTCAGTTTGTGAGAAAAGAATGTACTCCCAGTCTATTGCCTATTTTTATCTATTTCACTTGCAAAGAATAAAAATTCCTTTTCTTTCCCCTGACTGTTGTGCATTTCCATTCTATTTACAGGGAAATTCTGGTTAGTTCTTGGTCAATCTCAAGAGGGTTGATAGGCAAAGCATAGGAGGAAAAAATATTCAGTCTTAAACCTTTTTTATTAACTACTCTCATGATTAACAGCTGGGCTTAATTTTTAACTTTGTTTGATATTCCCTTCACAGAGATTATTTTTTTTTTTAGAAAAGTTTAACGTTAGAAGACAATGCTATAAGATTAATGTTTCTTTGTTTTCTGAAATGCTACTTGATTCCTGAGTATCTTATTTGGACATTCAAAACATTTGAAAGCAGTATTATGATTCATGGTTGTTAACAACTTCAGTTTTCTTTTATGGTTTCAGCAAATTCTCATTTTGAAGGAAAAGTTTGGGTCTGAAATTGTATTCTTAGTTCAGGGTGAGTTCCCTTAGGAAGTACAACTGCAAAACCTTTATTTAAGGGCCTAATTACAGCTTAAAAAAGAAAACAAAGTAGCTTTTGGACGACTGGATACTCTGATATCTCTACTGTGTCACTGGAGAAAACAGAAGTGGGAAATAAATCGCAGAAGATTCTTGCTTTAAATTACCTCTGGAACATGGGTTCAATGTCCTAATAGCCCTAAAAAATATCTACAGTGTTTGACTAATGAATATTAGTGTTAAAAGTTCACCAATTGTCTGAAATGGAGGTAAGGTTCTCATCCTTCATATGGTACATATTTGGGTAGATTTATCAGGGTTTTTTTGTATTTTTCAGAAGTTTAGGGTAATCACATTAGTTGGTGCCAAGAAAATGCTCCACTGCATAAAGTTATCAGCTATATATTGTGGGCTGGATGAATATGTTTAGTTTTTTGTTGGCATTGTGAACTTCAGTATTCAAAATAGAGGAGGATTTAAATAGTGTTAAAAGGTATAAGCTAGTTATTTGGAAGCAAAAAGCTGTCTCAAAATTTATGAATTAGAAAGTGTGGTGTCAGGAGGAAAGATGTGAATCTCCATAAACCGAGGTGTATCCTGAGATGAAAACAGAAATCCCCAAAGCTACAAGACTAGCCTAGCCATTCATAGCTGTTGAACTTCAGCTTTTCTCTGAAACAGCAGTCCTAGTTTATCTCTAGTCTTTCTCCTTGTTGTTCTCCTATTGCTGGACAGTGACACAAATTATTTCTTTCAAAACACTATAAAAAATGCTCGTATGCTAGCATGAGTGATTTTTATAATAGATAGGGTTGTTTCCATCTATTTCAGGAGTATTTCCCTGTAGAAGAAAGATGGTGTGTACTAGAGTGTAAAACCAGTTGGGCTGCTAATATGACTTGAGAGGCAAAGGTTTTATAAGGAGAGCTTATTTATCCATTTGTTTTAAAACAACTAATTTGGATGGAAAATACAGTGACCTCTCAGGCATCCTGGGCTCCATCGTGGCTGAGAGAGATGCAGCAGGCATCCAGCTAGGTGCAGGTTACAGCCTTTACTCTGGGTGTAATGTCTTAATGCTAATCAGTTGAAGTGTTTGGGAGAGAAGAGCAGCTGATGTCTGTGGAGCAGAGGGCTGTTAGCAAGATGTGAAGCACAACCACAGAGTTGTCACACGCCATAAACCCCATGTCTTTGTTTTAACTGCAAGCTCCAGCATCTAGGAGAGCAAGGAATTTTAATTTCTGAACTTAAAGGCTTTAATGTATTTTGTAAGCCTTCCTAGGTATCAAGAGAAATGTTTTAAGTGTGTTTTGCCTTGGGTTTTTTGTCCATTTTTTGTAATTTTTATTGTCTGTATGAATCCTTTCTGGTGTGCAATGTGTATTTGGGGTTTTTAATCTAGTTTCTATGGTAATTAATATAGTGGTGTATGAGTCCTCATACTCTTGGGCAGTGCATTCCTCAGTGCATTTTTTGCATATGTATGATTCATGGGTTTTGGCCGTTCTCTTTAGGTATTGTTAAATTATTTATTACAATTCTCATAGAGATATGCATTATAGGACTGCTTGCACTTGCGAGTTCAACATTACCATCAGTAGCTGGAAAATCAGAATAATTTCAGAAGAAGCTTTCTGTATATATGCTCCTTTTTTAGCCTGTTCCTTTCCATCTATGTAATATTCAGCTCTTTAGGGGGCATTCAGTGTCAATGTACCACGCTTGCTAAATTGCTCAAGATTTTAGTTTGCAAATATGCATAACCATGTGTTAGTGGTCTGGAAGACAGATGGAAGACTTCCTTGGAACTTAATAAATTCAGAGGTTTCCAGCTTTTTTTTCCTTAAGCAAGTATTTGAGTTCACTAGAGAGTACTGTGGTTGTATTGACAAAGGCTTGACTTATGGTTATACTCAACTGGAGTGTGAGTCACTACAAAGTGAGGTATGTACTTCAGAGGCAAGGTCAGGTGATGTTTTGAAGATCAGCAAATAAATCTGTCTTCTGAATGCATAGGATGAATATTATTTCCACCATTTTAATATTGTTTTTAAATTGTTTTTCAAAACTCCTGTCAGTGGTAATCCTTCCCAGCAGTTGGTTCTTAACTCATGTTCTGCATTTAATCAGGGAATGTAGAACTCCTTTAGTGTAGGTCCTACACCTGTAAAAGCAACAAAACCTGGAAATAGAGATTCTTCAGCTCACTATTGCATAAAGCAACGTTCTGAGAAAAATTGATTTCATAACATAATAGGAAATATTACTATTTAGTGTAGAGAAAAAGTGATTGAAAATAAAGGAATGAATATTCTTCCTGTTAGTAAAAAGCCCCTTAAAAACCCAGTGAAAATGTTTTATGAACCTCCCATGCTTTAAATAAATTCTAAGACGACTATAAAAAAATATAGGACATTTAATTTCTTCTTCTGAAAGGTCTGTAATAGCAGTTGTAATCTGCTGTCATGTCTGGTAATCAGCCTTTATTTAACTGTTGGCCATACTTGGGAGTAGTATTCTCAGCACCTTGTTTATTCTTATTTTCTGCTGTCACATGCTTATCCAGGGAATGACCAGTTTTGTTTCTGTTTCCAGTTTCAGTGTTTTAAGCTGGTAGGAGTAAGTATCTTCTCAATGCACTTTTAATATTGCTGCTTTTGGAAGAATGACTAGTGTGTTAAAGACACTCTGAGTAGGAATGCACATTCAACAATTATATTTTTTCCCATTCAGTTAAAAGCTATATGTCACTTAGTACTTAGGAGGGAGAAAAAGCCTAGAGTGTTTGCAGAGTATCTTTTAGATGGCAACAACAACAACAAAAAAAAGGTAAAAATGATACATTTTGATCTGTGTTTTTCTAAATGTTTTCAAAATATTTGAAAGAAGTTACTTGAAACTATGTTTTTTAGTGGGGAAAATTCAACTTATCTTCAGTTTCCTCTCTCATCTTCATGTGGCTCTGCTTCTTGTTGTACTTTTTCAGGAGTCAGTTCACTTCCCTCACCTAGAAAGAAATCAAACATTTCTGTCTCCTTGCCTCTCTCAAGAGGAAGGCATGGAATATTTAGGTCTTTTATTATGGGATTTGTGTGTTGCTTTGCAAGGGTCTGATGAGCTTAGGATAGATGGAGGAGGCTGTGAGGTAGGAGTAAAAGTCCTGAGAATTTCAGTGGCTGTGAGCTTTCAGGTCACCTTGGCTGACATTTGTGAATTCTCTGTGAACTTGTTTTTGTGCACTGCAGCAAACACACAGCAGCACATCAAAGACTTAAACAAGTGCTCAGCACTGACCTTTTCTATAAGACTGTCTGCCCTAGACTACTCTAAATATTTTCATATTTCACTTTAATTTCTATCCAAATAAATAATACTAGATAATTTGATCCCCTTCTCTTGTAACTTCAGTAAAATAAGTCTCTTTTATCAGCATCTAAAACATCTAAATGCTGAATAGTCAGCAGTGGTGGTGATACAGTGGCGTGCTAGAGCTGTAGGTGGATACAGAAGAGCCAACAATAGTATTTCAGTAGGTGAGGTGGATCCTGGAGGGCCTGTGACAAAAATGGGTGGAATAAAGCTAACACGGAGGGAGATGTCTGTGCATTACTGCTCACCTTATCCAGTCAAGTAATGTCAGAGCAGCTAACAGGAATGGTGAAGCAAAATGGATTTAAATTCTTCTCTGCATCTGTTTTTCATGCAGTGAAGTTGTTGCAAGTGTTTTTAGGTGTTGGTGTCTTCATGGGACTGAATATTTCCCAGGAAGTACGGGAGTGCCTTGGAGTTTGTCAACTTTAGCTGCTGCTCTGGGAACAGCTTCAGACTAAAGCATCTGACTGGATTTAGGCTGGGCTGGCACAAATGGTATCCAGTTATTTGACATCCCTTCTGGATAGCTTCATCCCAAGCTGATGTTAATCTAGAATTGGAAGTTTCTTGGAAATTTTGCTTAGAAAAGACATTTTCTTCCAGACAGAAAGCTGGAAGAAAATGTCTGCTGCTCTTTGGGCAGCCAGATCAGACCCTGGATGACTGAGAAGAATCCTGGAGTCACTGAGCCACCATCCGAGGGGTATTTATGGGTTTGCAGCACAAATTCAGACAGTTCAGAGCTGTTGCTACTTTCCTCTTAGCCATCCATTCATGGACACTGATGTTAAAAAATTCATGACAGAGTACCTTACTTAATCCCTAAAGGAATATGAAACTATTCCATGTGTTTTTTCCTTACTGAAATGCAGCTTACTGTTCAGTAACACTGTCCTTTCATAAGCCAGCCTGATGCACCGTATCAAATGTAATTTTCTGAATGTTTTGCTGGAAGAGGCAATTCAGAGGAGCACAATGCAAGATAAACGGTCTCTTGTACAGACACTACAAGCTTGCAATGCAAATTTCAGTGGCTTAAAATTTTCTGTCTCAGGTTTTGGAGTTCCTAAAATCTATGTATTAGCTAAAGGTCCATCACGTGAAAAAAGAGGGAGAAAATTACCATACTTCAGAACCTGGGATGTCATCATGGTCTATTTTCTCTGCATCAGTACAAACAAATCCACAGGATTTTGGTGTTATGTATGAGAAAACTACAAATTCCAATCCTTCACACTTCCAGAGTGAAATATTTTTCATATTTATTCATTTTGAAAATGTTAGTATGCAGAGCAAAACTTTTGTAGCTACATCCAGCTCAAGGAACAATTTTTGGTCAGAAGTTTGTAATGAACTTTGTTGCAAATACTGCATGCCTTTGAAACACGAGGTTTTTCAGCTCTTGTTTTCTTTCAATTGCAGACATTTTCTTGCTATCATGGAATTGAAGGAGTCATGAGTGACATTAGTATCTAGCCCGTAGTATGATAATTGTAAATACTGATAAAATGTTATGCTGCCCATGATATTAATTCTTTGGTTGATTTGATGCTGTTTTTCCCTTGCCTGGATCAGTGTTGTCAGGCTGTGTCCCAGTTGCTTGACCTCTGGGATGTGGTTAATGGAGGAATCCCAGTTGCATGACCTTGGTGTAGAGCAGGGCTTTTGGCATCAACAAGTACAGCCTGGAGGGCAGGACACCTTTTCTCCTCCTGAAATTGCAATGTCAGTGTGAAATTGATGAATTCATGAGCTCTTGCAATCCATGAGGCCAAGTTTCTGTTCAAACTGAGTGAGCACTCTGCTTTTATTTATACAGTGTAGCTTAATAACCTGGCTATTTGGGTTGGTTCTTTTAATAATTCTCATTTTCTATTGGAAGCAGGAAACTCCCCAAAAGATTTGCATTTTCCAGAAAAATTTCCCCTGCCTGTAATGTGTATTTTTGTTGCTATTTTTAATCTTTGTAGTAAGTTCAGAGTCTTATCTTGACTTGCATTTGAGTAGTGGTGCCTTGGAAATGAGCTAGGCAATGAAGTTGAAATTCATGATCCTGATTCACCCCGGCTTTCACTTTGACAATCTGTAAAGAACTTGAAACCAGCCTTCAACAGTTTGAGCCTTGTACAGGGAATGATAATTGAAACAAGTGATGTAAGTAGAAAGATGCCTCTGAGTTGTAACTATCTAAAGCAATTTTGGAGAAATCTTGTGTTGTTTACACCAATAACATGATTTTTGAATTTTTTTAGAATGAAAGGTAAAACCAGGATATTACCACATTGAATATTTTAAATGTGTATCGAATAATATATCTTAAGTAATATTTTAGTGTTACAAGTAACATTTTTCTCTAGACATACTCCTTAAGGAGCATCCTTGACTGATGGTGCAGGGCACTAAAATTAAAATCCCTAACAATGTCTCTAGTTTTTCTTCATAATTTCTTTAGAGTTTTCTTTTCCTTTTTCTTTTTTTTTCTGCCCTAGGGTTGCAGACCTTTACTGTATGTTAGGTAATGGAGGGCAAAAGGCTATAATGGTTTTATTAAACCCAAGCACATGGGGATTTACCTGGAGTGTATTTAGTGCATTCACAGGCTTTGTTTTTTTTCTTTTGAAAAGAATATCCTCCCTGCAAGAAGAGAAATTTAAGAGCTTTTGACTTTTTATAATTAGCCTTTCTTTTTTTCCTTCTTGCACATTACAGAAACACAAGTAAAGGGCTGTCTCAAACTGTCACGGGGAAGGCCTTCTCTGAAGAACAAACCAGGCATGAATACTACTGTGTGTGAAATAGAATTTTCTGTGAATTAATATAGATGTTTCTGAACTTTTCTTTGCTTCCAGTTGCAAGCCTATTTTTCTATTTCAGTGTCTGTTCTTTGCCTGCAGTCTCTCATAAATGTTGCCCAGAATGTAATCAGGGACTATGTTACACAGTCATTATTGAAAGATAAAAAGGTCACATAGTCTCGAGCTTTAGGATAAGGCACATGAGTGCCTGGACCCTCCACTTTGTGTAATTGACATTGCCATTCACAGGCAGAGAAATTGCCACACTATGTCCCCAAAATGGAGATGGTTTGATACTTCTTCTTTGGAGGAAAGAGGATTTGCAGGAGCTGAAGACCAGCCTGCTGAAAATTACAAGTTTCACACTTCAAATACAAACCCATTTTTCAGGCAGCCAGAAAGTGAGAGAAAATAATTTGATCAGGAAACTGCTTTGTCACATTGGTACCTTACAGTGGGCACATTTTATTTTATGTAAGGACTTTTTCTTAAATCTTGGTATGATTTCTTAGCTCTGATTAACTGCAAGGTGATAGGAGAGCTTGGTTTTCAGTAGGAGATAAAACCTAAGGCTTTTCACAATTAATTAGTTAAAGAATTCATTTATTCTGGAATGACCTGTCCTTGCCACTGAACTAGGACATCAAGTTTAATGCTTATCAAAATAAATAAAAGGCAGTGAAAACTATGAGGTGTGTACAGCTATTTTTAATAACATGGCTCAGAGAAAGTCTAGTAGCACTTACTCCACAGCTGTGTAGACACCTTTTAGCAAGTTCATGACTTAAATTCCAAGCAGGCATCAAAATCTCCCTGAAAGACTGATCCTAAAGCTGAACTGTTTGCATGAGCTTGGTTAAAGCTTAAGAGGCAGTGCTATTTAGCTGTTTCATAGTCTGATGTTACTGTTTTGTGTAGGGGAGAATTGGATTGACCCTTTGCATCAGGAATAACATTAGAAGCTATTAACTGGCAAACAGATAGAAGGCACTTCAGAGAAGAAAAGCTAAATGAGAGTTTGGAATTTGATTTGGAGAAATCTAAACTACATTTAATATGAAAAATAAACTTAAAAATTAACTTAAAAATTAAGCTTCTTGGGGGAAAGAGAACCTATTTATGAACTTTAAAGATTGTAAATTCCCAAGAATGGAGAAGATTCTTCTGGGAATTACTGAAAGAAGGATGAAACATCAGCACTGTCAAACTGTAAGAAAAATTTTTGAGAAAAACGCTACTGATGAGCTGTGTGAATTTTGTAACTGCACTAACTGCCAGAGTAACTGAAGATATCAGTTACCATACTGGAGCATGGTGAAAAATAGGGAGTGAAAGGAATATTTAGGAGTAATGGATCTTTGTCCAGCACAAATGATAAGTTTAGATACTTCTTTCATTTCTTTGCAGCATCCTCCAAATATGAAAATTACCCTGTATTTTAAGAAGAAAAAATGAACTTCTGCTCTTTCTCCATTGCCCCAAATACATTGATTTTGTTTTTGATTTTTCTCTTTTTTTAATAATTTAATTTAATTTTTTCTTTTTTTTTACCATTTTGGGATTTAATGGAGTAACTCATTTGCAATTGACCTCCTTCTTGTAAAATCTTAGTGGAAACGACACAGTTCAGTGTGTTTTGTCTTCCTTTGTTTCAAGGGAAGTAGGTGTACACAGTGTTTTATATCTGCTTGTGCCTGACCTTGTTAGGCCAGTAACAATGGAAAAAAATCATGGAGCCTGGCTCTACTGGGATTTAGTAATGCACTTAGTACTAGTGTTAGCTAGCACTAATTGCTGCTCTTTACCTTTCTGAGAACTGTGGTGTGTTGACCTTGGCCAGTCCATCACCCTGCCTGTTTTTGGTCCTTTCCTCAACAGTACAACGGGAAAAATAATGTGGGCAAGCTCATAGGTTAAGACAGAGACAAGGCGATCACTTGTTTTGTAAATCACCAGTTACTGTCAAAGAAAAACCAGGTTCATCTTGGGGAAAAATTGACCAAATTTCCACCCCAGCACAGGAGGGTGGGAACTGGGGGCTGCAGTCAGTCCATTGCACTTGGTGTCTGTTGCTCCTTCCTCCTCACCCTGAGTCCCTGCTCCAGGCTGGAGCACCACTGTGAATAGTTAGCTCTAACACTTGCTCTAATCTCTCACTGAAAATCTCAAAGTTAGGTAATCTTGGGAATTAATGAGACTGTGAGCAGTTCCCTTGTTTATACTTTGCATTTCTGCCAAGACCAATAATATCTTAACATATTATGAAGATTTTGCAATAATATAATTATCAATAACTAATATTAAGATATTGCAAGAAAATATAAATGGGGGAAAACTCCTAATTCTTTCAATTCTATTGAATTTCTTTACAAGTAAAGAATGACTTCCTTATGAAAGGTGAAAGAAATATTTTGTATGTTTTCCAAAGATATAATTTTGCTGTATAGTTTACTCTGGCATTGGCTTCTGATGATCTTGGAGAAGGTACATGTCTGAGAAAGGAGCAGGGTTCTGTACATTTGTGGAATACAGCTGCTAAAGTTTAAAAAAAAGGAGGAGTGGAGAAGTAGTTTCCAAGAAGCTGAACAGATGCTTTGGCTTTGGGATAAATGGTCTATGGATGCTGTCTGGAGCATTTCATGAAGTGTTGTAGGACTAACATGTAGTTAGATGTAGGCAAATTCACTGCTAAGGATTTTTAAATGATGAAAAATGGGGTTGAGAAAGTGGAGTACTAAAAAATATGTTGATATGTTAAAAATGTATTTTGAAGCTTCCAAAGGCCATAGCAGATTCCCTTACTATAGCAACAAGATCTTTAAATACTTCTAGTTTATTTGTTGTAATTTGAGTTTGGTTTTATTTTTCTTACAGTGGTTTTATCTTGAGAGAAGTTGAGAGAAACATGTTAAAAAATCTGCTGAAGTTGATTGCTCTATATTATTTCTTCCTTTTCCCCCTTCTTCCCCAAACTTCACTTTCAGAAAGTGTTGGAGGGTTTATCTTCTTCTGTATCCTAGCTTTAGAAATATTAGAAATGATTTTTTTTGAAAGAGTGAGATGCTTTTTGTGTATTGCCTAAAAATATTTGCAAGATACAAGTTACAAAGGCAAAGAGGCAATTTAGATGAACATGGACAATTGGTGCTAATTGTGGGAAGCAGTCTGTAATTTTTTGCTCAATCTTTTCAGTTTTCCAACTCTTATATGGAAGGAAAAACTCCAAATTGCTGATGTACAGCCTCCCCCTGCCTCATACGTAGTATTGACTGACAAAATTGTTGAAAATCTTATTCTCTAGTCTGATGATCAGGTGCTTAAAAGAACATATGTATTACTAAAATAGAGATTATAAACAAACACATTATTAAGTTTATTATTTTAATAATAAATATAATAATAATAAAAATTATTGTTATTAAGTTTATTCCAGGGTCAAGGGGCATAAAACTTGCACACCAGTCGATGTGATCTACAAACACTTTCTCAGGCAGTCATCAACCGATGAAAATAATCTTTAAAGCCTTAAAGTAACAGCAAACCTAAATAGTATAATAAGATTCCTCTGTGATTTTATAATTGGCTATTAATGATGAAGAAATCACCAGGAATTGCTGCTTTACCAAATTCTTCAACAGAAAAATAAATAATGGATTCTGCGTATAATTCTAAATATGAACTGGTTGCTTAAGTTACATTATAGTAGTCGTCTTTAAACCCTCTTTTAAAGATGACTACTAAAAATATAGATTTCATGGCACTGTGCTTTAATAAGAACATCTTTCATTCTATAGTATTTCTTGCTCTTTTTTTTTAATTTTTTTCTGAAGTTTTTTAGCAGAGACTTGCTTTACAAGCTAGTAAATTGGTGTCTAACACAAATGATTTAATCTATGTACATCAATTTTCATGTTTTCCTGAGCAACAGCTTGTGAACAAATTTCAGAATGCCTAATACAACTGTTTAGGACATAATAGAACGTGATAGTTCCTTGTGGTCTAAAAACCAAAGGATAAAATTTGACATACAAAATGATAATAATTTATATAAACATACCTCATAGGAGATTTTTCACCAGTACTCATGTGCATACTCCCAGGACTTCTGTGAGACTACTCATTTGGGCAAATGTTCACAAATCCATTATTTTTTTTAAGTTTAGGTTAAATTTTTTCTCTATTTTTGATAGATTTAACCCGAACTTTCCTCACAGCAAAGGGTCCTTTATTTTGGTGCACTTTAGGGCTGACAGTAAAAGGAAAATCTGTCACCAGGAAGATTCTGGAATCGTTAAGAAGATAGGTAGGTAAATTTAGGCTAGGAAACTCTCCTGTGATTCAGTTGGTATGTTGAATTGGATTTTCTCACTTGGTTGGAAAGCTCAGCCTGGCATACCCTGTCTAGCAAGCTTTCTTCTGTGGGGCTCACTCACTAGGCAGTACCTGGTCTGGAGCTGTCACTCTGGAAGAAATGGATCAGCTCCGGGCTAGGTTAGCAGCAGCCTGTCTTTACCATCCATTCTGCAAGACAGCAGGACAGACTGATTCTTTATTACTGCCTGTACAACATGTTGAAACATATGATTTCCACTTTCTGCCTTTGTAGCTAGACAGGAACAGCCTGTTTTGTCTTGTGTCTATTTGTCATATACATTTACAAGATGGACACTCTTCTAGCTGTAGAATCTTCTGTTATCCCCTTTAAATCCATTGGCAAATGGAGCAGCAAACAAAGCTGTTCCAGAGAAATTTTTTTAGTGTCCTAAGTCAGCTATTTCCATTGCTAATATATCTCAAATTCAAGTCTGCCTCTTTTTTGCGTAGAAAAGGGTGTTATAAAGCTGCCTTGAGGAATGTGGACCTTAATTTTTGTTTTGTTTTCAGAAAATCTGTTGAGCAAGTTGAGAGTATTTCGGCCTCAGTGAGCTCAGAATAATGATGACCCATTACTTCTTTTGTTTTTCCCATCTGTGATCGTGTTTCCAATCATCTGGTCCTAAAACAAGAAAAAGAAAAGCTTGTAGGTGGAGACATCTAGAAAGGTCCTTAGAGATATGTGATATTTTCTGTAGATACTACTTCAGGCATGTGTCTAGCCATTTTATAGCTTGTTAGATTTCATGCCACTTGAATTTTGAGATTTCAGGGGTAAGAAAACCCATACATTTCATTTTCACAGTGAGCAATCAGTTTCTTAGTATTTATCTTTTTCCTTAATACCACATTTTTTTCCCCCCCACCTTGTCACCCCCCCATTCTTAGGATCATATATGATAGTGATTTCATCAGACCATGACCCTGGAGAAAAGACTCGACTTCAGCTTCCAACAATGAAAGAAAACGACACTCACTGCATCGATTTCAGCTACCTTCTGTACAGCAAGAATGGAGGGAACCCAGGCACTTTGAACATCCTGGTTAGGGTGAACAAAGGACCGCTGGCTAATCCCATCTGGAATGTCACTGGTTCCACTGGCAAGGACTGGCTTCGAGCAGAATTGGCTGTCAGCACTTTCTGGCCCAATGAGTATCAGGTAAGCTTGCAATAAATTTACACCACTTTATAATATTTACTGCCAGGTCCTCTCCACTTTGTGTTGTTTTGATCTGTTCTGATGGAGTATTCTCCCAGTGTCCTCAAGTGAAATGTTCCATTCAGTATAAATAATTGTATGGGAATGGATATTTTTTTATAGCAGGTGATTGTCCAAAGTTAGCTGTTATTGTATAATAGGGGAAAAAATTAGCTGGAAAAAAGCCTTGTTAAAAGAAATGGTAAGGTTAAAGTCCAGGAACATCAAAAATTATGAACTCCCAGAAATAAATTGCCTGTGCAATTGTAATTTGTACTTGTCTTCCCTCCTCTTTTGTGTATGCCTGTGTTCCCGTGTCTAATTACATGACCGTGACTGTGGTTTTTTCCACATGACATTTGCTTCGTTTGCTGTGCAGGCAGAATGGTGCTCACCTAATGAGCAGCTGTTCAGGATGTGTTTTTTTCCTGTTTGCTTGCTATGGGACAAAACCACCTGCAGCGTAGGCCTGCTGTTTGGAGGGAAAAATTGTTTTGTTATTACTGGATGCTGTTATTTCATTTGTTTGATTAACCTGAGAAAGTACCTGCAGCTGTTTTACTCAGTGGGTATTTGGTGTGAAGGATGAATCTCATACATGGGCATTTTTGTTCTGGCATCTAGGAATGGGAAGAGTTGGATTACATGTGCTCACCTGAATTGTTACACCTTGAGCTTACAGGCCATATCTAAATGTTTGTCATTAGTGCTCTTGCAAACAGATTGGATATCTAGAGTAATTATTAAATTAAAGAAAGTGGCTGCTTTATTAATGCTTTTATTGAATAGTGATATTCAACAGGAATGTATCTTAAAAGTGCCTTTATCTAAAGTTTGTTGCAATTCCCCACCATCAAAATAACCTCCATAAACAAGCTTCAGTGCAAGCAGCCTTAAACATATGGTAAAAATGATGTAATTTGCTTTCATTTTTTTGGGGTGTTTTTGGGCTTTGTTTCCCTGGTTTTAATGTTTTTATTTATAAAGAAGTTTCATCTACTAGCAGCATTGAAACTGGGTACAATTTGATTTAAAGTTCTGAAGCCTGGTTCTAAAAAAGCTCAGCTTTTGAGGAGGTGTTTTCTTAACCCTTTTTATGTTGCTAGAAAGTACCATTTGGTGTCCTTAAACAAACCTCGGGAGCCTTTTATAACAGAACAGTAGTGATCAAGCATAGCAGCCTTATATGCAGTAAATCAGGTTTCTGCTGACAGATGGCCAGGCTTGACAATGAGATTGGTGGTTGGAGCCTTATCTTAGCAACATGGCCATTTTTCACTTATGTTATAACCTTCACATTATCTCTCCATAGACTCAGCTTAAATTCATTCTTTCCCTTGCTTGGTCATCCAACAGAATATTGAAATCATGTGCAACCCAGTTTATGTTTAAATTAAACATAAGCCTGGAGTAGAACAGGAGGACTGCTTATGCAACCTGCTGTGATTTGTGGCCAACTTGCACGATTGCTTTTATGACCAGGAAGGGAAATCTGTGTCCCATCTATGCACAAATGCCTGTTTGCACAAACAGGGTTGGAATTTTTGTGATTTCAGTTCTTTTGGCTCTCAAGTTTCTGGTTGAACATTGCTCTTTGTAGTGTTTTGGCTTTGGGATTTTTTTTTCTGTTTGTTTGGTGGTTTTTTTTGTTTTGTTTTTTTTTGGGTTTTTTTGTTTGTTTGTTTTGTTTTGTTTTTTGTTTGGGGTTTTTTTTTTTTTTTTTTTTTTTTTTTTTTTTTTTAGTTTTGGTTTTTTTCCCCTTAGTTTTCAGTTGAGATTTTTCTCATATGAGTTCCATGCTGTACACTTGTAGCTTGTCGTCTTGGCACTTTTATCTGCCTGTTGCTCAATGAGTTTAGCTAGCACTGAGGAAAATAAGCACTGGTTTCTATAACAAGAATTGTAACTGGATCCTTGTCTGTGCAAGCAAGGTCACTGCTAAAGATCACTGCTGAGCAGGATTGTTTGCATGCACTTTGTTACAAACAGGTAAACTTCACTGCTGTTCCCTTTACTTTTAAGTGAGGGAGGAGCATAGAGATTATCAGGGGCTGAATAGCACAGGTTGCCCTCTCAGGAAGTCTCATGTGGTGACTTGGAGGTTAGCAGCCTGGCCAAGTAGGTTGCAATAGCAAGAGTGTTGCACCTTAGCTAATTAGCTCCTAACAGCATTTCTGGACTCTGCTGTGTGAAACATTACTGCTTCCTGTTCAAATCTAGCACAATGTTTATTCATGTCACTCTAGTTTATTCAGTTTATGCATTTTTGGATGAATTTAACACTTCCTTTTACTGACAGCAATATATTATTCAAATAATCCATTTCCTTTACTTTCTTTAACTATATTCTGTTGGGCATTTATTTATATATTTATTTTCTGACAAAACATAGTACAGTTTATTGTAATAGCTTTACTGGATGAAAGTTTTTATCTAGTTTTGTACCCTGTCTCTGCTGGCTGATAGCAGTGGAAGCTTGTAGAAGAGCTCGGGTACAGGACAAGCTCATGGTTGTACCTTCCCCAGAATACACTTCCAGCCTTGAGCATATATGTGGCTCAAGAACTTAGAGCTTAAGAGCCTAGGTGGTGCTTTTCTGTATTCCTGATAGTATTTATTTTCTGCAATGATTTAGGCTTCTACTATCTACAGTATACACGACAAGGAATTCTGATATAAATTCCATGCTAGGACTATTCCTGGGGGTTTCTGCAAGCCTGGGGCTGGTAATTCTTCAGTTGTCATATTTTGCACTCAGGGAGTTTCAGAAGTCCTGTAATGATGCAATCTGTCTCCTGCCTCCTGCTAGCAAGGCATCTGCAACCACTGTTCTGCTTGTTTAACATGAGGATGAACTCTGGAAGAAAAGAGTTTGATTAGACAATCCCTTGGGATCGAGGTTGATTTGAGTTTGATAGTTGTTAGTTCTGGAATTTTTTCATATCACTCTGTTGGAAATATGTTTCCTTTGACCTGTCTCAAGTTTGCTTCAAAAGAAAACTATTTTGGGATTTTTGTTGTTTAAACTTTTTAAGTGACTAGAAGCTTTGTCTCATTGTTTTCTGTGTTGGTTATTACTGTAATTAATTTATTTTACTAGAGATGTTTATTCCTGTCTGAATGAATTGTTTTGTCTAATGCTTCTGTTCATTTCCCCAAGTTCTCTCCTGCTTTGCATAGTAGGAGTTATCTGACTACTGAGGGCTGTCTCTTCCTTTCTGCTTCTATCACAGTCATTTTTCCACTTCCCTTGCTACCTATGTCATCCCTTTTCAGTTTGATTTTGTTTGTTTGTGTGTGTTCTTTTTTTGTTAACACTGTCCCCCAAAAGTTCCTGTTTGCTATTTTTTGTATGGTCTCCCCCTCACCTTCAGCAGATTTGTTTTGCTTCCACAGAATCACATCTGTGGTCACTCACATATGAGGTCCACATTGAAATGTGAACTATGGGCTTTTCAGTTTTGGTTTTATATTGTGTATCTGATGTTTATATCAGAAACTGGTAAATAAACTCTTGACTTGGAACCATAAATTTCAAATTTGTAAAACACCAATTACTTGGTTTCTTTAAAAATTCACTATCCAGTAGTGGTGCTCTGTAGTTTAGCAAAGGTGCTGGATAGGATACTGGCTTCATAGCAGTGGTGTTGCACCTGGAAGTATAGCTACCAAAGTAAAAATATTGAACTGCATTGAACAGGTCCTTAATCAGTTCAGAAATACTGCAGGAAAATGTTGGAAAGCCAAATAATTTTCTTGCAGAATTGTGAATCTTGATTTGGATAATTAATTTGGTCTTTATTACAATACTGATGATTTCTTGGATTTGCAAAAGTTTAAATTGTTTAAAGAATTTGGGAAATTCCTTTATGATCTTGAAAGGTCTTGGAACTGTAATAGAAGCATAACAGGAGGATGTCAGACTGAGGATTGAGTAATGGTGTGTACAGTTGGGCCATATGCCACATAAGGTAGGAAACAGATTTCTTGTGAAATACGAGCATTTGTTGCCTTTTTGGATATCAGATCACTGTTCTGAACTCACAGACATGTGAGACTCTAAACAAGCTGCAGGTGGAAAAATTTGGGAAGACAGGGGCTTAGATGTGATTTAGTCATTTGGTATAGCTAAGGAAGAAAGCCAAAGTAAAATGGAAAGTACCCATGTGAACTGCATAGAACTGAGTTATAGGGTAGCTTTAGAAGAAACCCACCCTCCCAAACTGCAGCTTCTTATAAGGCAAAGGTCTTTTTTTTTATATATGTGCTTTACCCTTGAAATATTATCTAACATCAAGAAAGTACAAAAATATATTAAAAAACCCAAGCAACATTCCAGAAGACTGATATTTTCATAGGACTTTATTTAAAATATTTTGGAAAACACAAAACTACTGATAATAATTCCAAAGACACACTTTATAAATAAAACTTGGAGCTAGGGTAAGTTTTTTTGACTAGTTCAATATAAGAATGTAAAATGGAAAGTTCTTTTCCTGAAAATTTTGAGTAAGACTGCTAAGCAGCCACCCAGTTAATGTTACAACTCTCTGTATAAGTCTTGGATGTTCAGTTGCAAGGCAGTGAAAATTGTCTGATGGAAATCTCATCATGGGTAGTTGTTCAGGGGCAGAGGAGAGTGATCTGTAACAGTGTGTGAGAAGCAATGCTGAGGTAGGCTAAGTGATCTGGCCTGGGAAAAGACCCAATTTAGAGGAATATGATAGAATTATGCAAAACTCTCACTAATATGAAGGGGAATCCTTTTCCAGTTCAAGAATTAGGGGCCTTTTTGGTCTGGTGGGTGAACCAGACTGAAAAAAGTGAATGGAGGCTGATCACACTGCCGGCTTCAGACCATGAATGTGCCTGACAGAATTAGCTGTTGTGGACGCCCAGCCTTCTGCACCCCCCCAAGTCAATGGGTGCTTAACTTTTTTTCTGGATTCCTAAATGCAATTCAATTTTCTATTCTGTGGTTATTGAAACTGGTTTGGTTGTATATTGTGTAAATTTTTGTCTGGCTGTAGGAATAAGACCCAACTTTGTCTGCCACTACCACCCATTTCTCTTGGCTCTTTTCCCCCTTACCATTTCCTTTCAATCTCACTTGGGGTAGCATAGTATTTTAGTTTGTTTAAAAATGAAATTTAAAATTAGGTCTTTTAAATTATTCAGGTTTTTAAGGATTCTCAGAAATAAAGTATGAATTAGAACTCTTTGAAGGGATAGTTGGTAATTCATTCGTACTAGAGATAGAAAGATTGTTTCTGAAAATGTGTTGGTAAAAGATGAGTTAGCTGTATAATTACAGGAATCTAAGCTAATACTTAGTAAACTGAGAGGTTTTTTTTCCTTAAACTTGGAACAGCTTGTGTTTGCAGGTAGTATAAGTTGCTGAAATGTTCCTTGTGTAGGCGCATCATTCTTTAGCACTCTTTTTGGGGAATAAGTCCATTGAGAATGCTTTGTGGCTTTTAAGAATTGGGGGTGACTGTCAATAAGCTATTTTGTTTCTCCTTCATTACTGTGCAATAAAATGGCTTATACATTTATTTCCTTTGTGTTCCTTCTTTCCTTCATAGTTTTCACCAGATGAAAGCACTTTTAACTGCCTCACTACTTACCATTATCTCTAATGTTTGAAAATATCTCCAAAGAGGAATGATGTTGCTTTCTCATCAGAAACACTTTCTAAACCCCTAAGTGCTCTCCTGACTATTACTTGCTAGGCAGCTCTTAATCAGAAGACTTCTTCTTTATACAGTTAATTGAAGAGTTAGTTAGAGAAAGACTTTTTAAATAATGAACTTTCTTATTGCTTTTCCAAGCCTCGCCAGTACAAACAAAACACCAGCTTTTCTAACTGCTAGGATAAACATGAATGCATGCAAGCATATCTGTCACATTTCTCTCTCAGTTCTTCCAAGATATTTATTGATTTGATGATGACAAAAAACCCCACATAATTTCCAATAGAGTGATTACCAGAACCATTTTAATAATTTAGATCTGCAGATCACAAAGCACTCACAGCTCTCAAAGGACTCGTACAAGTACTGACTTATTCCAGTATTCAAACTGGAAAACCGTAGTGCAGGGAGTGGAAGTGAGCATTGCCCAAACAAGCCTTGTCTCAGCTGAAGTGCCAGAATCTTCAGTAACACCATTGGAGACTTCTTGGAAACTCTTTTTTTTTTTCTTAGAGAAAACAAGCAGGCTTTGACTGTTAGTTCAGGTCTGTGCCATTGTTTCAGCAGGAGATGTTCTGCAGGCCAGCCACAACGTGCTTTCTTTCCTTCCAGAGTTAGCTCATTTATGGGCACAGGAACTTCCTGAGGGATAGGCAAATGGTGGTGGGAAAGCAGGTAAATAATGATGATATATGCTGTTGGCCTTTCCCCCACCTGTTGTGTTGTCTCCTCCTGCCCACCACCTTTCTTTCTTTATTTAAGAACATTAAAATTGCCTTAAAGAAATGTATATAGTAACTTTCCTAGCCTGGTGGGTTTGACTTTTGTTAACCTATTTTGATGAGACCTAATTTATTCTGGGGTCTGCTGCATTAAAAAAGGGCCTAGCTGATTAATTAGCATCAAAGAATTATTACAATTTAATATAGCAGAAATTGTTGTTAATTGGGTAAAATGTGTCAGCCGTGTCTAAGTCAGTGGTCCAAGCTGTACTTCACCATTGCAAGCAGAGATGGCTCTGCCTCCACAAAACACCTAAAACTCCATTCCAGGAGGGGTGAAGAAGAAATGACTTTGAATGCCTTCGTTTTTACAGGCTACAGAACTGTAGAATCTGAGCATATTCTTCTGTTGCTTTGTTCTTAGTTCTACAGAAAAACTGAACTCACAGAATTTAGAAGCTGAAGAGATTGTCTTCTGAAAGAGGAGATGTCAGCAGTTTACTCCTTCCCTCTTCCTTTGTTTAAAATTTTCAATATTGTCTTTTCCACCGCTTCTCTTTGTTATATTTCAATTTGTGAGGAGCTTTCTTTTGTTCTCCCGTGCTCTGAGTTTCCTTTGCTATATGCATGATCTGCATTTAAAGGAGAGTAGAAATATTATACTTGAAGTACTAAAGTATTGTAAGGAATTGCATAGCTCTGCATACAAGACTCTTCGAATCTCTTTCCATCAAATAATATAGTGTCAACGAGTCTGGTGAAGATTTTCACCCTTTTTCACTGTTCCCTGCAAAATAGTGATTATCTTCCAGAAGTGATGAAAATTTAGTAGATGCTTGGTTTCCAAGGCTGTGAAAGATTTGGAGGTTAGTATGCTATATGAATCTGTTTTATGAATTACCTTAATTATTACCTGAAAATCTGAAAATCTTAAGTGGAACACTACTGCCTGTAAACTTGTGAGGACTTACTTTGAGATAAATATGTAATATTTTTAGCTGGTGCTAAATTTCTGGGGAGATATATGTGACTTCAACCTCAGTGCTCTTCCAGGAAACATTCCTTGCATCTGCAAGGTGGTATGCAAATTTTGTATTAATCTTGATTACCAAGATTATGAAAAGCCTGTAGCATTCTCCTCCTTGTCACACTGCAAGCACTGTCAGGCAGTGAAGTGGAAAACACAGTATTGCTAATCAGCCATCTCGGATTCTTTTTTTTTTCCAAAAATACAATCTTGACTTAAATCATGGTGTGTAAATAAAGAAGTTTCTGTTTATGATTCCTTTTGTAGAGATTATTCTTTTTTAGGATTTTAGTTTATAGTTGAAAAGCATAATTACTTGTTACATAAGAAGCTCAGATTTTGTCATATTTTTATCAGCTTCTGCAAGATCCTATCCCTTTCTAAGAAAAATTGTGAATATCACACTATCAAGGAGCTGGCAATGATACACTCTTCCACTTGGCTCTTTTATTCACATGAAAAGTGAAATGAATGGAAGAGGATTATGGCAGAAATCACTGATATATGCTTGAAGTAGATAGTTAAAAGAAAGCAGAAATTGATAATAGTTCCATTTCATTATATGGATTCTGAAAAGATTGAGTAATGAATTGTGCTCTGCTACGGGTTTTTGGACTACTCCTAAGTGAAAGAGAATAAAAGAAAAAATATAATAGTGCACTATTGAATCATTATCAGAAAGTTCACTAAAATCTCTGTACTTCAAAACTGGAAACCAGTCAGTCTCCAAATTCATAGGCCTTGAAGAGTCAGGGTTTTCAATTTATAAGTCTGAACTCATCATTTCAACACTGATAAGATATATTTTTAGTTAATTTTTGCTGTGAAGCATTGTATGCTGTCAGTAGTCTGTGTTTCCCCTGACCAACCCCCAGGGGGTCTTTGGTGTTGTGGTTTAACTCCAGCTGGCAGTGAAGCCCCACACTCTCTTCCTCACTTCCTTCCACCTTCCTAGTGGGATGGGGAAGAGAGCTGGATGAGCGAAACAAAGAAAACTTGTACATTGAGCTAAAGACAGATTAATAGGTAAAGCAAAAGCTGTGAGTGGAAGTAGAGCAAAAAGAAGGAGTTAATTCCCCATTTCCCATGGGCAGGCAGGCGTTCAGCCACCTCAGGAAAGCAGGACTCCATCACATGTAACAGGACTTGGGAAGACAAATGGTATCAGTCTGAATGTCCCCTCCTTTTCCTTCTTCTCCCATCTTTATATGCTGAGTGTGATGCCATGTGGTGGGGGGTATCCCTTTGGTCACTTGTGTGTGTGGGGAGTCAGATGTTCTGGCTGTCCTCCCAACCTGGGCACCCCCAGCCTACTCACTGGAGGGGTGGTGTGAGAAGCAGAAAAGGCCTTGGCTCTGTGCAAGCACTGCTCAGTAACTAAAACATCCCTGAGTTATCAGTGCTGTTTCCAGAACAAATCCAAAACATTGCCATGCTATGAAAAAAATGAGCTACTATGAAAAAAATGAGCTCTATCCCAGCCAAAACCAGTACAGTTGTAAAAAAAATAAAATAATTCTGAGAATTATGCAGCCTTTTAACTTTCTTTTGTCCTTTTCTGACTTTTGCTATTTAGGGCAAGATGAAATACTCAAGAAGAATTTTTTGAGTACGTGCACACTATACTATAATGTATTGGTTGTTTTGATAGTTTAATTTAAAATATTTTCTCTTTTTCTAATGCTAAATGGTGAACAAGCCTGAGGCTTGGAGTAAAGTCAAAAGGTGTTCTTCATCCAGACTAGTATGTAATAGGAATCCCATGCTGACTGGTGATATGACCTCCTCAGAGAAAAATAAGTACCTCATACCTTTTTAATTCTCTCTATCCTGCATGTGCTTCTTTTCTGAAGTTTACACTTTGTTTGAGGTGACATTGGAAAAACAACTGAGATAGTTGCTCTGAAGGAGAAAATAATCAAAATTCAAAGATGGGGGGAAATGTATCAATTTATTTGTGCTAAAATCACATTCTGATTGAATGTACAAAGTCCATTTAAACAAAATGGTATTGAATTTTCTGCTTTGTCCAGAAGATATTACAAAGCATTTTAAAGTCACTCTTGCCCTCCTTGCCCCTTTTACCAGAGTGAAGTAAATTATAGCCCTGTTCTGAAAGTTCTGAAACACCATCTGAAGCAGAGCAGTTTTCTGGCCCTAAGATAGTGATGGGAAGTTTGCAAACAGGCAATTGCCCTGTGGGAGATAGAGCAAGGCACAGTGAGACAGAGAGCTCTCCAGGCTCCAAGCCAGAAATTAATTGCATTGGTGTCTTTACAGACATGTTATTTTCCTCTTAGAGAGTTCTTCCCCTTCTTCCTAGTCAGGTGTGGAGCTCCTTTGCTATTTTCTTTAAATGTCTTTAAATGCAGCTCCCAGAAGGTCTTAAGAATTGGTATAAAACTTTTTGGAGTGGATTCCTTCAGTGAAGTATCTTGACTATGTAAAAGTGCAACTGTTTTTTTCCTGGTGGTTTTTGGTGGCCTCAGTGTCTTCTGGAGCCTTTTGTATGTCATCCATGAGACTTTTTAATCTGCTATTAATTCGTTGGAGCTGGAAACCTTTGTGCTTTTGTTGCATTTGCCAGGGTTACTGCATCTGTCCTTATGTCACAGACAAGCAACAGCAAATGGAAGCCCAGCAGTGCTGTTAGTTAACTGCAAGGCAGAGCAAAGACGTGTTTTCCGTGCTCGTGGAAGGTACAGATTGTGTGGGCACCCCTGCTAATGCAGAGCAGAGGAATCAATGGGGTTGTTGCAGTATTACTTTACTGACCTGCTCTGGTGTGCACATCATATTTACTGGGGGTGATTGTGTGTGCCTGTTTGGTGCTTGTGTGTGACTTACCTCTAGAAATTTCATAATGTAAATTTTTAGTCTAGAGTCAGCTTTTTGGCTTGGGCTACTTTTTTTCCATAATTGTCAGTTTTGCTGTCTTTGCTATGTTCTCCAGGCAATGAATGTATCTCTCATTATTCAGTAGGTAGTGTCTGTTGGAACAAAATAACTCTCACCTGGAAGTGGTAGTAGCAGTTTGCTGCTATTTGTGGAATGAAATTACTTACAAGCAAGGAAAGCATATTTGCTCAATGTGAATGACTATGATAAGCTTTTAAAAAAATTAAATTACACAAGTCCTGTAATTCCAGTCTTACTAGTGCATTGTTGAGTGACTGAAAGAGAAATCGAATATTAGTGGTAGCACTCAACAAGTGGTGGCCTTAAGGCACCAGACAAAACAAGAGAATTTTGTAACTCAATGGAAGTATGGATTTCTGGGGGTATCATCCTGCAACTGATTTTTGTGGATGGGAGGAGAAACAGAAGTCATGCCAGATCCAATAGCAGATACCTAAAGGATCTTAGGGCTTAGGGCATGTTTAGGGCATTACCAGTGCACCTTGCAAGCCATAGAAAACAAGAAGAATGGAATGAGTCATGATACTGCATCTTTCAGTTGTCAAAGTTCAGCAGTAAAACACTTTTTATCTAGTGTATGTGTCTGCCCTTTGGGCGAGCATTATGCTCATGTCATGTGACTTTGGTGGGTTTGATCATTAGTTGGTTTGGTTGGACCAGATTAGCTTCAGGTATTGCAGTTGACTGGTTTACTTCACAGGTAGATTTCATCAGAAAGGGAAAGAAGCCCCCAAGAAACAAAGAAGCAAACCCAATGTTCAAACAGTTCAAAAACTAAAGTCTTCTGTCTTTGTGGACTTCTAGGCAGGAATGGAGAAAGATAGATAGCCTTTTTTATGGTCTGATTTTTTTTTCCCTGCTTTCTTTGTGACACTTTAAAGATGCTCATGCTCAGGTCCACACTCTCTCATGTGAGTTGATCCCCTGTTTTTCACCCTTTTCTTTTCCACCATGCCTAAGGGATTACTGTAAACTTTTGAACCTTCAGTAAATTAATTTAAAAGCAGTTACAACCTGCATCTTCTGTCTTCTCCCCACCTTTCTTTTTGTGTTACTTTTTATATTCAATATAGTTGCTTTGTTGTTGTCTGCACTGGCAACTGGTTTTCCCCTTCAGAGGTTTAGTGGTTAGAAGAAAATCACCCGCTGGTACGCCTGAATTGCTGTGTTTAACTTTGGTGACTAGAACATTGGTATTTCTCTAATTCTGTTCCCTCTCCTGCTCTACCCACAGCTGCAGGCAAGCAGCAAAAAAACCACTCTTAAACAAGCCCTTCCCTTTTTCCATAATGGTTAGCCAAGGGGATGACAAGTTCTTGTTACTCTATTTCTAATGTTTTTAGTGTAAAAATTAAATGTAGAGCAACAATCTGTTTTTTGGTTTTTTTTTTGGTTTTTTTTTTTTTTTTTTAATGGGAGAGAGATGAGCCCTTCACATTGATCCCTATATGAACTGGATTATTAAACTGTTTCTAATGTAGTGAAAGCTGTGATAAGTTTTCAAAATATGATCATGCTTTTTTGATACAGGTTAAAATATCGATCAGCTTGCAATGCATTTCCAGGTTCCTAAACAATGTTCTCTGTCATAGCCAGAAGAGCAGTTGTTGTGTGACTTAACAGAGAAATCAGAACAAAGCTAAAATTTGTTTGGTTGGCACATTTCTGTTTTAACTAAACATGATACATGTGATGGGATTTGTGTGTATATGAGCAAGCATATGTTTGCATGTGCCTAGTTTTTTTACTTTTGTTTTATAAGTAAAAAATTAGCCTTAAAGTAGAGCTTTATCTTTGTCCCTGTACTTAATTATGAGGTCTTAACAGCATGTATTTGAACAATAAAATGGAAATTAGCAGCAGCTGTCTGGTTTTCCAAAAAGAGCTGGAATGTCAGATGTACTTATCTTGGTAGCATTGGATTCAATCTGAATTACAGTTCTGGGTGTTGATTTACTGCTATTTGTCCAAAGTATAATGTGTAGCATAACCAATATTTTTAAAAATGCTATGCAAGTAGTTTCCGTTTAGTTTGTCTTGTTTCAGAAATCCTACTGAAATGGAACATGGCATGCATTTTAATGTATTATTTGTTTACATATGTTAGATAAATGTGGCATAGCGCATTGAAACAGAAAAATGTGTTAAGTGGGTATTTTGTCACAACAAAGCAGTTAAATCAGACAGAGCTTTCTTTGGCTGTAGCTTTACAGAACCATTGGTTAGGTTCAACACATTTGAATAAAGAACTGCACCCCAAATTAAAACTGTTGCCTCCCCACCCCCTTTTTTTTAAAAATTTTTCTTCCGCCCTCTCCCACCCCTTGTCCAAGGGTATTGTGTGTGATAAGACACTACTGAAAAGTGTGGCTGCTTCAGAACCTTGTTGGCTGTGGTCAGATCTGCAGTGATAAAGTCTGGTGAAATACAAGTGTCTTCACTTCTGAAGTTAAGAGAGGGTTTTATTTTGAGCAAGTGTTGTGTCTTATTCTGAAAAAGAAGTGACAGGATCAGCAGCAGAGACAATAAACTTAGTTTCTTTTACAGATATTCTTAATAATCGTGTAGAGGGTTATAATTTTACTCAAAAGTAAAATCATAACAAAGATACGTAATTTTCTTCTCCATCTTAGTTAGATTGGTAATTTAATTGGGAAAACTAGTTTCTCTATTTTAAAATCCAGAATAGTCCAGCAAGTCCACTGTAAAGTTAAAACTGGTTCTGCAAGTCCTATGTATGGCTGGGATTCAAGAGCAGTTTCCTTGCTGTGAAAGACCTTCAACCAAACCTCTGCAGGAAGCACCTTGCTAACTAATGTATTCCAAATTCTTGTACTTTTTCAACAATCTTTTCTGATAAGTTTGAGGGAAGACTACCTTAGTTTGGGCCATGATGGGAGCAAAACATAGCACATGAAAAAATAATTTAATTGTGTTATTTTGCAAATGCAGCTTTCTTGATGCAGTTTGACTTTCTTTATAAGCAGGTTCATGCTGTATCTATAAAAAAATTAAATAAATTACATAATAAAAAAAATTGCAAGCTCTGCAAAGCAAAGCCTGACTATGCCACACAGCAAAAACCAAATCTTTGCATTCTGGGCTGGTAAGTAGCCTGAGTTTGCTGAAGAGTGTGATGCTTCCCTGCTGGGTGTAGTGGGCAGGGTTGCACAGCCAGAGTAGGGGAGTGGTTTGGGGATCAGGAGGCTCCTACACTTTTTAGCTTGTGGGTCAGCACAGTGCTGCTTTTGATGCTGAGACCTCTGTTTGCTTAACCTGGGCTGTGTCAAAACTACCTGGGGCTTGTAACTTGATGCTGCACTCAGCAAACCAATCCTTATTGATTTTTGGGAAACAAAAGGCTGGATTTCCTTTGAAGATCAGGGAGGTTGTTTTCTCAGGGCTGACTGGGACAAAAGCTTGCTCCAGTACTGTTGGGAGACTCAGCTTTACTTTAGGTGGGTTTGTGGCCTTTGTGTTTGGGAAAGGATGTCTCTGAACCCATGGCAAATGCAAAGTACCTGTAGGGCTTTTTTTTGTTTGTTTTTTTCCAGAAATCTGAAGCTGATCACAAAGGGCTAAATTGCAGGGAAGGCTCCAAATGCTGAGCACAAGCTGCTGGAACACTCAGCAGCAGAGGGTAAAGGTGGGGAGGACAATGGAAAGTTGTCGCTTGAGCTGCAACTTCCAGGAACTGGGATATCAGTACAAGGCAAAAGATCTTTCTGGAGGTATCATTTAATGGCCAGTTAAGTTGCCTCTGGAGAGCCAATGGTGGCAAGAAGTGAGTACCAGGAGTATTTCTAGGGAGAGTTTATTTTTGACAAAAAAAAATAATGACTCAATATTTGCTTTCAGAACATCCATGTCAAAGAGAGAATCTAATCTGCTTCCTTAAGTGTAATCAACAGGTTTAGTGTGTTTATTTTCAAAACAAAGCAAAATCCAATGGAATAATTTCTTTTGAAATTGCAAGGAAAAAAATCAAGTGCAGTTTTTGTAAAAATGTAAAGCCAGATCAATTTCAAACCAAATCAACTGTGTGAACCATAGTAATTGCAGTATTTTTTGGTCAAGTCAATTAATTCCCGAGTGAGAATAAGGCTAGATGCTTGATGCCTCCAAAGATCACACAGGGGAGTTGTGCAGCTGCAAATTGAACTCATTTGTGTAAAAGCTCCAGGATGAGATTATTTTTTTCCCCAACATGTCTCTGAAAATGCTAGAGGAAGCTAACTCTGACCATCTGAAAAATGATCCAGGAAAATTTGTCCATCACAAGAACTGGACCTTTGATTTTCCATTGGTATCATTCATATAGTTTCAAATCAGATTTGTTTAATAAAGAAAATGATTGTGTTTGCACTAAAATGTGGTTTCATTTGACTGATTCATTTTTATCAGTTCAATTACTGTAATTAAAATGTAGTGATTTTTCATGGTGTACAAAGGAGCCTTATTGCAGATCTTAATTGCTTTTCTAAATTCTTCAATTCCATGTAAATATTGTGAATTTGTGTTGATAAGTAATTTATACCTATGTTACTTAATGTTGAAGTTTTTACAGGTATGTCCTCCTCTAGTTCCAGAGTGATGACATTTAATATATAATTAAACTTCAACATTTAGAGCTATAGAAGTTTCTGTATTTTTGCTTTAATACAATTACAGAGTTAAATTGGCTGTGTAAAAAATCAGAATAAAATTTGTTTGCAAAACTGATAATGCTTACCTGCAGAAATATGCTAAGTATTCAGGAAAGAATATTTTCTAGAGGATTTGATTTTAGTTTTTTCTTTTTTTTTTTTTTTTTTTTTTTGGTATACAATATATAAAAGAGTGCTAAATAAGTTTGTATTCTAGATCCTACTATGGTATAAAATTTTTGAAGAAGGGGTTGATATTCTTCTGAAATTCTCCAGGGAGAATTTTCACACCTCTTAGCTGAAATAAAGTTTAAATCTGTGAGTTTTACTGCTAAATCTGGATGTGGTTATTAGTGGGCTTTAATATGTTTTTCTTTATTGTTGTTTCTTTTGGTAGCTAATGTACCTAAACTTTGATTTTCTTAATATTAAGATGTATCAGGTGGCTGCCATTGGAGGCGAGTTCCCACATAAAGGTGGGAATAGTGTTCCTCTTGCTCTTATTACCGTGGCATATAGCAGTAATTAAAGGCAACTTTAAATATGGTGGTTTAGTTTCTCCTTCTGGTTCTCTTTCCCAAGCCAATTAAAATGAAAAATACCCCTCTGTGCTCCATCCCCTGATTGTGTGTTGCTGTGTTATCCCTTCATTTCCACTGAGTTCATATAGGCAGCATAAAGCACCAAATCACCTAAGATTCAAACCTCTGGCAGCTTTTTTTCTACCTTGTCTTCCATCATCACCTTCTACCTAATTTGAAAATTCATCACCCATATTACAACATTCAGTATTTTAATTTTATAAATGAAGCTTTGCTATTTTTCTCAAAGGAGTAATTTGCTCCTTCATGGTTGTTTCCTTTCCTGTAAATGAGTTGTTGGTATTGTGCTGGCTGTAAGCTGCCTTTTCTAAGGATGATTGATGCTGAGCCAGCATGCTAAGGCATGGTGCAGGCCAAGGGAAACATTGGTCCTGAAAACAAGTAACAACCCAGTCTGAGCATGAATTGCTCTGTCTCCTCTGATTAGCAGCAGCATCTCAGGACAGGCATTTCCTGGAGTGGAATGTAAACAGTTTTTAAGAGCTGGTCCTTGATAACTGATACAGATATTTTGTGCGCTACTAATCTTTGTCATGTCTTGCAGGCAGGTATCTGTCACCGAAATCAGCCTGTTTAGAGTTTTGGTAACACACATTCAGTATCTATGAGTCACTGTGGCAGCTCTAGGTTGTCAGTGTTATAGAGAAAAGAAACTGAGGTCGGTTAACTGAGCATCTTTAGCTATAGTTAAAGATGACTTGCATGGGGTGTGTTAACAAATTGTCTACTGGTTCATTCCCAGTGAAACCAAAGTGGACAACTTAGGTGTATGGAAGCCCAGGTCAGCACTAAAACACAGCCAGAATGCAATACAGTGGGATTGCTGTCAGACAACTAACCCGTGCTGTGGAACTACAAGTTCAAGAAATCCCCTGGGAAGGTCCACTGTAGGAACTGGCTTCAGCCTCTCCCATTCAAATTTGTAACACAATCACCAGGTTCAGTTTGCCTGGCATAACAGTGGAGATGGAGACAGAACCCACTGGGCCCATCTTAGTCCTTTCAAGGACACAAATATAGATGTAGTGAGAGCAATGAGCAGCTGGAGAATAAGGCAATTATTCATTTTGCAAAGGCAGTCTGCATGAAGAAGATTTTTGATGGATACAGTGTTAGCTTAGCATGCATTTCATGCAGTAAGCATTGAGAATTAATGAGATATCCTACTTGAAAAGAAGATTATGACTATGTTTTGTATATGTAGATTCTCTGTGGGTCTGGAGCTGGGGAACAAAGCCAATACTGCTCTATCTAACACCAGCAGTGCTGAGGCTTGACCTTTCTTGTTGTCTTCAGTGGTTACTTCTAATACAAGGATTAAAAAAAGAGTTCAATTACATATGTTTGTATTAATCTACTACTAGTAGTAAGTTCCCCAGTTATGAACACTTGAGACAAATTGTAGTCACACTTAGCAGGTATATGCTGTAAACCAACCTGTAGCCTCGTATTCTCATGTGGCTTTTTTTGCACATTTTGAAAGCAGCTTCCTGGTCCGGGTAAGGCATTTCTGGGCTGCTTTCAGAAGAAGCTGACTGGGTGTCAGGCCCATATTGACTTATTCCTGCTTGTGACAGGTCTGCCTTAGCAGTGCCCTGTGTCATGTAGATTTTGTTGTCCTTGCAGGCCAGTTCTATTTCAGGGGAAAACTGAAAACCAGGCAATTTCAGGGGAAAGCAGAAAAAATTCTCACAAGGCTGCAATTGCCCTCTTTTATCTTTAAATCGCTTCCATCAGAAATAAAAGATGATTACTTCCCATGTGTAGTTACTATCATGTCATCTTAGTTCAGGTTATTTTCACTTACTCACTTACTCAAGAGGCCAAGGTGGGAAGGATCTGAGATGACAGTGGTGCTAAGCTGAGCTCATCAAAACTGCAAAGGTTTTACATTTTGTGTGCCAAACAGGCAACTGAACTGCAGTGAAAAAGCAATTAAATTGCTCAAGATGAAAGAACCTTTTGATAGATGTGTGGTTTAATTCAACTTCCTAAATAAGAGGAAATGTAGCAGTAAAAAGTTTCTGCATTTGTCCATGTAACTTCACTTGCTCAACATGAAATTTCTTCCTCTCCCTCTGATTTCTGAAGGGCAAGGCCGTACTGGCAGATTCTGCATTGTGTAGATAATGGTGTACAAGTAAGTAGAGCCTGTTGTGATGAATTGTGGGGATTGCTTTATATTCAGTTATTCACAAGCACCTGTTATTGAATAGACCTTTATTTAACTATTCCTGTTTCAAAATATTATATTTCTGTTCACTCTTAGCTACTGGTTCTGCCAGAATGCCCTTACCTTGGACTTGTTCATGAACAGCTGTACTGAGTAACTGCATGTAGACAAGACTGCAATCTCTCCTGATGAGTACAAATACATATTTATCCAAGTAGCTGAAACTGTTAACAGATGGCAGATGGAAGTAAAAACATATTGTGTGCGCTGCTCCTTCTTTCTGCACTCTTCCCCCTCCTCTGTTTGGGGAAACCAAAGAGAGAATTATCATGTGTTCTTGAAAAGTGGATGTAACTACTCTGCCAATGAACTTTCAGACACTCTGCTTCCAACAAAAGACTTTTAATGTTCTCATGCCTTTGCAGAGCTGGAAAATGTTAAATAACAGTTCTGAAAAAAACATCAGAGCAACTCCTTGTCATCTTTTTAGAGCAGAACATAGATATTTGCAAGACAGAATGTCAGTCAGGATTTGAAGTTGGTTTTTTTTGTCCATTTGAATAGAGAAACACTTGAGTTCTGCTGATGTTATAAAATCTTAGAATACTTAACTTACTGTTCAGAATACTGGTTTTCAATATGATTTCAGGGACTTAGAGAATCTTGAACTCCTAATTATTTTTTGTGAGAAGGGGAAACCTTTTTTCCTTGAAGTGTATTGAGCAATATGAGTTCTCCTTAGTCACACTGATCAAAGGGTCACTTTTTTCTATACCTTGCAGCAGTTAAATTAAATCCTCTACAATTTTGCATACTTGCTTGTCTTTTTTTATTTTTATTACTTTCATTAATACTTTTTCTTTTTCCCTTGTCATATCTATCCAGAAAAGAGCTAGTAAAATATTTTTGTTTTGTTTTTGAAGTATGTCTAAGGCCGTTGGTCATTAGGAAGTGTAAGTTCTTTTTTAATAAGAAACATTTGGAAGGGACTGATGGTGACAGGAAATTGAAAGGACAAATAGTTCTGATGTTTATTGCCATCTCATTAAGTTAGTTTAAAATGCAGTTATTCAGGATGCATGGGTTCACTCTCAGAAGTGAAGTTTGAGAACCCTGTGGCTTCTATGTAGTTGTTGTTTATCTACTGCACTGTGGGATTTGTTTGGTTTCTCTGAAGTGCTTCAGTTTTATATTACCTTGTTATTGTCTCCCTATAACTTTTAACATTGAGTTTATGATATGATACTGGATAAAAATGATAGGAAACATTGAGTGATTTCTCTGATCAGCTTGTTGCCTGACTTACAGCACCTTCAGAGAACTATTTTTTCCACTGGAAGACTTCATTCGCCCACTTTCCCAGTCTAAAGAGCAGGAAACCTGGTGGGCAGGTTTTACAAGCTAGTAGTACAGAGAGATTAAAACTGTCAGAAGACTGGCATTTGAAAATTTGAGGAGCTTCAGTTTGCACTGGGAGCTTTACTGAAGGCATAGGAGCATCCTTGGGGCATGATTGTAAAATGAGGTTGTTAAGTCTGGCTGCATTTTCACATGAGATTAGGAACATATTTCCCTCCCCACTATTCCCAGTATGGGTCAGCCAGCACTGGCTTGGTCCCACACAGCTTCCCAGGGTTTAGTAGGGGAAGCACATCCTGGCCACAGGAAAGGATGAGGCTGCTTCATCTGTGATTGCAGTTTTGTTACTGCCCAGAAAAGATGTTACAATTCAAATTTATTGAACCTAATTTTTTCCTTCCTCTTTGAGGCTATGCAGGGCCACTCCCTCCACTCTGTGTGCTTTAGGACTCGTTGGACCAACCCACTGGTTTGACCACTGAGCCTGGCAGAAAGACCTAACCCTTCAATAAAAGTCAGCAGACTTTAATTTCCTCGTGGAAGGATGAGCTTTGGTGCTGTTAAGAAGCAGAACTGGGCAGGCAGGAGCAGTGGAGACTAAGAAGGAAACCAGCCTTGCTAATAGGAAAGTGCTGAAAGCATCAGCTTCTTGTTAAAATGTTGCCAAAACTATCCAAATTTCAGAAAAAGAATATTTTTTTTTCATCCATGAAGTTTTTGTGTTTGTAATTTAATAGCTCATTTAAAACGCTTACTTATGTTTACATATCTGTAAACCCCCAGTGTTTCTTATGATCAAAAGCTGGAAATTACAAATTGCTGCAATACTTGGAGATCTGAAAATAATCCTGTGAATACTATCTTGATTTCAGCGTTTTTTACCCTTGTTTTCTGAACAAGCAGGGATCTATTCTTGAGACAGTGAAATAAAAAGGAATTTTTATTTGGAAAATAAAATGGATTTATATATTAAAAACTGAGCATTCTGCATTAGCTTTGGAAAAAAGTCACCTATTATATGTGCAATGTTACAGAGATCCCTTTCATGATTCAGTGTCAATGGCTATTTATCTCAGAGTGCTCAATTTTAATATTTCGTTCACAGTTTAAATGGCGTTTATAAAGCCCATAAGTTAGGTAACTTAAAAAATATTTAATTTAAATCTGCTGGGTCAAAATGTTACCAAATTGTATTTATTGGTCTGAAAAAATCAATTTTTGCAGTAGGTTTCTAAACATAGTCTTCCACTTTGATACTCAAATTATCATTATCTTCTAGTAACTACTCTAATAGTAACCATGACTATCTAAAGATGGTTATTAAAAAATTATGTATCTAAAGTTATTTTTAAGAACCTGGAAACCCTTAAAACCATTTCAAAGTAGCACTTACAATGTAGTAAAGATGGGAAAGTTGATAGGGAACAAGCTATAATTAACAGCTGCTTCTGATTTCAAAAGACAGCTTTAAGTATCTTTTTCATATTAGAATTTAAAGAAAGGCAACTCCCACTGCTCAAGCCAGTGTGTTAAATATGGGGAAATTGCATTCCTGCCCTTTGAAGGATACTGGAAGGGTTGAAAACCAGAGTTTTGCACTAGATAGCTGTTTTGTCTGGCTTATGGTAGATGAGATGTCAAGTCCATATTTCAGCTTAAGCTTCACTTGTGATTCAAGGAATGTTAGAGAATATAGAAACTGAAAAGCAGCTTCTCTTGGGACCTTTCAGAGCAGCTAATGATTATTAGCTACAATATCTAATGACCTTTCTCATTGTGGTCTGTTATACCTTCTCCTGTGCACAGCAGTTTTTATTTTGCTTCCAATCATATTAATTATAATAATTTTTGTCATAGCAACCAAACCTTACAATGTTTTGTTGCTAAGGGGTTTGTTAAAAGGAAGATAAAGTATACTTAATTGGGGATTTTTTTTTATTTTTAAAATGAGAACAAAATACACTTAATTGGATATTTTTTTTAAAGTTAGTGTGACTTTAAATGAGTGGGTTTTTTTTTTCCCCTGAGTCTTCTGACAAGCTTGGAATCTTCTATTCTGCTGAATATATAGATTCATTACTACTTTTTATTTCCTTTAATAAAGGGCAAGATATGCAGAAGAAAAAAAAATGAATTCTTTAAGAAATACTCTACTATTCTTTCTGTTATTATGGAGGTTTTAGAATCTTTTGCTTCTAAGCAAATAGCTCATTTAAGAAGCCTCTTCAAAACTGAGTCAGCCCCATAAAAAAATTAAAAATTGTGATTTTTTAGCAAAACCCTGTGAAAAAGTAGAACACTGGGAACAGTTATACTATGACTATTAGAACTGTCCTACAGCTGTTATCCTAGAGCAATGCTCCCAACCTTGCTGGGATGGTTACTCTTAGTGGGATATACTAAGCCAGTAGTATGGTTTTGGTGGGGTGAATGTTAGGATGCAATGTGGAGAGTAAGGTTTCACTTGTATGAATGGTTATTTCTCTAGGTAACTAGTCAGGAAACTTACCTAAAGGGAAACCTCTGTCTAGCCTTAGCAAAAATTGAGGAGGATTTGGTGGTGTTGTTGTTGATAGCTATTTCATAGGAGTGATCCTGTCACATTCCATAGGAGCAGTCTCACAGGAGTGAAATTTTTTTATGGCAAAACAAAAAAGTGCATCAAAAGGAACAGCTGAAAGGTTAAAGCAATTTCAGCTAACATGGACCTACCCTCCTGTGTGAGAGGGGTCTGGAAGGATAACCATAAGAGGGCCAAGAATATCCCAACACCACTGAACCCAAAAGAAGTTGTGATTTAAGACCAGAGCAAAGATGATAATTACAAGGAGGAGGAGATCTTTTAAACAGTGCAAGCCATACCCTAATGACAGTAATAAAAAAGGGAGTGAGAATGTAAAACAGTAACACACCAGGCCTAAAGCATTAATGACTGAAATAAAAATAAAACCATTTCCCCCTCACCCCATCCTTCCCCCCTTCCCGTTCTCTCCCTTCCTCCTTATTTCCTCCAGCTTTTATTGCTGAGCACAATTCAATATGACATGGGATGTCCCTCTGGCCAGTTGGGGTAAAACCATCCTGCTCTTGCCCCCTCCAAACCTACTGCCCACCTGCAGCCTCCTTGCTGGTGGGGCAGCAAGCAAGTCTTGATGCTGTGCAAGGTCTGCTCAGCAATAACTAAAACATCCCTGTGGTTTCAGCACTGTTTTGGTTAAACCCAAATTGCAGCATCATATGAAGAAAATTAACTTCATCCTCTCTAAAACCAGCACATGAATAAATGTACAAAAATTGAGTACAAGAGACCTTCATCCCATTCATGTAAATATATTCTTCCTCTTAGAACTCTGAGTTCATGGAGAAGAGTTATGTGAGAGCAAGTGTAAGGATGATTCAGTTGATACTTTTTGAGATTCAATGAGAAAAGTTTTGAGTAAACGTTCTTTGTCAAGGCCTAAATGTTCTAGTGAAATAAATATATATAAAAGACAACGTGTAGTTCGTTTGCCTAGAGGAAAAGAAATTATGTGTAGGAGTAAAATTTGGGGTCATAGATCAGGAAGGTGAGGGAAAACCCAGTAATGGAATTTCAAAAAGAAATTTTCTGGAAGTTCTGCACTTTAGCATCCCCACAAATTAATTTAAAAATTGATGGTTAAGTAAGAGGTAATTTTTTTTCCGGACCAATTAAAAATTGTTTTGGATAGTAAAAGTTTAAATTGCATTTGAAAGGATGAGAAAGGGATGCTCACAGGACTGAGCCAAATAAATTTAATGATAAAAATATTACAGAATAAATTATATGTTTGAGGAGAAATTCCAACTACTACCATCTCATGATGATCATGGATGATGGCAAAGGAACTTTCCAGGAGGAAAAAGCTGTTGGAGGGATTGTGGAATTTCTCAAAAAGGTAATCCTAAAGAAAAATAAAGTGTTAAAAATTTCGAAGAGAGAATTAATACAGAAAGAATAAAATAGAAAGCTTTTTGGAATTAGTCCTAATAGCATCAATTTTTGACTGTTCTGAAATGGTGCCTGCCATGCTGGTAGGCAAGCTATGGTTAAATAAAAGAAAAAGGCACTTTAAAAAAAGAAAAACAACTCCCTAAACTTTCAGGGTAGGAAAAGAGCCTTCAAGAGCAGGGAAAACAGTAAATATGTGCTTGTACATAAATTTCACAAGTGGAGAAAAGGGTATTTTCTTGCCATTCATGGTATGCCAGGTAAATACTCTTGTATTTTTTTGTGTAGTATTATACAATGCAGAACAATTTGATTTGAATTTTTTCTGTCTGTATGATATTTGTTACCTTATAGCAATTGGTTCATATGTTTATGAAAATTTGTAAAGTTGGTCAAAGTGTGAAGAGCTATTTTAGAATTATATTTAATTTTGCAACTCACATTTTGACAGGAAAAATTATATTTTGTGTCAAGTAAAAGTACAAGAATTTTGGAGCTTCTGCTCTGGAGAGAACATAATAGGATGCCTTGTATAAACTTCTGGAATTCTTACAGAGGCCAGAGAGACTTATGCTGTAGGTAGTAAAATGAAACAATTACAAGAGTTTAGTGTACTTTTTTGGATTTAAGCCGTATAGAGGAAAGGCAAAGTTGTCTACTCTTAACCTATTCAGCTTCCATATACTTGAGAATAAGTTCTAATCTAAGGGGTTCTTCAGATATGAAATGGTGTTCATGTTGCTAAGTGTCACCCTTACTTCCTGATGTTTTTCTTTAGTGCATTAAAGATGTCTTCTTGAGAGCTGTAGTTTTTGGTCTTCCATTTTAACCATCTTCCAACCTGAAAGGTCAAACAATAAAATTAAAGTTCTTTATTATTTACTGTCCTGTAAGCAATAATTTGCAAAAAGGAAAAAAATGTATAATTACCATCATCTTTCTCATTGTGCTCTTGTTGACAGCATTTTCTTGCTAAGGAAACATACATCTCATTAGCTAGGAGATGGAAATCACTGAACTTCTGCTTAAAATGGCACATGATTATTAATGAATTTTTAGAGCTTGAGATCTCTCCTCCTAATAATCAGAAACTTCTGGATAACAGGTTTCCTTTTTTTTTTTTTTGTGTGTGTGTGTGGGTATAATTGCATTCTGATCCTTTCCTCTGCTTTCTCTGACTGGCATTTATGAATTATATATCTATGTGAATAAGCATATAGATATACAACCTATTTTTCAAGACAATGTGGAAAAGCAAGCTGCAAGCCATACAGATAAAACTATCTAAGATCCTAATGTTGACCTTGAATCTACTGCCTGGAAGATGTTCAAGAGAATACTGAACTGAATTCTTCTGAGGGATGCACACCAAAAAGATAAGAGGCAATAGTTACAAGTCTGACTGGATGTATGGAAAAAAAGAGAATATGAGCACTGGTGTTACCATTCAGGCCAACATTTGTATATTTAGCTTTATTAATTTCCCTGTCTGCACTTTGCACACCATCCTGACTTTATGGATGGAGCACATCACTGGTACATATTTCACTAGCACAACTTGTCCTGTGAAATCAAGAGCCAGCTCTTGACACCTGGACAGCTCTTAGTTGCAGAGAAAAGACTTGGAGCTTTTGAGGAAAAAGGAATGAATGTGTTCTTCAATGGCAGGACGGATTGAAACATAGGCAGTAGGAAAAAGATGAAGGCAAAACTCTTCTCTATGCATGGAATAAAAAAAGTGGAAAAGAGGCAAGTGCAAAGCCCTTTCTGACTCCTAAAAAGCAGAAGTTTACAACAAATATGTTTGAATTGATCACCATAGGAGGTTGCAGAGTATAAGCTGTGTGTGATCTTCATGGGTGGGCTGAAAACAGAAGTGCTAGACAGTGCTCTTTGCAGTCATTGATATATGATGGGTCTTTGATTTGTATAAAATAGATTTATATTTTATTGATTCATAGCAAGCACATTTTTATAGCAGCAAGCAGCAAATTTACAAAGGGAAAATATGTAATGTAAATGACAGTGAGTCAAAAGAATTTCAGAAATGTGAACAGTCTGATATGCCAGTAAAATAAACATTTATATGTTTGTTTTCAGTATGTGCTGAAGCATATGCATTGAACCTTCTTAGGTAAGGGGAACTAATCCTAGGTGGGTGGTACTCCAGACCGGTTATGAACTACTATTTCAAGAAAACACCAAAACCAAAAACTGAACAGACTTTAGTCACTTAACTAATGTAGTCATTAATACTCATATGTATATTTATAGCACCATAAAAAGTAGATCACTTAGTACCAGGTAAAATAATTGCACTCTTAGGTTCAGGCATTTTGAATTAATTTGTGATAAAAATACCCTTTGTTTTCAAGAATAATTATGTACTTTTGGTAAGGCTTCATGGTTGATGAATGCAATAAGACTGATAGTTTTTTCCTAGTTTCCTAGTACAGATCATGTGCATTCTCTATGTCTGTTAGCAAAGCAGCAGACCTGCTCCTTTAGCAAGTCCTGCCCCATCTATCAGCAGCAGGGTACAGGGCTGCCTTTTCAAACCTTAGCCTGGCAAACTGCTTCCTGTCCTGCTGAGACAGTCAGATTTCAGACCTCTCTTGAGAAGAATTATCACATTTGTTGTATATGAGTATGAAAAACAGATGTAAAATCAAAACAGGTACAAAAGCCCCATATGTGCTGGAACTGTGTAGTTCCAGAAGGTGAGACTAGAAAACAAACCAGTGATGGTTGCAAATTTTTCCCTGACATGGGCAAAGGATCCTAAGGTTTGACGTGTAAATGGATAAGTGGAACACTGAGGAAGAAGGGGAGAGCCTGACCATTTTTGTGTCATGTCAACAGGTGACAGACAACAGGCAGTGTAAGAGAAGGGGAAAACAAGGTTTCAAATCCTTTGAGACTTTGATGTAGTTGGACAAGATTTTTGTGCTTAGCAAGAAGCCTCTATTAACAGCACAGGGAAATGGCCAAGAAATGCTCGCCTGCTGTTCAGAAATACTATTTGAATACAGCTCTTTGTTTCACGTCTATTTTATTTTGTCTTTTAGAAGTTAATCTAGTGCTTTGTTCTTAGAGTAGTATGTAATTGCTGGATTTGCTGAAGTCAGTTTGTAAATTGGTCAAATTTGCCCTAGTAAACACAGAAGACTTTTTGTTTCAGTGGAGTATTTAGCCACATGTGTTTTCGAAAAGTGGCTTTCAGGTAAATTGGTCTTGCTGGTTGGATCAAAGTAAGCATATGCTTTGCTGGCAAGGACAACTTTGAAATGAGTTAAGAGACTTTCCCACTTCCCAGGGAGAAAATAGTGTATGGGAGTTAAGAAGCAAGATTTCAGACATTTTTTTCTAGCTAATATGCTTAATTTTTATACAGAGGCTCCTGCATGAGTGAATTAAAAGGATATTAACAGGTATTTTTAGATAAGCATGTGAATAAAGAATTATTGGAGTTGATGATCTCGAGGTCTTTTCAGTCTTAAATTATTCTATGATTCTATTAATTTATTTTTGCTTTAAGTAATTTAAACTTCTGTTCCAGACTTGTGCTGCCTGCTATGGGACACTTTCAACTTCTGACTTTATTTTTACTATACTACCTCAAAAATGAATATATTGTTTATGTAGGAAGCTTTCATGTATCTGTTTGAAAAATATATTAATACCCTTGAATAGAAGCTTTTCGTGAATGAACTGGAGAACTTTAAATGAAAGGAATCAAATGACAACCCTCAAAATTCCTTTTGGAGGATAGCAAAATCCTTTTATCCTTTGCAGAGAGGGCAAGAAACAGTGAAAGAAGAGATGGTCAGGAAGACTGCAAGGGGGAAAAAACAAAAATTACAGTTTGGGAAATAATATTTTCTTGAAGAAGGAAAATTGCACATCTCTTTTTATGTGTACTCTGACATGATAAACTGACCAAATTTACATTTACAAATGAAGACATCATCTTGAATACAGCGGTTATGTTTCTTTTTTTAAGGAATGTCTTTTTCATTAGTGACTTCTACAACAGGTTTGGCTAATAATCTATGAAAAGGGATGCTACCCCTTGGTTTGTCAGTGAAAAGCATTTTGACTTGACCTCATTTTATTGACGAATCTATTAATTTATGGCCTAGTGGGAAGGTTTGGTTTTTTTTTCCTTTTTTAGTCTTACTGATCAAAAAGGCAGCAAAGTCAACCAATTAAGGATGGTGTGAACTCAGTATAAAAATGTTCCTTTTTAAGTGTGTTGGATTTTATTTAAATTTTAGAAGAAATTTTAGTAATTACTTTCATGTAATTTAGTTTAAGTATGAATTTATTTGTATTGACCTGTCAAGGTAGCCCTTGTTAGAAACGGGGCTATTAAAATGGTGTCTTTCCCAACTTTTACCTAGAGAAATTTGTGTATGAAGTATGGCATGTGTTCGTCTAGCTACTCTTGTCTGACATCTCATTAACAGTCTTACTCACAGGTAAATATTAGAATACACTCCTCATTGGTTAGTTTTTAGAGAGGACATGAAAATTTCTATAGCTATAATATTCCATTCCTTGCTTTCACTTTCCTCAGGCAACATGCACTAAAAAACTTATTTTCAGCTAACTACTGTGAGCCTAATTTCACATTGCATCAATTTTAGGAACTCTCGCTGCAGTGACAATTTTTATGTAATTTTTTTTTTTTTTTTTTGAAAATGGAAAAACATAAACCCAACCAAACTCAAATCCTGAGTATTTCTTTGTCTTATCATTTGATTAGTTTCTTCACTGTTCATTGGGTAGAAAAAGAGTTTGAAACTAAATAAGAATTAACAACTGAGACTACATAGTAAATATTTACAGTTTTTGATGTATGGATGTTTAAGAGCACGAAGGACGTGCATCGAAGGGCATCTTCAGAATGAAAAAGCTGTTTTTTGTGTGGTAGTTAATGTGATGGTTTATGTTAGAGCTCTGTAAGCTGGTGGAATCATGAGGTGCTGTAGTGACTAAAGCACACAGAGATGCAAGGGTCTGCTGAAGATAACTGTCTGAAAATAAGCACCCTGTGTCAGTGTCAAAAGCATTCCCTTTAATGGTACTTCTGGATTTTCTCCTGGAAATTAAAATGTTTAATAATTAAAAAGTAGGTTTTTTTGTATATCATATGTATTTCCACTTCAGTTAAGGACTATTCTACTATCATAAGTTTGTGGTAAGGATATGTTTGGTTATTTCTTTCTAAATTATCTAAAGTAGCCTTTTAACATATGTCCAGGTAATCTATTTTTGTATTTGTTGAACTCCTAATAGTAGCAGGAGAGTATTTGAGGCATACTGAGAGATGCTGCTGAATTTCTGGGTTTTGCCCTTCATAGAATTGTGCTTTAAAGCCCCAGAACCTAATCACTTTTTTCATTAATAATCGTGTGCCTCAGTCTTCTGGTGCTCACAAAAAGTTTACTTTGCAACATGTCTAAACAATAAATTATTCAGCCTGGGTATTATAACCATCTGTTCATATTTCCTTATGTTCAAAGTAAATTGTCATGGTAATAGTATACTTCCTTTTCTACTCTGGGCCTTTATGTAGTGTGTGGATGGAGTTTCTATGGCAAACAGAAGTTTTTATTGAATTTTTTTAAACTGATGTTTTTAAACAGAAGTTTTATCTCTTACAATTTCTTGAAATCTTTTATGTTGCTAGAGAGAGTGGCAATTAAGTAAAGGGAAAAAAACCCTATGTGCACATGCTGGTGTATGTTAATACCCTGACATGTCCTTAATAAATTGCTTAGCTCACAATGAAAGCAATTTTTTCCTCAGAAGTCCATCCTGGGTGCAAGATTTGAGGCATTCAATACCTTACAATGAAATAGCATAAGATGGAGAGGAAGGAGGAAAAGAAAGCATGACTGTTAGTAAGGGATTGTTCTCAATATCTCTCAGGCACAAGACAAATAGCCCCTGAGTTCCCTTGATATTCTGACATCCACTGAATTTACTGTTCTACAAATACCTTGAATTTTTTCACATCCAGAGACCTGTTTACAGCACAGAGATGGATCACACCAGTTTTGTTCTTTAGTTTGTATTGTCCTTATTCATCACTTACTTTTGTCAGGACTGTGATGTTTGACTTTGGTTCTGTGCACAGGATTGACTAAGCTTAAGCCAAGGATAGCCAGATATGCCAAAGGACAAAATGACTATTACTCAATTTGTCGTGTCTGCCATTATTAAACAGTAATCACTGTAAGGGAGGGGAACAGAAATGATTTGAGTAGCCCTGTGCTATCACTGTTTACCTTGATGGAAATGGAAGTCTGCCTTGCCAAGGTACACTGTTTATTTCCCATTCTGATTACAGAGGAGAAGCCATCCACTGGGATATCAGTCATTGTAGCTATCAGCAAATGCTGGTAAATTAAAGGTGATCTTAGAATATTTTATAGTATTTTGGTGTGTTAGTGAAACGTTTTCTCTTTGCTGCCTATAAAGGAGCTGGCCATAAAAGTTACTGATCATATTCATGGTTCTCTAAGCAAGGTGTACAAAAGTAATTTTAGCAAATGTTATGAAGTAAATTAAAAAGGATAGGTTTTTATGTGGTGTTTGTTTTAAAATAATTAAATCTGGGTAGAGCTTCTGTGCTCAAATGTCATGAGCTGAGGTCCTAAGTAAACATGGGTATTGAGTTAAAGCTACTTTTCAGGTTTGCAGTTTCAGCTTGCTTTTTAGAAGTAATAGTCATGCTGCTTTAGGTGACACATGATTAACTGAATCTCTCTGAGGCATTACACCATCGTGATACAAGATCTAATCACACCAATTTTCTTACATATCACAAATACTTCTTATTTAATATTTTATGAGTATTTGGTTATTAGTATTTGTCTGTATTATTTATTATGCATCCTTAGCCAAAGTATAATTTACCTGACAGCCAATTAAATACAAATTTTAATGGTTGTCATTTCAGGCCAGGATAGCTGAGGAGAAAGTGCAGTGGAGGAGACAGCATGTTTTTTAAGTGAGTGTGTATGTTCTTTTATCTAGTTTCCAATAATGGAGACTTTATCAACTTTCTGCAACTGGCACACCTCAAGCTTTGGTTAGTGACAGGACAGGGATAGCCTGAATGCGGCCGACACACTCCACTGAAAGAATATAATTGTTGGTGCTGTATGAACACTGTGGGGAGATTAGATCTGTTTGGAATTCTGGAATCCAAAGAGCTGGGGGTTGTAACTGGAAAGCCTTGAAACCTCAGGCTGAGGTTTGGCTGGCTGACATGGTTGGCATATCTGGCTTGAAACTGCAAGTAGAGAGGGTCTGAAATGCATGGGTAAAGTACTTGGAAGCAAAGCAAAATTCTGTTTATGAAATTGTTTTTTACATATTTCTCTGTCATGTTAAGTTTTGCCTTCACAGACATATGTTCATATCAAGCAAGAGTAGAATTTTCCTCTGTGTGTGTGTGTGTGAGCATAATTTATATCCTTGGATGAAATGGAAATGGGCAAAATAACTTAGAAGAGTACTATCAGCTGAGAAAGTGTTAGAGAAACATCAGCAAAAAAAAGTACAGCACTCCAACAATTTCCAAACTGATTAAAGACAGATATTGGAAGAAAATCTGAAGAATGTGAACAATACAGATAACTCATGAAATCTGTGACTATTTTATTTCCAAAATTCTTCAGGCACTGGCTCTTGTATTACTAGATGTTTTGGAAGTGAGGTAAAATCTAGGACTACTTGTAGTGTGATCTAGGGGCATTGTGTGTGTGGTTTTTCCTCCCTATTTGGTGATTCCCATTTTCATGACAACAGTGGGTACCACCAGATATGCCCATTACACCAGATGTGACAAAGTGATTAGCTGGAGTTTGGAATTTGTGCCAACTGAATATTAGTTTGGTGTCTTTGTTGCCTTGTGGTGCCTTGATGCTTGTGTTTCCAGTCTCATAGTTGCATTTATTTTATTTCTGCCCTGGCCTTTCAATCTGGTCTTAGATGGAAAATGTTTACTTACCTCACCAGAAGTTTCCCCACTATTTTAGCTTTGTATTTCAAAAGTATAGGAATAAATTTTGGTTTATAACTATTTTAGTGTTCGAGGGTGCCAGCAATGAGGAAGCAGAGAATGAGGCTTAGGCATAGTGTAAAGCTCCTGTGAAGCCTTGATGCTTACAAGAACAAGAGAACTTCAGGTGACATCTAAATAGAAGACCTAAAAGAAAATTGTGCTATGGAAGCTACGTGCACTCAATTTTGGAAGAGAGGACACTAAGCTTGTCAGACGAGGATGGAAATGAATCTTAGTTTTATTGAAGGATGCAGCTTGGTGATGGTACTTTTGCTTTGAAAGATGAACCAAGGAAATGGAGAAGTGAAATTATTCTTTTGGACATGCCAACTTTGAAAAGAGAGACAGAATTAAGTAAGATGGAGCTGTAGTTGCAGGAAGCCTAGTTTTCATATGTGCAAATTGAGTGTATTCTGGGAAGGAGTGAGGGGAGCAAGGTGGCAAATGAGGAGAGAGTCAAGAGACAGAAAAGAAAGAAAGCTGTCAAGAGATGCCTGATAGAAGGGAACAGTTTGTTGAGGAAAGGAAAAATGAGGGGAAATGAAATTTGCATAAGGAGAATGTTACATGTTAATTTTCCCCTGAAATTATTTTTATTTCCTAAGAAGGGTGGTGGAAAGTCTGACACTGAACAAAACCACTGGAAGTTGGTTTAAGATCTCCATGTTTGTTTTGGTAGTGTTGTACAAGGGAAAGCAGAAAGGAATCTGGTAACTCTATGTGGAACAGTGGAACTTATAAAAATAGATGAAAATGTTGCTAATTAAAAATGGCATCATGAATCTCACAGTCTATCAGCAGTCTTTGGATAAACATAGTTAATATCTGCTGAGACACAATGACAGTGCCCTGCTCATTGTGTGTAATCAATACCTTGTCCAAATTAAAAGTGTGTGTTGGCAGATGCATGCACATTCATGCACACATCTCTATATCAATTACTAAATGCAGAAATATTTTAATATGCTATGAGTGGATGGCTTGTTCTCTAGTGTCTCTAGTATCTCATTTGGACATTATGTCTGTATAACCAGATGTTATATATACATATATATGTTAATATATACATGTTTATATAGTTGAACCTTGTGCTACATTTAGGATTGTGGTTTTATTTAAAAGATTTTTGAGAACTGATATCCAGAAGTAGTGTAAACAGATCAAGGCCTGCAGCTTTTAACACAGAGATGGATTTTGAATATTTTTTTTTAGCTCATCTTTAGAATTGTGAAAATAAATATTATTGCACATGTATTTAAAATTTGAGCATAAAGTAAATGTATATTCTATAGTGAACTTTGCTAATTTAAATCTACATGGATTTTCCACTAGGTAACAAAAGAGAATTTGTGACAGATACTGGCACTGCCTTCTCAGTATTTATTGTGGTGGAGCAATATACTCTTGCTTTTGCCTGGTATTTGTCTGTGGTTGTTAAAGCTGTGTTTTAATGTTGGGAATTTCTTGTGGCCTGTGGTGTTCTGCAAACCTTTGTGAACTGAACATGATGATAATTGGCTGTGACTGCAGAAGCCTCAATCTGGTGAGGAGAGAAATCATCATTCCAATCGCAAACCCTAATTTTCTCCCACTTAAGAATTGCCTTTGTCATCTTTTATAAAATGTCATGTAAAAGCACTGTGTTGAACATAATGCAGAGTGCTGTGATACAGATATCAGCTGGATCCACTGGTGGGATAATGTCCCTGCCCCCTCAGTGGAAAAAAGGGCAGTTTAAATATAGGTTATGACTTTCCTTTAATAGCCAGTGGCACAATCTTTAATAACTTACAATGGCTTACAATAATGAACAATGAACCTTGAGAGCAGAGATTCTAAAATGTGTTTGTCTTGGGCTTTAAATTTATCTTAACCTATCTGAAGGTTACTGGTAAGGATGTCCTTCTCTCTTATCTGCTCATTGTAGATAAAAATTGTAATTTTACGAGGTGAAAGGTTAGTACTCATCTATGCAGTCTTTTTCTGCCATTTAATAATCCATCTGTTAGAAAATTATTTTATAGGCATATTAAAAATATGTGTTTCAAATTAAAAGAAGCTATGGTAAGTTTGCTCTGCTCATTATAAAACCAAAGCTATTTCAAGAATAGTAATTGCTTAGTGTTTCACAGCTATTTTTCTGAACAATTAAAAAAACCCCAACAAGTTGGTGCATTATCCTGAAAAAGTTCAAAGAATGTGATTATGAATGATTCTTGGTTATTTCTCTCTTTCAGGAGACAATATTAATTTGGGAAGTATTTTTGCCTTCCTTTTTCTGTGGAGAAAAATAATACATTCAAGTGCAATACCAGAGACCAGAAACATTACTCATTTTGGTAGGCAAAATTACTGAAATATCTTATGTGCTGCACCTATAGAAGAAGCAAAGAAGTTCTGCTCAGTATTAATCTTCAGCACTTAAAAAATATAAAATGGATTTATTTTGAGAACAGAGAGACCCTTTTCTTCTGAATTTAGGATTCATCATTCCTTTGTTTGACTTTTCAGTTTAGCTTGTTTGTTGAAAAGCTAGTTTAAGTATCAGATGTCTTTGCAGATTGATAGTAGAAGGAAGGTGGAAAGGAAAACAACTAATAAGACCTTAGTGGATGTATTGAAGTTAAGGGTTTTAAGGGAGGGCAGAGGAAATTCTTTGCCCCAAGTCTCTGTCTGCTTAATTTTTATCTCTGTGTGATGTGCCTGACTTGACTTGTCAGTAACTTGTCTTCTCAGCTCTGATCCAGTTTCATTTGTTGAGCTCCTTAATAGTATGTAGCTCCTTCATACTTCTCCCTGCAAACTGAGAATATAAGCTGGATACCTTTAGCTTTCTACTCCAAAAAAATGGAAAAAATGACAATGATTCTGTATTTAATTCTTTTACTGTTAAAGAGATAATGCCTAAAAGCTCTAAAAATATCCCAGAAAAATGTACCTGGAGAATCCCTTCAGAGTTAATTTAACATATTGGTCATTTCCAGTGATGGGGAAATGTAGATCTGGTATCGTTCCTGACTGATGTTTATCTGCTTAACATCACAGACAGATTTCACAGCTATTACTTTTGCTGCTTCATCTTCCTTACTGCCTTTTTTACTACCTTTACTGCCCTGAAAAATAAATATTTCATTGTCACAATCTCAAATGCAAGTTTCTGCTCTAAGTAGGAAATTAGGGAATTAATCTGACTTGTCTGATTTTATTAAGCAAGGCATGTGATATTATGTATAAGCAAGTAGTAGTGACAGTTTAAATGGTTTCAATGTTCCTGGTCTAATGTTTTCAGAAGCAGGAAGATAATATTCAGACAGACTCACTGAAGTTACATCTTAGTATCTGGAGGCCTGGCATTTCTGGTGTGTTTAGAGACCTTTTCAAGGTCCTTCTCTTTGTAGCTCTCTATATAGTCTAAGTGACGGCAAAATCACCAAAACCTGGTCCCAAGTGTGTACACCCTAGATATGACATGTGCAAAGATGTCAGTTAATATATTTTGAAAGATTCAGTTAGTTTTTTTTTTTTTTTTTTTGGGGTTTGTGGGTGGTTTTGGTTTTGTGTTTAGCCTTTTTTTTTATTTTTAATTTTATAAAATAAATTTTAGAGTGAAAAGCTGTGGGTACCAATGTGTATCTGTGGAGATGGATTTTGTTTTTGTTTTTAAAGATGTATCAGTTTATGAAGACAGAGGCAAAACTTTTTTCTCTTCCTTCTTCAGGGTCTCAATTTCAATGTATCATGCTCTCGAGAACCACCTGGTTCTTCTGCTTTTTCATTGACAAACAAGAATTTTGTAGGCTTTGCTGTCACTTTACTAACTGTGAGGAATTAATTTCTTTCAGTTGTAGTAGGAATAAAGCATAAAGGAGTTGAATCAGTTATTAGGTGTGGCTTGGGGTTGTTCTTCTATTCTAACCCTATGTGGAAATTTTTCTGCTTACATTAAAGGTGCAGCCTGTCAAACAGATTTGTTCAAAGCTATTGTGGAGCAATAAATAATGGTTAACAAAGTTTAGCTTGCATTCCTTTGCTTCACTATGACAAAAGCCATTTTATACTTTATTTCTTTGCAGTAATGTGCTTCTGGAGAACTTGCTTGCGTTGCCTTTTCCATGCAATTGTTTTACCTGTAAATTAGGGCCCTATGATTATCCTTGATAAATATATGGATTTGCTGGGTCTGTAGCTACTGCTGATAAACTGTCATCACTAAAAAGACTGTAATGACTACCTTCTTAAACTTCTGGTCCATTAAAACAGAACACACAAAAGCTTTGAGATGCAAAAAGTAGAAAGAAAAAAGTATCAAAAAAGCATATAAGATAATTTATGGAGTCAGCTCCATAGTCCAGGGCAGCATGATCATTTAGGCTTGGATTCTCACATGGAAATATGGGAATTAATGTAGCAGATTTTGGCTTTGCATTATAAAAAATCTGTCTTGTTCAGATGTCAGCATTTGTCAGTGAAGTATCTGTGAGCTCACCCTACAAGTGCTGAGGGTAGAGCCAGGCTGTTGGAAGTACATTGTATTGTCCCTTGAATGTATCTCTGCTTCTCTGTGGCTAAAAATTATTGCTGGAGAAGCTTTTACAGCTCAAAACTTTGGTGATGGATGACAGTATATTTTTATTAGGTTATTGGGGGAAGGGGAAAGCAAACCTTTCCCGGTGACTATTTATTCAAATAGTGCTTCCATCATCCCACAAACAATTCATAGGCAGGAATCATCATAAAACAGGCAGGTGTTAGTTGGTAGCCAGCATTCTGGCAGAATACATCTAGTAAATATTAAAAGTTGTAAAATGCATACATGAAAAATTTCAATTAACACTTTCTACAGAAAAAAGGATTATATTCAATCCAACCCATAGTGAGTATCTGGAAGATACATGGTCAAAACAGAACTTAAGCCTTTCTGTTTAATGTAAGTGAAATAAAACTATTTTGTAGGACAACAGTTTCAGAAAATCAGAATGGTCCAAGTTGAAAGGCACCTCTGTGGGTTATCAAGAACTGCTCAAAATTTTTCCACATGATAAGAAATTCTCAAAGGTCATTGGAAGTCAAAAAAGGACCAACCTCTTCTCTAGGTTTGGAGAAGTGGCATTATGCCAGTCTTGTATTGCTGCCTTTTCAGGTAGCTACCCATGTTCCGAAAGACTGCTTCTGTGCTACCAGGAAGAGTTTCCTTGAGGTTTTAGTCAATGACAAAAATAAACAAAGCACTGAGTACTTCTTATGGATTCCTAATTTGTCTCTTACTGCTACTCTCCCAGTTTTAGCCTTTAAATGTCATGATTTACAGTGCTATCAATATTTAGTTGCCCATGGTTAAAAGTCATGCCTTTGTACATGGCATTACTGTTATTTTAAAATCTCAGTTATGTAAGAGTTTTCACCCTCAAACATATGTTTTATTTTTTTGATGATCTGGTGTTTATGGGCTACGTAAGGATGTTTTTTCCTCTACTTTTTCAGTCAGTCAAGAGCAGGGAGGTATTTTGCAAAACTGTAAGTATTCCTTCATGATAAACTGCTACTGCTCCAAAGCCAGAGTAGCTGTAAATCATCCATGTGTGGTGCTTCATCCAGACATTTTCTAGGAGGAATCTAGAAACATTTGGCATAAGCAACTTAAAAGAAGTAAGCAAAGATAAGTGCAGAGATGTGACTATTTTTTTTGTTTTCTTTCTTGTGTTCAGTGTGTTTCTAACACAGTGGTTTGTACGGTCACTGAGTCTTAATTGCTAGCTTTTCCTGCCATCAGGCAATTGTCACACAGGTCCTTCCAAAGGCTTATTATGCTTCATAATAATTATCAGTTTTGCTGGAACATGAATCTTGTTTCTGGAAGTAAAATATTGTTATTAACTCTCATCATGTTTGAATTGTTTAGCTCAACAAAACATAACCTACCATTCTTGCTTTCACATAAAGAGATGATTTTACACTTGTGGTGTGGCTTTGTTTTTTGTTTGTTTTTTTATTTTCTTTCCTCAGGGATTGAATAGGTAGCTAGGTCACTTACCAGTAATAAATTGTTTAAAAGATCACCCTTTAGGACCCTTTGAAGGCATGTTTTTTGTGTGTGATTCTTCACCAGAGAGCACGCACTGGGATGAATCTTGGAGTGAAGATTTCCCTATGTCAAGTGAAACTTGAATGTAACTTTAGGGATGAGAGGAGTTGTGAATGTCAGGGTTCTTGTAGGTGACTCTGAGATGGTCAAAGAATCTGAGATGACCAGCTCAGCTGGATACCAGTGAGAAGATAGCCTTAGCTTCTTTGGTTTCCAATGCTAGGAGGTGTGTTACTGAGGAAATAAGTAGTAATTGGGTGTGAGCTGGCCTGGCAGACTTGAGATTCCAAAGTTTTCACCCAAGTGTTTGCTTTGGTGTGCTAAAGTTCTCTTGGGTCCTGTCAGCTGCAAAGGCTGCCTCACAGCATTACTTGAGCAGTCAAGTGGAATTAATTATGTTTTCATGATTTCTAAATTAGTTCAGCAAAATTGTCTGTAACTTTCACAAGGGAAATGCTTTTTATTATGTCAACAAAATTTTTGTATGTTAGATAAAATTTCTTTAGCTGTCCCTTTCAGCTAGCTTCCATTAAGCATTTCTTTTGTAACATGACACTGTTTTCATGTTTATATTAATTTTTAGTTTCTTGGTAATTAAAACCTTTGATTCAGTGTTTCAAAATGCCTTTAACATTGTGAAAGCATTGAATAGGGCTAGAAACTTGTCAGTGAATAGGATTTATTACTGTTTTATATATAATTGGTCTTGTTCTGCATGGCATTTCATCTGCAGAGAATTATTTAACTGCAAAACAAATTTTCTTCTATGCGCTGTTTAACCTTTATCAATTCTATTGCAAGTACTAGGTATGAGTATATCTGGAATACCCTACTGTGCTGTTATAAAACTGAAAATTAATAAAAGAAAGAGGTGTGTATGAAGTAGAAAAAAAAACTTAAAAGTTTTCTTTTTATATTCTTATGAAAGACTGAAGTTTTATATCTGTTGAGGTTAATATAACACATCTGGTGAAGTTAGTTGATATAACTTCACTGCTTCTTTTGGTTTGAAGTTTGGTTGTTTTTTTCTGTTTGCTTGTTTTTGTGGGTTTTTTGTAGTTTGTTTTTCAGTGCTTTTGGGGTTTTTTTTGGTGTTGTACTCTGGTTTTACTGTGTTTTATCACAGATGTGTTAAATTCTTTCTGCACACAGCTCTCTAGTACACCTTTCCAGCAAGCCCTGGAATTCATCCATGTACAAGCTGGATTTCAGATAACCCAGATAGTAGAGGCCCTACTATGCCTGAACAAAAGTATAGGTTGTAGGTTGAATGCTTTATGGAAATTACAGTATCTAAATTTTCCCTTTTAAAAGCTTTTTTTAATTTTAATCTCCAATTCTTCTTCATCTCTCTTCAATTTTATGTATTAGAGCCTAGCAGGAAAAAACATAATGAAACACTACATTTCTGTTGTAACTAAACCTTTTAATGCTCACTTTTATCTAACTGAGATATTGCTTTCTATAGATGATGATGTGGCAGTACCGGTGTCAAAACTGGGAGATTGTACCTCCTTCATTACCATTAGTGGTCAGATCTAGTCAAGGGGAGAAAGAGCAAAGGTCTCCAAATTGTACTGAAAACACCATTCTTGCTGGTGGTGCATTGCTTACAAGAAAACAGCTTTTACAAAACCTAGAAAGAATTGTATTCCTAAGGATAGGCTTTGGGCCACAGAATTGTTTTCCCTCTTTCCTGACTACATTAATTGACTGGGTATGCTTTGAGAGTGCTTATTTTGATCAGTGCCTTAAATGAGCTAATTATGATGGTGGATAAACTTTTGGATCCTGACAAGAGTTAAAAATTCAGTGAAGCCAGTCCTTAAGAAGTACATTTTTTATATTCCTGCAAGTGCAGGCTTAGCCTTTGTGAGGATTACAGGATGTATTGTTAGGGCTGTGAAGTAATGTGGAGGTTTAAGTATTTCTTAAGCATTAAACTTAAATAACTAAATGTCTGTAGGAGTTTCTGCTGCAATAATTACTACTTTTTCCATTGCATTCAAACACTGTTGAGTATTTAAATTGGTAAAAATGTTTATTTCTGGAATAATATTAGATAAATAGTGATTGCCATCTTTGGGGATTTTAGGGCTGGGATATGAAAAGGTGTGTGTTGTTTTCCAGTGCCTAAACCAAAACAGCATTTATTATTTACTTATTTATTTATCTATTTATTTTTATTTTGTTCTTCTCATCATACACCTAATTTTCAGCTTTCAGCCCTTTACAGATTGACGAGTATATAGGTAAGAGCAATATGATTACCAGAATCTATTCTAGTTATATTTCCAAATATCCCTCTGCACAAACTTATAGTGAAGCCAAGCTGCCATTCTATGAGATACTTCCTTAGATGCAGAATTGTGTCATCATGTTCATATGGGACCAGAGTGGGTGCCAAAAAACAGTACAAACACAGAATTTGTAGGTAAAAGCTGCATTGGATTTGCAAGGACAGTATGTAATTATGAGACTCACCAACTGAGAGTGATTGAGAAATAAAATGACAGGCACATTTTAGTGTTGATAATGAGATATAAAAAAATGCACACTCCATAAAATCTAAATTTCACACACAGAGTGATGGACTCAGTTGAAGCTTGTCATTGCCACTCTGCAGCAAAATCATGGGGTTCATAAAAACTGCCTAGAGCCCAGTGATGGTCGAAAGAAGCAAATGAAGTGTTAAGAATGGTTAAATAAGTTCAGTATAAATTAGGTAATGGTGTTAAGCTGTTGAATAAATTATGACTCACCCATATTTTGATTACTGTGTGCCAACTCTGCTCTCGTTGTCTTCAAAGAATATGTTGTTGTTAGAAAGAGCTTTAGAGAGAAGGACGAGCGTAATCAAAGAAAAGGGAATGGTTTTTATATGAGATTGGCTGAACAATTTGGGACTCTTCAAATTTGAGACAAAATTACTTTTACATTTGGGATATATACTAGAGGTTACAAAGTTGTGAATAATATAAAAGGCTGGCTGGGATCAATTTGTCACTGATTTGGGTCATTAAATGAAGACTGGTATAAACCACACAAGTGGAACCATCTCTTAATGCTGTCAGTAATAAACCCATGGATTTTTCCAAATGGCACTGTGTAAACTAAAAGCTTGCATGATTTTAGGGAGAAAATGGTCCAGTATGTGGACAAGAAATCCATTAGGAATGGCTAAATATGTAGGAGTGTGTCCAGTTCAGGGAGTTCTGGCCCTGGATCTTAATTTGTGCTTCAATGTAGGTACTTCCTAAACAAGAATATACAAATTTATTTGGAGGAGTAATTACTATATGTGTATCATCTTGGAACTGTGTATAACATTCTGGGATCAAGTCTGATTCCCTTGAGTAGCATTTGAATTACCTGAAATATTCAGCACTTCCCATTCTCATTCATTGTGTCAGTTCTAGTACAAATGAGACAGGATGGTCGTCTCCATAACTGTGCTCCGTGCCAGCCCAATTCATCCCCTGGAAGCAGTTTCTCTCTCTTCTCCATTGAAGAAAGTGAGCATCTCTCAGAAGTGCACTATATGGGCATGCAATTAAATTGCAATAAGTGGAAGGACATTTATGGTTGCACAGACAACTTATGTTTTCTGGAGAGAGTGATAATCTGAATTATTTTTCAGCTGAAACAGAAGAGTCAAAGCCATTCTTTCTAGGACTGTAAACTGAATAGCAGTGCAGATAAAGTGCAGGATTCACTCCCAAAGACTTGTGTCTTATTTGGATAAGCCCCCTCTGGTGAAAGCAATGGCTCAGCAGTCTGTTTTTTCTCAAAAAGTTTGTGTATTTGAGAAAAAGAACTACCTCAGATTCTTGCCTGACTTGTCAGCATTTTGGACTGCTCTTTTCACCTATGTATGCAATTGCCTTTTTCCATTTCCCATTTTAAATGTGAACAGATGTTATCAAATTAAAGCCTGATAATAATTTTTTTAACTGAGCAGCACTTTTTTGCTTTATTTCATCTATAGTTCTGAATGTTTCATAGTTGTATTTGTCCCAATTATGAATATAAAAAATGATAATACATATATTAAATCTCAGCTCTCTATCTTTTTAATCACTGTATTTTTCTTTTTCTTACTTTGTAAACCTCATCCCTTATAACTTTTCATAAATTTCTTGTCTTTCCATGTTTCTCCATGTTTTCTGGGATTTTTTTTTGTTATTTTTCTTCTTCTCATGGTTCTCCATGTCTTTTATCTTTCTATTTTCTGTGGATTTCTCCTTTTCTGATAACTTCCTATTCCTGCTGGATGGAGATTACTAAAATTCATCTAGCAGAGGGAAAAATAAATGAAGCAAATGAATTCCCAGCAGTATCCCAAGAAATGTAACTTTCTGTCCTCTGACCCCCAGCATAAGCAGGTATCAACACACAGGAGAAGGACACACCTACATAGCCTGAACTTTCCTAAGAATTGGATCTAAGTTATTTCCAAGTGAATTCATAACAACCCAGTTAGAATGAGGTGCAAATTTAGTTCAGTTCTTAACATTGATGCTCAAATTTCTTAACTAGGCTTTGAGAAGCAACATGCTTTCAGAGTTTGTGTATGTTATAGAACTGTATTGTGCTGTAAAGAAACCAGTCTGCCAGAAGGACTTTATATACAGTGTTTGTTTCTTACTGAGTTGACTTCCATACCATGCAGCCATTTAAGTAAAAAAGAGATGATGATCCAAATTATTAAAGAATTAAAGATATTTCTATTGATGTTCACTGGGAACAAGTACCAGCTCTCTGAAAATGCCTGAAGAGTGGGTAGACATTGTCTAACAGTGCTTTGGTCAGAAATGTCAGTGGACAAGGCACACAATGAAAGTAGGACTCCCAAACACTAAATTAATTTCCATCACGCTGTTGTTGGCCAAGGCAGGAGCAAGAGGCAGAGAATGAAGTGGTTCTTGTAAGTAAATTCCATTTGGGTGCAAATAAAATCAGAAGGAAAAAAAAAAAAAAGAAATTGGCTAGAAGTGCAGTCTTAGCAAGAATGTCTGGAGAAGCTGGAAGTAGGATTATAGTCCAGTGCTATCAAAATATGCATTCCCCACAGGCAACCTCTTTCTGCAGTCAAAGCACAATTTCAGGAACTCTGAACGGCCACCAAGCAATTCTTTGTTATTAACTGCCCCTTTGGGGTGGGACAAGATGCTGGATGTGAAGACAGGGTCTTCATTTTCTTCATATGTAGGAATTTCCTCACTGCCTTGCAAGAAGGAAGAATGAAGTTAATGACTACTGCATAAATCTCATGCCACAGCTGTTCATTTTGTTACCACTGGGGAGTGCCTCACTATTTCTGTGTTTTCCTGTGCAACTGTGCTGCAGAAGGTTACAGGAGACTATATTGTGATCCTAGGAAGAAAACAAATTTTCTTAAAATTGGTTGATCGCTTATGTGCTGTGATGCCTAACCTATCTGAAAGCAATGGCATTTTTTTCAGAATTGAATCATGTTTGCACATTTAGCTGAGATAAAGCAGTGTGCAGTTAAACATGTTTTTTTCTGGTGTGCTATGAGCAGCAATCCAAAGCAAGCCATGTATATGAATGGTATGGAACTGCACCACACTGAGTAATAAATATTCCATTCAGTTGTCAAACCTTGTAGGAACTTCAACTAAATGAAAAAGGCAATGTGTCTTATATCTACACGCTTGCCACCGGGGGAATTCTGTAGAAATGAGTGTTGTAAACATTTTTTCTTTCATTTTGACAGGTAATATTTGAAGCTGAAGTCTCAGATGGAAGAAATGGCTACATTGCCATTGATGACATCCAGGTCCTGAGTTACCCTTGTGGTAAGTAATGATTAAGAGCTGCATCTTTCTCTGTCTTTTCGGGACATGTATGATATTGCTGTGGATTGCTCAGTTTTCATCACTTGATCACTGATATTCTTTCTTCTTTCAACAGTATTTTTGTTGCAGCTTCCAGGGAGAAATGTGATTGCAATAGTGATTTACCTGGGTGAAATCTTTTTCTGCCAGAAGTAAATTATACAGGGATTTAAAAAAAAGGCCATTCTTCAAAGACTTTTCACTTATACACAGTTGGTGTGTATAATCAAAATGGGTTTTAATGTTAATGTATTTACTCACTGATTAAAGAGAACTGAATTGGCAGATGCTTGTAGGAGGTTCATCAGATTTTATACCCCTTTTCTTTTTTCTCTTTTTTTCTTCTTTTTCCTAACCAGACAAAATAGATTTAAAAAAAGAGAAAAAAGGCTTCTGGCTGTTGAACTACTGAGAGATTGCATTTTGTTTATTTTTTTGTGGACAGGCTTCAGGCATTTATGTTTGCCTTTCCCTCCTAATCCTGGGGAATAATTGCATTCATGCAAACACAAGTTATGACAATGAGAATATTCTACTAATAAATGGTTGTGAGGAAGAAATTGTTACTGTGCATTTCTGGCACTTGTTATCAAAATTTTTTTGCAATTTCTTTCTGTTTAACTCTTCTCATCTTTCCCTAGACATACCCTCTCTAAAATATGATTTCATTCTAAGTACCACATGGCTGTAATTTAATTGCTTTCTGAAATGGCCAGGACATAACAATATCCTGCTCCCACTTTGCAAAATGATGCCAAATAATAAAGTTCCAATGGCAACCTCACATCATGTTTTCTTCTACTCCAAACCTTTTAAAATCATAGCTCTCAGGAGCTACCAAGCTTACAGGGTATTTGAGTGAGTTACCTTTTTTAATATTTCAGCCACCCCAGCTATCTGATGCCTGTACTCAGCAAAGCTCTGCTTGGATTCAATATCTGGCTTTCATATGTATTTTCTTCCTCTTCTTTGTGTTTTGTTTTGAAATGCCAAAACAAAAGGCACTCGGGTACAGTCATCCCAGCACATTATCAGCATGTTACGGAATTCAGACAAGCTCTTTTTGTTACTGATGTGTAAACCCTGTTTGTTCCAATTTAATGTTTTTTCCCGTGCGTCATGTTTTCTTAGTAAGCACAAAGAAAGAACAGTTCAGCTTCTGTTTTCTTTAGCTGCTCTTGAGAAAAGGGTGGGTGAGCTGTGTAATGTGCCCATTCCTCAAATGTTTCTGTTGGCTTTTGTAGGTCTAGTAAATCCTTCAGGTGGCTGTGCCACTGAGATTTCCTACAGCCTTTCTCAGTATGGGAAATAGATTTGTCAGCTCCTGAAATACTATGTTCAATGCCACAAATGATTTCATTTTCCAAAACAAGAGCTCTGAGTTGCCTTGCAAACAACATGAGCAGTATCTATTTGCTTGATCAGTATGCTGCTAATTGGGTTTTTCTCAGTATGATGAATTTCATACAGTCAAAAGTCTTTGGGATAATTCTTGTCAAGTGCTGCTGATATTTTGGCATCTGATCTCCTTCTTTTGGCTTCTATTTTAAAAAGATTTTATTATAACAGATGTATAAAATAAGTTAGTAGAATCACTAGGGGAGAAGGGGAAAGACTGAAAGCACTCCTCAAACACAGATGAGACAAATTATATTCTCTCTTATGTTTCTTTTTTAGCCAAAACCTGGAGGTTGAGGGAGATAATAATGTTTCTGGCGCCTTTATTTTTTTATAATGACTTTTATTTGTAATTTTTGTTTTCCCCCTCTACAGATAAATCTCCACATTTTTTGAGACTGGGGGATGTAGAGGTCAATGCAGGCCAGAATGCTACATTTCAGTGCATTGCTACAGGGAGAGATGCAGTGAATAACAAGTTATGGCTCCAGGTAAGGCTAACTCATGCAAGTCTGTTTGGCTAGAGGACAGGCTTCTTTCTGGAGATGAAATGTTTAAAATTCAAAACCTTTTATTTTTCTGCATGTAATATATGTAGTTTAAATGGAATTTTATGTCTGTTCAATGGAGAAACTTGTAATCAGTTTTGCAACATTATAAAGCTTTGATTAAAAATATGAGCTGGTGTGGGTGCTGGGATAAGGTTGGCCCTTAAAGGCATTGTGTGCTTTCTCTCATTGTAAATCAACTCCTCTGTTTAAAAATGTATTATTATTAAATGCAGATAATTGGCATTTAGGATCTAGTGATGCACAGATGTTACACAGCTGTCTTGAATTTTGAGGGCTTTTTAATCACATAAATTACCTGTCCAAGCAGGTGGCTGGAGGGTTGTGGCTGTACTTCTGTGTGCGTATCAGTTTCACTCAGTAGCATATTAATTGGAAGAGCCTAAAAGGACTGGTGCACATCCTTTTTCTCTGTCTCCTCAATAGCAGAAACGTTAAATTTAACCCATTTTACCCATACAATTGTGAATAGTATGTATGTCAGAATTTAAGAGATGACTCTAACCACAATATAACACTTCTTACTATGAAAGAAGAAAAAAAAGAAATGAACACCACCATCCTTCAAAGTACCCAGTCTCCTCTGTATTATGGCAATAGGGTACTTACACTTAAGACCTCTGGTTGAGTAAAATGATGGCATTTCCAATTGCTCTTAAAAAAATTGAATTTTACCACTTAAAAGGGATTAAAAAATCAGTGAAGTAGTACATGTACAACTTCTGTGCATTCTTTAGTTTAAATGTAAATCTTAAGCACCAACATCCCTCTAGAACGGTTTCTAAATAAACTTTGTTTTCCTATAATGTGTATTTCTGTTTATTTTCAGAATTAAAATCTATGTATTTTTTGGGAAACGTACTTTTAAATGATCTATAATCAGAACTTTAAAATATGTATTTTTGATCAAATGTATTTTGAAGTGAATTACAATTAGTTATTTCAGCTTGATTTCTGTTTTAATAGTGGAGCTGATGAACCTTGGCTAGCTGTTGCATATAGGCATGTGATAAGCTTAAAATTTTAAAGAGATTTTTTAAAAAGATGATTAAAAATCTGATATGCAAATGATATTAGACAAATATGCTGCAACATTAAAAAGGAACACAAGCAGTAACTGCTTTGCATTTAGTGAAAAGGTATCACAGCGGTAGGAATTATTTGTTCTCCATGTCTTTGAGCAGTAATTTGTTTAAATTGAGTAAACATGTTATGCACTCATTCAGAAAAAGCAGCTTGATTTCAGAGACTTGCCAAATAGAGCACACAAAGCACAAAAAATGAAACTGGCCTGGGTTTTGCCATATCCAAGGCAAGACAATAGCACGAGGAGCATTCCAGCAAACCTGTGAAGCGCCACTTGCAGTTGATTGTGGGTCAGAAAGACCCAGTAGAGACAGCCAGCTGGAAATCTTCCCTTTCAGTCACTCCTTGGAGGCAGATAACTCTGACAGATTATCCTTTCTAACTTTCACTCCCTGGAGAAGCCCAACTAGCAGCCAGATCAACTCAGAAAACATATGTTTTGTCCCTCCATATGCTTCATGGGTAGTTTATTTTTGTGTGTGTGTACATGGATCACAGATATGATAATTTCTCAAAGCATGATAGATGAAGTACTTTAGAGGTTATAACTCTGCTCGCCTGGGCTTGTGAAGTGCCCTGATACTCTTGAAGATACCTTGATACTTGAGCTTCTGTTCTCTTGCTTTTTCTCCTGTAAACAGTCATGAACTTTCACCAGTTTAAGGGTGACTTTTTTTCACTCATCATTCCACCTTGCAGTCCTACTTTCCCAATATGTGTGAATTGGCAACCTTCCCTATATGGATAATTTTCTTTAGATTGCACTCAAAGTTGCTGCTGTTGTACACAGCTAATAGTGAATTTACTCCCTATCCTTAACAACTGGCATGGATATGTTTGGGCCTCATGAAACACTGGAGTGTAATTTGGAAAAGGTTTGCTTTAACCTTTGACCAAACTCAAGATTCATAAAGCCCGAATAGCCTGAAAGGAAGAGCTGGCAGATCAAATCAAATGCCTAAGTAATTGTTTTTGAGAGCCTTGAGCTGAAGCATTCCAAGAATGTATTTTTCTCATAACAAGAAAGGCCATTATAAAAAAAAAGGCAAAGTGCAAAAATGACAACTAAGTGGATGATGGTGGGGAAGAAGACACTTGCCAAGCACATAGGTTTAGAGAAAATAGCTTTTGGTTATATCCTTATTGAAAAAGAAAAACTATTTCCTTGAGGAGGAAGAAAGAAAAGGAAAAAACAGCAAAGAATTTGCTATTAAAACACATTCTTTCATAAGGAAAAGTTTGAGGAGCAATCTGGGACAGCAGGCTTTTTGCATCTGAGGAGATCTAAGATTTCACATGCTTGCATTGAAGTAGTAAATATGTGCGGGCAGAGATTTTGTTGAAGACTCTACCAGTGTTCTCTGGCTCTTGCAGTCTTCTGTTTGGAGGAGAATTAAAGTAAATTCAGCAGCACATAGAAAAAAATAGCAGCCACCCTGCTCTGTGTTCAAAGTCCTGCAGTCCCATGGCTGCTTGGGCAGGGCTTGGTCTGAGCTGCTCTGGGATCAGCTTCACCCTCTTGATCCCTCTCTGCACTGATCTGGAGCTTTTGCAGCTCTCCAGTAAGTCAGTTCAGGAAAGTGATCTAACTGAAAAGGGTTTTGACTCCAGTTGGATTTTTGTTGTTGGGGGAAAGGGGGGTTGTGGATTTTTTTGTTATGGTTTTGTTGATTTGTTCATGTTTTTTCTGGTTTTGTGGTTTTGGTTTTGTTTTATTTTAATTTGTTTGCTTGGTATTTTGGTTTTTGTTTTTTGGTTTTTTTTGTGTGTGTGTCTTTTTCTCCAGTTTGATTCATGCCTAAATTACCCATATAAATAATGCCAGCGGGTGGAAAAGGATTGGGATGTTTGATTAGAAGCAGGAAGGAGGGAAAGAATGTAACCACATGATATAAAAGTGGAGATTATTGGTAGCGTGTCTCCTTGTGGACCTAAAATTTCAATTTTGTTTTAGTTATTGGGCCCTGATCATATACTAGATGTTCTATCTGCAGATTCATTCCCATGCTTATGTTTTTCCCAGTGTATATATAATTAAGTGCACATAGCTTTATGTGCCTAAAAATAAAAATGGACAAAAATAGGCACAGCATTTCAAAACACAGTTTCCTGTGTGTTTACTGCTCTAATGACAGTATTTTCATCAACACTATTTTCTGTAAGTGTATGTCTGTAAACATTTCAGACAAATAGGGATTGACACTGAATTGAACTTCTCCTGACTTTCATGGCTGCAGATTCTGCTCTTGTTTGTTTGGTTTTGGGTTGTATCTGGTCTCTTGTCCCCTTTGATATCCCTTTCCTGCCACCTCAGTGGGCCAATGTTTGGGACAGTCAAAGCTCTGTCATTGAAAGATAAGCAGTAAAGATAACAGAATTTTTCAAAAGTTGAGGCTGCATTAATACAGAATAAATATTTGCACAGATAAAGAGATTTAACTGGTTGAACAAGATGATCTGAAATACACCTTTGTGACAGTGTGAATAGTAGGTGTGGGAGCAGGACAGAAATGCAGCTCAGATTCTTTTGTTCTTCACCTTTTCAACTTGATCTGCTATCAAATCTTTTATGGTTATGTGCTGAAGGAGTCTCTTTATGACCTGCAATTATTAGCAAATTCTGAAAAGCTTTCAAAATCCTTAGTTTTTGTTTAAATGTTAAACAACATTTATATCGTTTCTGAACTACATTCAGTCATTCACAGTGCTTAGTATCTTTTTTACTTGTCATTCCCTTCAGAATGTAATGCTGTGGGGCTTTTTCTTTGTTCAGTATTTTCCAACTTCTCTTATAATTTCCACTGTAATATATCACACGCCAACAGCTGTAGTTTGGTCTTACTGCCCACACTGAAACAGATGAGTTGTGTGACAGGAGTTCCTAAAGCCAAGGTAGTAACCTAGGTTTTCCACCTGTTATGCTTTGGTATGCTCTGATTTCTAAGCTTTAGGAATTAGCGGAATTTCTTGCTGAAAAATGCTTTCCTGTAGGTGGTGACCATAAGTGTGTGTGTGGTCTTAAAGAAATTAATATGGTGTGTATAGATAGATATAATAATTAACTGGGTTTTGCCCACTTACTGCTGATTTTCTTTCTTTCTAAAGCCAATAAATTTTCTTTCTTTGAAAATATTCTTAAAGAATAAGGAATTTTTCTTTTATTAACATTTGATGCACCTTGCTACTTTGTGCACATTGATTTGCTAAATTACTGTAAGAAGGGTCCCTGTTTTATTCTATTTATTTCCCTGTGAAATGTCATGCATTCCACTGGAGTTATGTCAGTAAATAAGCTTGCAAACAAGTAGCTTCTGCATGGTAATCCTATGCTCAGAATGGATATGTGTTATGTATTAAATTTTTAGAATAGTGCATACAGAGCATTCTAAACTTGGAGATGCAAGAGTGGGATGGGGGCTCTGCTTATTTCATGTGACGATTTCTGTATGAAGAAAGCTTCATTTCTTTGCAAAGATAGTAGAGAAATAGAATTGACTGGGTAGATTAAATAACATTTGGGTACACCAAGACTCCAGAAAGCGGTGTATGTATTGTCCAGCATTTGTTTTGTCACTCTGATTGGGATATCAGAGCAATAGGGTTTTTTGCATAATCGGGCTGTGTTTAACAGCTTCCTGAGCTGGGAACCATTGTGGCTCCCAGAAGCCCAACACGATTTGCAGTGTCTTATCGATGTCCGGCTTCGCTGGACGCTCGTACAGCGCAGCGTATAGAGCTTTTTGCTGGAACATCTGTTTAACCATATGTCTTGGCACCTGGTTCAGATGGCGATAACTGCGGCACTAATGAGTCCATCCATCATTGCTGAGCTTTGCATTAACATAGCATTGGATTAGGGAAAGCGGCTTGTTCTGGCTTTGCAGTCAGATGTGCTTTGCCACGCTCTGCGGTGATACCATTTGCCTTGGTGAGTCTGAAATTCAAAGGCATACAGGCTGCATGCATTTAAAGGTTTAGTATGCGCCTTGTAATCCTGGGCAGATTTGCCATCTGAGCGGTGGCGAGCGGGCCAATCTGTCAGCAGTAGCTGTGGGTGCTGGCTAACCGCCCTCCGCGCGGGCTGCCAAGGCTGGCGCCGCAGCCCCGCGCTTGCCCGTGGAGAGACTCGTCAGCGTTAATACGGTCTGATGCAGCCTGTGTCTCTGCCAGAGGAAAGTGTCTTTCCTCGTGGAATAACAGATAATTAAAGCAATTGCCTGAGAGTAATAATTGAAAAAGTGAAATTAAACAGCATTATGGAAAATAAAATGCAAATTGCTGTAAAAACAATGGGGTCGGGCTGACCTCCCAGTGGTACCAACTGTTACTGGAAGATGAGCGAGCGTCTGTTCAGGCTCAAACAACTGGCTGCATCCCACTCCTTTTGTAGAGGAAACTGCCCCAATCCCCCAATGCCCTGTTCACCATCATCTTGGGCTTTGGTGCTGATTGCCACAGAATAGGATGTGATATTTAGCATTCATTTTTCTTGCTAGGTACTGCATATATGCGCTCTTTAACAAGTCTTTGGACCAGGCACATGCAGATGGTATCCTGTGATGATGCATTGTGCAAGACCAAAATAATATTCCAGGAATTTAAATTAGAAAGGCTGTATAAGAATTCGTGCCTCTGGCGCAAAGGGTTGAGGGACAAAACATTGATTATTTTGTTTTGCTTTCTGGAAGGGCTATTTCCCCTCAAAGGAGAAAAGTTATGCAACAGAAGTCCTTTCCTCCTGCTGTTCCCAGGTGAAGACATGGATTAATATTGAGCAGGAGGGCTGAGGTGTGGGCTGTGAGTCTTTGGGGCGAACCATTTAGCTAACCTAGCAGAGAATGCTGGGAGGCTTGCTTTGGGTCTCAGAAAAAATGCATTTCTCATAGGAGAGTCATGTCCAATTTAACTTTGTTTTACATTGTTTGCATGTTGCTTTCTATGAGTTTTCTAATGTAACAGTGCCTTTTGAGATACCATTGCATTTTGATACAGTTAATTAACTGGTTAAGATACCCTTTCTTTAGTTTGATGATAAAACATTTGCTGTACAGTGCACTTGCCTATTCACCATGTTCATTACACTGGAATAATGTTTTTTGTTGGTTTGCACAAATTTTATGATCCCTGAAAGCTAAAGAGACCTGAGTATACTCTGAATGTTAGAAAAGCTTTGTTATTTTGCTTTTTTATTCAGTGCTGCCTAGAGAGACTTCAGAGAAGATGCCTTGCCAGCATCCGCAGGGTTTCAGCCATGGAACTGTGATGGAGAGTTTTGATCCCCTTTTTGGTTTTGGTCAACTGTCAAGTTTGATGCTTTTTGGTTTTGAACTGAAATAAGTCAGTCAGGCCTGCTTGCCCTAAGGAGGAGTGGGAGGTATGGTGCTGTGTGGAGGCTGCAGGAAGAGAGAAGGCCTATGGCTCTGCTTTTGCTCTTCTCCCTGGGTGGCAGTGGGTGAGCCTCTGGGGAGAAAGAAGACTTTTTTGGATTATCAGCATCATCTGCCTAAAGCAAGTATTAATCTGCACAGCAAACTGGACTGTTTGTGCCAAACCTTCTTTCCTCAGCCAGTAAAATCCTGCTCAAGTCTACATCATCTTGCCTTTATCTTGATTACTGACAGTGGCTAAGCAGGATATAATTTTTTTCCCTGTGTTTGAGGCTTGCACAGAAACCTCACTTTCCTCATTTGTTTCATCTTGGTTGATTTTACTTGCAGAAAATATATTTTTGAAAGGAAGACAGAGGACTCTTTTGCAGTGACTTGTCTATTCTACTTTCACTTTCACCTCATCTTGTTTATGGTGTGTGATAGGCATTCTGGTTTCCCAAACCTTTTTTCCAAAGTTGTATAAAAAGCTGCCTTGAAGTGATCTATTAAGCTCCTTGTAAATTATTTAACTTGTAGTTTATTCTGTATTGCACACTCCTGACTCAGACATGGTTATACAGAATATTCAACCCATGAAAATTTGAAGTATTCATAACTTGTCTCACCGAGGTTTTTTCTTCCCCTCTGTTTTCTTCCCCCTCTATTCACCTTTGATGCTATCTATGTCATTTAACCCTGAATGAACCATTCTCTCTCTCTCCTGCCTCAATTTATCAGCCTCATGGATAAATATGGCAGTTTCCCCTGGATGCCCGGTCATCCTAGGTTACAACACCATGAAATGCTGTAATCCTCCTGGTCTTAATTTGATTCTGCCCCAGTTAGCTAAGTCCCCAGGTCTGCATAGCTACTAGTCATTTAGTTTACACAGCAGCCTTTGGAGCTGCCCTCCCTGTAGGCCTTCCCTGGGGTCCTGTGGTGGCTGGAGCATCTGGTCCTGGGAGCTGTGCTGCTGATTGTGGCCTCAGTGGTGGCTCCTTCCCTCCTGCCCTTTTGTACTTTACAGGCAGAACAGCTGCAGTGGAAGTTTGGTCCTTCTGTGTAGTTGGTGGTCACTCCTCAGTCAGCCAGTGGCTGAAGCACCCATGTAAGTGAGACTCCTGAAATAAAGGTGATGCATGCAAAAAGATATAGTTGTAAATTCCTTGGCCATTCTGTCCTGGGACTCTTGTCTATTATCACCTGCACCCAGGTTGTCTTCTCACTGGTGTGGTGTGTGGTAGGTAGCCTAATACCCCAGGCCCTAGTTTTCTCAAATAGCTGCAAGACTGAATGAATTACAGAAGAATAAGAGCAGCTGGTAGGCTTGGATGCTTTTAGAAAAGGGTAAAATGGTGTGCTGAGAAATTTTTGAGGAGATATCTTGTGGTGTGTCAGCCCTCAGTGGTGAGTTCTTCTGAAATTTTTTTCCTTCACTGTGGTCTAACTAAGCAGATTTTTTTTTTTATTATTATTTTGTGCTGCAGGATAAATACTGTAGTTCATTGTGCACTGCTCAAGGTGACATAGATCTTAAATCACTGTGTCAGGAATCCATACTTTTGTGAATTATTCATTTTTGGTTGCTTGTTGTTATTTTTTTTTAATCAAGAACACTACCTTCCAGAACCAAAGCTTTCTGAAAAGCTCTCTTAAAAAAAAAAAAAAATTTTTTTTTTGAATGTTCAACATGTGTTCAATTAGGCTCAAACTAAGAGGCTTTAAAATGGTCAGAGAAAGTGAGTGTGGCTTTTGTTTGTGTGGTGGCATGGCCAGGGACACAGTATTATGAATTTTGCTCGTTTGCCTCGGGTGGCTCTTATTATAATAAAATAAATTAGAAGTGCTACCTCTAAAGGGCCAGATGGCTCTCAATTAGATTATTTCATCAGAGCCCTTGATTTCTTCAGTAGGAGGGTCAGTGCAGTGTGATAGAAATTTGAGCTACTTCACAGGGGACAAGTTTGAGTAACAGCAGTGCATGATACAAAGACATTTTAAGTAATCATGGATTTTTCTGTACTGCAGTACAGCATGCAGGATAAAACTAGGCTTCTCACATTTTTTCATGATCTTCAGTGTATGTTTGTGTGGGAAAAGTTGTGTGGCTTTTCTTGCTACTAAATGAATACACAGTTCATTGGAAAGTAAAATCTTATTCTGGTTTGCTATGCATATAGGAGACCAGAAAGTTAAAGCCAGTCCTACTAATTTCTTACTTAAAAAAAAAAAAAATTAATGCCTCCTCTTAATAATCAATCAAAGAAAAGAAATGTTAACTCACCTTTTTTTAGTCTAAGAAGATAGGGCTATTTAGGCATATTACTTAAGCTATATTTCTAATTCATGATCTGCTTGAAAAAAATATTTCTTAGTCCAAATTTTGTACTTATAAATAAATTTGGAAAAAAATAATCCCACTTCGTTCAGTATTTAAATACTTTGGGTGGGTAAAATTAAAATTTTATTTATAATTTCCCCCAATAAATATATGTCATTTTTTATTATGTTCCTAGTATGTTAATACATCTCCAAATGCCAAGAATATATTGAGACATTTGTGTAAAAGAAGAAAATATAATAATACCAATAACAATAATAATATAGAAATGGTTTTAGATTTTTCTCCATTTGAAAATTGTATCTTAAATGCTCTAAAAGAATATGTATGTCTGTGGAAAAGTGACAGACAGGTGCACATAAAATTTGAACACCATAGTTATTTGTGTCGTTTACTTCTCTTTTTTCTTTTTTTATTTTTTGAAAACATAATCTGGCAGAGACTGTGCATTATTGGCATTCAAACTATCCACAGTCTTTTTTTCCCCTCTTCAAAAAGAGACATTTCTCTCTTTACATAATGAATAAACCGAGGAATGTTTTGGAACACGTTGTTTGCAAATGCCCCTTTGCTCAAGGCAGCAGAGGTTTAATGCCCTGGGCTGATGGGGTTTTCTTTCCAGCCCTTGTGCTGCTGGTGAAGCTCTGATTGCAGCCTTGGGAACTAGGTTGCTCAGACAAACTGTGGACTCGTGCCCCACTTACTACACAGAACTTGCCCTCTCCTCTGCTGCCAGTGGCCATGCAGTGAATCCGATCACGAGCTGGTCCATTTGGTGATGATAATATATGGGGAGGGAGAGAGTTGTCAGGAAGAGTTTTCATATTCCAGGTTGGTTTTTTTTTGCATGAGCACAGGAGGGAAGGTGAGGAGGGGGCGAGTGCAGGGCAGCTGATAGGGCACTGCTGCCAGAGTAAGGCGGGTGTCACTGCAGCCAAAGCGTTGACATCTTCTGATCTCTGGAGGCATCCGGCATCCAGCCGAGAGCCCGAGAAGGCAACCAGAGTTGACTGTAATTATTAGCAGCAGAGCAGGCTTATTTTAAGGTGTTTACAGTAGGAAAAGGATGGGGATGTGTAAGGTTGAACTGTCCAGGCTTATAAAAATCACTGGCGTGAAAAAAAGGGTTTTGGAAAATTTAGAGGGAGCATCGCTACAGACTGGTGTCTCATTGCTATTTAACCAAAAGAAGCAAAGCTCACCACTTTTCAACCTGAAAAGTTAAGGGAGAAAGGCTGATAAGTTTTTAATTTGTATAAGATATGCACCTAAATTCTACCAATTAAATAAGACTTTGCAATTTAGATTCTTTTGGTTCCACTCAGGCTCTAAAAGATCTACTAAAATTGCATTTCATATTTACTAAATGCTTGATTTCTTTCATAAGGCAAAAGAGAGATATTTAAGACTAATTGTTAATTTACCCAAGATTGTTTTTAAGCTGCGTAGGCTTTTCTGTTGACTTTATTTAAAATATAGATGATCTAATTTCATTGCCTGAAAAAAGTTTAATGAAACTATGTTCCTATCAAATTAAAAATAACCTTGAAGTCAGAGGGATTTATTTAAGATTGTAATTTTAAATGCCTGGAATGCCAGAATTAAGGAGGTTTTTTCACAGGCTAATATTTCTTTTAATCAAGTGTTTAGAGAGACTAGTTCTTTGTGAAGCCCAGAGTTATTTTCACAAAAGAGGAGAACTGCCTGGTGGTGACCTCTCTTAAATGAGCAATTCAGGGTTATCAAATCAGACAGCAAGAGACTGAAGGAACCAAGGATCACACAGGGTACAGCCATTACCCATTAGTATAACTCCACATTAATTTTAAATTGAATTTTTAAAACTTAATTGAGCAGCATTTTCAAGATCTGTTCAGTGTGAGCAGGACATAAATTGAAACAGTATGTACCAGGAACCCTTAATAAGCAGAGAGCACTGCTGCCTTTCTTTCCTCTTCTTTAAAATCAGTAGTAATGTTCTGACATTAAAAAGAAGAATTTAATTAAGAGATCGTGACAGTGCATCTGAACTCTGACTGGCTAATGGGTAACCAGTGTAAGGAATATTCACTGAAATGAATGCAGGGCTTTTTCTTTAACATTCATTTTTAGGTGAGAACTCTCTTCTGTTTGAACTTTTCATCATTTTAATGATGGAGAAATATTCTAATGGATAATCTATACATAAAAAAGGACTTTGAAAATGTAGTTGTGCAGTTGTTTCCCAATAAACAAATTCTAGTACAGAGAAATTGGAGCAGCTGCTCCAAGCCTCGTAAGATAATATGGCAGGAAGTCACTGATATAAATAAAGAAAATCTGAGGTGTTGTTCTAGAACTGTAAAACTTGTCAAATTTTATTTTAATTATTTTCTCTGGAAGTGAATTAATATTTCATTTTAAGTAGAAGCCAAATTCACTTTGTTTCTCAATTTGAAACATGCAGCTGAGCTTAAATAAGCAAGTTCTGATCTTCAGAGTGTAAATTATTTTATACAGTGTAGCTTGGATGTGCTTCTATGCTGCAGACTAAGTGTTTGGCATTCCAATTTGAAGAGCTGGACTTACTGAAATGGAGTCATCCATTTTAGAGAACTCCCTAATATGTATTTTCCCTTCATAGTGGAACAAGAATGACTGCATTACATGGTTTGCTTGTCAAGTGTGCTATCATATAAGGTTTAAAGATACACCTTTGGTTTATTATTGGCTGTTTGGTATTTTTGACAATCATATGACAAGTTTGTGTTTAGGGGGGAGTTTGACTTCCTTCTGCTGGGTGGCTGTGATGTGGCAAGGCATCAGGGCACAGGACAAGCCTGAGAGGAAGAAAGTACCATGAGGTTTGCTTATTTTGGCTATTTTAAGGCACTAGATCCAAGGTTTATATTAAACAAAAAAACAAATTAAAAACAAATAAAATTACTCACAGTCCGAACTTTTGGTGGGTAGTGGGGAGGGGGGCAGGGTTGAGGTGGGGAAGAGGGTGGGGATCTGTGTTATTCCTCTTTTAGTGCCTTCCTGCCCTCCACTTTTTATTTCAGCTAGCTTTAGATGGATAGGTGGTGCTTAGTATAACAAAGCTAAAATTTTAGAAGGTATTGAACTTGGACAGATAAAAGGTAGCATTAAAAAGGACATATTGGTTGGTTGGTGAAAAAAGAACTGTTGCAGACTTTTGAAATCCCCCATTGCTAGGTTTATTTAAATATAACTTACAATACACCCAGTGTATGTGTTGTAAATCTGCTTAAAGTTGAATGAATTTTCTTAGAAGTACAACTGCTACTGGTGGGCTGTCCTAGGATGATTCCAGCTATAAAGCAGCTGCAGTTGAGTATGTCATGGTCATGTTTTTGTGCCAGTGCAAAATCCTGATGGGTACTTTTCACTGCTAACTTGATTTTGAAATGATATTGAGTACTGTTATTTCTTAATGGCACCTCAGTACTGAGCTCTTCTTCCATGGAAATGCATGGTAGCATGGTCTGAGTGCACTTGGGCTGAGGGCTTTTTTTTTTGTGTCTTCTTTGTATGATGATAATGATAAATGCCTTTTATATCTTTTGAGTTAACTCTGCCTTGGTTACTCTTCTTTTCAGAGAAGAAATGGGGAAGATATTCCAGTTGCTCAGACTAAAAATATCAATCACAGAAGATTTGCAGCTACCTTTAAGTTGCAAGAGGTGACAAAAACCGACCAGGATTTATACCGCTGTGTAACTCAGTCAGAGAGAGGTTCTGGAGTCTCAAACTTTGCTCAACTTATTGTTCGAGGTAAAATTTTATTTACTTTCATTTTATCCAGTTAAATGCTTTTAATATCAGTGCATTCTGCTTACACTTTTTATTTAGCCTACATATGCCTTGATCTGAAATGATCACGCAAAGATAGCCCTGTGAAACTTGCATAAGTTGAAAGATGGGCTTGCAAAGCTTCTTAAAATTGCTTTCCATGGAATGCACCTGTGTGAAACCCTGATCCCACAGTGTGTGGATTGTGCCTCCGTGCTTTTCTGGGAAAGCTATTTGTTCAACTTAGGTGCAAATCAGCTTCCACCTATACACAGTTATCATTCCCTTTTAAAATCTGTTGTCTTGAGCGTACTGGTAGTAGAGCAAATAATACATTGGTCTGTTACCTGGGAGACAAGTACATTAAAAGAGTTGTAAACTTTCACCTACCCAAGGACTACTGGGAACATTGTAGAGATGTTCTGTGATGATTTCCAATATGGAAGTAAATGGTAAGAAAAGAAAACTTGCTTTTCCCCTTGAAGTACTTTTTTGTTTGAAATGAATTCAAAAGCCAGCTGGTATGCAACCATAGCTTGTTTTTGGTGTGATCAAGTTGGAGTTTTTTTCTTTTTTCCATCTTTTGCTCTGGAAACATGTAATCTTGACTGGTGAAGGATGTGGTTGAACATAGAAGTTCAGTTTTCACCTCCAAAATTTTGTGCTCTATGGCCTGGAATAAGCTATTGAACTGCTTCTTACCTAACTATGTTACCTCCAAACTTTGCTGTTTCATTCTTAGTTGTGATGAGGTTTACAGTTTTTTAACTGGGAAAAGAGAAGAGGTGTACAAAATCTGTTTGTAGGGCTGCTGCCTGGTGGAGGGGCTGTTTTGGCCAGGTGGGTTCAGGGGTCCAACACACAGCAGGCTCTTGCTTGGTTCGTTGGTGGAGCAGCCGGATATTTGCTCCTTGTAGTCAGACATTACATCTGGAATGGGGACAGGGCAAGCAAGTTTGTCCTCAGTTTGTAGAAATTAAAGCTGTGTAGGAAATGCCCTGACCTATTTTTTGTCTGGTATTTGCTGGCAGAGGTATTTTCCCTGGGAGGCTGGTTGATTGAGGTCAACCAGGTTTTATGGCTGCTATAAAACATCAATAAAAATGGGCCTTGCTGACTATACAAAGATTTAGGCAACATGTTAAGAGCTTCTTTTTATTCTGTTACATGCATCTTTTGTCGAGGAAACTGCAAGATGGTCTTCATCCTAATAAATTGAAATAAGTTCTACTGAGGCACGAAAACAGACTATTGTTGTTAGAAAGGCTGGGCGAAGCAGTGTATTTATCCAATACATTAAGTTTTCTATTTTTTTTTTCTAGTATAAAACCACTATAAAAATAGTGTTGAGAATACTATTTGTCTCAAAAAAAAAAAAACCCAACAAGAATATAAAATCTCAAAATACCATCTTTCAATATGCATCATTTCGTCCTACTGAAAAATTTAGGTAATTTATAGATAACGCCATATGTGTGGCTCAAATCATAAATTTGATATTTAGCTATATATATATATGGCAGCTATAGAGGTTTTTTTATTTTAAGGTTAATTCTAGTTTTTGTGAGCTTTTTATTGAAAGCCCAAGAATCTTTTAAATATATATATATATATATATATAACAATAAATAAAAAATATAAAAAACGCCCTAAAAGATAAACCTTCCAAAACCATTTTCATCTATCTGACATCATGGTAGAGAACAAAGATATATGTTTTGTAGTTGGATTTATTGCTTGCTGATGTATTTGAAAAGCAATAAACAGTAATATATTTTCTTGTTTGTCTGGATAACTGCTAAATAAATCTTGTTAGCCAAAAAAGCATACCCATACCCTTAGGGATCAGCTACCCTGGTGTTAAAACTGTGCTGAAAATTAACCATAATGACAGGTCCTATATCTCAGTGGCACTTTAAAGCTGACATTCTGCTACATGGATACAAAAGATGATAATTTTAGAGGAAATTTTTGGGCCACTGATATGAATTGCCTTTAATAAGAGCTGGCATAGTATTGCCCATTGTCAAAGATGACCCAGGGGGAAGAGTTTATTAGTGTGTCTCCTTCTAAACTGGAAGTGACAGGGCATGCTTGGGGCCCTTTTGTTGCTGTTTGTAACAAATGAAAATTTCACTGCAGAATTCTCATACTGAAGAGTATTGATCTGTGTGTTCTCACAGCCAGAGGAGGGGGAAAAAACGATGAAACACAATTTACTTTGTCATGGCTTTAGTATTGCTTCCAGATAATTCTGAGTAACGATAGGGTCTTTGGTTTGTAGAAGCCAAACTTTATTGACAACACTGTTTATTAAAGAGTGAGGGATGAGGAACAGGAGTTGTTGCACAGTAACTCAAAACCTTGGTGTTTGCATTCCTGGCTGAGATAAGGATATATCTTGGGATATATCCCATGTCTTTACAGACATGGGATACCATAATACAGGTGTAGAGGCATCTGATATTTTCCTGATGAGCAAACTATAGGTTAGTCTTGATTAGTAATGAAAGTTTCCAGTTCTATAATGTACATTGTATTGAAACATCTTTATTTCATTTTGAGCTTTAGCAGAAGAATTACTTTTAGTGGAGTTCTAAACTCTATTACAAATGTAGTTACCTGGGAGGGATGGTATACATTTCAAGACCTTGAAAGAGATAACTCAATTACTCTGATTAGTTTTTTGAAGAAAAATTGAACTAGGACAGGATTTGTAATTAAATTATGAGATTTTACCAAAAGTAGTTCCAGTAAATGATTTAATGGCTCACCTTTGTTTAGACCTGGTCTTCAGCTCCCAGCTCAGTGGCTGCACTGTATTGATTTTTTTTTTTTTTTGCATGGTTTCTATGGCCCTGCTATTATTCTTGGATTAGTGTAGGAGGAGTTTTCCCTTTCCCCTTCCTTTTCCAGGCAGTTTGGTGTTGTTGTTACTGTTAGTTGACTTACCCTCCTGAATATGTCCATCAGATTAATAGTCTATTTATATTTTCCCTGATAAATTGGCAATTTCTGGGAAAGGAATTTCTTGAAGTCTTCCGTGTTGTCTGCACTAGAACTTGAGGCAGATGCTGGGAGGAAGGAACAATATTTGTAGTATGAAACCACCAATGGTTTCTTTCTTTTTCACTTGTTTCTTACTTGCTTTTGAGGGCGAGTGTATCTCAAAGTCTCTGCTGCTTAGTGTGCAATTGTAGACTCCTACAATTGTGCCCACAAAAGAGTCCAAAGAGATCACCTGTGCCCTGGCTCATGCGTGTATTTGATGTATACAACTGTGTAGTCTTTCTGAGTTACAGTATCAAATGCTCTGATCTTCAATCTGTAGAGAACTTTGCCCCATAATCAGTTCTTGTACTACTTCATTGTTCTGTGCTCTTAAAAATGTACTGGAATCTCTCTTTGTAGTTGTCAGTATTTGCCAGAAAACTTACCTTGTGCATCAAGAAACAAGGTAGTGTCCGACACAGCAGCTGTGACCAACTTCTTAGTTGACATGGCATGTTAGAAGTGTGTGTGAAATGGGGATGAAACTGATACTACATTCTCATGTTTTTGTTAGCAAAGTAGCTGCACATTGTTAGAAAAATAATTGTACAGAACTTGATATCATGCTATTAAATGCTGCAAAATCAGCAGGAAATATGGTATGCTTTATTTTATGAAGTGGGTCTTGCACATAGGATTTGGAAAAAAAATGTTTGTTAGAATTAATGTTTGTTTGTTAAATGTTTGTTAAATGTTAGATAAGGTAGAAAAATAAAGACTAAAAACCTTGAGATGTATGAATCAAATGTAGCATTTGTTAATAATAATAATGTGGAGAGTTCTTGTTCTACTGATAAGTTTATAAATTTTATTTGAGCCATAAATTACAGCAATTTTTTATGGTTTTGCTACATGATTTTTATTTTCTTTTTAACATTTCTTCTTCCAACCAAAACATCTCTTCTGTGCTGGGTTCAAAGGAAGGGGAGGTCTCTGCCTTGATTTATATTTTCAATATGGAATTGTCTTCATGCACCTGGTAAATCCAAGTTAGTTGCAACAGACAAAGGCATGTGAATGTTCGTCCAAAAATCCTAACTTCTGATGAATGGACCTGCTTCTAGGCATCTGACCTGTTTGTATGAGTTTGTGGATATCATTTTTCCTTGTGTTTGATTTGACATTGCAAGCAGTCTCTCTTCTAAGTCATCAGGTTCAAATTTTGGTGGGATTTGTGATTATGTTTGACTCTTCTTTGTTAGCCTTACTGAGCTGAGTTTGCCATCTGAAGCAGTTCCTGTTACACAAGCCTGGCAGTGATTTTTCTACCTTTCTTGCCTGAATCTCTTTCTGGATTTTATAGAGGAAAACTAGTAATTTGGCTGGTTCCTGGTGATGCTAGAACACTGTGAAGATGGAGTTTGCTCCTGGCAAGTAATTCTCATGGGAGCATTATTCTTTTTCTCTTACAAGAAAGCTTTGAAATATTTCCATTTGAGAAAGCTGTGGACTGAAATGCACTTTCCAAATTTCGCTGGCGCTTGTTTTGTCTGGAAAAATAAGTGAAATCTCTAAGCTTGCTTCAGATGTGTGTATTCAATTTTGTGACTTGGTTTATTTGTTCAGTATAATAACAGACTTGAAAATATGTCAAGGAGAGCACTAGGTGGCAGGTAAAAAGTAAATACATTAGGTAGCCAGAATTTATATTCCCTGCTTGCAAATGGACTGAAGTCTTTTTATACCAATTTTACAAAATGCCCCATATTTCTGCCCTCCATCAAGTTCTCTGATAAATAGGAAATTAGTGAAAAAAAAATTCCCCTCTGGTGATATTACCCACCATCATAACTATTAGACAGTTCAGGTTATTAGAGATGCTTTGTAATTTGTTCAGAAGTTCAGTCTCCAAGAGACAGTGGCTTTGGACTGCATCTTTGAAAAGTCTTGAGGCGGGTGTATGTTTTTCTCAATTTGCTGAATTTTGACCAGAAATTTCACTGGTGTATGTTTTTCTCAATTTGCTGAATTTCAGACCAGAGAGGAAATTGAGGAGAGAGATTTTACAGTCCAAGTTATTGAAATCTGTGGGCTTTTCATCATTGCCTTGGCTAAGTTTCCTTTTTAATCATCAGCAGACATCAATAGAAGTATGCAAATATTTTATTTGTGTCAGAAGCCCCCTGTGGCTGTTGTGCTTGGTTCATAAGATGCATTTCTGGAGTATTGATATTAATACTGCTACTCTTCTGGACACTCAGCTCATCTTCAAAATTACTTTATACTCTTAAGTTTCCTCATGAGTTGTAGCCTAGTTCTCTCATGGCTGTATCCCTGCAAAAAGAACAGATGATAATGTCATAATTACTTTGCAGTAGTTAGAAAAAGAAGTAAATTATTTGGTGAAGTTTTTTCTAAACCTTGCTAATAAAACACAAATTACATTTTGAGTGTATATTTAGGTATAAGCATTCATCAGAGAGTCAAGGATCCAATTAACTTGATCTTTTTGTGGCATTCTCTGGTTTTAATTTCTCTACTGTATTAAGATCTTATCCTCTTTAAGTAGGTTTAACATGTGAATCTTCCTATTTTTCAATCCTCTGTTTCTTACACCAGGTAAAGAGAGGCTTTCACCCTGAAGTCAAATCCTACCTCCTTTACATGAAAAGAATGAAATGCCTCAGAAAGTCTTTATGCTCATAATGAATAAATTGAACGAGATAGGAGTCTCAGTTTTGTCATTCATCTACATATCAGAAAGAACAGCAACTTCACTTTCTGCTCAGGCAACTCTTCTGTGGAAGAAATTGTGCTCAGCTCCTTTGCTCAGACAATATTTGTCTCTGGTTTATATAATTAATAGGTGCATTGCTCATTATCTTCAGGAAGTGCAGGAAAGCTGCTTTTGCTGGAGAAGCAGGAGAAAATAGCTTTGACAGAATTTTTCAAAGAAGCCAGAGAGACTGATTCACATGAGGTAATAGAAATGCCAGGTATTTGGCATAGGCACCATTCCATCTTTCTGTGCTGAGCAATCTTGGCTGCACAGGTTTATATTTGAAATGAGAATCACAGGATGGCTGAGGTTGAAAGGCACCTCTGGAGGTCATCTGGACCAAACTTGCACTGCTCAAGCAGAATCACTGAGGGCCAGTTGCCCAGGATCATGTCCAGGTGGCTTCTGAAAATCTCCAAGGATGGATATTCTGCAGCCTTCTTGGGCAACCTATGTCAGTTCTCAGGCACTCTCACAGTAAAAAAAACCTCTTTTCTGCTGTTCAGAGGGACCTTCCTGTATTTCACTTGGTGCCCAGTGCCTCCTGTTCTGCCACTGAAAAGTGCCTGGCTCTGTCCTCTTTTCACCCTCCCTTCAGGTGTTTATACACATTGGCAATATCCCCCCGAGCTGTCTCATCTCCAGCTGGCTCTTGAAATTTTTCTAATGCGAGCTGGTGCTTTTTTGTAGTTCTGATGTGCTATTCAGGAAGACCTGAAACATTCAAGGTAAAGCACACATTTGGCTTTTACTTCATAAGACATGAATTTGGTACTGCTTGATATAGGCTAAATTAACATTTTCATTAGGCAAAAACTAGCCATTTCAGTGTTGATACACATCTCCTTAATGTGTGCTCTGAACTTAAAGGTGACTGGTCTGGATCAGAGCAAAAACCCAAGTCCTGTAGCTCAGTGTCCTGCCCCAATAGCCTGTGGTTGGGACAGAGTATCAGAGAAAAGCAGATGTAGAAGCATCCTTTGCTGACTTTGGATTTTTCTGTCCCAGGGTTCTGTGGTTCAGACATTGTCTAAGTGAAGGGCAGTACCCTCTCAGCCTGGACATAAGTGTTGTGCCTTAGTTTCTCACTCATAAGCATGCAGGAACCAGAACAGATTAATGACTGACTAATTCACTTGGTGCAAGGGCCATTTTCTATTTATAGTTTTCATTGCCTGGTGTATGTTTTTCCCTGACACCCATGATGGATGTTGATGCTTTGTGGTACTTTGATTCACAAGTCCAAGCAGCATGAGTTCCTCTTGTGTTTTCTGCAAGGCTCCATACTGCCTGCATGAAAGCACATGGGATAGCTTCTGTGGAACCTCTTCTCTCTTTTCTGCTCTCTTCTCAGTGACAAGAAGCATGAAGGGAACACTCTTTTCACAGGCTCTGGGTAGAAATCAGAACAAAAGAAAAAAGAGGAGGAGGAAGGCTCGGAATGCTGACAATTAGCTGGATCGATGTTCGCATGGCTATTTCTGCTCTTTTTCTGAGGGCTGCTTTTCTATATGTCAATATAGTTGTGTTTCTAGGCATCTGATCACATCTAGAACTGCATATAGCTTTTCTTCTGTCATTCCTAATTAGTAGGTGTGACATTTTATTTAGTGTGTCATTAAGTGTGACACTACTTTGTGTCCAGGAATGAACATGTGGCAGGCCTGTCTGGTTTTCTGATGGCCATCTTTGGCCATGTTACATAAAGGTTCAAGCAGGAATGTGCTTTCAAAGCAAATCCCCAGAAAAGGGCCCTTCCCTGCTTGCCAGTGGACTGCTACTTGTTCTTGTCAGCTCTTGTGAAGGCCTTGCCATGGCTTGGCAGCAAAATAAATAGAGCTGTAGGGTCAGTGAAGATCAGTGGGATCCTGTAGTGGGTGGTGACCTGGGATGATCTTACAGAGTGGCTCACAGTTGCAGAGGAGTTAGCTCTGTGCTGTCAGGCTTTGTGCTGCATTTAGGTAATATTCCTCGTGGGTTTCCTGCCTCTGTGGCAGACCAGGTATTATCAGGTCCCTTTCAGGGAGCATAAACTGGGTGTCACCTGCTCTGCCTAATCCATCAAAGCCAAGACACGATGCAGCTTCACTCAGCTTAATTCAAAATAGTGTTGCTGGTGATACCACAGATGTGATATCACACTGTTTAGGTGCTCTCCTATACCTCTGCCATTTTCTCATGTGCCTCCTTATTGTGAAATTACTTAAATGAATCCAAACACCAAATAAAGCATTTGGGAAATCAAAATGTAATCACTTTGAATAGTGGGATTGTTGTTGGCCTTTAGGCTTGATGGGAATCAGTGCAAAGGAAAAAAGAGGCAAGGAAAAAGCTTTTGGCAAGTGTCACTTCAGGGAGGAAATAAGGGGATCCTTTGTTTCTTATATCTGTGTTTTATCCAAGTACAGTGACATGAAGATCATTTGCAGTAAAGTGATTTTTCTCATCGTAATTAGAGATGTCTCCAGACTGCCCCACCGCATCACTGCTGTATTTCACTTGGGTAATTTCCCTTCCAGTATCTGGTCTGTCTCTAAATTTTTTTACATCAAATATTTCATTTGAATACTGCAGCTCAAGATGGTCTTTCTCAGTTTAAGTGCCACTGACATTACTATGGAGGTTAAAATATTTACTTAAGTATAGACAAAGTTCCGTTACTTGCCATCATTTTCCAGTTTTGGGGAGGGGAAAACCCCTCTAGGTTTGACATGTCTTTATTGTGCAGAGTTGTTAAAAAGGGTGCTGACGAGTAGACGCATGGTAATGATGGAAAGGAGTGCATTTGGAATTCAACATGGATGGCAGAAAATGCAGGATGTCAGAGAAGCCATATATTAAAGAGAATTTGAATTGGAAACTGAATCCCAACCTGCCACTGGGGGCATTTTGATCATTTTGATTTATTAAACTTTTATAGCAGCATTCAGACGAAGCTGAATTAAAACGCTTAGTCTTGGGTGGTTTATGGTACACAAGTCATCATGCTAGTGAAGTCTTGCCATGATCAATGTAGAGTTAATTTAAGTTGCTTTTTTAATGCAGGTGCACCTGTCTGCTTTAGTATGTACTTAAAAATCTAACAGTGTTCTAATGCTGAATCACTTAAGAAAAATACGAAATGAAGCCACCCTGACATTTATTTTCAGCTGCATTTGAGTGAATCTTGCTATTAAGTTGTAGCTGAACTGCAGGAAAACAAACCGCATATATATTCCTATACGAATTTCATATATTGATAAATGTACACACATGATAAAATAGCTAGAAATGAAAATATAGCCATTTCCTTGAAAACAGGTCAAACTGCTAAAGACATAGGTGCTTGCATTGTACCGTTCTGACCATCTCTCATCCTCAGCAGCTAAACGGAGTCTCAGTGAGCACCGTCCCCACAATAAAAAGAAATCAATTACTATTAGAGTGGCACTGCAGGTTAAAGGCATTACAGGTTCACACTCAGTTTTGCAGCAAGGAGATGATATTTTGCTGCAAATGGGGAATGATGCAAAAGATGGATGAGACAGAGTTCAAGGAGCAGTACTGTGAGGGTCTGGCACTATCATTCCAAGCTGTCTCAGAGACATGATGGATGATTCAGTGGCAAGAAGCAATAATACCCGATGATGAGAGATCCGTCTCCAGATCTTAAGCCCACTGCATGCTGTCTACCTGTTGGTATTCTCGTGGCATAGTGATTCCTGATGTGTTATGAAGAGCTAAACTCTCGTACTTAGGCAGCTAATTTGGAATGTTGAATTTAGTAACCTAGATTTTTTGCCAGCTTCTAGGAAAGCAAGCAGCATATCAAACACTCCTGCACATGGTGAATTTAATTACCTCTTATTTATGTGTGGTACCTGTTGACAGGATCTTGTAAGCTGTGCTAATGCAATAGGTAATTTGTTACCTCCAGAAATCACTTTCTGTGTGCCCTCTGATCATTATCATGAAACATGATAAATGATCTAGCCCATGAGGTGTAAATGAAAATGAAATGGATAATTTGATTCTATGTCTAAATTGTCGCTGGAAAAGTTGTTGCAATTATAATGGAATTTATCTCATAAAAATATGCTTTGCAATGTGCTAGTGACCTTTAATCATATTGGTTGGGGAGTTATTTGAAGATAATTTTAAAGAGATTACAAAAAGTTTGCTCAGAGTAGTTTGGATAGAAATTTTTTTTCTTTCCTAAAGAGTTTTAAATATTTGTCTATTTAATAATTCATATTGCAGGATTTTTCTGCAGTGTTAACTGCTGGAATGTTTGCAGAATTATATAGAAAGTGGTGAGAAACATATCTGCCTCTCCTGAAGAAGAGGGAAGCTTAGCTACATGCAGAAAGATAGATTTCTTCCTGCTGAGATGCAGTGTTGAATTTGGATGTGCCTGTGTACTAGAGAGCTTGTCATTGAGATTGATATGGAGCTGCTAACAGGCATGTCTTGGAGAACATTTAAGGAGTGTTACAAGGAAAATGAATGTGTTTCTCTCCCCTGTTCCCCAGGTATGTTCACAGTGCTAATGGCAGAGTCTGTGTCCTACCTCCTTCATGAGGAAGGATGACACTGTTGCATTAGAACTGATTTTTGAATTTTCATCTCTTTCATAATTTTTTAGTGGTTTTTATTTTATTTCTTTTTAAACTTCTTTGTTTCCAGGACCTCATCTGTAACATTTCATATAGGTATTCTGTGTCCATTTTCTCAGCCTTTTGGCATGTCTTGTGCTGCCAAACACTTTGAGTGTACCATCCCAGTTATGTCTGTATGTGGTAAAAAGTAAAATTTTTTACTTTCCTGAATTCTTTACTATTAAACAAAAGAGAAAATTTTTTTTGATGGGTCTGGGGACTAAACAAAGACAAAACTCAGTGAACAGTGTTAGGAAAAAGTGAGAGCACCTTTTTAGGAATTAAAAATTACTTAGAATTGACTTGTATTAGAAACCTTACAGACTAATAAGGATGGTTAGTAGGGATGGTAGGGAAAAGCCTCTCAACAGTCAATTTAATGTTACATTTTTCCTTCAAGAAAGGAGGATGTAAGTAAAAAATATCACAGAATGATAGAATTTTCAAGGCTGAAAGAAACCTTTAAGACCATCAAGCCCAACTCTCAGCTCAGCACTAGCACTGTAACTCCCAAACCATCACCCAGTGCCAGATCCAGACACCTTTTGAACACCTCCAGGGATTGTGAATCCACCTCCTTCCAAGGCCATCTCTTCTTATGCCTGACCATGTGAACAGTGAAAAACCTTTTTTCTGCTATCTAATATGAATCTCCCTTGTCTCACCTTATGGCCATTTCCTCTGGTCCCCTAACTACAGGCTGGCAGGAGAGATGAGTCCCCTCCTCACAGCAAACTCCTTTCAGGGAGTTGTAGAGAGTGATGAGGTCTCCTGTGAGCTTCCTCTTCTCCAGACTAAACAAACCGAGCTCCCTCAGCTGATCCTTTTAAGATATGTTTCCCTGACCTTTTATGAGCTGAGTTGCCCTTCTCTGAACACACTCTCTAATCAATGTGGTCTGAAAGGTGTAGACATTGCATAGTGTTTGTTCAAGGTTTATAAAGCAGAGATAATTTTCCATGAGTTCTAATTTTATTAATAATGGTTGTCATAACTTTGCATGAGTTGGTAATTTGAATAAATAAATGCCAGGAGAAATACTTTGCTCAATTTAGAGTTTTTGTCTGGAATTTTCCATAAAAAATGGATTATAAGGTAAATTAATTTGAGCTTTATTTGAATGTGCTAGCATCCTATAGTTTTTGGAATCAAGATGAATCTTTTATTCAATTTTTTCAATATTTATATTAGCTCTTTGCTCCTTGTGCCTATCTGGTGGTGGATCTTGTAAGCCATATGAAACTTTACCTGTTTGTGAACACAAGGTAGAATACTACAAAGCATCAATGCCATTTGTGTTTTAGTAAAGCTATCTTAGTTTAGTAAACTGGCTTACTCATTTCCCAAGAAGATCAAGAACAATATATTGTGTTGTTTACCTGATCTATTTCACCATCCAATCAGGATTAAGTCTAAAAATATTTTTTTTTCTGCTTTACATTTTTACCTCAAGTTACAGTTTTGAGTTTATGTGAAAATCTAAGCTTGATTCTAATATTGAGATTCTCATGGTAACATAAGGTGTGTTTTTTAACAACTGGAGAAACAAAGGCTACTGCCTTTGAAGGGAGGTAGGGGTAAACTAGATGCTTCTCTTTTCTTAAAAATTTAGACTGAAGTCTCATGACTTTTAATGCTTGCTTTGAACTTTACTCTGACTTTGAATTGTGTTGACAGCAGTTGGAAATGTCTTGACTAATGATTTATTCTTCAACTTTCTGCTTCTCTTGGGCTGGATGACTTTCACGTCCCAGAAAAAAAAAGATATATTTAGTGTGATCAAGCATGTGATCTATGGGCTGCATCACCAGCCACTGCAATATTTTCCCTTTCTTTTTATTGGAGATAGAAAGGAGCAGCTGTTTGGCAGTGTACGAAGAACAGCTTCATTTTAGCAGCTGGATAGTTTCAGTTGCAGGGTGGTTTGTTGTTTTCCTTTGTTTTTTTTAATATGTGATGCTGAGGCACAGTTCCTGCTTTGAATGTATGCAACATGGTACTTGGCCACCTCAGTGCACTGAAGAGGAGAAGGCATCTGAAAGTTCTCACAAATATAGCTTGCTGCAATCCTCACTTTTGCCAATGCCCTCTCTGGTTTGTTGGGTTTTTTTCCTATTTTGCACCTCTGGGCTTTCTGCAATGTGATTTAAGTCTGCCATCTTTTGTGCCCTACATGTTGGTTGCTACTTCTATCAGTGGAGCAGAGAAAATGCTGTTGGGTAGAATGTGCCAATAAATGACAATGAGGTAATTGAAAGGTAATAAAACTGTCTGTTTCACTAGAAAAAATAGCTCCTTTTCCAAAAGGTTTTGTAAAGGTAATATAATTGGACACTTTAAGAAAAAAATTGGGCTGTGTCTGTATTCTGGCTGGATGCAGACATGTTTAAGATGTATTTTGAGTTTAGTTTCAGACTTCTCTTCTTTTCTGAGATTTGTCTTTTTGTTATGTGGGAAGCTGCCTCCACCTTTTAATTTTTATTTTTTGTTGCTCAAGTTCTTTATCTTCAACTGTCTCCTAATGCCATTTAAGGAATATGTTTGACCTACTGCTTGCATTTTTCTTTCAACATGGCTGCCTAAAGAAATATTTAATTAGTTTTCTTTTTCCTGGGAACACCTCCAATATCTACTTGACCTCTAACTAGACATGTGGACTATGCAACACAAAGAATTGTGCCCTAGTGACATGTCTTTCCCCTTCAAATTACTGTCATTATCAGTGGCATTTTCACAACTAGAGACACAATGATACTCATTTTTTTACTTTCAATTGTTCCAGGAAGAGCTTTAGCCTCTTCTTTGAATAATATTGTAAGAGGTTAAAGAACCGATAGAGAGAACACAGGCTGGGTTTTCATTCAGGCCAAATCAAGTGATGGTTTCAAGAAGTTGACCAAGCAACTTTCTGGAGCTGGAGACACATAAGAGTGATTTAATTAATGTTTTGTTTTGTCCAGATTTTGCTTCCCTTTACCAAAACAAACCCTAAAGCAGGAATTTAGTGGTGTGTCAGTTCTTCCAGGCTGGAACAAAGAATTTTTTGGAAACGTGTCATGAACAGAGGACAGCATTCTTGCTTTGAAACTAAATGCTTACAGGTGCTATTGCTTAAGTTATAAAAAATGAAGGGGACAGGCAGGGGAATGTGTGTGCCAAAGAGAATGTGCAAACAGTCACCTTATTAAGGAAACTATCCCCTAAGACATTTCCATCATTTCATTTTCCAGGACTTCTGATAATTAAGATGAACTATATTTCAGTAAGAAGACAGCCTTCTGGCCAACTGACTAAGCAGATGCCAAGTGGAAGCAAATGATGCTAAGTTGAGCTCTCAGGCAATTAACAGAAATTAATGGAGCAAGTACCTGCAGTCTGTTTCCTGTAGGTGTCAGTTCAGTGTCCTTGCCCTTCCTGCACTTCCAGCTCAGATGACCTTCAGGGGTTTAGCACCTGAGGTTTCCTTATCAAAATTTGCTGGGATTTCTCTCATGCTTAGCAGAGCTCACAGGATTCCTGTAGTGGATTAAAAATTTCACAGGATTCTGGAATTTTAATTAATTGAGTGGGAATAATTGAAGCAATTCTTCAATGACAAGAATCCTGTTTTGACTCATAGCATAATGTTACAGAGGAAGGCTTCCAGAGGGACTTGTACTGAGTAAGGAGCTGAAACCTGTCACTCACCATTTGGTCTAGTTTCCACCTCATTTCTGAAAAATGCATCTCCATATTGCCATAATTTATTGCAGGTTCTTAATCTGTGAAGGAATATCTTGCATGCCCTGTTTTTTGATTGATTCTGTGCCTCATGACCAGATTCACACACCAAATATTTATTTGTTTATTTATTTGTTGGACTCTTCCTTAAAGATATATATGTAGATATAGGCAATGTCTGTTTATGTGCAACAGCATCTGATATTACAGCAGAGGCAACAAAAGGCATGGTCCTGCCTCTCTTTTCTCTCTCCTACTTCGCATGACTTGCTATTTCCTCTTCTTTTACCTCAGAACCATGCTTGGCCCTCTCTCAGTGAGCTGACTGGGGAGCTAAATTAAAAAAAAAAACAAACAACCTGACACTGTTGAAAGAAGTGGGTGTTTTTGTGTCAGACCAGTTTGCAAGTAGTAGAACCACTGGTCTGGAAAAGATGGAAAGACCAGAGAAGTGGTGGTGGTTCACTCCCCGCAATGATGTGGTCGTTTTGGGTTGGCTTAGATATAATGTCAAACTGCATCCTCAGCCTGCTCTGCAGGTGGATTACACTGTGCTGCAAAAATCTTTGTGCCCACAGGGAATTGTGGCGTGGAATGGTTCCTGAGATAAATGGTGTTGTCTTGGGGGTTTTCTTTGGGAGCAGCTTCCTTGCATGAACATGCCTTTAGAGGAGTTGATATAACAGAAAGGGGCTGACAGGAGATACAAGCATGTTCCCTCAAGCCCACGTTATCTTGTTGTAGCTGACGAGATAACCAGATACCAGAATGATAGGCCTTAATGTAATAGGGCTGAATAGAAAAGCCCGCAGTAAACTTCATCTTTGGGTTGTTACTGGAAAAAACAGCTGGACTTGGATGGAAGAAGAAGAAATCGACCAGGAAAAAAGAAAGGTAAATAAAAAGGAAAAGAAAGATAAATAAAATATTTCTCTTGAATTGGACATTTAATTTCACAATGCTAATTAGGCCATTTAAAAAATAAATACAATAACATTTGGAATGGCTTTTCAACAATATACTAATGAAGTAAGCAATTATGATTTGTATAGGTGTAATTAAAGCATGGAAAAGCAAACATATCAGTGTAGTTTTATCAGCAATATTAATAATAAGATAGCTATGCACACATCACTGTGCTGCTCTGAAAAGTATTTGAAATATTCACCCAAAGGAAAAAAAGCAGAGGCAAAATGTATTCTTGTTAAAGGATTTGTTGAATCTAAATTAAAAAATATTCTTCCAATGAAGAAAAAGTGACTGATTGCAATATTAGAAGTAATTCAAGTTTCTCAAAAGGATTTTTAAAAGGAGTGAGTCAACCAGAGGGCAATGTAAGGTGTTCATAGTTCATAGAAAAGACAATACAAAGGCAAAAATAGCATACTGAATAGCAAAAGATTATGAACTTGGGTGAGAAAAGTGCCATGAGGACTCATAGATGGAATAACAGGTGTTTTGTGGCTTTTTAATGATTGATTATTATATGGCGTAAATGGGGCATGAAGAGAAACGCTTCATTAAATAACTTGAGAAAAATTAGGCAACACAGCAAAGGGGAAATGTTTTGGTCTCTTTAGTTCTTTGAAAGGGTACTTTGAGCTTCAACAGTGCTACTGGCCTGCTTCCGTTACCCATTTTTTTTAAGAGAAAGAAATGATAGACTATTCAGGCCAAGAAAAGCATAAACACCACAGAGTTAGAACACTTACCTGTGGGGGAAGTACAGGGAAGTATTCTAACTACTTGTGAAACAAAGGCAGACAGCAGGGCAAAATATTTTGCTTTGGCAGGAGAGGCTGTGTAGAAAAGTGGTGTAGATTTTTCTTAAGGTGTTGTAATGGTTGTAAGCCCTGGTATTACTCATGAATTGGCCCACAATGAGAAGAACTGAGGGAGTTTAAACAAGATGTTTTACTTGCTGACTTTGTTTGCCTTTGCTGATCATTTTCCCCACACATTTAAGCGATGGTGGGATATGAAAAAAAAACAACTTTATAAGATGTGTCTGGAATGACTTAATGAAGGTACAGCATAATTATGGTCTTCTTACTGCATCTATATTATGTTAACCATTCAGGGTTGTAAATCAACAGAAAATTATTCTCTTTTCCATTAGTTAGCTTTTACTTTACATTTTACACTAGTTAGCTTTTGCTCTTCAAAGTAGCTTTTGTTTTAAAACCTAGAGCTCTCCATTCGGGCATCAGGGAAAAAAAAGAAAGGAAACCTTGATAATTATAATGAAATGTGAAGGAAATGTGACCATACAGCCATGTACCATCCACACTCTGAAAGAAGAGGATAGTTAAATCATTAGTAGCTCTATGCAGGGGGCACTCACCTATATGGATTACATGGATTGAAGTCTATGGGTTATTTCCAATATTGTCCAATATTCAAGAAGTAGCTTGACAGCTAGCAGCAGTTTCTTGGCTTTTTTTACTTCTAGAGAACATAATAGTGACTTCAGAAAACATTGCTGCTGGGCCAAAATCTTCTTAGTTTAATGTATAGGCTTAGGGAGAGATCTAAGAATGGGAGAGGCACTCCATATACCACTGAGCATCTAGCAATCTATAGGTCAAGATTTGTTGAGCCAGGGATTATATCAATGAATCATGTGTGTAATATCCATGACAAACCTTTAACAAATTTGTCAAATAATTTCTGGGCTGGTGCTTTTGCTCAGTTGGGAGCAATGAGTTCTCATAGTTAGCTCCAGTTATTAACAGAAGAACGTACTTCCCTCCAAAGTTGCTATGTATTTTCACTCCAAGAAACAGCAAATCATTCCATATTAATCAATTTCATGCCACTTGTCGTTTCATGAACATCTACCATGTATTCCTTCAATCATGATTCTTTCATGTTGAATGTTGCAGATTGATTAAATGTTTCCACATAGGAAGTTGTCCTAGGTCTTCAATAACTTCTATTTGGCCTTTTCTGTGTCTTCTCTTCTAGCTCCTCTGGCAGGAGATAGGAAGACCAGACCTATATAATTTATTTTAGATGAGAGATCATTATGGGTTTACACAGTCACACAAGATCTTATGCTTTCTTTGTGTTCTGTTCCTAATAATCACTGATATCCTATCTTTTTTTCTGAATTGAAGTGATGTGGTCTTGAAATTCCCAACAGAAATATTATTCCTCTCTGATTATACTGATTTAGACTCCATAAGGAATTCATAAGGCTCAATGCACTGCTTTATATTTATCAGCTTTGACTTTATTTGCCATTTTATTTCTTAATTCTGCAGTATCTTGAGGAAAACAAGAAAAGCTAGGTGTGACTATTCACAAAATACCTGCAGCTATGTAGCACAGCAGATAAGGCTATTGCTGCTTTATTTGGAGCCATCACTAAAACCTCAGGTTTTCTTACTGGCATTGTAGGTAGACATATGACTTAGTGAATGTTCAGAAAAATGGTTCAGCCTCAAAAAGAGGGTTGTAGACACTCCTCTGGGAATTTCTGAACCTTTAGGCTAAGGTGCTGTACTTGGAAATGGAAAATCTCTGCACAAATTCTGACTCCAGTCAGACAAGAGGAATGGATGTGGAATGTCGTTATGCTGAGAGATTAAGTGTCTTCTCTATATTCCTGAATTATATTCTGAATGCCCTTGTTTTTTTAATCTAGTGCCTTACATGCAATTAGGCTGAAAAATCAAAACACTATTTTGGAGATCCTAATGTAAATGTCTTTTCTTGCAGCTATTTTCTGAATTTGGATGAAGTTTTTGATCTTAACCCTCTCATCTTTTTTTTTTCCATGCATACAAACACACACCCTTTTGTCCCCATAAAGAAATGCAACCCCAACCTCAGCCACTCTAGCCCACTTCCTTCTAAAGGAGAAAGATTTTTTTTTTGTGTATATGGAGTTATTCTGTTTTCAATTTATAAGTCACCACACTTAGGAAGGTATAAAATATGTCTGCATGAGATTGGTTTGTGGCACCTCTATATTCCTGACTGTAACCAAAGTTAACTATAAAATGGGTTTCCTGTACTTGTGTGGCCCTGAGAAAGGGATTATTTGATCACTGGAAAACAGCCAAAATTGACTTCATGCTTAGGATTGGCTAGCCCCTGAATTTTCACTGGCTGAATGTAGGTACTAAGGAGAAGGATTTGCACCCTGAGAATGTGCCTCAGAAGTTGGGAAAAGAGGCTGTGCCAAGTGGGGAGAAATTAGAGATACAAATCTTGCTGATCACCGACTTCTTGTTACAGTGATGAAGAAACTCCTTTGAATAAAACTCTAGTGAATTTTGGAAAGCAAAACACTATGTTAAATGAAAATGAGAAGGTTTAGGGGATTTTTTTAACTGTTAAAAGGCTGTGTTGTGGCTCCTTATGCTTGGGAAAAAAGTTATATGCATCTATTCTGAACGTGTCTGTAAGTCCAGCTTGCCTTTCCCATTACAGCTTGGGGGAGGAAGGTGAAGAGTCAGTGAAGATTTTCTTGAGAGAAGGCAAGCTTATGTGTATTAAGAGGAAGAAGCCTAAATAGAGTTCAGTGGGGCAGCTTCACCATTCCTCTGAGTTGACAAAACTGCTTCTTTTATGCCCCAAACTCACATATATCAGAGGGATAGCAAGTCCCATGAGAGAAGTTTCCTGGTGCTTGCAGTCATTTAAAAGCAAACAAAGCAGCCAAATTCTTCAAAGAACTCTCACACATTAAAAGTTTCAGGAAAAACTTCAGAATTCAGCAGGAAGAATCATGACTTTCCTTTTCTTCATCAAAAACAGTATTTAAAATTTGTGAGAAGTGTTCCCAGCTTTTGGTACTGGAGCCAACAGAGCTTCCTGGTAAAATTGCACAAAAAATTTTTTTTCCCCATGATGGCATGCTTTTGTTACCAACATTTATGTAAAATGTAAGGCTACTCTAGGTATTCCTGCTGTCTGTTTTACTGGTAATTTGGTGACAACTGATTTATTTTTGTCTCCAAATCTTTTGTAATGTGCTCTTAGGTGCATGGTTCAACATGCAGAACCAACAAAGCCCCAGCCTTCAACAAAATGCCTGTTATGAACAGGCATATGTGTAAATGTAATAAACAATGTGGGTTACTTGTGCAATCTTTGAAGGTAGCAATTTCCACAATGGTGCATATTATTATAAACTGTATTATTACCAGTGCATCCTGTATTTGGAGAGAAAAGCTGTACTGTACAATTTCTGCCCTAATAATTTATTTTCTTATTACTTCTGTAGAGTTGTTGATTTTGTTTGCCTTTCTTTTGTGAATACACAAGGCTGCTTCCAGAACTTTCAGTATGCCAGCCCAGCTTCAGTAGATGTTGGTTAGTATCATACTCAATCATTACAACCTGCAGTAGCAGAATAAGAAGCTGTGCATTCCTGTGAAGTCTCATGAAAGAATTGGTAAGGTAGTTTAGAATGGTTAAAATAAGTAAGCAAAAAAGGATTTTTTTCTTGGACTGAATGTTTGTGTCAGTTGAAATAAGATGCAAAATTTAAACTCTTTTACTTTACTCAGGGAGTTTCTGTTCCAGATTCATGTTTCTACTTTGAACGTTTTTTGCAACAAAACAAAGATAACAGGCTTTTATCAACTCATATAAAATCATAATATCTCATAAAGATCTTACTAGCATGAAGAACTGGTGGGGTTTTCTGCTCTGATTTGTTTCTCTAGAAATTTCTTTCAGACTTTTCATCTCTCAGAATCCGTTTGGCAAGGGGGGGTGAATGGCAGCTGCATTGTTACCCTCATTTCACAGGTGTTTCTTAACATCTCTCCAGGTGCTGTGGCAAGGATGATGGTTATTTGGCCACATCTATCCTCCTGCCCCTTTCTGAGGCTGGCTTTCATGGTGAAAGTAGATGTAGTAGCCAGCACCTTCTTAAAAGGTAGTCTCAATCCTTGCCTTCCCTTTTCTCCTCTCTCAAGAAGCTGGACTTGTGTTTCTCTTTCTCTGCTGACCCTGGCTTTTGTCTGAAAGCAACTGGAAGTTGCTGCAGGAACCTAGGAAAGCAGGGAATTTCCATGTACAGCCCTGCAAGATCAGTTTTAAACCTAAACCTCTGTTAATGTAGTGTAGAGGAGTGACACTGCAAGCAACTCTGGTGGGAAGTGGAGGAGTAGGGTTGCTCTCTGAGGTACATGTTAGATGATGAGTATTTCACATCTGTGAGGTAAAAATGTGATGTAAAAACCATTTTGGTTTTGGTTGGTTCATTGCATAGATTGAGGGAAGTGTCTCAGTGACTCCTAAAATTAGCCCCCTTCTCTGTCATTCCAGTGGGCTGCCTTCTGGCATTTTTGGCAAGAAATATTTGGACATGCTGTAATAAGAAATGTGAAGACATTGCTGGTGGGAACATCTATATGTGTCTTAGAAAAGATTATGAATAGAAAGAGAGGGATTTGAGCAAGAAAACAGCCCCTCAAAAATAAGTTTGCTCAAAAGTGATGATGAATTCTGTCATTTCTCCCTGGAGATTTGCATAGGCTGAGCACATACCAAATCCCTCTACATAATCATTAATGTGTAACCCTTATATTACCTTCCTCTGATGGCAGTATTCAAGTGCTGACAGAAAGCTTTTACCATACGTGAAATGGGGTACCTGAGAAAGAACTTTGCAGAATGCCTTGCAAGTCTCAAGGGGAAGGTTTTCTATTCTTCCCTGCCCCCTGTGCATTTGTAAGGTCTTGCCTTAATAATAAGCGTGTGACCTTTCCCTTTTCAGTTTTCCCATTCCCTTTCCCTCTCTCTCTCCCTCTCCCCACCTCTGTGCATCAATTATTTAACCCATGGTTTGATTTAATGGTTACAGTAAAATCAGTCTCATCTCTTACACACTTAAGTTTCTGTAACTGCTGTTAAATACAACTGTAAATGCTTGGAAGCCAATGCCATGCCAGCTATTCCTCTCACCTGCAGGTACTTAAGACTTCAGTGCCCTTCTGGTACAAGGTCATGTGCAGCTCGTTGCATTTATGGAGCGTGATCCAGTTTTGAATCCTGTCTCATGATGCTACTGTCCCAACAGCACATGACATGTTTTTTCTCTGCCATTTAAAAGGCATGCAGGAGAGCTGGTGATAAAAATTTGTGGTAGTACTGGCATGTGGCTTTTAAAACAAGGCAGACAGGAGAATTCCAGGACAGGCAGGAGTGCTGTCTCAGTGAATTATTTTTGCTTTCAAGTTTTATAGATAGGTACAGCTAGTGAGATGTAAATCTGTGTTATTCCCTCCCCCCCCTTTTTATTTTTATCTATTTATTGATTTATTTTTGCTTCACTGAATTCTATTGAAATGCTCTGGCTTTGTTGCAGGTGTTTGAATTTTTTGAGTTTGATTATAAATATGTCACGGTAACTTTTGTCTGTCAGAAAGTTTCTATATTTGGGTAGTTTAGGCAATAAACTGAGTGTGTGAGCATGACTACAGCATCCACAGATATAAGAATAATGCAAAAATCTTCACAATCTCAACAGGACCAGTTCAGACTTAAAATTAAATAAAAATTAAAATAATCCAAGTACCCAGAAAAGAAATATATTCCCATCACAAGTTGCATCACCATGTGAAAGAAAATTTTGGAGTCTCTGAAACAATATTTTGTTTCTCTTCAGGCATTCTTTCTGTAATCTCTAGTTTTATTCCTTCTCACCATTGACAGCATGTGGATCTGCATGCAATCACAGTATTGTCAAATTGCAAAGCCTTGTAGAGTTAAGAGTAATTCTTTCTTGGGAAGCACCAATTTTGAAGAAGGTATTAAACTTTGTTCTCAACCTGCTGGTTCCTGACAATGAAGCAGATAAAATATTTCTTTCCAACAGTAATCTCAACATTGAGATCTCGAGGGCATTGCTGATATGTGTGGATAATGAAGTCATTGTAATCAAGTCTTTGCTGGAGACATTTCTACAGCTGAGTCATTATGCTGACTGATTTTCTTTTTCCTATTTAAAATTTGAATGTCTTCTCATTACAGGCACCTCTTTTTCTTACTTTTATTCATTTTTCCTCTAGGAGTGTGCTGCATCTGTGTCTTTACACAATGCAGTCTTTTTGACAAAATGTGTCATAATCTTCTAATTGATTCCCATAGTAACATAGCCTGCTATCACTCAAAAACTAGGCATGTGTCCTCATCCTAAATTGTTTAGAGAGATGACATATTGCAGTTTTGAGACAGACCTTTTTTTTTTTTTACATATGAGCTGGGCATGTTCTTAACCTTGTTTACACTTTCTGCTGACAATGCTAAAGCTGCACACTGTTCCTTTATTTTAAAGGAAGATAATAAAATGAATGTGGTGGTGTTTCAAATCAAGGTGAATAAAGTGCCACAGTGATGCATAGGATAGAACATCACTATGCAGAAGTTAGCAGTTTTCACTGCTGAAATAATTCCTATTTCAGCACTTTAGGTGGTCACTAACTGCCACGTCACCTAAATTAAATACATTTTAGCTGCATGAGCTTGCAGACTTTGTCGTATCTATGACACAAACTTTATGTATTGGGTGCTCAAAGCTAAAACAGTAGCTTGAAGTGAGCTTGTGACATACTATTACTGTTTGGAGACCCCAAATTAGAGATATTATGTTGAAATATGTCAGTACCCTACCTAAGCCAGTACTGTGAGCTCACTGTTCAGTTTGCTGTTTTTGTTTGTGGCTGGTTTTTTTCCAGTGTCTGATTCTCCAGGTAGTTACCTGAATTTCAATGTTATAGATATTTATTTTTAATGCTTATTTTAAATTGATCCTTTCAGTTTTTCCATTTCAAGTAATAAAAGACGATGAAAATGGTCTTGCAAACTCTCTGAAGAGAGTTGGGTAAATCACTTGACACCACCTGGTCACCAAGCATTACTTAGAATGAGTTCTTTTGTTCCAGACAACTAACTCTCTTAATTAAAATGTAACATTTTGTAGGTATTGTGTCTCAACCTCCAGACTAGCAGCTAGTGCCAAATACTGTGCAGTTGTGATAAATTCTATTTTAAAGTCACAGAAATAAAGTCTGAATAAGTGAAATTAGAAAGAAAAAGAGAGTTTGAGGAAAACCTTTATAGCAGAATTGTAGATCATGAGCTCTTTAAGTTTCTCCATGCAGCCACCATCACTTATGGTCACAAGACAGCAGTTGAAATAAGTCAGAATTAGTTTTTGATTGTGATGGAGTTTGGTTTGGTTTTGGCTTTGGGGTTTTTTTGTTGTTTTGTTTTGGTTTTTTTTTAAATCAAGGCAGGCCTGTAGCTACATGGAACACTTTACTGTAAAGCCTTCTGATTTCTACATGAAGAAGTCATTCTATGGTGTAATATATCAAAGTTAGCTATTTTTCTGAAAAAGTCTTCCTTTTCATCAGTACAGTGCCTTCTCCAAGCTAGCTGTAGAAGACAAAGATGGGAGCAATAGAAACTTTCCTATCAGAAAAAAAATTGACAGTGTACAATTGTTAACAACATAGAAAATGGGTTAAAATGAGTAAAACTTGATAAACAGAGTGACATTTTTGTCCACTGGGAAGAAAAAAAGAAAAGAAACAAATAAATGTATTAAGAAAATGGTAAATGAGTTTACGAACCATAGGAAAGCCAACTGATGTCTTGGGGAATTATTAATTAAATGGCCAAGTTTTATGAGAGCTCCAAAGGACTTGCAGCTGGTTGGGTTTTTATTGTGTTAATTTCTCAGCAGCATTTGGCTTTGCAGTAGTGGAGGTGATTGTAAAACTTCTCTGTGGTGAGTTATTTTGAGGGCTGCAGATGGTTTAAGAAAGCATTCCCTCCTGCAGCCTCTGCAATGTGCCCTGCCCAGCAGTCGAGCTCATGCTGCTTTATTCTGACATTTTTCAGATGCATTGTGTCTTTTGGGCAGGAGTAATCTATGGAGCTGATGTATAGTATGTCTGGCTGAGAATAAGCTTGCACTTGTTCTTCTCCTTTGTCACAAGAATAAGGTGGGCTGCTGAGGCGAGAAAAGCAAGTACCACTATGTGGTGTGCAGGCAAGAATCCCATTAACCAAGTCCCTCATGGCAGCATTTCTCATCTAAGGCTGGGTGTGCACCTATGAATTGGGTAGTTAACATTGTCCTGATATAATTCTGTTTAATGGACTTTCCATGTGAAGTCTGATAAGTGGTTAGGTCTTGGAGCAAACACACCTAGAGGTGTGTTTTCAGTAATGTTGCAAAAGTAAATATGCCACCTTCTTGGTTTTATGGCTTTGGAGTTTTTTTCCAGTCTTTTTGCATTTCTTGGTTTTCAGAAACCAAGGACAGTGCTCATCTCCCATTACTGAGCTGTCCTCGATGCGTTGCACAAACTATCTGAGGTATATTTTGTCTTGGATGTGTTATTCAGCAAAACCACTAAGGACCAAACTACTCATTAGAGATGGAGCATATAGGGTGATAGCTGTGACTGTAGTCTGTCATGCACAGAAAGAGAAAACTTAAGATCTTGTTGGAAACTTAAAAATAAACTGCAGAGTGACTGCAGTTTATTTTTTTTTTTTTCAATGACTTTAAGGTTCATGATACCTCTGCTGCTCATCGGGTCTGTGCTTTCAGTTGGCATCCTTCAGTCCTCTGCTTTTAACCTGCTTTTTAACTGAGCAGAAGAATTTCTTATCAGGCAAGTTGTGTTTTCTGTAATGCTTTCCCCTTAGTTGGCAAAGTCCCCCATTTGTGTTAATACACCTTGTACTGGTGCTGAGGGGTGACAGGTCTTGTCAGGCTACCATCAGTGTAGATGACAGCCATGTGTCCTTGTAGATAGGCCAAGTCCAAAATAAACTTATTTGTCTTAAATTCTGATTTTTTTTTTTTTCCTGTCAGAGCAGTACTTCCTTACAATTTTGGAGAGCTGAAGTAAATATTTCTAGTCTGTATTAAAGATAGGCCACATGCAGAATGATTTTTGCAGAAATTAAAAAAAAAAGCCCAACAAGTCTTTGAGCTCAAAGCCTCCATGGTTTGTTTTCATTTTCAAACCTTTCATAATTCATTTTGTCACCACCTTCATGACTGCATAATTTCTTTCAGTTATACTTCTTCAGAGCTGTAGGTATGAGAAACATCTTCTATTTTCCCCCCAACTTAAAATTAAAAGAATACGGAATTTCCTACTGTTATTGTTCTTCAGTTACTATTTTCATTGTTCCATATGTGGCTTAATACTCTTCTTTGAATTTAACTTTTAAGTCAGTACTTCTTGTTAATGCTTTTTTTTTTTTTTGCTGGATTAACCAGCTTTTAAGACCAAGAATGTTGTTTCCCTGCTAGTACTTGACTGCCATAACTTTTTCTTCTAAATGTCATTCATGTTCTCCAAATTTTAAACAAATATTTCTACTTTTTCTGGTTTTCAATACTTTTAAAAACTCGTGAATCTTTAGAGCAGTATGTAATCTTCCAGTACACAAAGAGTACTGAAGCAAGGCAGCTCTTGCAAGGAATTGGCCCAGCTCTTGGCAAGCAGGGATTTACCCCTGACCCCTCTATACCTTGGGTGTCTCAGATTGCCTGGGTGTCTCACACCTGGGCTCCTGATCCCACAGGGCTTCCTATGGCAAAAATTGTGCTCCAACAAGGCATAGTCAGTGTGGGTCAGGCACTGAACCTCAGCTGAATTCAGCTAGAAAGCCAGAGACCTTGTAAGAAATATGCAGACATGCTTAAACAGCTTTGCAAGAAACTTCCCTAGAAGAGGAAGTGAGTTAGGTGGGAGCTGAGTCAGTCTTGAGTCATTTGTGGAGACATTTTTGCTATACTCCCTAGAACATCCAGTATTAGTTGTATTTACATGAGTTCATATTTTTGTTTCTTTGAATTATGACAAATTTTAAAGGAATTTTGTATTTTGGTTGACCTACTTTCTTGATAGCTTATGGTGTAATTAAAAAAATCAATTTTAGTTTCTGGGGAGCTGAGGCTGATGTCGGTCTCCCTAGAATGAATGAATGCTTTGTTATACTTATAAAAATTGAACTTTTTGTGATTACCCTTGTTGTATGTATTGGGTTAAGCAGTTAATGCTCATCAGCATACCAAGTGTATGGCTTGGTGTGAGACATTTCACAGAGCAAGCTGAACATGCTGTCACCAGAAGGAAGGCACAGTGTGTGCATGAGTGGAGGAGAGTTGCAAGTTCTCACTGCCCAGCATCAATGTGTGCAGGTCCTGTACAAGGCACAAGTACAGGATGAGGCACGCCCTGAGTGTTTGGGCTATGTGCTGACCAGACCTCTCCTCCCCCCCCTCCAAACCCTTCTGCTGTCTACCAAGAGTCTCTTACGAGTGGTACGTGCTATGCTCAGCAAAACATGACTCTTGTAGATAAGACTTGCAATAAAATTTTATCAGGCATGCATCCAGTACCAGCTTTTCCTCCAAAATGGAACAATATGTAGGATTCTGGTTTATTTTTATTTTTTGTTCTGAACTGATCATTACCAGTACACAACTGCCAGTAAGATGCGAATGAAAATACCTTCCTTTGTTTTAAACTTAGGAAGTGTTTAATCTTGAAAGGCAATGTAGTATGGTGTGCATATGTGGCTTGAGAATATTGGAAATTTTATGTATATTGGCTACTATACTAATAACACTAATGACCTTTTCTGGTTGCTTTTTCTGCCTGTGAATGCATAATTATTTGCATACAATGTTTCATATTAAAAATATGACACAACCATTTAACTGTAGGAAGAGTGGTAGAGGAGGTTGAAGTTGCATGCTTATTCTAGTCATTGGTGCCTACATATCACACTACATTTAATATACAATGTCATGTACATACTGATGTGAGCATAATGTACTGCTAGTAGCTCAGCAGAATGAGAACTTTGTACTGATGAAATGTCAGTCTTAATTTTTTATTACCTTAGCTGTGGGCATTTTATGTCAAAACCGGAGCTGACCAAATACTGCAACATGCTATGCATGAAAACACTTCCATTTATTTAATATCTTGCAGATGTACAAGTGGTCTTTTAATGTAGTCTTTCTGAGATGTTAGTGGCAGTGAAAACTAGAAGGATTTCATCAGATTTAACACCTTTATACACTGGCTAAAAATATAGACAGAAAATGAGTTGATAATTAAACTGGCTACATTGGATAAGGAATGTTAAATTTTGTGCTTAGCAAAGGAAGAAAGGAAACTCACCATTGCAGGGTCTTTGATCAAACTCTTTAGTGTATCTTAAATACCTATTAAAACTGTGATTCTACTGATGAGTTAAACCATCTATGGATTGAAATATTTTTTCATAAGTTATGGTTTAGAACCTTATGGCTTTTCACAGAGAGTTCATGGCTGAGGAAAGGGGAACTGAGCTCAAGGAAAATTGATTTCTGGGAATTCTGTGTGCCTTAGCCGTATGTCCTCATAGTAATTGAGGTCAGTTCTTTCTGGCAGAAATAAAGTGCACAGCTCTCCAGTTGGGTTGGAGTGATCAAGGCAGGGGGAGTGTGGAGGGACATCACTGTGCTGCCTCAGCTGGCTTTGGGTCTGGGTGACTGGAAGCCACAAAATGCATCTCAGTAGGGACCACCTCTATTGGAGCACATTGACAGGGCCAGGCAGGAGGAAAGCTGCTGTGGTGGGTACCTGGTGAGCCTCAACTTCCTGCAATTCCACCTCTAATCCAGGCTCTGAACATCTTAAGCCATCACCTAGCTGGGCTGAAGCTGAGTTTTTATGTTGTTTATAAGCCAGAACAAACTTCTGAGAGGGTGATTTTCTTTAGGGTACTTTTTCATGCATCTCTTTTATTTTTCATGCCTCATTTAAGAGGTTTTTCATTTTTGGCAGGCTGTCTTCTCAGGGCACTCTGAAACTGGATTATTTACTACACGTGGACCCAGATTGCTGGGGTAAAAAAAGCCAGCAACATATACTTCCTTGAAGGATTTAAATTATGTTTTAAAATTCACTGAAAGAAAAGTATTGTTGATATGTGTGGTATTTCATATGGGAATGGCCACCAAAACATTAATAATGGCTTTGTTCTATCTTTTTTAGCTATCAATGGCAATTTTTAGACTGTAAAAGTTTCAGGTTGCTGTATATACAAAAGGAAATTGTGATTTCAAATTATAATTGGAGATGTGGTTATAGAATAATGAATGGGAATAATTAATAGAAAGCTAATTGGGTAACATCAGAAAAGTTTATCCTGGTATATTGGGATTGCATGCTTCAGTTGATACTTAGTGTACTTTTGGGATTTCTGCTTGCACCTCACCTCTGGTTCTGATAGTATATTATATTATGAAGAATATTAATAATGCTGCAGAACAATTACTTGTTCATTTGCTAACTGATTAAAATTCATGCATAATTTATTGGAACTGGGAGAGACTTTATAAATAAGTCTCCTTGGCCTCAAGAGCTTAAAAACAAAATGCGTATGCTAATATAAGAATGTGCTTTACTTCTTAACATAAAAACTTAATAGGCAATGCCCTCATTATTGTGAGGTTTTATTTGTGATAATCCAGCTCTTAATCAAAGTGTATACTTCTAAACATAGCCATATGTTTTAGAAGTTTATAACTTGGAGTTGGTAGTGCATCATGCTCATCAATGATAATGTTTTCTGCTGTAATATACACTGACCTTAGAATACATTAGTTGGGCATTTAATATGTTATCGCCACAGCAAATAAACTGCCCTCATTATGGCTAGTTGCATTTCTGATCTTTGATGCAGGTGGGGATCTAAATTAATTCATAAGCACATAGATTGCAAAAGAAGGGTAAAAGGTTAATAATTAATTGAGGTACTTTTTATAGTTTTATATATCCTGAAGCAGAAATGGAAACACTTTGGAGCACTCACCTTTCACTCAGTGAGGAAAAAAATCAGGTCCCATTACAGACACTATAGCATGGCTAAAGATTCCCTGGTCTCCAAACTGAGTGGTTTGAGAAGCAGCTAATTTAGAAAAAGGTCCTCAAGATATGTGCCAAAATCTGGGAAACTTGGTTGCTTATAGAGCTGGTAAATATCAAGCTTGGAGCAAGCTGTGATACCTGGAAGGGAAGTGGGCAGAACCAGGGACTGAACTTCATCATGCAGGGAGGATGGGATGTCAGAGGAGGTCCACCACTCCTCACCCTGGCATCATCCCTGGGAGGCAGAATATGTGCAATGCATCTGTGGCTTAACTTCTGTTGTGCAGAATATAAGGGTTCCCTGCCAGGGAAATCTTACGGTCTGGGGTTAAAAGTTATTTTTAATGTACTGGCCATGAGATCTCCTCTACCTGCTCAGAGTTGCTGATTTGTTAGTTCTGCATCGCTGCTGTGTGAAACCCCTGTGTGCACTGAATTTAGCATTGTTGCCTAATTAACTGAAACAAATTAGCTGAAATATGAGCCATCTGGAATGGAAATGAACCTTCCATGTTTATCAGTGAATTCATTTTATTAGAAAAATACTTGTTGCTTGTGATTGTTTCTTAAAAAAATCATGCTGAGGCAATCTTTCTATGTTAACATTTCTCAGGGTAGAGGGACAACCTCTTTGTTTGGTCTGTTGTTACCTTTTTCACTTTGCAGCTGCATCGAAATATGTAGGCAGGGAGAAGCTGATGAGAAGAGGGGATGACAAAAGGCAGCACACATCCTATTGTTCAAGTTTCGAAATCAGTAATAACTTACTAAAGAATAAAATATTATATGTTGTTGCTACATATCTTTATTTTGTCATTCTCCTGGCAGCTTTGTTCAGTTCTGAGTATTCTGAATGCCTGTAATAGGCATCTGTATCCTTTTCCCTAACTGCATCCAGTGGGTTTCAGATTAACTGCAGTGATACTAATTTTTAAGGATATTCTGTGCAGGGGTAGTGTATCATCTCTTGCAGCTCTTTCTATAAGGGAAGTGCAAATGTGGCTTCAGTCAATAAAAGAAAATTTCAAGTTATTGGTATAGTAAATTATATAGATGAGCTTAGTTTTTTTCAGAAAAAAAATCTCAAGCAGCAGCAATATATAAATCAGACAGGATTTTGTGGTCTCTAGCAGAGATTTTTAAAAGGAAAATACAGCATTGAGCAGATGCTGGTAGTGCACCACTCACTTCCATCAGCTGAAATTCTCCTCAGCTCTTCTTCACTGATGTCAGTTTGAATTTGTTTCTGTGGTTTGCAATCTTTGCTGACCAAACTCTGACAACTTCCTGTGTAGAGAGCCCTCCTTCCTGTGGCTTTTCCAGCTTTTGTTTTATCCCTGCCTTATTTTTTGTCTCCCTTGCAGAGCCACCTCGGCCAATAGCACCCCCGCAGCTCCTGGGCGTTGGGCCCACCTACTTGCTCATCCAGCTGAATGCCAACTCCATCATTGGGGATGGCCCCATTATCCTGAAAGAAGTGGAGTACAGGATGACATCTGGGACTTGGACCGAGACCCACGCTGTCAATGCACCAACGTACAAGCTGTGGCACCTGGACCCTGACACCGAATATGAGATTCGGGTCCTGCTCACCCGCCCGGGGGAAGGTGGCACGGGGCAGCCAGGACCACCACTCATCACCAGGACCAAGTGTGCTGGTGAGTGTTGCTCTGGAAAAATTACCAAAAAGCCCAAAACTGTTTACTTTATGGTTGAATTGATTGGCAAGCCTGTTGGCTCCAAATAATTGTATCAGGATTTAAGGATTCCCTTCACACCCACAGGATCCCCAGTAAGGATTTGCTGTGTCCTCCACTTTGCCTGGTCATTGTTCTAGGTTGCTAATACTTGGAGGGTAGATTAGGGAGCAAGAAGTTAGAAATCTAAGAAAACATTTTGCTTCGCATCGCATAGGGAAGAGAACCTCTTGATTTCTGACCTCCTTGTTTTTTCACCTTCATATTTTCAATTACATTTTAAGTAAAATTGCACATAAAGCAAATTGCATGGGAAAAAAGGATATGTTTAAGAAACAGAATTGTGGAAAAAAGAAAAAAACTAGTGTACTTCTGCACAATTTGTCCTTTCCCAAGCAGTTACGTATGGCCTGACAGAATCTCCAAGAACTAAAATACAAATACTAAAATCTCTAGCTGTGACTGCTCTCAAGGGAAGTGGTCACAGCAGCAAGCCTGCCAGAGCTCAAGAAGTGTTTGGACAATGCTCTCAGGCTCATGGTGACTCTTGGGGCTCTCCTGTGCAGGACTGGGGGTAGGATCAGGTTATGTGGGACCCTTCCAACTCAGGATATTCTGTGATTCTGTAAATTGTAGAATACAATTGAAAATACGAATAGAGTGTTTTTTCCATTTTTGACTTCTATTACCAAAATCATGTGCTGCTGAGCCCTGCAGTTTGCTTCCTGTTTCTCAGAGTGCCTCTGCGTGGCCAGCACCAAGAAGATTAAACACTGCCAAATTGTGTTATTTGCTGTTCCTTCTAAAGCTACTTTAAGTTATTTTAATCTCAGCTTTCACAAGAAAAAAGATAATACCTATGTCTGATAGTTTCAGGGGAGAAAAATTATAGATTTGAATCTCAGACTGTGAGGAAAATAAGCATAAATCAAATTGTGGGGTTTTCCCTCCTAGTCTCAGGACTTCTAGGGCCTGACAGTATTTTACAGTTGGCACAGTATCTGATTTAGCAAAGAGTGCTGATAACCATCTATTCACAACTGCATTAAAGTAATCAGAAGGACAAGCTGGAATCTCAGGTTTCCATGTGTCATGTATATATATATGTGCATATGTGAATCAGAAATATAAATAGTTTTTTTCACAAGTTGAAGACAGATGTCTGATGGATGAACTCTCACTTTGTTTACTTAAGGAAGTGTCAGGGTCTGGACCAGAAGCCAGGAATTTTAGCAGACTAGGTCAGTGGGTATGAATTCCAGAAAATTAGAGAATCTTTTTTAAAGTTGCTCACAGTACTGTCAGAAGCTGATACACGAAGCTGGAGTAAGACCTAGCTGAAGGCTCCTTTTGGAGTTTGTGATTGTATTTATAATTTAGTCTGTCTTTCCAGTGAAGTAGAAAGATCTATGTGTCTATCTCAGTTAAGGTGCCAGTCTCTGAGATCTAAGTAAGGGTAAAATATTGGTTTATTGCACAGAATTGGCTTAGACATTTGTCTGAAAAAGTAGGAATTGGAAAACTGCTTCTGTTTTAAAGAGGCTGAGCTGAGACTAGCAAATTGAAATGTTCAGGTTGTTTTCATAGCACTTGAAAAAAGGTAATTTAATTTACCCAGGTTGTGACCGAGTAAAGATTTTTTTCTGGGAAAGAAGTAGTTATGTGACAAATTTTTAGAAACCTCATAGGGAAAATCATGCTATTGTGGGTGTGGTTTTATTTTTAAATTTTTTAACATAACACTCACATGTAAGGCTCCCAAATCTAGTCTAGCTTGAGAAAAAATTTCAACTCAATTTAATCCACTGTGGAATTAAGCTGATCAAAAAAATACTTGAGAAGAAAATTCTGAACTTTCTGTGGCAGCATGCATAATTTTAATAATAAAATTTTAAGCTGTTTACCTTGCAGTGAGACTGATTCTTCCTATTTCATTAAAGTGAAGGCTGATAATTGTTACTACTAGCTAGTTTCAGATAGAAGAAGGTGTGTCAGCAAGGGCTTGTGAAGACTGAAATATTGTGCACATCATCAGGGATGAGTCAGGGACAGAACCAGATTGAATGCCTTACTGCTTCCTCACCTGTCTGGAAAATGAGACAGACCTTCCTTTTCTGCAGTGTTCTCCCAAGGCTTCTGATAGATAACTCCAGGTCCCCGTCAATACTATTTTTGTTTTGTTGTATATATTTATATTTTGCTTTTAAAAGGCAATTTATAAACATCAAAATTAGTCTCTTCCAAAGAGAAGATTTATAATGAAAGGCAAAGGTAATAATGGAATATCTCACCCTGCAGTATTATCTCTGCTGCTGCTGGTATTGTACCAGTGACTGACAGGTGATTTACTGTGCTGTATTAGATGACATCTCTACAGCAATATCTTCTTTCTGGAGTTTCTTCAATTATTCCTAATTCTCATTTCTGACAAGCTCACTTATTTTTCAGACAGATACTCTCTTTTCTGTCAATGCTCCTTGTCAATTTTTTCTTTCCACAAGTTTTACACACATTAGTTCAAATTCTGAAACAAGTTATAATTGATTATCTGCTCAGTATCAGATGGAATGGTGGAAAATAAGAGAATTTTTAACATGAAGTTTGACTGCTCTCTGTACACATTAAAAAGTGTGCATTAGTGAATGTTGATCTGATGAGATTGTAAGGATCAAAGTTTACATTCCAAGCAGCAACAGCAAACTTCCTGAAAAAACAATGAGAATAAGCTATTATTCTGCTCTCTGTTTAATGCTTAAGCAAATATCAGCATTGTTTTCAAATGAAGTTTAAAATACCTTTTCCCCATAATTCATTCAGTATTTATAATTTCATGCTATTTCTTAATAACATTATTGATCAGTTGTCCTCTGCTTTGCTGGAGATTTATTCTACTCCTTAGTGATTTGAGTGATGATCATACTTACCTCCTTGTCATACTTGCACTTTTATTATTAGGTATTTAGATCATTTTCTGTCTTCCTCATTGCAAAACTAGTGTCTGGTGACTCATTTACTAAATGTTTCCACTAATGCTAAACAAAATTGTTCTTTAATGAAGAGATAATTCTTCCACTAGTTAAGTCCTCTGACAGCCTGTTTGTCTACCCAGCATTTCCCAGGTAATCTTTCCTGTGCTGAAGCTAAAGCATTTTGTTAGATGTGTTGTTTTATCAGTCTGTGATTAAAGATAGTGCTGAGCAATCAAATATATGAAACCACTGAGTGTTTTTAAATGGCTGAAGCTTGAAACATCTGAAGCAAAACACTTATTTTCTTCCATTACCCTCTGTAAGAGCCAGGTGTGTGCTTTGTTATTTCCTCTTCTAAGCACCACCCATGATGCTATGACCAAGGCATTTTGTTCTCAGCTGCTGATGCTGAAGGGTACTGCCTCCCTCTTGGTCCTCACAGGGCACCTGAGCTTTATTTCATTCTGACTTCGCCTCTTGCCTGGGGTCACTGCTCAGATTATTCACTTCTCCAGGATTTTAACACCAAAACAAAAGGCAGAGAGTAACACTTTAACCAGAAGTAATCCTTAAGGCTTTTTTCTGTGGCTCTGGGGTGTGCTGTCCTTCCCAGCATATCCCCTGAGTTGTTTTTGTCTTTCTTCCCTTGAGTGGGATAGGGGAGAGGGGCAGGGTGTAGGAAATATGTGATAGTCTAAAATTGTCCACTTAGCCTGCTTTTTCAGCTCTAAATTAGAAGTTGTTCTCTTAATGTTGGCTGCCGCTTCTGAGTAACAGCTCACAGCTCAGTTTTATGATTAACTGATATTTTGGCGGCAAAGGAGGTCAATAGTTCAGCCTGTCCAGAGCTTAATATATGTACACAGTGGAATTGCTTGCTCCTACTTTACTGAAGTTCAGCACAAGGTGCTATTTTTCAGAAAAAACATGAAGAATTGTAAAAGAGTTGGAGAAAATAGTGCTGTGTGTTTTCATTTTTTTGGTCTTGATAATGAAATGAGTAAGGACGGGGGGAAGCTTTATAGCTGTAGCAGAGATGAGAAAGGAAAAATATTTATCAGTGATAATATTATTATTACTATTGTCATTATTGTTATTGTTCAGAATCTTTATCAGTCACAGAGACCTGCTATAGGTAACAGTCAGCCTCAAGGCACCAGAGCAGGAGATGCTGGCTCAGTGGTGCAATTCTGGCTCATGAACACCTGCAGCTGAAGGCTTGGGAGCTGGGCTGCTTTCTGCTGCCTTTTCCAGTGCAGAATGTTTGTGTACAGTTTCTACATGTATTAATTTCAAAAACAATATACACAGAGAGAGAGTGCAAGATACTGCTGAGTTCTCCTCTAACAAATAAAAAAAAGCAAAGCATGGAAAAATATTGAAAAACAAAAGGAAGCTCAAAGGCTTTTGATCATTTTCTTGGTATTTATAACAGAGGGACCCCAGAGAGGTTGCCTTTGAGAAAGTGACCCTGCACAGCCATCTGGAGAACTAAAACATTGTTGTGGTTACATAAAAATTGTAAATTATTTTTTAAATAAGTGGAGTGAGAGGGACATTGCAGCATAGAATCGGAGTGTGTTGATGTGGGGCATGCACAGTGCTACTTCACTCAGTGTTTGTTGCCTTTTATTCTTGCAGAGCCAAGGCAGAGGGTTCAGGGTGAGGACCTGGTTTTGTAGGCTTTGCAGTGCACTGTACAAGAGAATTTCGAATATTGGAACATGAGGCAATGTGTTTATAAATTGGGTAGAGTCAGCATCATAGGAGACTCCTGCAATATACAGCATTGAACAGATAATCTGTGCTCTTCATTAGTGTCCCTTGCAGTAGTGCAACTGCAATTGGTTAAAACTGTAAAAGCTAACAAAAATACAGATGAGTGTGTAATTTTCAACCTTTTTTTTTTTAATGGTGACAGAGAGAAATTTTGACCTTTACAGAAAAACAGCTGTGTTGGTGTTTCAAGCACAACTTATATCTTATTTCCCTCAAAGAAGGTATTATTATGGACTTAGACTATAGCTTCAAGGACAATGTGAATACATTTTGAGTGCTTAAATTACATGGTTTTATTGCTCATATTTTTGTTGTTTACGGTTTGAGTGCATTTTAAAGATAAACTTAAGATGAACAACTTGAAACTAAATTAATATGATATTTTAAAAATTATTTTGCATTTGTCGTTCCAGAAGAGCCCTCATTACACCAATATTTATAAGTTGCTGTTGTTTTTACAAATGTGTTTGGCACTTGTGACTGTTTCTGGGCTTCTGGCCAGGCAGCAATTGGAGCCATTTAAGATCTTGCTATCAGATTCCAAATGCACCAGTCTTTCCATATAGGTTTACCAAGTGGGTTGTATTTGGGGAGGTGGAGCAGGGAGATATAAATACAATGGACAAAGTCTGGACTGAGGAACTTCATCATATTCCCGTTAAGAGTGAATACTAGAATTGTTATTGAGAAGGCATCCTGTAGAAGAGCCATCTGATTTGGACCATCATCTGGCAACAGCAACCATGCTCTGCTTATTGTGCTGTGTGCCACTGCTGAGATACCCATACCACATATAGAATCCTAATGATGCTCATATCCATAAGAAAGGACTATAGTGCATCTGACTTACCTAGCAAGAGACCAGGCAGACTGCCCAGCCAAGTTCTTGTCAGATTGTGTAAATTAAGCATGGTATCATCTTTTTCAAAGGAATGCAATGCTGATGACTCAGTTGAATTGGCAATAAACTGCAAGTTCAGCAAGTTCAGACACTGAGCTCCCCTAAATTAGTTTTCAACTTTTTTTTGTTTGTTGTATTCAGCCTTGCTTAGTGTCATTTATATGGTACTTACAGCTGCAAGTTCCCTCTGTACTAACTGGAAACTTTCTTCCTGCAACATTTTGAGTGCCGTGTTACACAAGGCATGGGCTCCCTGAATTGTCTCGTGCTTCATTTTTGGGAAGGATTTCGTTCATGGCTAGTTTTTTATAGTATGGTATCGTATTCAGCAGTAAATCACTCTGATGCTCTTCACTTAGAGTTAGTATAGCAGACCTGGGTAGGTGGACTCCTCTAGCACGGCCACCCACGTTTCAAAGCCTCTGTTGTGTGCAGTGGCCTCTTCTGCCTTCTTTTTGACATCTTTAGCAGTGGGCAGGGAGGGATGAATAACCTACAGCAAGAAATGGTTTTGGTCATTGGCACTTGACACACTGGTCAGTCAAGGGTTTGGTGCAAAGACTTTGGTTAAAGTTACTGCCTCTCTTTTTGGTGAAGGTCACGAGGTCAGGATACCCCTTCACTGTGTGGTAGAGCCAGGGGGAGGAAAAGGAGCAGCTACCATCACCACACAGAGCTCCCCTGTCTCAAGCAATTTCTGCATCTCTTCCCTCACCTTGGTTTGTTTGGTGGCTTTTCCCAGAGCAGAGCCCGCCACGGCACTGAGACAGCCATGATTTATCCAAAGTGCATGTAACCAGTCAATAGATCACACTTCCGAGAGGAGCACTGTCTGTGGCAAGAAAATATATTGCAGTACATTAATCCACAGTGCCCATTCCAGCTGTAAAGGAATGGATGTGGGCAATAATTCATATTGCAGCACTTGAAAGTGCTCTGGGTGCATCCAGGCCAGATAACTCACCGCCTGATTAGAGCTTCTGCAAAGTTGGGGAACTGATGTGAACAGACTTTTGGTCTGTGTCTGCTTCTTAAAAACATGGCTGAAGGTTGGGATAATCTTTCCCTTTTAGAAGACTGCAGCTCTTTTTTTGGACTGTAACCTCTACTTTTAATTTCAGCTGAAGTAATAATTTATTTTTTTTAGCATGATTGATTAGTGTGTTTGATGCTTCTGTTTGGTTTCATAATTAAGGTCTCTCAACTGTTCAGGAATACAATATTAATTTTATAGTGTTTGAGAGTTGGTAAGTACGTAAATAAAACAAACTTTTATGAGACTGGCTTTTATTGTATTTTCATTTATCACTCTATTAAAAATTAATCAGGGAAAATTTTAATAAGGTTTTTTAAGTTGCTCTGATCATTGCAGCACTAAAATATTTTGGAAGCATACTAATTTTTCAGTAATTTTGGCACTTTTGGCAGAGAAGTGTGGATTAGATATGGAGGGCTGGGAGTAGCAGGAGTGGAAGGGTTGAAGAGGAAAGCAGTACCAGCAGCTGTGCTGTGGCAGGGGATGTTGATGAAATTTACCAAATGCATTCAATATTTTTCCTCTCCCCCCTCTCTCCAAAGCCATTACAAAGAGATATCTTGTCATTCTTCCCAAAAGCTGTGGTTCTTACAGGCATCAATTCTTTGGGCTTTCTTTTCCTAGAGAAATATTTGATTTTTATTTAATTCTTGTTTGCTTTTTTTATTTTTTTAAACTTTGTTTCATTTTAATAGTGAGCTGCATAATTTTTTTTTTACCTAATTTGAACCTAGACTGCATGAAGCAGAACTGAATGAATTTCACTCTCTTCACTTTATTTCTCAGTAAATCCTCCTGCTGGTGCTGAGAGGGAGAATGGGCCATGTGATGCTTTTGTATGGAATGATAATGAAATAGCCTCCATTTTAGCAATGAGTTGAGGAGCATATTAAGCAGCAATTGATGTCAAGTTACACCTCAGGTGATCAGTAGGTCCAGAAACCTGAAAATGACTTGTCAACTCTCTTAATGTTACCTGGTTTTGTTTGCTGTTTTCAAATAAGCAGCTGGAACAGTCCTAGAAAGGTCCAGATCTCTTGAAAAACAAACATTAAAAATGCTGAAGGCTCAGGTTCACCTAATTAAAAGCTTGTCATTTGACTTTAATTCTGAATAGAATAATACAACAGCTAATACCAAGCTTGATTAATGAAGAATTAAGGAAGTAATATAATAAGTGACAGTCAACAGATTTATAGAATGCTCTTGTCAGAATAACTTGATTTTTTAAAAATTAAATTACTGATTTGGTTAATAAAGCTGATATTGTTTTTCTCTAATGTATTTAATTTGATATAAGGCATTTTGATTAGGAAACCAGAATAAAATCAACACAAATGGAGAAGAACTGGCTTATATATCTAAAACTGGTTTTATGGATTAATTGAGTAAACACTTTTGTTTGTGCCCCATCAGGAGCAGTTCCATGTAATTTATAAAGAAAATGTAACTATGATAAATTTGAAAAATTACATAATATTATGAAACCAGTAGGAAAAAAAGCCACTTGAAAAAAGACTTGGGTTCTAATTTACAGTGGTTGACATTGGCTGAATCTTATCTATGTTTCGAGTACAACATTTGCAGTGCAATAAAAACAAAGTAGGCTGTATGTACAGAGAGGGGAAAAAAGATCAGAGTCATGGACCATTAGGGCTGAGACTTAGGCACTGGAACTAGAAGAGGTCCTGTAGTCCTCGGCTTGTAAACCACAGCAAAATTTCTCACTCTTTTCTTAGCATTGGAGAATGTTTTGAAGATTCTGAAGGTGTAATTTTGAAATTGGTTACCAAATTAGTTTTCTTCTGACCCAAGTCTTTTATCCCCATCTCTCCAACCCCTCTCCAAATCTGTGTAGCTTCCTGTTCTATAGAATTAAAGGTATGGCATTGCCTAGAGTTTGTTTTCAGGAGGATTAGAAAACCAAAATAAAACAATCTGGCAGAAAGTTGAAATCTTGTTGTTTATATGTGATGTGAGCAGAATTAATATTGAGTTTAGAGATACAAACATGATTTAGGCAGTAATTCCTTGGGGGGTTGAAATTTATTTTCTTTATTTCACATCTCCAAATCAACAGCATAAGCCTTTTATTCCTTTGTATACTATTATTTTTCATTTCAGGTTACCTTTGAAAACTATTTCATTTTATGCATTTTGTTTTTCAGATCATTAATTGATAAAAGCTGTTTCATTACCCTTGGAAAAGACAACATGCTAAATTATCATTCAGATAATTAAACATTTCAGATACTCTTACAGTACCATAAGTACATATTTTGCAGTTTATTACCTTTATTTTAGAGAAGTTGTGCTCAATGATAGGGACTGGAGAAAATATATTTGACAGTGTACCTTCTTTTGTCTGCAAAATGAACTCCAACAATTAGGCTGAAATGTCAGAGCATGAGCACCCACTGGGAATATGATGTGCTCTATTCACAGTTCACAACCTGTGGTAGCTTAGATGATTACAAATAAATAATCAGTTGAGTTGTACCCTGTTTCCTTAAAGTAATGACCTTTGAAGACAGTGCAGAACTGCAATTCAAGAAACCTGCTCTCTGTTTATGGCCTTTGGCATAACCTTTGACAAATAAGTTCACTTTGGTGTCTCATTGCTATTTGGAGAGCAGGGTTGACTATGAATGTTTCCCCGACAATTTTTCTCAAAATTATTTACCTCACATGATTTTTATTTTTTTTCTGAGCAAACACTTTTTTACTTTTGATGTGCTAGCTGAAATGAGATCTTGAATTTATCTGTCTGAAGGCTAAATAATTTGTAATGAGAATCTTATACAGTAAAGCTCATATGTAAGGGGTGAAATTTTTATTCATTCAGTGATAAGTTTTATCACTGATGTAGTGTCCGTATTCAGACAAGAGCAAGTGTGTCTATATTAATGTGACCAAGAGCTTTTTGTCTGTCCATGCAGAGCTGACTTTTGGTGTTGACTTGATATAATAAGGGGTGGATGGGGAGTGTGGGAAGAACACAACAAACATACTGTATTGAAATCAGGAAGGCCAATTTATTCCTGAAATTGCTGTTTTGGCTTTTTTCTGCCTTAGCCCTTGTCTGTTATCAGCAAAATAGCCATAATAAAGGATCATGCAAGTTGAACTTGTTCCTTTTTTTCTGTGTCTGCTGCTTCACCTCGATGACTTCTCAGGTTGCCATTACCAAGTTTTACCAAATGCTCAACATTTCATGTTTGGTTTTTCTTGTTCCTTTTTTAACACAACCATAACTCCCCCTTCAGCCCCAGCTATTCCTTCCCTTCAGCCTTCAAACAGAATTTAAAAGTTTAAAGGAAATATGGATGCTTCTGCCTGAACAGTGGATGAGGAAACGAATAATATGTTGTAGAAATTATTCATATGGCATTATATGCTTGTAGGTTTGCAGTTCATATGGTGATGAATATAGTATAAGAACCTCTACAGAAAAGAAACAAGTAAAAACTTTTTTAGATGTGGCTTGTCTTGCCTAGCAGTACTTGGAAAAGGTGGGGAATGTGTATTTGAAAGACAAGTTAAGGTGGCAGACATTTTTCATAGTCACTTAACTGAGGGGCATAATCATAGCATATACACGTACTTTATGCAATAAGAAAAAATACATACAACAACACAATTGAATAGAAAGCAATAAACCATGATGTTTATGCCTTTCTTTGAATTATTTAGTCCTGAATTTACTAGTTGTCATGTGTATTAAATTCAGGCAGTTCACAAATGTAGGGTTTTTTCTCCTGTGTTAATTTGATCTGATCCCACAGTGGGGAAAAAAGTGCTATCACTCTTCAATATTACTTTCACAAATCAGCTTACTGTCTCTGTTTTAAGAAAGGATTTGCAAGTTTAAGGTGGGAATTCTAAGTCTGTACAATAATTTCTGTGATGGCTCCAGGTGATTTAAAGATCTGTTAGAAATAGATATGCTGTGGGCCCACGGGTGAGGCTTCAGCTGGGCTGCTGCATCCCACAGGGCACAGGTTCTGTGGAAGCCATAATCTTACAGGGCACTCTGGAAGTCTGCCTTGTGTACAGACTTAAACTAGAAAATATCAGATGCTCCTGTTATGCATTTTGTTGTCCTAAAACACTTGGACCCTTTACATTATTTTCTCTGTAGACACATGTGCCAGTGTGTATTTTATCCATCTCTGAAGAGCAGCCATTCTGTTCTGGTAGGTCTGTGTAAAGTGCTCAGGTATAATGGGCAGGCTTCTTTCTGCCTGTCTGCACCATAACACAGGCTAGGAAACAAATATGCAGCAGTTGTAGTAAAGAACAATAGTTGCAAAAAAACCCAAAAAACTTATGTAGTATTTGCTATCTGTTTTTTCAGCCTTGAATTGCACAAAATCTCTCTTTAAATATCCTACTGTTATTCTAAGCATCCTTCTTTCTGTGTTTCATGCTATGCTTTACTCCATCTGATGTGGATTTCTAGTGGGGGATAGATATAGAACTGACAACTCATGAAGAAACTCTTTTGTCTCTGGTGCTAAAGGTCTGGTTTTTGAAGCAGAGTTTGCTGAGTTGCTTTCTGCACAGAACAGTTGCTGGTAGTGGAAGCACTTCAGCTTCTGTAATAGAAGTTCCTCTCAGTGAAAATGACGGCATTTAAAACAGGTTAAAGTCATTGTATATGCATTTTGCTGTTTGAAAATTTAATAATTCAATAAATTTCTTTGAATTTAACGACATTAGGGGTAGTCCCCTTTATGATAAACAAGAGCATAAAGGAGGACATGGGCATGGGCAATTGAGATGTCTTGATACTGAGGTCTGAGCATCCTTGCAGAGAGACAGCATTGGGAAGCAGGGCTCTAATATATTGTCCAGCCTCTATATTTTAATTTCTGCAAGCAAAGTGTGACTTTTCATCCTTGGTAAAGTGAGTGTCTAGCTATTTAGCAAGGGACAAAGCATAATGCCATCATTGGAAAGATGTATTGTCAACTTGGACATGTGATATTTAAGAACCCTGAAGAGAGAAATGACCTGGCACTGTAACACGACACATCACAAGTGACTGTCTCAGAAAGAATGAGAACAAGACAGACAATTTCCATTACTGCTCAGTGTTAAGGTACTACCATTATCCCCTAAACAACCACACGCTCCAAGCAATAATCATGCACTGTCTTCTTCTGTACTAATATGAAACGGGAATTCAATCTCTTTGACACATATTGCTTTAGCTTGTCTTGTCAAGTTGTTTCTCTGCTCAAGCTCAGCTGATGTATATTGAATGGGCTTTGTACACTGACTGAAATGGGGCAATAGTTATCCAGTTTCCTTTGATGCTGGCTGCAGAGGTGCTGAGGATATGCTAGAAGAGAGAGGCTTTGTTTCTTGTACCTTGTAAGTTATTGCCAGTTAGGAAATCAGTGAAACCACAAGCAGTTCTTCAAACTGGTTCTTCTTTTGCAGTCCCTTTCCAGTTTGATCTGAGTATCTTGTTAACTGTGTACTAATTCCCATAATACCTTGGAGAGAGGCAATCGTTCTTTTTCCTCTGTCTTCCCAGGAGTCTGGAAATCCAGCACATGCTGGGTTTTATGGCAGGATTTTGTGCTTCTTTTTGGTATTTGTTTTTTTTCTCAGTGGGAGCTTGTACTTGCAGTAGCTGGTAATCTCTACATCTTTTGCATTAATCAGGTCCTGCCTGCCAATTACAATACCCATTGTTGTTTTGATATTTTGCACACCGGTGAAATATATCTTATAGTAAACTTGTTTTAATTCTAAGTAGATAAATACTATGTTGCAATGACTAGACTTCTTATAAGGAGAAATTAAGTTATCATGTATAAAAATGAGGAAAATAAAGAGCATCCTTCATTGTCAGTACCATCCTGGAACCTGCTGATTTTTCTTAATCTGTGGTATAATGGACAACCCACTAATTCCATATCTGAAGTATTTGAAAATTTCAACACACTTGATCTGAGTCAGATATAAGAACATTTTAAATACTCGATATCTTATGCATATTCATAGAAACTTTTTTAGTAACTCAATATCTATTTATTATGCTTCTGTTTCTGTTTTGCTAATTTTAAAGCAGTCATGTAAGTTTTTACTTAGCTGACTGCATCAGTACAGAAAACTGATAAATTGCCCTACAATATTCTGTATCATATGGAAGATTATTAAACTCATATTTGGCAAACAGGAATGGCTTACAGGCCAGGCAAACCTTTCACAATGTTCTCTGACAATGCCTGGTGGACCATGTGCTTTTATGTACAAAATATGTGGGAGGGCTCGTACAGCAAGACACCAGTGCTGTTGCACTTACTTGTGCCTACAACTGTCAGTAAGGTATTTTCTTTGCCTTTTCTGATGTAGTTTGATTATTTAAAAGCTGTATGTAAGGAGTTCAGGGAAAAAATATATATAGTTGTATTTATAGATTTGTTTTGGCCTGTGCCACCTACATTAGTTGACATTGTATTTTTATGTACAGATTTTTACATCTTGCCTCAAGGACAATAATAATATAGTGCATATGCATTAGGAAATTGAATGAAGGTTGTTACTGATATCTCAAAGGTGGCATTTCTTAACTTTTAAATTCTTTATTTTGCTCTTTTACTGCAATCTAGCTTTTGTGCATATAATTTGCTATAAACAATAACAGTAGACATGAAGACCTTTCAAGTTCTTTCACTTGAAAGTTTTTTCTGGCAGTTCTAGAAAAAGAAAATTAATAAAAAATGTGTTTTGACATTTAAAAGAGAATTATTTCCCTGAAAATGCATAAAAGATGCAAATTCTTAAATTGCTTGAGTTTGCACATTTTGGAGCATTACTCTGACGTTTCTTAAACCTGCATATGTAGAAGCTTTCTCTGTAGTAAGCTTCACCTTTGTCTTGTGAGCTAAAATGCATTAGAAGAAGTAGCCCTTCAACTCTTGAGAAGGCTACAAAATTTTGTTTGTCATCTAATGTCTTTCCCCTTCTACTTAAGATCTTGGATGTAAAGACAGACATGACTAAGTTTGTTTCCCTGTGGCTTCTTATCCTTAGTACTTGCAACATTGGTGTCCTTTTCATTGATCCCTACTTTTTTTTGTTGATGGTTTTTGGTGTTCACGGAGCATCTTCAAATCCATTTCTTTCTAGCATTCCCTAACTTCTGGATTTGTGTTTGTGGCACTGCTGTTTGTGTGCCAAGAGTTAACTAGTCAGTTAACTAGCCTCTCTGGCTGCTGGTCCTCAGGCCTTTTGGTTTTTCTGAAGGATCCTGCTGCTCCCTTGACAGTTACACACTGACAGAGAAAATCCCAGAAGTGGTGAAGCCAGCTTTTGCTTACCAAAGCCCCTTCACCCCATCCTCTACTACAGAAAAACAGCTGAAGTCCTTATGCAAGAGGTCAGCATTACCAACTTTAAAATAAAAAGTAGGGGAAAGCAAGAGAGGGCTTGAAATGCTCTCTGCTATCTTAGATTTTCTTAGGAATGAACTAGCTGGTAAACTTTACCACCACAATAGCTATTGACATTCTCCTCTCCCAGCTGCCTCTAAGGCATGCTGTTCAGCTCATGTTGCAGGGAAGGTGCTGCACTCTGTTTCTTCCTCCATGAGGCTGCTAATGTGCAGAGGCTGTTCCTGGCTTCCCATGTCCTCCAGGGAAAAATGCATAGTGTGCAGCCTCCTGTGGGTTTAAAGGACCAGAAGAGATGGAAGTGGTGAGACACCAATGTAGCAGTTGAGATCTAATGTGCTGTAAAGCTGGGGAGGAGATCGAGGCACTGCAGGACACAAGAACCAGCTTGTCCCTTGCAAATCTCTGCTGCACTTCTGCTGTTAAAGTCTGGCATGCACTGCTGTAACTGAGAGGCAGGAGTAGGCAAGGCATTCTTGAGGGCAGGGGTCAAGGATGGAACAATGAGGGATCCTATGTTTTCTCATCTACCTTTTGCAGTGAAATTTTTCATGGCATAGATGGAGGAACCAACATCAACAGTTCCTGAATGAGTCATGGTGGAATACATGCTTCAAAATCAGTCGTTCTTGCTTAGCTGCTTTACAGAAGAAAAAAGAAAGAGAAAAAAGGCAGACTGATATTCTCTGTTGTGTTCCAAGACAGGAAAATATCTAACTAGTTTGGACTGCAGCACTGAATTGAAATCTTGCAGCCCCTGATTGCTTCCAGAAATTGCTAGCGAATGTCTGACACCACTCATAGGTGTTGCTGACAGAATTTTCTGAAAAAGTATTTGAAAGAAATCGAGAAACATTTGTTTTGAGATTTAAAACTGTGTACATGCACCTAAACACAGAAGTGTATTGAAATATATATCAATTTCATGAAAAATATTCTGATAGCTTTGTAAAGAATAAAATGGTTTCAACATACTAAAACGTTTTTCTGTAAATTGTTCTAGTGTCTTTAATAACCAGGCAGATGGTTAGAAGTATTTTTCTCTCTCCCAGTGTATTACAATAGATACAAAGGCGAAAAAATCCATACCTGTTGTATTTTCTGATTTTGAAAAAACAGACAAAGCTGTATCTTCTTGCCAAGAATAATTTGCAAAAAGCAGCCACTTATTTTCAGTGCATTTTTCTACACTGTCATCATAGTCGTCTTTTTGTCTCAATCAGTAATGTGGGAGGGGTACATAAATGATACCAGCTACCTGGATGGCTGCAGCAGCCTGAATTCACCTTACTATTTGGAGCTCCCTGCATTGTAAGGATGGCTTATGGTGAGAGAGAAAACCCTACTTAATCTTAAAAGTTGTGTCAAGAAATTAAATTAGAGGTAAAGAGAAAATAAGGATAAAAAAGCAATATAAATTATAAATAAATGCAGCTTGAAAGTTGGAAAAAATTTTAAGCATCCAAGAAGTAGGAAGATTTGGTTTTCCAGTTGAAGATGTGAAATTATACTTGCAGCATGAATGTTTGAGTATCCCAACCACTGATATTGAAGAGGTTGGACTTCCTTGCGGGATGCACGCAGTGTAGTAATTTTGTCTGTCAAGGTTGCTGACCTCTGCAGGGCCCAAGAGTCACTGCTCATTCTTCTCCCTCCAGCCCCCTTAGGCTCCACCGAGGTGTCCTACTATTAATCCTTCCTGAAAGTATTGGTCACTGGTTTTGTGTTTTCATCTGATGTCATAAGAACCAGACCAGTCTTTGGATCTGTGGCCAGATGGTCAAACTGTTTTTAAGGATAGACTCAAGTATTCCATCACAGGTATGTCTGTGCTCATGAATGCTTAATGAAAGACACCTGTTTCTCTCTGGAGGGTGAAAGGGTCTAGGCAGGATAGCAGAGTTGTTCAGTCATTTCTATTGCGAGGAATTTCACTTTTCCAAGTACACCTTTAATGATGTTTCCCTTGCGAGCAGTGTTTAGTGATCTCAAAACCAAGCTCCCACTGAGGCATGGCCAATGAAACCTGACCTTGAGATGATAATGCAAGCTGTGCTGAAAATTAATTGCTGGTAGCATTCTCTCTGCTGTTTGATTTTTAATGAATAAAGAGTTGCTGCAAATTTTAGGTTTTTATAGATGGGATGCAAATTTCCCCCTTGAATTTTTTTTAATTTCAAATTGATAGTTCAGTTGCTCTTGGTGCTGTTTATTGAAGGTATCTTTTAAGAACTATTTTGATTTTTAAGATTCTGTTATAGGATATAAAGGAAATACAATGATTTAATGGAGTTTAGAAGCTTAATTCATTGGTTTAATATTATACTTGCAAAGCACATAATTTAATTTAAGAGTGTTAGAAAAAATGGTGTAAGTCTAATTTATGTTGACAAAAGCAATACAAAAGTATTTTGCAATAAGCAAGGCACTAATACAGCGCATAAGAAATCGATTTCATATTACACATTTGTATAATTAAATAAAGTGCTAACTTCAAGGTATTCCTTATGACAGCCTATAAGGCTGCATTTTCTTACACTCTTGCAGTTACTGTTTAAGTTGAAAGTTCATTTAATTTAAAAATGTTTGCTACTAAACATGCCAATTTAATTGACACTAGAAAAAAATTTAGCTTTACATTTATTATTAAGTAGAAGTAATTCTGTATAGATTTTGTTTCCTTATTCTTGTAATTTAAATTACAATATTGTGAATATCCTACATTTTACCATTACTCAACTTCAGCTGCTCCAAAGGGAAGGGATCTAACATAAAACCATCTGTACTTTGCTTCACCATATACTCCTCTCAAGTGTTTGTGTTACACTTGAGACGAGTATATGTTACAGCCTTTTCCTCATCCTCAACTGTCATTTTTCTTTTAATTGTAGTTTTATTCATTTTATAAGTTTAGATTCGAGTTTTAGAAGTAAGTTACAGAAGTATATCTTTAGGAAGGTCTTTTCCCAGCTTTCAGTCATTTGTCTCTTTTTTTCTGGAAGATATAGAAGTTCAGGTGTTTTGTGATGGGTGGATTGGAAATTTTGTTCAGAAAATATAAAACATGGCAGAGGATGTAAGGGGACTTTCCTAATCTTCCTTTCAAACATTTTCCCTAGTGTTGATGGCAATGAACTGGATGTGCTTTACCACTTCACTTGGTTTTCTCATCCACTCTTCAACTCCTGGGTATTCACTTTCCACCTTTCTCTTGTATCAGGATTTCAATTTCCAGTTAACCATCAGATACTGGACCTGGAAATTTGAACAGGTCTGTGGATGTGAACTGCTGTGAGTCAAAGGAAGGCTGTAGTTCTGTTCTGTAAACATCAGTGTCTGCTTTTATCCCCCTTGTAGTCAGTCTTCTCTGTAACACCAATCCCAACTGCCTTTGCAATACCTATAGACTTACAGTTTTGGTTTTTTGGTTTTATATGGGTTTTGCTCTCTGATGAAAACGCAGAAAAAACAAACTGTTGGAAGAAGATGGAAAGTCAACCCTTTTGTTCCTTGTTCATGAACTCTTGAACGATGCAAGAGAAACAAGGACATTAACAGATCCAAAATAAGATCATGAACAGTGATTTACTCTTTCACTTTATTATGGAATATTGTTAGGTTATGCCTGATTTTTAAAGGATGTGTTCAGCAACTGTTGAAACTAAAGAGAAGGGGCTTTCCAAGTCACAAGTTTCTGAGCTTCTGGCAGGAATTTTATAATTTTTATCCTTTTCTTTAAGCATTAATAGAATGAAACAACATGCTCAGCTTAAAATCTGACATGGACCTGTTTAACACTTCATGCTCTGCAGTGGCCACAGAATTTTTGGTGTAACCAAAGCTCTAGCTAATTTGGATAACCTCAGTGCGTAAAAGTTCCACTGGGTATGACCCACTGGTATTTATAAGTAAAATTTAAACTTATTCTCATTTTAATTGGACTGGCCAGAAAACTCAGAATTTGGAGAATATTGCATTCCTTAGGTAGAATTTTCAGCTGATGCTTCAAGTTTATTACTTAGCTTATAAAAATGTTCAGTGGTTCAGCTTTCAGCATGCAAACCTGAGCTCAGGAAATTGCATAAATTCTCAAAACATAAGAGTCCACCCCACCAGGAGTTATTTTGGAATGGTATTATCCTCTGTTTTCTGTTAGAAGATATTCTGAAATGGTAAGAATTTTACTTCTGTGTTGTTTCCATATAAACACTATGAAAAAGTTTGCTTCTAAAAAAATCATTGGCTCTGCTGCTTATAATTGTAAAATCTTTATGTCAAGTTGATAGGTTCCAAAAAGAAAGTTTTGTGTCTCTTAATAGCTCAGTTCACTTAGTTGAAAGAAAATAATAGATAGCTTATTTTTTCTAAATTTCCTATAGCTACAATGCAATTCCAACATAAAATAACTGAAAAAAGAGAATAGAATAACATTAAAGTTCAGATATCTTGAGAAACTAACAGTGCAGTTTGATTGAAAGAGAACATATTGAATTGCTATAAATGTGATATAGCTAATAAATGAAAGCAATCATTTCCTATGAAAGAAATCTACTATTTGAAAGACTAAGTTTGCTCATTCTACTGAAAAGTGAAAATGGCAAAAATTAAATAGCATCTTTGATTCATACTCCTTTTTTGTCAAAAATGAAAAAGAAAAATATTTATCAATAATCATAAAAATAAATTAGTTGGCATAATCAACTTACAAGGTGTTACTACAGTGTAAGAAGTAATAATCATGTTTTATGCTCTAGAATAAGTGGAAAATCAGCGATAAAATACTGCATTATAATATTGTACTGATGTATCTGATGTCTGAAAATTTAAATACTCTAATATTCTGAGCTTTTTAATCAACAATGTTTTCTTTTCTTTTTCTCCATTTCCAATCCCAAAGAGCTTTATACAAAACTTTATGACAGCAGAGTGATCTATGTCACATAAAATAGTCCCTGAGTTTTGTAATGCTAGAAGTAATGTGGGATTTGTCACATGAGTGCTTGAGAAAGACTAATGCAGAAGAAAAAGAAAATAAAATCATTCTAGAGGCCTTCAGTGTGATGATTTCCCCCCCCCCCCCCCCCCCAGAACTTTGAAGGTATCTCAATTGTATGGACATAATTAGAATTATCTGTCTCTAAGACTTCAGAAAATACCATTAAATTCCCATACATGTTTTTATAGCAGAATATTGTTCTGTACTGGTGAGTTCTTTCCTTGAAACCAAACCAGGTTTTGCATCATTTAGCTTCCTTCCGATAATTCTATCTAATTTTGTTGGTATGTGCTGACTGCAAACTTTGCTTTGAATGTAGATGGTTTGAGGCATTGCTGTCCTTTGTCTTCTTATCATTGTGTGTCTCTGTCTTGCCTTCCCTTCACCAGAAAAGATCACACAAGGCCCCTTTGCCTATTGCCAGACAAAGCCAGCCATGCATATTACTGTGAGTTCCCCTTTTTGCCAATTTAATTGGAACTGCTTGACTTTTTCACTGTTGAAATTGAGATCTACTCATTGTACTGGTAGAGATTTTGGAGGATAGAATTGCCAGCAGACACTCACTAATTAACTAATTGCTGCACTGTGAATGCTTTCAGGGCAGGACCAGGATTTTGATTGTCTCTCTGTCCTTTCCTTGGACATATATCTACAAAAGTATATTTTGCCTAGATCATGGAATGTGAATATTTTAAGATACCTCTGATCAAACTGTCTAAAGAGAGTGCCATAGGCCATGTGCCATAGGTGGCACAAACATTAAAACTGGAACATTTCCAGTTTCATGCTAAATCCCTCTGTAAAGATAGTGATACTGCTGTAATATAAGGCAGTAGGTCAAACGCTTTCAGAACAATTAACTGCTGTGTTGGGGTCAGGCCTCCTACCTTCAAGTAACTGCTCAGTCTTCCCAAGGGAGTTGGCACCTTGACATGCACTGCAGACCCCAGAAAATTATTTGACTAAGTAAAGAAATGCCATGTTTGTGTAATGTCTAATCTGATGGGTAATTTGTAGAAATCAGGCTCATATCAACCCATCTGATTTAGTCTGTAAACCAGCTACTGCCCCCAAACTGTACAAAAGTTAATTATTCTTGACAATTATTTTACTGCTAGTTTAAAAATAATGAAGGCACAGTGCTTAGAAACAATCAACTGTGTAATACTGAGCTTTATTACTTTCATTTTCTAGCATCTAAGAAATTATTTGGCTTTTTCTTGGGTTGAATTATGCTGTACCATAAAGAATCTGAACAGTACTAATTTGCTTAAAATGTGGTTGAATTTATCATAGCCAGCATGAGCTTGCATGCAGGTTTTTTTCCTGACTTCACAAATAGAAAGTAAAATAAAATTAATTTTCACCTCTGATCTTGCAGTCCCTACCTGCCCAACCAATATGAGTATGTTCAGAAGACACATCAACTTTTAAGTATTTTATTCTTAAAAACACTATACCAAAAATGTGAGGCTGTGTGTATGTCTTGTGGTTTGTTTTTTTTTTTTTGTTGTTGTTTATTTTTAACTATAAGAGAAACCAAAAAAGCATCTTTTGAGTGGGTGTCATGTGAGGAAAGAATGTTGATGAAAGCCAGTGTCCTCAGTGTCTATCTGAGCTGTCTGTGACAGCTATTGTTGTTTAACCATCTAACCTACATCCCCTTCTCACTGAAAATATTAACCTTATAAGCCCAAAGTTTTTAGAAGTTAATGGCCTGTTATACAAGTCTACGCATGGTGATGGGATATTAAGTTATTAAATGTATTTTGCTATGTAACTAAACCTGGAGTTGTTCTCATAAATAATCGCTTAATTTGTTAGTTTAAATTGAGCGCATCTATTTTTCTGCCTCCATAGTTCTTGTTATGTTAGGAGCAGTATTAAAATGTGAGTCTGGTAAACATCATCGTAAATCTCTTGCCTACCCTGTGACAGTAAAAGAAGTGTAGATCATCATTTTTTTTCTCTCGAAAATAGACATTTCAAAATTAACAGATTAAGGAAGACAAATTCAGTGACAGTATGTTCTGTCAAGACCCTTACATATCCCTGACAAGCCTCACTGAATTTCATTTTACATTTTAAAATTTTCGAAGAGTTAAATTTGAATTGAAGCTAATGTTACTGACAAGAGGAAAATAGAAGCAATTGCTTTGCACTAAACAAGTTTGAATGGTTGTTAATGTGAATGACTTTCAGGCAGCAAATGTCAGAGAACAGTAGATTACTTTCTCTACCTCAGGCATTTTAAACCATCTCCTGTGGTAGGCCTGGCATAATTTTTTTTTTTCTCTTGAACATTGTGAGCAAAGTAATTGAAGTCTGGTAATTTCAGCCCATGGCTGTTGAAGATAAATCATAACGAGCTACTAGAATGCACTCTGACAGTCCTCATAGGGCTACCAGAACGTGAACTCTCCCTAATGCAATATTCAAATTTTGCTTCCTTCTGATTCATATTCTAGAAGGCCCCTGAAACTGTTAATTATAAGCCAACCTCCATTTGTTATTATTCAGAAATTTTATGCCAGAAACCAATTGCTTCAGAGCAATTTCATTCTGTTCCAGGACTTGGGCATCTGAGCATTGCATCGCTTGCTCACCATGCTGGGCTGTGTGCAGGCTCCTCTCGTTTGTCCGTGGGGAAGGAGAGCTTATTTTGTTGCCCTCCACGTGAAATGGAGTTGTGCCCCATGGCAAGTGGTCGAATGGTTGCATCACAGCATTTGTTTCCATTAAGGTGTGGCTGACTGCCTGCAGAAACTCATCCCATGTGGTGCAGCTGAAGAGCAGCCCTGCTGCCTCACCAGGCTTCATCTGGATTCACCTGCTCCCTTGGGGTTAGTGCTTGTACCAAGGGAAGGAATGAAAAGCTGGGACAGGGACGTAGTGATCTAGTTTTAGACTGGGTTATGATTCTGGGGATTTGCACACATTGCGACTTTGTGCCTTTTCAACCCTTCCTAGCTGACAATCTGCTCTTATCCTTGATCCTCATGTCTAGTCTGGGCAATGTTCAGTAACAGGACCACCCACCCATATGTGATGGCTCTAGCTCTATCCTTCTCTGGGAAGGACAAGTTGATACATCCCAAATATTTTATCATAAAAACTCTCCATCCTGGTGTTTCAGCAGATCTGTGTGGCAGTGCTGCATCACTGGTTGGAGGAAGATGTGGGGGGGACCTGTGGGAATGTAATTTTCTCTTTGGCTACTCAGTGTCTTGTCCTTGACTGTAAGCAATGGCGCAGTTTGCATCCCACAGCAAATTACCCAGTAGGCAGATTGACTTATTTCTGTGGTCTCAATTGCACTGGTGGTAATGCCTGATGAAATTGTTTATGCAAATAGTGTATTAACTGGAAGACACAGTGTGGTGTTGATCAAAGCTATTTGCTTGTTTTGATGCAATTCATCCAGTAGTTTCTGCTGAGGAGAAATATTGGGAGCTTAAATATTTCATTTCAGTGGTTTCAAAATGAAATGGCTTCTCTTCTTTGATTTTGACACAATATTTTGTTTTCAAATTGAGCTAAGCTGGTTTGTAAAAAGGATAAAAACTACCTGGCAACAATTATATTGAAGCATCCAGAGCAAAAGTTTTACTTCAGTTTCACTAAACTAATTTTTCCTTTTTCGATTTTTCAGTCCTATCTTTCATCTATTTTTTTATCATTCTTATTTTGAACTGAAAATACCTTACAGCTCTGTATGTAAGCATTCCTTGGGACCATACAAAGAATTGTTTCATTTTACATTTCAGTACCTTGTTTTCTTCCCTTGTGTTTCACAGCCAGGGAACACTTTACTGCCACTGATAATTTTCAGGGGACCTGAAAATACGGAGGAGGAGAACGAGCACTTTTCAGTGGGGGAAGTGTTCTCCTCTCATTCAGCCCCCAGTCCTCTGTGTTTCTGATTGAAGATGTCACCTGACACTTCCTATAAAAAGCCCTACATAGATCAAATGCAGATATTTCTATGAAGCAGGGCTTTTGGGGTTTTTTTTGAAAGGAAATGGAGAAATCACCTTTTGTGTTTCAAAAAACCATCCAACGGAATGCTACGCAAGTCTGTTGTCTTTCACCTCGATTCAACATTTTGCTTGGGCCTGGACAGTTTTGCCATGAGTTCTGTGAGGTTTATTGAACCCAGGAAACCTTGCCTTTGCAGAATAGCTCTTCCAGTTATTTGGTCCCTATCAAACACCTCAGTTTTGTGGCTGGAAAGTTGAGATTTGGCCTTGAACTCTTGAGCTTGCCTGCAGAGTCACATGATGTTTGCCTCTGCTGCTGTTGTGTGCTCCAGGCACTGCTTGTACTACATGATACTGAATTTCCATGCTTGTGCTGGGAAAAGAAAGACCCTGGAGCACCAGGAAGGGGAAATCTTGGGGATTCTGTATCTTAATAGGTTTTTTAGCAGCAGAGGCCCTGTTCCCAGGGGAAAGGTGTGTACAGACTGAGGCATTCAGCTTATATATTGCTTATATATTTAAAATGTTACTCAACCAACTCATTTTCCTCGTTGTTCTGTTTGCAAACCTTGCTGCAGTCCCAGACAATGTATGCAGGCCAGCTCAGGGGCAAAGCTCCATCAGTGGCTTCTGACCACCAAACCACACTTTCCATGATAGTATAAAGCTGGTGCTTCCATGTAGATCTAGTATCTCTTTCTCCATGACAATTGGTAGCTTGATCTGACCCCCTGTGAGGATGAAGTATTTTATCTGAAGTTTTGCAGCTTTAAATTGTTGTGAAGGACTGTTGCCTGTTAGAAAGAAGCCATATTTTTAAATGTTATTATTTTAACAGACGATAAAAAAAGTCATATGAACCAAGAACAGTCAAAGCCTATTTTCAGAGTTGTAGTCATCAGAAAGGAAATTTGCATCATAAATCTCAACTCTGCTTTTGCCTAGTCATTGATTTCTTCAAAAATTGCCACTGTATGAAAATAAAATTATGCTTTTAAGCAGTATGTGTCTCCCTATTGACTACTTCTTGATGGGTTCTAAAGGCCTTATTAAAAAGTTCTTTCTAGTATGTTATTTTTAAAGCTTTTTGTTTTGTGAAATTATGAAACTTTGGGGATATCTGCATGTTATCTAGAAGACATACATTAATGTGAATTTTAATGCCAGGCTCATCAGTCTGTATTGTTTGGTGCTTAGGCAAACGCTTTGATTTTTAAGAACAATACAACAGCGAGCACAAAAACAAACAAAAAAGGAAGTTAGAAACAGTATTTAACAAACAAACCGTCTGCCTCATGTCATTCAGTAAGTAATAGATCTAGTTTTTTAATGGTTGGTACTAAGCTAAATACTTATAACACACCCCTGTAAGCAATGAGGACACTATATAATTTTAAATAAAAATTCAAGTAGTGTTTTAAATTGCTTCCTGCTATAATCATAAAACACATAATTATCTTGCAGGCATACATGGAGAAGTAGGGTGAGTGAGAACTGTGAAAAATATTTTTTTGCTTGCATCTCTTTACAAACTAGGACTTTCTAAAATATATCATACCAATTGTCAGCCTTCAAAAGAAAGCTTTTATCATAAGACCTACTGCTCATGCACACAGAAAAGGAAAATCAGAAGTTGATTATGTTATCATAGTCTTTGTGTTTTTATCCTGTTTTTCCACAATGCAGAATCTGAGTGAGGGGGCTTGGGGATTATTTTAAAATTATTTTTGTGTGGTTTTGTTTGGTTAGGGATTATTTGAGTACTATGGTCTCTTCTACTGTATAAATTTAGCTTGTAATTGAAAATCTTGTGTTTGATCTCTCAATCTATTGCTATGGAAATGAAGGTTATTCCAAAAATTCTTGCTTTATGCATTTGTTGACTGATTCAGAAGGGAGAAATGGTGAAAAAAACCCAACAAATACAAAACATCCTTGACTGAAGAAAGGGGGAAAAAAGACATTGTTTAAATTTTGAGTTTAGGATGACTGTTATTAATTCTTAAAAAGTTCATTGCATTTAAATGCTACATGTGATTTTTAGTGCTCTGTATAATACCAGTTCTAACTATTTTAAATTATATTCTTAACATGAGCTGATAGATGAATTTCAGCATTAATTCTGGATCCCTTTGTGACTTTTAATACATGATTAAGTTCTTTGCTAGTGCATTTGACTGCTATTCAGCATTTGAGTCAGCAGAAATATTAATGGCTTGTAATGATGTTTGGCTTTTACTATAACAACTAGAACAAGTCATGTTATAAAATGTCATATGTTAGACAGGGCTTCAGTTAAACTTCAGCATTAAATGATGCCTATTTCTCCCACACTGTTCAAATAGAATGGGAAATATGAATGAACTAATTCTGTGTTAGGAATAGAAGAATTCAAATCTTAAAAGTCCAGCTCAGCTGAAAGCTAATGGAAATGGGGACATTTCCAGCACTTTACCTGTGGTGAAGAATTGCAGGAGAAAATGGTTGTAAAAAAGCCAGAGAATTATGGAGGAAATATGTGTTTCAGAATTATGAAGTACACAGTACTCACATCAAAAGTGTTGCATCTCCAAAAGAGAGCCCCAGGAGAAAAAAAAAAAAAAAGAAAGAGGTAAATTTGGCTGTACTTGGCTGTCTACTTTTACTTTTTTTTTTTTTCTTCCTTTTTCTTTTTTTTTTCCCTGGTGGAAAGGAACGTCACAGGAGGAAAAAGGACTTTGAATAGAAACCACAGACCATGGAAAGATTACACTATTAGGAGACTTGCAATTAACTCTAGATAAAACAGCAAATGTGTCAAACAAAATAGGATAGTGTGAGTGGGCCAAAACTTGTGGAGAATAAAGCTCTGATGGTGAGTGCTAGGAAAAAAACCAAAGTAGTTAAACTGCAGAGAAACACAGACAGGCCAGCTCTCAAATAGTTGCTGATCATTTCTTCAGGCCATGTCCACAGGCAGGAATTTTTGGAATAATTTAGTCTGTATTCTGTGAAAAGCTGTTCTTGGGGGTGAGAGCTTTATGAGATGTATTTTGAAACTAACTTCTAAAGAGATAAATAAATCCTTAGCAACTACCTTTACTGGGATATTAGTACTGTGTAGAAGACATCTGGGTGGTGATTTTTTGGATGCACATATTTCTGAGCCAGCACCTTCTCCCAAGCTGACTTCATTCAGTAAGCTGTTTCATTCCCAGCCAATGACTGTCTTGTGCTGATTGTGAGGTCTCTTTCCCTCCCTGTTCTTTTTGTCATTGTGTATCCCTCTTGCTATCCAGACGGGGAATTGCTGTGAATAAAGGGTCATAAGAGAAGAGAACCTAATTTGCTCTACCCACAAGAGATGCTCTGTGTAAATAAAGAGAGATAATGGAAAACTACCTTCTGTCCTGAAAAATTAATCTGAATGAGACATGGGTGGAGGCACAAACAGTATTTGAAGGAGAATTTTGTGACAGTGACTTATCTTTTTCCTAAGTAAGAAGGCAGGATTACCATTCTGATAATGCTGAGGCTCCCTCAGATTATTTTTTTCTTCTTTCATTTTAATATTTTCTTTTTCTCCTTTATTTCGTTTGGGAGTTTTGGGTTTGGTTTTGTTTGCTTGTTTGTTTGGGGTTTTTTATTTGATTGTTTTTCCCTTTCCTAATTTTTTTTCTTTATTATTCCGTTTGAAAAGTAAGGAAAACTGAAACATAGCCGTTCTGTAAACTACTGTTACTAAGTCTTGTAAAATGCTATTTTAACTATGCTGTTGCTTTTTCGTTCCAAAACTGAATGTATTGGATTTCTAAGCTCTACCCGAAATGTCTGCCCTGAGGAATAAGATATGTGTAGGGAACTTGCAAGGTCAGAAAGGATACAGTGTAGAAATCTGCTACCTTTTTTTAGAAATCTCAAGTATGTATTTCCTGCCTCTTTCCTTATTCAGTTAAGATACATAAAGGCTAAATGTAGCAGAAATTGAGCTTCGAGCAAGTTTCTAACATAAAAACACAGACTTATGATAGAACTTGGCAAGTGGATGTTATCTTTCATCCATAGATCACAATGTACAATGGGTACTTTGGGGATTGCAGCCATGACTGGCTGGACAGGGGAGTTCAGAGTCCTTTGCATTTCCTCTTTTTTAAAAAAAAGTCCTCATGGGTTTGATTGCTTTTGACCAAAGGATGTGTTTATGAAAACTTTTCCTCATTTGAAGGGAAAAAAAGGCACTCGAAGGTTAGGGACTAGATTGGATGAGGTGAAGGGGGAGGAGTGGGAGGGAGAGAAAGAAGGAAATTAAATTCACTTGCTGCAAAATATGTATCAGCCAGACATAGAATACACTTTCTATTCTTAGTCCTGCCATGACCATTTCACACAGGGTGTATTTTATGTACATGTGAATAACATATTTGATGTAGCAGCAGCAAGCAGCCATTTTTCACATCAGTAAAGACCAGAGTGCCGCTATTAAAATTGTTTTATAGCTAACAGGCACCCCATATTGTTTGCACAAGAGCAATTACTGTAACCCATATATCCAGGGAGGAGGGCGAGGTTGTGCCTTTCCTGTAGCTTAACATTTTTGGTTCTGATGTTCCCTCATGGAACTGAGAAGTTCATTAATAAATAGCACAGTATACTGAGCACGTATCAAATTTAGAATGCTGCTGATTTTGAACTGAGCAAAGGAAAGCTTGTGGTGAGTTTCAGGCTTCCAGCCATAATTTTTTGAAGTGGCTTTGTAATTTGTAAATAGGCATGTGCTGATCCCTCTAAAGTTTTCAGCTTCCAACAGATTGCTGAGATGTAAATAATTGTTTGGATGGTCTGATAGGTGTCCACTCCATGGACAGTTGCCCCTGAAATCCCTGAAGTTCAGCAGGAAGACAGCAACTTGCCTATAAGCATGAGCCAGGATCAAAGAAATATCTGTTACTCAGGGCTTCATGTGCTTGTCCAAGAGGAATTGGCTTGAGATCTTCCAGGGCTCATCCCTCTTCTGAGGGGGAAGGGATATTCAGTTGGTTTCTTGTAAAGCAGATGAAGTTTTATGAAACTGATTTGTGTTAGTTCTGTTTCTGCTGTAGAACAGGCAAAGTCAGGTGGAGGGCTGTAAATCAACAGAGAGATCTTTCTCATGATCAAATAAAAAATCAGTTTTTCACCTATGATTTGTTTTTGTTGTGATGGCTGGTGTGTTTTAAGGGTTCCATCACCTACTCTGGAAGCAGTGTTCCTCGAGGGGATGTCTCCTGGTGCCTTTTCAGGTGACTGAAGACTTCAAAGTTGAGCTGAACAATGAGCTGTTAGTACATCCCCTCAGAGCAATTATTTACCAAAATGCTCAGTGAAACTGTGTGCAAAACTGTTTTCTTTTCTTCTTTTATTCAGAGGTCCTTATTCTGAGAGCGGTGTGATCTTACTTACAAGCACATTTTCAACTGTTGTTTCACTGTTGCTGCTGCTTGATCTCTATTTATTTAGATATTACTTTTCTTAAGGAAGATGCCAGTGCTGTGAAAGCTTAAATCTAAGTTGCAACACACAAAACAATAACTTTACAGCTGAATATAAATTGGTTGAGTTATAATGAACAACTGCTGCTCACTTGTAACAGATGAAACGCCAAGGCATAACACTGAGCACACTTCAAGAAGAAAAGGTTTTACTGTTGTTTTCATCCTTGAAGTTAGACCTATGGAGAAAACACTGGTGTTTTTCCCTGTGTGTGGCATGGTCAGCTGGCCATCTGCTGTTAGTAAATCACAAAATGATTGCAGGCTAGGACAGAGGAGTTCTCAACCATAAAAATGTGCCAGTACACGCTAAGGTTAACTTTTATCACCCATAACACTTAATAAAAGGATTACAGGGATCTCAACAGAGAAGATTCTGCCTTTTGTATTGTCTTCAGAAGTGGCCTTGATTTATAAATAAGAACTAATTAAGGATTTATGAGATATGATCGGACACATTTTCACGCGTCTGTACACCAGAGTGAATACATATATTGTGTGTGCTGAGTGCAGCAGTAGGAAAGCTGTACAAACTGTGATAAGTAACAAGTAAACTGTGGGGGTTTTTTGCTTTGGTTCCTTTTTGGCATTTTTTTCTCTGAAATCTATAGTGTTTTTGACTGCTCAGAAGCTTATGCCTGGCATGTGTTATTGCTTAATTATATCCTGTTGTGTGATTTGCAATACATGCAGTCTGATCCTGGAAACAAGCGGTCTTTCAAAATTATAATGTGTTCTTCATCCTTATTAAGTCTCTGGATTTTGTTGCAATATCAGTATGGGCTGCCTTCACTCTCTTCAATTTCTCCTTGTAAAAATTAAAAAGTTGTTTTTTACTTTTAAATCTTGTCCTGTTGATAGATCCTCCCGTCAGGTTGTCAGCTATTTCAAACCTTGAAAATCCCTGAACAAATTGAATTACAAATCTTTCTGTGGCTGTTCATTTTCTAACAGGCTTCTGTTATCTTTCTATCTGTAACTTTATTAAGGGTGATTGCCCTGTAATACCTTGCTTCTGGCTCCCCCTCTGGCTGAGCAGTCAAACTTTTAGAGGTTCAAAAATGTGTAACACCTTTCTATTGAACCTTTTGAGGAGACATTGAAAAACTATGACGTTAAGCAGGATACATAAATAGTTCCTGTTTTAATTTAAAAAAATGAAAGAAGAAAAAAAAGAAATAGAGAGACTCCTCCCCTACCAAAAAACCCCTCACCAAAACCAAAAAGAAACCCATCCCCAAAAACCCCTCTTACTTAAGTGTCAATTGTTGTAATGCCTTTAGCAGGATTTTGAATGGGATTTAAACAGCTCTTAGTAATTTATTTGGCTGTCATGGGCTACTTCTAAGGCTACTAACAAGTGAGGCTTGAGTGTGGTTTGAGTGCTTGCTAATATTAGAGAAACTAGGGTAGCTGATATATTCCACAAGCTATTTTACTTCATCTTTCTTAATTATGAATAGTTAGCTTGAGTGGGTGGTATTTTTGACAACCTTCTGAAGAATATTGCAAAAAAAGTCACTGCAAAGCCTCTGTTAAAATGTGATACAGACTACAGGGATATGACATCTCTTTTGTGTTATTTGTTACTGAATATCTCAGCTGTCGCTAACTGATCCTGTTTTTCACGGTGTGGGCAACTTTGATGTGGTCTTTTTCATATTAAAAAAAAAGTACAGAATTTAATACAAAAGCTGTAGGATAGCTGAAGAAAAACCCCTTAGTGACTCCAAAGCCCAAAGTGTCTGAACTGCTTTTGAAATATTTTTTCATGTTTGTCAAAATTTCTCTAGCATTGACTCTGATAATTCTCAAAATTCAGGTGGCATTATCATTGCATCCTAGCTCTGAAAATAAAACTATCTGTAGTTATTCATTTAAGTAGTCCCAGCAGAATTGCAGCAATTTGGCTGAACTGTGTTCACATCCAAGGTTAAGACCAAAGAAACTGAAGATGTTTCTAGTCATGGGGAAGGTAGATTTTTATGGGCTGAGGAATGGATACTGAAATTGTAAGTCTCCTTTTAGAATGCTGTCAGGTTGTCTGAATGACAACCTAGATAAAGAAGAAGAAAATATGGACTTGCTTGACAAGAGAAAAGAAGAAAGGGCAGATACTAGTAGCTAGTTCCTAATCTATTTTTCATGCTGCAGCATTAGCTTTTTGTTCTGTTTCTTGGCCACCCTACATGCTAAACTGACAAGTTTATTCATGGTTCTGCTTTGCACATGAAATGATGACTGAAGTTATTTAAAACAGTGACTAACTGGTATCATCTTCCACGAGACCTGAATTTTGTGATGCTACTTTCTAACAATCATTACTTCCTTAAGACAGCGTGCTGTATTTGAGAGACAGGACAGCCTGCCTCAGAAGGTCAGGAGCAGCCCATGGGAATTTTTCCTTGCATTTCCTCCTGTGCTACTACTACCAGAGGACAGAACACCTCTACTGAGGTTTTCATGGGAAAATGAGATGGGGGAGGTCTTCTGAGCTTGCCAATATTTTCATGGTATTTCATATTGTCTTTAAACCCTCTAAGAGTTAAAATAAAATGTTGAAAGTATAAAAGATGAGAAATTCAATATTATGACTGTCAGAAGAGAACATTGGGGCATGCTTCCTTCTTTCCCCTCTGCCCCAAATTACATGGCTCATTGATGCTTTAAAGTATCTTTTGAGCTGATATTCCTAAATTGGTTGAAGTAGCCCAGATAAATTTGAAGCATCAATGTCAGGTTTTGCAGGGGTTGTACTGTGTGGGGTTGGGAGGGAAACTCCCCTCTGGTCTTTTCAGCCTGTCCAGAATCCATTCCACCGTGCCCCTTGTCCTTTCCACACTGGATATTTGGAAAATAGCTCTGTTGCAGGGCTACTGCCAGGGACAAGGTGAAACGTGCCTCCCCTTCTTCAGCGTGCCCTTGGCTTTTTCATAGCTTTGGATCCTGCTTCTCAGATCCAGCTGGTTTATAGGCTAATGATTCTGTGAAGTGAGAGTTGGGAGAATGAGCAAGCTGCTTCTGTTGTGGCAAGAGGGGAGGAAGTGAGACCCAGGGGAAGGCTGAGCTTCCTGTGCTGGAGCCATGCCTGACCTGGGTTACAGGACTGTTATAGTTTAACAGTCCTGTAGATCAGGCTTAAGGTCCAGCAGAGTCCAAAAACAGAATGAATTTTCTTGTTAGGGGGTTGGATGATCCATAAAGGATAGAATTGTAGTTTTTCAGACATAAAACCTAAACTACCTTTTTAATATGTACAGTTGTTACTGAATATGCCATTTAGCTGAATTCAGGTACCACTGGGCACAGAAAAATACATTATACAAAGGCTCTTAACATTATGTTTTACATTGACTTTCCTGATATGTTTGTTTAAAGAACAGAAAGAATATGAAGAGGGAAAGAAATATGGAACTTAATGAACACTTAGATTATTTAACCTATTTTGTTTGTTTACTTCTGAGAATTTTGTCTGTGTTAATCAGAGATCTATAATTTGAGTGCATCTTCCCTTCTGCACTTTGTGGTTTTTGAATACAGTTTATGGTCATGCTTTGGACTTTGTAGCTGCAAATAGGTCCACAGGGAGGAATCAGACATAGTCTTTGTTCAGAAGGGTTGATGCTTTTCATTATGATTACTGCAACTGCAAAAGAGCTGAGATGGGGGAGGCTCTCCTTTTTTCCTCTCATTATCCCTTACAAAATACAGCCTTTCCACAGCAGAAGTAGGTCCTCCTGTTTTGTTAAGTTTAGAACATTTGGGGAACAACTAAATTGTTTTATGATGTCTAGCATTCTTTGTTTTTCCTTCCTATATTGTTATCCAAAAGTTTTCTGTATGGCTGTGTATAAGTAACCTCAGTTTGTTATGCCTGGCAGCTCAGACCACCGCACAACCCAACTTTGGCCAAAGATTCCATGGTCTGCTGCTGTTGGCCAACAGAGATTTCCCATCTCTTAGTCTTTGAAATACTTGTCTTGCCTCACTATCACACCCAGGGCTGCCAGTTTTGTGTCACTTGAGCATCAGGTTTGCATTTTAAGTTATTGTATCAATATCTTCTGACTTGGATTCTTATGGGAAATCAGAAACCAAGACTGAGATTACTTTAGGGAGAATGAGCTGCACATACAGGCAGCTGGTGCAAAGCAGAGCTTATGGCTTTGAGTAATATTTGGGATATCCTAACCCCTATGTGGAGGTGGGAGTCCAGAGCTGTCCTGTGAGGAAAGGTCATGATGGATCTCTGCTCTCAGAAATCAGAGAGAAATGCTGCTGGGTTGTCAGCACAACCCCAATGCCCCTGTGCAGAATACAGGCACTTGCAAGTTATCTGCTTTGCCAAAGGGCATGGATGTGCTTGCTAAGTGAGCTGCAGAGCTGTATTCACCATGACTAAAGCTGTTAGTTAAGCCAAAATTTGGTAAAAAAATAAAAAATTTAAAAAAAAAAATTGAAGCACTGAACTCATTGGGAGAGAAGAGAAAGGATAAGCCTGGATCCAAAGCACAGTTATGTGCCCCTATTGACCACAACATGTTTCAGGGTAACTTAAGCATCCCCAAACTTTCCAGCTCTCTTAGAAGTATTGACTGTTAAGCAGAGAGAAATTCTTGACCTCCATAGTAAAGGTAACTATAACATGCTAAAATGAATGATTTATTAAAGCCTGATAAAGTGATATACACACTTAATTGGAATTCAGGGATTTATTTCCAACTTCCTATTCAGGTTCTATCAAGACATGCAAGTCAGAGTCAAATCTTGTTGAAACATGAGTAAACCTGGGCAAGTTTAAACTAAGCACATTAAGCTACTGGTAGGAGCAGACAGCATTGCAAAAAAAAAAAACCCAAAACAACTAGGTAGGCACCTGAACAAGCTCAGAGAGCCCCTGCCTCCTCTGAGCTCAATGCTGCCTCATCTCTTGTCCTGCATAGGTACCTGTGCTGCTGGCATAATAACAGGATGTAGCCAAGCAGCATCATACGGTTAACTGTGGCATGGATGTCATCTGAGCTTTCAAATAAAAATGAGTTCTCATCAATGCTGTATATGAAAACTAGTAAGATAACCTGACACCCTGAAAGAAATTTCACAGTCTTAGTCTTCCATACACAACTTCAAATTCTGAAAGTGTTTTTTCTGTAATACTCACTAACATTTTGCTTTCCAATACCAATATTATCTTGGCATTTATTGCTCTTATTGTTTTGTTTCATATTTATTATTTGGCCACTAATTGGCTGTTCTTGATGTAGTGATTTTGATGTTAAAATAGGTATTTTTATATATTTTCTGTAAGTACCTTTGCATTTAATATTATCAGTACCTTTACCTTACCATTACATTATATGTAATTTGAAGTGGGGAGTTGATGAGTGCAATGAAAATTGTCAATATATGCTAAAACAGAATTACTTCAGAGCTGACAGTCCGAAAACCAAATCTTTCAGTGACCTCCTGGTGTGTTTGCTCATTTGTATGCAAGAGTTAAAATTCAGTTTACATGGAAGGAATGTAGAAGCTCTGTCTCAAAAGTTAACAATGGTACTGACCTAAAGTAAATAATTTGCTAATTACAACAGCCCAAGGAGAATATTTCCATTGTGCCCCCCAGTGTATCTTTTTTAGGATGTTCATTTGTATTGGAAAAATGTTCATAAATAAAGCAATTGTGCATTGTGTGGAGAGTTGGCAAACAAGATATGAAACTAGTTCTACTGCTCAAGAAAGAATATTGAAGTATTAATTCTAGAACTTGTCACTGCCCCAGTACCCACTTGCAAATGGAGCAGTAAAGAAACAGTAGTTTTCTGAGAGTTTGCCCATATGTAGCGAGCCCAAACGAACAAATTAAATGGAACAGAATTACAGCCAATACTAATTTGTGCTCTGGCTCACTTACCATATAATTTTTTCCTGAAATATATTCCTTTTTTCAAAATGGTTTGAGTATCAAAATGCTTTAGAATATTTGCTAATATACTGTGAATTACCATGGTGAACAACATTCACTAATGTTTATTCCAAGTAGTTACACTTTTTTTTTATTTTTGACTCATATGCTTTCAGTGTTAGGAAATTTAAAAATTATCTCCTGTGTGTTGCAGAAAATCATCAATTTTCCTCTGAAATAGCATAGGGCTCTTCTCTGATAGACCCAGTACATGTCTAAAGGAAAAACAAAAATTTGTCCTTGCTGTAAACAAGTTTGGAGAGAAGATAAGAACAAGGGAGTGACATAAACTAAAATCTCAAGGAAACATGCAGCATTATTGGCTTAGCCACTTTACATGAATTGGTTTGTTTGTTGGTTTTTTGGGATTTTTTGTTCTGTTTTGCTGGTTTTGGTTTTTTTTTTAAACATTGTTATCAGGAGAGACTCTAGATAAGGAATAAGGAGGAGAGGAAACTGGCCCAAAGTCAACAGAAGAAAGCACCCAGGAACTTGGGTAACACTATTTCCTGCTTCACAGCTGTGGCCCCATCAGAGATGGAGGTGTAACGTGACAGTGCATAACCACCTTGAATGTATATGTGAATTGCAATGAATAATCATTTATTCAAGAAAGAGTGGGATGAAGTATTTTAGTTAGCTTGCAGGAAACACCTTTTAAAAATTTCCTTTTTGCTTCTGATCACTCTTTGTTAACCAAGCAGTTGAAGGAGAATGCTCCCTACCTTCTGCTTTATGTTCACCTAAAAATATAATGTGTACCATGGAAGTTCACTTTGCTAGGACCTCCAAGGCAAATTTTTTGTAAATATAATATTTACATACTCTTCTAGATATTTATATTCATAACCCTAGCTGCATTTTGTGCTTTGTTTTGCTTGCATGGATAACAGTTGTGATGGATTTGTTCACCCTAGATGATATTTATTCCTTTTACTTCATTACACATAATCACCTGTGCTAGATCTTAAGGTCTGTGTACACTTTATACTCTACTAGAGAGCTTATCAGCTTCTCTGCAGGCAGCTCAATTTGAATTTTAAAACTGAAAATGAATGAATTTGTGCTGCTTCTTCAGCTTCTCACAGAGATACCCTTGCACCCTCCTAGTGGTGTGATAACTGAGGGATATCAAGCTTGCAGGGTGTTGTTGATTTTGGCTGAAGGGTTTGTGATTTCATTCTGATCAGAAGCTACTTCTACTATTATTACTTCTGCACTTCTCTACCTCTTTCCACTTAGGAGAATGTCTGAGTTTTGTTGGCTAGGATTAAGACATCAGGGAGAACAAGAGCTATTGATACTTTTAATTTTAGATAAACTCAAAGCCCAGACATAAGAGTACAAATAATGTTCACATAAATGATTCAGCTTCATCATCCTCTAAGACAAATTGTTAACCCACACATGGATTTCAAGGCAGATAGATTTTGAAGAAATTGTTGAATATAATTGAAATTCTTGTTAGAATCCTGAATTACTGTATCTTCTTTATGATGCACGCTTAAGTTTTGATAAGATCAGATTTTTAAAATCATGTCTATTTCAATTTATGAATGCATTAATTTTTTCTAACTTGTCCATGTACCACAATACACTCAAGATAATAATCACCAAAACATAGAATCATAGAATGGTTCCTGTGGGAAGGGACCTTAAACATCACCTGCCATGGGCAGGGACACCTTCCACTAGACTGGGTTGCTTGGAGCCCCATCCAACCTGGCCTTGAACACTTTCAGGGATGGGACATCCACAGCCTGTCTGGGCAACCTGTCCTAGTGCTTCATCATCCTCACAGGAAAGAATTTCTTCCTGACATCTAATTGAAATCCATCCTCTTTCAGTATAGAGTCATTATCCCTGATCCTATCACTGTTCTCCACCCAGCCTGTATTTGTACTCAGAATTGTACCGGTCCTGGTGCAGGACCCTGCACTTGGCTGTCTTGAATTCCATGAGATTCACACAGCCTGCCTCTCAAGCCTGTGAATCCCTTCCCTCCAGTGTGTTGCAGCTGTCGGATTGCTGTCGGCAGCAAAGTCTTGGAGGAGGTGCTCAATCCCAGTGTCCATGTCACCAACAAAGATGTTAAACAGCTCTGGTCCCAACACCAACCCCTGAGGAACGCCACCAGTCACTGGGATCTACTTTGATATTGAGCCCTTGATCCCAACTCTTGGAGTGCGTCTGTCCAACCAATTTCTTATCCACCAAGTGGTTCTCATATCTTATGTCTCTGATTTAGAGACAAGGGTGTCAAACTGATCAATCTCTAAGGTCCCTTACAACCCAGACAGTCCTATGATATAATTCTGTGATACAGTAGGTTGCTCAAAGCCCTAAGCAACCTGAACTTGAAGTCTTCCAGGGCTGGAGCCTCTACAGTTTCTCTGGGAAACTCATGCCAGTGTCTCACCACCCTTTCAATGTCAGAAGTATTTTCAAGCTATTACTCCTCATGCGGACTAGAGGATGCCTTTCTTCCTACAGGAATTATAAGTCACATAAAGCTGTTGAAGTAGAAAACTTTCTTTAGCCCATTCTTTTGATTTCCCTTGTCACAAAATACACTTTTATGATCTCTTTTTAAGAGTCACTTTATGAAACAAGGGACAGAGAGAAGCAGGGAGAATATATACAATGAAAATGTAGTGTGCGTAGTTACTATCCTGTTCTTTTAATGGGGAATTGTAATATCTTGATGAAATACAGAGGTAGATATAATTGCTTTTTCATTTAGGTAGAAGTAATTTTTATCTTTAAATATTCTGTCCAGCACATTTTGACATTGCAAAATTCATGGCTTCATATTTCCAGTGTCCTTAAGTAGTGCATTGTTTATTTGGAATATATTTTTGTTTTTATAATACCTATATTTATTTCTTAACATGGCTAAAGCTCTATTAAATACACATCTGACTATGACCTAAGGTGTTTTTCATGCAGTGTAACTTACTGTGGTTTTATTAGAATGAATGGAATTAATGCCACTTGTATTTGCAGAAAAGGCAAAAGAAAGGCATTTCTAGACAATTGCTAAAAATTCAAACACATTGCTTTCATTTCTTGACCCCAGATTTTATTTACTATGGATGTATCATCCATAGTAAATAAAATCTGGCCTTGGGTTTTCCATCTTAACTTGATATGTTTTCATTCTTTTTCATTGTAGTGCTCAAATGATGTCTCTTTTAGGGATTTAAATTGGTTTACTGTCATGGATACACTTACGTATGATGACCAGTGATGTTATTACTTTTTTTGGTATGTCAAGATGAAAGCCAACGCTATTAATGAAATCTTAACTCTTGCAATGGTGCCCTTTTAAGTTTTGCTTCTTGAAAGTTTATGTATATTTCTTGTTGTTTTAACTGGTTTAACTAATAATGTGCTCAAAGGCGTGCTTGGATTTATTTCTTTTCCTTCACATTTGAAACCCATACCATTAAATTTGAGGTGTCTGTAACAAGTACCATGTTCTGGGTTTTTCCTTTTTATTGCAGAAACAAAGTAAGAGAGTAAAAAGACCAAAAAATCATAGTATAGAGATCAGCTGGATTATATTCATGTTAATATCTAAAAGAAGCTATGTGTATGGCATCTGTTTCATCTTAGCTAGCTAGGGATTTGGAGCAATCTGCAGTAAGTGAAGGAACTTCATTAGCCATTTGGTGCACCAGTACAGATAAAGTGATGGAATACCTTCTCTTCTGTGCAGTGTAATTTTGCTGAGGAGATAAATTGCAGGGTGCATTTTGCTGTGTTGTGTTTTCATGTTAGTTGATTGTAATTATTGTTCATGGGGTTACAGAAGTTAATTTCTATATGGGAGAGATATGTAATTTTCCTAGCTATATAATGCAAAACATGTTCAACTGTCACTAATATGTTTAAGTTTCATTAGAGTGAATTGTTTATCCTGATTAGACAGAATTGTAGCATGCCTGAAAGGAAAGTAGAGGTGTTATAGGATTTGCTTACAGCTATGTACTCTGCATTTAAACATGTTTATAAAAGGAAACAGTCTCCAAAAGTTAAATAAATTAAGTGGGCAGAATTGTGACTTTCCCAGCTGTCCACAGTAATGGTGTGACTTCACTGATACTTTCTTTTCCCTTCTATTTTTGTTTTGACTGCTAGCTGCTAGTTGTTTCCCATGCCTTATATTAGTTGGAAGAAAATTTTTTAGGTCTTAATTTCTGAGCCCTGTGACTTGCACTTTCTAATAGATCTGCAGAATTTGGGGAACAAATTCCACAGATGTTTGTAGAATAAATTGGATGTGACACAAGCTGCAGGTAAGACATCACAGGGATTTTTTTTCTAGACTGAAAAGAAATCTAAAATTCTCTGACCTTCAAGAAAAATCAAAAGCGCCTTTTTAGGAATACAACATTTTGAGAGAGTGAACTAAAAATCAGTAAACTCAGGTCGGGCAGGCCAGTGCCAGATGGCAGCTGCAGGCAGGGGTGTATCATTTGCACAGGCACAACATTGAAGAACCCTGGTCAGAGGTTGTCTGCCCTCTGGCCTGCTGTGCAACATGTGCATATGCCTGGAAAATGAAGGGCCAGGCTGAGTTCTGCCACTCCCAATGCACTCATGCTTATCCCCTGAAGAGACAACATGTTTTCTCTTAGGAAAGCAAACATGCTTAGATGGCAGGTGTTTGAATAAAAAGAGACTCCTTTTGGAACATCTATGGAAATATGTCCTGCATTAGGCTTTTTTAGAAGCCTAGCATTACCTAGATTTTATAGTTAGCGTCGTGATGAGTCAGTTTTGTATTGAGAGAGATCTTTCTGCCCGGTGAGTAGAGTGAGAAGAAAGCTTATAAAGGAAACACTGTTCCTCTCTCTCCATTGTCACGTTTTCACTAGAAAGAGTTGTATTTGTATCATTCTATTACAAGAGCTTTGAAGGCTGCATTTCACCTTCTCAAAGTGTAGGAGAGCTGTATTGTTTGTTGATATTTTCTGTCAAGAGGGAAAGCTCTACAGGCACTTCAAATGTTGCATGCTAGGCTCGCCTCTTAAACAGCAGGGAGAAGAATGGGGTCAAATCTTAACATCTTTCTCTTATGACCTTAATATCCCTGTTGCTTAATATCCCTGTATCCTAGCTCTGTGTTATTTTAGTAATAATTCAGTTTTTGGCTGACTGGTGGAACTCCAAGGTAAAAAATTAAATAACGCCTTTAAAAAAAAAAAAACGCCTTTTTTCCTCAAGAATATTGAGGTAATGAATGGCAAGTTCACTCTGGTCAGAATAATTACAGATACTCTTTTTACATATCCATCATCCCTGGACTCATTATACTTGCACTGTAAATATTAGCAAGAGGCTTTTCAGGCATTTCACTGCACATTCTTCTTGTGTTGACTGCAATCTTGGAGTCCACATCTAGACTTGTTTCTTCTTCATTAGTCATAAAGCAGCCTGGTGTCAAATATTAACTTGCAAGAAAACCACATTTATGGAGTTTAACCAGTGGATGAACATAAATATTAACCAGCATTCCTCTCTGTGTTTCCTGACCCATACCCAAAACCATGCAGTCATGATTTTAAAAGCTACAGTTTAAGACTGTCAGATGTTAAACCTCTGTCACAAAATTCAGTTTCTTGCATGCATATTTCTTATGTATCCCTATACAGAAGTTTTTATTGTAAAACTGTACCTAAGGCATTGTACATTGTGTTTCCTGTCAAATTCCTTTTTGTTTTGTTTTTTTTTTTTTTTGAATCTCTCAGTAACTGGAAGCTTTTCAACTACAGCCTCCATGAGATGAAAATGCTATTATCTGATACAGAGGTCACTGTTGGAAGTAGCTTTCTAGGGAAAACCAGGGAATTTCAATGGTGGTGGCTAATTAATTCATTTTGTGCATCTAAATGTCTGTCCACCCTGTCCAGGAACAGAGGACAGTGCCTACCTAATCTGCCAAAGTTTCTTATTGACCTCCATTAGGTCACATTTTCTTTTCAAAGCACCCTCATTAGTGGTTCATGTTTAGTTACCAAGACAAGGAGTTACTCCTGTCATGCACATCTCAGATTTGGAAAACTGCCACAATCACAAACACTTACTTGTCTTCCAGTGCTTGACAGAATGCCAGAATTAGAACTGCTTTTAATTATACAAAGGCTGCTGTAATTGCCTCATCCTCTGCATGGCACATCCATTGTAGATTCTACTTTCAAGTGTCGTGGACTTTCTCCAAAGAGGAGGTGGTCTTACTCATCATTGTATTTCCCAATTTATCCATGCAGAGTAGCAATCTGTCCTTACCTCTGAGCAAAGATTTGATAGAGAATGACTGACATGAAAGTTCCCATCTTTGCAAGATTTCCTGGCTCTTCCAAAATATGCTAAAAACTTTCTTAGGAATTTAAAGCTATGCTATATCTGTCCAGTGAGAACAGTATATTTTATGATGAATTTCCCCTGCTGTTTCATTATTTTTAGGACTGAATCCCCAAAAATGTAGCTTGAGTGAGTAAGATTCTACTGAGATCCATTTTAGTAAAAGTATAAATGGATTTATTTATACAAGTTTGAAAGAAGCTAAAAAATGAAAGTTACTTTAGCATCTATTCTTAAATGCTGCTTCAACCCACAGTCCTGTGAATAACACAGACATACGAATCTGTGAGATTATATAAGATGACAAATATTCATAAATACCTTGTTATTTCTTAAGCATATATTCTCACACTTCTGAATTTCTTCCATTCCCTTGCTTCTTGCAATTTATTCTGACACTAAATTAAGAAAGTAATTTGTGGGATAATCTGTTCTGCACTTTCTTAAATGCTGATATTGGAAAGTATCTTCTCACTGATCAGATTATACACAGAAAGAGAAGTGTTCTCAGCTGTGATGTTAGATAGAAATGGATCCTTAGCGGCAATGAAAAACAGACAGACAAAAAAAGTTCCTATCCTAAATATACTCTAGAAACCTATTCTGTAAAATTAAGTTAAAAACTTCACTATGATGAAAAATAACACTGGCTTGTTGCAATTTCTTGCAGTGCAGTTGATGTCAAGCTATATATTCAGGATTGGTGGGACAATTTTCTGGCTTTGGAGTTATCTGTTGACACTCAGTAAAATCTGACACATAAAAAAATAAAGAAATGCTTCATTGGGTCCTTTGAGTGGTGGTCTTCTTCTTTCAGTGTGTGAATTTTATTAATGTATTTGACTAACTTGTCTTATATCAGAAAACATAAATGCTAAAGAGAAGAGAGGGATGAGCAAAAGAGGTGTAAGAATTCCTAAGAAATAAACCCAGACTTTTCCTAGCATTTCAGTCTTCTATTAAAAATAATAAATTTAATTTATGATTGCTTTTGGTTGTGTCTGCACCCAAAATGATAATAAATCTTGTCAGAACTAATCTTGTCAGATAAAACTCAATTTATAAATGGAAACTGTTTTCTTAACAAGATTAAGAGTAAAACTGTGGAGGAACAGTTATGTGGGATTTACTGTGTTTACCAAGCTGACTGCTACCAACAATTATCTACAGACCTGTTTATTGCTTGCCCTGTTCTCAGTTGCTAGGAGTTTTAGTTGTCTTTTGCATGGGAAAAAAAACCAGCCAGAAGACTTTGGGAATTTCTGAATGCAAGGACTAAGTGCTATATGTTTGTTTGCATCAAAAATATAGCAGAAATATGATATCCCTCAGCTTTCAAGCAAGAACTTGACTCTTCACAAGGAATTTGTGTCAAGGGAGTGGTTTTTCTATTCCTGTGAGAATTCTGTTGGAGCTGTAAGCCTTTGAAAAAATCACGTCTCAGCAGAGACTTGTTAAGACCTCAAAGGCTAATCCCCCATAGATTCTGACTGTATTAGAACACAGCTGACCAGTACTGTTAGGGGTTGAGAGCATCTTTACTGCTCTTGTTCTGGATTGCCAAAAGTAGTTTCCATCTAGGCAACAATACAGAGTAGGACACAAGTGTGTGTCCCTGTGCTCTTCATAGTCTGGTGATTTCATGGCATCACAGGAAGGGAGTGGAAAAAAAAAAAGGAAGAACAGGAGAACCTGCAAAATGGGAAAACAGACAGGAACATAGAAAGTCAGTTCAAAGGAGTGTAGGTTAAATAGGAGCTGGAAAGCAGCGGTGCAGAGGAGACAAGGATGGAGGCTGGGCAAAAGTCAAGGGGAGCAGGGTCTGCTAAGAGAAAAAGGGCTTTTAGAGCTGGGGCAGACAGCAAAGAAGGGACTAAAAAGGGGAAACTTGTGGGATGACTAGTGTCCCAAAGACTGGCAAATCTGCCAGAAGAGGAGAGACTTAAAGAGCTAGCACTGTTTAGTCTGGAGAAGAGAAGGTTTAGAGGAAAATTATCCACATGTATCCATATTGAAATCAGATGAGGCAGTGGGCACAACTGAAATATCTGAAATACAAAAGAAAAAACTTTACTGAGAAAGTGGTCAGACATTGAATAAGGCTGGCCACGTGGACAGTGGAGTTGCCCTCAATGGAAATATTTAGTACCTGACTGGTACAGGCCCTGAGGAGCCTGCTGTAGTTGCTGACCCCACTTTAGCCAAAGAGGTCGATCTAGACAGTCTCCAGAGTTGCCTTCTGACCTCAGTTGTTGTGTGATTCTGTGAGTATGGCAAACTGGAATGCAAGCATTCTAAGGAGAAGCCTGGAGACAAAAAAAAAGGAGTATATGTGAGAATTAATAATGGCAAGGGGAATTTAGTAAGGAGAAAATTACGTGTGGGTCATGGGCAGCCTACTGGATAAATCAGGGAGGATCAGATTTAGAGAAAGCTGAGAATCTTGAAATGTAGTCTGCATTTCACTGTATTTTAAGTGCCAGCATAAAGCTGCAGAAGAGACAACAAAGTCATCCCTGCAAAATGATGTTCCATGTCACTAGGTTACCAATCCCTCCCTGTTGCCTCAAAGCTGCAGTTGTCTCCACTGGCGACTTGAAAGCTCACAAGCTATTGATGATTCTGATAGCCTTCTGCATAATAGCACAAAATGTTCAGTGAAGGAAAAGTTACACACAGGTGTCACAAAGTCAGGCCTTCCTTAGTTAGGAAATGCCAGATTTTGATTGCCAGTGCAGTCTCTTATTTGTTCTTCTTCGGGGTGCGTGCTGAGCTAATGTGCAATTGTCTCATTAGCAGTAATCTTTAGCTCATTCAGTGAAGAGGATGATTGTGCTCCCAAGTGTCTCATAGAGAATCAGTTATTTTGTAAAGGGGCTCCTTGGCAGCAAGACCCTTACTGGATTTCCAGAAAGTTGAAGCTCATTGTCAAACAAGGCAAAAAAGTTCAAGAAGAGAAAGAAACCTTTTTTGATGGAAGAAATTGAGCTCCACTCTTGAAAACCTGGATTCCCATGGAATTTTTGAGTGATTCTAGGTAGGTCTTATTAAACCAGTTCTTTCACAAATGGCTATTGATAGACTTTAATCTGGGTCCCTGCACTGGGGTCCTGGGGAACAACCCACAGAACTGCTCATTTTTTTCAGCTACAACTGGATTGAGTGGTAATTTTGCCCTGAAAATTTTTAGGAATAGTAGCGGTGTTGTGTTTGTGACAGGCAATGATTTAAGAAGGTAGCTGTATGGGGGAAAATGATATAATTTATTAGACCCAGTGGTACACCTGAAAAATAAGCAAGCAAACTTAAAGGCATATGGGCTCGTGCTGAGAATGAATGACTGTTTGCAGAACAGTCCCTGGACTGTGTGTACAGCTTCCCAGAATGGGAAAGAGGCAGGGCTCAGCCTGTGTGAGGGGCAAGGGAGGCCTCTGCTAGGGAAAAGGGAGTTTTTGACTTAGAAAATTAATAATTTTTGCTCTAGTGCGTTTAATATACTACTGATATGGTTAGTTATGTTCCTGTGGTGTGGTTAAGTTATGTGCCTGTGTGACTGGCAAATGTGATAATAATGCAAAGTTAGCAGCCTTGGCATAGGGAAATAAATAACAGACAATAAGAAGTTTAACATAAAATTCAGCTATTAATTACCAAGATGCCTAAGCAGAGAATGCAATTCAATCCGAAGTTCAATATCTTTGCCTGAATTCATTTATAGTTTTATTGTCTTTAACAGTATGAAACAGTATGGTGATTGGTAATGAAAGCTTGTCTGCTTGCACTCTAAGTGTATTTAAGTAGATTCTCTGGCTCTACCCATGCCACACTGATTTTTGCCAATTTTTCCCCTGAATCTCCAGTTTTAGACTAGTTTTCTTTTTTCTCCTTTTGAATCATAGTTCAGACTGTTGCCTTTTTCCCTTTCTCAGCTGCCTCTGAGCATTCATAGTCCTTGGCAGAGTGCTTGGCAGTGCTTGTCCACACCAAATACTATTCACATGCTTTTAAAGTGACATTTGATTAAGAAAGAGGGAAAACTAGTATCGAAATGAATAGCAAAGTCAGTACAGGCATAGCCAGAACATTAGACCTTGAGCTCATAGCTTTTTGTGATATATTTGTGATACCTGATGAAATCCACTTAATTTTTCTAATCCTTGCTGGAAAGTCACAGTGTGGGGTTTCAGTTTATTTCTTATTTCTCTAGAGAAAGTTTGATGTTCTAGCAAGTTGTCTTCACATAGGGAACTTCTGAGCAATGGAGAGAGACAACTGTGGTCCAGGGCTTTGTTTTGCATATTCCTTACATATTTTTAAGTTATTTGCTGACCTCTTTATTAGTTGCAACATTTGAGTTAACCATAGGTAATTAAAATAAAGCATACTTGATTTTCTCCTAATTTCTATAGAGACTTTGTTTGCTTATCTGAAGAAGCTTCTGAAGGTGTCTGAGGTCTGTAGGGTGTATGCAGAGGGATAGGATTTGCATACTTAGGGATCCAAGCTGTGAGGTTCTGCCCAGCCCTCCCCAGGACTTCCCTCCTGCTCCCAGCCCCCAGGCAGCCCCCAAACCCCAGATGGGACCACTGGTAGCTTTTTGTTGACTTATTTAAAGACAGCATCCCCCATCCTGCCTCTTCTCATCCTTTACCTTCTCTGGAGCAGGGTTGGATGTGTGTTTCAACTGACCCTTGGCCCCAGTCCCAGGTGCACATTTCTGCCTGGGAAGCACAAAGGTGAATTGCAGCTGCTTCCCAAGAGAAGTGAGGGCAGCTTGATTAATACAGGATCTTCACTAGAAATGAACCCCATACCTATGCTCTCCATTTATAGTCCTGATCTAAGCAAAGTTTTGGGTTTTGTAGCCCATTTCTGGGTGCTAGGGACAATAAAATAACTCACTGTGGTTTCTCCTGCGGATTCAATAGATTTATTCTTTAACCAGCAGATACGCAAAGTAGCTGCAAATTAGAGAGCAAATTTCTCTGAATTATTTTTATTTGGATTTTGAATTGAATTGTTAGGAAAAAAAATGCCTTTATGTTATAAGAAAATCTCAATTATTTCACTATTTCCCAGTTAGGCAAAGTTGCAGTTTTGTATGGCAGAGATGACCACAAATTGCACCTTTCCCAGTGTTTCCCAGGCTTCTGCAGCCAACCAGGTTATATTCCCTGTGCTTGTGCAGCTGCCATCCTGCCACCACCTCGGTGGGCTGGAAACATTGTTATAGCTACTTCAACTTGGTCACCAGCAGAGTTTAATCCAGAACTCACTCCACTGTGAATTCTGGTTTAATGTTCAAGCAGCAGAGGAAGTTTTCTGGCAGCTTTAGGAAAGTTTTGAGCAATGTGGAATATAACCAGTGGTGAAGATGGAGAGATAAAATGGAGCTCATTTTATTGTACCAGGTTATAAATTGATGACAACTATACAAGATGACAACTATAGTCTTCTACAAATTTTTAGACATGAATCTTACCTACTGTTAGTTTTAAAGATATACTGATACAAAGGGATTTTATTTCAAAAAGTTACATTCTCCCTAATTAAAATTCAGGGTTTTTTTCTCCATGATAGAAAGAAGTGAGGGTATGTCCAGATGCATGAAAATATTGGCTGCTAAAACAGACATTTAAATATGCAAATGATAAGAACCTGCCTTAACTTTTCATCATTTTTTTAAACCTAGGGACATCTTTTCTTGTAATGCTGGAATAGCAGCACCGCTTTGTTTTGCATTTTGATGGCTCTGTATTTGCAACAGAAACTCAGAGAAGTAATCTTGGAGACACAGAAATTTTCATCAAAACTTTCAGAACACTTTAGGCTTCTGATCTCCAAAATATGCATGCACAGCAGCATTTAATCCCAACCCTGTTATTAAAGCAATTTCCAAGAAAATCATGCTGCATGTTCCAGTAATTGTTTTACTTTAGTTATTTCACTTTTCCTAGACTCACTGTATCGGGGCAGAAGTGAGCAGCCAGGTGGCTGCAGCTGCAGGCAGAGTGGGAAGATGATCCCAGCCTCATGTGGTTGTGGATTTGCTGTCTTCATTCCCACTTCTGGTTCAGCTTCCATCCAAGGCTGACAGTTTGGGTGGGTTCATGAGGGACAGCTCTTGTCCTTTCTCTCTCCTAGACTGAGGGAGACAGGTCACAGTCTTATTTTCCTATCTGCTACCCTACCCATGCTTTTAGTACCACTGGGATTCAGAGGGAGACAGGATGGAGCTAATTTGGGCTGGGGAACCTGTGTCATTAAGCTGTAGGAGGGCTAAGGGAAATAGCACTGAGGTGTAGGAGATGTTTTCATGAGGGATCACCCCCAAACACCCCCTCCACCATTACAGCAAGACTAATGTAAGTTGTATGTGCTCTTATCCTTGGAGAACAGCAAACATCCATTCTGTCTGCAGTTTTGTGATGGTTTAAAGCAGCATTATTGAATTCACTAGGTATTTTAGGAAGTGGAAACAGAGCTAGCTTAGTGCCAAAGCTGTGATGTGCTAGCATGGATTCCTTATTCTTAGAGATTCAGAAACAACATTCTTTAACCTGAGGAACACTTGGACAGCTTTCTTGGTAAATCAGGTTGTAGTGTTGCTCCCTCCACATCCAGACCTACCATCTTCCTGCCCTCTTCCCTCAGTCTTCAATCCAACTATTCTTGTTGCTGGCAAACAATGCCCCTGCCTCAAGTAGCAATATTCCCTATTGGTGCTTGAGGCTGTTAGCCAACATGGACAGACTGGGAAAATGCCTGGCACAAGCTACCTTCTCATCTTGCAGAGCTGCTGCAAAATCTGGTCTTTTGTATAATGGTGTCATTTCCTTGTGGGACACATAAATGGTGCCTTAGTACCGCCTGAGAGCCAGGTTAGCATTTGTGAAAGCTATTAAAAAGTTTGTAGATGTCAAGTAAATGTATATGATTAAATAAGTGATTCAACTAGTATAATTAACAGATGGCAGGAACAATTACATATTCATATTTCAGGCCAACAACATTTGGTAGATATAATTGCCTTACAGGTGTTAACTGCCCTTTATCATGAAATGAGGTGTCTCTAAACACTGAAGGTACTCAGCAAAGTGACTTGTGGTTATGAACTTACAAGGAGGTTAATGGCTCTCCTATTGCACGTGATGTTGTAAAGGTAAACTCAGCTCCTAAGTCCAATACCAAACCTAAGAAGGTGGAGGGAAGGAGGCAAGCAGGTGTTACATAATCTGATTTGTGCAAAAAGTCACTGAGAAGTCTAGTGGGTTTAAATTCATTTTGATGTTTGAGAAATGCAGAGTCCAAATAGGTGTTCAGGGAGAAAGAGACATCTGTTGGAATAACTCCTTGGGTTTCATTTGGTGGTTTTTTTTTCCCCCAAATTACTTTTTCTTCCTCTTATGTAGAAGAGTAAATTGCATGTCACTTGGGTTAGATTCTAGTACAGATTGTGATGACTTGTGGCCAGAAGAGCAGAAATGGAAAGCATTAATGTTTGTAAGCACTGTTGACTGGATGCTGAAGCACAGGGTACACACCTTTGAGCTGCATCAAAGCTGCTGTGGTGCTTCTAGGAGTTGGGAGGGCTGCAGTGCTCCAGCAATGGGCTCTACTGCCTGTCCTGTGTGTGGCATGGCTCATGCCCACCTTGACAGGTGCTAAAACCTGGGACCTGAAGCACAAAGAAATAGTCCTCATCATTCAAATGTTTATCTCCTTCATAAGCTTTCCTGTATTAAAAATGTCACTCACATTATTCTTGTTATGCAAAACCACAGCAAATGGCAGAAGGTCAACAGTAGCCATCAAGATTACCAGAGAGTAATTGTAGCAGTTTCATGGCATATCAAATGTGAAGGCTTTTATTTAATAATAGTTCAATGGAGTGGCTGGGAAATAAATATCAAATGGGAAATAAATATCAAATGCAAAACAAGTACAATCTGAAAGGAATGCAAGGGTTGGGGGGTTTTTCCCACTTAGTGGGTTTGTTGCTCTTGCTCATTCCATAATTTTGAATCCCTCTATTGCCACAGCAGATGTTTTATCTCCTCCATCTCTGATTATGTATATCTGACAGTTTTGAAGTCTTTGCAAGTATGACTTGATTATATCATAATTTCTTCCTTTTTATAACCTTCAAATTTTTTTTTCAATTTTTATTCTGATGGAAGAGTATGGAAATGTACCATTTCAGCAAACAGAAGTTCTAGACTGAGATGGTTTTATAATGTGACATACTTTGAAACTGAATGCCTGTCCCGAGAATAGAGAATTAGATCTTTGTGAAGCAGTTTTGACAAATGCTGCTTGGCTTACCAGTTGTGCATTAGCAACAAACAGGATTGTTGAGACTTTGCTGTTTTCTTTCAGAAGTGTCATATATGTGAAAATTGCACAATGCTGTGATAGTGATCCCATATGTTTGAGGGAAAGGAAGGAATTGTGTGTTATGTGTGGCAAGCTTAAAAGTATGGGGCAATGTTAAAAAGAAGGAAAGACTGAGAAAATTAATTTAAAGCAAAATATATTAGGTGCATTTCAAAGTCCAGAAAAAAAATCCCACCTTTTTCCTCCTTTTTTTTTATTCAGTTTTTGTTAGGAGGCTATGAAATTAAATATTTGGATTTTTTAAAATTTATTCATTTATTATCATGAGTGTTACTAAACTAAAAGGGCAGTTGATTCAGTATGCAGTGATTACATTGTAGAGATAACCACTTAAATCTTGGTTTAAATCACTTGGATTGTTGTGTATTTCAGTGCTAAGTGACAGTTGTTTCCCCTAATTTTAATATTGAGTCAGTTTCCTGAAGCACTTTAAGGGTTAGGAAGCTAATTTTGAGTTCTGTATATACTGAACTGGAACATATTTCACATATGGACTGAAGTTTTAAAATATTTTTTTAAAAATATTTCCAGTAGGGATTTGTTGCAATTTAAAATAGCATTCACAGTTTTACTTGTTTGGGTTTATTGGGCTGCTATTAAAAGACAGAGTTGGCTAGCAAAACATAACCAGTTTAGAAATACTTCATCAGGGTTTTAAGAGTGATTTTTTTAATTCTGGCACCATTGCAAGGAAATAATTAATTTTCCGTAAAAATTATTTAATATGGATTGCTATGTTTATGCTGTGCATTGCTGATTTTAGTGTGCTTTAACCTTGCTTGCAACTTTTGAAAAAAAAAATCTATAATTCTTTTATACTATTTAGCAAAGTATTATTCAGTTCTGTGTGTATGAGGAGAGTAAAAAGTGATTCTGATATTTTCCTTATTTGCTGAATTACCCTTTGTGTAGCAGAGCTGAGAAGGAAACAAACTGAATAATATTTGTATACAAATCAGGGGGTGAAGTTGCCGCTGACATACAAAATGTGTTGGAGAAGGCATTCCAGGGCATTTGGTAACTGTGACAGGTGACACATCTGTTAAATAGCTGAAAGACACAGATGGAAATACATACCTCAGTTAATCTAAAATGTGATAATTAATAAATGTGATAATTAGTGTTCAATAAACTGATTATCTACACAAGAATTATAAAAGCTACTTTAAAGGTTAGTTGTTTATCAGTATATCAGCTAGTGAAGTTCTAAGGTGGGGGGGAATAAAGTAGAGGGAATAGTTTAAAATAATTGTTTACTGTGTTATGAATTGCCATAACCATAACTTACAGGATTTTCCCTGAGGTGTTTGGAAAGTTTTTAGTGTGCTCTTATTACAGAAGTTGTATTGCTATTCCTGGACTCCAGCTCCTAGAGTAAAGCAGAAGAGGGGGAGAATTCGGGGAAATTTTTGATTGTGTTAATTCAATTCAGACGATGAAATTTCCTCTTCTGCTAGAATTCAGTCTTATTTAAGGCTTAGTAAATTCAGCATCTTCTGTCTTGACCAAAAAAAAAAAAAATCTATTTAACAGCTTGTCAAGTGATTTATAGTATTCAACTGCAAGACTGAAGAAAAATGGATAAGGAGGCAATCCAGTGCTCCACACAGCAGAGGCTGTCTGAACTGAAGATGTTTCCTTGCTGTTAGTGTTGCTTGGTTTGATGTGGAAGAGAGGTGGGAGAGAGGAATGGAAGGCTGGCAGCCCAGGTGTAATTTTTGGTGGTGTTGTATCCCATCTGTTTTTATCCATACGAATCCTGAGCTCTTCAGAGATGCCCTGCTTAGGTTGAAGCCCAGGAAAAACAGCAAGTAGGACAGGTCCTGGCACTGCTCTGGAGAAGATTAATCATGATTTTTAAAATGCTTTTTTGATTTGAAGACTATAAACACATTTTGTGATGCTTTTATGTTCAGAGTGAGTGCCCTAGTTTTATATCTCTTGTTTGCAAGTAATAAATGCAAAATACCTCAGGTTTTTGCCTGGGTGCTGAAATCAAGTACCTGATGTCACTGTATCTGTATTTGGAGTTGCTGATTATATTCTCAGATCAAATAAAGAGCAGGAAAATATTTTTCCCACCTGTGGCAGGAGAATCCAACACACCTGAGGCTTTAAAATAGAGCAAGTTTGGAGTTTAAAGATCTAAGGGAGCTGAGTGAGGTGGGGGAAGAAGAATGTCTATGGAGAAAGCAGAGAGATGTCAGCTCATGAAGCCTCCTGGAGACCCTGGTGAGCTGTCAGATCTGTCAAGAGAGACACTGAGGAATTCTTGTTCTGTGACAAAGACTCTGGTAAAATACTTTCCTGAATGAAGACTTTTTTTGGTTTTATCCTGATGACACAAAAATGCTTGTTTTGCTCTTATTAATTACTGCTTAAATTTTTATTTAGGGCTAATTTGTGAACAATTTGCCTGGTTTTTAATAGCTACTGGTGTCAACAAATGTGCCATGCTTTCAGGCTCATCCTAAGTCTGTAAAGACACAGTCCTCATTCTTGTACCTAAATCCATGTTTCTACTGGAACGTCTTGGAAGGACAGTGGAAAAACAATCAGCTTTCATTTAAACCCACTAAGTAACACTGAAATTTCTAATGCTTATTTGTAGTTTAAACACTGTTATGTTACTAATGCCAGAAGAGAGTGGAAGGGGAGGAACAATCTGGCATTGATTTGTAAAAGGAGTAGGTTATCTGTTTTTATTTTAGCTGTGTGGATATTTGTTCAGATATTTGAGTTATTTGGTGTTGAAAACACTAAAGAAAAACAAGTAAAACTGACAGTACAATTCTAGTGCTGTGTTTTTCTGACCAGAAGCTGCAGGAACATTTTAAATGGGCAAGAGGATTAGGTTTCAGAGAGGTGTCTTTATGTTTGGCCTTTGACTCTAATTCAAGTTCTCCTTGGGGAATCTTCAGTGACTTTCAGCAAGGCACTGGTTTTTGAGAAAAAATTGTATCATTGTCTTTTGCAGTCAAGCATGACTGCATTTTTCGAGGTGTTTATGCAGAGAGAAGGCATAGCCTTCTTTCTCCCTGCTGTGGCATTTTTTTCTGGTTTTGTTTTCTTTTTTCTGCAGCTCATAATATGAAATAATTGTAATATTTTAATTCAGACTAACATGTGTATTCATAGTCTTTATTTTGAGTGATGAGCAAAGTGAATTAGCAAATATGTTTATAGAAAAAGTCTACCACCTTTTAACCAGTGGTGTTTAGCTCTAATTTTTTTGCATCTTTTGATTTCAAAATGTAATCAAAATTTTGAGCTGTGAAGTGAGAACCTGCAAAGGCAAGATCTCACATTAAAAGTTTATGTCATTATACTTCCTAAAATTCTGTACTTGCTTTGAGATTTAAATTTGAAGCTTTGTTTTTACCTTTTTGCCTCCTCTGATAGTTTAGAGATATAACAGATAGTGTGGCTTACTGTCTACGCATAAATGTAAATAAATACATGCATTTGGAAGAGGTAGTACAGAAACACAAAAAGAGTTTTGGGGGATGTAGACCAGCAGTCACCAAAAGTTCTTTGTGTAGTGGTATGACTAAAAATCAGGGTCAGTGCTGGGAGAAAAGATGTGATTTTGTGAGTATGACCAATATTGATAACTGGGTGCTGCACATCTGGTGTCCATGCTTTCAACACACAGCTGCAGATTTGGGAGGAATGGGGAAAAGTGCCACAGAATCATGGCTTAAAATGTAGTCTTAAAAAAGGTGACTTAAAGATCTCAATCATATATGTCTATCAGAGAGAAGGAGGTAATTATAGAGTGTCTGTACAGGGGAATAATACTACATGGTACAAAACACCTCTTTCCCATAGAGGAGGTAAAATGTGAGAACCTCAAATGGCTGCATGCTGAAGTCAGGCTGATTTAAATTAGAAGTAAGGCACAATTATTTGTCTTTAACAGTAGGCTATTAATCATTGGAACAAATTACTGAGAAAAGTGGTGGGAACAGACAATTGCCATAAATTATAACTTCCTGAGGAATTACCACAGGATTCAGTTATTGGTTTCACCAAAGAGGCATATTATGGAAACCAAATACATTATCTGAAGGAAATTGAACTCAAGAAGTAGCACAGGACACATAAGGCTGGGATATTATCAGCTGTGTAATACCAAAGCAAGGCCACAATTGCAAACATAACTACAGCTCTATCATTTGTTTTTACTTCAAAACAGTATCATTAAAGTGATTTGTTATCCTCTTGTCTTTTTTCAAGGAATGTTAAGGAAATGAAAGTTTTTGCATTTTCATACTCAGACGGAAATGAGGATAATACAAATTCTACGGCTTCACTTACTTTTGCAAGGAGTCAGTATAATTTTGCTGTCAATATAATCTGGTATCTTTTGGTTTTAGTAAATGTTCTTCTCAAATGCCAAATGCTGATTGTTGTAATGAGGCTTGTAAAACAGCAGGTTGCATAAAGCTTTGTTTCCAACCGTTCCATTAAAGACAAAGCTGTTTTTTCTGTGGACTATGTAATTTAAATTAATTTCTTTCCTAAAACTTGTTGATAACTTCCCCTTCCAATCTTTTTTATTTAGGAAGGACCTATTAGTTGTGTTTAAAAGAATTATAACCAGCTCAGAGTGTTTTGGATCCTTTCTAAGAGAGATAGCAATTTTCCTAGCAAGATAGTCAATCATGGCCTGATCAAAATAGCTAAGCAAAAATGAGGGTTCAGAGCCAGCAACAACAAAGAAATCAACCAGACATTTCAAATAAATTTCCTTGAGATTTTTTGTGTCTAGAAACAAAATATCTGAATTTAAATGGAGAGCAGCTTGGAAAAAAACAAACTCTTGCCAAGCTCCCCAGCAACTAAAGGAAACTTCATTTTATACACACTGCTTAATTAGGCAGTAGTGTTTGTGTCCAAAAGAAGACAAGCAGTCTGTTGTCCTTTGGGTTGAATGCCTACTGGAACTGTTACTTGAGGGACACATTCCTCGGGAGCCAAGCTACAAGTAGAGCATGGATTACATTCTTTGCTTGGAAATTTCTATGGCTGTGGTGACTTTTTCTCTGAAGCCATTTAGGACCTGGGCTTGGAATTCTCTCTTTGCAGAGTATCTGACCTTTCCTGCAGACTGTGTCACTTGGATTAGCGTGTCCTGCAGTCCTGGCAGAAACACACGATGGCAGATAGACCTCACTATTAAGTAAACTAGTTCACCCTCTCAGCAAATGGCTTGATTTAAATGCTTAGCTGTGGAAATCATATATCTGTTGCTCTCTTCAGTCTCTGTATAAAGCCTTTGCTCAAAACCAATTAATAGAGATTAGTCATTTTGTCATAATGTTGAAAAAGCACTGCACTACCATGGTACTATAGCTGTGAGAAAAGACTGAAAGCATAAATTTCATTAATCATACTGGTGATTGCAATGTCAGCACAGCTCGCAAAATGATAGTAGTGAACTTTTTACACGACTCCAATGTACTGTTTTTTTTCTAGATATTAAAATGGGCTTCCATGCCATGTACATTCATATAACTGTTGGCCTTTTCCATCTTTCTTATAATTTGATTAAGAAGTAAAGGCAATGCACTTAGATGCATCACTGCGCACTTATGATGATTGACTTCTGTTCTTGGGTTCTATTATAATGTTCAGTAGAAGTAAAATCTGACCCAAACCCTCTAAACAAACAAACAAACAAAAAAAATCCATCAACATATTAAATTATATTATTATCATACATATTTCTAGTAAATATGTATGATAACCTAAGGATTATTAAATGGGCTAACCCCCACTCATTTTGTTTAGATGTCTGCCCCTTGCCAAATATCTTTAAATACTGGTGTGAAATATGCTGATTAAAGTACAGTGATTTTCTCCATTCTCTAATATAAAATCATAGGATCATTTAGGTTTAAAAAGACTTTTAAGCTGCTCAAGTCCTACCATAAACCTAACACTGCCAAGCCTACCATAAAAACCACAGCCCTAGGTGCCACAATCATGTGGTTTGCAAAGAGGAGAACTGAATTCTTCTGTTCAACTTTATTTTGCACATTTATCTTAAACACTTCAGTTAAAAATAATAATTTTAATAGGAAAAGATGCTTCTTTTATTCTGTGAACTGTAAAGTTGTGTGTCAAACAAAGTGAAGCTTGGTGAAATTTGAGTGAAGAGCCTTGCCATCTAACAGAGCTCAGTGCCAGATACTGTGAAGCAAGATCAAAAAAAACAAAAAAAAGAAAGAAATCTGATGCTTTCTTAGGGAATTTTGGAATTCTCTGCTTTTCACCAAATATTTGGAAATCAGCTCAGGCCCTGAAGTCACATTTATATCTCCTATGTTTCTGCCATTACTATTGTCCTGAGAGAATGTAGAATTTACCTCATTGGGGCTGTTCAGAAATAGACTGGACCAGTTCCTGAGCAATCTGATACAATTGCTTTAAGGAGGAGAAGGAAATGGGGTTACATGACCATCAAAGGTCCCCTCCAAGCTGAATTGTTCTACAGCGCCGTGATTTAATCTGCTTTCCAGATATCCAAGTCAAAAGCTACTGGGAAATGCAAACATGCTTGGGGTTTTTGGTGGTTGGTTCTCTTTTACTGTTAGCACATCTCCTTGTTTCAGCTCAAGTTAATAGTCATATTGTAATTTTGCCTGAATATTAAAGTAGCAAGGGAAATTTGGAAGGCAAGAGTGGCCATAACTACAAGGTTCAAACCAAGGAGAGGGGAAGAAGGTGGAAGAATGGGAGAATATGGCCAGTAGGAGAATAAGGCTGGCATCACAAGCTGATATTAATGGATATGGATATGAATAGAATTAGCTCAAAAAGCTGGGGGAAACCCCCAAAATTTCCATTGCTAGTCATAAAAACCTTCAAACAAATTCTGAAGAATTTTATAGTTTTAAGCATTCTTCTATTTTTAGACATTCTGTAGATGCTTAATTCTGCAAATTATTATGGTTGTTGATAAGGGTTATGAGCTAGTGGCTTGATGATGATGACAAGAGGGGATGGTAGTAGATTGCATATGTGCTTGTTGTGTCGATCTCCAAAAGGTTGGCAGTAAGATGGGGTGCCAAAAAAAACCAAAAACAAACCTGGCAGATACCCAGGGGAATTTTGAAGTATTTCAGTAATAAGGTGAGAGAAAGGGATTGTTTTTCTATTTATTTTTAAACGTTTATTAGACTCAGCAATAAATCTGGTTCAAGTGACAGCATAATGCTGGTGTCCAACAATTAGCCTGCACTTCCAAATTAATACTGCATTTGCCTGTGCGGCCTTGACTTGGCTAATTGGCTGCCTTTCCTTCTTTGCATTCTGTTGTGAGGGTATGATGACAGTGATTCAGCATGTACAACACAGGCATAAAAAAATAATTTAATGCTCCACTTACTCAGCAGGCGTGATTGACACTCTCTTGGGTGGCTGCTGCAGTAGAGCTGGTCGGGGGAGCACATTGGCACATGCTTTGCTGTAACAGTGAAGCCAAGACAACTGTTCTAGTACAATATCTTTTTGAAAGTCAGAATGTGGTAAAATTATTGAATATGATTGACAGCTTGAAGTAGATAACTCTCTTGATGGGTATCTAGAGCAAGAAAGCACATAGTAAATGGTGATGACTCCTGCAAGCAAAGAGCTGATCCTTTACATTTACATGTGAGTAAAAGTAGATTTGTTTTGTTTGCATTTAGCAACACCGTCAGTTCTTTATAAAGTAAAATAGGTTGCTCATTGATTAATAACATTTTATAAAATCACCTGATTTTTAAAGGAGGGTAAGTTATTATCCACAACATCTAGGATTGTTTTTCATTTGCTGGTTTTGCCACCTTTTTGTGTTACAACTCATCCAGCTTTACTATTGACAGAAAATTCTTTAGGATCATTTTTCATTAACATTTTTATTAATGAATTAGCCAGAAGTGTTCAGAGGAAGTTTGCAAAGAGAAAATTGTTTCTGAAATACATTACTTTCTTTTTCTGTTGGTGATTTTTTTAATGTTTTCCAAGTTTCTGCTTAGACAGGAAAGAAGAGTTTGGTGGAACACTAAGTGGCTGAAAGGGGAGCAACAGGGCAATTTCTTGAGAGTATCTTGTGCAGCTAAATGGAAAAGCATTATTTGAATTTCATGGCCTATTTTAGAAAACTTTTCCCCAGGTTGCTAGCACCTCTGTCAGCAAGGTCTTTTCATTGCTTTTGTGTTCTTTTTATGAGGACCCTCTTTCACAGTGGCTAAGAGGTGCTTGTAAGCTCACTTCTGCAGAGCCCTGCTTATGTTAAGGCAGCTCCAGGAACAAAAGGTTTGCAGGATTCGGTCCCATTTCCCAAAATAGCCTAGCAAACTTTTGCAGCCACATGGTATTAGGAAAGAGAGTTGATACCATGTCAATTTTGCCCAGACAGCAAGACAATATGAAAAGCAAATATTCCTTATTATCCTTTCCCTTTCTGAAAAGAAAGTTTTAATGAACTTTTCAGAAAAAAAGCTCCTCTCTAGAAATTATCAACTTAGGGCTGTATCTTCTAATGAAAATGTCATGACTGTTCCATTAGCAAATCATGGACAGTGCTTTGCCTGCTGACTCAAGAATGCAATTTTTTCTCACTGGTACATCACATCAAGGGACAGTTGAATTGAAATTGGAACACTTAAAATGCACAAAAAGTTGTTTAAAATATCTATGTAAAAAAAAAATCAAATTAGGTATTAAGAAGATTATTCATATAGGTACCAGTATTAGGCTGCGGTAGTCACTTGGCAGTGGTGATTGACCAATAGATTGAGGAGTTTTCTTAGTCAAGTTTAGTCAAACTTAGGCAGGTGACTGTGTGACTTAAGTAATAAAATTTTATTGAAATTCAAAAAATGGTACAATTTCACAGTAGAGAAATAGCCACATTAGAAAAGATTTTCCCCATGGCTCCTTACCAGCATTTTTAGAATTCTACATACTATTGAAATTGTTTCTGATCTTATTCAAAATTTTAATGTTAGAGCCATTCTTTGCTCCTGTATTTTTTTCCCTGAAGAAAACAAACTGGCTTAAACTATCATCATGTAAACTGTACAACTTCTTAAATTTGTATGAGCCAATGAAGAAAATTAAGATAATTCATTGAATAAATTTCCAACTGCTTAGAGAAAACTCTTCTGTACAATAGAAGCTACAGGTGTTGTCATTCAATGTTTAAATTACCTGTATTGTTTTACTTATGGGACAAAATATATACAGCAGAGGCATTGTATGTTGCAGTGTCACTTCTGGTTTTAAACAACTTAATGGATCTGTGTTTCATCCAAGGTTTATCATATGCATTATATAAAGATATCTATACTATACAATATATACATTGTGTGATAATGTAGTCTTGTGTTATTGATTTTGTGAAAGGGGCTAGAGTGAGGTGCAACACAAAGTTGTTGTTGAGTTTTGCCACACAAGCACAACATTGGATGTGTTAGTTCATGGACTGTGACCAAAATAGAAACTCAAGGCTTTGTGGGTTGCAGGCAGAGGGATGGAGCATGGGTGGTTTCAACCAAGGTCCCAGGGGCAGCAGGAACCAGATGAGGCAAAAGGGAAATGGGAGAAAATAAGACTGAGACCATTTCAGTAGGTGTGGAGAGACAGAGAGGATGAATTTTGATGGATGTTTTATCTGCATGTGGGGAAGTGAACATATCTACACAGGTCTATCAGTGTACATGCACACACACGCAAATGTGTATACGGGTTTTAAGTGGGTATCATAAGTACTGCCTGCAATTTTCAATTCTTAGCTGTCAGAGGTGAATGTGGCCTTTTCCCCCAGTCTAAGTACTTTGTGGTTTACTATTTATTTATTATAAACTGCATTCCACATTTTTCCTTTATTTCATGTGATGGTATTTGTGCTTCCTAACTTGGAGGACTAAATTTTTGCTATATAGGAGAAAGGAACAGAAGCTTTAACGCTATCCATAGAAAATTCTTGTTTAGCTCATTCACACTGCTCCAACTTAGTCATTTTGCTTAATACTCATTATATCCTAAGCTCCCAAATATATAGTTTGTAAACAAAACCATAAAAAACATGCTTATGAATGTGTATTGGAGAGAAGTGAACAGTACATCACCTAAGCAATAATGGTGATTTATGTTCAAATAAATGTTTGTAAATGTTTTCTTCATAGCATTGCATAGTTAGGTTCACTGTTAAGGTAGCTAAAAAGTATATACATGTGTGTGTAAATACACACTACATATTCTTTATAATATAATTGTTATTATTTTAGATTATATCTTCCATTCTGCTTTAACATAACCATGCAGATATTTCAGGTCAAAGGTTCACTTTTTCCCTATCACTAATAGTTTTGTAAATTACTTTACAGAATTAAACTTGATAATTGTAATCCCGAACAAGCTTTCTGGGCATTTTGTACTCTCAGACTTCTCCTGTGTTTACTCTTGCAGTCTGATGCTGGTTGACATGCTGATTTGTGTTTTATACCATCAGATAGGTTTTGTTCATTTGGAAGAATGAGATTTTCCTCTCCCCTCCAAGACCCTATAGTTCCTTTTGATTTAAACTCAGATTTAAAAAGAAAAAAAAAGTGGATTTTTGGAGCTAAGCTAAACTGGAAAAGTCAACAGAATTTATTATCAAGGGATGTCTAATCTCTCAAACGAATATAAGACTTTGCAGCTATTGATTACATGCTACGGATGCATAAACTGTTAATCATGCGTGGAGGCAACAGAATAAACGTACCACCAGGAGAAAATGGGCAAATAATTGTCAGTAGAGCAGTTATATTTATCTGTTTACTACATCTATGATGCAGGGACAGCTGTGTTTTGCATCCGAAAAGATACCTTCTAAAAATATATTGACTATCCCCTCATTGCTACTGAAACTAGTGTAGTAGAGCTGATTATTTAAGTAATAATTCTGATGTTTTCTTCAGCTCCCTGAAGTATGTGGTCAATAAGAAATTTGTAAATTTCTGGCTTAATAAATCAGTCACTAGATGAAGTGAAAGGAGGAAAAACTCATAGATTTTCATGCAATTGCCTTATAACCTTTGTTTGCACCAAAATAAATCTGTAATGCTAACACAGTATAAATACCATAGTTTCGTTTATTCTGGGTTTATATTTCACATGGCAAACATGCTAATGCACAAAAAGTTAATTCTTTTATATGTTTGCATCCATATTTGTTTTGTATCATGTATGTGTCACACATTTGAGAAGGGAGATGCCCAGCAATCCCTATGATTCTTATCATGGGAATATGTACCCATTAATTTTTTCCTTTCTTGTCAGACTGCAGAGAAGATTTCAAATTGTGCTACTTCTGTCAACTTCATTAACTTCTCTTCCTTTGGTGTTCACTATTTCTTCATGCTTCTAAGTTTAAAAGGATTGAAGGCCTGAGTTTTCAAATGTGGCTGCCTAAAATCAAGTGTCTTAAATACTGATGTGAAACTAAGTTTTTTTTTAAAACAGCTAACCAACAGTAAAACAAAAAGCCCAAAACAAATAAAATCAATGCAACCAAACAAAAAACACTACTAGCAAGTAGCTTAGTTAGACTTTCCAACTTACATTTATCTACATGACAGATATCCTGACTTTTTATAGATTCTGAGAATGAGGGAGTCCAAGAATGGAATACTATTTTATTCCAGTTACATATGAGAAGGGCATATTGATACCTTATATCATCCTGCATCAATATTGATCCAGTTGGTAATATAATGTGGCGTGGTTTTGGATTGGAATACACATCAAGTTGGAAGAAGAGAGTCCCTGACTAAAGGTAAATAGTTCATGAACTATCACTATATAGTAAGAATTGGGGCCAATGCTGGTAATTATTTTATGCCTTTACTTCAAAGCTGTCTTTAACTCTACTTGGAAATGGTCAAAATCTGCCACTTACAGACAAGAAACTTGAATAGAAATGACAAGAATTATTCTGTCATACAGACTGGTTTATGAAAATCAGACTGAAATGCATGGCATTTTTGGGATGTCTGAAGGATCTTCCTTTATTATCATCATATTGTTAAATAATGGAGTTATTGGGAGTTAATCTGAACTAACTTCTCTTGGATTTGTAGGTTAATAATCCTTGAAACTCAGGGGCTTCATCATAGATATTCTAGTGCAGCTTACCTTACCTAAGGATTTTTATTAGCTTTGTTCATAACATAACTTAATTACAGTTTGTTCCTTTGACAACAGCACATTCCCCAGAAGTGCAGAAGTGATCACAGTTGATGTGCATAGTTCTTGCTGAGGCTATGGCTGTGTCTTGAAATATTTAATTCTAGTTTGGTCCTTTTTAATGAGTCATAAACTTCTCTGTTCAGCAGTCCTAACCAAGTTTATGATGTGAGGAATTTAGTAGCTATATAAAGAAATCCTTTCTGCCTGATTCATCATTTACTAATAACAAAAGTAATAATTGAGAGCAATGCAGCCAAAATGAGCAAGCAAGAAACCTTTGTTTACTGTTTTCTTACTGCATTTCTGACAGCTATTCCTGTGTGAGTTGTGCTTCCTTCAGCTCTTTTCCCTCCTACCTTTCTTCAAGGTTCTTATCGGGGGTCTTTCAGAGTAATTCTTCACAGCAACAGAACTGTAAATTTTTTTCTTTCCTTTGAGCTTTGGGAACATTCTGATTTTATAGGACCTTGCATGAACTGAGAAAGGAACAGCAACCACAGTGATATCTTAGAATAGTCCTCTTTTATTTCCCACATGCCAAGGAAAGAGTTACCCTTGAAAGGTCAGGAGAAGCCACAGGACAAGGAGGCTCATGTTCTCGTAGAAGAAAAGTCTGGGAAATTCCAGTGGCTGTTCAGACTGAGAATATTGGAAGAAATATAAGGGCTTCTTTTTGTCTACGTAGTTTTTGTCTTAGAAGGCAAGATAATTAAAGGAGTCTTAGTGACAGACAGTGGGCTTTACATTATGGGGTTATTATTGGTACTTCTTAAATAATGGTCATAGATTTGCTTTTCTGTATGAGAGTTTTCATTTAACATAAGCCTTACATCTCTCCGTGGTTCCCTCAAATGCAGAAATTATCACACCTTCCAAGTCCAGTTTTCATCCCCAGTGTCTTCAATGAAGGCCACCTGGTTTGCTTTTAAATTTGATATGAATTTCAGTCAATGTGGTTAAAGCAGAAATTGGAAGTCAGCTCCTCAGTGTAATGTCAGACTAGAAAGAGTTCAAGGGGGAGGAAAGATCCAAAAGCCAACCCCAATTAAAGAATTGAATACACAGACCGTGTATAAACAGGCTATGCTGGCTTTTGAGAAGCACCATCTTTATCTGAAATGTTTGTGCTTTAAAATTTGTCCAGTTTTCTTCCACTTCATGTGAACAAATGTGCATTCTGGTTGCTTGTCAAAAGATCTAATTCTCCCACCTCTGCCAGATACATGGAAATTAAACTGTCTTGCAGTCAATATTTAGGATTTCTGAGGAAAGGCAGCAAAAGCAGAGCACATGTCACACTAGCCTCTTTATATGGGATTTTTTTCACAGCTTTTGGGACATCTGTTTGTCTCTGACTGACAGCAGGCTAATATGTAGTATCATTAAAAAGAGGTTTTGAGGAAAAACCTACTCTCACCTTGCTGCTTCTGCAGCTGTGAAGGCTTTTGTTTTCACTCCCATCTCTGTGTAAGTGAAGATAATCTCTACAAAGAGGCTTGATATTGACCTGTCCTATCACGTGTTGCTTATCAAGCACTAAAGAAATTGAATTTCATTTTATCTGTTATCTGGAGAGTCTTATTAAATCATCCTACAGTTGAGAGGTTGTATGGGGTCAACAGGTTCTGTCTCTTTCACCATCTATTCCTCTATTGTTAACCTTTGGAGAACTACTAAAATGTTCTTTATTTTATCACATAAGGTTGGGTTAAATCTTCTTGATCCAGAAATTGTTGTGATTGAGTGCTACATGCATGTAATTCTTTTGCATGGTTTCTGGATAAGGATTGAGGACTTAGTAATCTGTACAAACATAGAGATCTCTTATCATTCTGGTTTTTCTGTTGTTTTGATAGAGAACTGGCCTTCTTCCAATGCCTCTGTATTTAATTGGTTCAATGAGGCTGAAACCAGTCAGACTGGATAATAAATCTGAGTCAGCCATCACTTGGTAGTATTTGTGGGCCAAGACACAAAGCAGGGGTGAGGAGGAGGGGGATAACAGAGATGGGTATTGCCAGGTGTGAGAAGCAAAGGGCAGAGGGAGAAGCTGGCAGTAAGTAGAGGTGGAAATGGGAGGAAGGTCATAGCAGCAGCCCATGGACAAGGAAGGTCTGGCAGAAGGGAGCCTGTCATCATTAGAGGTGTTCATGAGAATTTAAAGGTCATCCTTACCACCACCACCAAATCCTCCATATGCTTTGTTGCTGGGTTTCTGTTTGAAGATCTAACTCTGCCAGTCAGGATGTTCATATCTAAGAGCTTGATGCAGTCACAGGATATTGAATTTCCTGCAACAACAGAAGTCCTGCATACTTTCTGCTGTCACCACAAAATAAGTCCCTCCAGCCTTTTGTCTGATGGAGAATAAGGCTTGAAAAAATAAATAAATTATGAATATCATCTCCCAAAAAATTTAAATTTTAAATGTAAGATTTAATGCAAACCAAAAAAAAATGCTGTTTCATTCAAATTTGAAGCTCTCAATCAAGAAATCTTTCTAAAAGAAGAAGCCAAATTATTGTTTTTTGAATAACATGTCCTTATGCTCAGATATTCAATTAGTGTCTGGGCACTGTTATGCTTTTTCAAACTTGTTCTAAGAAAGCCTTTAGAAAAAACCCCAGCAAACCTCTTTTTAAAAAAGGACTGGAGTGTAGGATTGGAGTTAGAATTTGGGTGGAAGCATTGGTACATGAGTTCTATGAATTGCTGCAGCTGGGTGTCTGATGGCCACCAGTGACCTGGCAGTTGCGTTCAGCTTTCTTGCAGCCCTGGCAGGAATTTGCTTTGTAGCCCTGAACAAGCTATTAACCTTTTTTCTGCCTCTTTCTATTCACAGAAAAGTTTTAACACCACTGACATGTCTCATAGGGGTAATTGGTAAATTAATGTTTGAAAAATATTAAGTGCCTTCTGCCATCATTTTTGACACTCCGGTGGACAGGTTAGGGATTGAGCAGGTATTTTTAGAGATCTTATTTCTTGTCTCTTTGTCATAGGGTGCCTATTTGACACAGGTAATTCAACCAAGTAAGAACTCATGTGCGTGGAAGTCCATGTAATTTGGATAAAAGTTCTAGATGTGACGTAAAGAGGAAAGATGGGAAGAAAACTGGGAAGACAATGCATGAATTGAATTACTGGGATTTGCAGTACTCAAAGAGTATCAAGAAATCAGAGGAAAATGCATTAATTGAAATAAAATCTCTGTAGGACTAAAATGTTTCAGTGAAACGCAAACCCTAAATTGTGATGAGAAATGGAAAATAAAGGAGATGAACACTATTTGCCCCCATCAAGATCAAAGCTGTTCTTAATGAGATGGTTGAGATCTTTGGGAAGCCTACTCAAAAATTCAATAGTGCTTTATCTGAAAAAAGTAATTATTCAAAGATTGCTTTTTACTGAGGTGTTACAGATGGAGACTTTGTGGTGTGGTAGTTTAAAACAATTGGTCTTTACCTCTAGAGATTCCCAAGATGAACGTTGCCCAGAAGAAAGAGTAAAATTATGTTTTTAAAGCATCATTTTAGGAGCAGTGGGACACTTGGCAGAGTTTACTAAAGCTGTTGAGAGACTCTGCAGACTTTAATTACCATCTCAATATTGCAGAAGTTGTTTAATTTCTGCCAAAGAAGGGAATAGTTGTGAGAAAGCGAGATCACACTCTGTCTTTCATTCTTTCCTTTTTGACAGGTGAATAAAGGATGCTTTTCAGTATCTCCTCTGATGCTGTGACACATTTGTAAAATTTTCATAGAATTGTAAAATAATTTTTCCTTAAGTTTAACAAAGCTTTTTTTTCTTTTTCATCTCTCTTTAAAATGCTGTGCAGCATAGTGTAAATGCAGTTTAAGTCTTGTCATGAGAGAAACAAGATGAAAATGTCTTCTGTTACTGATTGGTTGGCTTCAAACTATTGAGTTTCAGACTTCATGGTCAGACACCAGGTGTTATGTTGTTTTAATTCCAATAAATTTTGAATTCAGGTTTGAATTCCATCTCTAGTGGGAGTGGATGAAAGCACAAACTGGAGTAGGAGAACAAAGAGGAAATGATTAAAATGAGAAAAATCATTCAATTTCAGAAGGAAAACTTAGCCTATAACACATTTCCTTGGTGAAGGATAAGTTTACACTTCTAGGCCTCAAACTCTAAATCAGAGTATGTATAGCTAAGTTTTGCACTGTTATTCATATGAGAAAAGGGCTGATATATATATACACACATATATATATATATACACACACACACACACACACACATAAACATGTATGTATATATGTATTTGTCTTTACCGTTCTCTTCCTTTGAGGTACTTGAGTGTGTTCAGTTTTTCTCCAAGTGCTTGCAGTAGCCAAGAGAATACCCATTCTTTGAAGACCCTTATCAGCTCCTTCAGTAGATCTACTCTGTTGCTACTTTTTTTCTTTCGATGACCACCTCACACCTCTCTCTAAGTGCTAAAGCACCAGGCACTGTTTTCTCTATAAAACCCTGTTTTTTCTCCTTCTCTTCAAGTCTCTTATCTCTCAAGAACCTCTTCTGCCGCGGCTGCTGTGTCGAAAGCACTTCCCTCCCGTCCGAGCAGGGGGGGGAAGGCGGCCGGGGCTAGCTCGGAGCACAGCAGCAGCTAGCAGCTAAGGGGGCACTACCCAGATCCGTCAGGGACGTCCGGGCTGCGCCTTCCTCGGCAGGACAGCAGCAACAGTATCGAAAAGAAGCGGCAAGGCGGAGAAGCCGAGAGAAAAGAGGGTCTTGACACGCCCGGTGTAGCCCAGTGGTTTTAATGCAGCATTTCTCCACCGCGTCCAGGCGGGAAAAGACACCGCTGCGACCAGGCGGGAAAAGACGAGACAAACGGGGGAGAAGCAGTATATAAAGGGGTGTACAATAACCAATCGGGAGAAACTGAGGAGGGGAATTCAACATGACGGACAGGTGTGGCAACAAGTGGTACACGAACGAAGGAGGGGCTCAGGGCACCTGCCCAATCACCCCCTGTGGAAGGGAGAAGTTTCTGGAAGGATGGGGGGGTTTCAGAAGATGAAGGGGGCTCTGGAGGAGGGGAAAGGGGCAGTTGCCAGGGGAACGGGGGTGGAGACAAGGGCTTGGCAGCGAGCCCAGAGAGGGAGGACACCATTCGAGGGAAAGGGGGAACCAGGACTGAACCATCGAACTGGGTATAGGGGTGTAACTGGGGGAAAGCATCACAAAACAATACAAAACAGGGAAGATAACTCAATTGGGAACTGAACACACACCACAACACTCTTCAATGCTATCTTTCAGTTTCAAATGTCTGTTGTTACAGTACACTGTGTTCAGAGAGCTACTACCCAGGAAGTCTTCTTATTTAATTGCATTTTTCACTGTATATATGATAAAGAAACTTGATGGCAATGGTAATACATATGCTTGTTCAAACTGAAAAAAGGATAGATCATGGCAACAAATAGGTGTAATTTTTAATCCTAAACATTCATCATGTTGCTAGGAATACCTTTATGTTATATTTAGAATTCCATTGTTTTGATGTTTGAAACTAAATGTTTGCAGTTTGTCTGGCAAACTGCATGCTGAATACATTACACTGATTCACATTTCCTTATTTCAATATACCATCTGTGCTTTTGGCTGGTTTTTGCCTCGTTGGAACTCATGCAAGTTACAAAGAACCAGTTATACGCAGAAAGAGAAATCCTATATTTCACTTCCTTGAACAATCTTGACTGCTTTGACCTTAAACCAGCAAGGACACAAGTCTGAAGCTGTATCAGTCACAGGCTTTATTTTCTCTGGTGGGGAAGCATGTACTAGCAGGGTATATTTTCAGTGAAACTCTTGTATATACAGACATGGTCATGATTTTCATTGTGTAATCATTTTAATTAAGTTCAACGATAAAAGTTACTCTTGCATGAGGAATGAATGCACTGGAGAGACAGCGAAAGATTGATGACAGCTTGGGGAGCATCACGTCCTCTGCTGGTGCAAATGCACGTGGGGAGAGAGCTGAGCTTGGGGAGCAGGTCAGAGATTACCTGCTCAGAGTAATCATGGCTTTGGGGTTTTGGAGGAATCAGGATACAACATGAATATGCCAAAGCACTTTTTTTTGTGCTATTTCCGAGGGGTTTTGCTTGAATGAAGAGCTTCATTACTAAAATAATAAACACTAATTAATATCTGCATCGTTTTTGTAACTGCTAGTTTAGTACGGTAATTAGTATAATTAGTATACAGCGTTGCTTGGTGGCATGATAAATCATGATGTAGTAAATGTTCACTCTTTACCATTATGATGTATTATCTAATTTATACAGGTAAAAAAAAGGAAAAGGGTAAGGGAGAAATCAAGAAGGGAAGCCAGTAGTGACAGCTGGGTGGCCTTTTGGTCACTCTTCTTGCATCTGTTGCCTGTATTCTCAATTGCTTTGAATTGCTCCACTGATAATTAACTATTGTTTTTCTCACTATTGCTGTCTCCATCACTGATTAAAGCCAGCAAAGACAGGACAAAGTGGAATGAAGTAAAAAAATTTAAGGAGCATTTTCTCGTCCTGTGCAAATGATGATATTCGCCTGTTTGTTGGGTGCTTCCTTAACTCTCACATTCCTGAATGCACCATCTACCAGCTGCCGTTCAGTGCCAGATGAAGAATGTTAACATTGTTTTCTTCATTATGCTCTATTTTCTAGAACCCATGAGAACCCCAAAAACACTGAAGATTGCTGAGATCCAGGCCAGACACATCGCTGTGGACTGGGAATCTCTGGGTTACAACATCACTCGTTGCCATACTTTCAATGTCACTATCTGCTACCACTACTTCTGTGGACACAACGAGAGCAAAGCAGACTGCTTGGACATGGACCCCAAAGCACCTCAGCACGTTGTGGATCGTCTGCCTCCCTACACAAATGTCAGCCTCAAGATGATCTTAACCAACCCAGAAGGGAGGAAGGAAAGCGAGGAGACCATTATCCAGACAGATGAAGATGGTAAGTTTAATGTTCTTCTGGAAATTACATCCAAGTGCAGTCTTGGCAAGTGGAAGGAAATGACTTTGTGTGTTACAATATGTATCATGAGGTGTGGAAGTTCGCTTCTATTAATGTATTAATTAGCCCCAAAATGGCAGCTGTGAAGGTATTATAGCTGTCACCCTGCATATGCAGCCAAAACTGCCCATGCAACACAAGTCAAACTGGATCTCTCTGTGTGTCTCTTTCTCTCCAGAAAAAGGGGGATGGTTTCCCAGTCTTTCAAATACTGGGTTAATGCAGGTGATGAGAAACACATGGTGGTGTTAGACTTCTTCACAGTATTAGGCGTAGTATTTGAAAATGAATTCTGCATATAATATTTAAATATTGAGTTTAGTGCTTAAAGACTCTAGTCAAGATTTTAAACCTTTATAGGAAATATATTTAAGCAAAAATTTATGTTGCAGGTCTCACAATACAGTATCTGTTAACTGTTTGAAAGCCCCCTATCAAATTAAAATATTATTTTAGCAACTTGGGAATTAACTCAGTGATCCATATGGGTCCTTTCCAACTCCAAATATTCTGTGGTTCCTCTTTAAAATGCTTTCAACAAAGTTTCAATAAAACAGTTTAATTTACCTCAGTTGTGAAAAAATAAACAGTAGATGTAGACATGTTAATGGCGACTCATTCAGAGGTTAGGCTATGAATCTTAGTAACAAAGATATGGAAATAAAAAGTTATACTTTTCCCTAATAATATTTAAAATGTGGTAACAAAACCAATTTTTGTTTCTTTTTCTCATGTTTACTTTTTGTGAAAATACCTACAACAGCAAAATTTAAATATATACTTCCATAGGTAACAAAAATAAAATACTTGGACTTATGTAAGACTGTAGATAAACAAAAAGGTAAAATTGAAAAAAGCTAGTGTGTTTACTTGGCTGCAAAATAAATGAATGGGAAATATAGCTTTATATAACACTCAGTGTTAGTCTGGTACTGCTGTTTTTCCATACATTTTCAATTTTATGAGAAATAAAAGAGGAATATTTACTGTAGCAATAAAAGAAAAAATTATTAAATAGGTAGAATATGAGGAGCTGTAGAAAACTATAGACACACAGATGCATCACATGGAGACTTAGAGACGAGTACTGTATGGTTGCTGCTTTCCTTGAACTTAAAAAGAGTAGTAGTGATATTGTTAAGTCCATGGAAAATGGATTTCTTTTCCTTTTTACCTGGGTATTCAAGAAAGGTTGTGGTTTCCAATGGAAACCTTTGTCTTGTTTGATGGCAGATGGTCACTGTGTCAGTACTTGTCAGGAGCAGAGTCAAGTGAAAACTTTGTCTCCTGGTTTTGTTGTGGATTTTTCTTGGAAAATGGTGCACATAAGGCAGGTTTTGCTCTCAAGCTAAGACACCAGTGTGATGTCAGTGAACTCGAGTTGAGCTGGCTTTGGTGTCACAAGTAATGTAATATAGAAGAAGCCTCACCCAGTGAACAGAAGTTGCCAGGGTAAACTGAAGCAGATGTTTTCACAGAGGGACTAATACATTTTGAAAGGTATCTATATTTAGTTGTACTGGTGGTAATAATGCTTGTGACCTGAAAATAGCCTCCTGTGAGCTTTACTCTGGGAAAAAATATTGAGGTTTTAATTTTGTGTTACTGATGGATTGAAAGTCTGTGTGCCATGACTTCAAAGTCCATTGTGCCATGACTTCAAAGTTCAGGGCTTGCAGACAATGTACAATACTGAGTCTTTCCTTGAGCTCTCATAGCAATAGTAAACTAAATCCTGTAGCTGACTGCTCGTGTGTACAATGCTAATTTAGTTCCAGTCTCAGTGATCAAGTATCTGAAACTATTTCCAAGCACAGTTTGAAGCCTAAAGTAGGACTTGGACTAAGAAGATGAAAAGTCCAATTATGTGTGTGATTCTGTGCCCTACATTTCATGTGTGGTCAGATGAAGCTGCATTGTCTTCATGGTTTTTGCAGGTTTCTAGAGTAAGCATAATTTTAATTATATCATGGAGGCATTATCAGTGATTCATTTTGGAGAAGGAATATAGAGGAAATAGAGTATTGCTCTGCATTTTTGCAAATAACATTAGCTAGAAATAGCCCCTGATGACATGTTTATCTGAAACTGTGCACTCATGTTGTATACTTTTCATAAATAGTAACTTTGAATACTCCAAATGACAACTGATAATTAAATTTTTGTTTTTCTGTAGAGTGAGATTCTTTCCAATGCTGTGGTTTGTTTTTTTTTTTTTTTCACAAGGTCCTGCTAAACAAGCAAAAACTTCATAGACTCTTGGTGTTTGAGATGCCTATGCCATGTTTTCCTGTCTCTCTTCCCCTCTGCCATTTTGCCCTCGTCTTCAGTTTCTCGTCATACTTCCCCATGCTTCCAAGCTGTCCCTTTTGTCTCTTCAGTTGTTGTTGTTATGTTTTAACCTTTCCTTTCATCTCACTACATCTTTCATGCCAATTCCTCCCTTCTGCCAGAATCTTTACACTTTTCTGAACTTCTAGGATTTTCTAAAAGCAGGGGACTTTGGACTTTTTGAGGCTCTTCTGTGAGACAGGAAGGATCTCTGTCTTTCACAAAGGCTCACATTTATGTAAGGCTGTGCAGCTGGCCTGGGGGGGTCTCTCAGAAATGGTCAGACCTGTCACAATGCTGAGCGTTAACTCAGTTGCATATGATACCTGGAACAGAATTAACTCAAGAAACAATCAGTAGAAGAATGAGGTAAGATTCAAAAGCTGTGCTTCAGTTCTTTGGAGCCATGGCTGACCAATGAGTAAAGTTTTAATAGCTTGTAATTCAATATCTGCAAGATAGCAAAGCCTAGGAAAACCATGACAGTCTGAAAACAGTCCTTCTATTGACCAGAGCTAGATCTGAATACTTGGTAGTTTCAGTATTTCTATTTAGCATGGGAAGATGGAATTAAAGTATATTTTAGTACTTCCAGGAAGTTGTATTCCATGTAAAAATAAAACTCCTGTATGAGAAACTGTTAAAAAAGTTTTGCAAAAAGATGATGAAAACAGGGAAATTTGTGTGTGCTTTAAAAGCTAAACATCTTTCACTGTGGGGAGAAACCACACAGCTGCTTAGGTTTGGAAAAAGCTCTTCTGAGTACACAGGCACTTGGCATTATCTGTGCTATGACAGGGACTGAGTGCTTTTCATGGCGTGTACAGAAGATGGACACTGTTTGAAGAATTTGATAAAGGAAGTGGAGGAAGGCTCATGCAACCTGGGGCTGCATACATGCTGGGCAAAGACAGTGTTTGGCTCTTTGAGACAAAGCACAATTACCAGCAGTGAATTTATCACTTAGCATGAATCATCAGCGTGCACGTGCTCTTGGAGCTGCCTGTTGACCAGAGTGCTGCCAACTCAGAGGGACCCTTTGTAAAAGCAGTGGATGAATGGGATTAAAGCAGATAAATGCTTCCTTAATTTTTAATTGGAAACAGATGCAAAAGGCAGTGGATTAACAGAAGTAGTGACATTAGCCCTGAGAGAGCAGCTACAGAGAAAGCAAATTGTGCAGCTCAAAGTGTTCAAAGGTGATTTTATAACCAGTAAGGGAGTGTGTCATCTAACAGTAGGCAAACAACTAATTGAAAAGGATCACTTGGAATAGGAGAATCCATTTTGAGGCTTAAAGTATAAGAGAGCTTTAGTCTGGGGCAAAGCATGTGCTCATTGGACACAAATGAGGTCCCCTGATCTTTCAGAGTCCGTGGCTCATTGTGCCCCGTGCAGAGCTATTGAGAGCTATGATGCAGGGTTAAGACACCAGCTGTCCAATCATTACTCATGCTCCTGGGAGAGCTCTGGCAGACTTGCCACTCTGGAGAACAGTGGAGGAAGAGGAAATGTTATAATTAGAAGACAAAAAAAAAAAAGAGGAAGAGTGAAATGCTTTGCCTACTGTCTAAATGTGTGTCCTGACTTCAGCTGAGATAATTTTCTCCCTAGTAGCTGGTACAGTGCTGAGGTTGGGATTTGGGATGAGAATGATTTTGATAAAACACTGATATTTCAGTTGTTCCTATGTAGTGTTCATACTGAGTTGAGGACTTTTCAGCTTCTCATGCCCTGCCAGCAAGAAGGCACAAGAGGGGATGCAGCCAGACACTGACCTAAACAGGCCAAAGTGATGTTCCATACCCACAGAACATCATGCTCAGTGTATAAACTGGGGAGAAACCTGGCCAGGCTTCACAGCTGGGAAAACAGCTGGGCATCAGTCTGTGAGTGGTGAGAAATTGCAATGCACAGAATTTGTTACATATATTCTAATTCTTTTATCATTGTTCTTCTTTTTTTTTTTTCTTTATTGTTTTCTGCCCCATCCAGCTGCTGAAGGAGGAGTGAGCCACTGGCTGGGTGGAGTTTAGTTGCTGGCTTGGGTTAAACTATGACACTGGAAAGGAAATGTCAAGTGGAACATGTACACCATTGTCAATATAAAATGAGGTTTTTTTCCCAATAACATTCAATTTTGTTCTTTTCTGCAAATAGTCCAACCTGAGGGATTTCCAAAGAAGTAATTTTTGCCACCGCCTTTTCTGCAAATGCTCTTATGGTAAAGACCAGTAAGAGTAGTTCTGGTTTTGTTTTTCCTTTCTAATAGACAAAATTTGCTTTTATTTAAAACTTAGTCTCCAGCTGTAGTAAAGCGTAAAGTAAAAATGGCAAATCCCTCAGAAAAAGCCAATGGAAAGGTGAACCATTTTAATTTCTGGTAACATTTGAACAGGAGGAGAGATTAACTGTCACCATCTCCTGAAAATAAGCATCTACTTGGAGAGAAAGGCTGTAAGATTGCTGCTAATATGCTGCCCTTTTTGACTACAACAAAGGAATTTTTCCCAATATAACCCTATATATTTCTGCACATAACTTTTGCCAGAGAACATAGTGATTCTGTGCATGGCTTTCGCAGAGTATAATAATAATAAAAATACTCTGTTTACATACACTTTCATTATTTTGTAGCAGGAAAACTGAAGCAATATAAATTCATTTTTATAGTGGTTGGTGTCAGTTAATACATTGTTTTTCCAGAAGTAATGTATTGTAATATAAATTTCCTGTTAAGTCCATGTAGAACAACATTTAAGTGACACTATTTGTGAATAACAATTTATTTGTGACTGTGACATAATTTAATGCAAATATATTGGTCTAAAATGAATCAGTGTAATGTCAGATTGATGGTTTGTACTTTCATTATGCAGAGTATTTATAAAGTCCATCATCCCACATGCATATAGAAGAAAAGATTATCAGCTATTCACTATATGAATATATAGTTTTATTAAAAGAGCTCTGGAGATGCATGTAAATAATGAAAGAAGAGCTTGTGTTGTTTGCACTATAAAATCTTGCTGAGATTCCCTTTGAATTTGTTGTATCTTGCTTTTTCATATATATGCATTTTATGTTTGTATACTTTTTTGCTGTTATTTTGCTTGTTTTGGGGTTTTTTGGTTTTTTTTTTTTTGCTTAAATTCAAAATCTCTTCTGATATCCATATAGTTAAATCCACCCCAATTATTTCACTTCTTCAGAAAATGTAAATCCTGACTTGTTGGAAGTTTAGCATAGAATAATGCATGGGAAAGAAACTGTGTTTACTGTTGCTGTCACTGAGAGATGGTAGGGTCACACTTCACAAGATCAGCAGATCAGAATCTTTTTCAAGAGTGGGTGCAGAGGCCAAAAGGTCCGAGTTCTACTCCTCTAGCAGCTACTTATACTTTTTGAATGACTCAGATGATTATTTTAAGTAACATACTTCACCTTAACACACTTGTAATAGTCTTGTGTGTTTTGATTTAAGTGTAAACTGTCTGTAAGTCCAAAGGAATGAGTGAGAGCTAGTGTAGGAAAAGAATGGGAGCTGGGAAGTCAGCAAAAATGTGCTGTGGCGAGTGATGGAGCTTCTGGAAATGCTCACACAAGCCTGAAGAAAGCCTTTGCTGCTGTGTGTGAGGAGTTTTCTGAAAGCTGTTATCAACAGAGGGATGACATTTACCTGGCTAGTTTTGACCCAAGTCCTTGCTAAATATCATACAAAGGTGTGTTGGGTCTGGCTGAGCTGGAGCTCACTTTCCCTCGGCAGCCCTCACAGTGCTGTGCTTTGCACTGGTACCCAGGAAGGTGCTGATTACACACCGGGGTTCTGCTGCTGGGCAGGGCTGGCACCACCTCAGGGCTGACTCCCAACTCTCTCCCCCCTGCAAGAGGCTGGGAGTGGGCAAGATCCTGGGAAGAGATACAGCCAGGCCAGCTGACCCAAATTACCCAAAGGGCTATTCCATGCCATATGATGTCAGCTCAGATGTAAAAGCTAAGGGAGGGAGAAGGAATGGAGTGAAATTCTTTATTGTACAATTGTTGCTTTCTGGAGCAGCCACTGCCCATGCTGAAGCCCTGCTTCTTGAGAAGTGGCTGAACACTGCTCACTGATGGGAAGTAGAGATGAAATGTTCCCCTTTGCTTATGCATGTGCAAACTTCTGCTTTTTTTGGATATTTTTCCCCGTCTTTGGTAATCTGCCTTATCTCAGCCCACTAATTGTTTTCCATCTTATTTTCTCTCCTCTGTCCTGCTGGGAAGGGGAGTGAGAGAGCAGCTTGCTGGGCACTTAGCATCTAGCCAAGGTCAACCCACAACAAAAGGGAAGGCTCTTACCACTACTTTCGAAAGGTGCCGATTAAGGCGTTGCTGACGTCCTTAGAGTCCTGGTGGGAGTTACAGGGATAACAGTGGCTGCCTACATGGAGAAATGCAGTTTGAGTCCTCAGGGTAGTGTTACCAACAGGTTACCTTGCTGTTGTTCTTTTGTTGGTGTTGGGGGTTTTTTTGATTTGTTGTTTTTTTTTTTCTTGTTTTGTTTTTGCTTGTTTAGGGTTTTTTACTAATTTTGACCTTTCTAATATTTCTGTTTGTAACAAATACTGACCTGATAAAAAAGACATAAAAGAACAAACGAGGATGCTAAGGAATTATTTTGACTAACCTGAATATGTTCTGTTCTTTAAGTAAATTCTCTTACTTCTGCTTTTCTCTCTCTCCTCACTCCCTTTACCCTTTTGGTAAAGCAGTGGAATTAAAAGACATTTTTACTGTGGCTAAACTGGAGTAACGGAAAGGAAAAAAATAATTTCAGACCATCAAAATATGTCCTTCAAACTAATATTAATTTATATTCATTTTTCTGAGCACTTGAACTTTTATTTATCTTTGTTTTAATTCCAGTTGAGTTCTCAGATTATTTAAATTAATCCCTACATTAATTTTTTTCAATTTGTGGGGATGGAAGAGGTTTGTGGCAATTACTGTTCTCTTTCTCTAGATGCTTGCTCTCTTTTTCTTTATGACCTTTTTAAACTGGGATTCCAAGCAAGCTGTTCATTGCTGTGATAGCTTCTGTTCTTGTACGTTCCCATGCCAGAGGGAAGAGAAGCATGAAACTAGCTGGGATCACATAATTCCAGTCATTCTAACATTGCTTCTGCTGCCTTAAGCATCAAACTTTGTATTGCAGGAGAAGAAAAGAGTCATGGAATGAGATGAGCCTAGAGGCTTCTCCCACCTTGGTGTTTAAACCAAAGGTGTAGGAGGATTTATGCAACCACCCAATGTAGAGCCCTACACCCAGTTTCAAGTGAATATGAAGCATTTCTTTTTTATAGTACTGCACAAAAAGTATTTTGCATGTTTTTGAGCAATCATGTCTGCTTTCTTTTAACCTCACATACTTTGATGTGGTTTATTGCCAAATTTCATACACTGTGTACATGCCCTGGTGTGTACCCATTTTCTTTCCCAAGCACAGATGTACATGCACACACAAAAAATCATGCATGCATCTCCCAAGGAAAATGTCATGTGGATCAGGGTACTTTCATACCTCTTTTGAGATGTGAGGAAATACCATAGGGTATTCCCATGAAAAATGAAACATTGCCTACAGGAAGTCTCTCAATGACACAAACAGCACAGAGGGGCTGTCACTGCATGTCAGCCTTCATCCACTGCCTGGTATGTCCTGGGACCCTGAAGAAAAGCACCAGACTGTGATTTTAGTTAACTTCTCCTGAGCCTTCTTATGACAGTTAGATGAACGTGTTCTTCAAAGCTCTCACCTGTTTACTTCTGGGCTTTTTTGACTACTTAAATTTATTATTAATGTGCCAAGTTATGTTGATTGTACCAAGGGTCAAATCACCATTTATAGTTTTCATGTAGACTGAAATAAATTTCACTGATGTGAGAGACCACTCACTCTTTCCTGCTGCTAGCACAGCACCTGGCACTTCCTTTGATCCATTGGATTTTAATTTATTTCTGCTCTTTGTAAAACTTCAGTCTGCTTTGATAATAATGAATATCCAAGGAGTGTCATGCATAAGGCTCACTGAAAGCTGCACTGGAGAAAATAGGCTTATTAGAAGGAGACAGAAATATATGTCAACATATTAAATAGAAATAACATTTTAGATTGAAAGACTGCAAATTTGAACAACTTTGTCTCTTTGAGGGGGAAGGTGTTTCACTGGGTTCAGAGTTTCTCCAGGCAGTCCCTCATGCTCACCCCCTTCTCTCAGCATGTGTGTGTTCAAATCTAGGTGAGCTGCTCTGATAAAAAGGAATTGTATGTGTAGGCAAAAATATCTTGTAAGCTGTAATGGGAGATAACTAAATGCTCTTGCCTGGTGTTGATGGGATTACCAGGTGCTGTGAATCACTTGGGCAAGGAGGCCTGAGGTGACATTTCAGACTTGTTATTACACCAGGGATATTGGTTCCATTTAAAAAAAAAGAAAGTAGGGTGATCTTGGTGTTGTTCTGTTCAAAGCTTTGAAAACATCTCTTATTGGAAAGATTTGAAGTAAGCAGTCTTGATCCTTCTGCACATAAAGAGGTCAAAGGCTGAAAGAAATGGCGGATAAGCTGGTGTGTTTCTCCATGCTCAGCCCTCTCTTTTAAATGAGGATTTCTTTTAAAACAACAAATCGTAAGAAGATGTGATTGAAAACTGTTTTGTAAGAATTTCTCTCCTTTGGAAGAAGCCGTGTAACAGAAACTCTTCCTTGACTTTGATTTTTTTCCATTTAAAAGAATTTTAGAACCGTGTAGTCCTTGTCCTAAGATACGCTTATTACAGAGTTCAGTGATGTTCCCTAAAGTTGTAATCTAGCTTGAACTGTTTCCCCTGGCTATACTATGAGACAATTTGACTTTGCATGGAGTTTTGAAAACCGTATGTGGGGATAACGTTAATGTTTCAACTTCATGCTCTCTCTGCACTGCAAATGACAAAATACACTTTGAAGTGCTTTTTCACACACTCTACCATTGCCTTTTGCATGCAAATGAATATTAATAAAAATAGACCCGTGCTCACTTTTGGTTTTAATAGGATGTTCTGTCATCTCTTTAGTTTTTCTGTCTCGAATTTCCTATTTTTAAAACTTCCATTTTGTTTGTAGTGCCAGGCCCTATACCTGCCAAATCAGTGAAAGGAACTCCTTTTGAAGATAAGATCTTCCTCAACTGGAAGGAACCTGTGGATCCAAATGGCATCATTACTCAGTATGAGGTAATCATTAAACACATAACAAGCATATATGATGGGGCTAGGGAGGTACATCAAGAGAAGTGGCTGACAGAGGATGTTTATGCTCTTTAAGCAGCTATTCAATAGTATGCTCCTTTCATTTACTGAATACATGATTTTCTGTAGTGCTTAGGTGCTCAAAATTTGTAATTATCATGCATATGACTGTCCATCCCTGTCAAGTGCTTTAAATATCTTTTATTGTTACTATATACCATTCCAAAGCCATGACAGCCATGACCTACAAAATTTTCTTCATTGGAAGCAAAGGTTACATGAAAAGGAAGATGGTTATAAAATTTGGAACAATGGGTTTTTTTAGCTTTGTTAGATTTTTAGATATCACCTTTTAAGAAAACCTCCATATGAATTCCGTTTCAAGTGTATTTACTTGATGAGCCTTCTGGGGACCTCCGCAGGAGGTTGGCAGGTAACACAACCCGATTTGAGCAGCAAACATCACACTTTCCAGCGCTCTTCTTTTAAAGGAACAAAAGATATAACTTTGTGTATTAGTGAATTATAGGAAGGCAAACCAACAAACCAAACAAAACCCCTTAAAATTATTTATTTATCTATTTATTTATTCATTTATTTAATGTAGACTAAATTCACGAGATAGTGTGAGTTAAACCGGGTGGGCAGCTCAACCCCACTCAGCCATTTGCTGACTTCCCCTCAGTGGAATGTAACAGTGAAATTTTCATACATAAACTATGTAAAAGAAGTTGATGAACAGGATTAAAGCAGATAAATGCTCCCTTAATTTTTAGTTGGAAACACACAGATGCAAAAGGCAGTGGATTAACAGTGACCTTAGCCCTGAGAGAGCAGCTACAGAGAAATCAAATTGTGAAACTCAAAGTGTTCCATGGTGATTCTATACCCAGCAAGGGAGTGTGTCATCCAACAGTAATGATGAAGGGTGCCTGCACAGCCTTTCAAGTAAGGCAAACTCTTCAAAAGTACACATGAAATCCTCATTGGTTTAGTGCTGGACTTGGCACTGTTGGGTTAATGGTTGGAATCAATGATCCTAAGGATCGTCTCCAACCTAAATGATTATGTGATTCTGTGGTATCTCCAAGATAAATGGGCAGCTAGATGAGCATGTGTCTTTTGCTTCCTTTCTAGCCAAGCTAACCTTAATCCCTTGTGCCAAAACTTTAAGGAGTTGTTGCAAAAATTGTTGTTTCCCCAGGTGAGCTATAGCAGTATACAGTCATTTGATCCTGCAGTTCCAGTGGCAGGACCTCCACAGACAGTATCCAAGCTGTGGAACAGCACACACCACGTCTTCTCTCACCTGCACCCTGGTACTACCTACCAGTTCTTCATACGTGCGAGCACCATCAAAGGGTTTGGACCAGCAACCACCATCAATGTAACAACCAACATCTCAGGTAAAAACAAACAGCAGCATAAAGAAAAGACGGGGAAGGGGAGGAGGGAAATGTTTTTTGAATATTTTTGTATGGCTTGAGAAATTGTGACAGGCTTAAGAAAACCCCCACAAAATAATCCTACCATGTTAAGAAATTATGTTAAAATGTTTCTGGGTGTACTCACCACAGGGTAGCATACGTTCAGGGAAAACTCCTTGCATAAGGTGAAAATTGCTCAGCTGTAGTTGTGAACTGTTTTTTCTGTGTAATCCAGTACTTTCATCCAAAGATTTTGAAGTGCTGTGTAAACCTTAATTAATTAGGCCTGTCAACACTCCACAGGTCACTAAGAACTGCATCTGTTTTGCATGTTAGTAAAGTCAGGTGCAGAAAATTACTGACTTACTGAAGGTGACACTACTTAGCAGCACACAGCTGTAACAGGGTCAGGGCAGTTGGGACAATGTGTGAATTTCTTTTGCCAGATTCACATAGGTCTGCTTCCTCGTGCCTTTGTTGATTTATTGCAGTGAGACAACTTTGACATTATTTGTCTTATTAACGCACTGCAAACTCTGGAAGACAGTTATGTCAAAGGAAGTGTTTTGGTATTTTTATTTTCTTAAACTTCAATGTTATTCTTAAATAATAAGATAGTGGCTTAAGCAGTTGATAGTGGAAGGTAAGTCAATCCTATATTCAGAGAAACTTGATTTTGTGACATGGTGACTAGCACTATCACTCCTCACACCCCTGTCCCTTCAAAACAACACAACCAATGCACAAAACCCCCCAAATAATGTGTTCTGTTTATGTAGCTATTAGGTTGTTTTGAAGTCTGATATTTTACTCAGATTGTTTTAAGGGTTTCTTCACAACAAATTCTAGTTCATCAATTTTCAGATGTTATGGTGGTGTAGTTCATACGTTTTCAGATATTATAGTGGTGTAGCCCTTGCATACTTGTCTTCTAACCTCTTAGTAAAAGGGAAAGAAAAGAGGTATATATCTTGCTAGCATGTCTGATATTTCAGTATTTTGAGAAGAAAAAGTTCCTCAGTGTGTTTGGATTATTTAGGACTACAATGAATTCAGGTTTTTTCAGATATGCCCTCTTTTTCCACACAGAAATTGTGTCAGTTTTGTCCAGAATCCAGTATAACACACTTTCTAGGTAGGGTATGTGTCTTGTTAGTTGGCAAGATGTGGTTAATGCTAGGAAAGCTCAAAGGCAAGGCTGTGACACCCCTTGTAACTGAACTTCAGCCTCTTCTCTCTATCTTGCTTTATGCTGAACTGTTGTCTAGTTCTACTCTGCATGACTGGCACTTTTTACAGAGTGATGCATGTTTCAGAAAATGCTAACTTTAGTTTAATGAGGGCTGAAATGACTCCCTTTAGCTAAGCTTACTAGTGGTTACTGGGATTCTAGTGAACATGGGGTAAGCAGCAATTTTAAAATTATGTCAAATGAACATTAATTCTATAAAATATTATTTCCTGAAATAAGAGCAGGTTTTGTGTTCATCTAGGATCTAGGACTAATGAAGCAAGGCTTTTAATCTTTCAGAGCTCTTCTATCTATTGATATAGTACTGTAAAATTATTATGACTTAAATGATTCACATCCTGCTAGGAAATATCTTTTCTTGAAAATTCATTTTGAAATATACAGGCTTCATTAATGATTTTATAATGATATAGCCACATAGTTTAAAAAAATAAACATGCAGATTGTTTTCAAACTTATGAAAAATTAGTAATTATTAGAAATCTATTCTTTTCTGATTCACAGAAAATCCTGTTTCTTTCCTTGCACTGGGGCTGAAGTCAGCAACAGTATTACCAGTGAGGAGTGTAACAGGCAGCAGATTAAAGCTGGATGGTTGAAGTAATTGCCAACACCAGCCATCCCACCCACAACAAATACTGCTGCCATAGAGGCGTGACAGTCTGACAGCCCATTAGTGAATCAATTCCTGAACTACTTCTGGTTTTGACTTTGATTTTGTTCTTTCATAGTGGTTTTGAAGCTGATTAATGAGCAGCTTGGCCGTCCATTGATAGGAATGGGCATGGGAATGGATTCCCTGATCTAGTTTTGGCCAAAGAGGCATGTCTATTTAAGTCCAATTTTCCTGCACACTGGTTGATATTAGCATTGTTTCCCATGATGTTCAAGAGGAAATATGAAAGGTTCTTTAATTGTTCAAGGCAGGTGGTAGAAGCCGGGTCTTTGACATGGTGGCTGTAGTTATTTGCAGGGTAGAAAAATTGCTGCAAAAAATGCGGGTTTTATTGTAGTTTGGGGTTTCTTGTCAGTCACCTCCTCCCTCTATTTCTCTCCTTCTTGAATAAAACTGTTTCAAGGTGAGAGGTGTCATGATTTGATGGGAAGTGGTTAGGGATAGTGTTATCATTTGTTCATTAAATCCCATTCGTGCCACAGTAAATGAATGTGTCTGACTGGAAAAGCTGTTTAAAAATACTCACATGGCTGATAAAGATTGTCTCTTTGTTCTATATCCAAGCAGCCACAACCTCATAAAAATTCTAAATGTTTTCGCTGATTTGTTTCTTGTTTTTTTTTGTTCCCTCAACATTAATCAGCTCCCACTTTACCAGACTATGAAGGAGTGGATGCATCTCTCAATGAAACTGCTACTACAATAACTGTACTCTTGAGACCTGCACAGGCCAAAGGTGCACCTATCAGGTAAAAAAAAAAAAAAGCAAGAGTTAATTTTTTAGTTGAATAATTGTTGTGTCACTGTATGTAGCGCTGTTCATTTCTGAGTGATATTCATTTAACATCACTATTTTTTTTTCTTATCTACACCTAGCTTTGCCAATAGATGTGTAATTAAAAAAATTCTGGGGCTGGCAAGGTTTTTTTTAAAAGACAGTCATGACCTGAATCATTCAGCTACCTGACCTATTTGATATAGGGTCCCCAGAACCACCTTCTAGCCATTGTAATTTCATTTTACTTTCTCACAGTGCCTCTGAAATATGATGCTGAAAGGTGTTTGTCAGAAGGTAGATTTCAAAATAACACTTCCACTCCAGTGCTTCAAAGTCAACTACTCTATAGCATATGTGTGTGATTGGAAAATTGTAAGCTGTGGGGAAATGGGAGAATAATAGTGATGAATACAAACTATTTGACCTTTTTCTTCTGAGACCGCTTCTTACTGGGATTCATGTAGCAAGCTATTAAATTTTATTTGGCATGTCCTCTAATCATATTAAAATGTTTCATTTATGTTAACTTTGAGGGGCCTTTCCCTTTCTGCTCTCTGTTGAGAGATAATTTAATTTTGTTTGCAAAGATTAGTCCACATCCTGATCTTTACTTCTACTTGTTAGTGTAAAAATTTTATGATATTATATGATTCCATTTGTATTTTACTGATGTGGCTGCATCAGCAATATTCAGGGGCAGGGTTGACTAATTGGGGGTTAATTAGCTGCTGAGCATCAGAAGGTTTTCATGCTATTACCCTTGTGACATTTTAGAGAAACAGAGGCTAATGCATTTCATTCTGTGTTACATTAAGTCTGCTATCAAGGCTCAGCTGATGCCAAGTCACGTGCCCAAGCCCTAAAAGCAGAGGAAAATTAACTGTCTCTTAAGTCTATTTCCATTAAGAGGAATGCATGTTTTACATGAATGCTGGGGGGAATGAGTCACATATCTATATGCATTTTTATGTGCTTATCATATAATCATTCTTATGATTGGTATTATCAAGTTATTTATTTATATTCTGTCATATAAGATAATCCAGATTCATCCCCTTTATAGGAGATTTTCATGTGTTCTATTTAAAATTGAAATCCCATGTATCATTCGTTTCTGAGAAATTGCGCTGGGGCAAACCTAGGATTTTTGAGGAACAGGGCTGCTTTCAGTACAGGATTCTTAAAATATGGATTTTTAAATAATTAATATAATGGAATCCAGACTTGTGGTCTGAAAATGCTCCCAAATCTGCAGGTGCTTAAACTTGCTTCACTATATGCCTTTGTAGGTACTTTTAAAGACTTCCCAGTGTCCTGCTGATGTCCCAAATGAAAGCTGTCCTTGTTTAGGAAATGGGATATCTGTCTCTCACATAACCCATGCCACATCCTTTCAATCTTGTGTCTGGCCACCTGAGGGAGATGAGGCAGATTCTTGCCCAGAGCAGGCCTGCCAGACGCCACTGGGATCTGCTGATGGCAGTGGCGTACATCGTCTTTACAGCAGCTGCTCCAGGGCACTCCTGCGCTGACAGCAGCAGCCTTCCACCTTCAGTCCCACCACACATCTTCAGGAGGTCAATCCTGGGTCCTGGGTTTCTCTCCTGGAGGGGTGGTTCTTTTGTGAACTGGCAGCATGGTGGCATGTGGCTAGAGAATTGCACATGTGGCTAGAACATTACTCACCCTAGCTCAAGAAGGTCTGGTTTCTCTGCTCTGTACTTGCAGATGAGGAACTTGCTGCAGAGTAAACCTGCAGAGTAAAGCTCACATTTATTCTGTCAGTTTCCCTCACAGCATCCTCAGTTCAATGGCATGAGCTTGTCACTGTGGCCTATGAAGATGGCAGAAAGGACCCATGCACTAAACGTTAATAGAGGGTTTGATAGAGACAGTTTCACAGTATATTAATAACTGTTGTTTGACTGTGTTCTCAAAAAAAGCTACTTCTTTCTTCCTTCCTTTCTTTCTGTCATCTTCCCTCTCCACCTGAGTTAACTTCTAAAACCTAACATCAAGAGGCCAAGGAAATAAGTCCTTTACCATAACTAGAGACTTGGGCTTTATTCTTAAAATCAACCTGGTGTTTTATTCCTCACTTGGAATGAGAAGCATTCTCCAGGGGAATGCAGAAGGCATGGTGTTATTGCCTTTTCTGAAGCTATGCATATTGCAGTCAGGTACTTTTCAGCAGCTTCTTAATAGGGAGATAAATGTAGCACACTGAAATTCTGAATTGATTCAATGCATTTTGCTAAACTTTATGATATATTTTAGTGAAGCTTCACTCCATCCATACTGCAATTTTGTTTCCTCTAGAAGCTGGATTACTGCCATAATGAGTGTTACTAGGTAGGTGGGGAAAAATTGGATCACCATGCCTGCAGCTGTGATGGAATAGAAGGGACTCAGATGCTGTTCTTTATCCTGACCCTGAAGAATACAGCTGCCTTTTTGAAAATTTTTTTTCTTCCCAATTCTGTAATCTCCAGAGCTGTAGATGGTCATTTCATTTCATATCAGTAGGTTAATGTTAAAAAAAAAATAAAATAATAGGAAAAGAAAAAAATAGGAAAAAGAAAAAAGTTCAGTCTGATACTCTTTTGCTTTTACAAATGGATATATGCCATGATCAGATTTCCATCACAGCCTCCCAATCAGCACAGCCCCTCAGCAAGCAGATGTTCCTTATCTTAAGTATAATCTATGTGCAGTTTTTCTTTAAGACACTGCCTGTCTGCCCTAGTTGTCACAGTTTTAACATGACTCTAATCATACCTTCACTGTCAGGTTTTATTGTGCAATCTCTAGCATTCTTTATGGCCTCCTGGAGTTTTAAAACAAAATTACAAACCAGAAATGCAAAGGGAGACAAAGCTGGATGGCTCAGGCTCACTTTGAAGCACGTATAGCTTCACCATCAATCTTGTGGATGAGATTCCAGTCAGTAGAATCAATGGTCCTTCAGTGATTCATTTGAAGATGTGATTTGTTGCTGTAGTTTTTCCTGAAGGTTCCTAACTGAGTACCAGAAAAACAATTTTTTGTTTTCAAATCCTACTGCAGATGAGGATTACAAAGAGTGTACATCAGAATCATAGTAAATTTTTAATGATTAAATTTGTTTAATTTGATTGTTAAAATGCTTTTCTTATACTTCCTTAAGATGAATTAGTTGTTTTCATTTTGTAGCAAGATTAATTAAGGCTACCATGGCAGGGAGCAACTAAAACAATAACTGTCAATTAGAATTCCAAGAGCTGGAACTGAAACTTGGGCTCGTCAGTCAGTCTGGTGCTTGTCAAAGGAGAAGAAGTTGTATCTCCTCTAGACACACAGAAAGAAATGTCTAGCAGGTATTTAAAGTCTAGGCAGAATAGGGCTGAAGTAGGAACAACATTCACCACTGCCATATCTCTTTGGACCCTAAATCTTTAGGCAGGAATAAAAGGAAGATATTGTCAGAGACCTCTTTCACCTGTTTGCAGTTGTCTTGGTCAATAGCAAGGTACTGTATGGGTTTTCTTAAATAAACTAAAAAAGGTTTTGTCATGAAAAATATTTTCTTCATGGAAACTTTCCATGAGAAGCTCTTCATCTGCTGTATCTTCAAAATTTCTCTGCTTATCTGGCTATCTCAGGCAACTCTTTGGCCTTTAGGATCCTGATGACTTATGTAGCAGGTTCTGAAATTTTTATTACTCTTCAGAATAGCTCAGAATTTATTTTAGTAATCAAGAAAAGGAATACTGTCATCTAGGCTTTCCACTCCTCTCTCTTTATTTCCCTATTTTAATCCTTCTTTGCTGTATGGAAAGATGAGGGGAAAATTCTATTGTAGGAATTCCCTCAGCTCCTGTCATAAAAAAGCTCTCTCAATAACTGAATTCTCACCAGCACAAAAGAGAAAAAAACTATAGAAAACCTAAGATAATTGAAGCTAGGATTACTTATATGTAAAGACACAGGGATAAGCAGGGGACATAGTTAAATTTTCACTAATACCTGATATCAAAACACATTTGCAGCCAGTGGACACCCCACTTTTCAAGCTGCAAATTTAGCTTTGACTTGTTTTGTTGCATGTTACAGCAGGGTGTCCTTTCCGAACATTGTTGTGTGCACACAGAGTAACAGTGCTGCTCTGGAGCCTCTGCAGTGTTTTGTAAATGGCTTTAAACAGATGCTATCACAAAGGGCCCAGAGGTAAATGACTGTATTCCTCCATGTCTTGTTAGCCTAAAATGCTGCATGGAAAATACTGCCAGATCACCTATCTAAAGAGGATTGGAAAATCTATTATTTAAATGTATTTCTTGAAACTACATTAAAAAATAAAAATAAAAATAAAGCTTTGTTGGAGACTTAAAACAATTTCAGTCATTTGCTATTTTTTCTATTCTGTAAGTGTAGATGACTACAATATGTATATCTAGGTCTTATTTTCCATGTATTGTAGTTTTTCATACGTGGGGTCCAAAAAGCATTTTTGGAATAAATTTTATATAAATTGATTTATTGAAAGTTTTTCAGAACCATCACATTTTATTGTGGTCCCATGCTTAAAATTTTGCCATACCTTTTGTATCCCATTCCAAAATCAGTGTTCTTTTAAAGAAGTCTATAAAAAGAGACTTTTAACCAGTTTGATTCTCATGCCCTTCATCTTTGATTTTTTATTTTGGTCTCCAAAGAGGCTTAACCCTTAAAAAGGAGATATGCCTTAAAATGAAGATGCCCCATTTATCCCCTATTCTATAAAATGGAGGGGAAAAGAGGGTTTGATTTTCTAGCTGTGGTACTTCGCATTTTTGTAGCTGTGTGACAAACCAGGCTGTTCTTCCAGGGGACTGTTGCCTCTGTCACGTGCAGGCATTGCACTGTCCTTCCTCTGTCCCTGCTGGCTTTCTCCTTTGAAGCTCCCAGGGTGTCACAGACAAGTTTCCTGCTCTTCTGTCACTTCTGAGAGCAGAATTTGTGTCTGTCCCAGACCACTGGCAGCTGATGAGAGAAGGCTGCAGAATTCAGGCAGCAGAGACGTGGTGTTTGTGTCCCAGGGCTCTCCAGCTGGTTGTCTGCCCAATTCTGAAACAGTGTTTTAACCCTGCTTGGGTCCAGGGCCAGGCCAGGGAGGGAATGAATGCCAGTAGTCATTTCTTACCTTGGAACATTATAAATAAAATTTTTTAAAATATTTTTCATCCTGTCAGGTTTTTAAAATATCGATGCTTTTGGGGTTTTTTGCTAGTACATTTATTTTGAGGCATAAAGAAATATGCTGGATATACAGGGGTTTTGTGTAAGTGATTTGTTGGTACAGTCCCCATTAACTGGAGATGGTTAATACATAGAGGCTACCACAGAAGGTGATGTATAACTGAGCTCAGTTCATGGTCAGTTTATAAGAAATAAATATCCCCAGGTCTAACTATTTTTTTTTTCCTTTTTACATTCTTCTTTCTACCTGGACTTTCAAAACTGAGATGACTTTCTATATTCTTCTTGGGCACATTGAAATGCAGGAAAGAGGCATTTCTGCTTAAGTTTTACATGCTAGGAAAAGGGGATGCTAACATCTTCTTTCAGCTTAGGAAAGATGTGAAACTAATTTCCCATTTTATTTCTTCTCCTCTTTCTTCCATTCTCCAGTATCATACTTTATCTCTGCCACTGCAGTTATTGGGTTTTCTGGGCAGCAGTAGCAGAGAAAATTGACAAAATAATTTAATGCTGCCACACAAATTCTGAAAGGAGGAGGACTGTCTTTGCCTTTCAGAGTCCTTGCAGCGATACAGTGACACTTTGAGAACTTGGTTCAGTTTTACCTTTTCAGTTTAGAAAGCTTTATAACAAACCCAAGACAGACAAGTCTGCCAGTTTAATTCAAAAGTTTCTGGTTTCTTGTCTACATGCCTTAAAATCCCAAACCTCTTTTTTTTCTTATAAAATGAAGGATTGCCTTCTGCTCCCACTATGTAAATTCTGTACTTCTGAAAAGCAGAGGGAGCTGATAATGAGTTGGTAACATCCTGTAGTTAGGTAGTTCCTCTAAAGAAGAAAGATAATTACCTGTTCTATTTTGAGGAGGTGATTTTTGAAAAGTGACCAAGCCATGATCCGTTTCAACAGAGGTATTGGGAGGTTGAGGTGGTGTTTTGATGGGCTGAATACTCTCTGCTTCAGCAATTCTAAATGTTTTATCATTGACAACTGTAAAGGAATGAGGCAGTCTTGTTCAGTGGAATGGACAGATTTCTGTCCATCTGTGCTTGTATTACAGCATGTCACTTGTACTTTAGATCTGCATAGCTCTGAGCCAAGATAGAAGCCACAGCAAGGTCAAGAGGTGGAGAAGCCTGTCAGCACATTCTGTCTCTAATGATATGACAACTGCAAATTGGTGCTTCAAGCACAGCCTGGAGGCAGCCATTATGTTGGGTCTTGAAGCTCAGCTTTCTCTAATACTGTTTCAAAGGAAAATGCTAACTTCAAATTGCTTCTGATCAGCCAAGAGTTTAATCTGTTGTAGTTTAACACATTTTTTTTCCTGTGTTTCTTAAAAAAAACAAAGGTTTAAAGGAAAGTAATAAAAAGAGGTCATGTATGGATTTGTATTGGATTTTTTTTCATGAAAAAAAAAATGGATGCTGCTTCATTCCAACAGCTGAAATAAATAGCTTTGCTGTATTTCCAGCCTTTGTTTCTTCCCTGCATCCATCTCCTGTCTTGTCCTTTTTTCCTCTGTCTCACCAGTGCCTACCAGATTGTTGTGGAAGAGCTGCACCCCCACCGAACAAAGCGAGAAACTGGTGCCATGGAGTGCTACCAAGTCCCTGTCACCTATCAGACTGCCCTTAGTGGAGGCTCACCGTATTACTTTGCTGCTCAGCTGCCCCCAGGAAACCTGCCAGAGCCAGCCCCCTTTACTGTGGGTGACAACAGGACGTACCAAGGTTTCTGGAACCCCCCGCTGGCTCCTCGGAAAGGCTACAACATCTACTTCCAGGCCATGAGCAGCGTGGAGAAGGCAAGTGCTGGCAACACCTTGCTCCTGCAAGGAGCCAAAGACGTGCCTGTGGGGGCAGCTAGGACTGCTGGAGTCAGATGTGGGAGGTGTTGGCGGTGGCATGGCTGGAATTCCCTTGCTGCTGTGAGAGCATGGCAGTGTGCCACTCACATTCCACATCAGCCTCGTGCCATAGAAATTGCTACTAGATGAGAGTTTAATGCATCTCACAGTAATTGTCTGAGGGAAGTAATTTCAGGACTGTGACTGTCTCCTCGGTAAATAACATCCTAAGTGCTTTCCCCAATTCTCAGTACCTGCACTCTTCAGAAGATTAAATTACTGCAGGATAAAGAGAATGTGGGCTGCTCAGTGGGCTAGTAAAACATTACAAACTTTTTAAGACTCTCACACTGGACACCAAATAAAAAGTAAACATTTTCTTGAGCAAAAGTAACTGCTGGCCCACCATGAGTTTGAGAGTCTTTCTGAGAAAGTGTACATCAGGCTGGCAGCACTGCTGTGCAGTAGAATTATGGCATCATTCACCTTCACTACCTCCGGGGTGCTTCTTTTTAACTCTGCTGCTGAGTGCTGCTACTGGCTCTGTGTGCATATGGAAGTAGGAGAAGTGTCAGGGAGAGAGGTTCCGAGGTTCCAGGTGCAAAGAGCAACTGGGGCTCTGCAAGCCCCAGGCTGTTCCTTTTGAATGGTTTTTCCTCTTGTAAATGAAAAATGAGGGAGAGGAACAGGATTGGTGAGAAGGTAAAATATGGTAGGGAGAGAAGCTTTAGGTCTTTAAAATTTAATATTTGGATATATAGTTTAGATAACTGTAGTGTCCAAGCAATTCAGACAGGAACTAAAAAGGCTAGACTGATAATCACTGATTTCCAGCAGAATCATTGGAAAAGAGCAGAAGCAGTGTTTACTCTTCCTTATGGTTGGATCACTCTGGTGACTAAACAAATCCTTGCTAACAGGCAGCCTTGGCTTAGAGTCTTTTGAAGGAAATCTTGGCCTTTACCTATGATTATGAAAATTGGATGTACAATAAGTCAGAATGGGTACAAAGGTGTTTGAAAACTGAACTTTTATTTTCTCATTCAACAGACCATTCTCTCTTTTCAGTTCTTATTTAAAGACCTATATGAAGTAAACAAAGCAAAATAGAAGGTGACTGCTAGACACCCATCCATATTTTCCTCACCTGCTAAAAATAATTCCCTTAGTTTTTATGGATTTCCAGTAGACTGCATTGAAAGAAAATTGTTTCATTCCCTGAGGTGAAAAAAAAAGGAGGGAAAAGTAAAAATGAAAGT